>NC_141904.1:76663556-77913556 GCF_057802395.1 Ceratotherium simum simum | reverse complement strand
TGGAAGCCTCTTATTCACAGTTAGGTATTTATTACTTTTCAAATGCAGGAGCTAAAAACCCACCAAGAGAATAAGGTGAGCGTCAGCAAGCCTCTGAATCTCTACGATTTCTCTCTCACTCACATAAAATATGTATCAAACATTCCTCCCACCACAGAGCTGCCTGTGAAGTTAAGAGAATCACAAAAGTGCCTAAGGCAGGGAATAATTAGAAAACGAAGAAGAGCAAAGACAGCAGAAGTAGAGGGAAAAAGAAATATTTTTTTCCCAGCATAGCCTTGAACAAGATGGATGTTGCTCAGGTCAAGTGCACCATCAGCTAGGCACAGCACTCTGCCGCCTGTTAGCAGGAAGGGACCTAATTCGTGTGAAGGAGCTGAGGAACTGCAGTCTGAATACATCCTCACACAAAGGTGGAGCTAAGCAAGCGCACTTCTGAGCACAAGAAACAGTTCAATTTAACAGGTGACCCCATCAAGGGGCTGTCATTTCATTTGGAAGAACATGGCTGCTATGGATTTCTACGTTGAATTTCCAAGCACTTTATTCTTAATTCTTGGGTAATGGGTACATGAAGGAGATGCAAAGACCAAAGATCTAGACGGGAAACAACTTGTCTCATAGTAGGTCTAGACCAGGAAGCACTGACCAAGGCTTCCTGACTCAACAAGGCTATAATAGAAGATGGAAGAGAATATGAAAGACAGCCCAATCCCTGGAGAAATGGTAAGACCAGCATGGGACTCTATTGCCAACTGCCAATAACCCTCTTTTCAGATGCTAACAGATACAGTTTCTAGAAGAGTCCTAGGAAGTCTATGAATAAATCTTCTATCAGAGTTGTTGGGGGTAGAGCTACGAGTAACTTGTCTGATTTGTGAGACCCTGACATTCCTGGGCCATGATAAATAAGGAGAAGACAATGCCGTCCCGAGCCCTCATTGTTACCCTGGAGAGTGGCCCCTAACCTTCCACGCACCCGTCTAGGTGCTAGACTCAGTTGGTTTATAAACCTACATTACCTAGAGGTGAATCCCAAGATCCAGGCTTGGGAGAAGTAATAATAAGTAATATTAGCTAATATATATTCAGAGCTTACTCTGTAATAGGCACCTGTCAATCAACCTAGGAAGCAGATACCATTTTTATTCTCATTTTGCTACTGAGCAAACTGAGGCATGGCAAGATTTCTTGCCCAAAATCTCACAGTCAGTAAGTTGCACAATCTGAATTGGAATGCCCTTAGGAGTTTATGTTCTTACCCCGTCTCCCTCTTTCATCTTCAGTTCAAGCCATCCTCCCATCTAACCAAATCAGGGAGTCTTGCACTCTGAGATTCAAGGCACTGGCCTGGCCCGGTAATAAATCTGATCCTGAACTTCGAGCCCACTTGGCCCCTTGCGTCCATTCTCAATCGGATAGACCCGAAAGGGAGGAAGAGTGAGACTGGCAGGACCTAATCTTGGAACAGATTTTGGAAGCTTCTTTCACTATTTCGAAGAATCTAACAGTAATAACTCATTTAAACATAAAAGGTTGCTTTTACCAATTTGGCATTCTAGTTTTCCATGTTCCTGATTAGCACTGCTGTATCTTTAGTAGGAATAAAAATGGGAAGGAATTCCTTTGTAATCGGTAAAGTTTACATGGTAAGCAAAATCCTTCAAAAAGGGAAATAATAAAGCAAGATAATCAAATGGGTCAGGTCCTCACAAGTTGGTAACTACTACCCTCTGTGCCTGGGTCAAAATGATCCAGTAACCGGACAAATCAAGAGAGGCCACATTTGGCACTGGACTTCCTCACACACTATTTTCTGCAAGGATAGACCCAGATGGATTTTCTCAGCAAAACCTGCAGTAGCTGTTTCCTAGGTTGTGTTTTATTCCCATGCCAAATTTAAAGGCATAAGAGATAAACAAATAAGCCTCACAACCTGGGAGATAAGACATGAGACCTATCACCAAATATTCCACCTGAAGATACAGAATTGTTCTTATTACCTCTGGCGCCCAGCTCTTGAACTAATAAATAAAAGTTACAGGGAAGCCAATATTCACCAAACAGGAAGAACTTTCAAGGAATGCAAGTTAAAACTGCAACAGGCAGGCTTCTTTCAGGTAGGAAGCTCAAAATATTTGGACATATCTTAAATTATCAGCTACAAGGGAGAGAAGTGGATTCTCGCACTCAGAGAGCACCAACTAAAAAGCCCAATAGTCCAGCGCATATAACAAGAAACACTAGATCTTTTGTAATAAACTGGTTGTCTCCATGGAGTCCTACTAGAAAGGTGTCCAAACTCAGTTTCATGTGTTTATGTTTTCAGTTTTGTTCTTTGTGACGCTACGGCTCCAAAAGAGAAGAGCAGTTTTGACCTACCTGGATCACGTTGCCATACTGGATTATGGTCCCCAGCAATTTCCTGTTTTCTGTTTCATTCTGCTTCTTTTCCAAGTCTGCAGCATGCTGCACATGAAGAAGAAAGTTGGTCACAAAGAGGAAACAATGGGTTATGTTTCTCTGCAGCGATGCAAAACCAATGTTGCCAGTTCATACAAGAACCACAGAAATAAGCAAATACCTAAGTACGCCCTGAGGGTAAGCGAAATGAGCAACGAGTCAGGAATCCAACCCACTACACCTTTGCTTTGTTGGCCTTTTTGGCTTTTTAAAAATACATTTTTTTCTTTAAGGAATTCATAGACGTCTGCTTAGGGTAAGACTAAGTCAAAAGCTTATATAGTTTTAAACAAAATAGGGTAGGGGTGGGAGGGAATTTGCATAGCCCCTTTATGAATTATAAAAGTCATCTTTTAAGGTTTTGGAGTAAAATAAAACTGAATTTAAATGCTGGTTTTGGGTGGTTTCTGGTTTTGTGACCTGGAATACATATTTAACCTCTGTGAGCCTCAGTTTCCACTTTTGTAAAATGAGGATAAAAACAGTACCTACACCTCATAGGAATCACATAACATAGTGCCAGGTGATTGTAGCATTCATGGAGTGTTAGTTATTATTGTTGGATATTAATTATACTTTAATTTTCATAGTAGTTCCTTGAGGGGAAGATCATTATCCTTATCTTAAAGAAGAAGAAAAACAGATTCAGAGAGATTAAACAGCTTGGTAGACATCGCATAGCTAGTTGGATGATGGATACAAAAAGGGTTTGTTATATTAT
This sequence comes from Ceratotherium simum simum, assembly GCF_057802395.1. Taxonomy (NCBI): domain Eukaryota; kingdom Metazoa; phylum Chordata; class Mammalia; order Perissodactyla; family Rhinocerotidae; genus Ceratotherium; species Ceratotherium simum. Next base: position 77,910,372 of record NC_141904.1, on the reverse strand, counting down.
TTTCTCTATGTACATTTTTGCTTAATAATGTCTTTTTTTAAAAAATCACATCTATTAAGTAGCAAGTAATCAACATCTATTGAGTAGATTTGTACAGTTACAAATCAGGCTGAGAGACGTTACCAGTCCAAATTTGGCATGGTAGGGAACATGGTATAACTGAATAGAAGGTTCCAGAATAATGTGCCAAGGCTACCAACCTGAACAGTCATTTTTCATTCGTTCACCTGTACAACTCTGAAAATACTGTTACCATATGACAACAATGCCAAAAGGAACTAGTTTCATCCTAGGTAATGAGGAAACTCTTGTTCCAACCCTTGTCTCCCAAACCTACACTGAGTGAAACAGAAGTAAAACAGGAAGAAATTTAGGACCTAATCTGATGGATGATAAAACCCTGACGGACCAGTTGTTTACTTCAGAACTGTTCCCAATGTTCTCTTCCTCAAATTCCTCCTTTCCCTGAGATGACAAACTATCAGATGCCACAAGTTAATGGGCCTCTTTCCCAGGTAACATGCCTGCATTTCCACAGGATGCTTCTGGACTTGGTCTTGGTTCCACCACATACTGGCTTTATCATCCTGGCCAGGTGACAATCTCACCAAGCCTCACTCAGTATTCTCATCCACAAAATGGGAACAATGCAAGCCTTCTAGGGCTATTTGTAAAGATTACAGAAAATATATGCTAAACACATAATAGGCATTCAATAAATTTAACCACTATTATTATACACAAGTTGCTAAAACTAAGAAGTGTTCTAATGATGAGAATTTCAAAAGGTGAACTAAATTGGCTGGGTGAAGAATCTTTCAGTTTCCTTCAAATTCAGCATCCGCTCCATCTCTACCTGGAGTATAGGTATTTTTAGGAAGGTACATCATCTGAGAAAAATAAGCTGTGGGAACTAATCCCAACCCAAAGAGAAACCATATTACACGAAGTGAAGGATCTGCCTACGTTAGTGTAGATCACTGCCAGTTTACCGTATTTCACCTTTTAAAACAATGGTCTATTCAGAGGCTTCCCGAACTCTCTTTTGGAATTAGTTACCAGTCTGCTATTTCCAGTTACGAAAGGATAAAATCCACTGGATTCAAGACACATCCAGAAATAATACCAGTGCAGACAAACATGGCAATCCTTGGCATCCAAACTGCCCTCAGCACACTTCTCCTTAGCTCTCGCCCCCCTCCATAACACTCGCCCCTCATTTCCTCCCACCTCTGTTCTCCCTATCTTCATGCCTGAGCTTCAGCTCCTCCAGAGATCTCTACAGTACCCACAGGTCCTGCAGGTAGTTTTCCAAACAAAACACTGGACTGAATCCACTTGGAAGGAAGGTTTATACTTTGTAGAGAGCCATTTGTTCTTTCTGCTAAGCAGTTCTCAGCCAACAGACAGGAAATTCAAGAAAGAAAAACTGTTGAGGAGGGAAAAATCAATAGATTCAGTAAAATAAAACATAACATTTTCCAACTAACAAATATAGCTTTTCTCTGCTCAAAACATCATACTGAAAGGATTCACCTTTAGAGAATTACAAAGGAATGGTTCTTGGACTTAAATGATATATAAGAGCTCCTGTTTAAGAGGGAAAACTCATGGACATTCTTCTTACTCTCAAGATTGCCAGTAGCCTCAATTTAAGAAACATTAGTCTAAAATATTAAGTTCCTACCTACTCTTAGACCAAGTATAAAACCAGTGGTTACAGGCTTACCTAACAAGAAATGTCAAATTAGTCATCAAGAAGGCACATATTCCATATTTAAGACAAACACCAGCAGTCCTAAAGATTAAGGGGCATTTGTCTAAATACATACAAAAGGCAAAATTAGAAAACAAAATTGGAGAATAAATGTCTAAGAACTTCTCTTAAAATATCAAATATCACATCTGAAACCGTTAGAACGTTTAATGATGACCAAGTCTACACATAACTACTAAATGAACATTCAGTGCATTAAGCTTACGGACCATTCTAAGAATTCACATTTCCTATAAGCTCTCTTTGTTTAAGGAGAAAACTCTCCAATTCATTTCACCTTTAACTAAATGTATAAATGCCAAATGTGTTCATTTGAGTTCACACATCAGTCCTTAGGTAACTCCCTCCACAAAACCAAATTCTGATTTTTTTCCCAATTTTGTTGAGATATAATTGACATACAGCACTGTCAAATTCAGCTTCTAGGCAAAACCATCCATCATGATTTTGAGGTTTAACAAGTGAAGCAAAAGATAGGTAAAAAAGAAATAAGGTTCAAACTACACCAGGGTCCATTGATCAAGACTGCTTCCACCCTTGAAAAGAATGAGATGTGGTCTGTTAAATCCCTCAGGTATATTCTAAGGATGAGCCCACACTGTAAGGCAATGAACTGGTACAACCTTTCTGAAAGATAATCCGGCAATGTCTACCAAAAAGTTTTTTTCAAAGGGCTTAACTTTGACTTAGCAATTCCATTTCTAGGAGTTTCTCCTAAGAAGATAATGTGTCACCTGCACAAGGTCATACCTTTTTTTTTCAGAATGGCAAAAAATGTCAGGATCCTGAATACCATCCACCCCCACAGGGATTGGCTATAGAAAATTACAGTAATGCCATACAATGGAGTAACCAAGCAGCCATTAAAAATGAAGATTAGAGATTCCTATTTATTCATGCCATAGAGAGTGGAGGCGGGTTAAGGAAAGAGAAGTAAGAGAGCATGCTCCTATTGATACTTTAAAACACAGAGATATAGGAATAGAATAGAGGGTGGGAGAGTGGGGCACACACCAAATATGAACCAAGGGTATCTTTGAGGAATAAGATTTAGGGATCTTTTTTCTTCCTTTTCTCACTCATGTATATTTTGGAATTCTTTTCCTACAATACTCATGTGTGTCCTTTCTTCAAAAGCATCTTCACCATGTCTCTGTAGCAAGAAGCTCGGATTTTTAAAAAGTCATTATAACATGTTCCTTTTCAATATTTAAAAATCTTGATAATATAAATACCTATTGCTCTTTTCCTTTACACAATGGGTCGAGGACTGTTTCGAATTTCTAAGGAAGAAAAATCACTCTCTATGCTATGGGCTCTACCACCATTATTCACCACAAACATTTCCACGTTCCCCAAGCAACAGCAAGGTCAACCCCATCTTAGTCACCTGTTACTTTATTTCAGAAATAGAGAAACCATTATTAAATTACTATAGAAACGTCACTGGAACAGTGGGGAAAGCCTATTTATTTAAGGTCAACAAGCTCTGAATTACGTAACATGATATTGAATTAAGGCTTCTGAAAACAAGCAATCCAGGACCCAGGCTTCAGAAGACAATAAGGACTTGTCACTCCTCGAGTTCTTTCCAGCTCGTGAAAGCTACGGCTTAATGTAATTGACCGTTTCTCAGAACCAAAACAATGTAGGTGCTGTTTCAAGGTAACAGGTAAAAATGCTGTCAGGAAATGGTAGTGAAGGCCTGGAGAACAAATTATGTGATTTATGGGTGGGGGAAGCTGATTTTGCCAAGAGACTTTTGGGAAATCATGACCAGGAGAGTTAGAATCCAGTGATTCCTGCTGAAGGAATGAACAGACACAGTAACCAGCCACTAGATGTCATTCTCCTTCAGAGTGCTGTTGATATGTTGCATATCCTAGTCAAAAGGAAGTCAAGTGGTCTAGACAACTAATTCCTTAAATGGCGTTAATTTAAAATAATCTGACCTTTGATTGGGGTGCTGCACAGTAGTTGACAAAAATAAAAATGAAAACCCACTGGAGACTAGTCATCAGCCCCCAAAGGCACACAGCTGCCCAAAATATAACATTTTAATGACTACACTAAAACATGTAGATGACTTACAGACACTAGAGGAAAAAAGGTCCAACTAAGCAGGAAATTAGGAACCACACAAAGTCAACACCCATGACCTGAAAGTGAAATCAGTAACCTTAAATCAGGGGAAAGGACTGGTTTCCTTTTAAATATTTTTTAAGGCACAAACAACATGAAAGAGAATTCGTTGTGTTGTTTTTTTTTTTAATAAGGAATTCAAAGTTCTTGATCACCTTTAGGATTGCATTTTCTCAGCTGTGCAGTTTTTTTTCACAGTTCATTTGTGGGAAGGTGCATCGCAAGAAATTGCTGATAAAACATAAAACATAAAACACATGCATCACAGGTTGCAAACTGGTGGCTAAAGAACACCATTCAGCCTGAGCCATTTTGCGTTAGTGTTGAGTATATGTTTTAAGCCTTCATTAATTAGTTGCCAACATTTTTTAAAAATTGCAATATTACACAGAAAGGCATGGATTTTTAGCTTCTCTTGAAAAACCAGAAGACATGGCAGCAGCTCTCAGCCCACCTTCCCACGCAGCAACAGCAGGCAAGTGGGGCTGCCCCCTCTGGACCTGCAAACATGCACACTCCACTTAGCAACCTGGCCCACCAAGTCCCCTTTATTCTGGCTGGCTTCCTGCTTGGCCAGGAGGAATTTCAACCTGCTGTCAAAAGCATAGGAAAAGAAAGAGCTTGAGCTGTACCAATAAGATCTCATTGAACAGAATGATTTTCATACCAGAAAAGGAAAGGCAGGACTACTAAAGACATTCGCTCCTTCCATCAATAACCCCACAGGCATATGCACTAAATAGCTCTCCTGGGGGACAGGCAGGATGGAGTAACCTTCCCCACCCATTCAACTCGATTCTCATGCTCCCAGCACAGACTTCAGGGGGATTCTGGATCGTCACAAAATGACTGGGGAAGCAGTGGGGGTTGCTATTGATAGTCAGTGGATGGGAGCCAGAAATTCAGGATGCCCTGAAATGCACGGTACAGTCCCGCACAAGGATGAAGCATTGTTTGTCCTGTACTGTTTTATGTCTGCTTGGACATTCACATGGGTTAAAAAGCTGTCTGCAATTATCTGAGCCTAGCCCCTAACTCCACTTTACACATCAACACAAAGCACAGATTTGCATGGTTTTATTAACACTATTATTAATACATTTTCCAAAAATGCAAGCACTATTTAATAACAGCAAAAGTATATTTGCATTCTTCCTAACACTACCAAGAGCTGCTGACCATTTTGGAAAATCACATACGGAAAACATGCTACACTAGTCACAGTCTTCGGCTGCCTCATTCAGGGGGTTTATACAAATAGGTGCAAGCAGTTACTTCCTTATGTCCTCTAGAGTGGTTGTGCCAGAGTACTAACTTACTAAAGTATACAACTATACAATTTATTACTTTCCTTTTATTTCTCCTTTATAACTCATTTTTTAAAATTTGGTATCTAGAGAGGTTATATTATTTATGAATTTTATTTCCTATGTGTACAGGGAGCAATGGGTCTACCCCTAAATGTCTGCCCTAAAACCACTGAAATAAGGATGCAATGCCTGAAGTCTTCAAAGCAATCTCTTTGTTCCCATTGTTTCTTCTTCTCCTACCCCTGACTCTCACAGATGACTCAGACTGAGGCTTATCTGTTACTTCCTCTTCCTCCAGGAAGCCCTCCCTGACCACCATATCACCCACCCACCCTTATTCACAAAGCTGGATTTGGGTGTCCCTTCTACGTGCTCTCGCAACCTTGGTGGTTCACCCTGGACTAGTACTTGCCATGCTGTCTTGTCACTACCTCCTCATTCTTTATTTGCTATTAGGCTCCCAGAGGTGTAAGACATTGTCACAGTTTTATGACCATCACCTAGCAGAGTGCTCAATCATTCATTCAACAAATATTTCTTGAGCACCTGCTACGTGCCAGACACTATTACAGGCACTGGGATACAGTAGTGAATAAGACAGACATTCCTCCTCATCCTGTGGAGCTGTCATTCTAATGAGTGACAGATGATAATTAAGGAAACTACTAAATATAATTGCAGACTATGAGCAGTGCTGAGAAAGATATAAACAGGGTGCTGTGATGGAGGAAAGCAAGCAGGACATTGCTTAGACAAGGAGGTAGGGAAGACCTCGCTGAGATGACAAACTGAGATACGAAGGAGGCAAAGGTCTTAGCTTAGGAAGAGCCAGGTGAAGAATGTTCTAAACAGAACAAAATGAAAGTGCCAAGGTAGTAAGACTGTTAAGAGTCTGTGGTGCTCAAAAAAACAAAATGAAGTGAAATAAAGCTAGTGTGGCTGGAGCGTTGTGAGTGTAGTTCAGAAGCCTCAGAAGGGAAAGCAGGGTCCAGCAGACACAAAGTCTGGATTTCATTTTACGTGCAGTGAGAGTGACAGTTTACGTGTCCTCACACTAGATGATAAGCTCACTGAGGTTAGGAATCTGGTCTTTTCATCATACCTGGAGCACCTAACCCCCATCTAACACAGTATGTACTGAATGAAGGAGTTCCTTCACATGAGCCCTACCTTACCAAATGCAGCTGGTTGTGACTTTGCCATACATTAGCAAAAACAGAGCAAGCGTGATGGATGACCTTGTGAGCTCCTTGGTGCTCAGAGATATTCTGTCTTCAACTATTATCACTAAGTCCCAAGGAAGATCTTTTTTTTTTTCATTCAGTTAGTAAATATTTGACTGCCTATGATATGTCTTATGTATGAGGCATACAGCAACAAGCGAACCTGACACAAATTTCTGCCCTTGTGTAGTTTATATGATAGTGGGGGGATGCAGCGGATGAGCAAAATAAATTAGAAAGATCATGATAAGTGACACTGAAAAAAATAAAGCAGAACAGGGGGATGGGAAATGGGTTGCAATTTCAATAATACTACATTGGAAATATCTCCTCATGTCCTTCTTCTAAACATCTCAAAGAAGTTCCATACAGATTAGCTTCATGGTAGAATTATGTCATCTAGACACCAGACACTAGAAGAATTACGTCATCATTTTACAGATAGAGAAATAGGGTCAGAGAGGCTCCAAAACTTGCTTATAGTCACACAGCACATCACCAGTGGAATAAGCACACCTCTTACGTGCCAAGTAATAGTTAAGATAAATACAACCATGATAGCCAAAATTTATTAAACTTATTATGTGCCAGGCACTGTTCATGTGCCTTTTATGCTTCATCTCATGTAATCCTCACAACAACCTCCTGAGGTGGATATTATCATCATTCCCATTTTACAGATGAGGTAACAGAGGCACAAAATTGCCAAGTGACCCACCCAAGATCACCAGTTAGTGAGTGGTGGAGCCTGATTCAAATCTAGGCAGTTTGCCTTCACAGCTTGTTCATAACCAGTTCATAACTGCTCATAACCGTACTCTAGCTGAAGCCATCCAGGAAGGGGAATGGCTGAGAAAAAAGTCACTCTCAAGATATCTCAAGATGACTACCGCCCATCTCACCTCAGGGTCAGCTCCCTTTTATCCCTTTATTGTAGAACATATGAAAGCCAGTACCCAGAGCTGGAGGGTTGCAGAACTAATGCCCCCAACCCATTACACTCGGGCACAACTCCAGTGGCCACTCACGAAACCCTCATCATGGACAGCCGCATCTCAGTACGTACATGCAGTTTGTTGAGCAGCACGGCATCTGTTGTGCTGTTGGCCCCTGGCTTAGCAGCTTTCCAGAACTGCTTCTGGGCAGAGTAGCGATTCATAGGACATAGCTTAAAGAGGCAATCTAGAAGTGAAACAAACAAATGAAAATTGTTACTGAGGAAGTATATACACTCAACCTATGAAAAAGCCTTTCCCTTTTTATTCATATAAGGAATTATAAATTATATGTAAGCATAAATGACTTACATATAATTTACAAGCCCCTTTTACAAACCTCTCCTTTGATCTTTAATTCTCACCACCACCATGCAAGGTTATAGATGAGGAAACTGGAGGCTTTCAGAAAGGAAGTCAATTGTCACATAGCCAGCTAGTGGCACAGCTGGGACTCAGAGTCCACATCCAGGGCTCTTAATGCTGCCCCATAGTCATCGCCTTTCCTTTATGATGGACAAATACCCTCGCTATATGCAACAACACATACAAGCATATTCATACATAAATCCAACTCTCTTCAATCCAACTACATTTAAAAAAATACTACAGAAGCTTATTTGGAGGGACCTCCTAGGGCACTGGTCTCGAGTGTCATGTACAGGGTGATTTGCCAGGGAGCAGAAAGAAACTATCTGAACTTGGATTAGACAGTCCACACCCTGTCCCTCACTCCCAGTGCATCGTGATGTGCTTCCATTTAGGTATGCCTGGGTTCATATAACTTTATATATAGTCCTACGTAGTAGAACCAACCCTCGCAAAACAGACTAGCAGCTTCAAAAAGTTTCTGCAAAAAAATCAAAACTTCAGGGGCCAGCCCCGTGGCTTAGCAGTTAAGTGCACACGCTCTGCTACCGGCAGCCTGGGTTTGGACCCCGGGCATGCGCCGACGCACCGCTCGCCCGGCCATGCTGGGGGGAATCCCACATACAGCAACTAGAAGGATGTGCAACTATGACATACAACTATGGGGAGAAAAGGGGGGAAAAAAGGAAAAGGATTGGCAATAGATGTTAGCTCAGGGCTGGTCTTCCTCAGCAAAAAGAGGAGTATTGGCATGGATGTTAGCTCAGGGCTGATCTTCCTCACAAAAAAAAAAAAAAAATCAAAGATAGTAGTAATGCAAACCCAGCAAACAAGAAAAAGGCGGGGGCCGGCCCCTTGGCTTAGTGGTTAAGTGAGCGCGCTCCACTGCTGGCGACCCGGGTTCGGATCCCGGGCTCGCACCGACGCGCCGCTTCTCTGGCCATGCTGAGGCCGCGTCCCACATACAGCAACTAGAAGGATGTGCAGCTATGACACACAACTATCTACTGGGGCTTTGGGGGGGGGGAATAAATAAATAAAATCTTAAAAAAATAAAATAAAAAAATAAGAAAAAGGCAGAATCTATCCTTCTTTTATTCCTCTTGTCAGCCACTGTAGTGTAAAAATGATCTAATCAGATCTGAAAAAAGTTACCCAGATATTAAAAATCATAAAGAAAACCATTTAAAATATTGTCTTTAATGATGAACTTTATCCCAAAGCACCTATGTGCCTTAAGGTATTAATGATAATATGATAATCATGATTAACAGAACACTACATTATTGTTTAATCAATCCTTTACATCAACTTCTATTTTCTTGTTTGTTTTTATAGTATATACAATATACTAGTACAGTAACACACGCATGTAACTTTTAAATACATATACATAGTTTAGAGGGGTATATTCAACAAATTTTTTTGATCCCAGCTAGAAGAAAGGGTGATCTGAATTAGAGGAAAGTCCTGTTGTCTATGTACTTGATGGCAAATGAAATTTTCCTGCTTTCAGATAGTTATTTGGCTAAGACAATAACTAGGTATTTACCTGCTTGAGGTTCATCAAAAAAAATTAGAAATAAATGCTCTAGGAAACTAACTTTTAAAATTGACACTCACTCCCTAAAAAGTTTACATTTTGACATACTGGGTTTTCAAATAGTAAGTACTTACAGAATAAAATTAATAAATTTGGAATGAATATCCAGACTGGAAAAATTACACCCTGAAAGTAGGTCAAAATAAGCTTTTAAGCAAATTTAATCTACTAACGGTACATTTATTTTTATCTGTTTATTTAAACAGATTCCCTTAAAGCACCTTGAACAGGTAAATACCTAGTTATTGTCTTAGCCAAATAACTATCTGAAAGCAGGAAAAATTCATTTGCCATCAAGTACATAGACAGCAGGACTTTCCTCTAATTCAGATCACCCTTTCTTCTAGTTGGGATCAATGAATTTTTACCAAGTACCGCACACACAAATATTCGACATCGTTCAGAAAAAAAATAAAAGATCATTTAATTGTAAAAATAAAAGGTACTTTCTCATTTCTATAATCTCCTTCACTAAATATTTCTACCTAGTTACAAGCAGTTATAAGGTAAATACAGGACCGTGGCTATCCATCTTTATCAAGAATACAATCCATCTACTGAAAGAAATTATTAGTGCATATGAAAGACACTATCTAGGTCTTTAGAGAACACAGGACATAGCAGGACACCAGTTTAAAGACAGGGCTGCTCTCCCCGCCTCTCATGAAAGCCACAAGTCGCTGTCATTTACTATACCAGTGGCAACTTAATGACATCATTGAGAGACCAGCTTGATATATGTGAACTCTCCATTCACCCCTGAAACATCTGGCTAGCGTTAAATGTCCTATCTTTGACAAAAGACAGAGTGTGGCATCTGGGCTGGACCAGAGTGACTTCCTTGATAATCACGTCAATTAATACAGAAAAGACACTCAAAACATTTAAGTTACCATATTAATATTGGACACGGGACTTACTTTATGGATCAAATGAGGTTAACAATTTCAAATTTCATCAATAATAATAAGATATTGAGAGTAAAATGGTCTATTTTTTTTCCTCCAACACAATTCATATGATGATAGCTAAATGATACGCATTCCTCCCAAAAAAATTTGACTTAAGTTGATTTTGGGAACAATCACGCTGGATCCATAATGCCAAGGAATTAACATGCAATGGAAAGTACCATTTTACAACCATTCATGGTACAGCCAAGTCAAGCACCCTACTTAACAAACAAATGGGCTACAACATGGGCTCAAACTTCAGATCACTTTACATTCACCTAAGGAGAGAGCATGAATTTAAGCACCGTCAGTCCAACCAAAGCTTTGCTATAACTTCCACACCAAGAGCATGGCACTGGATTAGGCATATTTACAACCAACCGTCTATGTAAATATAAGAGATGCTAATATACTAGTAACAGAACCAAATTAGCTTTGCTGATTTTTTCCTGTCTTCCTAGTTGCTTAGCAACCGACTCAAAGTGAAAATTAAATTAAGCAATTCAAATGTGATGTTAAGTAACCTCCCCAAATTTTGCAGTTCAGCAGCTCCATATAGCCCTTTGCTATCTGGATGGCACAGCAGGGCAAAATTAAAGTTCGGCTGGATCCTAATATTGTGCTAAGTATAGAAATATACAAATACAGGAAATCCAGTAGAAGAACATACACAATACCTATTTGGGGGAAGGGAGCGTGTATGTGTATGTATTCATGTGCATGTGTATACACATACACATACACATACATACACACACACACACACACACACACTGCAGTTTGATCTCAACCCAAAGAAATGTCACAAAGAATATCTTATGTGATAAGTGTTATTTTAAGCCTCTGAAGAATAAGCTAAACTAAGCTTTCAAAAAATTACTTTGGAATATTCCTAAGCTTTAGCAGATGCCACACTGGGCTAGCAAAGTAGAAGTCAGCTCAATAGAGAGGTTGGGTTAAGTGTTAAAGGGCTGTGTGGGCTGGAAACCAGACAGAACAGGCCACAGGTGATCTTCCATGGTTTAAACGGCATTCCACAACTTGGCTGGAGGGAGAACGCTCAGGTGCTTGGGAGATGCGTTAACTCTGACACCAGGACTTGTGGTATACAGTTAAGAGAAGACGGGAGCAAGAAGAACCACAGGCGTGGTTGGAGCCCTCTGCAGTGGGGTCCCAGGGGAGTGGGAGAGCAAAGAAGCCAACCTTGGAAGGAGCCACACATCAGGGACTCAGAGAATAAAGGCTGCCAGAAGAACAGCTGCAACCCCACCATCTCTACACTGTCCTCCACATCCCTAGAATTTTAAACTCGAGAATATAAGGTCGCTGGTGGCAGAAACTTGTGTCTGTTCTGTTCGCTCTGATAACCCAGGGCCCAGAGGCAGAGTAGCACCACAGTGACAGCTGTTGAATTAAAGATTTAATCATACCGTAATCCCTAGGGCTCCAGAAGCAATGGCAGGTGTGTGTCTGAAGTCACTGCCAGCTCTAAGCCCCCAGGAGTCTATTCATGGATTCAACCACTATTTATTCAAGTGCCTGCTGTGTGCTGGGCATAGTGCTGGGTGCTGAAACTATAAAAGTGAACCAGATGCACAGGTTTCTTAACACAATCCTAGTGACAGTGAAAAATTAGTCAAATACACAAGTTAAATCGCAGCAAGTTAAAAGTACTACGGTGGCAAGAACTATATATTGACACAACATGGCTGTTGTGGAGAAGCAGCATTTTACACATGGTCATCATGAATGGCATCTCCAGCACCGAGGTTTCTGAATGGAGAGCTGAAGGATGAGAAGGAACCATTCTTGATAAAAATCTGGAGGCAAAGCCTGCCAGGCAGAGGGAATATCAAGTACAAAGGCCCTGAGTTGGAAGAAAATCTTGATGAGGTTAAAAAATAGTAGAAAAGAGGGGCTTGAGGGTAGTGGGCAAAAGGGAGAGTTACTGGAGATGCAGCTGGAGAAGCAGGCAGAGGTAGCACCATGCAGAGGGTTGTGGAGGCCATGGTGAGGCATCTATCATTCTAAAAGCAATGGGAAGCTACCAAAGGACTTGAAGCAAAGAAGAACCTGGTTTTTGTTTCTAAGAGGGTTTTCTTTTCGGTTATGGTGCCTACCAAGAAAGGGAAGGCTGGCTGGGGAGGGATGGATTTGGGAGAGAGGAGTAGAAATCAAGAATTTTATTTTAAAATTTGCTATTTTAAACTATTTGCTTAGTTTGACATGCCTATGAAACATCAAAGCTGAAATGTGGAGTAGGCCATCCATCAACTAGCAGGTTGAAAATCAAAAGCAGTCAGTTATTTAAGGGGGTGAGGGGAGACAGAAGAAGAGGAAGGATGGGGGTGCTGGAGAGGAAAAGAAAGTTGAGGAAGTTAGTACTACAAATACAATGTAGCTGTAGATCCCTGTGACTAGGGAGATCTATCCAAATCTAGAGAGTATGTTAATTGAGGCTTACAAAAGCTTGAACTTGATTCAAAGTTTTCATAGGGCAGAATAAAGACCTTTCCTCTCCCTCTTCCCTCTCGCCCCACCCTGCAAAAAAACCAACACAAGGAAAATTAAAAACAAAAAACCCAAGCCTATCTTCTATGAAACTAACTCCATCTTCCCAAGTTGCAGTAAATGAAGATGGAAAGAGGATAGAGGGTGGAATTTGATAGATGGAAGGAAGTGAAGCCTATGTGTCTGCAGAGGGGGTACCAGTGAGAAGCTAGCCAATTTGCTCTGTTGAGCCCAGAAAGGCTTAGAAACCCATGGTGACACTGTGCAGGGCATGTCACCACCCAACCTGGACCAAGAACAAAGCGCTCCAGGGGCTGAGGATGGTGGTAAGGACCAGGAGTGACAGATCATCCCATGCGCCTGCCACATGGAAATGTACTGAGTCTTTCAGAGGGAGAGAAGACTCAATAAATGCTACAAAAGAACCATGCAAATAAAGAAAAACAGGATCATTACTAACTCCAGGGGAAAGCTGCATATTAAAATTGAGTATGTCTTTAGCTCAACAGTGAACAATATTTACATAATCATAAAAATCTAAGACTGAATATTAGTTTAGCCAAAAAAATTAATATAACTCTAATGGGAGGATGGAGGAGGAACGGGAAAGTATCAGAAAGTCAACCTCATCTACAATAAGAGGAAGTCAACAGATGATATTGAAAATAGACTAATCTATAGACATCAAGAGAAACACATCACCTAGAAATACAGTGGTAAATACCAGAAGAAAATGTTAAAATATTTTAAATTGTTCCCTCTGAAAAGTGGGAAGATGTGAAGTGTCAGACATAGGATTGTTATTTTTATTCTGCATTTTATCAATATTTGACTTTTTTTGGTCCAAATTCACATAATAAAAAATTAATCATTTTAAAGTGAATTCAGTAGCATTTAGTACATTCAGAATGTTGTGCAACCACTACCTCTATCTAGTTCCAAAACATTTTCATTACCCCCAAAAGGAACCCCTGTATCTACGAAGCAGTTCCCCCTCCAACCCCCAATACTTCACTTTCTAAAGGATATGCATTTATCATTGAAAATTAACTTTTTTAAATGACCGTTTTGTATTCATCACTGTTCAATATCTTACTGAGATCTCACTTTACAACTAGAGAGTGATAAAAGGCAACAAGTTGGATAATGCCAAGCATCAGTGGGGATATAAAAACCTTTCTGCACTATTGATGGGTGTGGCTACTGCGGAGGGCAAAGAGTCAAATTAAGCAGACACATATAACCTATAACACGTAATCCAGCAGTTCTCCACTGGGCATACATTCTAAAGAAATCTCTCAGAGGTCCCCAGATCTCACATCTCCACATGTAGGAGATTTTCTAGGGATGAGAGCAATGAGAAGGCAAACTGGCTCTTAACCGCTTTGCCTGGATGCAACATAAAACATGCACTCACAGGTCATCAGTGATAACCAAACATACGATCCCACCATAATGCTAAGGAGCTAAGAAATGTAGTTCAGCTGCACATCCAGGAAGAAGAAATGAGTTTGCTGTGTGCCTAGTCAACCTCTGCTGCAGCCTCTCCTTCAGGTTGCCAAGTATCCATTTCACTCTTACCCCCATCCACTAGCTTATGCTGTAGCAGTTAATTAGACAAGCACAGTCCCTTCTCTCACAGAATTTGAGCTCTTCAAACCCACTTCATTGATCAAAAAGACAATCAACAAGCTATCATTTTTTAAAAATTCTCCATTCAGCAAGCATATATAAATGCAATTTTATATAGGGAGAAGTCAAGTGTACATTTACATGAGCTACAAATATGAAAAATTTAAATGTTGATTGAATGGATCTTGCCTTTTTTTGAAAAAGAGGCAATAAAAATTTCAGAAGGAACAGACAATATATAATTAACAAAGAGAAGGGGGTTATTAATTCCCCAAACAAGGGAGTTAAGATTTAAAAGAAGTAACGAAAAAGGAATACAAAATAATCCGTATTTTAAGGACTCGCCCAACTCAAACTTACTAGACTAAAAGGCTCACAAGGGTAGGGTTCATCTGCCTTATTAATTATCCTGTCCCAGTGCATTCAGTAAATATGGGACCAACGAATAAATGAGTGGATATTCAAGATGGAAGACACTCTAAAACAGCATTCACAAAAGGAAAACCTACTCATATTTCAAAAAAAACCCTTCCATGAACAAGTAATTAACTCCAGTTCACTATAAAAGGAAACCAGTACAGCACGTTCTTGTGTCTGTTGCATGATAATCACATTTCCCAAGTCATGACAGGAGCCCTTTGAAGTTAAGTGACATTTTCCAATTGGGACTGCCAAATAAACCTTCCATTACCTGTCTGCAGAAAACACAGACATTGTTACTAAAAGACAAAGGACAACAAGGTAATTTTTTCCCACTTAGGTGACCATTTGCTTTTTCTGAGTAGAAAACACCCAAGGTTGCTACCCTATGCCTTTATCATCTTTCCTGGCTGCAGGACCATCATTCACAAATACATTAATAAACTAGAAATGTGGGTGGAAACTTCCTTTTTGACCTACTTTAGCTTGGCCAATTAAATTTTTATTTACCTAGTTGCAAGGATTATTGAATATGGATGAGCTTTAACCCAGAGAACGGAAGTAAAAACTTAGTTGAGAAGGCAACGTCTTCCCACTGTGGAAGACAAAATGGACCAGAAGTTCCTTCCACCTGAACACAGGTATCTGCCTACACTTGGACAATTGGAGGCTCTGCCCCGGCCTCTGTGCCTGGACAGATGGATACAAAGACAGATCCAGCACCAGTTAAACAGGGCCAGATGTCCAGGGGCAATGTGGAGAGTCTACCTCCCTTAGCACCTAAGCCTGGTTCCCCACCTCCCTACTGATTCTGTGAGCTATCCATATTCTTCCAAAGGTTTCCTCTGTGGCTTATGTTAGTCAGTTTCTGTTGTTTGCAACCAAGAGTCCTAGGTGAACTGTAGAGTGATAAAACATATTGCATTCTGCTGGCAATGGAAATGAACAAAGGCTTTCACCACTACCAAAGACAACGCCCCCAAAACAGGAGACAGGGAACCTGGAAACCTGGGTTCTGGCCCTGGTTCTGTCACTCACTAGCTGAGCAGCCTTGGCCAGGTTCTGAAGCTTTCTGTGTCTGCATGTCTTCCTCCAGAAAACAGACCATCCCAAAGGGACTGCAGAGCCCTAAGACCTGATGAAGTATGTGAAAGCTTACATTCCAAGTCAGGTAACTCATTGAAAAGCCAAACGAGGAAGTGCTGAAGTGTACACTAATCTGCAATCTGGCTGATTGGGTTTAAACCTCAGCTCTATCCCATGTTAGTTGCATGATCTTGGGGAAAATTATCTAATCTCTGTAAATTTTCGTTTCTTGCCTATAAAAGGGCAATAACCACAATGGGTAACTAACAAACTAACTAGAAAGATTAAATTAACTACTTCACTTAAAGCACTTAGTACAGATCCTAGCACAGAGTAAACAATAAATATTAGCTGCTATGATAGAATGGATAAACAAATTGCGTATTCACGCTACACTGCAATGGGAAACCAACTATTGTTACACATAACAACATGGACGGATTTCATAAACATTATTTTGAGTGCAAGATGCTAAAGCAAAAAAAGAGTCCATTTACACTGAATGAATCCATTTATATTATGTTCAAGAACAGGCAAATGTTCTTTGTTATCTATAGGGTCAGAATAGTGGGGGTGGTACCACCTTCGGGGGGGTGGGGTGGTTATTTCCCGGGGAAGGGGCACTTTCTGGGGTTCTGGAAATGTTCTCTAACTCACTCTGAGTGGGGGGTATATATGTATTTAAAACTTCTTCAAGCTGTGCATTTAAGGTTTGTGTGTGTATGTAATACCTCAATAAAAGATGAAAATGGAACAGTAGCTGTTCTCATAAAAAAGGAGGATGATCTCGCTGATAACAGAAAACAAAATTTTCCCTTCATGTAAAAGGTTAACAATAGTGTCTGATTTCCCCGGCTGGGAAAACATGCTTTGTTTTGTCAGGGTTTGGGGTTGGGCGTTTGCTGGTTTATAATGGAGAGGAAGAAGGGTGAAAAAGAGAGAGATTACATCACTGACTCCCCAGATGGCCTCAGTTATTTGCATTAACCACAGGACACTCTGGCAATGAGCATTCCCTGGCCCAAAGCCTAATGCCCAGAGGGACTGCCACAGAGGGAAGCTTTTCCCTGCTGATTCCCTTGTCTACTCAAATAGTTTTATACCATTAACAGGCAGCAGTTTAAAAATGTAATCTCTGGTGAAATGCTATGATGGCTGATATTTGCTTAAAAGTAATTGGGGAGACAGAAGTGCGGGGAGAGATAAAATGAGATTGGCCATGAGTTGGTAACTGTTAAAAGTGGGTGTTGGGTATATGGAGGTTCATTATACTATTATCCTCTCGACTTGTATATAGGCTTAAAATTTAATATAATAAAAAGTCTTTAAAATCATCTCTGAAATTTATTTTAAAGTATGCAATTTTTATAAAAAACAAGCATTCATCAAGTTCAAAACAAGGTTATTTTTCTTTAAATCCTAATTTTTAAAAAAAAGAAAGAAAGGAAACCTTGCTATATATATATATAAGCTGGCCCAATTTGCCAATCTACCTGAAAATCAATATATTCTGGAAAGGAGATAATAGCTGGATGGACTTGTCAAATAAGAAATACCATAGACAAAGCGCACAAAAAAATGAGAGAGGATACCCAGCTCTAAGTTAGATCTGTGAATAGCAAACAATCCATGGACTTTGGGTTAAAAAGGCTTGTTGTGTAGAACTCTACATCCTTGGCATCTCTCAGAGTTAAAGGAAAATGATTTCACCATGCACACCCCGGGCTATTTCAAAAACTACAGCACTTGTGAACCTCTGAGGATATGTCACATCTACAAAAGGGCATTCAGAAGGTCTGAATGTCTGATCTGAAAAGAGTTACATAAGCTATTGGGTTGGTCATCCCGGGATCCTCCTGGAAAAATGCTTTTCCCATCAGAAATGCCCATTACACAAAGGAAAAGTAGGCTGTTTCTCCAAGTAATTTGACTTCTCCTTCATTCAACAAACATTTATTAAACACCCATGTGCTGAAGATACCAAGTTGGTAAAACTCGGTCCCTGGGTGTCCTTGGAGAGACAGAGGAGCCAACAGATAACTCCAGGGTGTTTGGAGCAGAGGGGCACCTAACCCAACCCGGAGAGAGATGGGAGAGGCAGTAAGAGAAGGTCTCCTCAACTTTTGCAAGCCATTGGACAGGGTAGGAAGAGGGATGGACAATAGAGAAAGAATGAGAAGCTAGAGAAATCCGTTGCATTATAGGCAGCACAACAGCCCCAGAACTAACTTACTTTTCTGTGAAGTGGGCCAGACCTCCTAATATGGCCCAGAGTCTAGAGGGCACGCTGCTGTTCAACCACAACAGTGCCCTTTCCTCACACGATCTCCACGCAGCGTTCAAGGCACCACAACTGACTGAGTAAAGCTGTCATTGCTGATTTGGACCCACTTCTCCATGGAGAGACAAGAAGGCAAGTGGATATCACCAAGCAAAGGAAGACAGAGCCCCATTTGTCTTGCTCTGTGTTCCTCTCTTTCCTGCTCTCCATTGAAGACCCAACTCGGAGCCCCTCAGTGCTTTCCCCCAGCCCAGAATTTCCCAATGAGCCCCTACCAAAACTACCCACGCACTTTTGACTTTTTACCTATTAAGCATCCCCTCAATGCCTTCCAAAGAGACGCTTTCACTGACCCTAACCCAGTGAAAAAGAACTAATTTAAAAAATCAGCAGTCACTCAAAGGCATTGTACATTTACCATAAATGACAAGAAAAGTTGCTTTCTTAATTTATTTCATGACCTAGGTTTCCTTTGTTTACACTTTATCACAGCAAACACAGCCTACCATCCAATAGCCTTTTAAAGTCAAAGTACCTGCCAAGAACAACGATTATCAAGCTTTTTCTCTCCCCTAGAACACCTACCTGAAAGATACAACACATTCCCACCCAAAATAGTAGCTTATTATAGTAGAGATTCTCCAGGAAGGCACCTCAAGAATGACCCCTCCCCTCAAAAAAGGTGATGATATCAGGGTTTCTCAGCACCACTACTGACAATGTGGGCATCATCTATCATTCTTTGTTGTGGGGGGCTGTCCTGTACATTGCAGGATGCTTAGCAGCATCCCTGGCCTCTACACTTCAGCTGTCAGTAGCACCTCATCTCTAAGTTCTTACAATAAAAAATGTCTCAAGATGTTGCCAAATGTCCTCTTGGGGGCAAAATCACCCCCCATTAAGAACCACAGGATTAAATCTTCCTTCCCATCCTTCTTGAGAATCCATGCCCTGAAGTTACCAAAAGTGACAAGATGGACTGATAAAGACAACAGAGGGGGAAAAAGCATTCCAGACCCGTCTGAGTTATGTCTGGAAAGCAGCTTCTTTGTTTGCTATATTTGAAATTCTACTTGATGGCTGGAATTCTCTTTCTAAAACTGACTCCTCTGCCTAAAACCCTTTAGGGTTGTGATTCTCAGCCTTGGCTACTCTTCACAGTCACAGTGATGTGGAGAGTTTTAAAAATAATACAGTGCTCGGGCCCCTCCCTCTGAGATTCTAATTCATTGGAGGTGGGGCAGGAGCGACGGTTCCTGCCCAACTTCCCCAGGTGATTTCAACTGACAATCTTTTAGGCTTTCACATCACGGCAGTTGTGCTCAAATTCAGGAGTACAGTATATCATAATTGCTGGGGGATTTTATTAAAATACAGATGCCCCGGTGGAGGGGAGTGTCTAGGAATCCTCATTTTTAACAAGTTCTCCAAGTGATTCTAATGTGAATTGCTGCCAACTACACTCTGAGAAACACTAACCTGCAGAATAAATGAATTCTAAAAACAGCACTTCTCAAACTTTAATATGCAAAGCAATCATCCAAGGACCTTGTTAAAATGCAGGCACTGATGCAGTAGGTCTGAGGAAGGGTCTGACAATCTGCAATTCTAACAAGCTCCCAGGTGATCTGGAAGCTGCTGGTCTGGGGACCACTCTGAGTAGCAAGGTTCTAACAGACTCAAGTCACTGCTAGCAGCTGGGATTCCCAGCCATGTTGGTGTATATCTCAAAGAGCTTAGCAACAACTGTTGAGATGCCTCAAATGTTCAGGTGTGATGGAAAGAACATCAACCGGGAATGCGTGGCCTTCATTTGGTCCATCCACCACTCCAGTTTCATTTCTTTAAAACGTTCCTCCACCAACATGCTGCTCCAGCCATTCCAAACTACTTAACAGTTCTCACAAACATGTGCCATGTCACTCTGTATCTTTACCAAGTTGTTTCCTCTGCCAGAAATCGTATTCCCATGTCACCACCTCGACTAGCATCATCACCATTTTCTGCCTAGGCCACTCTTCATCTCTCATGCTTAAGCTTACTTCCAAGTTCAGCTCCCTGTCCTCCATCCTCCCCCACCCTACCATGCAGAGTCATCCTTCTGATCCCAAACAGCGCCTTTCTTCTAGTCCTGCCTTAAGATCTGTCTACGTAATAGGTATGTTGACCATTAACGACTTGTGATATAATGAGAAAACATCTATCTTCCACTGCTATTTTAAAATTTATTCAGTGGGGAAGGTTCTTTCCCATGTCCTTGGATAAAAAATTGGACAAGACTCTGGTAACAGCAGACATCGACTACCTTAAGGTGCAAACAGTGCCAACTCAGAAATTAAAAAGTTATCTAGACCCACAGAACAATCAAAGCTCCCAACATTATTTCAAGCTAAGAATCCACTCCCCCCTTTCCTTCCTGCCTTATAGTGCCATCCTCCCCACCTGATTCCCCTCATGCCTACCTTCATTTTCAGATCCCACCTGGGTGGAAGCAAGGGATGTGGGGAGAGATGAGTGACAAGAACAGCAAAGTTCTTACTTGGCTGGAGTTATCAAGCTCGCTTCATACTCCAGCCCTAGATGATAGATGCTTAAAGCTGACTTTTTCATTCATGGGCACTTTTTCCTAGATTTTTATTCGTAAATAATTGCAAACTACAGAGAAGTTGCAAGAGTACTAACATATAAACTACTCTTTACCCAAAGTCACCTATTATTAACATTTTGCCCATTTGCTTTACCATTCATGTTCTCTCTGTATGTACACATACAATATATAACATTTCATATGTATGATATAGACATATGAAATGATTTCCTGAACCATTAGAGAGTAATTGCATACATTATGTCCTTTACACTTATTTCAGTGTTCATTTCCTAAGAATAAGGATATTCTCTAACACGACCACAGCACAATAATCAACTTCAGTAAACACTGAACGCATCCTTGTATCTAATCACTGGTCCACATTTCCATTTTGTCATTTGACCCAATAACATCCTTTCTAGTACCTTCCCCTCTCCAGTCCAGGATCCAGTTTAGGATCAGAGACTGCATTTAGTTGTAATGCTGTTCTTTGTCTTTTATGACCACGACATTTTTGGAAAATACAGTCCCCCATTCTTAAAAAAATAGAATACTCCTCAGTTGGGGTTTGTCCGATGTTTCCTCATGGTTCGATTCCAGCTGGAATACTGCCTAAGGGATACTGTGCCCTTCTCAGGGCATCACATCTGGAGGTACATGGCATCCATCTGCTTTCATTGGCACTTTAATAGGCATGTTGGAAATTAGCCTGCCATTGCTAGAGGTCCCTCCTCTGCATTCCCTCTTCAGGGGAAAAACAACTATTCTGGGAGTCACAGTGTCTCCTCAGCCACTGAAGATCCAGCAATTCACCCCTAGGCCTCCTCTGTGGAGGCCCCCTTTCTGGCTAAGATGACCCCCACACCAGCTCCCTCACACATGGCCCATATGTGCCCAATGGAAAATTCATGAATTCTTTGCATGGGCAAACTGACACCAATGTAACAGAAACGCTCTTCTACTTGGCTGTCAACACAGCTAGACAGCTGCATTCATCCTCTCGATATTCCCTGATCAGACACCCCCATCCCTCCCCAAGCAGAGGAGACATACTCAGGTCTCCAAGTAATCCAGTTGTAACTTTTTTCAGCTAATACCTTTATAAATGCTCTGGCCCATCCTCAGGAATGCATCATCCTTTGTGTCCTGGTACCTCAGCAGAGACTTTTGACTTCCATCTTATCTACCTGACCAGCCTCCCACCTCCACAACTCTGAGAATGCGTGCAAACGTTGGTCCTGGATCTTATTCATTGCTGTGTTCCAAAGGTCCTAGCCAACATATAAGCCTTCAATAAACTTTTTTAAATGAATGTACCTCCCACCTAGAATATATCCTCAGACACATTCGAAAATTGTCATCTGAAAAGTACGTCTGGCCTTTATTTCCTTCTCCTTTACTTCTTTTTTCACTTGTTTTTTAGTCAAAAGTTGATGCTTTATTATTTTATTTGATATGTCTGTTTTATTTGCATATATTTTGTCACCAGTAAGCTTGAAATTTTTTATTTGTACCCATTTTTTTACTGAGATATCATTCACATCCCACAAAATTCATACTTTTAAAGTATATAATTCAGCAGTCTTTTAGAAAATTCAGAGTTGGTGTAACTATCACCACTATCCAATTCCAGAACATGTGCATCACTCCAAAAAGAAACCCCATAACCATTAGCATTCACTCCCCATTCTCCTCTCCCCTCAGCACCTAGCAACTACTAATCTACTTTCTGTCTCTATGGATTCTGGACATTTCACATATAAAATACATGGCCTTTTGTGACTGGCTTCCTTCATTTAGCATACTACTTGGAAGGTTCATCTTTGTGGTGGCATATATCAATACTTCATTCCGTTTTATGGTTGAATAATAGTCCATTGTGTAGATATACCACATTTTGTTTATCCATTCATCAGTTGATGGACATTTGAGTTCTTACCACTTTTTAACTATTATGAATAAGGCTGCTATGAACATTCATGTATAAGTTTTTACATAGACATGTTTTCAATTCTCTTGGGCGTGTATCTAGGAGCGGAATTGGTGGGTAATATGGTAACTATGTTCAACCTTTTGAGGAACTGATGAACTGTTTTACAAAGTGGTTGCCTAATTTTGCAATCCCAGCAGTATGAGGGCTCTGATTTCTCTACATCATCATCAACACTTACTGTTGTCCACCATCATAGTGCTGTCTCATTGTGGTTTCCATTTGCATTTCCCTAATGACTGATGATATTGAGCATCTTTTCATGTGTTTATCAGCCATTTGTATATTTTCTTTGGAGAAATGTCTATTCAAATACTTCACCTATTTTTAAATTGGGTTATTTTTTTCTTTTATTGTGGAGTTGTAAGTTTTTGTTATTGTCAAGTTGTAAGAATGTAAATTATCCCTATCAGAAAAATGATTTGCAAATATTTTCTCCCTATCTGTGAGTTCTCTCTTCACTTTGTTGATATTGTCCTTTGAAGCACAAAAGTTTTTAAGTTTGATGAAGTCCAATTTATCTATTTTTTGTTTTGTTGCTTATGTTTTGGTGTCATATCAAGAAACTACTGCCTAATCCAAGGTCATAAAGATTTATATCTAGGAGTAAATTCTAGGAGGTTTATAGTTTTAGCTCTTATTATTTAGATCTTTGATCCATTTTGTGTTAACTTGTATATATGGTGTGAGGTACGGGTCCAACTCCATTCTTTTGCACGTGGAAATCCAGTTGTCCCAGCACCACTTGGTGAAGAGACTATTTTCCCCCATTTAATTGTCTTGGTACCTATGTTGAAAACCAATTGACTATAAATTATGGCTACCTTCTCCTTTACTTCTAACAGGCAATAACTGTCTACCTAACCCTCCCCACACCCAACTACCACCAACAAAGGAAAATAAAAAAACTTATCAATTATTTATTCCAAAAAATTATTCTAGAAACTTACCAAGAAAGTCTACAAATATAATTAAGAACATTTAAAAATGTAAAATTAGCATAATTTCTCTAAAAGTTTAACAAACATATACAAAAACAAAAAACACCATCTATAATGCACTCTAGTATGTAAGAATGTGAAGTGATGCACTTGGGTCTGAAAATCCAACTGCTCAAATACAGAAAGAGGAAGGAAGGTCTTCAAAATGGCTCTTGTTGACATATAAGACAGTGTGAGATGACATTCCCAGGCTACTTTTCTTTACTATCAATGACTTTTTAAACAATGTAGTTACCATATTTGGTGAAGTTAGCTTTGATCAAATTCTCTTCCAGGAATAAATGCAACTTGTAACACTGAATGAATTTCTCTGAAGACCACAAAATTATGATGTGGTTTCATGAGCTATACCACTCCACAAAGAAATTAAGTGGCATTCATATTTTTATTTCTCCATTCCTGTGTTGTGATGGCTACTGACACTCCGTGGAACTCACTTTTGGGGAGCAAATTAGTCTTAGAGGGACAGCCATAGAAATTAGCTTGTATGACACAATCTTGACCTTCTTCCAAGGAATGTGTCTACCACCATTAACTTTAAATTCCCAGAATACCAACCTTCACACCATAATCTCCACACTACAATTTCTAAACAGCCCACAGACTATCATTTTACATAGAAGACACAAAAGCATTCACATATATTTGACAAATGCCAGGAAAGTGTTCTTAATTTAGAAGCTAAAAATTAAAGCTATTTAAACTCTTCTCAAAAAACACAAAACAGGAAGGTCCACAGAGATGGTGTTCTTTCTGAGCTCCAGCCTGCGGACCTTCAAAGAGCCTATTTGTGTGTTCTCCAGCAAGGCCATCCACAACAAGGCCCAAGGTTGGCATCTATTTAAGACCTTAGAAATCCTGGACACCAATTCTAACCCGTGGGAGAGTTTGAGGGAGCATGATGAGTGGCCAGAAACCAGGGCCCTAATGTCCAAAAATCTGCCTTGAGTGGACAAACAAACTGAGGTATGCAATGGAATTGTGTTCAGCAGTAAAAAAGACCAACAACACAAATGAATCTTAACATTAAAAAGCTGCATAAGAGGTCAGACAAAAGAGAGTACCTGCTCTATGACTCCATTTAAATATAAAATTCTAGGAAATGCAAACTAATCTATAGTGATGAAGGTTCCCTGGGGTGGGAGTGGGAGGTGGGGTAAGGAAGGAGAGAATAGGGATTACAAAGGGGCAGGATGAGACTTTTAGGGGTGGTGAATATCTTCATTATCCTAATTATGGTGATGGTTTCACGGGTGTATACATGTGTCAAAATATCAAATTGTACATTTTAAAAAAACAGTTTATTGTATGCCAATTATACCTCGATAAAGCTATTTATTAAAACAACAACACAAAACTACATCCACAACCCTACAACAGTGCATACTGACATGCCAACCTGATACCATCTAGTCTAAGACGGATTCAGTGCAGATTAGATCCAGCTTGTCCCAGTGCCAGAGAAGTAAAGCCAAGACCCCAAGGAATCTAACTGTAAAAATGCTGCCACTGTCTGGGTGGGTGAGGGCTTCAGCCAATTACTTTTATTTAACAATCTCCACTTTTAGGGCTCATTACTTCTCTTGTCCCCAGCTTTCAGGAGTCAAGTACAGCATCCCAAACCCAAATGCCTACAGCAGCCAGCCACTCAAGAACTGTAAGGAGGTGAGGGCCATAGGGAATGGAGGCACGTGAGCAAACTGTAGAGTGCTTGCCCCCTGAAAAGAGGAAAGCTGTGGCTCAGTTTCTGACAATTGTTGCCATCTGGGAACGCCAATCCAATGTGACTAGATCATCTTAATTTTCCCCAAAAAGCCAGAATTTTGTGTTTTTATGTAAAATCTGCAATTTTTAAGGGTGAACCAACTAACTCAATTTTTAAAGTATCACGCAAGTTAAACAAGAAACAAGTGTGAGAAGTCGGCAGCCTATGGGTTGCTGATTTGCAACTGTGGACAGAGAGGCTACAGACACAGGCTCTGGGTTCAAGATCAGCTCTATTCCTACTTGCTCTGTGAACTTAGGTAACTTAACCTCTCTAAGAGCCCATATCCTTGCCAGCAAAATGGGACTAACAATAAAGGATCCACATCTGAGAGTTGTACTAAAGATGAAATATTTTACACATAGAAAACCCTCAGCAAATATTATCCATATTCTTCTCCAAATGAGAACATGCTTCATTTCAAAATATTTTTCCAAAAATAGATTTCTCTTTTGTATTGCTGCAGATGGCGTGAAGCCTGAAGTGATCATGAGAACACTGGATAACAGCCAACAGCTTTCAACAGGCCAGAGGAAACCTCATCACACTTAAACACAGTTTTAAGTATAAAGTTGTGCACATGGGGAGGAAACTCTAATTTCCTAAGTAATATACAGGGAAAATGCACCTCAGGAAGGAGTTTGAGGGATGCAAACGGAATGTGTTAGTGTTATGTGGCACCAAAACATGATGGCCAGGAACAAAAAACTCATCAGTAATGATCCTGTACACTGATTAAACCACACCTAGAATATGACCGTTAGTCTTGGATGCCAGGCTGTAGGAGACACAAATGAACTGGATATAGCCAGAGAGAGGTACCAGGATACCCAGTGGACTTGACAATGTTTGCAGAGGAAAGTGAGGCTCAGAGAAATTAAGTAACTTACATGAGGTCACACCTGAACTGAGGCACTCTAAATCCAGAGTCAAACTTTACACATACTTCTGGAAAACTTCATTTGGACAAAGTTAAAACAATTTCTTTATTGCAAGACTTGACAGAACCTTTAATATAACTCCCAAGCTTTACAAGCATCTTAAAGGTGTACGTAATAATCATGTTTCCTAAAACTTTTCCGCCTTTATTTTTTAATTCTCTGGTCAAACTAGGGTTTCCTGAAACACACCTAGGAAAGCAAGTAGGAAGATCTTGCCGCCTTCAACAATCACACATCCCAGTTACAGAGATTTGACTGCCATATAACGTGCAGAAAAAGTGCAATGACAGGTCACAGAAGGAGGGCTTGCTTCCTTGCAACCAGGGGAGGTGAGACGGACTGGGGAAAACCTTAACTGGGAGGGGAACTTAAGCTCAGCATGCCTCACTATCCAGAGCTGTGCGAGGTTGTGTAGACCTTGGATAGGTGCAGAAAGCTGATGTCATTTGCCCCACAGATAAGAAGATTCAGTCACAGAGTCACACAGCAAGCAAGCTCCTGGATGGTTTATCAACCCAGCTCTCTGAATCTGCGAGTCTTCTAACACTATCATCCTCCCGATGCACGGGTCTCTGCAGTTGTTTGCAAAACCAAGGGCAGGGATTAACAAAAGGGAGAAGACCATTGTGACTTTGTGTATGCAGACTCCTATATCAGACAGCCAGAAATGGCCTGCCAAGCTAGGAGGGGTGCCCTTCGATAAGCAGCAGCTAAATAGGGTCACACATCATACCAGGTCAGAATCTGCAGACAAAAATTAACCAGTAGTTTACCTCTAGCGAAACCAGGTCATGGACTGTTTTCCTGAATGCAGCTTGTTCGTTCTCACTTCTACAACTTTACTCACGCTCCTCAGTACCCAGAATAGTCCCTTGCCCCATCGCCTTCACAGCAGAACCCAAATGCCCCCCTTCCTCAGTGACACCAGCCAGAAGTCATCTCTCCAACTTGGGAAATCCCACAGCACTTTTAGGTATGGCCCTGCATTACTGTCTCATTCTCTACCGCACTGTGAGCTCCATGGGGGCTCAAGCGACATCAACATCACCTACATAGACCCCCCCCGCGACTCAAAACCTTGCTCACTGCTCTGTACATACGGACACATTTACTGAATGAAAAGTAGCTTCAATTAAAAACATTATCCTAAGCAAAAGTTGCCAGCTGGTGGACGTAAGGCCAAATCCAGCCCACAATATTCTAGCTGGCCTGCTCAATGCTTTAAACAGACTGATACTAACTGCAACTATTTTAAAAGCAGGCAATTTCACACTAAAATCCACCTCTCCAGCTTTTCCTTAAAAGACAAACAAACTAGAACAGGATTTGGCAACACTTGGGCTCCTATTTCCACATGGCAGCAAGTAGCTGGAGGTAACTAAGAGGACCCCTTCAGACAAGACATACACTTATTTGCCCTAGTCTGCTCTGAGCTAATTTACTCATTTATTGCTCTACAGTCCTAACCCATGCTTGCTAAATATAAGTCAGTCACAAACCCCTGTTGACATATCAACACACTGAGAATATCAGCCTCTAAGAGGTTACATACTTTTATTGACCCAGAGAAACAATATAAAGTCAACTTGTTTTAATGTGAATTACAACCACATACATAGGGTGACTTTTGTCTTGCCCTGTACAATAAGCATGGAATAGTTGCTGGTTTAAACACTGACAAGTTATACAAGTAGGTGATTGTGGCAAGACAAGCAGTTCTGATCATAAGAAGCTGTCTAAGATTTCAGGGAGGAGAGAGATTTCCACATATCAGAATTAAAAGGATTCTAGAAAAGGGGCAGTCATTTAACCCACATAATCCCAAACTGGAAAGGTGACACTGAATTCATACCTTTATTATAATAACAACCTGATTCGGAGAACTGAAAACCCATCTGTCACCAGTTACTAAACCCTTCAGACCATAAACAAACCCCATGTTCCACCTCTGCTGCTTGTAAACAAAGGATCAGCAGAGCACGAACACCACTTTGCACAGAAAATAGACTATTATTTCACTCAGTTACAAAGTCCAAGATTTGGAACCAAAGATGATGAAATATAGGGCAGGTATAAACACAAAAACTAATATTTTAAAAGCAGGAAAGAAATTCATGGAAAGAGTTTATCTTTTTGTTTATGGACTTGGTTTTCAACCACAAAGGTAGACCCATTACAACAAACCCTAAGGGACTTTTTCTCAATTCTTGGCTCATAAGGGAATTTTACTGTAGAGGCTTACCTGAAATACAGATACTTTAAGCTTCGTGAAGCCTTCTGAAATGTGGAAAACTTTTTAGAACAGCATTTGTCTGTAATTTGGGCTTATCACAATTTTGTAAATGCTGCTGGCATTCATAGCAAGACCCTCATAAGAAAGGTCTTGTGATTTAATTTCTGGTTTCATCTTAATCAACTGGGGGGAAGGGCAGTGGTGATGGCAGGGCAGGGTGTGCTTAGGCAAATCCCAAAGAGAAACAAACATATACTGTAGTTCTTCATCTACGAAATGAGAGTCACACCTGGCCTTTCTAATTTCCTAAGAACACTCTGCCCCAGCCAGCTACTGAAATTCTCTCAAAGGTCATCAACGACCTAAATGCTACAGTCAACTGACTTTTCAGATCTCATCCTCCCCAATCTTGGCGCCACCTGACACTCTCCATCACCTCCCCTCTTGAAGCACTGACCTCCCCAGCAATACCCAAACTCCCACTCTCTGCCTCACTGCCCCTCTTTAGGCCTCCTCACTAACTCCTCTTTCTCTGCTCTTAAAAACATCCCTAAGCCGATGCCCCTGTTCCTCATATATAATGGCCCAAATTAACTGTAATATATACCAGGTACTATGCTAAGAGTTTCACATACAATATATACCTTAACAAATTCTCATAACTACCTTTTGAGCTAGGTTCCTTTATTATCATCATCCTCATTTTTCAGATGAGGAAACTGAGGCATGCCAATTGGCCTAAGTTATATATATATATCAGGTAAACATTAGAGCAGAGGATGGGTTTTAACACCAGGTCTAAATCCAGAGCCTAAATCCTTAACCACTCCGCTCTACTTCCTCCTCATCACCCAGGCTTCCATGAGCAACACCATCTACACGTTCAGTTTTGATTTTAACTTCTGTGGCAGAGACTGTTCGCTACTTACTCAGTACCCGTTTCCTCTCTTCCTCACTAACAGAACAATTTATCATGGGAGGAAGCAATGGGCCCAGATTTAAACAAACATACGAAGCTACACACATTTCCCAATCTCCCAGTGAGATGGCCATGGGGAAGGGCTTTTCGCCAAGGCTTTTAAATGAGGCTCGATCAGTGGGTAGGTGCGTCCTTTTGCCCTTTCCTCTTCCTACTTCCTGGAATATGAACATGATGGCTGGAGCTATAGTAGCTCTCTTATGATAAAGAGACAACCTGAGGATAGGCACACACTAGGGATGGGAGAGCAGAAAGAGACAAGGGGCCTGGCTCTTGTTAACCATGCAGCTGCCAAACCAGACCTCGCACACCTATACCTGGACTTCCTTTACCTGAGATAAAGATGAACCCCTATCTTGGGCTGGGTCTCCCAGAAGGGGACACTGGGACAAGAATTCATACACAAATGATTATTAAGGAAGCGCTCCAAGGATAAACCTGTAAGGAGGCGGGGGAAGCAGGACAGGGAAGGGAGAAAAGCACATTACGGTGGACTGTTAGGCAAAGCTCTACAGAGGATGACTCCAGCCTGATCCCATGAGGAACCCTGGAGAAGAAAGGATGCGTCCTGTTCTCCTGATCTGAGGCTGGGTTCCTGGGCTTTCATTCTTCTGTATCAGTCAGTCCTTGGTGAGGATGGGGAATGGCGGAGACTCTCAGGCACTTTAGGCTCTTCGTGTCTTAGGGCAAAGTGGCTCCCACAGCCCAAGAGCAGTCTCACGATGATGATCCAGGAGCTCAGGCTACAGAAGGCAAATGCCCAAGAAATCCAGGAGGAACACAGGAGGATCCCAGGGGATCCAGGCAGAGCACCGAGAGCAGCCACTACAACCAACATCTGGTCTAAGTCCCTATGACTTGTATTTCTGTTCTATAACAGCCAGACCTAATCCTGAATGATAAAACTTCTTGGCTGAAGACATCCACATTTGTATCTCTAGCTCTAACGGTGCTCCTGAACTCCAGGCCAGAATCTAAGGGCCCAGTACGTATCTCCACATTTGTTCATACCTCATCTGGCTTCTTCAAGGATACGGGCAGCTGATATCTGGCCCATGCCGATGGCAACACGAACCAGTGTCAAATCATTCTCTGCCTCTGTCCCCACCCGAAATCCATTCCTTCTCCTAACCATCTGTCTTGATTGATGACGTCACTGCCCTCCTGATAAATCAGGAAAGAATGTTTCAATTACTTTCAACTTCTGTCTCTGCTTCCAAACATCTCCCGAAGCCAGTGAGCAGTTCTTGGCAAGTCTACCTTCTACCTAGAGTCACCCTCACCTTTGGTGCTGCCTCTGCCGTGGTTTTCAGTCCCATCATGTCCCAGAGGGACTCTCGTGGTAGCCTCATTGGATCCAGTCTCCCACCTCTCCACCAGAGTTGGCTTTCTGAAACACTTGTTGACCATATCCTCCCCTACCTAGAAATCTTCAAAGGCTTTCACTGCCAAGAATAAAGACCTGAGCTCCTGAAACCAGTACTCAAGGTGATGAGGCCTCAATCCACACTTCCAGTTTCACCTCCCACCTTATCCTGCACATCTTTAACAACACCTCTTATACTTTCTGTTGCTCTGGGCTCCTGGTATATAAGACAAATCTGTTTAATATTTATTTTCTCACGCCTTATAATAGAACTATAATAGAATATAGTTGCCCTTTCTCCTCTACAGTATTCTACGTGCCTAAAGAGAAGCATGGCCGTCTTATTCACTTTTGTATTCTCCCAAGGAACTAGCATCAGAACTTTACACACAGTTACTCAATTTATATTGCTGAATCAAATGCAAAGCTATAAGGAAAAAAATCTGTCACCAGCCCTCTTGCTATTGCGTTCACTTCTTTCTAACCTCAGCTCTTAGATAAAATATAAAAAGCAACCCAGACTCTGGCACTGGCTCCGGTCACTCACCCACTTGGAGTCTCACATTCCTTCTCCGAAAACGGAGGGAGTGGCCTAAATGACATCATAAAGTTTTAAAGCTAAAAGTGACCTTGTCTAAGCCTCCCGTTTACAAATAATTGTAAAAGTTACTGAGAGAAGGGAAATGATATGTCTAAGTTTATAAAAATGCAAATAAATACCACATGTGGAAGCTATGGGTAAAGCATCAACAACAGACATTGTCAGACATAGCACCAAGTACCAAAGCAAGAATAAGAAGAGCTCAAGTCTCCTGACTTTGAGCCAGTTCTCTTCCCCGCACAGAGCATGGCCTGAGTTATCAGACTATGGGTCCCTTTCCAATGATTACACCAGAGAAGCTGATTGTTCTTAGCATGCCCAGCTAAGACCAATCCCCTCACTCTTCAGGGAACCAGCCTCTGGCCACTCCCGAGTCCACTGTTTGGGTGGAGCTCACTCAGCCTCCCTGATCCAAAGGTGGGCCTGTGACCCAGCCCTGGTCAAAGAGGGGATCGCGTCCACTGGCCACAGAACTAAAAGCTCGTGGCCTCAGAGCTGGTGGGACTTAATCGGCTGGAGGAACTGGGCAGAGATATCTTCCTTCCCCTGGCATGGCTGAGAAGAGCGTGCAAACCCAGAGCTGCACACCAAGTTTGGACACCACAAAGGGAGGGCCTTCCTAAGAATGGGGCCCAGCCAGAGGGAAGCAGAGATGAAACACGGAGAAAGTGGCAGAGTACAGCCCCTGAAGATGCAACAAGGACATTTCAGCCTCCGGGCTCCAGACGGTTATATGAGCCAACAACTTCTTGTATGAGCAGGGATTTCGGCTATCTGCACCATCAAGAATCATGATTGATATAAAGGCCACAAGGGGAAAGCAGCAGGAACTGCTTCACATAAACAGCCAGAAATGGGTCTCAGAGCAGATGAAAGACTATGTATTTTACAAGTAATGAGCAAAAGTTGATGCAAACACTTAATGTACAATGAATATCACCAATGTGTTGAAACTAAAAGACAAGGTGCAGAACAGAGACCAAGTGTTATTAAACCCAGTGTAACATAAACCAGGACAGTCAATGTGAGTACAGAGACTGATCCTTGCCCCTTAGCCACCATTGCTCGAGCACCTTCCTGGCATTCCTGGTATGGCAGGTAGGTACTAGTGATACTTCTTAAACAGGACAGTCCCCTGCCCTCACTCAAATTTTGTCATTATCAGACACAGACATTATTTCACTGTATTCTTTTTTCAGTTGAAGAATTCCTTAGAACCCCAGCTCTGAATTAACCTACTGAAGAAGGAGGGATCAAGGGTAAAAGATCAAAAGCAGGAAGACCAATCCGATCCTCAAAGTGTGTAAAATAAAAGAACTTCTAAAACCTAACTGCAGTGCCTTTTCAATTTGCATCCTTTAAAAGTCTGCTTATGTAATACAGTTATGTCAGATCTGACTGTTGATCTGACTGTTAAATTGACACTGCTCCAAATGAGGACTTAAAAAAAATCAACTAAGTTGAAATTAATTTCATTTAAATACCTCACCTCCAAATCCCAGCCAGAATAACCTCTGACATTTAACACTGATATCAGTCCTAAGCGCTGTAGATTTCTGTTATTCAATCATAGGCTTCTCTTCCAAAAAAATTTTATTTATTTATTTATTTATTTTTTTTGTGAGGAGATCAGCCCTGAGCTAACATCTGCCAATCCTCTTCTTTTTTGCTGAGGAAGACTGGCCCTGGGCCAACATCCATGCCCATCTTCCTCTACTTTATATGGGACGCCGCCACAGCATGGCCTAACAAAGCAGTGCGTCGGTGCGCGCCTGGGATCAGAACCGGCGAATGCCGGGCCGCTGCAGCGGAATGCGTGCACTCAACTGCTTGCGCCACCAGGCCGGCCCCCCAAAGAAATTTTAAATGCTCCAGTTAAACGAAAAAGTTCTCCAAACCCTGCCAAAAATGCAAAACCAGTTCAAGACAAAGATCTAGTGATCTGAAAACAGTCAAGTCGCTTCAGAAAAATAATCAGGTTATTCTGTCATTTTTTCTTTTTCCTCGTTACATTCTTCCTCTAGGAAGAAACAAGGAAACACTGTTTTGAATCAAAATATATGGAGAGGACCAGATCACAGTGTAGTAGGGATGAGGCATTCCTCCTGCCTCATGGTCTTGAAACAGCAAGGGAAGATTCAGTGGTAAAAAGCCAGAAAAACACTGATACAAACATTCACTTATTCTACCGACTCTCATTCATTCATAAACGCTAATTCAGCATCTCCTTTGGGCCAGACACCATTCTAGGTACTAGGGATACAACAATAAGCAAGACAGATATGGTCTCCGTCCTCACATAGCTTAAGTTTTAGAGGGGGAGAAAAAGAGTAAATAAGTAAAGAAACAATGCAAAATATCCTGGGAATAATAACTACTACGAAGGAGAAGAAAGCAAGGTGGAGGGACAAAAAGCAATGAAGCAGCTAAAGAGATGAAGATGATAAGACAGGAAGGTCAGGGGAGGTGGTGGTGACATCTGTGCAGACACATGAAGGAAGTGAGGGTGTGAGCCGTGCAAAAATACAGAAGAAAAATTCCAGGCAAGGCAAAGGCTCTGGGACAGAAATTAGCTCGCTATGTGCAAGGAACAGCAAAGGAGCCAATATGGTTAGAGCTGAGTGAGCCAGGAGAGCCACACACGGGTAAATTTCAAGTGGTAGACAGGGACCAGATCATGTCAAACAGCAGTTCTCGATCCCAGTCATATATGCAGATATTCTGATCCAATTCTTCTGTGATGCATCCCAGGCACTTGGTTTTTTCTGTTGTTGTTTTGTTTGTTTTTTAATTCCTCCAGATGAACTTCATGCACAGCCAGCCAGGGTTGAGAATATGGCTTGATATAGAGTCCTACAGGATTTTATTCTAAGTGAAGTGGGAAGCCCTCTAAGCAGGGGAATAGCTTGACCTGAATGGTTTTATAAAGATCACTCCAGCTCCGCGCACAGAGGAGAGGACTGCAGGGGGGCATGGCTGAAAAAGAGAGAGCTAGTGGAAGACCCCAGTAGTCATTCTAGACTAGTGCCACTTAAACTCAACTGGTGGCAAATCACCTGGCATCTCCTTCCACGCAGATTACGAATCGTGGGCCAGGAGAGGGGCTGAGCTTTGCACTTCTAAAAGGCTCCCAGTTAAGGCCGAGGCTGCTGGCTCTGCGGATCACCTTAAATAGCAAGGATCCAGACAAGAGATTTCCAAACTGTGGATCATGATTGAAACTGTGTCACGAAATCAATTTAGTGGCTCTCAACTAACATTTTTCTTCCATGAAATAAAAGAAAACGAAATATCAGGGTACACTACAAACAGTAAAGGTAAGTACTGTTTTGTCAACCTTTTGTTTTAGATATACAAACGCATACATACATATATATGAATATGTCTGCTGGGTTGCAATATGAAATATATTTCTGGCTATGAGGTCCAGTCAAAAGAGTTTGAGAAACACCAGGCTGGGTAACAGGTGATGGGGACTGTAGACCAGGTGGTGGGAAGTAGGCAGATTTGGATGATAACTGAAGGCAGAGCAAGGCCTCAGCTGGCTAAGACGTGATGTGCAAGGGATGGAGAGGAATTAAACAGTAAAAGATTTTGGCCTAAGCAAAAAGAGTCACCATACACTGAGATGGGGAAGACCAGGGATAGAGCAGGTTTGGGGCAGGAAGAACCTGCCAGTTTGAGACAGATTCAAGGTTTAAGATGCCTCTGAGATCCACTCAAGTGGAAGTGTCACTTAGAAAATTGGATGTGTGTGCTTAGCTCTTGAGAGACAAATGGGGGCTGGAGAAACACATTTGTCAGTCATCAGCACATTTAACCTCGCAGCACTGGATAACATCATCTAGAGAGTGAACACATAGAAGAGATGAGGGCCCAGACCAAGATTTAGAGGTGAGAAGAAGAGACTGTCAGGGAGACCCAGAAGGAGCAGCCAGGGAGGTTCTGAAGAACCAGCAGAATAGAGTGTCTGCAAAGTCAAGTGAAAAAAGGACTTCATTGCTGCTTCGAATACAGGTGTTAACAACCCACCGTAATATTAAAACACACCCTCAATAATAGACTTTTTAAAAACTGGTATATACATATGTGATTAAACGAAGAGAAAAAAAAGTCTGCAAGGTTACAAAGCAATCTGATGATAGTTGCTAACTAGTCAGGAAAGGAACAAAAGGAGAGAAGCCTTTGCATTAACACCTGATTTCTTTATGAAGAGATTGTATTTATCTATTTCTGATATAATGTGAAAAAAACGTTTTTAAAAGCTCTTAAAAGACTCTCATAGACAGCCAGGTCTAGGGATCACTGTATGGAGATGCTAAAGGGGACACACTCCAGCATCAAATATCAGATTGAACCAAATGTCTTGGAGAGCTTCGAGATTTTATGTGACTGATTTCACACCAAGAAAAAAAAAATCCATGCAACCTTACAGAGCATGCTTGGCAGCTGAGATATGCTTAGGGAGAATCTCCCTACACAGCTTCTATTTTGGATTCCAGCAGGCTATTGAACAGAGTCAGATGAGAGGTGTTAAAAACCTCTACAGCTAAAAGCTATCTTCAAGAAGACTCCAGGCAGCTTGATTTGCAGCCTTCAATGACAAAGATGAGATACTAAGCTACTAATTAAGAGTGCCTGCCTTTTTAACAAGTCCTTTCCAAATTGAGACAGTTTCTCTTTCAATCCCCTTTCATTTTGCTCCTTTTTCTCACTTTACCCCAGAGGCAATTACCTCCAGGAGGTTGTTGGAAGCCACAAATTCCAGCCACTATGAGATACAACTCACTAAATTGATTTGAAAAGGACGGGAAGCATAGTCAAGATGCACAGTCTAGGCACCCGCTACTCAAAATGAAGCCTGTGAACCAGCAGCTTCAGCATCACTGGGTGCTTGCTAGAAATGCAGAATCTTGGGCAGATACATAGCAATCAGCAGATTGATTCAGAATCCATATTTTAACACGATCACTGCGTACTTCATCTGTACAGTAAAATTTAAGAAACACTGTCTCAAAGCTAAGCTAGCTGGTCATCATAATCTCCAGGGAAATGTAAAAATATATATATATTCCCAAACCTATCTCAACTGCAGGGATGGAGACTGAGAATCTCATTTTTTGATTCTCCCAGGTGATTCTGAGGCACGGTCAAGCTCGAGGACCAATGCCTAGAGGACCTGCACGTCTGAGAGCTACTTGAGAAGTAGATGAACCAGAGTCAGAGAAAAACACAATAAGGTAACAACGGAAATGAAGTTTAGAAAGGAGCATGGCAACAATGCAGGGCAAAGGTGACCTCATGGAAGAAACAGCAATCACAGCAAATAACTTATGTGCATCTAATCTAGGCTGTCATTGCATCATGATCTCCAGGAACTAGTTAAAGAAGTATTCAAGGCCCCGGGCAGCCAGGTAGTCACTTAAACAGTGTTAGGAGGCAGTACAGCAAAGCAGTTGGCAAGGTAGTGCATTTCTAGCTAACTGTGTTGCTTTGGGCTTATTAATTCCCTAAGCCTCAGTTTCCTCAATAGTAAAACAAAGTTATAACCTGCACCAGCTTCACAGTGTTACTGTGAGCCACAAATGGGAAAATGTGAGTAAAGCTTTCGGTACAGACCAGGTACCCTCTAAGCATTCAATATGTATTAGCAGTAATCATTATCAGTATGACAAAGAGTTATGTGCCCCAGGACAGATAAGAATGAATAAGAAGAAGGATGAAGGAACTAATTCTAGCCAAGAGACATTAACCTCTAGTGCAGAAGGACTACCAGTAGTTAAATCAAAATATTCTTGTATATCCTGTATAGTCACATAATTGGATGGCTTTACATGCTTAACCCAGCATTAGGCAAACTTGTTCTTAACATACCTAGCATATTGCTTTGAATCTTCTCAAACCTGCCTTCTATTTTCTAAAAAGGAAGCAGAAATATCCAAACCTGACAGAACCAAACTGAGCATCCACGTACCAAAACAACTGCCAAGTCAGGGAATGGCACAGAACTAGCACCCGAGGAGGGTGGGGTACTCAACTGGTTTGGGTAGGCGAGTGATACATTCTGACAGTGTTAAGGTCAGTTTTAATTCTGGTATTTAACCTGAAGAAGCTGCCCCTCTGTTTTTCTCCTTCTGGCCTTCCATTTCAGTAAATTTCTACATGTCACACACGTGCCTCCTCATTAGCCTTTTGGGATGCCCTACGGGGCTAGCATCCCTTAACTTCACACACACACCGAAAATGAACTGCAGGGGCCGGCCTGGTGGCTCAGCGGTTGGGTGCGTGCGCTCCGCTACTGGCAGCCCGGGTTCGATTCCGGGTGCGCACTGATGCACCGCTTGCCATGCTGAGGCCGCGTCCCACATGCAGCGGCTGGAAGGATGTGCAGCTATGGCATACAACTGTCTACTGGGGCTTTGGGGGAAAAATAAATAAATAAAAATTAAAAAAAAAAAAAAAAAAAAAAAAAGAAAATGAACTGCAGGGTAAGGAAGAACAGGGAGTCTTTCTGTGACAGGCAGAGCCAGAAGAGAGAAATGCAGCAAAGATGAAAAAATGCTCCACCAGCAACTCCTTGAAAATGAAAGTGAGTTCGAAGAGCTTCGCTGCTTCTCCCACTGAGCGGCAGCCTCTGCATTCTGGGAGGTAAAAACATTTCCTTCAGCCCCCTCCTTCCAAATCCTTAATGAATTCAACTTCCTTCTACTTAAAGAAAACAAAAACAAACAAAAAATCTCCCCCCAAACGACAATTCTTTTGGCAAAGAGCAAAGCATTAACTTACATCAACCTCACTTCCTCTCTCCCCTCCTTCTCCATCCTCATCTTTTATCAGAAAGAATACAGCTTTCTGAGAGCTGGGGGCCTACAAACTTCCTTTTTAGGCTAAAACACAAAACAAATATAAGCTCCAAGAATTAAGCCACACCTCATCTCTCTACAACTTACGTTAATTTTTTAAAACAATGCTATTTAGAAACCAGGGAAGGATATATTGTCAGAATTCTAGATTCCACTTGGTTAAGGAAGGGAGGGGTGGGGGTGCTAAGAAGATGACTTCATATATAATGAACATGATAAGAATAAGTTTTCCTATAAGTAACATCAAAAGAGGTACTTAAAGAATAATAAACTGTGAGCTCCATCAAAATTTGGGATGTGGAGCTCTCATGTGAGCAAAATTATCTACCCCTTAAAAGGG
The DNA here is from genome assembly GCF_057802395.1 of Ceratotherium simum simum. Classification (NCBI taxonomy): domain Eukaryota; kingdom Metazoa; phylum Chordata; class Mammalia; order Perissodactyla; family Rhinocerotidae; genus Ceratotherium; species Ceratotherium simum. The sequence continues at coordinate 77,871,401 of NC_141904.1, read as the reverse complement.
ATAGGAAAAAGCCCCAAAAGCGGTAGAGAGGAAACAGAACCAAAAATAATAATCGGGGGAAAGGCGATCTAGACAGCAAGATACTGGGAAAAACAAGAAAGGCATGCCCATCCCAGGCCCTGGACAAAGCAAAAAAGCCAGCATCTTTCACGAGTCCCTAGTTTCAAAAGGAAGTTTATCCTGCACTATATATATGTTACGTGTAAACATCTCATTAGCGAGGGATATATCACCATCAGCCCTGTATACACTGAGAATTCTTAAGGATACTCCAACCCCGCAATTGCCCCAGTTCAAAACAGACACCACAGAGCTGCAAGCAAGCTCTGGTTCCCAGCTCAGAACTAGATGAAAGTGGGAAATAGTCCTTGAAACTGGTGAAACAGCCCTTTCCAGGAACAACGAAGCCCACAGCTTTACCAAATAAGGCAAGTGAAAGCTAAAAGCCAAGGAAGAACAGTCTCAAGCTGTATCTTTCCTAAAACTAGCCAGCTGGATGATAGAAATGGGAGTATCCCGATTCTACCAGCATGGATTGCAAATGGGAACAGAAAATGTGAAGAAGCTACAAAGGAAAGAATACTTTGCCAAGGAGAGGCCTGTAATGGACTGATCCCAGCCCCTGAAACTTTCAGGAAGTTTCAAACCCGCTGAGCCGCTGAATGTTCTCTTGTGAAACTCGTAACTCAAACTGGAACAAGTCAGTGCTATGATTCGATCCCTAATTTTTTTTTTCCATATCATATATGTATAGTTTTATAGCACCAAGTTCAGATATAACATAGTTAGACATTATAATAGATGAGGTCACTCAACGAATTTTCATTTTTCAAAATGAAAATATTCATGAGACTACTTGCGTTTAAATGTTTATTTAACTGATTTTTTTGCTTCCAAAGAAGCACCAAATCCAATTTCCTGTTCAGCAAAACTTTTTTATAGGACAAATGGCTTGATTTTTTTAAAAAATCTTTTCCTCCCCCTCCTTATGCCATGAGTCTTGCATATGCTGAAGACAAATTTAAATAAATATTGGAGAGAAAGATTGCTAAAAGAAAGGCTGGGGATAAAAAAAAAATTTCGCTCTAGGGTTCTGATTTAGACTTCACCACTGTCTTCTGCAGGTTTTCAGACACACCACCAGCCCCAAGAGTATGGACATCTTACAGCAGAGGAGGTAGCTTCCCATAAGCACACACATCGCTGGGAAAAGGACGACACATTCCATAAATTTTTCCAGCAAGTCTAGTATTGCTTTCACTTTCCTTGAGTCATTTAGGTTTCTGAAAGCTAATCATCCCACAGAAAAATCAAACAGATGGTAAGAAACTTCCACAGCCACGGAGAGATGCAGTCCAAGGGTTAAGAGGCTCAGAGAAAATGCACTGTCCAGTCAACTGCTAGTCCCTTTAAACCCAGTATGTGCATCCTCTCTGTCTGCTTCTTTTTAATGTAACGTGATCAGTCACTTACTGATCCTGAATCTTTTTTTTTTTCCCTTGAAGTTTGGAGAAGATAACACAAATCTCAACGGTAAAGAAAAGCACACAGGACTACTTCAATCTCTAAATGCACCTCTGCGGGCAGTGGAGGGGCAAGGAGTTGGTGACTGACCATTCTTCACAGTACACTGAGAAGTGGGTCAACTGGGCTCATCCTGGACATACTCAGACTGGGCATTTTCCTCTATATGCAACAGGAACACAGCCTTTAGGCATTAAATGAGCCAGCTGTTCCTTTGGCACACCCCTATGTTTCTGGATCTGAAAGTCTGTTTATTTGCTAGGGGGAGAGGGAAATTGTCTACTTGATAAAAATAAGAGATGTCTAACCTCTGAGTTCAGAGCTTGATTTCTGATGCCAGTTTGACACCATTGACAAGTATACTTCTTGTTAATATGCCTCAGGCCAGCACAGGAGTACCACAGTACTCATGAAAGTCTCATGCATAGAATAGCTGAAGAAACAACATCAGCATTAGGAAACGTAGTGAAGAGTTTAAAACGCATAACAACCCTGTCTTTTGGTTACTCTGACCTGTGGTCTGTTTATTTCCATTTCTCTCTTTTTTTAAGGCCTAAAAAAAACTCACAAAGTCTTAAAGACCCAAATACACCATTTCTTTTAGACAATTAAAAACAAAGCCTATCTAAATTATTTTAAGTTTCTTTAATAGTTTGTCTGGGCAAGACGACATTTGAAGTCCACAAAGAAAACTGTAGGTCTCTCCAATACCATAAAAGCCTTGGAATGACCTAGCAAAACTGGTTCCAGGGCAAAATTTCTGGCCTATACTATTTAGTTATAACCAGGGCAGAAAACAACACGGTTCCCCCTGCAGTCATTTTTGCATCACAAATGGTTTCTGAGCATTTGGTTATTTTTAGCACTTCATACACTGGAGTCTGCACAAAGCAAAAATAGATGTTTGCTTCATATAAAGCTTGTAATGGGGTAGGCGTTGCTTGTTGTCCCAGACTCATTTAATACTGAGTAGGGATGGTTCCCAATATAGACTGCAACTACCATCCTAAATTTTCCTAAAAGAGGTTTATATAGAATATGGCAAGCAACCTAAAATTATGTAAAAGTGACCAACATATACAGCACCGGTCTGGGAACAACAAAGAAGCCTTTCCTGGGAGTTTTGAATACTCCAACAGGGAGCTAAGCTTGGAACACGAGCCCACAGCATCACAGTAGATGTGTTTCACCCACACAGGCAGCCCTCTTGGACAAGTATCTCATGGACCTCTCAGTGGCACACGAGGGGCTGCCGTCTGACATTCCTCCTCTACTCTGCTAATGCTGACTCAGCAAAAACACTCTCCAAGATGGCTGGGCCATCAGGACGGATTTGGGTCGCTTCTAAGTGGTTCTTATGAGAATTATTTTTAAATTTTACCAGTACCTGAAACAAGTGGTATTTTAAGTCTCTGAAATGTCTGAGCTTGGCTGGGGTGGTGGGGGAGGTGAGCAGGGCTAGGTTTATATCCCAGGTTCAATATAGTTAAGTCCTATGGGCTATGGAGTCCAGAAGTACAGAGTTTAATTAACTGCTCTGGCACCTAACATACTGCTTGGTATTTAAAGAAGCAATAAATATTTGCTGGGACAAGGTGGGACCCTTAACTCCTCTTGCCTGATGTTTCCCTTGGTGGAGGAATCTGCCCAAGGGTAATACTCCTAGCCTCTCTCCAGCCCCTCTCAATCCTTCCTCCTAGTAGGAGGAAGTCCCAATTCAGAGATTGGAGGGCTTGGAGAAGGCTGGGCACGCTCAGTTCAGCCCCTGTGGCTTGCCCACAGAGATGGTCTGTTATGATCAGCTCAAGCCATGGAACTCTGTCCCTGCAAGGAGTTGGGGCTAAGGACAGTTGTGGGGGCTATTAACAAGCCTGTGGGACAGCAAGGCTAAAGCCACATCCTTCACGTGCTTTCTCAGTGAGCTGTAGAACAAAGGCCCAGTGAGCTCTCCACTCGGCTCATCTATAACTTCCCTATAACTGTTCTCGCTGCCAGGGATATCAGGAGATTAGATCACTATGCTGATTTGAATAACTGGCTTGGTAGTTTTTAATAAAGCAAAATGTGGGGGATTTGTGGGGTTCTCTTGTTCTGTCTCCCCTTTGAAAGGGTGACTTGGGCCATAAGGAACAGCTGGATGAGTAAAACCACTTCTCAGAATCATCAACCAACCAACTCCTTATTCAACTGAACTTTAACCTTCCTCCTCTCCTGAATACTTAGTAATGTTAAGATTCTCCATCAGGGGGTCTTGCAGCATATCACATGGTTTTAAAAAAAGAAGGCTTGATTTGATTTAACATTCAAATGCAGTTATATCTAGTTATCCAATCCAGATGAAATAGGCCTATAGTCTGCAGAAGGCAGAAGGTGCTTTAAAGAAGAAACAATTCCACATAAAGTCTATATCCAACCTCATTTCATACAGCACCAAAAAGAACCCACTATGCCATCTGAGAATGCCACTTTTCAATTCTCTATCATTAAAACAAACAAAAACTCTAGCTCAATGCCAGTGTCTAATATGAACTTTCCTACAGAAAGTAACTTAGATCAGTAATAGACTTTCTATTCAAAGGGAAACCATCCAAGATGGACCCACTCAGTCAGTTACTGACCAATATTTCATTTGTCTAAGCACATCCAAGCCAGCAACCAACCATTTCACAACTATTTATCCCAAAAGGAGAAAACAGATTTCCATGAAGATAGCTCTTGGTCAGGTTACAGGATCTACATGATGCTTCCTTTAATCTATTATTCTAAACTTTTAAACTGTATAATATACATATATATGACATATATATAATGTATAAAACAAGTACTTAGAAATATTTATTGATATTAATGGAGTATTATGATCATTATATGATAACTAATATTTACAGAGCTCAAATGCTCAATTGTATTACTATTATTAAGTTCTTACAATGTTCTTTGTACTATGTGAGTACTTTACAATATCATCTCATTTCATCATCAGAGCAACACATCAGAAGAAACCAAGGCTGGGAGAGGTTAAGTAATCTTCCCAATATTACGCAGCTGATGAGCTGTGGGGCTGGAAATCAAACCCAGGCAATCTGACCCCCAGCCTGTCACGTGAAGTCACTGCCCAAATGGAGCTTCTTTGTATCAGAATGCTCAGGCCACGACAGCCATGGAATAATTCATATAAATGGTTAGGTAGAACCAAATGAAACATTTCGGTAGGTCACACTTGGCAGTATCACGTGGGTCAATCAAATTTTTGTTCTAGTCAGAATTGTAGAAGCCTCAAAATTACAAGATAAAAAACAAAAGATGCCTGAACCCTTGAGTCCTACCCTCTCGATGACATTGCAAAGTCTACTGTCATCTATTTCATGTGGTCTATCTCTACATAGACCAGTAATAAGGACTCTGCTCACACAGATAAAAGGTAAAGGCCATAAAAAATCCACCATAAGAAGAACTTTCTGAGGTTTGGTCATTTATAATTCTTTTGTTGTTCCCTGGAAACTATACACATTTCATTATGGCCATCAGGAGGGCCCTAACGGTGAAATCTCATGCACAAATGTTGACTGGAAGATTACTGAACACAAGGGCCCTTAGAGGAAGGGGATATGAACAATGGTAACTCAAACACTGAGGAAGCCCACCACAGAACACAGAACCCCTGGGCTGGGTAAGTACCAAGGCCTCTTCTTTCTCTAGAGATATCAAAAATTCCACAATTCTAAGTAGCAAAGAAACATGGAATAACAACTGGATTAATGCTCTTGTTATCAGACATGGAAATTTCTAATTTGAACATGGATGCCAATACACAGTAGAAGGAAACTAATCAAGAAGGTCAAACTGAACTTACCCCACCCATGATTTTTTTGTATTCTCTGATACTGTCACTCAAAAGACAAAAAATTCACTCTTAAAACAAGTAGCAGAGAAAATCTATCCTCTATAGAATCTTATGTGATCAAGTTTTTAACCTCATTTCAAACAATTTAAAAAAAGAAACACACCTATACAAAAGCTCAATTTATTCACTTATGACCTTTAAAAAGCCCAATAGTGTCAAGCACTACAGCAATCTGAAAGTAATAATTTTTCTCCTTCTGCTTGCTATAAACAAACTATGAGCCGGAAGTAAAAGGGCTAATACTTCAAGATGCATATGGAATGTGCAATCTCACTGGCATGGCTGTTGGAAGAGCTTCCGGTAATAATGCTATTACCCTTCAAGAGTGTCTATGCCAGGACATGCTATCTTATGCACTAATATAAGATTGGGGGAGGAGGAGGAGAACAAGAAACCAGTATGGTTTCTACCCAATGTACTGCAGTTAGAAAACCCCAATACAGACACCCCTAGTATCCTTCGCATTTCCTGTATAACATTTGTCACACTTGTCATTGCAGTCTGTTCTGCTATATTGTGACAGTTGGTGAACTCAAGAAATCTTGTTTTATCAAAAATGATGTTACAATTTTTTCTACGAGGTAAAAAAGGGTTAAAGAGGAGCTGCAAGCATGAGCTTGCTGTTCTGGACAAATTTCAATAGTACAGGTATTTCTGTAGTTATAGTGCACCTTGTCATTATAAGCTGAAAACAAAATCAGATGATCGAAACTAATGAAAATCAAACTAATTATCATGGAGGAGACAGATCTTCAGCAACTCAGAAGACTTTCTAGTACCTCCAGGTTTCTAGATTCTTGCTACGCAATGTGGTCAACCTATTGGCAGCATAAGCATCCCCGAGAGCTTGTTGGAAATGCAGGACCTCATCCCTCACTCTAACCCCACAGAATCTGCATTTTTAACAAGATGCCTGGGTGACAGCCTTGCATGGTAAACTTTGAGAAGCACAGCTGTACACTATCCAAATAAATCACAGAAGCTTGCATTAAATGAAAGAACTGAGGGCCATCCAGCAACCCGTCACTCAAACAGTGCAGCTGTATAGCGAGTTGCACAGATAATCGTGTGCCCAAATCCTCATTTCAATAATATTGTAATCAGTAGGGGTCTGCGTAATGCAAAGCTTGTTTCGTAATAAAACAACTGGCATCCTGGGGAAAAGAACTAACAGTAGCAGAAATTCCTGTACTCGTTCTACAACTGACACCTTCTTTAGACTGTAAATTCCATGAGGGTAAGGACCGTATCAATTTTTTTTTTTTCCAGAAGAATCTCAGAGCCTAGCTAGGACTCAGCATATAGTAGGTGCTTAATAAGTGTTTGATGAACAAACAAATAAGTGGAATGATTAATCCTTGGAGATCTTTGAATTTTAGCCAAAGCTCTGCTGACCCCTAATGAGTTATTTCTCTGGCTCTGGGGCTCCAAGGCCTCTCCTCTCTTAAATGATAGGTTAGAACAAGAAGCTAATCTTTGAGATTAGCTCCAGCTCTGACGTGCTAAAACACAAATTCCTCTAGAGTGACATTTTCATTTAAATATTAACCTCATTCTAAGCCACTTTCAAATAAAAATATTCAGTACAGACCACAGCATTCTAAGGATAACAGATTCAATTACTATTATCTGTTCCAACATCAGTCCCTCCGATGCTAGTTGACTGCCTGCGACGTTCGCTCCTTCTAGATAAATTTTCTGTCTTGGGAATATGCCTGCCTTCTTACTGAATGCTATCGTTTTCTCCTTCCAAGCATCTGCCTTCCACCCATCCTTCTCTCTCCCTACCATCATTTCCCATCATCACTTTTCACAGGATAATGTGTGAACCACCTACACTTGCATAACGCTAGGCTTTCCTCAAACCCGTGGAATCTGGGCACAGGATCCAGGAATCTACATTTTAAACTTGTTACCACGATATTTCTTATGCACCCGCAAGTCTGGAACCCACTGTTTAAAGAGCAATTTGGGTACTATCTACTCTCATGACTCCAACTGCCCAACAGTTCCATTTCCCACCCATCAGTTCCTTCTGTGAGCTCAATGCATTTACACTACAGACATTAGCTTTATACTACCTTGCAATGCTTGCTAATTGTTGCCTATTACAATTTTGTTCAATTATTATGATAAAAAGAAACAATAAAACCATTTTGTGACTCCTTAGACTCTTTCGTAGTCAGCAACATTTTCTAAAAATAGTGATGTCAATTTTTTTTTAGCCATTACTACTCCACCACTCCTAACACACACAACACCAACACCACTGTCCTCCAATATATGGTCACTGACAGCCATTAATAATATTAACTATTTCACAAAAACAAATGGACAACCCACAGTCATGTTTCAACTCTTATTCACTCACCCATCTTAGTTATCCATGCCAATAGTAAGGTAAGTCTGGGGAGAGAACCATCAACAAGCTCCCTGGGGGCAATGGCATTTTTCACGTATTTTTTGCTTTTTTAGGCAATGATATTTTATCTTCCAAGCGTGTTATCACAGAACTAGAATCTAACCTACTTCATCTGGTTTCCTCTATATAAATCCTTATCGTGTATGGAGGAAGCCAGGTAAAGGTGATTGAGAAATTCCTTTTAAATCTTCTCTCTAGGGCCAGCCCCGAGGCTTAGCGGTTAAGCGCGTGCGCTCCGCTGCTGGCGGCCCGGGTTCGGATCCCAGGCGCGCACCGACGCACCGCTTCTCCAGCCATGCTGAGGCCGTGTCCCACATACAGCAACTAGAAGGATGTGCAGCTATGACATACAACTATCTACTGGGGCTTTGGGGGAAAAAAATAAATAAATCAAAAAAATCATAAAAAAAAAAAATCTTCTCTCTGATTTTCCTCCATCCTCCCCTTAAAAGATGCGTTTGATCCCTTTTATTTGTGCTCCTATAATATACTTTCCTTAACCCTAGTACCAATCGGAGTATGTGATCTATTTGAAACTCGGCACCAGGAGAGACCTTCTTGCAGGTAGGAATTATGGTTGGTTTGTTTTCTTAAGAAGGCCTTTTTACTGAAGTATAACATCCATAGAGAAAAGCATACAAATCCTAAGTAGAGAACTTGAGTTTTCACAAACTGAACACGCTTGTGCAAACAGCACCCAAATCAAGAAACTCAACACTGCATTTGCAATCATCTTTGAATGTCTTGCAATCGATAGACCTCCGGTTACCTATCCAAAGACCCCAGGAGTCTACAGACCTGTTTTAAATATCCTTGTTTCTAACAGACTAGTAAGACTGAAATAGACTTCTCAAGACCATGAGGAGGCGTGAACAGGCAAAGATGATGTTCCAATCCTATGACATTATCACTGTGACTGACGCATCAGAAGCTCTCTTCCACAGCATGGAAGACCATTTAAGGTAGAAGTGTTCTGCTCAGCAAGCGTGTGCAGATCCTTTAGAATTAACTGAATGTTTCCATCAGAATAATTTCATCACAAACCCAGCTAGAGGAAAACAAAGCTATTACACATAATTCTAATCCCAGAGCTCCCAAAGTACAGGACAGCGGGTAGGAGAGTGCCAGGAATATCCCAAACAAACTGGGAAGAAAAGCCCATTGTTTTTGATATTTTGGTATCTTTTATAAGGAGGGTAAGAGGAGATTCCATTATATAATTCACAGACTTGTCAAGCTACCATCTCCCCTGCAGGAGGAATTTCTGGCTTTACTTTATGCTTTAAAACCCATTTTCAGCATTCATTGTGCAAATGAGGCATTGCCCTCACGTTACAATAGGAAATGTGACTGCAGGTAATAAAGAGCAGCCAACACTCATTTAGGAAGGTGATCTGGGGCCAAGAGGACAGAGGCAAACAATTCCCATCAATCTTTGAACTGCTTTTTTCAATAAGAGGTTGAATGAGGCATCTATACTTTCTCACTCAGATCTCAAGACCAATAGCCCACAAGTGAATAAGAGCTGGAGAAATCAACTAGAGGTGGCAGATACACTATAGGCATTTTCCCTGGAAGTCACCCCCACCTAGGATGCCACATGTACACTAGGTATCTCTGTTTAGCCATCTGTTTGGCCAAAGCTGTTTAGACACAAGAGTACAAAGTATTCTTTTATTCATCCATTCAACGAATATTTACTGAGCATCTCTGAAGTGTCAGACACTCAGATACTGAGATAGAATCTCTGCATTCACGGTGCTTATATTCCCTTGGAGGAGAAAGCCAATAATAAAATCACAAATACATATAGTATGATATCAGATAGTGGTAAGTACTCAAAGAAGGTTGACAGTGAGTGCCTTTTAGGATAAGGTGGTTTGGGTAGGCCTCTCTGAACAGGTCACAACTGAGCAGACACCCCAATTAAGGGAAGGAATGAATCAAGTAAATGTCTGTGAATAAAGCCACCCAGCTTGGCTGAGGGTTCATGAAGTGCAAAGGCCCTGAGGCAAGAACAATCCTAGTATGTTCAAGGCACAGTAGGAGATCAGTGTGTCTGAAGCCATGTGAGTAAATGGATGAGAATTTTTAGGACATTACATACCAAGGGAGGGACTTTGTATTCTATCCTCCATGTGATGGGAGCCATTAGAGGGTTCTGAACAGAAGAGTAGAGTAATAAGATCTGGTGTATGTTTTAAAATTATCACTCTGGTTGCTCTGTGGAGAACAGACTGCAGGGGGCAAATGTGAAAACAGGGAGACCAGTTAGAAGACTCATGCCATGGTCCAGACAAGAGCCAATGGCAAGTAGGAAAAGAGTGACAGTGAGGAACAAAATGAGAAGCTGTCAGATGAAGGACATATTTTGAACATAAATCAATAAGATTTGCTGATGGATTCAATCAGCAATCTAACCTAAATTGAGAGAGAATTTCAAAAAGACTCCAAATCTTGGATGTGGAGAAATTGGAACCCTTGTGCACTATGAGTGGGACTGTAAAATGGTGCAACCACTATGGAAAACATTATGGAGGTTCTTCAAAAAATTAAAAATGGAACCACTATATGTTCCAACAACCCCACTTCTGAGCATAAATATCCAAAAAAATTAAGAGAGAGATTTGCACACCCACGTTCATAGCAGCACTATTCACAATATCCAAGAAGTGGATGCAACCCAAGCTTCCATGGACAGATGAATGGATAAATAAAATGTGGTATATACATGCAATGGAATATTATTCAGCTTTAAAAAAGAAGGAAGTCCTGTCACACACTATAACATGAGTGAACTTTGAGGACATTATGCTAAGTGAAACAAGCCAGTCACAAAAAGACAAACACCATATGATTCCACTTATATGAGATATCTAAAGTAGTCAAATTCATAGGAACAGAAAGTAGAATGGTGGTTACCAGCGGCTGGGGGCAAGGAGGAAAAGAGGTTTGTTGTTTATTGGGTATAGAGTTTCAGATTTGCAAAATGAAAAAGTTTTGAAGATCTGTTTCACCACAGTGTGAATGTACTTAACATTACTGAATTGTACACTTAAAAATAGTTAAGATAGTAAATTTTATGTTAAGTATTTTTTACTACGGTAAAAAATGAAACTCACGTTAAGTATCTATTGTGTTTACGATATTAGTAAATGAAAATATGAAGCATCCTAATTAGCAAGACTTTTAAGATCTATTTTATTTCTTCTATATCATATTAAGCTTGCAAATATGCTTTCTTTTATAATGTATATACTATATTAGAACTGTAGTATATCTACATAATTTAAAAATACATAACCAGACATAAAAAAAAAAAAAAGACTCCAAGGCTTAAACAAATGGGAAATTGGAATTGCGAGTTACTGAGAAAAGACTGAGAAGTGCAGGTGTATGAGGAGGCATCAAGTTGTCCATTTGGGGTATAAGTTTGTGATGCCTATGAGATATATTCACATGAAGATGTGGACTAAAATGTAGTATATGTGAGTCTGGAGTTCAAGGGAAAAATCCAGCTTGGAGATAGAAACTTATGAGTGATCAGCATCAAGACAGCACTTAAAGTCATGGGACTGGACCAGATCAGTAGGTGAAGAAGTAGAGAAAGTCTAAGAACTCAGCCCCGGGAGATTCAAAGAGTAGACTCAAGAATAACCAATCCATGAGCTAGGATTTTGGGACCTTTGAGACTGACAGACCCAGAGAGTGAGATGATAGTAGGTACTTGAGCTAAAAGGCCACACAGAATTGGGATTGAGATGGCCATGTTGGGTCATAAGCAAGAGAGAAGAAATGGAGAGGAGCAGAGATGAGAAAAGCCATATGCACTCTCACAGACCAAAGAGAAAAACCTCCCAATACCAGTGTCTATTCTTGCTTTTCTACTTCCATATGTCTGTGAGCTTGCCCATTATGTTTACAGTAACCTTCAAGCCAACTTGAATTAGTTTCTGTTCTTTACCACCAAATAACCCCTGATGACATTTTAAAGAAAGGAGACAACATATGTGGTGGATAAAAAGTGAAATCAGTAGGGCCGGCCCAGTGGCTCAAGCGGTTAGGTGCACATGCTCCGCTGCGGCGGCCCGGGGTTCGCCAGTTCGGATCCCGGGCGTGCACTGACGCACCACTTGGCAAGCCACGCTGTGGTGGTGTCCCATATAAAGTGGAGGAAGATGGGCACAGATGTTAGCCCAGGGGCAGTCTTCCTCAGCAAAAAAAGAGGAGGATTGGCAGATGATAGCACAGGGCTGATCTTCCTCACAAAAAAAAAGTGAAATCAAGGGGCTGGCCAGGTGGCACAGTGGTTAAGTTTGGCACACTCCACTTTGCTGTTTTGGGTTCACGCGTTCAGATTCTAGGCATACACATACACCACTCATCAAGCCATGCTGTGGCAGCGACCCACATATAAAATAGAGGAAGACTGGCACAGATGTCAGCTCAGGGCCAATCTTCCTCAAGCAAAAAGAAGAATATTGGCAGATGTTAGTTTAGGACCAAACTTCTTCACCAAAAAAAAAAAAAAAGAAAAAAGAAATGAAATCAATTGTTCTTAATAAAAATTCTATACCTTACTTGGTGGACTGGCATCATTTGGCCCCAGTTCTTCACTCCTCCCTGTATCCATGCCCTTTGCCATGTAACTTTGCAGTGCCAATCTACCGTGGAGGGGGTGGCCTGCTTTGCCTCTAGACTTTGGCCTCAGTCCAGAGTGACATGCTTTGGTCAGCAGACATAATGCAAGCAGAGGCTTCATGGGCTTGTGCATTGTGGCTTGCTTTCTAGAGCCACTGCTGTGACTGCCGGAGAATGACAGACATGTGGAGCAGAGCCAAGTCACCCATTCACCTCACCCCTCTAACAGTCAGCCAACCCCCAGACATATGCGCAGGATCACCCATGATGAGCAGAACATCTGTGACCCCAGACACGTGAGCAATAAACACTTATTATTTTATGCCCCTGAGGTTTTATAATTGCTATAGAGCAAAGATAATAGATATATCACATATAAAAACACTGACTGGATTTGATCAACTTATTTCCTATCCACAGTTATCACCACTGATAAGTGAGGACAAACTTGGCCCCCCAAAATAGCCAAATATGGACAAAAAGTAATTGAAAGAACAAAAAAGAGAGCTTCAAAAAGATCTAGATGATACAGGACCTGCCTGATCTATCACCAACTACTGTAGAACTGGCTATAATTTTAAGGTTTATTGTAAAATAAACAAATAAATAGACAAGCAAATAAAATAATACAGAAGACTATCAGGCATTTAGACTCTTCTCTACACAATTTGCTATACAGGTGGTTAAAAACCCAAGAAGTAGTCTCGTTTTCTTTAAAAACAGTCTTTTATTCTTTCAGCATAAAAACATCATTCATCTTTAATGAGTGGTTACGTGGTATACTTGTTGTATTAGATCCAACTGTACACTAATTCCAAAAGCATTACTTAAAGAATGATTTTACATGAAATTAAGGTAGCACAGCTCTCATAAATGCTACTCATAGATTATAAGAAATTGTGAACATAGAGCTGGCTATTTTATGAGAAGTGTAAAAGTTCTCAATGAACTGAAATTAATATGTCAATAATCCATATTTTTAATTTTATAATAACTGGAGGATCAGGAGCCTAAGAAGTTTGAAAAAAGCCTACTACAACTTCATAACTGCCTCTGATAAATTGTGAAATCTTGCCGTTTTCTCTCAGCAACTCTATTTGCATTGTACATTGAAATAGCAATCCTCAAAGTTGGAGTGTGAAAATATGCATTCCTCCAAATTGAAGGGTAGCTCAATTGTCGAGTTGGAAGAAGAGAGGAAATGAATAGCAATATAACCCTTAGCTGTTATACTTGGAACTCCTGAAGTCAAGAATATCAGTAAATACCAGTCCTTGGTCAGTTAACAGTTTAAAAATACTAAATTCCCACAGGAAGTCCTTTCCTTGAACCTGAATATAACTGCCTTTAGATCTTTAGTAGCCATTAAAAAAACCTAAATAAATATGCGTGAATGCATTCAACAGCTGGTCTTCAAAAACCAGTTATTCTAGAGTTCAGTGTGAACGAAGTTTAAGGTTAAAAACTGGTTTCCAAAACTACGCAACTCCCACTACAAGCTCAAAGACCTATTTCTTAAACACCAAAATATTCATACACCCTTTGAAAGACGTCTATGAAACAGCTGTGTTAACCTATGCTAGCAAACATGTGGAACCACTGGTTCCCAGCTTTCAGATCATAGGTTCTGGGATCTCTCACAATACATAAAAAGAAAGTAAAGCATTTTTTAAAAGGCACCAGAGATTTGAGTTTAAGATCCTTTAGCTTAAAGTTCTCACACACCAAGTTTTGTTCTTTGACACTCAATTTTCATCTTTCCATAGAAAGAGTTGTCAGAGAAATGATTTCATTTATAGAAAACTAAAATCTCATTTGTTTAAAAATGCACAAAAGTATTGCCATAATGTTACACTGTAGAAATATATTTTATATATATATACATATACATATATAGTTATAATGTTACAAAGTAAATAAAATGTTTTAAAAATCATATTTAAATTTTATATGAAATACTGGATGTAAGGAAACAATTTTCTACACTATCACCAGAATTAACTCCCTAAAAAAAAGATTTAATCATTTTAAGTCACTTCCTGGGTTAAAAATTTTCATGGAATCCCTGGATTCCACCAGAACAAGTCCATATGCCTTAAAGAGAGCACGAAATGGCACTCCTAGCCTCATCTGGAACCACCGCTGCCTGACCCCAGGCACCCACCACACAAGTCTGCCCATTGCTCACTCAAGCTCTGGCCTTCCTATCTCCTTGATTTTGTAAACTCTGCTCCCTTTGCTGAGTGTCTTTTTCCACCTGGGTCAATATCTACCCATGTTGCAAGACCCACCTTGACTTGAAACTGTCCCCATCCTTCTCAGCCCAAGACACACTCCCTCCTCAGCACACACAGCTCTCTATACCCCACCAGCCACACTTGACATTGTCAGTAGTTCTTCACACCATCTTCACACCATCACACACACCATCTTCCCCCCTCAAGTGAGATCCTCTCCAGGGCAGGGATACTGTCTTCACTCGGCTTGATATCCCCTCATCACCTCACATAACAGGTGTTGAGCAAAGCTCTCTGGAATGGGAGGGAATGGAAGTGAAGAGGAGAAGACAAATTAAAATAGAAACTGAGGAAAGCGTGTGCAGAACCTAAAGGAAAGTGAAGATCTTAGCAGTAAAGTACAACTCATTTTTACTATGTCTCAGTTCACATCAAAGACTCTTATGTGTTCTGTCCCCTGTATTTCTCTAAAACATCACTAGCACCAAAGTTTTATCATAAAATTACAGTAACTACCATCGCCTTCACGGCCCAACCGTGTAAAAAGAGCAGACTTTTTTTTTACCTGCTCCTCTACTCAGGTCCTTGCATTCGGGCTCCCACACCACCCCCTGCAATGACTTTGGCATAGGTTTCCAGTGACCATGTATCTGCTAAATCCAATGGGTGGTTCTCTCGTCTCAACATATTTGATTTGTTGGAGGTGTTGATGGTGTTGAATATTCCACAGAACCTCTCGTCCAGCACTGCATCCTCTCCCACATGTTCTGCTATTTTCCCCCACTGCACCTGCCGCTGTGTTTTCTCCCTTCCCTTTACTTGTCCCTCAAATGCTGGTGTTTCTTGAATTTCCAGCCTTTACTCTTTTGCCCTTTTTTCTTTGCCATCTCATCCAGTCCCACAGTTTTCAACTGCCATCTACCCGCTACTGACTTCTAAACATGTATCTAACTTTAGCCACATCTCACTCCTGGACCCTTTCTTCCAACTGCCTAGTGGACACTGAACAAACCCTAAACTGAACTCAGCACCACTTCACCTTCTCCTCCTGTACTACCTATCATGGTTAACTGCACCACCATTCCAGCAAGCTCCCAAGGCAGAAACCTGGGGAATGTTCCCAGAGCCTCCCTCTCCACCAGCACTCATATCCAATCAGATACTAAGTCCTTTCAAAGTACTTCTTAGATTTCTCTCCTCTCCATCCCCACAGCCCAGGTTCCTTGCCATCTCTCACCCATACTGGAGAATAACTGATCTTTGGCTTTCTAAATCACCCCCTCTCCACACAACACATCTTATCCGCAATGCTAGCAGAGCTGTCCTCCTAAAATGCAAATATACCAGACTCATTCCTCCGCTAGAGCCCTTCAATGGCACCACTTTCTAAACGTAAAATCAAAGCTGCTTCATTGCCTACAAGACTCTCCATGACTTGGGTCTCTGTTCATCTAGCCTCACCTTCCCTTGCAGCATGACCCCTCAACCCTCCCTCTGGCCATGGTGAACTCCTTGCACAGTCCTCCCAATGCTGTTTGTATCTCCATTCTTTCACATGGGAGGTTATTTCTTTCCGGAATTCTTCTTCCTATCTTGTGTGCCTGGAAAATGCCTCGTCATCCTTTAAGAATTAGTTCAAGGGGCTGGCCCGGTGGTGCAGTGGTTAAGTGCACACACTCTGCTTCAGCGGCCCGGGGATCGCGGGTTCGGATCCCCGGGTATGGACTGACGCACGGCTTGTCAAGCCATGCTGTGGCGGCGTCCCATATCAAGTAGAAGAAGATGGGCACGAATGTTAGCCCAGGGCCAAGCTTCCTCAGCAAGAAGAGGAGGATTGGCAACAGATGTTAGCTCAGGGCTAACCTTCCTCAGAAAAAAAAAAAAAAAAGAATTAGTTCAAATGTCACCTCCTCTGTGAAGCCTTCCATGATCAACCCTTGCCCCCAAGCCTACTCCACATAGTTGACTATTGTCTTCCTTTGTCCTATCTCTAATCTTAGTTTGTACTTGGGGTCTAGCACCTTCTACACTACACTATAATCCCTTGTTGGCATATCTCCTCTCCCACTACACTTGAAGTTCAAGGAAAAGAGAATTTATCTTCTTTCGCTTTATCTTTTCACCTCCAACCTGGAGCATTACAAGAATTCAACAAGGAATTGATCTATCAGCAATTAGGCCTTTTCTCCTTATCACTAGTGCTATAAGAACAAATAAGAAAGAGGAAGAACTAAAGAAAAATAGATAACAATTGTTCAATGTTACCTAGGTAAGAATTGAAGGGGATCAAGAGGAAAATTCACTTCCTCTTCAATTAGCACTAACTGAACAAATTATAGGCCACACCCTAAAAATGTCTGGAAATGAGGAAAAAAAGTTTGTTTTCCTCAAAACATTGTGATCAAATAGGTATTATTAATAATTAATAATCCCCATTTTACTGATGAGGAAACTGAGGCAAAGAGAGGCTAAATAACTTTCCCAAGGTCATACAGGTTGTCAGCGGCAGAGCCAGGATTCAAACTGAGGCAGTCTTAACTTTCACCATATTACTCTCAAGACACACACTAGGAGAGAGACAGGAAGGGAGGATTACCTAAACTGGGAACAGAGGAAGGCAGAGGAAAGGAAGGGAACCTAAGACACACTCAACTCTCCTGAGGAGAAATTAAGACACAGAAAACTGGTCTCGATTACTCTTGGTGCCAGGAGAATATCTAGTAGTGGCCAAGGCCCAGGGCAGGGTTGGTTATTGTGCAGAGTCACACGGGTTAGACAGGTGGAACAATGCAGGGAGGGCAAGGAGGAGGCATCTGTATTGTGTTCAGAAGGTTAAGAACTTGGAAAACACCTCTCCTTTTGCAGTGTGTGAGTATTTTGTCTGTCTGTCTCTTGGGCCAAACACTGCTGGCTATTTCTCTCCACTCCCAAATCTGACCTGGCTCTAAACTCTGAGCTTACCTGGCCTCATTCTTGGCTGAACTGAGTCACCTATTCCTTATCCTACCTGTTTATTCAGAGCTGAGGTTCTAGAAGTTGAATTCAACAGAGGCTTGTTCATAGGGGAGATTGGAAGTCAATATATTCTGGGAAAACAACTCACGTGCAACAAAACATTGCCCATATATATAGTCAGGGTTCATTAAAGAAAGTGTCCTTTTGAAAAACAATTCTTAAACTCATGAGTTGAGGGCAGTGCTTAGAAGATCTATCCAAGAGACGAAGGAAAAAATAGTCTTTTAAAAATCCAAGATTCAGTCTCCAATTTGGCTTACAAATTCCTACAAGTCATGATTTTTACGTTTATTTGTCCTGTGAATTTATCTTCTCCCCCATCTCCAATACACTTTTATGAAGTTCACTTAATGATATGTTACAGCTCATTGTATGGGGATTTGGCTACCAGGAAGAGCCATGGGTAAGACAGAGCCAATATTATGCCGCTCAGATTCATTAAGAATGAGACATCTGAACTTTCTGGCAGAAACCTTAGGCCAAAATGGTAACAAATGAAAAGGACAAGGAAACAACTGAACTCTAATGTTCTGAAACATCACTATCACTTCTGGTGTGAATATACTTAGTCAAACATCAGAATCACTTTTCAAACTACTTTGACATTCACCTCCAAATTTCTGGAGTTGCACTCAATTTAATTCTCTAGAAGTTAAAATTTAAAACCTGTTTCACTATCAATCACATTTCTATTTAGCAAAGAATCAACTGTTCAGTAGTTTGCAGAATCCAATCTAGGTTAAAAGAGAAGTGGTAACCATTCAGACCTTCCCCTTGGGTGGATAATCAATACAGCCTGCTCCCTGCGAGGACACGCTCTCCTGCATGCTAAGGGGAGCTTCTGACCCCAAGCAGGAAAGAAAAAGCTGTTTATTTCTTGGTGCCAGGGGACAAAATTTAATTTTACTTAGTGTCCATGAGCTTTTCATCTTCAAAGTGCTTCACAAATATTAACTAATTAATCTTCACAGTACTGCTACACAATGACATAAGATCTTTCAAGGATAAAGGCCAAGGGAGGCATTAAATGGCCAGGGAGGGGAATTTGGAAGATAAGACACTACCCAACAATAAGAAACTCCTTTTACCTGGAGGTGCTGTTAGTGGTTATGGAAGGCTCCTCGTACTCCACCAAGTCTAGCAGTTTAAAATCAATACGAAAAATAGTGCTGAAACTAGAGCTGATGTGGTGACAAGGCCAAAGGTTCCCTATAGAATTAAGCCTCAGTTCCCTCACTGTAAGTGAGGTTGATTAGAGAACCATCTCCAGAGCGTGCTTATAACGATCCAACAGGGTAACACCTGTCAGGATCTCAGCACAGAGGAGCCTAGTGCCTGCTGAGCACTCAATAAACACTAGTTGTTATAATCTGGAAAAGGGGCCATGGCTTCCAAGTACCTGAGCTGAAAAATGGGTTAACAACTTCAGGAAATTTGCAGGCATTGTCCATGTTTCTATTTGTGGAATTAATTTAGCTAAATTATATACACCTCTGTTATGGATTGAATCAGGCCCCTTCAAAATTCATATGTTGAAGTCCTACCCCCCAGTACCTCTGATGGGACCTTACTTGGAAACAGGGTCATTGCAGATGTAATCAGTTAAGATGAAGTCATACTGGAATAGGGTGGACCCCTAATCCAACATGACTGGTGCCTTACTAAAAGGGGATATTTGGACACAGACACACATGTGGAGAACACCATGTGAAGATGAAGCAGAGATCAGGGTGATGCAGCAGAAGTCAAGGAACACCAAAGATTGCCAGCAAATCACTAGAAGCTAGGAGACAGACGCTGGGGAAAGATTCTTCCTCGTGCTTTCAGAAGGCTGCCAATACCTTAATTTAGGTGAGACAATAAATTTCTGCTGTTTAAGCCCCCTGCTTTGTGGTGCTTTGTTATGGCAGCCCTAGCAAACTAATATAGCTTCTAAATAACGTCAATTTTGTTTAATAAACAACCACGAACCAAATTCCAAATGCAAGGATATTGGTCTGTCAATTCATAGACACCCAAAACATCCTGAATGAGTAAACCCAGCATGGTCTCCTCTCCTGGTCAAAGAAAGAGTAAGCAAAACAGGAAAGGGAGCGCTGGAAACCCACCCCATAGGGAACTGGGGACAGCGCTCCTGCAATTTGGTAGGAAATCGAACTCTTGTCACCTCAACTTCGCATGGCTTATCAAAACCCAATTTACATAACACTTCTCAATATCCATGAAAGGCCAAATTACTCCTCACGTGGTCTTGACCGCCCCATATATAGTGGGAACGGTTAGGACATGTTGATGGGCCCCCTGCCATCCAGCTTTCTTCCTATTTCTCCAACACTCCACCCACCCACATCACGACTTTTACCTTTGGTGTTCCTGGTGCCTGGCACACCATCTCCCACAGGCTCACATGGCTGGCTCCTTACAGACTTGTATCGACCCATACCTTCCCTAGAAGATTCTCTCACCACCCTATTTTATTCTGGCCACAGCACTCCACCTCAGTCACACTGCATCCTATCACTTTATTTTATACTCTTCACCGCGTTTATCACTCTCTGATGCACCTTGTTTATTATTTATTGTTTACTTGCTTAGTGTCTGTCTTCCCCACTAGAATAAAAGTTCCATGAGAGCAGAGACTTCATTTGTCTCATTCAGTACCGTATTTCCAGTGCTGAGCACAGTGCATAGTGCATTGCAGGCAATGTTTTTTTTTTTGAATGAATAAATGAGTACCACCTTCAAAGGTGAGCTATTTTCAGCTAGGTGCAAAGTCCCGAAGTTTATTCAAGGGAGGTTATTCAATTGCACTAGCTGGTGCAAAGACAAGATTCTGGAAAGTCTCAACATGCAGAGTTGGCAAATCTAAAACCTAAGATATTGGTAACGCATATTTAAATGATCCCTACTATAAACAATTTGCTCAATGTAATATAAACATGTCAGATATCCTTCCCTAAGTAATCTCCGTTTAAACAATTAGTCCAACTGCTACACCCACTCAGTACTTTTTTCACACACTATCAGTAAAAGAAAAAAAATTATGGTTACCACAAGACAAGCTTTTAATAAAACTGAGGACTGTTACAATCCAAAATGCAAAGCTACCTGTTGTAGCTTAACATTTCAATCTAACAATTTTTCTTATTAAAAAAACAGGAATTAAGAATTTTTTAGAATATCAAGATATTTTGATAAGATGTATCTAAATTCCAATCTCTGACATGTTCAGAAAGTAAACAAGCATTAAAAACCAAGTTGAATGAATGTCAGTGACCTAAGAGTTCGTCAATTCAACTTGTCTAAATCATTCCCTTGAGAAAAATAGCCATGCTAATAGTCACGAGCTCTGAATCCTGAATGTGACCTTTATAGCAAAACAAACATCTGCTTATATTTTAAAATAGTTATTGGTAGATCTATTACTCATGTTCTTTTATCCCACACACAAAAAAAATAAAAAATCTTTAAGTTATTCAGACTAAACCATCAGTATTACAAGCCAATGCTGTGAATTAAAAAAAAAACAAAGAAGTCCCAAGGCAAATGTAATGCTGTGCAAAATCCATTCCAGATTCAAAAATTAGTGATAAAATTAACGATATACATTCTTTCTTATTGTCTCCATTTTTTTTTCCTTTTGGTCAGTGTATCACACCGGACTCAAAAAAGTCCATAAGATTGAACCTAGAAATGTATTTTAATGAGTTTTGGTTGTAAACAATTATGTATTAGCAAAGTTCAAAGGGTTAAAAAAAAAAATACAGTCAAACCAAGCTAGGATTTCTGGAGTGAACGTTAACCAGTCAGTTACATTATCATTATGGTCACTAGAACTGGTCATATGTTATTCAGAGAATCAAGGTAGACAGTGGGAAATTCAACGTCATCCCTCTCAATTAAGGCAGTTGTTGCTTTTGTTAAGAAGGAATTTCACTCACATCATAACCAACTACAAGAAGAATCAGGTACTAGGCCAATCAGATCATCTCCTTTCATCTGAGACTACTTACCCAAAACTACTTGGTATTTACTAACACGCATTACACAAGAGTAATCAGCAAATCACAACCAACCAGGTCAGTTGCTGAAAATGGATCAGGAAGCATTTAATTTAAGATTCCCCACCTCGGGGCCGGCCCGGTGGCGCAAGCGGTTAAGTGCGCGCGCTCCGCTGCGGCGGCCCGGGGTTCGCTGGCTCGGATCCCGGGCGTGCACTGACGCACTGCTTGGCAAGCCATGCTGTGGCGGCGTCCCATATAAAGTGGAGGAAGATGGGCACAGATGTTAGCCCAGGGCCGTCTTCCTCAGCAAAAAAAGAGGAGGATTGGCGGATGTTAGCACAGGGCTGATCTCCTCACAAAAAAAAAAAAAAAAAAAAAAAAACTCACACTACAGAATTAAAACACAAAAAAAAAAAAAAAAAAAAAAAAAAAGATTCCCCACCTCATTCCATGTACACCTCTGGCAGAATCAATACAGGACCTAAAGTCATATCAGCCAGGATCCTCAAAACAGCAAAGTGCCATCCTGGAAGCAATTCACTGGTCTCCAAGTTGCTCTAGCCTCCTAGATTATAAGCAATTATGTTTTAGGAAAGTTCAAAAGGTTAAAAAAAGAAGTCAGTCAAACCAAGCAAAGAGTTCTGGAGCCATCATTAACTACTCAGTCACATTATCATAATCCACTGCCACCTCCACTGCCCTTCATGAAAACTTGGGGACAGATTACATGGCAGAGGCTAAGTTACTACATCTACTACCCCAGCACTAAAGTTAATTTGTTCCTCCAGAACCCTGTGAGATTTTCCAATGCAGTAATGTGACTAACATTTTTTCTTTCTCCTTGAGAGGAAAGCCCAAACCTGGTTCTCTCTCCTTCCACAGAAAGCTTAACATGAGAGTCACCTTTTATGATTCCTGACTATTCATATGGTTTGAAGAAAGAAGTGAGAAAGAAATCAAAAAGGAATGGTCAGAAAGTTGATACGAACATTAAGCATCAAGAAATCTACCAACAAAATGTTATAGGAGCCTTCCGGGGGGTGACATTCAGCCTGCCGTTCGAAGCCGCGGGCTGTCTGTCCTAGAATCATGGCCCAGTTTGTCTGCAACCTGGCAGAGAAGGCCCCGGCGCTGGTGAACGCTGCTGTGACTTATTCGAAGCCTCGATTGGCCACGTTTTGGCACTATGCCAAAGTTGAGCTGGTTCCTCCAACCCCTGCTGAGATCCCCACAGCTATTCAGAGTTTGAAAAAAATAGTCAATAGTGCTCAAACTGGTAGCTTCAAACAGCTCACAGTTAAGGAAGCTCTGCTGAATGGTTTGGTGGCCACTGAGGTGTGGATGTGGTTTTATGTTGGCGAGATCATAGGCAAGCGTGGCATCATTGGCTATAATGTTTGAAGACCAATCTTTAACATCTGTTTATATTTGGTTTATTATTTGAGTGTTGTTGGACCATGTGTGATCAGACTGGTATTTGAATAAAATAAAGATATTGTGTCAAAAAAAAAAAAAAAATGTTATAGGACATGAAGGGGAATCCTATTACATAAAGGCATTTCCCTTCACTGATGAAAGACAAGGAACAATAGCCTACAACTTGCTTCTCCTTTTTCTTATTTGTCCATCTGTCCATTCGTCATCCATCCGTCCATCCACATATATGCCAGGCACAGAGTTTCCAGGCTGCAGTTATTTAAATATTTTTTTATTTAGGTATGTGCCAGGTGCTATTCCAAGGTCTTTACAAATAGGAAGTCATTTAACCCTCATAACAACCTACGAGGCAGGACTATTATCCTCATTTTACAGATGGAGAAACAGAGACACAGAAAGATTAAGTAACTTACCCAAGGTCACAGAGCTATTAAGTGTCAGAGCCAAGATTGAAAACAGGCAGTCTGGCTCCAGAGTCCATACTTTGAAGCAGTACACAATGCTGCCTGTTAGGAGGGATGACTCACATGTCAAAATGTGGAGGCCCTATATGGTTTAGTGATTGAGAGCTCAGGGTCCAGCGTCAGAAAGACCTTGTTCATATATACACTGGCTGAGTCACTTCCTAACTGACCCTACACAAAGTTACTTTATCTCCTAGGGTCTCAGTTTCCTTGTCTGTACACTGGGGATTTTCCCATGGGGCATGGTAAAGATTAAATAAAATAATACATTTAAAACACTTAGGGGCCGGCCGGGTGCTGTAGCTATTAAGTTCACGTGTTCCGCTTCGGCAGCCCAGGGTTCACTGGTTTGGATTCTGGGCGCAGACCTACTCACCACTCATCAAGCCATGCTGAGGTGGCATCCCACATAGAAGAACTAGAAGGACCTACAACTAGGATATACAAGTATGTACTGGGGCTTTGGGGAGAAAAAAGAGAAAAAGAGGAAGACTGGCAACAAATGTTAGCACAGGGCCAATCTTCCTAAAAAAAAAATAAAAATAAAAAAGCACTTAGTGTCTGGCACCTAATAAGAGATCTATTAACTGTTAGCTTAAAAAAATAATTACAGGGGCCGGCACAGTGGCATAGTGGTTAAGTTCGTGTGCCCTGCTTCAGTGGCCTGGGGTTCACAGGTTCAGATCCTGGGTGTGGACATATGCAATGCTTATCAAGCCATGCTGTGGCAGGCATCCCACATGTGAAGTAGAGGAAGATGGGCACGGATGTCAGCACAGGGCCAATCTTCCTCAGCAAAAAAGAGAAGGACTGACAACAGATGTTAGCTCAGGGCTAATCTTCCTCACCAAAAAAATAATAATAATAATTACAATTACACATGGCAAAATGCCTCAGCAGGGATGCCCACAAACTGCCCTCTAGGACTAAACTGAAAAATCCTTGAGGAGAACAATTACTCTTATTTACCTTTGTATGCAAAGAATCCTGCCCAAAATAGTTGATAAATAAATGCTCCTGCATTAGTGAAGTTTAAACTTAGGCATTAAAAAGGAATTTTTAATAAAATATAAAGTTAAGCCTTTAAAAGAAAGATAAGGCTTTTAAAGAAATATAAAGTCAGGGGCCGGCCCCATGGCTTAGCGGTTAAGTGTGCGCGCTCTGCTGCTGGCGGCCCGTGTTCAGATGCTGGGTGCGCACCGACGCACCGCTTCTCCAGCCATGCTGAGGCCACATCCCACATACAGCAACTAGAAGGATGTGCAGCTATGACATACAACTATCTACTGGGGCTTTGGGGGAAAAATAAATAAATAAATAAAATTATTAAAAAAGAAAAAAAAAGAAATATAAAGTCATCTGTACTTTTTAACTTCTTAAATTTTTTAATCAAATTAATACAAGCACATATTTTTAATACACATATTGTTCAGTAAGTCAATGGCATGACAAAAATGGGGACTATTATAGATTAAAAGAAATTAAAGAGGGGCTGGCCCTGTGGCTTAGCCGTTGGGTGCGCGTGCTCTGCTGCTGGTGGCCCAGGTTCGGATCCTGGGCGCGCGCTGATGCGCCGCTTATCCAGCCATGCTGAGGCGGTGTCCCACATACAGCAACTAGAAGGATGTGCAACTATGACATACAACTATCTACTGGGGCTTTGGGGAGAAAAAAGGGGAAAAAAAGGAGGAGGACTGGCAATAGATGTTAGCTCAGGGCCAGTCTTCCTCAGCAAAAAAAAAGAGGAGGATTGGCATGGATGTTAGCTCAGGGCTGATCTTCCTCACAAAAAAAAAAAGAAAGAAATTAAAGAGACATAATGCCCATAAATAAGAGGGGGCCTTATTTGGAACCTCATTTGAACATATTAACTATTAAAATTTTTTTTCAGATAATCAGAGAAAATTCAATATGGTAATGATAGGAATTATTAGTTTTATTAGGTGTGATAATAGTATTACGGTTATGTAAGAAGATGTGTTTTTTATTTTGAGATGCATTTGAAAGTATTCAGAGGTGAAATGGCATGATATTTTAAGCACACTAGAAAAAAAAAATAGATGAAACAAAAATGGTAAAATGTGGAGTGTTGTTGAGTCTGGTAGATAGGTCCGTAGGGCTTCACTTGTCTATTTTTTCGAACTTGGAAATTCCCATTGGAAAAAAGGTTTTTAAAATCAAATTAGCTTAAAATGAAAAGCAACATTCCCTTGTCCTGCACCAGAAGACGCTTTCCCTGAATGCCTCTCCAGAGAAGACACGCTCTTAACACTTTTCTTTGTTATTTCTTAGTAGTTATTTTCCTCTTTTAAAAAGATTATTTTGCTCTTTCCTGGCCCATATATTTTTTAACTTTTTATTTTAAAAAATGTAGTCCCGGGCCGGCCCTGTGGCTTGGTGGTTAAGTGTGCGCGCTGCGATGCTGGCGGCCCGGGTTCGGATCCCGGGTGCGCATCGAGGCACCACTTCTCCGTTCGTCCTGAGGCCGAGTCCCACATGCAGCAACTAGAAGGATGTGCAGCTACGACACATGGCTATCCGCTGGGGCTTTGGGGGGAAAAAATAAAATAAATAAAATCTTTAAAAAAAAAAAAAAAAAAAAAAAAATGTAGTCCCTTTTAATTTCTGTTGCATCACCTACAATAGCTCTTAACTGCCCAACTTTGAGATTAATGTGCTCCTCCTTTACCTTTCCACATCTTTCCATCTCTTACCATCTACTTTATATAACTTTACTTTTACATCATCAAAGTTGATGAGCAATATTGTTTCATAACCATGAACTTCTTGCTTTGTCTGTAAACTGATTCTGTGTTTATATTATTAGGACCATGTAAATATTGTTCAAAGCATAGCAAAAAATGTAATATGAATACATTTCCTTTTTAATTCAGTTTTAGTTTTTCCTAGAGTTTCTAATTGCTTTTTTTTTTTCTTGCACTAATTGCCTTTAGTATATCCTCAACTTTCTTCAAACTCTTCATCATATCAGGCATTCTACTGGATGGCTTTTTTCCAATTAGGATTTCTTCCTCCTATGTTTTACCCATACTAAACTTGTCAGACGATAGAAGAAACTCGCACTCAGAATATCTATTCCAAAGCATATTTTCCCAATTTTTAAACTGAATTAAGAAGTTGACTGGTTTGAGGACTGTCCAAACTCTTTTATAAACTTATTCAGAGTGGGCAGAAAACGTTCTTATAAGAAAGGAGGTGGCGGGGGAGGGGGGAGCAGCTTATGTGGTTATAATCAAACTTACTTTAAAACTCGATGGATTTTTGCCATAAATTTATGAACATCAGTGAATTTACAATGAATGCTGAAATAATTGCATTTTTATAGAAGTGAGGTATGCATCCACATGAAACCCATGATTTACGTTTACACTTAGAATAACTGGAACACCCCTACCCTCACCTGGGCTTCTGAGTCATATCCCTAACACTGTAACTTTGATAGAGGGAAAAAAATACCAAATCTGCAAAAAATCATCTGAAGGAAAAGGAAACTTCAAACAGAATACTCTACTTTGTAAGCTTAATTCCAAATGCTACAGGAACATAATTTTTTTTTTTTAAGTTAGAAAGCCACAGATGACTATTTAGAAGTCCAATCAACGCTTTAGCCAAAACATTTCATCAAATGGAGGCTCTACTGAACAGTCAAAGAACACAGGCTCTGGAGCTGGACTGCTGCATTCAAATCCAGCTTCAAGCCACGTGGCATTAAGTAAATTATTTAACTTCTTTCCGGTCTCAGTTTCTTCATCTGTAAGACAGATAAGCCTCATTAGACTGTTACAAGATTTAAATTAGTTAATATTGGCACAGCATCTGGCACAAAGTAGGGGCTGTATGAATTTTTGATTAATAAATTGCAGTACAGTTAGCCCTCCATGTTCACGGGTCCCGCATCTGGGGACTCAACCAACTGCGGATCGGAAGGTGGCTGCATCTGTACTGAACACGTACAGGCTATTTTTCTTGTCATTATTCCTTAAATAATACAGTATAACAACTACTTACATAGCGCTTACATTGTGTTAGGTATTATAAGTAATCCAGAGATGATTTTAAGTATATTTGAGGATGTGCATAGGTTATATGCAAATAATATGCCATTTTACATAAGGGACTTGAGCATCTGTGGATTCTGGCAACCACAGGGGTCCAGGAACCAATTCCCTGAGGATACTGAGGGACAACTGTATTTTTCAGGATAGCAAAAAAATAAATAATTAAACAGCTTATATGTTTATCATTCAGAGAATGGCTATTTATACTCTGGCAATTCCATACCCTGGAATAATCTCAACAACTGAAAAGAACTAGGCACTAACTTCAAAAAAACATGGTTTAAAGAAGTACTGCTAGGTGGAAAAAAAAAGCCAAGCTGTAGAAGAAGAATTAGACGTTTAAGAAAACTCATAAAAATGTACATTTTTATATACATCTATATGCCTTCAAATGAATAGGAAACATCCTGGAAAGATACACACCCAAGTGCTAAAAATTATCAGTTACGGGCCGGCCCCCTGGCTTAGTGGTTAAGTGCGTGCGCTCCGCTGCCGGCGGCCCGGGTTCGGATCCCGGGTGCGCACCGAGGCACCACTCCTCCAGCCATGCTGAGGCCGCGTCCCACATGCAGCAACTAGAAGGATGTGCAGCTATGACAGACAACTATGTATTGGGGCTTTGGGGGAAAAATAAATAAATAAAATCTTAAAAAAAAAAAAAAATTATCAGTTACCTCTGAAGACCTAGGTTCTGGTCCTGTCTGTATAATAACCAGCTGTACCACCTTGGATAGCTTATACAACTCAGAAAACACCCAAGGATAGTTTCCTCATCTTAAAAGACAGAAGAGTTTGAGATGACTGGATTCAGTAATCCCTCTAATCAATTCTAATCCCCTAAATACTCTGACTTTGATTACGGGATTCTGGTGCTTTCTCTAAATAAAAACACTGCATTCTCCAATACTCCATCCTGTTCAGTATTTATTAGAAACCCTATGGAACAGGGTGCATTGTTTCAAAAGCACAGCCCATGCCAGATGGGAAACATTCCGCGTGGGTACACTTCCATCCCCAGATCATGCTCTCAGTAACAAAATCTCTCTTCACTCCCAGCCCCCTCATTGGTGCCATGTGTTCCTACCAAAGAGGGTTGCTTTCTCAATTGATATATGAGCAACAGTTCCTTCATTGCCATTTTTGCTTTTTCTCTGGATTGTCATCAGAAATATATTTATACCATCATTCATAGACATATGTAACCCAATTAATTTACCCATAAGCAGGAAGAGAAGAAACTGCTGTTTTAACATCAGGGTCACGGTCCCATCTTCTACCCAATGACCACTGAGAGAGACACTTTCTGTCACTGACATCCATCATGATTCTTGCTCACCGCTGAGTGAACCAGAACCTGAGTCCTCAATCTCATTTACCACCCATCCTCCACCCATCCTCTCTCATTGCAGAGACCTGCAACCCTCACTCCTTCCCACCTGGCCTTACTTGCCTCCCTACAACCTCTCCCACTCCAGCCCAACCCACCATTGAGCCCACCATAGGTCCCCAGCACCTATGACAGTGCCTGGCACACAGCAAGCATCAAAAATATTAATTCAATATATTCATGCCAGAAAAACAATATCTATTAACTCAGCCAATACATACTATTACCAGACTAATCTTCCTAAAGGAAAGCACTGATTATATCTGTGACTGGGCCAAAATTCATTCTCTCAAACCCTGGAACACCTATAATGTGCCAAGCATTGTGCTCATTTCTGACAATATAAAGAATGACATGTCACTGCCACCTTCACAGAGAAATGCTAGGCTCACAGATTTCAGTGGGAGAGAACAGAATTATCACTACCTCTGCTGCTCACTGACTACTATGGTCTGAATGTTTGTGTCCTCCCAAAATTATATGGTGCAACCTAATGCCCAACATGATAGTATTAGGAGGTGGGGCCTTTAGGAAGTGATTTGGTCATGAGAGTGGAGCCCTCATGAATGGGATTAGTGCCCTTATAAAAGAGACTTGAGAGAGCTCGTCCCTTCCACCACGTGAGGAACAGCTAGAAGGTGCCATCAATGAACCAGAAAGCAAGCTCACACCAGATACTGAGTCTGCTGGTGCCCTGATCTTGGACTTCTCAGACTCTAGAACTGTGAGAAATAAATTTCTTTTGTTTAAAAGCTATCCAGTCTATGGTATTGTTGTTATAGCAGCCTGAACAGACGAAGACAATGACTGTGTGATTTGAGGCAAGTTACTTAAACTCTCTGGGCGTCAGTTTTTTGATCTGTAAGATACCTCACGAGACTGACCTAACAGCTAAAAAAGGTAATGGATATAATGAATTCAGTGTAGCAAGAGACTAATAAATGTTCTTTTTTAAAGTTAGTAATAGTAATATGAACAAAATCCAAATGTCTTATTTAGTCAATCAAGGGCTTCAAATTCTGGCACCAATCTACCACTTCAGCCTTAACTTCACATACCAGGTCAAAAAAGATCCCTCTGGACTCTGCCCATCTCTAGCTTTGGTCCTGTAAGTCACTGCATAAGTATGCCCCTCTACCCCGACCCCTCTCGGCGCATTCATCTCTAACTCCCAGCCATTCTTCCGGGCCCAGCTTAACATGTCTTCTCTATAGGTTTCCCTACTCTTCTCAGCAACCCCTTCCCCAACAACACTTCATCTATGTTCCCATAACACTTTATATACCCCTAAAGTCACACCTACCCTATCCTGTATAGTGTGTTCATTCAACAAGCTTTTGTTGAGGGCCTGTTTTGTGAGAGATACGTCATCCTGTGTTGAGGATGCTGCTGGGTCAACAAGAAAGATACAGTCCCTGCCCATAGTCTATCAGGGGAGGTAAACAAAGAATAAATCATTACCCCAACAATTTCTTCATTAAAATTGTGATAAGCACCTTAACGGAACAGATAAAAATACAAATAGGATTACTTCTGCTATCTTGAGACCCAGATTAAAGGCAAGTCTGTTTCAACATAGTACTTCCAGAATGTACTTAGTAAATGTTCATTGGAGTCAACCAAATTATCTTTTCTATTAAAAGTAAAGTTGGTTGAGAGTAGAGACCAAATCTTAGAAAGCAGAGAAAAAGAACAAGATAAGGTTAGTTGCAGCTATAGCTCTTTGCCTTACCAGCAATATAACCTTGGCCTGACCTCTCTGATTTTCAAATTCCTCATCTTCAAAATCCTCTCTGATTTTCAAACTCCTCATTGGTATAAGAGAAGCCTTTAGAAACTGATAAGAGCACTGCACATGGAAATGTTATCTTTGTCTCTACGCCACTACTATTAGTACATATTGTAAATATAGCAAGAATTTGTGAAATACTTATTAAATGAGTGCTAAAGCACTGGCCAAGGCCAGGGGCTAGCTCTGTTACGACCTTGTTTCCCGAGAAGGACCAATGTCAACCCTGAAACATCTACTCAACCCTTTATAATTAAGACATGGAATAAACTCTGTAGATAAGAAGCACAGGCATTTCTGGGCAACGCTGAGCGTTAGAAAGATCCGTTCACATAAAAAGGCCTGTATGCTGAAGCTATCAGAAGACTGTTTTTCTAAAGAATCATTTCTGAATTGTTCCATGATTTCACATCTCTCAATCTCAGCACCAACCAATAAGAGTTCATCCCATAAATACAGTGATGCTGGGGCAATTCTAACACTCTCCCTATTCTCGTTACTTTTCCCTTCTAGACTCCAGCTGGTCTCTTTTTGTTGCTGTTGTTACGTGCAGACCAAGACCAGAACAAAACCAACAAAACACATGTTGTAGAAGACGTACTTCCCTGCAGGCCCGTCCTTGGCCTCCAAACCTACGCTGTGAGAAGCCACAGCTGGCATCTTCTCTTCCAAGTCGCCACCCCCTTACACACATACACACGAGCACTTCTGTCTTCTCTATGCAGCTCCACGCCGTGGAGAAACAGCTCCACGTACGATGCAAACACAAAGCCAGACATCACTCTTCTATTCTCAGTCATCCTCTTCTCCAGCCATTTTGGTTCCTAGCAGAGTCATCTTAATCTTCAACAAATCAGTGTTTCGTATTTACTTCTTCAAGCCCATGTTGGCAAAGCATGTCACTTGTATCATGGATGAAATCTAACTTAAAGACAACCGGTCCAATTACGCACTCAAGGAATTTTTTTTTCTTTTAACAGTTTACGAACATTTATTATGTGCCAGGCACAAGGAAAACGATAGTTTGTAATCATTTATTATGTACAAGGTGCTAAACGATTTCTATGAAGCAGCCAATAAAATCATCGCCACAACCCCATCAGGTAGATGCCGGCGAGTCAGTGGGTTAGACGGTCACTGAGCATTCTGGTGGGAGACATGTCAGCGCCCTTTTGCCTTCACTTGTGCTTGGGACATCTGCACCTGTAGTGTTCCTACTGTATGGAGGGAGCTTGCAGTGGCCCTTTGGAGCAGGGTCTAAATGGCACAGGTACTGGAAATCTCCAGTATGGCCCTATTCAGAGAGTTATGGGGTCTTGGGGAATTTTTTGTAGCAAGAAATCAACACCCCCAAGAACAGTTTTCTTTCTGGCATGTGCCAAGTTGTTAGCAGATTCAATGACAGGTGAATGTTATAACTATAAAGGAAGAGATGGAAAAGCACAGGAAACAGTGGAGACACTGATTTCATCAGCAAAGAACAGTCCTCCAGAGAAGACAGGGGCATTGAAGGGCTGTCTCAAGGAGAAAATCTTGTTTTGTTTTCTCGAGAGCAAGGAAAAAACCAGCACCCTTGGCTTTTCAGTTGGTAGAAATATCCACGTCCCTTTCTTTCTCCCACTTCCTTCCTCCGAGTGCTCGCATGGTGTGGGGCATTCACGAGACCAGAATCAACCTCACGGGAGAAAACACAAAGAAACGGCAAAGAGAAAGAAAGTAATAGCTAACACTGACAATTTGCTACTTCTCAGAAATGCAAGTTATAGTTTTGGGGGAAAAAAGAGTCAGAGGCCACCGATGAAAACACAAGATCAGGAATCCCTGTGTGTGCCCCAGAGGAGTTCACTGCTCCCTTGGTGGGGAGTACAGCAGCCGTCCTTTTCAGATGGAAGACGCAGAATACGTGTGGGGGGAGATCTGTTCAAAGACTCTAAAATGTTCCATGTTAAAAAAAAAAACCCTCAAACTTCACGACAGATGTTTATGAGAAATGAACAAAGCACTTGAATGCTTCATTCACGGTGAAGCTGTCAGGATTTTAGAAACTTGGAAGTCTGCTTTTTGTTTTTTGCAAGAGAAAAAAAATTTCAAGCTCCCCTGCTTTTAACAGCCCTGGTGAGTCTTTAAGTTACCTGTGACTTCAATTTTAAATATTCTTGTGATAAAATATGGAAGGAGGATTACTAAATAGTTCTGTCAGTGCATTTGTCTATTACGAAAAACAAAGCATGATATTTATTTAAACTATTTATTATAGAGTAAATTAGTATTTGTAATTTGGAATAGTATTTGGAATAGTATTTTTTAAATATTTTCATGTTATAATTCTCTTATTAACTAATAATTTCTAAAAATTAGAAAATCAAGAGGGCCTAAGATTTTTTTTCTGCTAACTTGACAACCAGGAGTGGTCTGGTGTTACTTGCCGTCTGTGACCAAGAAGAAAAACAAGCCGTGCTCTCCTGAAAAGCGATTCCTCAGTAACATGAGAACGAACATCGGCCTTCTGTTTCAAGAAGTCATTTTTTGCTGAGAAGGGCGAGTTAACCCAGATTTTCTTAATAAGGTTTACAGATTAGGTGAGAATTAGAACAGTTTTACTTCAAGTGTGAAATGTAAACAGTTATGTGAAACTTGTTTCTCTGACTTACAGAGAATGTGGGGTTCTAAGAAATTCTTTTAGATTAAAAGATCATTTAGCTGCTAGACGCAAAATTTAGCCCCAAAATGAAACTCATGACTTGAGTGAGACACTCCCTGCTCCTCCTCCCCTCAATAAAATGTCTTTCATGTCACCTTGAAAGAACTGAAGTGACCAGTGAGAAGAGGTCACTGGCACAACTACAACAGGACAAAGGGTTCATTCATCGCTACCTGTACATTTCATGAGGAGGCATACGGGCTTCAGGAAAAGGTGCTGAGATTTATTTTCTGCATGAAGGAAATTAAACAGCTGCTAAACTTGATGAACTACATTAAACTTAAATGCCATTGGAGAAATGAGAAATAAAGGACCGAGTATTCACTAGAAAGGCAAGAATGTCCTAGTTTCACACACATTCCCCTTTTTTAATTTATAAGTTCTTGGTTAATATGGCTAGAAAATGTTGTGGAAAAGGAAATCCAACTGTGTAACCAACCCAAACTTGGTGTCTGATGGCAGCACAATCAGAGGTGAAAAACTGAAGATGAACACTGACAGAGAGGTAATTCTCAATTAATTAACCAAATTCAATTCCATTAGTTTTAATTCAACTGCAATTTAATCTTGGCAGTGTCTTTCCATTTACAGTCAGATTAAGGTCTTATTAACTTTATCCACTACTAGAAACAAACCTGAGCAGAGCTGGGAACAGACTCCATTTAGAGGAACTAAAAAATGATGTTTTCTAATAACCTCTCGGCCAGTGCTTACCCAATGACCCTACCTAATCCTGACCAGTGCTTGGAGTTAAGAGAGGGTCTTAATTCAACATGAGAAAAACATGAGAAAAAAAGAAGTAGGATGACTTAGTCAGAGGCAGGTACTCAGACTGAGCCAATCTTGTAGCTGTGTTTCGTAAGTGGGTATAGAAGAAAATGTTAATTTAATAGAGTGAAATAAAATGATCTAAATGATATCTAAGGTCCTCCTGCAAAGAAACGAGCTCATATCCTATTTCACATCCCACCTACCACACTACCACTGTAAGGCTTTGCGGGGAGGAAGATGATTTTCGTGCATTTGAGGCTCAACTCCTTGGATGTGGGTAAGTTATTTATGCCTCCAAGTGTAATTGGATAGGAAGACAGTTGAGAATTAACATTTACTGTGTGCCTACAAGATGCATAACAGACCATCTTTTTGATGGGGACATTATTTTACAGCTAAAGTAACTGAGCTTCACAGACATTAACATGTAATAAATGGCAAAGCTAATATCTGAACCCAACTCAGACTACAAAGTCTGTGACATCACCAAGTCACCCTGTTGGCCAACATGCCAAAGTCCTTTGAAGCTATACTGGACCAGGGTACAATTAAGCGAGACAAATCCATGTTAACTAGGGGGAAAGGGAGGTAGGGAATCCAGGAGCAATAACACAAGGGACAAGTGAAGATCAGTCTTTTTATTGCTTATATTAAAGCTTTCCATTATGGATAAATTTAAACACTGTTATAACTTCTTAGCCAAATGGTTTTAATAAATGCATATATGGTATTTATTCATAAAAGTAAGTGTGGGTGATAAATTTGAGGGATTGTTATGTGCTTCTTACAACTGAGATGCAAGAACAAAATGTCAGACCTAATCTTTCATAAAAAATTAAAATTAATCAGAGACATAGAGGGGATCTGAGTGATTTAAGAGGTTGTAAACATAACTGTAATACAAATTGTGCCCAGCGCAGGCCTTGCATACGATAGAGACTCCATAAAAGTTTCATTGGGTTTCATTATCCAACATACTCATGTCACAGATGAAGAATCAAAGGGCCAGAGAGGTCAAGAGCGTTGCTGGAGGTCACATCACTAGTCAAGGACAAAGCAAAGGCTGGGACTCAAGTCCTTCAGCTCCTAAACCTGGGCTGCCTTCCGGACCCTCAAGTTCAGCCCTCTCGTCCCCTTGTCCTATTCCTCATGCCCACACTTCCTCACACAGCACTTACTCCAGGGTGGTCTCTCAAGATTTACTGCAGAATGCAGCACACACCACAATTTAAAAGGGAAAAAAGCCCAAGTTTTCCTAATACTTGGTTTATTTCATTGAGTTTTAAGCATCACACTACCTCTCTGCCATTCAATTATTTGCCCACTCTCTCTTTTTTTTAAGATCCCAACCAGACCAGGGGAAATTCCCCATGTTCCTTCATTCCTCAGTCACCATAAATATCTGCCAGCTCTTAAGACAGACCCACAATCCTTTTAAGCAGATGAAGTTTAAGAGGAAACAACAAAAAGTGTAATACAGATTCTGTGGGCTGAGGCAGAGCACACGTGTGCGACTGAGTGGACAGAGGGACACCAGTTAGAGAGTGAGCTTAAGCCAATGCATGAGCTCTGAGGCAAGAACTTCTGGAGAGGAGGCAAGGTAGCTACTGCTTAGCTTCAAGCCTTGGTTCTACCCTTTGCTAGAATTTGGGGTTTCACAAGTTTCATAATCTATCAGGTCATCTTCCCTCAACCAGAAAATGATTATAACCCACCACCTACACAGAGTTGAGATGATGATCAAATGATATAAAGGTAAATGAAAGGTTTGAGTATCCACACCCTCTAATGCACCAGCAATCCTAACGTCTTCTTATGGTGCCTTGAGAAGACACTTTCTGCTCTCCAACTCGATCCTTCTGAAGAAAAGAAGAATTCCTTTTCCAACTCAGAGGCATAACTCAAAAAGAAGTAAAAAAATTTATATCATCATCATCATAATGTTGAGCATTAATTGCAGGCTTACAATGGACCTAAGAGCATTTCTTACATCCTTTAGTTCCCCAAGCCCTCTAAAGTTGCTGTTACCATTTTACTTGTGAGCAAATCAAGACCTAGTAAAGTTCAAAACTTTGCCCAACATCACACACTAGCCAGGATTTGAACTCAGCAGAGATGCTTCCAGAGCCAAATTCTTTACTATATCATATGGAGCCTCCATACACAAGTACTAGAAATAAGAAAGGGAAGGTTTCCCCACCACTTTCCAGGAACAACTACCTCCCCCTTAGGATGAAAAGGGAAAAAGCACTGAATTTAAAATAGATCATCTGGGCCGGCCCTGTGGCTTGGTGGTTAAGTGCGCGCGCTGCAATGCTGGCGGCCCGGGTTCGGATCCCGGGTGCGCATCGAGGCACCACTTCTCCGTCCATCCTGAGGCCGAGTCCCACATGCCGCAACTAGAAGGATGTGCAGCTATGACATACAACTATCTGCTGGAGCTTTGGAGGGAAAATATAAAATAAATAAAATCTTTAAAAAAAAAAAAATAATAAAATAAAATAGATCATCTAATTTATTTTAGGTTTTTCTCTCAAGCTTAATCTTTTTGAGGATGAAAGTTATTAGTCAACTGTTTTGGATACTGCAAGTGAGCTTTTGGTTCTTAAGAAGCTGTTCCAATGAAAACACACCTAAGGGCAAGCTCATAGAATGACCCTCTGACATAGCCATCACATAAGAGAAATGACAGATGAAGATAAAATCTAGGACTATCCATTTCCCTTTGCAAACTGGTAGTGTTGTTCCAAACCGACTGAGATGGATGACTCCCAGACTTGGTCAATGGAAACCCAGTCATGTGTATGCAATGCTTTTCTTCACCTAGCCCCACTTATCTAGCCAAACTAAGGAATTACAAACAAGAAGCAGAAATTATTAGCTTGGGGCATGCTTCTCATATGCAACCCAATAAAACAAATCAAGTGGCTATTACTCAAAAATTAAATCTGCTTTCACTAATAGTCATACTATTAATAGTGGATACTGGCATCTGGTGAACACGCATGGTAGCTTGCATCCATTTAAGATGACTTTTCATGGCTAACTGCAACTGGGAAAAAATATGCTTGTTCTTATGGATAGATACATTATTTACTGTTGATAAAAGCCAACATTCTTCAACCACCAAGACACTAAAAATTAGATGGAAGGAAAATCATGTGGGGATTTCTATGTGCAATCAATATACCACAATATGGAAACTCTGTTGTCTACCCAAACCATTTCCGACACCTCTCTCTCTGGCTGTTTCCTAATATAGAGACTGAAAAGACAGAGTGTCACTTTCCCCAAATTATTTGCAGCTAGGAGGAAGCATGGAATCTAATACTGACCTAATCTAATAATGATATAAAAGTAGACTCCTGGGGAGCATGAAGATAAGCTTTTGCTGCCTTATAAAAAGGATAGGAATGAGAGGAGAGCTCACTATGTTTCCCCCTGCCCCCCACTATCCTTTTTTCTTGCCATGAATGCAAACAGGATGCCTGGTGCCACAGGAGCCATTCTGTAACCTGGAGGTGACAAGACCATAAAAAGAAAAGCCCATACCCTGAGGATGTGGAGCAAAAAGGACTTTAGAGTCCTTCACTATACCTGCTACTGCCTTTCTCTGGATTTCTAATAAAGTAAATGACAAATGTCCTTATGTTTTAAATCATTGTTAGGTGGCTTTTTCTCTTACTATCAGTCAAAATCATTCCTAACAGACTCAAATATCATTCCTTATTCCCTGATTACCACCATAGCCGACAGTTGGATTGTATGCCCAGTATCTCTTCCTTTAGGAACAGACTGTAGCCCAGATAATTTTCTTGAGAGCTTCCATGTTAACACAGGTAACCCTAACCCCTCAGCCTAAGTTGACTGATCCAGAGGAAGAAATCTGACCTGAGTTCAACCACAGAGTCCTCTTCTGGGAATTTCTGAATGTGAAAACAACAAAGATCAGCCTCTTTCTTTTTTTTTTTTTTTTTTTTAAAGATTTTATTTATTCATGTTTTCCCCCCAAAGCCCCAGTAGATAGTTGCATGTCATAGGTTCACATCCTTCTAGTTGCTGTACGCGGGACTCGGCCTCGCGTTGGACGGAGAAGTGGTGCCTCGGGGCGCTCCCGGGATCCGAACCCGGGCCGCCAGCATCAGAGCGCACGCACTTAACCGCTAAGCCACGGAGCCGGCCCAAGATCAGCCTCTTTCTAATGGCTAAAGCTGTAAAATTATAAACAGGAGCTATTTGCAGCCATGTTTTCCATCATACAGAAAATGACAGTTTGCAGTGAGACAAAAAGTAGCAGGTGTGTACTTCTATTTCTTACAGTATGACAGAACTGAATGAGTCCCTCAGTTAAAACAAAAAAAGGCTACATGAAATATTAAAACATTTTAAAATCATCTACTGTAGTAGTTAGCTAGTAGGGAAGCCAGAGAGGCCAATAATGAAATGAAAACAAGACTCCGGTGAGTTAAGTCTGTCCTAAAGCCAGCACTCACTCTGTGGTTATTGGAACCTTAAGCTTCCACTTCGATACCTGTGCTGGATACAGGAGATAAAGCTTTAAGCCTACTCAAGATCAAAAGTCTTCTAGGAAACCCTTGCATAAAGCTTGGACCCCCAAGGAGTTACACCTTCAGAGCAAAGGTGAATAACAAACAAACTCACACTGGAAAATGGGAGGGTAAGGTAACTTGTCTATCTTGACTTCAGCACTGGGTATAGGAGAGAAAATTCTCCTAATAATTCATATACACAAGTGGGCCCTCATACTGGGTTGTCACCAAAATTCATACTATGTGGGAAATCCTTAAACTTTAAGCAGAAAACAAACAAAACAAAATTAAAGAAAAATTTAGGCAGAGAATTTGATTTAAAGCAGTCCTCAGCTGTGGCACCTCAGGCAACTGGCAAAAGGAAACAGTTTTCTCTGGAGGAATGTAGCTTTAACCCAGGCCTCAAAGAATTCTCACAGATAAAATTCCAAGAAACACAAGCTGATACTCAAAAATCACAAAACACACAGGGAAATAAGATACCATTTTTAGAACCAGCCACTACGGAAAACAGAATAAATGACCTGCAGATATTTCATCTACTGGAATTTTTAGAGATAGAATATTTTGAAACTATGGTTTTTAAGTAACAGGAAGTAAAACAGAGGCTTGAAAATATGGAGGAATAAGAATGACCAAACATCTTTAGAAGACACAAATAGAACTTCTAGAAATGAAAAATATAATTGAAATTAAACTCTCAAAGAATAAAGAGCAGATTGGAATAGAACAGAATTAGTAAACAAAGATAGATCAGAAGAAATTGTCCAGAGCCTAGAGAGTAAAGAGAGTAGAGAGCCTAGAGAGTAAAGAAGGAAAAGATGAAGAGGTTAAGAAACACACCCTAACTAAAATTCCAGAAGATAAAAGACAGACTGGGAAAGGGAGCATTCCAACAGATAATGGCTCAGAATTTTCCATGATTGTTAGCAAGAAACCACCCCAAATCTAGGAATCTAACAAATATCATACAGGATAAATGAAAACAAACCAACACCTGGACTCATACCAATAAAACTACAGAAAATCAAAGGCAGAGAGAAAATCCTGAAGTCAACCATAGAGAAAAACACAAAGTC
Source organism: Ceratotherium simum simum (assembly GCF_057802395.1). Lineage (NCBI taxonomy): Eukaryota > Metazoa > Chordata > Mammalia > Perissodactyla > Rhinocerotidae > Ceratotherium > Ceratotherium simum. Next base: position 77,831,397 of record NC_141904.1, on the reverse strand, counting down.
TCTGCTAATTGCATTTAAAAGCAAAAATAGAACCCTAAAAAGTAGTGATGCTGAGAAAAGTACCCATCCACCTACAATTTTATACCAAGCAAAACTATCACTTGAGAATACAGTCATGCATCGCTTAATGACAGAGATATGTTCTGAGAAATGCATCATTAAGCGATTTTGTCACTGTCCAAATGTCAAAGCATGTACTTACAAAAACCTGGATGGTATGGCCTACTACACACCTACGCTATATGGTACTAATCTTACGAGACCACCGTCATATATGCAGTCCATTACTGACCAAAACATTGTTATGTGACACACGACTGTAAAAGTGAAATTTTCAAAAAAATAAAAGGAGTATTTTCAGACAAAATAAGAGAATTTACCACTAACAGACCCTCTAAATTCTATAGGATGTTCTTGAGGCAGAAAGATAAATATCCCAGAAAGATAGTCTGGTTAATACTTACTAATATGTAAGTCAACAAAAAAAATGACAATACAAATCAAAATCATATCTAATATGCATGTTTAAATTAAAATTAAAGTAATAACATTATGAACAACAAGAGTATATACTGAGAGAGGGTAACAGGAATTAAAATGTTTTAAGGTGCCTGTATTGTAGCAGAGAATAATGACAGTATTAACATTAGGCTTAATTAAATATACACATTAAAATATCTGGGGTAACTACTATAATAAACATATAAAGTATAACCCTGAAGCTAGTAGAGGGAAAAAATGGAATGGAGAACAACAAAAAAAACCTTCAATGAAACTTAAGGAAGGCAAGAAAGGAAAAAACACACACAAATTTTGAGGTAAAAAAGAAAACCACAAACTAAGACTATAAATCCAAAAACATCAGTAATTACAATAAATGTATATGGACTAAACATTCCAATTAACAGACAAAGATTGTCAGAATAGTTTTAAAAACCTGGTTATGTGCAATTTACAAGAGACTTCTCTAAAACATAGTGGCAGATAATTTAAAAGTTAGAAAAAGTTATACCAAAGAAATACTAACTAAAACAATTCTAGTGTAGGTATATTAATAACAGACAAAACAGACTTCAAGACATAAAACAGATAAAAATGTCCCCTACATAATGCTAAAATGTTTAGTTCACCAGAAAGGTATAACAATTTTACAAGCGTTACCCTTTACTAACATACTTCAGCAAAATAAAAACTAAAAAAACTTAAAATTGCAAATCCACTGTCATAGTGGGAAATTTTTAAACCTTCTTTAAATGTTTATGTACAGTAAAATTGACTTTTTTCTTTGCTATACAGTTCTGTGAGTTTTAATACATACATATACTGTATAACCACCCCATGATCAGGATATAGAATAGTTTCATAACCCCAAAAAATTAATAGTGGGAAATTTCAACAATTGATAGATCAAGCAGACAAAAAAAGAATAAACTCATATATAGGATATTGCACCCCAGGCTAGAAAATGCATATTTTTTCAAGCACAGTGGAACATGATAAAAATTTGTCTCTTGCTAAGCCATAAAACAAGCCTCTCCAGTTTGAAAGGACTGATACAATACAGATCATATTATCTGACCAACATACAACTAAGTCATAGAACATTTTTCTAAAAAGAGAACTAGAAATCCCCCATACAATTGGAAATATAGAACACTTCTAAATAACTCATAAGAAATGATAGTAGATATAAGAAAATATTTAGAACTCAATAAGAATAAAAAATACTACATGTCAAAATACGTAGGATGCAACTAAAGCGATATTTAAAGGGAATGTATAGCTTTAGATGCCTATATTATAATTTTCTCAATGAGAAGGGCTCAAAATTTGGAGTTGATTATCAAGCTTAAGAGAGTAGTAAAGAAAGAGCAGAATAAATCCAAAGAAGGTAGACAGAAAAAAATAACAAAGGGCAGAAACTAATGAATTTCAAAACCAACCTACGACAGAATCAACAAAGCTAAAATTTTTTCCCTTGAAAACTAATAAGACGGAAAAACATGTGTCAATACTTATCCAGAAAAAAGAACACACAAATACATAATATTAGGAATACTATTAATGTAATCCTGTTGATGCTGTAACAAATTACCAAAAACTTAGTGGCTTAAAGCAAGACAAATTTATTCTCTTAATGTCATGAAATCTAAAATCAAGGTGTCAGCAGGGCTGCATTCCTTCTGGAGACTTCAGGGGAGAATCCATTTCCTTCCTGCTTCCTGCACGCCTTGGCTCATGGCCCCATCACTCCAACCTGTTGCTTCCATCCTCACATCTCCTACTACTAACTCTAACCCTCTTGCTTCCCTCCCATAAGGACCCTTGTGATTACACTGGGCAGACTTGGAAATCCAGGATAATCCTCCCATCTCAAAACTCTTAACTTAATCACATCTGTGAATTTCCTTTTACCAAATAAAGTAACATATTCAAAGGTTCTGGGGATTACAAAGTGGACATCGTGGTGGGGAGGGGATATTCGTAAACCTACTGCAGGGACCAAACCAGACACTTCATGGATTAACAAGATAATAAGAGGATATTACAGATGACATGGGTATATTTCTAGAAAAATAAAACTTAAAAAACTGACCCAAGAAGAAATAGCCCTTTAAAGACATGAGGAAATTGAATCAGTAGTTAATCTTGCCATAAAGAAAACATATGGCTGAGACTACTTTACTCACCAAACAGTCAAGGAACAGATAATTCCAATGCTACACAAACTCTCCCAGAGAAGTGAAAAATAGGGAATACTTCACAACTCATTTTAGTGTAACTTTGACACCCAAACTAGACGAGAACAGGACAAGAACACAAAGTAGCATATGTGCATAGGGAGGAAGAAATGAGAGATGTACATAGATAGGTTGCTGAAGGTACTCATAACTGAAGGTCTATTCCTGAGCCCCTGCTGCATCCCTGCCCTTCATGCAATGCAGTTTTTCAGCCAGGATTGTTTGAGCCAATAAAATCCCTTTTTGTTGAAGTTAGTTCAAGCTGGCTATCACCGGAATTAAGAGTCCTGACTAGTTCACCATTCCACCCAATGAACCTGACACATCCAACCTCTTCAATGATATTTGCTAACTATCATCAACTCAATTATCCATACTAATGCAAGGGCCTGAGGACACAGGGGTAGTGAAAGCCAGGTCAACTAGAAGTACTTTAAAATTTATGCTGTCACCTTTCTAGCAAGCTCTCTAACTGCATTTTTTCTTAAGCTATTAAGATGAATTCAAATTGGAATAGATGGAAACAAATGAACACCAGGGGAATAAAAACATGTCTGGGATTCAACATTCTCCAAGAATAATCTTCAAAGTGGTTCTCACTCATCTCTCCTCATAAGACTGCAAATTCCTTAGAGGCAGGGACCATTTCTATTTACTCAGGTAGATGATCTTGTAAATAGTCAAGAAGCTTGCATAATCCAATGACCTTTGGGACTATGTTTCTAAAAGTCTTGCCAAGAGCATATTTTCCATTGCAATAGTTAAGATGCCAATAAAGAAACATGCAAAATGGTGAAAAAAGAATCAAATGGAAAAAGTTTATATTCCCTTATATACACCTCGTACTTCAAATCCTATTAAAGAATTGTTTTAAGGTAAAAGAAAAAAAGCTGAAATCATAAAAATGAAATTGAGAGAACATTTATCAAGATGTAATTGACAAGGAGATACAACAATGGAAGTTCCAGAAAACCCTGAGCGATGTTTTCAACCCGTAACAAACCTGGCAAACAGATGAACTCAATTGCACCTCTGCAGCACCCATGGCAGGTGACGGAAAAATTAGACAAGAATGTCTACTAGGGACTTGAATATATGTCCTGAAACCACAAAACCTGAAACGCACTTTGCTCCAGAAACGGAACCACAGCTTTCCAGGTTGACACAATATTGGTAACATTTTCAGCCATCGACAAAAAAGATGGTCTACTGCAGGGGTTCTTAATAGGTAGGTGACAAAAGATGCCAAATTTTACATAATCTACATACAGATCATTGCTTGGGGCTAAGTTAGCACTCAGTGACTAATGGACTGTGGGGTTGAAGGAAGCAGAAACAGCTGTAGCAGAACTAGAGGCCAACAAGGAGGTGTTGGCCACGTAATCACACATTAAGCATTCAAGGGAACAAGAGTCTCAAACCTAGTAGCTCAAAAACGTGCAGATTCTGGGCAGGAAATAACTTTTCAAATGCCTCTCCTTCTCACCAAGCAGACTATGAGGTCACCAACAAGTGTCCTCAGAATCCCAGCCCAACATCATTTTCCCCTCTTGCTTTGTTAGTCTGTACCCTGTACCCTGTAGGGGACAACTGGAAATAATGCTGAATGTTCTGTTCTGCTCTCTCAACAAGCTTTATATATTCATTCCTGAAAGATCTGAAAATACACTCAATGCTAACTTAGAAAAAAAAAAAAAGAAAGAAAGAAAAGTTCTTCTACAAGAGACCAGTAAAGGACAATTATGGGTTTCCTCCCTCCCCCTGCCCAGATCAAGGGACTGCATTCCCTTGGGTTTTTATATCCTTGTATAATATTTAATTAAATATTCTGTTCCTACTGGTTTATGTACTAGAGAACACTAATTTTAGAAAACCGATTAGCTAGTTCTTTCTAACTGTATGTTATTGTAGCTAAGGTCAAATTTTTCACTGAAACTATGGCAACAAAACTCCAGTATTCTCTGTCGACAAGACTGAAGCAAAGTTCTCAAGAGATAGACCTCCACTTGGTGGCTAAACCTAGGCTAGATTATTCTATTTCCTACCTTTACCTGAAATGCCATGTTTCTGGAAATGGTTATTAGGGAGAGAGAGGGACCTCAGTCACAGAAATTTGCTATCGTTAGGTCCAAGTGAGCTTATACGTAAGTGTCATCACTGATAACATTTTTAGACACATACAATTTTAGCAGCACAAAACATCCAGACATTTCAGAAGCACCCAAATTGGAACTCAAATGTACCCGGAAAAATACAAGATGAAAAAAGGAACTTTTAAATCTCAATAAGAGGAATAATTGCCCAACTTATTTTCTCAATTATTGCAACTGCTGAAATTGGAGTTTTTCGGCAATGACCTCCAGCTATTGCTTTGTAAAGGAAAAAAGACTGACTCTACAAAGGGATGTATGGTTCTCCACACACGTGTGGCCACTCTCCACTAATCTCCCCAAACCAGTGCCAATGGACACAAGCACAATTTTTGCCTTCTATAAGAGTCATGCTGGCCTCTCACCTTAGGGAGAGGTGTCTCCACCCTGGCCAATACTACGGACGAAGTAGCCACTGGACATTCCTTCTCCTGGGAGCTCTGCTGTCCTCAAAGCCAGGTAGAGAATGTCATTCTTGCAGGCCGACTGGCAGAAACCCCTCCAAACTTACAAAAAACACACAGCAGGAGGGGAGGGGCGGCTTTCAGGAAAGCAGCAGATTGGCAATATCTTCCTCCTGTCTGTCAAGAGTGGTTGGAATGCCTGCTGCTTGGGTTAAGATAAACACAACTTCCTCTCTCGGCTAGGCTTGTCATTCTATACATAAGGCAGGATTACCATCTTGGGCAAACACCCCATCAGTAACTGATCGAGGCTGGTGCAATTAGAGGAAAGGCCTGATGGCTTCTCTTCAAAAGGCCACAAGCTCTAGAGCTCCCTCTCGATTATGAGGCACACTCCACAAAATCTAAGAAATTCAGGAAGGTTAAAGCGTGTCTGGCTATGGATACCTTTGTATATACTCCATGTACTGAAATTTTAAAACAGGCATATCAATGTTTTATGAAACGGCAAGGGCCGTGTTTGATCTTCCCAAGTGATGTCCTGCAAACTGCTAATTGCAAATGTAGTCACAACAGCTACTCAGCTACCACTTATTGAGCGCTGAGGTTGTGCTGGGCATGTTGCTCACTGCGCTGTGTACGTGCATCATCTCATCCTAAAACAGTCCCGTCCATTCCATACTATTATTAACCACAGTCACCAGGTGGAGAAACTAACATGTCGAGAGATTAAATAACTTGCCCATGGTCACACAGCAGGGACTTGAACCCATGTCTGTCTCCAGAGCCAGCACTCCGAACCTCTACAATCTATGGCCTCGCCAGTACATCTGACCTGCTCATTAAAACCAGATATTCAGCAGGACCTTCTTGTTTTTGCTTTTCTATATTTGTTCACTTTTTAAATATTCAAAAAGGTGAACAGAAAGGATTTTGTTTTTTATATTTGTTCACCTTTTCAAATATTCAATAATTCCATCTTTCCACTGCTTTGCAATGTTCTCCACCAATTGGCCTGAACACATTTGGTTCCCTGACAGCTTCTCATTGAGAGAGTGTATCTGTACACTTCCCAGCTGTTTGTTGACCCCACGCCCCCAACCACGGGGATTCCACAGGAAGCAAAAACAGAAGGAACAGCTGGGTCCTTTGGTGGGAAAACACAGACACTTACAGTCAAATGGGACCATCTACCTAACCTCTGTCCCAGAGCAGAAATTCCCCCTCCAACATCCCTGACAAATGGTCAGTCTCCTTTGAATGACGGGAAACAGTAATTAGAAGCAGGCCTCTTCCCTGTGCAATCGCTCAGCACTTACAGTCAGAAGCAAGTTCCTTAAATCTAAACCTCTGCCTCTGGTCTCTTTGATCTGCCAGCCCTAATTCTCTATTGTTCTGGGCTCTGAACATATCTCACTGTATGACAGCCCTAAAATAAGGGAAGACAACTGTCAGTTGCTCCTTACAGCCTTGCATCAGCGTGGCAGCTCATCTCAGAATCTCAGGTTGCAGAATCTCAGGCTTCACCCAAGACCTACTGAATTAGAATCTGCCTTTTAACAAGATCCCCACGTGATTCCCATGCACATTCAAGTTTCACAAGTAATGCCTTAGAGATCTCTTTTAATTCATTCTACAAACATCTAAGTGCCTACTATAGGCCAGGGCCTGTGCAAAGCCCTAGGGGAGACAGGCACAGTTTGACTTAATGGAGCAGGGTAAGAGCAAAGTCATAAACCGGCAATAATAGCAGTTTTACAGCATTTAATATGGTCCAGGTTCTTCTTTAAACTTTAAGTGCTTAACATGAATTGTCTCCTTTGATCCTCACAAAAACGCTGTGAGGTACATATAATAATCTGCCCATTTTTCAGATGAGAAAATGGAGGCACTGAGAGGTTAAATAATGTGTCCAAGGTGATCTGACCAGCAAAAAAGCAGAACTGAGAGTCAAACCCAAGCAGTCTGGCTTCAGAGTCTGTGTAAAGGGAGAGACAGCTTATCTGCACACAGGAATCAGCAGTTACTCCAAAAAGGATGTCTGAGGTTTGAAGGATGCGTGGGCATTAGAAAGATTGGGGGTCCCGGGAGGAACGAAAGAGACGGGGAGATCATTTCAGAGGGAAGAAAAGGGCATCCAAAGGCCCAGAGAGCAGAGCAAGTACACTGACTGCCAGGAGGCAAAATATCAATCTGTGTGGAGCACAGAACGTGGGGTGAGGACTAAAGATGAGGCTGAAAGGTAAGCAGGGCAACTCATGCAGAGCCCTGCGAACCCTGAAAGTATGTCCTTCATCCTAAGCATCTCTGGGGAACCACCGAGAGCTCCAAGCAGCCAAGTGACACCATCAAATTTGCATGACTCCTCTAGCAGCAGTGAATGGTGGATTTGAGGGGTGCCCACATGCAGGCACAAAGGAAGCGAAAGGGGAAATGTAGAAACCAACCAGGAGGCGGCTGTGGCAACGTAGATGAGGAATGCTATTGCCCCAGCTTGTCTAAAATGTCTGAGGTTCTCTCAGTGACTCATGGTTCAACATGAACATAATGGTTTTGAGACCTCTCCTCCTGGTTACCCTTCCCTTTAGCTTTATTCCCACTGAGCAATATGCCTCTTAAATGTGGACCCCAGGATGTGATAAGAGGCCCCAAGTGTTTCCTGAGCAACACACCTCTATTAATTCACTTGAGTGGTTAAGTAGAGACTTTGTAGCCCTCCAGATGTGGGTTCAAATTCTGGGTCCAGTTTGGTTACTGACCCTCTCTGGGTTCGGGGTGCCCAACTGTATAATGGGGATCATAACACCACCCACACCACAGGGGTGCTCCAACCGTCAAAAGCGAAAGCATGTTATGACCTTACCAGAAGGCCAGACACAAAGGAGGAATGTACTTAATAATTATTTGCTTTTCATGATCATGTATTGAATGAAGCCAAAGAACCTCAAAACTATAGGCAAAAGATCAAACACTGGGGGTCAAGGAGAAGACACCCTCAGAGGATGAGGCCAGTCTACTTTCCAGGGAAAAGACAAGTCAACTGTAAGAAATCTTTTCAGCAGTACCAGACTCAGGTAGTTTGGAAATAGATTATAGGACAGCATAAGGCATCTGTGTAAAAAAATCAGCTGTCAGTTGACCTAAAATGTCATCAGCGAAAACACTGCTAGACCTGGAAACACTGAAACCCATTTTAGAAAGAAACTAATTCCTTTTCAACCAACTTTTAATTAAGAACCAGCATTATGTCAGGCACTGGGCCAGGAGTGCAGGGTAAGATTTGGTCCCTCCAGGGGTTCCAAAATCTAGTTGCGGAGACAAAAATAGAAGACAGCTGTGATAAATACTACACCCAAGGTTGTTAAGAAGGCAGTTAGCATGCATCTCTAGTATATAGACATTTGCTCCTGTGTCAATGCATCTCAGAATGACGTATTTTGGGGTAGTAGAGGAGAAAACTGATTCAGAAATCCAGTAAAGGGATACTTTAAGGCCAGTCTCCTCCTAAAGGCAGTTTAGAGTAGGTATTAAAAGGAAAGTTTCTGATGTCACATTGTCTGGGTTCAAATCCTGGCTCTGCGACTTCTAGCTATGTAATCTTGGACCAAACACTCAACATTTTGCACATCAGTTTCCAGATCTATAAAAGGAGGATAGGCTTTTACAGCACTGCAGCTGCCTTATGGGGTTGTTACGAGGGTTAAATAAATAGATTAAATTAAATTAATTAATGTATGTAAGCCCTATACAAGGTATTCACTATTATTTGCATTTATAAAAAACATTATTGGGGCTGGCCCGGTGGCATACTGGTTAAGTTCGCAAGCTCCGCTTCAGCGGCCTGGGGTTCGCAGGTTCGGATCCTTGGGCGCGGATCTACGCACCACTTATCAAGCCATGCTGTGGCAGGTGTCCCACATATAAAGTAGAGGAAGATGGACACGGATGTTAGCCCAGGGCCAATCTTCCTCAGCAAAAAGAGGAGGATTGGCAATAGACATTAGCTCAGGGCTAATCGTCCTCACACACACAAAAAACCAATTATCATTAATTACCCAGGGTGATAGGACAAGAAAATTTTTTTAATCCATGGCCCAAACACAGCAGCCTGAAAGATAGTGTGGGTGGAAACCCAGGGTGTGTTCCAATCCCAAATTTGACATAGAATTGCTCACTGACCCCAGGAAACTTCCTAAATCTTTTTAATTTCCTCATGTGTCATAAAAGGAAGAGAAAGAGTTAATCATAAGCTCAAGTGATTCACCACATATCTTCATCAACGTGCTGAAGACAGGATTATAAAAGCCTTTGCCAAAAGAAAAGGTCCTTAACCAACCACTATGTCCTGCTTTCAGGAGAACCATATAACAGTATGACAATATTGTCATTACACTTGCTCAATGTCCTTTCAAAAGCAAAATTGATTTTGCCGTCAATGGAGGAAGCCACAACTGCAATACTGAGACTCAATTAGATGACAAGGAAAACATATTCGTTGCACTGGAAACATTTTATGCACATAGCGCTGAAATTTGTTCTCCATTAGCAAATGAATTATTATTATGAGTAAATGAATATAAAACAGGGGTCTGGGGTCTTCTTTCCATGAGTGACTCAGGTATTCAAAGAAGAAGCCATCCAGGGCATCCGAGTAAGCAGAAGCTCTCTTGTGCCCATGCGCAGGACGCCTAGAGCCTTCAGACAGGCATCTCAAAGCTTTGAGCAAGTAGGCAGACATCCAGCAAGGGACACGCGCGGTGTGTGGGACTCCAGCATAATCAAGCGGCAGGCACCAACCCGGTGATTGTGTAACACACTGTGAGCACTCTGTGTTGCCCAGGGAATTGATTTAAATTACAGTGTTGCTCCCTTTAAATGGAGTCTGCTGGTGCAAGATTGAGATAAGCTGGTAAATCTGAAATGAAGATTATAAAAAAACCTACTAATCTTTTTATTAAATTTGAATTGATTTTATGAATACAGAGGAAGTTGCAAGTGACTTTCCTATAAAGCAGCAGCCCAAGCACGCATACACACAAAACCTTCAATATGCCTCAAGGCTTATATTTGACAAGCACCTTAAATAGACTGATTTTTCTGCCTTATTTAACAAGGCAGGCAGAAACTAAGTCCTGTACCCCCACCGAGAAAGGCCTGCCATGAATGAGAATCAAAAGAACAAACAAAATTTAAGTTAAGCCCTCCCCTTTGCATGTGGGTATTTAAAACCAAATAAGATATGGGTTCGTTCCTTCAAGACCTTGCCAAAAGAAAAAAAGAAGAAACAATGTTGCTTAGCAACAATTAAGACAACGTGCAGCGAAGAGGGTAGTTTGAAAGAAGCTAAGCGGGTGAGTCTGTCATGGCCACCCTAGCGCAGATGACCTTTGTGACCCAAGATCCTGACTGCATCTGGCCTCAGAGTAAGTCCTGGCTGTTTCCATCTATTCATTTTATCTCGACAAAGACGATCTGTAATCCCAAAGGAACAGAAAACTACTCCTGGACAGCACAAAGCTTCTGAACATCAATACTTTCTTAAGAAATGTTACCCAGCCTGTTTCTGGCACTGACCACAAAGTTTCAAGCTTGAAGGGATCCTGGAGGTCACTTCACCTAAACTCCATTTAACAGATGGGGAAACTTAGGCCTGGAGAGATGAAATGACTCCCTCAAAGTATCAGAGCAGTTGGCAGCAGACACTCAGCTGGACGCTAGCTCTGATGTCACATGGTACTCTTTACTCCCGTCTTAGCAGTTTTCCTACATCTGCTAAGGACCCTTCCCTACTTCCATCCGAAATCGCAGGCAAAACTATGATCAGATAAGTAGATTGTTGGTACTCAAGTACTTCTGATCACTCGATCATGAAAAATGCCATTCTTATTTGAGGCCCCTTTCAAAGCTGCTGGGAGGTTCAAGGACAGTTCACAAAGAGCTTGCATGGGATGTGAAACCGTTCTCTCTCTCAACCAAGCCATCCTACTAAATCCACAAGTCCCCTAAATAGATGGGTTGACATAGGACAAGCACTCTAGGACTAAGGAAAGAAGGGTCCAGTAAAAATAAAAAGGCCACAAGTCTGATCCTCAAATTGATGGCTATTCTTTAGTCCAAGAGTGGCTTCTCATAGCCAACCAACATACTCCTCTTCTCAGTATTGCCCTGAGACCATAATGTTTTATTTTTTTTGCTGAGGAAGATTAGCCCTGAGCTAACATCTGTTGCCAATCTTCCTCTGTTTTTTTTTTTTTCTGCTTGAGGAAGATTAGCCCTGAGCTAACATCTGTGCCAATCTTCCTCTACTTTATATGTGGGTTGCTGACAGCATGGCTTACGAGTGGTGTAGGTCCGCACCCAGGATCTGAACCCGTGAACCTGGGTTGCTGAAGCAGAATGCACCAAACTTAACCACTATGCCACAGGCCAGCCTCTGTCATTGTGTTAAGCAGGGCACATGCTGAGCAATCAGGAGTCATCAGCGAACATGGAGATGCCCAGAGACAAGGTTACACTGCCCTAGACCAGACCCTCATTCACACTACAAACAGGACTCAAATCATGTTGCAGGTAACACACTGAGTATCCCACTGGTGATAGTTAAAAATGCATTAAGTCAAAAGGGTCCAGGGTTCCCACCGTCCACCTGGCTTTCTTCTTCATTTAAATGGTCCTACAAAGAGCCTGGGCAGACAGCAGAAAAGTAATAACTTGGTCCATTCTCATTTAGAGACTGGAGGTGACAAAGGCCACGGCTTGAAGGAGCACTTGTGCTTTGTGTGGAGAAGGGTCCCTAGGGCAGAGAGGGGGAAAAGCACTGGGCCCAGGCCTTTGGGATAGGGTTCTGGCTGATTCTGACACTCACAAGTCAAGTGACACTGGGCCAGATGCTCAACCCTTATCACCCAAAATGGCATCAGGTACAAAACAGATGCACACTGGGCTGAGGAGGTGTTGCAAAGCTAAAGGAGAAAATGCATGTGAAAAGTGTCATCATCTACTTTGCCCCAACAAACTACGAGATTGCAGGGGCAATTTTTACACTATGTAGGAAGATAGGTCACCTGCTTTGCTTCTACTTGCATATAAACAGCTATATGGACAACAAATTACTCTAAACAAGTTCCTTAAAGATTTTAACTGTGTATTGGCACTGACTTCCTTGAGAATGTCTGTATCTTTCCTCCCTGGAGGATAAACGGCTAGCATATAGGAGGTGTCCAATAAATGTCTGTGAAATGAATGAATGACCATTAGTCTAAGAAGTGACATTTAACTAACTATGGACAAGTTACTCAATTTCTTCTGTACTCCCAAGGGAGAACTAGAGCCTCCACTTCCTCATCTGCATAATGAGAACATAGGTAGGTTACACAGATTAAAAGAGACAATATATGGAAGGCACTTTGTATCAAGTAAATGCTCTATTAATGTTGGCTACTTTTATTTATGATGTGGGTCTATTTCTCCACGAAATCCTAAGCCTCCTGAAAGCAGAGGGGTCTGTGTTTAACTCATCTTGCCTTCCCCTATCACCAAGGCCAGCAGCTGGTACACAGTAGGCCCTCAGTACTTGTTGAGCTGAACACTCATTTTCTTTTTTTTTTTTTTAAAGATTTTATTTATTCATTTTTTTCCCCCCAAAGCCGCAGTAGACAGTTGTATGTCATAGGTTCACATCCTTCTAGTTGCTGTACGTGGGACTCGGCCTCGCGTTGGACGGAGAAGTGGTGCCTCGGGGTGCGCCCGGGATCCGAACCCGGGCCGCCAGCATCAGAGCGCGCGCACTTAACCGCTAAGCCACAGAGCCGGCCCATGAACACTCATTTTCACAATACAATAGCTTACTGGATTAATGGGCTTGAAACCAACTTGATTAACGGGGAGAGAGGAAATATAGGGGACAAGGAATACTTACCTAGACCATCCACACTTTCAGCCTGATCTCTGACCTCTTCCCCAATCCATATAAACCACTGAATGACATCATAATGCTTCCTTTCTCCTCACCTTTCCCTGCCCAAACTTCTCCCCATCTTAAACCGTGAGTTTCCCTTCAAAACAGCTTTTCTTCTGAAACTAAGGGGTTCCTGCAATGTTAAAAATCTCTCACACTTTGCTGACACTGATACAATAGAATCTGTCCAAAATCAAGAATCTGGGGCCAAGATCAGTCTCTTAAACTGAATAGAGAAGATCAAGTTTTGAGGGCAGAAACTTGACCATTGCCCAAATTTGAAAAAAGAGGTTACACAAAAAATGGCATGATCAACACTAAAGCCTATTTTATTTCCTGAAAGCCCCAGTCCTTATTTCTACTCCAACAACCCTGGAGGTTGTATTTCACACAGCAGAGATTCTGAGATCAATATGGAGACTGGTTGTTGGTTTCCATCTTTTCTTTGTAGAAGGTGCCATTATATTCAGTAGGGGGAAGCGATGGGTGAGAGTGGAAGTGGAAAAGTTAGAAAAAAGAATTCACTAACCACCAAGTTTCTATTCCTGGTTTCAATTTGATGTTTGCCTTTCCTATTCTTGCAAGATTATGGGCCGAGCCAACACCAATCAGGGAGAAAAGAGACTCTGCCTTACCTTCCATGGACACTGGTGCTTTAAAATGGTACCACATGAACAAAGGGAGTAAAGTAACTCAATTTTCTACATCTCAGCTCTTCTCATGACCTAGAGCACAGGGATGCTGCCCAAAATTCATTTGGATAACGAAAAAGACTTGGCTTATGTGAAACAGATGTGCAGCCAATCTTTTCTTCCTACAGAAGAAGTTAGGAGCAGGAGATATATTCAAGGGAATTACAAAAAAAGTAATTCACTTGGAAATGTACTATACCCATCAGAAAGAAGCAAGCGTGTTCAATAGTTCAACTCTTCTGCAACTATTGCGAAAAATAACAGCTACCAGTCACTGAGCAAGTTTCGTACACCAAGCACTCCATCTGACTCTTTATCTCTATCTTCTTCAATCCTATTACTTTTTTAGGGAAGGAATTATTTTCCCCCATTTTACAGATGAAGATACAAGCTCAGAAAAATTAAGTAATCTATCAAGGTCATTCAGCTTGAATATAGGAACAGTGGGCCTCAAATCTAGGCCCATGGGGTCCATGTGCACACCCTTACCCACAAAAGCATTTAAAGACAAAAAGAAGAACAATATACAATTATTCTCATATCCTTAAAGGAATCACATATAGTTCCTTTCCCTTCTGCCACCATTTTATGAGTACCAGGCTCTGTACTAAGTAATGGGAATAAAAAGATAAGAATAACTAAGGCTTACTGAACCCATAACCAAGGGCCAGTCTCCCTCAGTACTAAATTCTAAACATACATTTACTCTTCACAATAACCTTATGAGGTAGGGACTACTATCATCTCCCATTTTACAGATGAGAAAAGCAAGGTTCATGGAGGTTAAGCAGTTTGTCCAGTCATATAGCTAAGAATAAGTGGAATTTGGATTTGAATCTAGGAAGCCTGATCCAAGGGTCTATGTTATTAACCACTAGGGTGACAGATATCAAGAGGGGCTCATAAAATTAAAAACCCCGAGTCAGAAGCCACAGGGAGTATTGCATAAATAGGCCTTTGGTTTCCATTTACTTAAGAACAAGTTATGATGGTTCTCAATATAGGAAATAACTTGGCAAGGAAACAATGGAAGCCACAGCAAACCCAAATGATTAAATGTAGTTCTGCTGATTGCCCAGATAAAGACTCCATCATGCTATCCGGCTGCTTGCCAGCATCTCACTTTTCCATATGTGTTTGTTCAACTCCAGGGTGCAAAGGCACGCAAGGAAATGGACCAGAAATGCCTCCAAATTGCCCAACTGCCCTATGCACAATTGCTGAACATCAAAATGACTTCAAGTTCAAAATATACTTATATTTGAAAAGGCAGTAATCCCTTCTTCCAAAAGAGAGATCTTTTATTTTAGGAAAAAAAGTTTTTTTTAAGTATGCTATATGAGAATTGAAGGGATGCTTTGGAAAATGATTAAACCCTCACCGCCTAGGTTCCAGGGTGGAAGAGACCTCACTGGCACCCTACAGCAGCTTGCAAAGGGAGAGCTGCCTGGGCGCTTCACCTGTGTGCAGAGGGCCTCCAGTTCAGCACGAGGAATTTAGACAGTCCTGACCTACATTCACAAAGCCTGCAGCAGAGCTTGTTTTGAACCAGATTTTCCCACAAGTACAAAGCACCTCACAACCTACAAACCTTTATTTTTAATTTATGGTGAAAGCCAGTCAACAAATCAAGTCACCGTCACGTGACAACCTGTAGAGCCGGGCCAGGCCATAAACGGAGTTTACCTCATTCCAAATGGCCTCCACAGAGCGTTGCTTTTATTTCAAAACAGTCCCTTCAAATCAGCCACCAGATATACATCTAAGCACTTTTACCCTAGTGCCAGGAAAACATATATCTCTTCTGACTTCCCCTGGCTACGGTCCTATTTATTTTAACCTTCTAACCCTGTATTTAAATAGCTACTGATTAACTTTGTACAGTGCATTAACATCTTTCCCAGGTTCCTTTCCCCACACGCATGGCCCATGTGTAGAATGGGATATGAGCTCACACTGGACCCAAGCAATGACTCCTGACTCACATCCCTCCACCTGGTCCCAGCTGCAAAAACCAAGCCTGGACCAGCTCACTCCTAAGTAATAGGGCTGGTAGTTTAGAGCCGAGGCTCTATTACCAATGATTCTTAACCTTGCCCACACAAGCGAGTCACCTGGGGAGCTTTCAAAAATCCCAAAGCCCCATTAAATTCGAGTCCTTGGGGGTGAAACTCTGACACCAGTATTTTTTAAAGTCCCCCAGGTGATTTCTCTGTGCAGCCAAAGTTGAGAACTATAGCTCCTGCTCCATCAGCGCCAGCTATGTGACCCCAGACAAGCTACTTAACCTCAACCTTTAAGAGCACCGATTCCCTTACAGGATGGACAGACAACTCCATGAGCTAAAAGTGCACGCAGAGCCCTCAGCACAGTGCCTGGCACCAAGTCCACTGATCTTGGCTCTGTTAAAAGATAAACAAGGCACTATATATTATTCAGAGTAAGAAATTAATTCTATGAGTGACTGGATTACAATCATTAGCTCAAATCTTTCATTTTTGCTGAATTCAGGATTCTGTTTTGGAAAAAGATATGGAGGAGAGATTGAGAAGAAAAGGCAGCAGAGGCAACAGCTACCCCAGGTTCCTGTCACACAGGCCTCATGTCAACAACTCTTTTTTATTTTAAGGCCCCCTCCCCTCTCCTAACAGCCTCATGCCAACTGGATGCTTCTCAACACCAAACATCTTCCAAATGGCTTCTCTCCATCTGAACGTCTACTTTCTATTTTATTCTAATTTCTTTTGCTTTTATCCAGAAAAGTCAGTTTCTAATTCACCTAACAATAAGAACTTATAACTCAAATGACATAATTTGCAAATGGCAAGATTTGAGCCCTTTGGGACTGAGGCCATTAGTCAAATACCTAACCCAGTGGGTTCTCAACCCCGGCTGCATATAAAAATCATTTGGGAAGCCTTAAAAAATGCCAGTGCCCAGGCCCCAACCTCCAGAGATTCATTTGATTGGTCTGGAGTGGGGCCCTAAGTATGTTTAATTTTAAATCTCTCCCACTACACAGCTAGAGCTGAGAACCACTAACCACAACAACAACAAAAAATAAAAACAAAACATTTAGCATCTTAAGATACCAACTATATTTTAAGCACCTCTTAGAATAAACTAAGCTACCCTCTGAGGAAGAGGCCAAACATAAGAGGCATAAAAAGAAAGCCAACACTGGTAGGCTACCGGTGGGAAGGCCATTCTGCCTATGTCGTGTAACTCAAAAAATAAGTGCAATAATCAAGAACTTCTCACTCCAGGTTGAGGTATCTAAGAATATCAGAGCCCCCAAAAGAACAGCGAGATCTCCAGAAATAACACATGTTCCTTGTGACTAGATTCATAAATCCTGTTTGGAGACATATCTGCACAAACACAAGGCTTTAAACTGACTTAGCACTTACCAACATGTATTCAATAGACAAATTAAGGCTCTAAAAAAAGCCATCCCAATCTTTACAATAAACTTATTTATGCATTTTCAAGAGATCATAATCTCAGAAATGAAATCACACTTTAAAAAAATACATAATAAACCTACAATTGCTTAAAAAAAAAAAAAACCCACACACTGCAACATACTTCATAAATTTTCAAGTGAGGCAAGGTGCCCACTTCAGGAAAGTCACCAACTTACCTCTGAATTTCTTGGGTGGATTGTTAAGGTCCCCGGCTTCTGGCTGTACAACACAACGATCATCGACCAATCTGCAAAGAAGACAAAGATTAAGGCTATATCAAGCCACATCTAAGCAAATAAAACCTAAGCACTATGCAAAAATCAAACATCAGGGTTGTGTGCAAAGCTTGGGCTGCCATATTCTCCTGCCAGGGACCTATTTACACTAGAGGTTTCCTATGCAGGGACCTAAACTGAATCCAAAGCCCAAGGTTCTGCTTCTGCAATGGACATATTAAGCTACTGTTCTCTGTGGCTCCTTTCCCTTAACCACATCCATAATGGATTTCAGCACAGCATGCAATAACGCTGAAGTCGGGAGGCACAGCAAAGGATCAGTGCATTTAGCTAATGGTAGCTGAGGGGCCCACTTTGTGCCAGGCACCGTGCTAGGCCCTGGGATGTGAGGATGAAAATGAGTCAGGTCCTTGCCCTTAGGGAGCTCAAAGCTAGCGCAGGAGCCACAAACGCAAACTGATAAGGAGAATATAACCTCAGGGCTGTAAGAGAAGGAAGAACAAAATACAGCCAGAAACTAACTGTGCCTGAGGCCAACTGAGGAGCTGCTGCCAGGTCATCTTGGAACTACTGGAAGTTGCAACAGAGGTGGGAGGATGAAGACCAGAGGAACATTTTCAGGTGGAGGGAACCAGAAGTGCAAATGCATGGAAATAAGAAAGGACTTCGAAGCTTCAAAAGCAACTAGCGGGGAAAGTGCAAAAAATTACAAATAACCAGCCCCAAACTATATCAAGACCCAGCATTTAAAGTCCTGACTGACCGATCTAACTTGCACAATTCTATTAGAAGATTCAATTTTAAAATATATATATATATTTTGAAAAGATGAGGAAATTAAGGCTCTGAGAAGTTTAAATAACTTGTCCACGTACCTAAAACTGATATTGGTAGGATCAGCTCATTTTCCAAGTGACACAGAACTTGCTCCCAGCTAATATGCTGTGGTTTTCCAGGGTTTCTTCCATGAGTCTGGGCTGCCTCTTATCCCACAGGCAAGGTACCATTAAATACTTGGCCTCTATTCTTACTGTTCCTTCCACCAAAACTCTTTTTCACCTCCTAAAGTGCTGTCTTTCAAGGCCCTGATTCAGAGCCCCCACCTTCTCCACAAAGGCCCCCAGCCTTTCCTGCTCCAAGCCGTCTCTGCCTCTCCCCTTCTGTCCTCTCAACCTCACTGGGCTGAAGCACAAATGGTGCATTAGGCTACGAGCTCCATGAGGGCAGAGAGCTGCCTGCTTTGTAGCCCAGGAGATGCCCAGGGCCAGTACATTTTCCTGCCCAGGCTAAGTGCTCAGTATCTATTTGGTGGTGAAATCAAAGTGTCCAGAGTAGCCCACCAGCGGCTTACTCCTTTGGCTCCAAGATACGAGAACTCTTTGCATCATCAAGAGGGACAGGGTGGTCAATGGCCTTAGTTTTTATGCAAAAGTCAAAAGCAGAATGTGTACATATAAAACCCCTACCCTGAGCCCCTGTGAATGTAAATACAGTAATGCCACCAGAGCTAACATAATATGTGAAGGGAGGCGGGCACCTTGGAATCCAATGTAGGGCTGGGTTAACTAATCATCAAGTTCTCAAACAAGGAAGAAGGGGCAGGAGAAAGGGCCCTAGTCTGGGCTAAAAGTAAAATGAATTGTAGATGGCACTCTGCCACTACTGGCAGCATGATGGTGACTACACCACTTTACTTGTCCTGGTCACAGTTTCTTCATCTGTAAAATCAGAGTTGGTCTCAAGGATTCTCCAGTGGGGAGATGTTCATCAGACTTTTTGTTTCTAAAATACCTTAATACCATGTCCCCATCATCCCCAGGCCTACTAAGCGGGTGTTTCAGGATGGGACCCAAGAACCTTTTTTTTTTAAGAAGTTCTGCAGGTGATTAGGAAGCACATCTCTGATGCCGCACGTGCACACACACGGGCTCTCCAAGGGCCTATTCGAGTTCTCAAGTTCAGTGAGTCAATAAAGCCCTTCAGAGGTGACTGCCATCTACATAAATGGAACCAGGCTGGGGAGCTAGACGCCGAGTTCCACAATACTGGCCGTCACTCATCATCATCCGCAACTGGTGCTCCATATGTGTTCAAGACATTAAAAGGAAAAAGAAGATCAAACTTAATTTTCCAAATCCATTTTTAGCCAGTTATCCTCAAATAGGTGCAGGGAACCAAGGGAATAAAATACTCATTTGAAGCAAGTATTAGAGCCCAAAATTCAAAAAAGAATCATCTTCACATTAAAGAAAAAGAAAGGGACTTATCATTACTTTGTTTATAATAGCTAAGGAAAACTCTTAAAAAGCAAAGAATTTGTTCCTTATAGGAATTCTAAGAATGAATGCTCTGGAAGAAAAGAAAACACTAAGATTTCAGGGGCTGGCACAGCAGTGGGCTCAGCAACTGACTGGAAGTGAGCCTGGGTGATGAGGACAATGGTGCCATTAAAAGAAATCAGGGCCACAGAGGAAGGATGGGGCACAAGATGGGGTTGAGGTTGAACAGGGCATCCAGATAAGAGCTGTGGGCAGACAGCAAGGAGGATGGCAACAAAATTCAGCCAGAGAGAGGTGGTCAGGAAAGTCTGCCACGCCAAGGGCACTGTTAGGAGCACTGGTCTCAGAGTCTTGAGTGTTTGAAGCTGTGAAACCTTGGGCAGGTAAGTTCACCTCTCTGATGCTCAGAGGTGTCACCTCCATAAACAGTGATAATGCGAGTGCTCACCATAAAGAGCTGTTTGGGGATTAAAGGCATGATGTATGTACAGCACTTAGCACAGTGCTGCAAACACCCATAGGACTCACATAAGTGGTTACCGCTATTTATTATTGTTGCTGTTATTGCTGAAAAATAAAAGGAGGATAAGAGGTTCAACCATGAAGGATGGAAAAAGGAAGGAGCCAGCCAAGAAGAAAAAAGGGACAGAGGCACAAGCCGCAGAAGGCCTCTTTGCCAAAACCCACAGAAGATAAATGGTGAGGGGTGGGTCTTCAGTGTAGAAAGGTTAAAAAAAGATAAGGACCGCATGGCCCGGTGGCGCAGTGGATAAGTGCGCGCTCCGCTGCTGCGGCCCAGGGTTCGCAGGTTCAGATCCCAGGTGTGCACTGACGCACCGCTTGTCAAGCTATGCTGTGGCGGCGTCCCATATAAACTAGAGGAAGATGGGCACGGATGTTAGCCCGGGGCCAATCTTCCTCAGCAAAAAAAAGAGGAAGATTGACATCAGATGTTAGCTCAGGGCTAATCTTCCTCACATACACACAAAAAAAGATAAGGACTGAGAAACACTGGATTTGGTGATCAGGCAGTTGTGGATGACTTCTTTTTATCAGTTGACCTTTGAAAATGAAATTTTTGTACAGTGATGTCCAATTGAACTATAATTCTATACCTGAAATAACTTGCTCCTTGAGGCTGGAGTAACCTGAATGAGAGCCTAGAAATACTCTGCATAAATACCAGAGAACAACCATGCTTTAAATAAAAGCTATGATTAGAAGGAAGGTTCTGGCTGCTATAAGAATGAGGTTCTTGGAAAAGCTGTTGGCCTTCCTTCCCCCCATTTATTTGAGACCAGCTCTTGCCAAATGCAACAATGCCACCCCAGGGTCCAACTACTCCTTTCTACACAAAGACAATACAGACCATTCGTGACTATTCTGGAATTAACCATCTTGATTCTCTATTCTGCTTCTGTCTGCCTTCAGTGCTATTTCACTGCTCATTTCCTCTTCTAGACAACAGGAGTAGGATAAGGGAGAAAATAATCAAATGAGTACATTATGGAATATATTTATACCCTTCAAAGTTGGATAAAAATGGAAAAAAGCAGAAAAGAGCAAAAATCTGATTTACAGAACTTTGTGCAATTTATAACTGTTAAATGCATACAGCAATTTAAAGTAGGAAAGGTTCTGCTTCGAAGAAGAGACACAGGCATCAGAGAAGTTCTGGTCTTTGCTTATAGGGCAGACAAGTCACCATTTGACAATATGAGGTTTTATGAAACTAAAAAGCACTTCTTTGGGGTGTGTAAACATTAATCTTAAAATTTTATCCCATACATTTAGCACTTTCCCCTTTATATATGAAGGAAGAGGAAATTATAATAAATTGTGAAATAACAGATTCCTAACTAATGAGATTTCACTCTTCCAGAACTGACAGGAAAACAGTACTTCTGTATAAGAGGTGAAATTTGGCTCACGTGGGATTTGGTATTCATGATTCCAACCACTCCTGCAAAAGCCAACTAAATGGTAACATTCTTATCTTAGAAGAATCAGTTTTTAAGCTAATGTTATGATGTCTTAAACAAATCCAGCCACACAAGAAATCGGGTGCTCTTACCCCAAGGTGCTAATAAATCCATTTGTCGATCCTTCCGCATACAGAGAACAAATGTCTCCAATATGTAGGAAACTAGACATCTTGTCAGACATGTCTTTCTTGAAAATCCTAGACAAAGCAAATATGCAAAGTTATTAGAAGGAAAGAAATGCTCGGGGGGGGGGGGTCACTGAGAGTTGGCTTAGCTCAATTTTCCAAAGCACTCTACTTAAAAGTCAAATTTAAATGAGAGTGTGACAGGCAGGCAATTAAATGAGCCAAGCAAGGACATATGCAACAACATTTTTTTCCATATATTATTTAATTACAGGATATTCCAACCACAATATCGCTTGTTTCTAACAAAACCACGCCTGTATCCGATTCTACAAGTTGAGGACCCTCAATAATAAACAGTAAATACAAAGACCGCGGGGAAGTCGGCCAAGAACTTTGCAGTGATTAAGGAGTTGGAAAGTCTGACTTAGGAAACATTAACATATTCAATCTGCCTGGGGGAATGTTAAGTCAGAAGGAAACACCTGGTGTAAAACTTGGGCCAGGTGGTGCCTGGGCTGAGGTACCACAGCAAAGAAGTGAAATTAATACGACGACATCTCGTAACAAATACCACAAAGCTCTAGAGGCCTTTTAAGAATTCAGCAACTATATGCACTTGACCCAAATGTTATTTCAATGTCTTTCCTTCTCATCCTTCACCAAGAAACACTTGCAGAGGGAGAAAGGATCTTAGATAGCACCTGCTCCAAACCTTTCCCGACGCAGGTAAGAATAAGGCAGCTCAGGTCGGTTAAGAACCCCTAACCAGCTAGTTAGGGGCAGTCCTAGAAAACGCTCTTTAGTTCCAGGAAATCTCTACACAGAGCAGAAATCATTACACCCGCACACACCACACACATATCAACAAAAATACTGAACCGACTCATAGAAACAGCTTTCATCAGGGCCATAAATATTGAGGAGTGCGAGCCAATCATAAAAAGCTAAACTGACATTTAAAGAACAAGCTGGGTTAAGTGAGAGGACAGTGTGCTGGTGTGGACTGCAGCTAACGCACCATCGTCTCCTCAGGCACCTGGTGTGTAGACGCAGAGTAACCCAGGTCTTCCCAAGACCTCTCCTCTAAACCCAGACCCCCTAAACATCTTTTCCCACCTCTTTGCTCAACTTTCTCTGCCAGAAATCATTCACTTGTAAAACCACAAGAGTTGTAAGAGCGTGTAAAAGTATTCTCTCCCGAAATTGCTTTCTGGGTGCCAAGTTTTCTTTTTGGAAGAACTGTGCGACTACGATCAGCAGGAAACCTCAGGAAGCATTTCTCCTAGCTTAGTAGGAGTGCCAGGTGCTGAAAACAAACTGTTCAAGAACCTCAGTTCACTGCTTGTGAGAAACAGCAAGGAAAAACTCATTTATCCCCCAGAACAACCCAGACACTGCAAGAGAGATAACGTGCATTTCATTGAACATGAACTTATTTATAGAGAGAGACAGCAACCGAGAAAACAAACAAACTCGCAAACAAAAGAGACAGTATCTCTAGACCTTGGGGAAAGATACACAAATAATGTGCAGAGGGACAATTCGCCAAGTACCAGTCTCTGGAATGAAGTCTGTCATCATGACATTTCTTCCTGACTGGATATTTTATGCCTAAAGGCAAGCCAATGTTTTAAACAACAGCCAAAAAAGCTGCAGAAAAGAAAAGCATTAAGGGGCATTAATATTTTCCTTATGCGCTTATATTTAAAAGCATTATCATAAAGGGCCAGGAAGTCAGCGTACTTCTGGGACTGATTATTGGAAAACAAGTTCTGTTTGAACTTTGAGTCAGACCAAATTTGTGTCTGCACACTCTGGTCTCCCAGGAGGACACTGCAGAGGTGCTGAACGCAGGAGAGCAGGTATGCGCTGGGCAAGAGCGCCTTGTCTCGTGTGACTAACTCTCTCCTTTCGGGTTTGCCCTTCGAATGAGCATTTGGCCCCAACGGAGACCAGGCCAGGAAAGAGCAGTGTGACCTCTGTTTTCAGAACTTTCCCCACCACCTCGTTACCTTACTGAAAGGTTCCAGGCCCTTAATGCAAAGAAGCGGACACAATTCAGTGTTCTGGAATGACAAAGCATGAGGTACTCAAAGTTGCCTGCAGTTGATAACTGCAGTAGATGTTTGGACACCGTGTTCCTACAGCATGGTTCTGCATTATTACCATTTCTAATAATTACGGCTAACATTTATCAGGCATCATCATGACCACAATTGTGCTGAGGGCTTTACCAATGTTCTCTTACTGAATCCTCACAACCACAGCATGAGGCAGGCACTACCATTACTCCCATTTTATTGTTGGGGAAACCGAGGTACAGAGAAGTTAAGATGCCCATGTCACATATAATTAGCAAGAGGAAGGCCAGGGTAATAACCCAGGTAACTTGACTCGTAAGCAGAGCTTTTCATCAATGATGATTCCTGGAACATGGGCTCAAGTGTCAACTACACTTATTCTCTGGATGGTAAGATTATGGAGAACTGATTTTCTTCTTTATGCACAATTCTATTTCCTAATTTTTCTACCATGGCCACATAACACTTTGAAAAGTCAAAAAAAAAAATCTTCTTCCTAGCCAACATGCTTATTAAGTAGACAATTGGATGAGTAAACTTTAGCCATATTTTATATTTCCCCCCAAAACACAAACCAGTACATCCACCAGTTAATGATCCTCAACTAGGGAATCTGCTAGGGGCCTCAAATAAAAAAAAAAAGAAAGAAAAACAACCAAAAAGTGGGGGCAGGGGGGGAGACAGATTTCTCCCCAGGGGTCTCAAGCAATAAGTCCCCTCACAAAGGACCAGGTAGAAGCCTTCCTGGTCTGGCTAGAAACCTTTGGAGGTCTCCCCTCACCTTCCATTAGTGAAGAGGAGGAGGAGGAGAGGAAACAGGAGAGGAAGGAGGGGAAGAGGAAGGAGGAGAGGTCCTGCTGCAATCATCAGTGATGTCCTGGGAGGAAAAACAAAGGCCGGGAAAGTCAACAGAAGAGGCCTCTGGGGGCTGCAGCGGAGAAGGTGGAAAGTCTGTCCGTGAGCGATGGGCCTGGGAGCAAACTTCTGAAAGACTTCCTGTTGTTCAGATGCAGAGAGTGAGAGCCTGCCTCTTTATCTGGTCCTGGACCATTTGTGCCTGCAAACTTCTCGCAGCTGTACCCAGACTGCTGTGTCACTCACACAATGGCTGGGGACCAACAAAGAGAAAAACAGAGCCAGTGCCAACCTGCCATCTGCATGACCCTGGGACGCCAAATACTATATGGATACTCAGGGCCCTTTGCTAACACACTGTCTGAGTTGGTTACCTGACATGTGAGAATAGGCTTGAGTGGTCAGCTCCAGAACTCCAACGCTGCTCTCTCTGTGCGAGCTATTATTAGCCCACCACTGCCACCCAGCACACTTTAAGCCTCTCTGCTTTCATTTCATCTGTAAAATGGGGATAATACTTACATCAAGCAGCCATTGTGAGGAACAGATGAAACAGTGCATGGAAAGGGCCTCGTACAGTGACTGGCAGACTTTCCCTGCTCAATGCTAGCTACTTTTTTATTATTTTTTTAATGAGATGAAGTGCAATTCCAGATGATTCTAGGGCTTGGAAAGGATTCCCTTTATAAAAAGTCAGCCGGGAATCATAACAAATGAACTCCTGTATGACCTGTGACAATATATTTTGCTTTAGGGAAGATAATTATCCCCCCTAATTCCCCAGTTGATAAAAAGCTGAACTATACGGAACTATACTCAACCCCCAACCACAGAGCATCTGGCCTTTCCAAATCTACAGAATCAGAATCAATGTTGGAAAGAACCCTGTAAAGTCTGTAATTCCATCTCTTGTCCAATAACGCAAGCTCCCACCATGTCTCCTGTGGATGGTCTCAGCTTCTGCTTGAAGACCTGGCAATGGGACCTGTTCCGGGTTCAAAGAGCCCAGTTAGAAAACACTCCTGTCCCCTCCCCTCCCCCCACACAAGGACAACTGCCTCCCAGAACTTCTGCTACTGACATGTCCTCTGATGCTCAAAGACCTCTAAACACTGAATGCTCTCTATCTGATTTCTCCTGAAGACATTGCTTCTGTTTGCAAAGCATCACCATTCTCCCCGATCCCTGACACAGCCTGGCCTCAAGAGCACCCCTCACCCCACTGCAGGCAGGAGCTGAGGCTCTGCAGTCAGAATGCCAGGGTTCAAACCCCAGCTCTGCCACCTTGTCGCTGTAGGACTTCAGGCCAGTTCCATAACTTCCCTAAACCTCACTTTCCCCACCTATAAAATGGGGATAATAACAGTAGCTCCCCCAGCAGGCTGTCATGAGGTTCCGTAAGATCATGTTTATAAAGCACTCAGCAAAGTACCTGGCAGGAAGTCAGTGTGGAACCGATGAAAGCTAGTATTAGACCACCACCACCTCCCACCACCGCTCTTATGGGCTGATGCACCTTTTAAAATAGGATTCTTCCAGGGTGGCTTGACCAGGGCAGAGAAAGGTGGACTACTACCTCTGTGAGGTCCTCACGCAGACGGGGGCTGCGGCAGCTTTGCTGAGCCTCACACCACCTGCTGGCTCAGCTTCAGTTCACTGTCCACTGAAACTGCTCCCCAAGCAATGAGTCAAGAAAAGGGACGTTTGATTCTATTCATAAGAAAGGTGGGAATAAAAACACACAAATTCAAAGATCTCCTTGGAGAACGGAAACCAGAGGTGGTGGTCCTCCCAATCTGTAATCTCAGAATCTGTGTGGCTCTCTGCCTTTTCTATACCTCTCTGCTCATCTAGTCTACTCTGCTGGCTCCAGTGACTTCTATATGATGAGGATTCCCAAAGCTGCATCTCACGGCCAACAGCTACTGGGAATCAGCTCCTGGATTCCCACAGCATCTCAATGTACTGAAAAGAGCTCACCTGTCTACCCGATTACTTCTCTTCCATACCCACTTCATCTACTACCACAAAGTGTGGTGGCACCTCTAGTCTTCCCCTTCTCCTTATCCCTGCCACAGGCCTTTGCCCACGCTGTTCCCTCAGGTCTAAAACACACGCATCCCTATCCCACCCCTTGCCCTAGTTAAAGCTGAGATCTGTTTTGGGATATGTTTTGCATACCATTGTATTCTCATCACCAATGCCTAGCACATGGTAGGTGCTCAGTAAATATTTAGCAAATACATGAATGAAGAAGTCTAACTGAGCACCAAATCTCACTGATTTTAAGCTTTAATATATCTCTTGAATCCTCCAATTCTTTTTAACTCCTCTTCCCCACCCAAATCTTTGCCAGTATCATTTCTCAACTGGGTTCCATAAAGCTTTCCTATTCATCTCTCTGAATCCGTCTTTCCCCCTCAATCTATTCTACACACACAGCCAGTATGATCTTTTAGAAACATAAATCAGAACACATCATTCCTCTGCTTAAAACTTTCCAGAATCTCTTCAGGGCTCTTCACGATCTGGTCCCCGCCTATCCCTCCTTCCTCATCTCTCTGTACTCTCCCCACTGCATTCTACAGCCTAGCCATAATGAACTTGTCCCAGATTCCCCAACATGCTGTGTGACTCTCTGTCCCCTGGGCCTTTGCACGTGCTATCCCTGCAGCCTGATGTTCCTCCTCTCCCCCACCACCACTTGTGGCTAATTCCCAGTCACCTTTACAAGCCCCAGTTTGATGTCACTGCCTCTGGGAAGCCATCTCTGGCTCCCCAAATCTGGGTTAGATGTTCCCAACATACTTCTCTATATAACAGCCCAATCACCCTATCTGGGCCCACAACCACTGTCCTAAAATTGCTTATTCACTGGTTTGCTTATTTACTTGTCTTCACCACTAGACTGTGAGCCCACAAGAGCAAGGATGGCAGAATTCTTCTTCCCGAGCACATCCCAGTCCCTAGCACAGGGCCTGGGACATGCAAGCAATCAAATTTGGGTTCAATGTACTATAGTGTCATCTTATCTGCTGCCTAAAAGAACTTATACTGCTTTTCAGATGATTGTTTTCCTAAAACTAATTAAAGCCAAGTTTACACTGCTGGATCAAGAATAGAGAGTAGGGGCCTGTCGGCCCTTTTTAAATTTGGGAGCCTGAAACAAAATTTCCAAATTCTACCCCTGGAAAGAAGTACCCCTCTCCAACTGACCACCCCCTCGTTATGTCCAAAAAGGCTAGAACCATAGACTCAGAACACCTAGGTTCAAATTGCAGTGTCATCAGTTACCAGCTGTGTGTTCTTAAGTACTTACATAACTTCTCTGAACTTCAGCTCCCTCATCCTTGTGGGAAAAAAAAAGGGGGGGGTGGGTACAGGGGGGCAACCCTTCCTATCTCTCAGGGTCACTGTGAGGGGCAAACCAAATAATCCACACAAAGTGCCAGTGCAATACCTGGCCCTTCCCAAGGGCTCATTTTCTGTATTTTCGAATGAGACTGAAACAAAAATGTTCACTTTTCTTCCTTCAAAGTCTTCACTCACTTCTGCCCATAACTTGTGATTCTTCAACTGGATATATGCTTCTTACTTTGTCAGCTCTGCTGGAAACACATCCAAATAAACAAAGGTCCCAGGAATGTTTAAATCTTCTGTCAGCCTAGGAGGCGGCTGATACTGGGACAGGTCATCCAAGGTATTGCTGCTTTTCAGCCCCCCGATTCACGACACCCAAGACAGCCGGACGGAATTGCACTCCCCCTTCTTCTAACATCGAACCAGGCCCCTGCTGGGTGGGGACGAACCTCTTCAAAGGAATGGTAATTCAATATTTAGAACCTCTTCCACTTTGGTGTTAAGACAGGCTAAAGCACAGCCTCACTGAAAAAGAAGTACGTTCATTTCATTTTAAGTAGCTCAGGATAGGTTTTAGATTTCTTTTCTTCCTTTCTTTTTTTTTGCTAAAAGCTTTGTGGCAGAAATCTCACTTATTGTAATTTTTCCCATCTATTTCTCCTGCACACACTTAACTAATTGCATTATATTCACTTTTCTAAAAAGAAAATCTCAACTTTCGCCTACACACAATTCAGAATTTAAAAGTTAGCAACTCCCGAAATGAGACTAAATTAGAACACTTTCATTAACCGAGAAGTTACCTAAGGTATCACTTAATCCTCAACGGTGGATGGACAACAGAGTTAATGGACCCCAAAACCACGACCTGCAGATTTTTACTGACACGTAGAAGCAAGCCTCCTTTATTTAATTAAGATGATGCCACCTGGACTTTGGGGCTAAACAGTCCGACTTTGAGTAATGGGGTAGGGAAGCCCCACTGACATTGCCCTGAAATTAGGCCCTTCCAACCAACCCCTGATGTCAGGCACTAAGGACCCCAGCCACGCCTGCCCCCCAGTGCAGGGGGGCATTTCCTAATGTCCAAGCTCCCCACATGTTCTGCCTCCCAATTACCTTAACTTGGACAATCTTATATACATCACCCAAGACACATGCAAAATACTCCCCCGAGGCCTAGATTTGTAATCATTTACCCTTCTTAAACAGTTAAATTGGCTAGCACAGAATAGCTCATCTATTTTTAACAGCTCCCATCTTCCTGTCTTAAATATCAGTTGTGGCAGACCCTGACAGCAAAAAACCTTCAAGACAACCTAATTTCTATGATAGGATGCAACTTCATCTGAGGCCAAAAGCTACTGGAAGAACCAAGTAACGTTTGGAGAGTTAAGAGCTACAAAGGAAGCTGCATTTGAAGCTACTATGTCCAGACATGGAGGGGAACCTATGCTTTATCATTTTTTAATGACCCATCCCACTGCAGAACTTTTGGACTGCTTGGTATAATCTTGCTCATCTGAAAAAGATGAACATAAGACAAGTACCCTAGCTTCCAAGTTCTCAGTGTTGCTTTGCAATTCAGGAGGAGCGTCAGCTGGAAAGGAATTTTGTTTTGCAAAAAACAGCTTAAACGAATCCCCATGCATATATTTCTGAACAGAAAGATCTGATACAATATCCAGACTTAGGGGCATTCAATTGCATCCTGGCACGTAAGCCTTCAACTTCTCCCTCTCTCAAATGTTCCATGCCACCACCAAACCTCCCAAACTACCTACCTATCCTACAAGCCAGAGGCTCTTACTGGTGCCCCAGGGACCCAAGGGGGCTCCCAAGGATCCCCCCCAGGGATCTTCAAAGTCAAAACTATTTTCAAAACAACACCAAAGTGTCATTTGCCTTTTCACTCAGCCTCTCACATGTGTACAGTGGAGTTTTCCAGAGGCTGCAAGACATGCGATGCCACGGGAGACTGAAGGCAGAAGCAGATAACGTGATACGTGACTAGCTATCTTCTATTAAGCAAAACCTTAAAGCAAAATGCAAAAATGTAAAATAATGTCACTCTTCTCACTGAATTTTTTTGTTTTGAAAAATATTGTTCCCAAAAAATGTTACTGTGTTAATGTGTAATGGTTTTTTTTTTATGTTTTCTCAGTGTTAATTTTCTTGGTGTTAATTTCTAATATGATAAATACAGATTGTTATAACTCATATCAACAGAAGTTCTCTGGGGTCCTCAATAATTTTTAAGTGTGTGAAGAGCTCCTAAGACCCAAAAGTTTGAAAAATGCTGCTATAAATTCTCTCTGGTTTAAGATTTGCTTTGGCCCTCACTGGCTATGTGCTTTGGACTCATACTGCATAAATATAAAAAACTGGATAGGAAAGGATTAAGATACAAAACACACAATTGAACAGCCAGGCCTTTAGAGAGGACCCCTTGATTTGAAACCTAAATCCTCCTTTTTATTCAACACATTTATTGAGTACCTACTATGTGCTACCCCTAGTCCAGTGTGAGGGATGCAGGTCAAAAGAAGACATCTAATCAAGGTCCCTGCTCTCATGATACACATATTCTAGTGAAGGCAGACAGACAGTAAACAAACAAAAGGATGAAACAAGCAAGACAAGTCAGATAGTGATTAAGTACTACACAGAGAATTAAAAGTGATTGGGTGACAACTTAACTTTGGCTGGTCAGAAAGAACAAGTGAAGACATTTAAGCTAAGACCTGAAAGTCAAGACAGAGGCAGCCATGCAAAAAAATCAGGCAGAAGAGCATTTTAGGCAGAGCCAACAGCTAGTACAAAGGCTCTACGGCAGAAAAGAGCTTGGCAAGTTCAAGAAACAGAAAGCCAGCCACCATGTCTGGAGAATTTCATGGGGAAAAGAAGAAAGTACGGGGGAAGGTCGAGAAGAGGGAAGCCAGGACAGTGGGACTTCACAAGTGTAAAAAGTATACTGTTTATTCTAAGTGTGAGGGGAAGTTTGGAACCTTGACCAAGTTACTTACTCTTTCTGGGCCTCAATTTCCTCATCTGCAGAATGGGCATCATGAGGGCTTACCTCAGAAAGTTGTGTTGAGGATTGAACGAAAAAAAAGGAAAGAATGGGCTTACTTAGCACATAGGAAGTAAAACACAGGAAACACTGCTGCTTGCTCTATTTCGAATCTATTCTATTTCCTACTCACATACCCTTATTGAACTTTTTAGAGCTTACGATCAGTTGAGGATCAGCCCCATCACCTAGCAAGTCCAAATAATGAGTGAATGCAGACCGGGGACACATCATGAGATGCATTTATCGGAACATGTCAATGCCAACTCCAGCAGAACATTCTCTCCACTATTCCTAGCAAAACCCAAACCACCAAAGCACCACTGGGTGAAGAATGGATGACTGCATCACACCTACATCGCCCCCTCTGGGTCTACCCTTTAGTCACCAAGTTTTGCCTCTTGGCTCGAAAGTACAATGCGCTTGGAAAGTCATTCTTCTGCTGAAAAATGGAGCCAATGGAAATCCATCAGCCTTGCCTATTCTTTCTTGGCATACCCACATCACCTCCACCCCCTAAAAAACAAAGGGCCTTTGCCAAAGTCTTTTAGTACTAGTTTTATTGCTGCTTGCTTTAAAAATGATTGTTTAAAAAGGAGAAAATCAAAAAGCTTCCTTTTAAGTTAGGCTGCAAAGAGAAGGGCCTACGTGGCAAGGCTTAAAAGTGCCTGGAGATCCAAGAAGCCATAGGTAGCTGGTCCCTCAGAAATGTGAACAAGGCCTGGAGGACTCACAGGCGCCACCAACACCACTTCATGTTTAGGTCAAGCAGCCCCCAGTGGGCAAAGCCAGGCAAACCATGAGGACTTTTAGAGGGAAAACAAGAGTATGCACAGAAAAAGGAAGAGTTGCTGGCATTTGATCAATCTCCTGGCTGGAGGCCAAGGACACTCCCTCCTGAGAAGCACAAGCCTCCTTAAGATGCCCTCACCCAGGTACATATATGGTAATATGGCTGTAAACAGGGGGGAGAGAGAACCCACCGCATTCACAGTTGACTCTTCCAAGGGAAGGAAAAAGGTTCTCTTTACAACCGTCTCTGCTTCTGTCACTGGGTACTCTCACAGTTAATTCTGGAACTTCCCTTGAGCAAAGACTCTTGACGATATCATCTTTATTGTGAAATGAGGATGAGCAGCACATTTTTGAGTTGGACACTCGGCGGTGGCCCCCCACCATACACATTTATGTGCGGCCTCTCCTTGCCTTCTTGTCCCATTAGTGGATAATCAGATTGTCCTCAGAAATGCAGCGTGTCCCCATCAAGAGATAATTTATTCTACTGCAAAAAACACTTCTCTCGGAGCATAAAAAATTGTATTCTGCTTTCGTTTTCAGCCAGTCCCAAAGGAAGTCACCAACTCAGAAGTTTCAACATTAAGCATGGCCCTCTATGAGAATCTCAGAAATAGCTTTAAATCTGAAGTTTGGAGCGATTCTCTAGTTTAAACGTTGCTCATTAGACTCTCAAACACACACAAAAATAAACTTGCCTTTTCACAAATATGTCCAAGAAAAAACCTGTTCTCGAAACAAATACATTATCTACACAGTTATTTTTCAGAAAAGATGTCAATACTGACATGTGCTCCCGTGTCTCCTACTCCTCAAGGCCAGCATAAGAGGCCAACCAAAAGCTCAAAGTTGGCAGTCAGAAAACTTCACATTTGGTCGGCAGAGATCACTTAGCCAAAATTCCTCATTTTATAGGTGGAAAAACACCCCTCTCATTGATTTCTTGGAGATCACACAGCCGATTAGTGGCCCAAGTGAGCAGACCACAGGGCTCTAGAAACCAAGGCCAGTGCTTGGGGGGGATGGGAGAGGGTGTTTATTTTGTTAAAAAGTTAAAGTCAGCCCCAGCCTGTGAAGACGCCCCTCTGCCCACAGCCTGAACCACAAAAAAAAAAAAAAAAAAAAAAAAAACCCAGCAAATAAAGTTAGGTTAATATTCTCAGAGAGAGAAAGGTCTCACTAACTCTGGAAAAATCACTCTAGGACAGAGTTTCTCAACCTCAGGGCTATTGACATTGGGGGACAGAAAATTCTTGGTTGTGGGGGACCCGTCCTGTGCATTGTAGGATGTTTAGCAGCGTCCCTGGCCTCTAGCTGTCAGTAGCACCCTCTCCCCTGCAGTTTCGACAAAAAAAATGTCTTCAGATGTTGCCAAGTGTCCCCCGGAGGGCAAAATCACCCCGCTGGTTGAGAACCACTGTTCCAGGACATAGGTTTTGTTTTGTTTTATCTCTAAGACTTTTTGCAAGCATTTATTATTCTACAACTTGGCAGCAATGACCCAAAGCAGGTATTTTTATACCTATTCTACAGAAGAGGAAACAGACGCACAGATGTTACATGTTTTGCCTGTACCAAAAAGGGAGTCAACACAGTCCACGGGAGTCCCCATCCGGCGGTCCAGCAGGGCAATACCACCGTGACCTGAGAGCAGCTTTGTTTCACTACCTGATTCTCACCTCCACTCCCTTTTAGTCACACTCAACAACTTCCCAAGCCTAATGCCCTCCAGAGAGCTGTTCTGAGCAACATCTCAAAAGCTATCAAAAAGAACTGCTTAATACTTTTCTACACAGTCCTCACTTTGCTCTCCACAGTAAAGGGGGCTTTTCAAAGCAATATGCCAATGCAAGAAATATTTAATCAGGAGAAAGGTACAAAAGATTAGATTCTTCTAAGAAGCAGCCTACAGCCTTCAAAGGGAGATAAAACATGTAGAAAAATAACTTCACTTGACAAATATTTTGTGAGCACTGACTATAGGTCAGGTACTCCCGTGGGTTAAAAACCAAAAAGGCCCATGAGGAAAATAGATACAAACTGCCCCGAGTTTCAAATGACAAAGATTTTCAAGTATCAGGAAAGGCTTCCCAGAAGAGGAAGCATTTGGACTGGAAATAGAAGGATTTGGCAAGGTGGCTATAGTGGGGATGGAGAAGGGTACAGCAGGCAGAAAGGACAACATGTGCAAATGCACAGGCAGAACATGATCACACACACACCGCCCCCCTCCCCAAGGCAAATGAATGCCTCTGAGTGTTGTACCAGCTTTTTCTGTTCAGAAATACATGCATGGGGATGCTTTTAAGCTCTTTTTGCAAAACAAAATCACTTCCCAGATAAAGCTCCTCCTGAAATGCAAATGAACACCAAGAAACTTGCAGGCTAGTGATATTTTTTCTTATGTTCACCTTTTTCTGATGAGCAACATTATACAAAGCAGTCCAGAAGTTCTGCTGATTCGACGGGTCATAAAACATAAGTTCCTCAAAGTATTTGACAACAGCAGGTTAAAATGCAGTTTTGTTTCTATCTGTGACTTCACAATCCTAAGTAGGTTTCACATGTGGCTTTTGGGCTCTTTCTACCTCTATCGGAACAGCCAAAAAAAAAATCCCCCAAATGTAAGCACCAAAGCTCCCATTTTTGTTAGAGAGAACCCTGTCAGACCTTTATACTTTCACCATAGCTTGGTGATTTAGCCTACCTTTCCATTCAACTGAAAATGAGACGGCTGCTAGGGGGAAGTGCAAAGCTCAGTTTCAAGAGATGCGAGACAGCCACAAAAAAACAAAGTAACTTATAAAAATAAGACAAGTACTGAAAAAGCCCAGGGGCAAACATCCCCCAGTAGAGATCTTCTCAGACTTTCACATGTGTATGAATCCCCTGGGGATCTTGCTAAAATGCAGGTTCTGCTTC
The DNA here is from genome assembly GCF_057802395.1 of Ceratotherium simum simum. NCBI lineage: Eukaryota > Metazoa > Chordata > Mammalia > Perissodactyla > Rhinocerotidae > Ceratotherium > Ceratotherium simum. Next base: position 77,796,272 of record NC_141904.1, on the reverse strand, counting down.
AGTGGGTCTGAGGTGGGGTCTGAGAGTCTGCATTTCTAACAAGCTCCCAGTTGAAGCCAGTGATGCTGCTCTGGTGACCACAAATGGAGTTGCAAAGACGCAGGACAACGTTTCTCAAACTTTTCACTGTAACCTACAGAAAAATACACTGAACTTACAACCCGTCCTTCACTGTGTGTGTGCCAGGGTGAGAGTGAGAGAAGAAGAGTGTGAGAATGAGAAACTTGTTGCAATGTACACAGTTCTTTTTAGGTATCCATGCAATATACTTTGATGTTTTCTATTCCTGTCTACTTCATTAAAAAGCCATTGATCAAGGCCCATTAAATTGATTTCACAACCTGTTAACAGGTTACCACATAGTTTGAAAACATGGATGCGGAACAAAAGCAACATTCCTGCTTATCTGGGGAGTATTACTGTATCTTAGCCCCAGGATACTAAGGCTAAAAACATGAAATCAGTTTAAAAAGTTGAGTATGTTCGGAAGTCTTTTTAAAAAGGCAAGGATGTGTTGATTGCATTTTGGAAAAGCTTCCATTAAAAATGTTCAGTTTTTAAGTTTTCTTCATTTTAATTTCTGTTTTCTGACCTGTATGATGAGATGACAAGAGTACCTATCTAGCCCTGAGCAGAGGTGTCTAAATATCATTTCCCACTCAAAAGAACTAGGGCTTCTTAGAGAAAAGGCTGATTCCAGGTCTGGGACAAGAAATACAGATGATGAGCCTGGAACATCTTGTCACACAGAAAGCAAGAAAGCTATCAAAGACTACCAGGGTGTGTCTTTTGAACCAATTTGAATAGCATCTCTCTCGCTGAGGAAAGATGGACAATTTGAACATCAATAAGGATAACTACACAAAGTGAAACATATAAAATATGTTTAAATCCATAAGTTCATAATGATGCTAACAAAAAAACAGCCATTAGTCATCTTGGTATGGGGTTTCTCAACAGTGGCACTGCTAATACTTGGGAATGGACAATTCTGTGTTGTGGAGGGCTATGCAACGTATTGTAGGCTGTTGAGCAGCATCCCTGGCCTCCAACCATTGCATGCCAGTAGCACCCTCTCCCCAGTTGTGACAACCAGAAATGTCTCCAGATATTGCCCAATGTCCCTCAGTTAAGAACCACTGCCATGGAACATGCTAGGGAATCAACTTGTTATTTTTGAAAACCGGTAAAATACAGAGAGACATTCAAGTACTGATCCTGTCTTTCTTATATGAACTATATCCCAGGGAACCAAAAACTAAGTGGAGGAAATTTCTTTCTTTAAAATATTCTAGCTAATAAATGCAGAAGGAAAAACAGAATCAGGAATTTTGCAACTCCAAATGAACTAACGGATTGAGGCAATGAGCATCAATGGCTGCTAATATCACAAGAAGACATATCCAGACATATCATACACTCCTCTGAGCGAAGTTCACAAAATAGACTTGACCAAAAAGAAAAAAGAGCCTGACTCCAATCAAGCCTCTACATCTAACTACCAAATTATGGTAATTTGGGGACAGAGAAACATGTTCAACTAACCACACTGATGTAGCCAGCAAAATCCAAACTGTGGGAAAATATATCACCTAGTTTCTTCAATAATAACCAAAAAATGCATGGAAAAAAGAGGTATAGAGGAAATATACAGATTAAAAAACACATCAGGGCCGGCCCCATGGCTTAGCAGTTGAGTGCACGCGCTCCGCTGCCCGGGTTCGGATCCTGGGTGCACACTGACGCACCGCTTCTCCGGCCATGCTGAGGCCGCGTCCCACATACAACAACTAGAAGGATGTGCATCTATGACATACAACTATCTACTGGGGCTTTGGGGGAAAACAATAAATAAATAAAATTTAAAAAACACATCAACCATTTGTAATTTTTGGGGGGATCCTAATTCAAACAAACTGATAAATATGCTTATATATATATTATTATATGTATTTTTAAGTGCTAAGACAGACTCAATAAAAAAATTTGTTTTGTTTTTTCTTGAGATGGATAATAGTATGGTGATTATTTTTTAAAAAAAGAATCCCAATACTAGAGATACATACTAAAATACAGATGAACTGGTATGTCTGGGATTTGCTTCAAGGTCATCAAAGACGCGAGGGGAGAGTGCATAAGAATATAGATGAAACGAGATCAGTCAGGAACTGATAACCATGGAGGGTGGGTGATGAGTAAAGAGGGGCTCATTACACTAAGATCTCTACTATTACATGTACACAAATTTTCCACAGTAAAGTTGTCCTTTTAGTGCAAACAAACAGAAAAGAACACTTGGCCCTCCCTCCCTCACCAGATTAGGTTACTTTGAAGAACAAACGAGAAATTCTCTATTTAAATGAATGGTTGCTAGGCTTTATCCCTGTACTAAGATAGCTAACATTTGAGTAGTGCTTTACCTTCCATTTAGTTTTCTTAAAAAAACAGTATAAACTGAATGAGAAAACCTGGACTCTACGATGGTGATGAAACTTGAATGATGTACTTTTTTTTACTCTTGTGATTCCACACATATCATCACTCAAATGAAATCCCATCCAAGGTATGGCCACCTTTGGAAAAATGAAGACACAGATGTCTATTAAGAAGAAAAGACGTTCGCGAGAGTGCAAAAGGCAAGGTACCAAACAGGAGGTATTGTATGAGTCCCTTTTTATGAAATTTAAATATACATATAATTTTTATATATATTTTATATATACACAGGAAGTCTGGAACCCTAATCTTGGATGGTGGGATTGGGGGTGACTGGTTTTGTTGCTTATCTTTATTTCCTAATGTTTTACTATAATTGAATACGTATATCTTATGTAATAAGTAATAAAATGTATGTTTTTATAAGTTTGTACATGTAAAGGGGTCCACTTCACTAATTGGGGAGATCATTAATGTGGAACTTCATATTCCCCAAGGATGATGCTAGAAAGCAGAGCATGAGTCCTCCTTGAGAATTCCTTAAAATGGGACTGGACAGACTACAGGGTGGCAGCAGGGTACAGAAGGTTTGTGTTAAAGATAAACCCCCAGGAATACCATTAGGTTCTTACAATTTGTTGTTCAAACCAACTGAAGGTTCATCTATTTATCAAAGAAGACTCCCTTCCTATGGAAGTGAATTACAATCGCAGGTAAGTCAAGTGATTAACCAGACAGTCTAGAAATCTGGGTTTTACCCCCCATCAAGTTCCAATCTGGTATGTGATTTTGCCAGCTTCACCAGTCTCTTCAGAAAGGACAATGGGGTTCAGTGATGTTGAGAATCACACTGAGAATTCAGTGCGAGTTTAGAAATTCTCAGGGAAATAAGTCATTGCTTACCTGCAACAACCTGGCCCCCGCACAATTTGACCCTGACGCCCTCTCGCACCTGAATGCCTAGCACTCTCCCTCAGCTGCAGCCACCCTGGCCTCCTTGCCTCAAAACAGGTTGTCCTGCTCCCATCTCAGGGCCTTTGCACTTGCTGCTCTGGCCCTTCAGAACATCCTTTCCCCCAGATATCTACATGGTTAACCACTCACTTCCTTCAGATCTCTGCTTAAAGGAACCAGATTAAAGACCTTTCCCCGATTCCCGATCCCTACCTGAGTGCTCCCTTATCCCCTTTACCCTGTTCTCTTGTTGTTGTCATTTTATTTCTTTTTTTTCTATTGTGGTAAAATATACATATATAACATAGAATTTACCATTTTAACCATTTTTAAGTGTATAATTCAGTGCCATTAAGTACATTCACCACGCTGTGCAAAATGAAACTCTGTACCCATTAAACAAATTCCCCATTCCCCCACCCCTAACCCCTGGCAATCACCATTCTACTTTTTGTCTCTGTGAACTTGACTGCTCTAGAGACCCCATATAAGTGGAATCATGTACTACTTATCCTTTTGTATCTGGCTTATTTCACTTAGCCTAATGTTTTCAAGCTTGATCCATGTTGCAGCACGTATCAGAATCTCATTCCTTTTTAAGGCTGAATAACATTCCATTGTATCGATATTCACATTTTGTTTATCCATTCACGTGTTGATGGACATTGGGATTGTTTCCACCTTTTGCCTACTGTGAATAATGCTGCTATGAACATGAGTGTACAAATACTTGTTCAAGTCCCTGCTTCCAATTCTTTGGGGTACATACCCAGAAGTGGAATTGCCAGATCATCTGGTAATTCTACGTTTAATTTTTTGAGGCTCCACCATAGAGTCTTCCATAGTGGCTGCACCATTTTACATTCCCATCGCCAGTGCAGAAGGGTTCCAATTTTGCCACATCCTCACCAACACTTGTTATTTTCTGTTCCCCCTTACTCTGCTTTATTTATCTCCATAGCACTTACTACCTGTCATACCATAATACTTGCTTATTTATATTGGCTGCCTCCCACAACTGGGATATAAGCCTCTTGAGAGCAGGTCTTTCACCGATGTAGCCCCAGCACCTAGAACACACCCTGGCACATAGCGAGTGCTCAAGAAACTTTTGAATGAAGGAATAAACACTTGGATCATAACAACTTTAACAGGTATTAGAACTTCTTGAATAGATTTATCACGCCAAATGCCTTAAAGTATGTCTAGTTTAGGGAAGAATCCGGATCTAGTTCAACATAAGGACTAGCTCAATAGGTGATGGTTTCAGTGCTTTTTTCACTTCATCCTCATCAGCAATAACCTCAGAATCACAGACACCATGACAATTGGTAGGAATCACAGAAATTATGTCATTCATGTCACTGACTTCAAGCCTTAATTGATTTCACCAAAAGAGCCATGCAAAAACTTAAAACAGCAAAAGTGAACTAAAAATCACATGTACTTCCAGTTAATATAGAGCCTGCAAATGCAATGCATTTTATTTTAAAAAATCAAGCCAACAGCAAACAAGATGGGACAGTGGCCTTGTGTGGACTCCTTAATTAGATGTATCCAAGGACAGCTTGACCTAGAAACCTAACTCCAGCCCAACTTTTTTTTTTTTTTTCTGTTGTTCATATTTGGTGTTTGTTGTTTCATTTTGGTTTGTTTTTTAAGAGCTGCTTGTAAAGAAATCAGAGTTTCCATGAGATCATTATAAATGAGCTAAAAAGCCATGTGATTTTTTTCTCTGGAAGTAAGCTGGTTGTATACCATTGGATTAGAAGTTTCTTTTCTCTCTCTCTAATATCCTAGTATTCTTCAGTTGAAAATATTTTTAGGAAAAAGGCAACAGATCCATCTTGTTGAGTTCATCTATTTCTTTTCCTCTAAGCAACCACTCCACCTCTCATTCCTAAAGTAAAGATGCCACTTCCCTCCAAATGGCAACCACTCTGTTGAAATGGATAATACCATTGTCAACCTCAAACAACTTTCACGGGTCTCAAAGTGGAGGCCAGTAGTAATTCATTTAGAGCATGAAGAACTTTCCTTGTCCGATAAGAAGGAAATTTTGATAGGATAGTCTGTTTTGATTTGAATTATTCAAAGAACAGATTGTACTTTCAACTCACACACACGAAAGAAAGAAATGAAAAAGAAAAGCGTTCTGCACAAGTGGCCACAAAGCAAACTGAAGGATATATGAAAAGATAACATTTCACAGTTCAGACTCGCTGTAATTTAAACTTTCGAATTATTCAGATGGAGAAACGCCTCATTCTTTCAACCTGCTCAGATGCCTTGATGTAGATGATCAAGATGGATTTCAGGTATGAGATGAATCTAATGCTGAACTTAATGTTCCTTGTGGTTTGGTTTGGTTTCTTTTACTCTCCTCATTCAGACTTTCAGCATACAGCTTTCCAAAACAAACTCAGTACAACACCTAACACCTCCTCAAACATCCACACTCTTTCATCCCTATGTCAGAGCAAAATTATTTCCTTCTTACATCAAGATAAGTATTGTTCATGCATCATTGGTGGGACATAAGCAAGAGTTATTTCATCAACAGCAATAAGTTTACCATTTTTCCTAGCTTCTCCCTCACCATTCCCCACCCCCCAACTTAGACACATCTGTGGGACACAGGACAGGAGAGCCCCACAGCCTGGGGTTATACCTTGCTTCCACTGTGTACTAGCTACTGGGTAAGAGATTTCACTCTTTGCACCTCAGTTTCTTCACCTGTACCTGACTCACAGGGTTTCCATGATATATGGCTCTAGATCTGACTTACAAGTCCTTAATGTGTCAGTATTATTATTTTTAGCAACCAGTTGGAGAAGAGTCTGTGGAACAGTCTCTCCTTGGCTACAGCTTACTGAGAGGAGGGGAACTGAACCCAATCCTTGGCCTTTTGAGTGCCCATGGAGCCATGGGAGTCAATAGAACTCCAAGAAGGAACCAGACCTCATACATTCAAATGCTTCCCACTCCACCAGCACTCCTGAGGATCTTATCAACAGGAAACAAAAGGACTATACTACTATAATGAAGCGTCGCACTCTCATTTTTTAATTAGAAAAGCCCAAACATTGTAGCCCAGGGAACAGCTAAATATTTAGAATGTTAAAGAAGTTACCAAGGCCCAGTCCCTCACCCGTTACCCTGTTGTTTACCCTGTTCCTGACCATTTCGGAAGAAAAAACTTTTGATGACCAAATCTGCAGCAATGGGGATGTACGAGCACCCGTTAAAACCTCCCTTTCTTGCAGTGCAGTCTGACCATTTTGGGGAAAAAAATAGGAGCTGCTTGTGTTCACAGAAAATGCTGCCCTCAGGTCATATCCCACTACAGGTACCTAAACAACAGGGACCTATCAGATTCCTTGACATCCAAGTGGCTTCAAGTCAAGGGCTGGATGCTACTAACTTATGCTTGAAGAACTTACTTCCCTTTCTAAAGTTCTAATTCTTTCAATTAACCAGCAATCACTTTCATTTCTTGCAATCCAACCTACTCTGATTAAACACACATTCACAGTAAGAAAAAAGAAAGTGACTATTTTTGAAAGAGAGAGGCAGTTAATTTTTGCTTACATATCTTGGCAGATGAAATGCACTGCATCCTTCAGAATTTAAATCATCAACATGCTGCCTGGCAAGTTCAATTCTCAGGCCACCAATGGGCATCCTTTTTATTTAATGGCTTTTTTCCCCTCCTCTCATAAATCTTCACTCTGCTTCAATTCTGAGCCATGGCCAAAAGTGCAAGGTAGGACTGCCCCTCGGATCTCCTCTGCTCCCAAAAGCCCTCACCAAAGGCAGTGACAAATTTTGGAGACTGAACCATTGAGTTTCCTTTTCCTTCCTACTCCCCATCTCTATGGCTCTTTAGAGAGCACTTAAAATAGGCTTAGGACAAAAACTCATTATTGACTACAGCACTCAGGCTTCCACACTCACCTGACCCAGGTCAGGCACTCTGCTGCCAAAACACGCCAAGCCAGGGGTGCGAATCCTGCTCCTCTGTAATCAGCTCCTAAGTATTTAGAAAGAAAGACTATGAGACCGCGAAGGTTCCCTAACAGAAATGCTCCAAATTCCATGCTTCCACCTTCTTTAGCCTCCTTCCTGGAGAAGCCTTCCCCCTAAATTTGACAGGCAGGTGGGTCGGATCACTTGGGCAAAGATTACAGGTAACTTCGCTTCCTTATTTCCAGTATGTAACTGACAGGTGAGACGAGGCACGCACAAACTTCGAACGTGCCGGGGAGCTGGAACTAAGGGAAGTCTTTGGCAGATCCCAAAGCACTTATTTCCCGGAGCGGAGGCCAAGTATCCGAAGCCCGCATCCTCACTGGGCGTGAGCTTCGTCCACACTTCATCCCTCACCGCTCCCCGGGTTTTCTTCCGTTTTTTTAAAACCGTCCCCACTGGGGCCCCCACACATGCATTATTCTCCCAACCATGCAGCTCGAGGGAGGGCTACATTTTAAGAAAGGCTGTTTCCTTGAACGGACTCACATATGACACCCCCACAATCTCCCCCCCAAAAAAAAAACTATTTCCTGCAGTTGCTGCAAGTTTCCAACTTGAGGGAATGCCATTCCAGTCTAGAATGGGTAGCCCTCAAAGCCAGTCACTGGAGTCGAGAATTTTTTTACCTGAAATGAACCCCCCCCAAATGCCCACAGTAAAAGAACCCCCAAATGCATGCAAGTGCATGCAAATCCACCAAGAACTCCCAGAGAGTGGGGCAAAAACTTCTGCGCCCGGGGGTGCAGTACCAACTCCCCGCGCCCTCTGCCCAGCCCCAGCCGCTAACCTTGGTGCCCGGGGAGCCACGCCGGTTTGGGGGAGCAGGGCGAGGAGAGGGGTTAGCAGCCGCTCGGTAATCCCATGTCGGCGAAGAGGGAGCTCGTTCCGTTAGGATGGAAGCGGAACACCCACACCTCCTCTCGGCGTGCGCTTTCTCTCTCTCCACCCTCTGCCTCTCCCTCCTCCTCCTCCTCCTCCACCACCACCTCCTCCTCCTTTCCTCCCACCCCAGCGAGATTGAGGAAACGCTTCAGCAGCACATCCACATGCTTACTGCACTTTGAAGCGGCTCCTCGCTGCTTATATAGGCCGGGAAGCTCCCTGGGCAATGTAGTCCAAGTCTGAGGTCGTGGCGGCGCCTGGGGCTGCAGGGGAGGACTACAAGTCCCAGAATCCCCTGGGCTCCCGGGCTGGGCTCTAAATAGACGGCTCGCGGGGATGAAGGAGGGGCGTCGCGCGGGGCGTCTGGGCTTCAAACCCGCGTCTTCAGGGGGAGCTGGCCTGGCTTGGAGCCCGTGATCGAAAGCCACCCCTGGGGGGCGCCCCCAGCCTCTGGGGACGCTCCTCCTCTGGCTGCCCCCTTTCCCTTGAATCCAGGTATCACTGGGAGCGAGGGGCAGGGAGGAGCTCGGATTTCTGCTTTGGGAAGTTTTTACAAGCTGTACCCACCCTCCCCCCGCCTTGAGTCCCCGAGCCAAGAATTTCAGAAATCCAGGGCACAAAAACGCCAGTGTTTGCGGTCAAGGATTAAAGGCGCGAGGTTGTCTTTATTTAATCTGCTCTGCCTTGCTCTGGTTTGCACAGAAAACTAAGTGTGGGAGCGACGGTCCACGCAAGCGGGGACACAGGCAAGTGGCTTGAGAACACTTTTCTGTATCCGAACTCCGTGCGTCCTTCTTCGCCCCGCAGGAAGAAACGCAAGCCTCTCCGGTGCACAGATAAAGGAGCCGTGTTGTTACTTGCCAGCGCTGAGATTGGGAGACAGAAAATAAATAGAGACCGCGACCTCGGTCCTGACCCTGCTTCAAGCAGCCCCTCTGCTCCCGGGAGCTGTAAATGCTTAAGTAAATAAACCGCAAACCAGAAAAACAAGGGCTTCGGAGAGAGCCGCTTACACAAAGATGCGTGTCCAAACGGGGGGCCCTCCAGCAGCTCCGACAGGAGCTTCAGGGACTGAAGGTGGGTTCAGCTCACTGCTAACTAGTGCCTGGGCTCTCGGGCTACAAGCTGCTTCAGGCTCCTGCTTTTGGAAGGAGAGCGAGAGCTAAGCTCCGAGGCCAAGTCAGCCGGCTGCCCTCCCTGCCTGAGATGATGTGCATTCATTCCACAAACGTTTCCTAAGTGTCTACTGGATGTCAAGCACTATGCCAGGCTCTGGGCCACAGTGGTGAGCCGAAACCCAGCACAGCATGTCAGGCAGGCACTGCCTGACTCTGCGTAGGATCTGCTATAACAACAATAGTAATAACGGTAATTGGGGAGGCTGATTTTATTAAGCCCAGACCACATACATTTTTCATGCTATTGAGTTTTAACCACCCTAGGCATATTTATTATCCTTCTTTGACAGGTGAACAGCTGAGGGCTCAGAGCAATTGGGTAACTTCCGGAGATGACACCGTGAATTAAGTGGTGCAGCTTGGATTCTAATTCCAGCCTATGAGTGTTCTAAACCCTTGTCTTTGGGGAAACCCATTGCCACTGCCTTAAATGGCCTCCCTCCCCATTTTAGGAGTGGCCTCTGAGCCCTTGGGCAAGTCATTTTCATCTCGTTGCCCCAGTTTTGCCATTGTAGAAGGAGACAATCAGGAGCATTTGTCTCCTGTCATCCTACTTGCTATCAGGATTGCCTGTGAAACTTCAGGAGCAAATGAGGGGCGCACCACAGCTAATAATTATTACTGATGTAATAATTAGTGCCAAAACTAATAATAATTATGTTTATGGGGTACACACCACGTGCCAGCCGTTATCCTAAGCTCTTCATGTACATTATCTCATCAAATCCTATAACGAACCATTTTTTTACTTATGAGAAAACTGAAGCACAGAGAGGTTAAGTAACTTCCCAAAGTTGCACAGGAGGCTGGGCTGCCTGACTCCCGAACTCTGGACCTTATCTACTACCCTCCCTTCCGCTGCTTCCCCAGTGTCAATGTATGCATTGTATTTATTTGCTCATATAAGCATTTAATACCAGTCCAGGAATGAGCAAAGCTGTAAAGTAGACAAAGTTTGTGTTCATTCTGTTCACTCTCGCCCCTCTTCTCTTCAGCATTATCCCCTAGTCACAGGGCACTAGAGCCTTCTACCTAATGCCTCAAGCTACCACTCCCCATCATCAAGAAATTTCCCCATCCTGTCACAACAAAGGAGTCCACACCTTTCCCAGCTGTCCCCTCTCTTCTTTTCCCTCATGAAAACAATCTGTTCCACTTCTAAAGGGTTTTTGGCTCTACTTTTCAAACAAATTCAACAACTAAGTCTATGCCAATATAACTGGTAAATACTAAAGGGTAATTATTTCACCTGCTCCTAATTCAGAAAAACAATGGAATTTTAACGTGTGTTTTCTGAAGAAAACTTGGTCCTGTTTGAGAGCTGGAGTTTGGTGATTTTCGTCTTCACCATGCAGTGGACACTTGACCCTTAACTGTTTTAGCCACTGTCTTCCCTCCCAGACCACAAGTTTCATTGAAGGCAGGAACTATGTTTTATTCATGCTTGTAGTTCCTACCTGCCCCAGCCCAGCAGGCCCTAGACTTGTGTGTACACATTTTAATAGATACATAAAAAAAAATTTGTTAGAAAAAAGTGTTTTAATAGAAGGTGTGTCAGGCATATGGCAGGCTAGATGAACATATTTTTTGAGCACACAAGCCTTATAACCCAATCGCATAATAGACTGTTTCTTCCATGTATGTGTGTTAATGGTCCTATTCAACATTTTGCAACTGGCACCATGTTCTGGAAGCTACTGGGTCACTAGAAAGTAGTTTTGCTAAATTTGCTATGAGGCTAAGAGGTTCTCTATGATGATGTATGATTGATGATTGATGATGAAGTATATCATAATAAAAGGGCCACTACTGGGGCCGGCCCAGTGGTGCAGCAGTTAAGTTTGTGTGCTCCACTACGACGGCCCAGAGTTTGCAGGTTCAAATCCTGGGTGTGGACCCACACACCGCTTATCAAGCCATGCTGTGGCGGCGTCCCATATAAAGTAGAGGAAGCTGGGCACGGATGTTAGCCCAGGGCCAATCTTCCTCAGCCAAAAGAGGAGATTGGCAACAGATGTTAGCTCAGGGCTAATCTTCCTCACACAAAAAAAAGAAAAGCCACTACCCAACTCATTCTCCATTATCAATAGAGGGAAGGGGGCTTCTTTTTCTTCACTGTATTTTTTTCCTGGAAGAATTTTCTAGACCTGTGCTTTCCAATACAGTAGCCACTAGCCATTTAGGCACTTAAGATGTAGCTAGCTCTAACTAGGATGTGAAGCAGGTATAAAATACATTTTGAATTTCAAAGACTTAGTACAAAAAAAATCAAAATATCTCATGAATAATTTTTATATTGATCACATGTTGAAATGATAATATTTTGGATATATTGAATTAAAATAGATTATTAAATTAATTTCATTTGCTTCTTTTTACTCATTTAATCTACTACTACGATATTAAAAATTACATGTGTGGCTCATATTACATGCTGTTGGACAGCACTAGTCTAGAAAACCAAGAATCTGATTCTCGAGATCCAATTCAAGATGACAACTAGCCCTGAAAATTGCCATTTATGACTTTGCCCTTGAAATGCCTATGCAGGGAATTAGGAGGGCTTTGCAGAGTCAGGATAGTATCATAGACTAAGCAGAAGTTTGAAGAACGTCCAAAACTAGCACACCAGCCTACCCCCAGGGAAACCCTACAAATAGAAACAGGTTTTCATCAGCAGTATACAGCTGAAAACTGCAACTGAATTCATCTGCCTAGAATCCCACCCTCAAATGCTGTCCTGATTAAGACAGCAAGATATGCTGGAGAAAGCGGGGATCAGAAAATGTGGGTTTGACACCCGGCTGCAACCTTAATATCTATGTAACCATGGCCGATCATCTAACCTTACAGAGGCTGTTTTTTGATAGAGCAAAGCGAATAATCCTTGCCCTGCCAACCTGACCAGATCAAATGAGTCATTGGACATGAAACGACTTTGCAAGCTTACCCTAGTTATACCAAAGTGAGAGAACATCACCAACAAGCATGGAGAAAACGTTGATATGTCATGGTCTAGTACTCAGCTCCCGACCAAACTTCAGATTATTGGGGCAGCGCTAGTCCCAATTTTCTCCTGGGCAAAAGATTTTAATTACCTATGAATGTCACAATGAGCCTTGACTACTTTAATTGACAGCTTCTCCAAATCACTCTTAAGTGGCAAGACAGAATGACCAACACTGAAGTCAGAGAATTCAATCTATTTTTTGGTGTGATGTGTTTCCCTACATATGCCCTGGAACGTGAGAACTATCAGTAAAGAGAAATAGCTACTGTGTAGCCAGTTTCCAACTAGTCGCTCTTGGTCATTGTGAACTTTTTGTGGTGGAGGGAGGGAATCATAGCCCACTGAGAATCTTATAAAACCTATGGACATTTGCCCCAGCACAACACAGATACTCACAATTTTAGCACCAGTTCTTGGAATTTCTTGTACCAACCTCCCAAAACTTGTTCATAGACACTCCTGAAAGACTAGAATATCTTTTAGCTGAATTCTGTGAGTCTGTCTCTTCAACCAGATAAACTCTTTGAAGAGTTCTATATTTGTGTACGCTTTGTAGCATTTAGCTCCGCTCTGGGTAGAGAGTAGATGCACAGCATTTACTGGCTAATTCACCCTTGGAACCCCAAGGGTGGCCAGAAGAAATGACACACAGTCTCATAGCAGCCCTACTTGAGATGGAAAAGTGCAGGTGGTCTTTGGACAAGAGCAGGAGAGACACCAGTGTGGTGTAGAGCTAGGAAAAGTAAGATGTTTTTCCTGAGCTGAGCCTCTGGGCATCCTGGGAGGCTAAGAGAAGGCATGAACAGGGAGAGGCCTTATGTTCGTTGTCCTATCTCTGGAGTTTAGAAGAGACTGCTGGTCAGTAACCTTGCACGTGGAGGGAACATGGGCAAATTGTCAAGGATTTAAGATCCAGAAGGCAGCATGTTAGCTACAGAACAATGCAAAAATTAAGCAGTTACTACCAGTTTATACCATATGGAAGTGACAGCTACACTATCTCTAATGATTGCTGCCAACATTGTCTAGAACCATGTAAGCAAATAAAGAGCACTATTACTTTCTTACACATTATCTTCCTGTGAAACAGGCAGAACCAGGGGTGTATTATCAACTCAGACATTTTCCCCAGTTTCCTGCCTCCCATCTGCAAAACTGTCATCTTAAATTGCTCTGGTAGCTGAGCTAGATGTGAGGATTTGAAGAAACCTTGGGAAAGGCCTCATTATCTTATCCTAGTGTTTGAACTGAAAGGAAATCTGTTTATCAACAGAAAAACAGAAAGCTCTTCTTTACAGAAGAATTCAGCTAATACATGTAGAAGGAATAATAAAATTAGAAAATCACCATATTGCAGCTTCCAGTGTAATAATTTATTTAGACAAAAGTATCAATAGACGCCAAATCCCCTGGGCAAAAGGTTGATGGGGAACAAGATATTCATCACCCCGCACATTACCCACTAATTATGAAGTGGAAAACAGACCTATACAATGAAGAAATATGGCAATCGCCCACAATAACCAAGTGATCAAATTTACCATCAACAATCCTGGAACAATCAGACACTATTTGCATCCTGATATGATTCTATAAGAAGTACACAACATCACATATGAAATATTCTTGCCAAAAATGTTTGAGGAAACAATCAAACAAACCCAGAATTTGGGGCATTCCACAAGACCATTGGCCTGGGCTCTTCAAATAGATCAGTGTCATGAAAAAAAAATGGCAGGAGGACTATCTAGATTTAAAAAGACTAAAACAAACATTACAAGTAAATGCAACATGTGACCCTTTATTGGATCCAGGATTGAAAGAAATTAAAAATAAATCTGTAGAAGACATTGTTCAGCAATTAGAAAAATTTGGATCTAGACTATAAAAGAAAATTGTGGCATTACTAATACTTAGGTGTGATTATGGTATTGTAGTTATGTAGGAGAATACCCTTGTCCTTAGATGTTCCCTAAAGTAGGGTCTTTTCAAGTCAACCAGAAAAGCAAATGGAATTATACGTGAGAAAACGGAAGTGGGAAACTTGAGAATTTTTATAGGCTTCATTTTCTGTTTCTCCTAGGAAAGTTATTTAATGATCAATAGAGCTAGTCACTAAACCAGGCACTGGATTCTACTTAATTCAGTTACTGATCAAGTAGAACTGGTAACTTTTTCACTTCTCATGCTATATCAGTTTGTCCAGTCTCAAGCAAAGTAACTGCTTCCTTTTGTTCCCACTTAATTCTGTTCCCAGATTTAAAGTAGTTTTCCCTCTAATTGTAGTTTTAGGATATGAGTAACCTGTATCATGAGTTCAACCCAGATGGAGAGTTTGAGGTTAATCCTTCATGAAACAGATCAGTTAAGTAGGGTCTGCCAGGGAAGTGGGGTTGGAGGGGTGGGGAGGAGGGTAGAGGGATCTATACAGGAACATTTTTTGGTTGCTTAGTGCTTGGCTGTCAATATTACACTGATATTTAATGGGTAACTACATATTCTGCCAGGCACTCTGTGCTGGGCACTGGGGATAATGGCAAAGAGTAGAAGAAGTAGAATGCAATGTGCTTTTGCTGTCTGCCTTTTTCTTAATCACTACCTTCCTTCCAGAGAATTTCAAATGTGGTGTTTAGATGGTAACAAATAGGAAGATTGGCTGCTTTTTAATCATAGTTTGTAGTCCTCAGCTGGTCTTTCATTCCGTTTCCTTCATTGTTTCTTCTTTCCAGTAATTTCTTGCAGCTCTAACAGCTGTGACCTAGGAAATAACCTAGATGCTGCCCAGGTCCTCTGGTATTCCTTAATTACTTCACCACGATCCAGGCACCTGACGGTTCACACTGGAATGTTTCTCCATTAAAGATACACGTTATCAAAATGATCCTTTGTCATTAAAACATTTATATTGAATATAATATAGCAAATGAAGGAGGGAAGTAGCTTCTTCTGAGTAGTTTCTCTACTCAACTTTCCCTCAAACAAGCTCTTTATTTACATTTATAACTGTGCTACCTCTTAGGAGGAAAAGAAGGAGGAAACAGAAAGTGCATCTATTATAAAGGCAGTCTAAGTCTCACTCAACACCTGAAATACCATGCAGAGACAGATGAAATTAGCTATCCCTGGAGAAAATGAGCGATTCTGTAAAGATTAGTGTTCATTAGAGAAAAAAATTAAATAACATATAGTACTCTTATGATCAAAAATAAATGAAACTATTTAAAAGAGAAAGATGATTATTTCCAAAAGAATCTCACTCATGGGAAAAGCAAGGTCTTTCTAAATTTCTGAATATATTGTTTTATACCTGAATGAGAAAACATTATAATAAGGCTCAATAAAAAGATTTCCATGTAGTTAACAAGTAAACCTGGTCTTCCCAAAAAAATGTTTCAGGTAAGAATTTGCTAATTGTTTTTAACTTGTGCATTATTGAATGATCATTTGATCTTCAGAAAAAGCAAAATGTTTAAGTTCATCTGCTTTTGGAAAAGTTCACTTAGTTCAAGAAGTAGGATTAAAAGCTTCTGTTAGAGGGCCGGCCCCGTGGCTTAGCGGTTAAGCGTGCACGCTCTGCTACTGGATCCCGGGCGTGCCCCGAGACACCACTTCTCCGGCCATGCTGAGGCCACGTCCCACATGCAGCAACTAGGAGGATGTGCAACTATGACATACAACTATCTACTGGGGCTTTGGGGGAAAAAAACAGGAGGAGGATTGGCAATAGATGTTAGCTCAGAGCCAGTCTTCCTCAGCAAACAAAAAGAGGAGGATTAGCATGGATGTTAGCTCAGGGCTGATCTTCCTCACACACACAAAGAAAAGCTGCTATTACAAAATCTATGTATTGTTTATTGCCCTTGCTTTAAAAAAAGAAGAAAAAGAAGAGTGTGTACAGGCTCACCCCAAATCAGTATTAGAAATTAGGTTCTCAGATTAAATTAGCCTTTATTTCTCTTCCACTTCAATTATTTTCAGCACATTATCACATGGGAAGAGGCACCAATATTAAAAAGAAAATAAAAAAAGACTACTTATAATGGTAACCTACTTTGGAACAATGTTTCAAAGCAATGGAGTGGCACTTGTTAAAGTGTCAATCCATACTACCAAGTAAAGGAACAAGAGAAACTTTTCATGTGTTTCATGAAATAACTCTTAATCAGCAAGGAATTAAAGTTTGATCAATTGTAGCCATTAAATTATGAATCTTATTTTGTGTCACAATCTCATTTAAAATGTAGTAGAAGCAGAAAAATCTTAGGGAAATGAGGAAACAGTAGAGTTTACCTTAAAAGTCTATTTTATGGGGAAAGAAATCATGGATTTCTATCATTCCCCCGTAGAGAAGAAGCCTGTTCAGGAAGTGTAGGAAACTTTTTGCTCGTAGGATGGGACACCCTGATAAAGACGTGTATTTGGCAAATGCTGGCATCCATAGAGCACACAATAGCAAAGAGAGTTGGCAGATTTGGGTGGAATTTAGAATGCATGAGTGGCTTTCAGAATAATTTCCGAAGCTATGTCCTTTGATTCTTTGGGCTCCCCAGTTCCTCCCACAGTGCCTGGCACATGATGGATACTTAATATATATTTATTATATAGATACATTAGTCAATATATTCCTTAGCATCATTTATATGCATGGGATATCTGGGTCTCTAAGGGTCAGTTAAAGTGATAATGGAGATCCCTAAAGTATTATAGGCAAACTAAGTGGCCCTGGTTATTTAATATTCATCTATGTATATTAAGAAAAGCTCCTTCATTTTAACATTTTTATTAAATTAAGACATAGGGGCTGGCCTGGTGGTGCAAGCAGTTAAGTGTGTGCTCTCCGCTGCGGCAGCCCGGGGTTCGCCGGTTCGGATCCCGGGCGCGCACCAATGCACTGCTAGTTAAGCCATGCTGTGGCGGCATCCCATATAAAGTGCAGGAAGAGGAGCATGGATGTTAGCCCAGGGCCAGTCTTCCTCAGCAAAAAAAAAAAAAAAAAATTAAGACATAGCCGATAATAACTAGTAGGTTATCCGTATCCTAAACAGGCCAGACTTCAGAAGCCTACCAGGCCTGCAAGTAGAGTGGAGTCAAAATGCCTGGATTTTTCCACTCCTAGGTATTTGTCTACCCAAAGAAATGAAAATATACATCAACACAAAACTTGTGCACGAATGCTCATAGTAGTAGTATTCATAATAGGCAAAAAGTGGAAACAATCCAAATGTTCATCATCTGATATACAGATAAAATGTGGAGTATCTCTACAATGGAATATTATTCAGCCATAAAAACAAATGAATTAATGACACATGCTGTAACATTGATGAATCTTGAAAACATCATGCAAAGTGAAATAAGGCAGTCACATAGAAAAAGGCTACATATTATATGATTCCATTTATATAAAATGTCCAGAATAAATAAATCTATAGGAACAGAAAGTAGATCGGTGTTTGCCTAGAGCTGGCAGGGAGTGGGGGTGCTGGAGGACAATGGGGATGACTGATAAAAAGGATAGGATTGCTTGTTGAGGCGATGAAAATTTTCCAAAACTGATTGCGATGATGATTGTACATCTCTGTGATTAGCCAAGAAACCACGGAATTATATGCTTTAAATGGGTGAATTATATGGCATACGAATTATTTCTCAATAAAGTTCTTACAAAAGTAAAATGCTGGGTTTGAATCTTGCGACTTGTCACTTGCTAGCTTAGGTGAGTTGCTTATCTGAAAAGGGGCTAATATAGTGTCTACCTCATGGGGTTGTTGCTCTAAAGATTAAGTAAGATAATCCTAGTGAAAAGCCTCAAACATAACAAGCACATAAGTGTGGTAGCTATTATTAATTATTAAAGGACATTGCTCCATCCACAGCCCATGCTGCTATATTTTGTACCATTTAGGGTGCACCCCAGGCCCCACGCCCCAAAACCTGCAGCACAGCCTCATGTGAAAAGGGGACCTGGGCCGGTCAAATTCCAGCTCTTTAGATTTAAATGGAGAAACAGAGAGACTAGGGTAAATGACTGTGAGGCTTAAATTTTCAAGGTCACAGGGGTTGGGTGAGCCCTATGCAAATCAAGGTGCTGGAGGAGCAGAAATAACTATGAGGGAACAGAGGGGAACGTGAAAGAGATGCTCAGGAGAAGGAGAAACGCCGTAAGTGAAGGTGAGCGTGGCCAGTCCCTACAACTGCCTGAATCCTGATAATTCCCTTGTCAAGTCCCAAGCCACTTGTAACCATGCACTCTGTCACTGCCACTGTGTAAGTCAGTGTAACCAATTGCTAAATAGCAGGGGTGCTGCAGAGTCCAAGACCCACGTTCAAATCCCAGCTCACCACTTACTAGCTCTGTGACTTTGGGCAAGACACTATACTGGCCCCTCTTCAGAGAAATCATTTTACTTAAGCTCTCTGAACCTCAGTCTCCTTATCTGTCCAATTGGTGTCATGATAGAACTTGCCATATTGTGTTGTTGAAGGAATGAAATGAGATATTGCATCTAAGTGCTCAGCACATAGTACCTACTCAATAATAGATTATTTATACTGCAGTCTTTTTTTTTTAATAATGTAACTTTACTCCTTGCACACAAAGCCATTTAATTAAATAGCTGGTTATACAAAGTTATTTACAACGTGAAGTCCTATAGTTGAAAGATAAATTGTACAAAAGGATATTTGAAAGTGGAAATTTTAGAAACAAGTGATCTACTCAATCCCTTCTTTTGCTGATGAAGGAATGGACATCTGAATATTCAGTGGTCCTTCCAGATCACACAGCCAAACCAAAGCTCAGAGGAATGAGAAGCCATGCTTCTTGACCCCAGGTTGGAGCTCAGTCTACTGACTCTCAGATCACTGGGATTGAAACTACTAAATTAGCTCAGCAGACTTTCCTACCTATTCTTTAACCAGCTCTTTATTATTTTTAAACAGAAGGCATAATGAAAGTCCTAACACTATTTACTTTTATATTATATAAATTTTACTATATAAATTATAATAAATTAAATCCACTATTTATTATAGTGGGGTTTTATTCCACTGAGCTATTGGCTTGTCCATCAATATGGCCAAATTCCATGAGGAAAGAGACACTTTTCCATGGGGTAATCACAATAACATCCTGAGTTCCCAATGACCTAACCTGTTCTTCTGTTGCTGTGACCAGGGGAAGAATTCCTCATAGTGGAAGGACAATGGAGTCATTCCAGGAGTGACATTTTTTTCACATGATGGTAATACCAATTATCCTAGAACTGGGAGGGGAAAAAAAAAAACCCAGACCCTTACTTTCTTGTCAGATTTCCCAGAGGAGTGAGCATGGCACAGTTCTTTTTCTTTTCTCAAATTATTTTTAAATTAATTTGCTCCTGGCCCAGTTTACTTTTATTCATTTCTATAGCGATTGCATCACACCCAAATGAGTTTCCTCTTTCTATTGTTAGACAAATTTTCTCAAAAGATTTTAAAACTTTCTGTTTCCTCTTCATTCTGTTTTGTGGGTGAAGCATTTTTTTCAGACTCTTTTCTATGGGAGTCCTCTTGAGTTAGAAAGTTAAATGATATTCTGTGGTTGGGAGACTTGGAGAAAGTTTTGACAGTTGTAGGAGGACAGTTTATGAGGCAACATTTACTGTCCGCCATTGGCTTATCTCCTCTTGAATGTTACACTTAGTAATTTGTCATTAATCATCATCATAATAATGGTAAACACATCATAACAGAAACCATTTATTGAGGTCGTTATTATGTGCTAAGTGCTTTACATAGATCATTCTATTTAATCCTCATCACAGTCCTAACAGGTGGGTTTTATTTTTTTTTATAATTTTATTTATTTATTTATTTTCCCCCAAAGCCCCAGTAGATAGTTGTATGTCATAGTTGCACATCCTTCTAGTTGCTGTATGTGGGACATGGCCTCAGCATGGCCGGAGAAGCAGTACGTCAGTGCGCGCCAGGGATCCGAACCCCGGGCCGCCAGCAGTGGAGCGTGTGCGCTTAACCGCTAAGCCACAAGGCCAGCCCAAAAACCATTGACTTGTACACTTTATTTATTTATTTTGTGAGGAAGATGGCCCCTGAGCTAACATCTGCCAATCCTCTTCTTTTTGCTGAGGAAGACTGGCCCTGGGCTAGCATCTGTGCCCATCTTTCTCCACTTTATATGGGACACCGCCACAGCATGGCTTGACAAGTGGTGTGTCGGTGCGCACATCCGAACCAGCGAACCCCAGGCCACCGCAGCAGAGCACGCGCACTTAACCGCTTGCGCCACCGGGGTGGCCCCCTGAGGTGAGTTTTATTAACCCTATTTGATAGATGAAGAAAGTTAAGAATTCCAAAATTTAAGTAAACTGCCCAAGATCATTCAACTTGTAACCAGCAAGGACTGCCTGAGTCCTAAGCTCTTACTCGTTATGCCCATGCTTCACAAAGTATGGTCCTCAGACCAGCAGCATCAGCATTATCTGGGAAGTTGTTAAGAAATGCAGATTCTCAAGCTGCACCCCAGATCTACTGAATCAGAAATTCAGGGAGTGGGGCCCAGCAATCTGTGTTGTAAGCAGTCTTCTGGGTGATTCTGATGGACGCTGAAGTTAGAGAATCAGCTGCAGCATGCTAGGGCTTTATAGGCACGAAGCCCTCATACCTGTAATTGGGGAACTGGGAAGTCTGGGAAATGACTCCAGGAACTTTGGGTTGCCTGGCTAGGACCTGTGGCTTCCTGTCTTTCAGAGGAAGGGCTGAGACTTCCCATGGTTCCAGAGGCCCCCAAGATCTCCAGTGGCTGGGCAGTTGGCATATCTCTGAATTCCCCTAAACAGCTGGCATCTGAGCTCAGACTGTCTGTGCCTGAGTCCTAAATAGATATCATCACTCTCCAATTCCTGCCCCTACCCCATGCAAAATCACTCACATTTTTCTAGCAATAAGGGAGAGCAGTGAAGGTGAGAGATCAAGGGGCAGAGTCCCCCTCTGGTGCACAGACCCACCATGGTCTAGCTGTGCCCCAGTCAAAGCACATTTGTCTGACTCTCCAAAGGATGCCCTGTGCATCTGCTGACCTTCTGCCTGTGAGTTCCAGCCTGCACCTAGTGATAACGCTGGAACTGAAATACGTATTTGTGTTAGTTTCCTATTGCTGCCATAACAGATGATCACAAATATAGTGGCTTAAGCAACACATATTTATTATCTTACAGTTCCATAGATCAGAAGTCCAATATGGATCTCACCAGGCTAAAATCAAGGTGCTAGCAGAGCACATTCCTTTCTGGGGGCTCTAGAGGAGAAACCATTTCCTTGCCTTTTCCAGCTTCTAGAGGTCACCCACATTCCTTGGCTCATGGCCCCTTTCTCCATCTTCAAAATCAACATTGTTGCATCTTTCTGAGCATTGTTCCATAGTCACATCTCCCTCTGACCACAGCCAGGAGGGATTCCTCTGCTTTTAAGGACCTATGTGACTAGATTGGGACCATCCTGATAATCTCCCCATCTCAAGGACCTTAATCATGCCTGGAAAGTCCTTTTTGCCATGTAAGGTAACATATTTCCAGGTTCTGAGAGTAGGACGTGGACATCTTTGGAGGTCATTATTCTGCCTACCAGAGTCTTCTCTCATAGCACAGGGCAACATTCTCTTTCGGAGACTATAGTTGCAAATTTCAAGAGATAGAAAGAAAATGAATTCATATATTATTTGTCAATTAGGGGAATATGTAAAGCCATATTTTCTTCATTCCAAGGCCATTTACTGAAATACATACCCCTGCTTTGAAAACACTTTTTTTGTTTGAGGGAAAAGGAAGCACTACCATGTTATAAGTATCCACAGTTCATAAGATGCATCCAGATTTCAGAAACAATACAACAGAATGGAAATATGTCTCAGAATCAAAGTGATACCATAATAATACCAAGTAGTGTTTTTTTTCCCTTCTTATACCTGCACATTTGATCTCAATAAAGCACTATTATAAAGAAGGCAAGGTAGGAAACTCGGGCTCATAGAAGCTTAATGACTAAACCTAAAGTTTCCTAAATAGATGCTAGGACCCAAAGCCGATCACTGACTCTAATTCCAGGACTTTTTCTATTATGTTAGGCAAGTCTTCCCAGAAGGACGTTACTTCCTCACTGATCTCCAAGCTTTGGGTCACAGCCCCCTAGGAAACCAGCAATTACAAGGATTGGGGGTTCATTCATATGTTAAACATTGGCTGAAGACTGCAAAGGTAATATATGTTTGTACCTCTCAAATATTTACAGGAGCTGATGTGATTTAATATACAGTTTCCTTTGCTGAGGTACTGCCTTTATAGCAGCATCTTGACATTTCATTTTCTAAATAAATGGATACTCAAAGTAAAACTGCTATTGTACAAACATCTGAAATATAAATATATATATATTTATATTATACATGTATATATATTTTTCCTTTACAGTTGAGCTCTCATTCTTGAAAAAGTTGGGAATCATTGTTCTCCCTCATTTTATTTGATCAAACAGTGTGAAAGCTAGGATCTAGAAGAGAACCATGACTGGGATTTCTTATGTTATTTCTTCCTCTCTCTTTCCAAAGGCACATAAAGCATCTTTTACTTGCTCTAAACCTCTTTGGGTGCCATTCTAGCTTCTTCTCATCCTTCTCTCCAATCACTACTGTTCAGGAACATCAGGAAGTTAAACGGATGGTAAGCTTGGAGAAGGAAAATTATAGGTTGTACTGGAGTTGTCAATCACAAAGCTTGCCATGCCCCCAGTGATGCTAAGAAAAAAATGCCCCTCCCAGCACAGGTACTAAAGGAGCAGCACTAGTGGCTTATTTTATGAAAGCAGTAGTTTACAAACTGTCCAGACCAGCAGCATCTGGGAACTTGTTAGAAATGCAAATTCTTAGGCCCCGCCCAAGACCTCCTGAATCTAGGGGTGGGCTCGTCAATTATTGCCGTAAGTGGTTCTGATGCACATTACAGTTTTACCTGAACTTCTAATTATAGCTGATTGGATCCAGAGATGACTGACTGACTGAAGGGCAGCTAAACCCTTGGTAGGTTCCCCTTGGCTTATGGTATGCTGTGGTGTGAGAAAGCTGCGCTGGACAAAGCATGCTTCCTCTTTTTGGCAGTTGAATGGGGAAACAGTGATACCTTGAGTGTTCACAGCACAGCTGAAGCTGAATGAGGCTGTGCCCTAGTGTTGAGGCCAGAAAGGGTCAAGAGTCTGCTGGAAACAGGAACTGTACTGTGACTAAGCAGAAGCTGTGAATCAGGAAAAAAAAAAAGACATGGAAGAGACAGTGAGGAAGGCAAAACAATTGGAAGAGAAGAAATAAGTGAGCAGGGATGGCAGACCTTGGAGAGGTGGGGAGTGAAGCAAGAGAGCACCCAAGTGAAGATCCAGGTCATCTGGTGGAGGTCCCTGGAGCTGCGGCAGACTCTCCAGGGTCTGGTTCTGTTCTTAACAGTGTTCCCGTCCCTTCTGAAATAGAATCATTCCATTTTCTGCAGCTCCTGTTCTCTGTATGTACCCTTAAAACTTATCTCTCTTTTGCATTTTCTTTAAGGAAGACTTTTTTGGGAGGAGGGAGGGTAATTTCAAGGAGGGAGAGAAGTAAAACCAAACCAATGAACAAGAGAAGAAGAAAACAAACAAACAAAAATGAAAAGTTCTCTCTATATAAGTTTTTCTCCTTGGCTACAGCAGAAATTAGCAAATCTAAAAAGCCTAAATTTATAGGCTTTCCAATCAGGTGATTTCAGCACACAGTCACTCTGAAGAATGTCTAATGGAAGAACCACAGGGCACAATGTTTCTGCCTCTTTGGATTTCTCATCTTTACTGTCTAAATATACAGAGGAAAGTGTTCTATTTAAAAAAAACCACTTTGGAATGCTCATTTTAGATATTAAATAGGTTGATAATCATAATAACTCTTGGGATATTCCTATGTGTCAAGCAATGTTCTAAGTATTTCCCATGTTTTAAGTTATTTAATGTCAGTTCCACAAGGGCAAGACTTTTCATCTGTTTTGTTCACTGTTGTATCCTCAGTGCCTGGAATCATGCTTGGCAACTAGTCGATATTCAATAAATACTTGTTGAATGAATTAAAGTGGATCTTCATGAAACCCTTGGGTGGAGACGCTATTATATCCATCTCGCAGATCCTCTTGGCTGTAAAGATGGAAAGTCACATCTTGAATGTCTTTGGGAGCATAGCACTGTCAGGCAGGAAGCTTCTGCTGAGACAAAGACCCTGACCTCCAGGGTTGATCTTACAAATGTTTTGAAGCACTGTTCTTTGAGGAATGTTGATGTTCAGATTTAATCCTTTCACAGTCTGAAGGTTTTTATTCTTTCAATGATTCATTCATTTATTCAACAAATATTTACTTAGCACTTATACATACCCTGTGTTGTTCTAGGAGGACATAGCATTGAACACTAAAGATGTTGTATCTGCCCCCATGGGGATAGAGATAAACAAACAAAATAATTTCACATAGTGACAGGTGCATGAAGACAATAAAAGAGGTGATGTGTCAGAGCATAATGGGGAAGGATTGCTTCATATTTGGCGGTCAGGGAAGGCTTCTCTGAGAAGGAAGCATTTGTGTCAAGACCTAAATGACCAGAAAGAGCCAGCCATGAAAAGGGTAGAGCATCACCCTTTGGAAGGAGCAGCAAGTGCAAAGAGCTTGTGGTGGGATTGTGCTGCTGTGTTCTAGGAGCAGTAAGAATAATACCATGGCTGGAACATAGTGAGCACAGCACAAGAGATGGAAGATGAAATTAGAGGTAGGTAGGGGCTGGATCATGAGGGCCTTATCAGCCATAGTGGCAGCCAGGAGGTGTGTGTTCAGATCTCCTTTCAAGAGTAAACCTACTGAGGGCCGGCCCCCGTGGCTTAGCGGTTAAGTGCGCGCGCTCCGCTGCTGGTGGCCCGGGTTCGGATCCCGGGCGCGCACTGACGCACCACTTCTCCGACCATGCTGAGGCCGTGTCCCACATACAGCAACTAGAAGGATGTGCACCTATGACATATAACTATCTACTGGGGCTTTGGGGGGAAAAAATAAATAAATAAAATCTTTAAAAAAAAAAAAAAGAGTAAACCTACTGCAAGTACAGTCAACTGACAGCCTCTAGCAGCAGCGCTGGTGGGATCAGCCACAGTGTTCAAACTGAGGACACGCTTTCCTGGGCAGCTCCAACCAATGACTGAACATGATGGGAAGACTAAGGCTTGGCCATTTTGGCTCAATGCAAGACTCCTCAAATGAGCAATCTTTACTCTCAAGCTTCCTGTCGGACTGGCCTAGACAGCACTGTATTGGTTCTTCAGAGAAACAGAACCAATAGGATATATACATAAAATGGGATTTACTATAAGGAACTGGCTCACGTGATTATGGAGGCTGAAAAGTGCTACAATCTGCCATCTGCTAATTAGAGATCCAGGATAGCCAGTGGTATAGTTCCAAGGCCTGAGAGCCGATGGTGTAGATTCTAGTCCAGGTCTGAAGGCCTGAGAACCAGGAGCGCTGAGGACAAGAGAAGATCAATGTCCCAGGTCAAGCAGTCAGGCAGAGAACACATTCAACCTTCCCCCACCTTTTTGTTCTATTCAGGCCCTCAAAGGATTAGATGATGCCTGCCCACATTGGAGAGGGCCATCTGCTTTAACCAGTCCACCAATTCAAATGCTCATCTCTTCTGGAAACACCCTCACAGACACACCCAGAAATAATGTTTAACCAGATATTCAGGCAGTCTGTGGCCCAGTCAAGTTGACACATATAATTAATCCTCACAAGCACCAGGGTCAGAGGCTTTTCCGGCCCAGTGCTCTTTCCTGCCTCCTTCCTTTCACAGGTGTCAGACCTGAGTTGCGGTCTGGAGGCTTTTGCTGCCTACTCCTTATTCCCTCTCCCCTTTAGTTTTCACATGTGTTATCACCAATAAATCTCTTCCATTTCTAATTACATCTTGGCATCTGTTTTGGAAAGGAACCACAGTGACACAGTTAATACTAGAAGTGGTCTAACAAAGCAGGTGATAAGATGGCGTTTGGGGACTAGGTCACCCACTGCTTGGCTGGCAATGAGGACCCGTCTTTGAGTGGTATGTGGGGTATGGATAGTCCCTGGCACAAGGTGGCAGCCCAGTTGCTAAAAATTTTACTGGTAGGGCCGGCCTAGTGGCATAGTGGTTAAGTTCGCACACTCCACTTCGGTGGCCTGGGGTTCTCAGGTTCAGGTCCTGGTGCGGACCTGCGCACTGCTTATCAAGCCATGCTGTGGCAGGTGTCCCATATATAAAAAAAAAAGTAGAGGAAGGTGGGCACAGATGTTAGCACAGGGCCAATCTTCCTCAGCAAAAAGAGGAGGATTGGCAACGGATGTTAGCTCAGGGCCAATCTTCCTCACCAAAAACAAACAAAACAAACAAAACAAAACAAAATTTTACTGTTGGTGACCTGGGAAAATATCCACCTGGAAAGGAATGTCTGTGCCAATGTGCTGATTCAGGAATTTGAAAAATCTAGAGGAAAAATGCATCCAAGGATAGTGGGATAGGCTGGGTATTACCAAGTTGCATTGACCCCCTACAGAGGGATAATGAGAAACTGAGGGCAGTTAACGAACAGTTAAAAATTATGTGTGAGTGGGGCCGGCCCCGTGGCTTAGCGGTTGAGTGCGCGCGCTCCGCTACTGGCGGCCTAGGTTCGGGCCCGGGTGCGCACCGACACTCTGCTCGTCAGGCCATGCTGAGGCGGTGTCCCACATACAGCAACTAGAAGAATGTGCAACTATGACATACAACTATCTACTGGGGCTTTGGGGAAAAAAAGGAGGAGGATTGGCAATAGATGTTAGCTCAGGGCAGGTCTTCCTCAGCAAAAAGAGTAGGATTGGCATGGATGTTAGCTCGGGGCTGATCTTCCTCAAAAAAAAAAAAAAAAGTTATGTGTGAGAGCCAGAGGGCCTCTTTGGTAGCTTGCAAAAAGACCTTTATGTACTGCGGTGCAAGAGCAGACCCAGCTGAGTGGCAGGCTGATGATCTAATTGTTAGAAGCCAGAGCTCCCCAGATGTTTGGATGCTCAGCTGAGGCAGGTCTCCCATGCTCAAGTCAGGGATCAGGTTGGAAAAACCTGGGACCTGAAAGGTGGGGCGGGGACATCTAGGTGGATGCCCCTGAGAAATGTGGCTCTGCAGAATTCTCTGAGCCCCCAGAGCCTGTGGAGCTGGCCTATCCCTCCAATTGAGAACTAGCTGTTCCCCCATTTGGGAAGACACGGCAGAGCCCCCTCACTTACAAGGCAACAGGTTCCCCCTACCCCACCCCCATGAGCTGCCCCCACCTCCTCTGTGGCTGCCAGGCTATAAGCAGGGTTAAATCTCAGTATAGCCAAACTGAAGAAATGTTGGGCCTCATAAAGGAGAAAAGAAATTTTACTCTAAAGGAGATGCAAGAATTAGCTACATGGTGGAGAAATTAGAACCCCTCGTGCATTGTTGATGGGAATGTAAAATGGTACAGCCACTTTAGAAAATGGTTTGGCAATTCCCTTGAAAGGTTAAACATAGAGTTAACATATGAGCAAAGAATCCCCCTTCTAGTGTATACCCAAGAGAAATGAAAACATATGTCCATGCAAAACTTGTACAACGAATGCTTATATGCAGTTCATAGCAGCATTATTCATAATAGCC
Source organism: Ceratotherium simum simum (assembly GCF_057802395.1). Taxonomy (NCBI): domain Eukaryota; kingdom Metazoa; phylum Chordata; class Mammalia; order Perissodactyla; family Rhinocerotidae; genus Ceratotherium; species Ceratotherium simum. The sequence goes on along the minus strand of NC_141904.1, from coordinate 77,768,042 downwards.
AAAAAGTGGAAACAATCCGAATGTCCATCAACTGATGAATGGATAAATAAAATTTAGTATTTTGGCCATAAAAAGGAAAGAAGTACTGATTCATGCTACAACATGGATGAAACTCAGAAACATTATTCCAAGTGAAAAAAGTGGTCACAAAAAAGTCACATATTGTATGATTCCATTTATAAGAAATGTTCAGAATAGGCAAATCTATAGAGACAGAAAGTAGATTGGGTGTTATCTAGGGCTGGGTTGAGGGAATGAGGAGTGACTATTAATGAGGTTTAGAGTTTCTTTTGGGGGTGATAAAAATGTCCCCAAATTAGATTGTGGTGATGGTCGAAAAATACTGTGACTATATTAAAAAAACATATACCTTAAAAGGGTGAATTGCATGGTGTTGGAATTATTCTCAATAAAGCTCTTTAAAAAAAGAATTAGGGGCCGGCCCCGTGGCTTAGTGGTTGAGTGCGTGCGCTCTGCTGCTGGCGGCCCGGGTTCGGATCCCAGCTGCGCACCGACACACCGCTTCTCTGGTCATGCTGAGGCCGCGTCCCACATACAGCAACTAGAAGAATGTGCAGCTATGACATACAACTATCTACTGGGCTTTGGGGGGAAAAATAAATAAATAAAATCTTTAAAAAAAGAATTAACTATCATGTACTAGCCAGAGCCAGGGGAGTAACCCTGGACTAGGACCATGTGGGTATTTGACTAAGGGTCCACAATGTAAGACTGGATGAGCAAGAATGTATTGAGTTAGAGGGACTCACTTGGGACATGGCATTTCATACCTTGGCAGGGACCCCAGGGAAAGGGACAAACTCACTGCCAGTGTGGCTCATAGAACCCGGGAGAAAGCAATGGCTCACTCTGAATGAAGGTGAAACACATGGGTTGCTGATGCCAATGGAGGAAAGGACTTGATAGTTCAGGGAAGTAGGAATGCTGTTTGGATTTATTCTGAGAGGCTAGAAGACTATGTTCCATGGGAGGGCCCAGAGGACACACCAATCCCCAAGGCCACCAGGCATGCACGGGGCAGAGGGGTGCTGGCGTCACTTGGCAGGCAGTTCAGTGGAGGCTTGTCTCTGCAGGCCGGGGCTGACAAGGAGAGGCCGCCACCGAGGTGGAGCCTGCTAATAGTGATAGAGATGACAGGGGCTGGGGCAATAGAAGCCAGCTGGTGGCACTTACCACAAGCAGCCAGGGGGCTACAATTTGTGTAACAGGGGCAAGGTAGGAGGGGCAGCCAAGGAGACTTGACCCACAAGGCACATGTAGGTGGTAAAATAGATGAGTAACCAAAAAGGGTGCTGCTTAACATCTACAGTCAGAAGGAGGCTAAGGGTGGTCAGCCCATTAAAAAGAGTGGCTGTAGAGCCAGCCCTGATGGCCCAGTGGTTCAGGTTCAGCGTGCTCCGCTTTGGCAGCCCAGGTTTGGTTCCTGGGCATGGAACCACACCGCTCTCCTGTCAGTTGCCATGCTGTGGCAGTGGCTCACACAGAACTACAAGGACTTACAACTAGAATATACAACCATGTACTGAGGCTTTGGAGAGGGAAAAAAAAAAGAAAAGGAGAGGAAGATTGCCAACAGATGTTAGCTCAGGGCGAATCTTCTCCAGCAAAAAAAAAAAAAAAAAAGAGTGGCTGTAGACGTTGGCAAGCTCAGCCGACACTGTCCCCAGTCTCAGTGCTGTGCTGGATATGGCATTGTTACTAGCACAGAGTAGTGAGGCTTCAGGTATATAGTGTGTCACCATGGATTCCGCAAAAGTGTTTTTTTCCTGTCCCAATCAGGAAGAAGGATCAGAAAGTGTTCACATTAAAATGGAACAGGTACAATATTACTTTACAGCAGGGGCCAAATCCCCCCAACAGTTGCCCATAGCCTGTTTTCCTATGGCCCCTGAGTTAAGAATGGTTTTTACATTTTTAAAGGTTTGTAAAATAACAATAACAGCAAAATCAAAGAAGAATATGCAGTGGAGATCATATGTGTCCCACAAAGCCTACAAGACTTATCTGGTCCTTTATAGAAAAAGTTCGTCAACTCCTGCTTTACAGTTTTGCCCTAGGGCTATGTCAGCGCTCCTGCCCTCTGTCATATTGTAGTTTGAAGAGAGCTGGACTAAACTATCTGGCTGTCTTGCAGAGTATTAAAATGCTGTCTTACATTGATGATATTATGTGTTTTTTGTTTTGTTTTTGTGGGGATGATCAGCCCTGAGCTAACATCCATGCCAATCCTCCTCTTTTTGCTGAGGAAGACTGTCCCTGAACTAACATCCGTGCCCACCTTCCTCCACTTTATGTGGGACGCTGCCACAGCATGGCCTGACAAGTGGTGCGTCGGTGCGCGCCTGGATCCGAACTCAGGCCGCCAGTAGCGGAGTGCGCGCACTTAACCGCTACACCACGGGGCCGGCCCCTGATGATATTATGTTAATCAGATAGGATGAGCTGGCGGGGGCTAGCACATGGGAGGCCTTTGTAAGAAACATACACTCCAGAGATGGGAGATAAACCCATGAAGATTCAAGGACTTTCCACCTCAGTAAAGGTGGGTTCAGTGGTCAGGTCTGTGCTGAGGTATCTTCTCCAAAGGAAAAGACAAAATGCTGCATTGTGCATCCCTTACTACAAAGAAGGAAGCACAAGGCTTTTTCAGGTTCTGGAGACAACATATTCCACACCTAGGAATATTGCTCCAGCCCATACACCAGGTGAGATGGAAGGCCAGGTTTGAGTGGGGCTAGAAGAAGGAAAGGGCTCTACAGCAGATCCAGGCTGCGGTGCAAGCAGCCTGCTGCTTGGGTCATACAATTTGGGAGCCCTTCTGGTGTTGGAGGTATCAGTGATGGGAAAGATGCAGGATGGAGATGATGGCAAGCCCCAGTGGGGGAATCATAACAGTAGGCTCCTGGGATTCTGGAGCAAAGTCATGCCATCCACAGTGAAGAATTACTATGATGGTTAAATTTCTGTCAACTCAACTGGTCTATGGAGTGCCCAGATATTTGGTCAAACATTATTCCAGTGTTTCTGTGAGAGTATTTTTGGATGAGACTAACATTTAAATTGGTAGACTGAGTAAAGCAGATTGTGCTCCCTAATGTGGGTGGGCCTCATCCAATCAGTTGAAGGCCTCAATAGAATGAAAAAGCTGACCCTCCCCGGAGTAAGAGAGAATTCTTCCTTCCTGACTTCCTTTGAACTGAGACATTGGCCTTTTCCTTGCCTTTGGGCTCCAACTGAAACAGGGGCTCTTCCTGGGCTTTGAGCCTGCCAGCCTTCTGACTGAAATTACACCATCAGCTCGTCTGGTTCTTGGGCCTTTGGACTCGGACTGGTACTTACATCATTGGTTCTCTTGGGACTCCAGCTTGCCAACTCTTCCTACAGATCTTGGCACTTGCCCACCTACATAATCGTGTGAGCCAATTCCTTATAGTAACTCTCTTTCTCTATATAAATATATACACATCCTATTGGTTCTGTTTCTCTGGAGAACCTGACAAATACAATTATGCACCTTTTAAAAAATAGCTCTTGATATGCTACTGGGCCCTCACAGAGATAGAATGGTTGGCTACAAAACACAAAGTAACCATGTATCTAGAACTGCCATCATTAGATGGTTCTGTCACCAAGTCCTAAAGTGAGGCAGGCTCAGCAGCAATCCATTATAAGATGGAAATGCTACATTCAAGATCAAGCCTGAGCAAGACCTGAGGACCTGAGTAAGCTGCATATAACCACCATTGCACCAGTGCCCCTCCCTCTGCTCACATCTATGGTCTTGTAGGGGGTCCCTTATGACCAGCAGAAGGAGGAGGAAGAAGCCCAAGCTGGGTTTATGAATGGGTGGGCCCAGGATGAGGATGCGACCCAAAAATGGATGGTGACTGTGTCACAGCCATTCTCAGGAGTGGCCTTAAAAAACAGTGGCAATGGAGAATCTTCACAATGAACAAAGTTTGAGCTGTGCCTTTCCTGCTTCAAAAGTCTCAGCAAGAACCACTGCCTGTGAACCTGCAGAATGCCTTATCCACAGGTGTATATTCCCACACAGCATAGCATTTGACTAGGGGATCCACCTCATAGTGAAGGAGTTGCAGAGGTAGATCATGATCATGGGTTCCAATGGTCTTATCCCATCCCATACCAACCAAAAGCAGCTGGCCTCACAGAGAGCAGGAATCACTCAATGAGGGCACAGTGGAAATGCCATCTTGGAGGCTATCCTCTGCAAGGATGGGGGTATCTCTAAGGATGCAGTAGGTATATTCAATCAGAGATGTCTATACGGCACTGTGTCCCTAAGTAGGAAGAATATATGGGTTCAGGAACCAAAAGGTGGAAGTAGAAGTGGTCCCACTTCTTATCACTCCTGATGACCCACTGGGGACTTTGTTTTTCCCATCTCAGCAAATCTGGGCTCTGTAGAGTTGGAGATCCTGGTCCCCAAGAGAGTGTCCTCTTTCTATGGGAACAGGAAGAGCTCATTGAACTACAAGCCATGGCTGCCACCAGGGCACTTTGGACTCCTTGTGTTCAGGGATCAGCAAGTAACACGGGGAGTCTCTAACTTGGCAGGGAAATTGACCATGAATATCAGGAAAAGTGTCAGGTGTCTTTTTAAAACTGTAATGGCACTGCCTTTCACTAAGAGTAAAAGCTTACCGGATCCTACATAATCTGGCCCTCTGTTACCTTTTGGATCTCCCTTCCTTTTTCTCTCTCCCTCACTCTACTGTAGCTACACTGGTCTCCTTGCTGTTTAGTGAACACACACAAGTCACCTTCAGGCCTAGGGTCTTTCAGCCAGCTTCATTTGATGGAAGGGGCAAGAAGACCAGCAGAAGGACCTCAAATGGGAAATGGAGGGTAAATTGCCCTAATTTATGTAAAGTTGATTGCTGAGCTGTACTTTTAACTCTTATTCCTAACACAGGCCTCCTCACCTAGAGATTTCTCATCAATTTTTTCCACTTACTCATTGCTTAGTGACCAATAAGAAATAACTTAATGGACTGAGAGAGAAGGTTGATACCGCCTGGAAAATTGACAAAATTTCCATCTTTGATAATGATTGCTAATAATAGCAAACTTTTTTTGAGCTACTGTGAAATGCTAAGCCTTTTACATACTTTATCTCATTTAACCCTCATAAAATCTCTAAGAAGGTGCTATGATAATCCCTATTTCACACATGATGAAATAGAGACTTAGAAAGGTGAAGTAATTTACCTAGGTCATACCTCTCGTTAAGTGGCCAGCTTTAAACATGGCTCTTTCTGAGTCTAAAATCTGTATTATTTTCTCAACAGTTTGCTTCCCTTTAAGAGAAAGAGGTCATGATTACTGCCATTCATTCATTTATCCATTAATTCAATAAATATTCACTGAGTAGTGTTTATTACGTGTCAGACCTTGGACTAATTTTGCCGACACAGTGATGAATGAATAGGCAGGACCCTTGCCTTCATGGAGCTTACTGCCTAATAGTGTAGCAGGACCATGAATCAAAGGAATTCAGGTCTCAGAAGGGCAGCAGACACAGAATATGCTGAGATTGAACCTTTGCAATGAGACTAACAAAGATTATCTTTGACCTAGACCCTAGAATCTATATTGTACACAGTAAATATATAAAATCTTGGTTAAAGCATTGACCTTCTAGCCTCATCAATTATAAAGATTTTATTTATTTTATTTTTTCCCCCCAAAGCCCCAGTGGATAGTTGTGTGTCGTAGCTGCACATCCTTCTAGTTGCTGTATGTGGGACTCGGCCTCAGGATGAACGGAGAAGTGGTGCCTCGATGCGCACCCGGGATCCGAACCCGGGCCGCCAGCATCGCAGCGCGCGCACTTAACCACCAAGCCACAGGGCCGGCCCGCCTCATCAATTATAAAATGAGTATGGTAATAATAGGTTTCTTGTCAAGTGGTTGTGATCTCAAATGGGAAAATGTGTGAAACATCTTGACAAACTGTAAAATAGTCAACAAAGAGGAGGAAAGGACTTTTTTTTATTTCACCTTTTTTAAAAAAATTGAGATATAATTGACATATAACATTATATTAGTTTTAGGTGTACAACATAATAATTTTTTTTTTTTATGAGGAGGACTAGCCCTGAGCTAACATCCAATGCCAATCCTCCCCTTTTTACCTTGAGGAAGACTGGCCCTGGGCTAACATCCATGCCCATCTTCCTCTACTTTATATGAGATGCCACCACAGCATGGCTTGCCAAGCGGTGCGTTGGTGCACGCCTGGGATCCAAACTGGCAAACTGCGGGCTGCCGCAGTGGAACGTGCGCACTTAACCACTTGCGCCACAGGGCCGGCCCAATAATTTGATATTTGTATATATTGCAACATGATCAGCACTTTTCTGTATATTAAAAAAAATTCAAACATAAACTAGGGAGAATAGTACAATAAACACTCAAATACCCATAAACCGGTGTGGGGGATCAAAATTCGCCACCTCAAAATATGTCTCTTTACCTTGATTATTTTCAAGAACAAAAGACTCTGAAAGAAACTTTGACCTCCCCCCCACTAAATGCCTAAAAGAATTTAAGATAGAAGGCCTGGGGGTTGGCCTGGTGGCATAGCGGTTGGGTTCACGAGTTCTGCTTTGGTGGCCCGGGCTTTGCTGGTTCCGATCCTGGGTGTGGACCTACGCACCACTCATCAAGCCATGCTGAGGTGGCATCCCACATAGAGTAACTAGAAGGATGTACAACTATGACATACAACTATCTACTGGGGCTTTGGGGAGAAAAAAGGAACACTGGCAAAAGATGTTAGCTCAGGGCCAATCTTCCTCAAAAAGCAAAAAAAAAAGAATTCTTACCTTTAAAAGAAAAAAAAGATAGAAGGCCTGTCCCCAGGACAGGCCATCACCATAGATAACTCTGGGTATGGATAGTCTGGAAGGGTCCTTGCTAAGCCCATTCTTATCAAAGCTCTGAAAACCAAGTAAAAGTAGAAGTTATCCTTTGTAAGAGACATTTACATTTGTAAGGAAAATCTCCATTTGTAAAGGTATCTCCCTCTCCGTAGCAGCAAGAAGGGAGGATGACCATATCTCTAGAAACTCTTATCAATGCAGAAGGCAAGGACTTAAATCTGCATATGCTTTTCTGGCAATCTCCCATAGCTGACTCCCCACACTCCCAACATCCTCCTTTGTCTTTAGCTGAAGATAGTATTTAAGATGAGAACCTCCACCATTTTGGTGAGCTGCTCAGTTTTTCCTCAGTTTCTCCCATGTATACATGTTACTAAACTTTGTTTGATTTTCTCCTGCTAACCTGCCTTTTTAATTATTTGTACAGCCATAAGAACCATAAGGGAAAGGGCAGGGGAGAGGGATTCTCCGTCTTCCCCTACACCAGCTTCAACAATGATCAACTCATGGCCAATTGTGCTTCATCTCTGGCCACCCCTTAATCACCTGTATTTTGGGAAGCAAATCCTTGACAGCGTATATTTTATCCATATATATATTTCAATACATATATCTCAAAGGAAGGGATTCTTTTAAAAACCATAACCATAAATATCATTATCACTCCTAAAGAACTAAAAACAAAATTGATAGTAATTTCTTAATTTTAGCAAATATCATAATTTGATTCAGTGGCCATATTTCCCTGATTATCCAAAAAATTTTGAGATCAGTAGGTTTGAACCAGTATTTAGATAAGGTTCCTATATTGCAGTTGGCTGAGATGTCATTTTTAATCTATAAGTTCCCGCTTCATCTTCTTTTTGTTCTTGTTTTGCTTTTTTTTTTTTCTTTGCTGAAGAACTTGGGTCCTATAAAATGGTGGTTCTCAAATTTTAGCGTGCATTAGTATGCATTAGAATCATCTGGGGAACTGGTTAAAAACACAGATTGCTGTGTCCTGTCCCCAGAGATTCTGATTCAATACTGCATTTCTAACAAGTTCCTAGGTGATGCTGCTGGTCAGGGACAACACTTTAAATGAGAGCCCCTGTTGCACATATTCCATAGTCTGGATTTCTCTGACTGTATTCCTTGGTGAAGGGTCCTTAAACACGTCCATCTTCCATTTCCTTTCCCTAAGGGAAGCCTATTGAATCACATACAGTATAGCATAATGGTTAAAACTCAAGAGTTTGAGGCTATACGTTATAGACACTGAGACCCAGTGCGGCTGGATCTAAATCTCGTTTTTGACACGTATTTGCCACGTGACCTTGGGCAAGTCACTTAACTGCTCTGTAAACCCAATATTACAGGGACGTTGTGAGGATTAAATGAGATTCAAAAAGTGAAGTGCTTACTTAGCACAGTGAATGCAACATAGCAAATGCTCAATAAATTCGATTATAATTTTTTCAACCAAGGAATAATAATGGGGTGCATAGTCTGTAGAAAGCCATGAATTTTGTAGGGTTTTGTTGTGTTTTTACGTCAACAGAGCCAAAGAGGAGCTCTCTAAAGGAGAGGTACCTGGAGACAGACGAGCTGGGGGCAACTCTGAGGACCACTTAAGTCCGCCTAGGGTCTGGCCCCTTTAAGGAGGGCGGGCCACGTGACCCATAGTCACGTGGCTCGCGGGACAACATGGCTGCGCCCGCGCTAAGGCCGGGTCGTGGACGCTGCCCCGGGCTAGGTCTCGTCCTCTTGCTGCCTCTGCTCTTGCTGCTAGGCAGGGCGGCAGGGGGCGAAGAGGCCGGAGCCAGCTCGGGCGCGGCGTCCGTCGCGGGGTCGTGCGGCTGCGGCTCTCCGCAGCGGCCCGGAGCCCATGGCAGCTCGGCGGCCGCGCACCGATACTCGCGGGAGGCGAACGCCCCGGGCCCGGTCCCCGGAGAGCGGCCGCTCGCGCTCACCAAGGTGCTCTCTCGATTCCCAGGAGAAGGGTGGGGGCCTCCAGGTTTCTGGACAGGATTGGGATGGGCAAGGCAAAGGGTTGGCAGGAAGGCAAGTAAAGATTATAACCGCACACCAAATCGCGCACCTGCTGATCCGGTTTGATGAGGAGTTCCTCCTCCCTCCTCGCTCCCCAAAACGGCTGGGTCTTGGGGCTCAGCTTAATTCTGAGCATTAGGAGTTTGGTTTGAGGACAGTTGTCCCTCTTTTTCTTACCTCCTACCTCCTATTTCCTCCTCCCTCCACCCTGTCTTCTTGATGAGCTTCTCAGAATTTTAAGTTAGATTCAGGTTTAAGTCGTGGGTTCCTCTCTTATGTGTGAAGGAATCAGGACACTGGGTCTCCACATTGTTGCATACTTACTCGTAGTCTCTTCTAATAGACTCTGCTTTTTGACGACAAGGACGTGTCTTATTTATCGTGCTATCCCCAGCACTTTAGCACATAGGAAGGACTAAGTCAACAATAGCCTTATTACTATTATTTATCTGTGCCTGGCACAGTGCCTCGATGTGTTATGTGCGAGGATATATAAATAACATTAATAACAACTATTACATACTTGATTCAGTCTGTCTACCAAGTACTTTGCATGTTGGTATGATTGTGGAAACAAACTAGAACCCAGGTCTTCTGACTCTTAAAGAATTGCTCCTTCTTGTATACCTAGTACACCCTTTCCTCCTCCTCCTTCCATCTTGCTTTTCTTTCCTCTGGGTTAATTCTGACCAGTTTTCAGGACTTAGGTGAGAGGTAACTTCCTCGGGCGGGCCTTACCTGATCTTCTCCCCTTCTTTCCCATTCAGTATTTACACATGCTGTCACAACAGTACGGATTAAGTCTGACATAACAATTATTCAAGATGCTTGTCTGCTGATGTCTCTCCCCAGCTAGGCTGTGAGGGTGGTGAGGCGTCAGGACAATAAATTTGTGTCTCATGTATAGAGTGTTAGGAGGTTGGTAGCTAGTCTTCTCATTGTTTCTCCATCCTGTGTAATTATTGGCCTTTTAAATTTTTCCTGTTGTTCCTCAGAGGATGACCTGCATTGTTAGTATTTATCTTTTGTGTGGTGGTGAGCCCTGGTTACTATTGTAGAGTGTATTGGCAGTAATTATTTTAATTCCTGTGTAACTTGCATGGTAATTGATAATCAGTTTCTCCCCTCTTCTAAAGAGAGAGCCTTGTATCTGTTTATCTGCTTTGTCACTAACAGAGTAGCTGTCTTACTTGCGTGTACACATTGGTCTGTCGCAGAATTTTGCCTAGAACCTTCTGGCCAGTACTGAACATTCCTCTTTTTTTTTTTTTTTTTTGTGAGGAAGATCAGCCCTGAGCTAACATCTGATGCCAATCCTCCTCTTTTTCTGAGGAAGACTGGCCCTGAGCTAACAAACATGCCCATCTTCCTCTACTTTACGTGGGACGCCGCCACAGCTGGCTCCACAAGCAGTGCATCGGTGCGTGCCCGGGATCTGAACCAGCGAACCCAGGGCCCCCACAGCGGAGCGTGCGCCACTGGGCCAGCCCCTGAACATTCCTCTTTTTAAATGCTCCAACTTCCTGTTGGTTCCAGAATAGGATGTGGGTGGCAGTATCTTTTGAATCACATTTATAAGATATACATGTTTTCATCCCTTTAGAGTGTTTTTTTTTTGTCTAGACTGAGTATCATATGGGTCATCTTTGGCTAGTTCTTGCATTTACTTTCTATAATGTTTGGAGGCATCCCAAGCTATTAGTAAACTAGCGGTTGCTGAGAACACAGCCCACAGCCTTCTAAGACTTTTAACCTAATGGTTGAACTTGAAGTAGCTTTATTATGAACACAAAAGACCTCACAGCAGGCAGTTCTTTATCTCTCTGTTTTCCTTGGTTTCAAAGATTTTAGTTCATGTACAGATGACTTTGGTCTAATTCTGACACTTAGCCATTTATTCTAAATTCAGGAAGTCCAGTATTATGGGAGAGGTACATGGTCATAGTGAAAGCCCTTTTTCTCCCTTTCTTTCTTTTATTTTTAAAAGACTTTAGTTTTTTTAGAGCACTTTTAGGTTCATAACAAAATTGAAAGGAAGGTACAGAGATTTCCCATTTACCCCCAAAACCCACACATGCATAGCCTCCCCCATTATCAACATTCCTCACCAGAATGGTACATGTTACAACTGATGAACCTACAGTGACACATCATAATTACCCAAAGTCTATAGTTTTCCTTAGGGTGCATTCTTGATGTTGTACATTCTATGGGTTTAGACAAATGTGTGATGACATATATCTATCATTATAATACCTTAGAGTATTTTCATTGCCCTAAAAATCCCCTGTGCTCTGCCTATTCATTCCTCCCTCTCCTCCCCACTGGCAACTACTGATATTTTTATTGTGTCTATAGTTTTGCTTTTTCCAGAATGTTGTATAATTGGAATCATATAGTATGTAGCCTTTTCAGATTTGCTTGTTTCACTTAGTCATATGCATTTAAGGTTCCTCCGTGTCTTTTCACAGCTTGATAGCTGATTTCTTTTTAGTGCTGATAATATTCCTTTGTCTGGATGTACCATAGTTTGTTTATCCATTCGCTTACTAAAGGGCATCTTGCTTGCTTCTCAGTTTTGGCAATTATGAGTAAAACTGCTAGAAACATTTGTGTGCAGGTTTTTATGTGGAGATAAGTTTTCAACTCCTTTGGGTAAATACCTGGGAGCCTGATTGCTGGATCGAATGGCAAGAGTAAGCTTAGTTTTGTAAGAAATTGCCAAACTATCTTCCAAAGTGGCTGTACCATTTTGTATTCCTGCTAGCAATGTATGAGAGTTCTTGTTACTCCACATCCTTGCTAGCATTTGGTGTTTTCTGTGTTCTAGATTTTGGCCATTCTAATAGTGTGTAGTGGTATCTTTTTGTTGTTTTAATTTGCATTTTTTGGTTGACATATGATGTGGAGCATCTTTGATGTCTATATATCTTTGTGTTTCTATCAAGATCTTTGGCCCATGTTTGAACTGGATTTTTTTTTCTTATTGTTGAGTTTTAAGAGTTCTTTATATATTTTGGATAACAGTCCTTTATCAGATGTGTCTTCTGCCGATATTTTCTCCTGGTCTGTGGCTTGTCTTCTCGTTTTCTTGACATTGTCTTTTGCAGAACGGAAGTTTTTAATTTTAATGAAGTCCAGCTTAGCAATTTCTTTCATGGATGTTGCCTTTGATGTTGTATCTAAAAAGTCATCACCGTGCCCAAGGGCATCTAGGTTTTCTCCTATGTTCTAGGAGTTTTACAGTTTTGTGTTTTTCATTTAGGTCTATGATCCATTTTGAGTTAATTTTTGTGAAGGGTGTAAGGTCTGTTTCTAGATTCATTTTTTATATATGTGGATGTCCAGTTATTCCAGCATTTGTTGAAGAGACTGTCTTTGCTCCATTGTATTGCCTTTGCTCTTTTATCAAAGATCAGTTGACTGTATTTATGGAGGTTTATTTCTGGGCTCTCTGTGCTGTTCCATGGATATATTTGTCTGTTCTTTCACTAATACACACTGTCTTGATTACTGTAGCTTTACAGTAAGTCTTGAAGCTGGGGAGCACCATTCCTTAAACTTTGTTTTTCTCTTTCAGCATTGTGTTGGCTATTCTGAGTCTTCTGCCTGTCCATATAAACTTTGGAATCAGTTTGTTGATATCCATAAAATAACTTGCTGGGATTTTGATTTTGATTGGGGTTGCATTGAATCTATTTTTTCTTTGTTTTGTGTTTATTTAGTTTAATTCAACAAGTGTTTATTTGGCACATAGGATTCTGTCCTATGTCCTGGGCTTAAAGAAAAGAAAAAGACCTATGCCCTACACTCAAGACATATACCCTCTGGCGGGTCTCTCTCTCTCTGTCTCTCTCTCTCTCACACATAGACACACACACACACACACACACACAATCACGTGTAAGCATCATTTTTCTATAATGACAGTACTATAGGAGGAATGTGTACAAAGCACTTGGAGAGGAACAAAAGATTTGTTCTTCCTGGACAAGTCAGGAAGTGCCTCAAAGAAAAGGTCACATTTGGCTAGGCTTTGGCGGAGCCAGTTTCGGGAGTTAGGGATGGAAGGGGATTGAAGGACATTCTGAGATGGAGAAGAGCACGGGCACAAACAAAGCAAGCACATAGTGTGTTCTGGGAAATGTGAGTAATTTAAAGTTTCTGGGGGACGTTTTCACAGTTTTTACTGTGACACTTTTCAGGTGTGAGTCTTTTTTTGTATTTTAATTCATTTAATGAGTACTTGGCAAGATGAGGGAGGCAGAGAAATAAAGAGCGCTGGGCTTTACACTCAAGGAATTTACAGTTTCACTGGAAAGTTATGGCAGTAAAAATTGTCTGGGAAACAATATAGATATTTTAAAATTTTACTTAAGTTCTCCCTGGTTAAAATATATACATTTCTCCTTGAGAAAATTATCCTAACAATTTTCTACACAGCTTTTTATTTTGTAACAAGATAGCAAAACGTTTTAATCTCCGTATATCTTTCAAAACAGTTGTTTGAAACGCATTTAGAATCATGAGATGATAAACTTGTATGTGTGTCTCTGTAAGTATAGGTGGTTTCAGACTTCATTTCCTGTCTGAGGATGTTTCTGATTGGGTAATGCGTACCCAGGTGTCAAGGCACGATTGAATGCCATCTCTTCCGTGAAACCTTTCCTCCAGGAAGAAGTAGTTTTTCTGTCCTTTAAATTCCCATAGCATTTTGTTGTTGTCTGATGGCAGCTTTATATACATATATTTATTTACTTTTTAAATTGAGGTCACACTGGTTTATAACATTGTATAATTTTCAGGTGTACATCTTTATATTTCCACTTCTGTATAGACTGCATCATGTTTACCACAAAAGTCTAGTTGCCATCTTTCACATGTGCCATTTACCCCTCTCACCCTCCTCCTGCCCCCTTCCCCTCTGGTAACCACCAATCTGGTCTCTGTTTCTATGTGTTTGTTTGTTTATCTTCCACATATGAGTGAAATCACATGGTATTTGTCTTTCTCTGACTTATTTCAATTAGCGTGATACCCTCAAGGACCGTCCATGTTATCACAAATGGCAAGATTTCATTTTTTTTATGGCTGATTAATATTACGTTGTATAAATATACACACACACACACATACACACACACACACACACACCCCAAATCTTCTTTATCTGTTCATCCATTGATGGGCACTTAGGTTTCTTCCAAGTCTTAGGTATTGTGAATAATGCTGCAGTGAACACAGGGGTGCATATATCTTTCGAATTAGCGTTTTCATGTTCTTTGGATAAATGCCCAGAAGTGGGATAGCTGGATCATCTGGTATTTCTGTTTTTAATTTTTGAGGAATCTCCGTACTGTTTTCATTATTGGCTGTACCAATTTACGTTCCTACCAGCAGTGTACGAGGGTTCATTTTCCTCCACATCCTCTCCAACGCTTGTTGTTTCTTGTCTTTTTAATAATAGCCATTCTGACAGGCATGAGGTGATATCTCATTATAGTTTTGATTTGTATTTACCTAATAATTAGTGATGTTGAACATCTTTTCATGTGCCTGTTGGCCATCTGTATACGAAAAATGTCTGTTCATACCCTCTGCCCATTTTTTGATTGTGTTGTTTTTTCTTGTTGAGTTGTATGAGTTCTATAAAGAACTCATAGAACTCATTGGTTATATGATTTGCAAACATTTTCTCCCTGTTGGTAGGTTGTCTTTTTGTTTTGTTGATGGTTTCCTTTGCCATGTAGAAGCGTTATAGTTTGATGTAGTCCCATTTGTTTATTTTTTCTTTTGCTGCCCTTGCCTGGGGAGACATGATATTCGTAAAGATACTGCTGAGACTGATGTCAAAGAGCATAATGCCTGTGTTTTCTTCTAGGAATTTTATGGTTTCAGGTCTTACATTCAAGTCTTTAATCCATTTTAAGTTAATTTTTGTGTATGGTGTAAGATAATAGCCTAGCTTCATTCTTTTGCATGTGGCTGTCCAGTTTTCCCAACACTGTTTGTTGAAAAGACCTTCCTTTCTCCATTGTGTATTCTTGGCTCCTTTGTTGAAGATTAGCTGTCTGCAGATGTGTGGTTTTATTTCTGGGCTCTCAATTCTGTTCCCTTGATCCATGTCTCTGTTTTTCTGCCAGTACCATGCTGTTTTGATTACTATAGCTTTGTAGTATATTTTGAAATCAGGCAGTGTGATACCTCCAGCTTTGTTCTTTTTTCTCAGGGTTGCTTTGGCTATTTGGAGTCTTTTGTTGTTCCATATAAATTTTAGGATTCTTTGTTCTATTTCTGTGAAAAATGTCCTTGGAATTGTGATTGGGATTGCATTGAATCTGTAGATTACTTTAGGTAATATGGACGTTTTAACTATGTTAATTCTTCCAATCCATGAGCATGGAATATCTTTCTATTTCTTTGTCTTTTTCAATTTCTTTCAGTAGTACTACAGTTTTCAGTCTTTCACCTCTTTGGTTAAATTTGTTCCTAAGTGTTTTATTCATTGTGTTGCAATTGTAAATGGGATTGTATTCTTGATTTCTTTTTCTGCTAGTTCGTTGTTAGTGTATAGAAATGTGACTGATTTTTGTATGTTGATTTTGTATCCTGCAGCTTTACCATATTCATTTATTGTTTCTAATAGTTTTTTTGGTGGATTCTTTAGGGTTTTCTATATATATATATAATCATGTCATCCACAAATAGTGACAGTTTTACTTCTTCTGTATATTTTCTTTAATGTAGTGTTACTTGTGTAGTTGTCTGATATCTCATTCTACATGGGAAGCATTTTTAGACCTGTTTTAATCTCTCTGTTACACATTTTAGGCATTCAGTAACAATTTCTTGAGTGATCTCTTACCTTTTTTGGTGGATACAATATTGAGAAACTGAGTGGGAGTAAAAGATATCAGATATTTTTTAAAGAAAACTGTGTAAAATATTCTTTTGCAGTATCTCATCCTCCCAAGAATCTAGTGAGAGATATTAACCCCCACTTTACAGATGAGGCAACAGAGGCTTAGTAGAATGATAAATCACAGGGCTTGAAGGAACTTGAATGCTATTCCATCTATGAATAGTGTCTGTCTTTGCAGGCAGTAGAGTAGGAGAATGGTATCGATAGATAAGCCCTGTATGGACAGATAAAGCAGCAGTTTGTGGACAGATCCACAGAGCATGCTTTTCTTGTTATTCACCTGGCTTTCTCCTGAGCCTTTAGCTTTCTATGTTAGGTTTGAGGAGAGGAAAGAAGGAAAAGAGAGAAGAGCTACACAAAAGAGGTACACATAAACTTATTTCACTTTTGTGTATAAGACAAAAATCTCAGCAAGTGAAAAAAAAAGATAATTAAAACTGGCTTAAGCAGAAAAAAAATTGAGAGATGGGACATTTATGGGCTTTCATAGTTGGGAGTTCAAGAGTAGATATGGCCCCAGACACAGCTGGATCCAGGGCCTCAGGTAGCATCTCCAGGTCCCTCTTCTTGGCTATCTCTTGGCTCTCTTTCAGCATTGGCTCTGTTTTCAGGTAATGTCCCTTCTCCTGCTAATTAAATAGCTGGAAGAGAGAGTTCCCCTTTCCTCATAGCTCCAGCAAAAGTTCTGAGATCAACTTTGATTGGGTCGTGAACCTATCCCTAATTATGTCTCTGTGGTCAAAAGAATGCCATGATTCGCCAGGCCTGAGTCACAAGAGGTAGAGTCAAGTCATCCACCTGAGCCAGGTATACGTAGAGAGTTGAAGAAGGGGTTTTCAAAGGGATCTGAGGCTTTTACAAGAACAAGGGGGCATGGGTGCTGGGTGGGCAAGAATAATGGAAGCCTACTGCACCTGGCTGGAGTGTGTAGCCCAAATATGGTTCTAGTGATAATAGAGTCATTCTCGACTTCAACTTTGCCTCTGGCTTACGTGGCAGTGGCAGAAACTGTGGTGTGGCAAAGGGGGTTTTAACTTACTTTCGAGGAGAAATGGATTGTTTGAATCTGGACCTTGAGTGAAGACTTGATTAAAATGGTTCTTTTTATTTGGCTTAGGGTCCTATAGAATGAGATGCTCTGGATTTTAATAGAATGACAGTTTACATTTGTAGGACAGAAAACTTCACATCATTAGTGAAAACCGGAAATTATGATCCACTCAGAGCAATGCAGGCTGTTTTTATCTATAGCCAACAGAATGGAAACTTGGCTTATTCAGTGCTGGTTATCTCCGATGGTTAATGAAAGAATTAAAAAAAACTAGGCCAGGAGTCCACAGTGGAAGTCATGATTGTATTAGCATTGTGGGTACTCACCTTAATTGCAAAACTTCATTAGGTACGATGGGCACAGTTTCCTGTGAACCTTGTCTTTGCACTGAGGGATGAGCAACTATTCTCAGAATAGGGCCTACTTGTCTGCTGCCGGAAAGCTTTTTTTTTCCTTTAAGTCCTTTATGAAACCTTTTATTAGATCATTTTAATAATCATTTTAAGACTACTCTTGAAGCTTTTGTCTGAAGTCTGTTTTTCTGTTTCTTTGCGGAGCTGCTTAAAATTCTGACTTCTCTTCTGAGGACTGAGGAATCTTGTATCCCAGACACTTGGAGAATAATGAGAATAATGCATGAACCTAGTTCAGTCTTTGAGCAGAGTCTGTTAAACAAATTTCACTATGATGCAGACATGCTCACCACGTCTAGGACTGTGTTACAAGTGAAATAGAATTTTTGTAGTTATAATTATGAATAATTCATGATAGATTCCTTATTGTATTCATGATCTCACTCATTCAGTCGATATTTTTTGAGTGTCTGCTGTGAACTATGCACCATACTAGGCACTGGGGATATAGAAATGAAAACTTTATTTCTGGTCCCCAAGGAGTCTAGGATCTAGAGAAGGTGAAAACACGTCATTAAAATACTGTGTGTGTCAGTTGTTAGGACAGATAGAGGTACACATCAGAGGAACCCAAATGAGGGGCATATGACCGAGCCAGGGAAATGCAGGCAGCAAAGGCCTCCTGGAGGAGGTGACCATCATGGAGGAGGTGATCCTTGAACACTGACGTTATTTACAAAGAGACAAAGAAAATGCAAGTGGAGTACAGGGTGTGAGAGATGGTGAGAGATTAGGCGCTGAGTTTAGATATTTTATTTTATCCTGAAAGGTGATGGCGATCCCTGAAGAGTTTAAGTAGGAATGGGGTATGATCAGATTGACACTTTGTTTTATTGTTTATTTTTTTGAATAGACAGTACATTTATATGGTTTCAAATAAAAAAAATAATAATATAGAAGGGGATATAGTGAAAAATTTTCCACTTACCTGATAACCTTCCCCTCAAACAACCCCTGCATGAGTTTCTTGTATATCTTCTTAAAACTATGTTCTGCAAATAGAAGCAACTACAAAAATCCGTGACTCCATTTGTCCCCCACCTCCTTTCGTACAGATGGTAGTACACCATGCGTACTGTGGTGCACTTGCTGTGTTCACTTAGCTCTTTCTCTTGGCGAGATCTCTCCATATCAATGTAGTAAAATCATCTTTTCTTTCTTTTGTTTTCATTGTTGTTCTTTTCTTATGGCTGCTTAATTTTCTGATGGCCCGTGATTTACTTAGCCAGTCCACTGTTGATGGACGTTTAGGTTTTTTCTAATTTTTTTCTGTTACAAACAGAGCTGTAACAAATTGCATTGGAGATAGAAGACTGGCATTTCAGAAAGTTCAGTAAGGGCTTAAATATTAGTTGAATGAATGATTGAATGGAAGGTAGATGGGTTAGAGAGGAGCAGGGAGGGATGTGAAAGGATGAGACTGGAGATGGGGAGTCCAATTGTGAGGTTACTGCAATTATCTGGGAATAGAAAAGAGGGGAGAGATTAGAGGGATATATGTTTAGGAGATCTGGTAAGACTAGGTGACCTGAGTAATGTGATTAGGGGACGGAGTAGTCAAGCATGATTTCTTAGAATAATAGTAATACATTGGACAAATAATAAGACATTTATGACCCATATGTCATAGATAAAAATAGCTCCATTTTCATTGGGAAATACAAGCACAGAGTTGAAGGCAACCAGTCGCAAAGACAGCCAGTGGAAATAGAAAGTAGGAATCACTGAGTGTTGATTGCTACTTGCTGTTTCTTCTGATCTGGTTTTTGTAACTCTTCTGCTCTTATTGCTAAACCACTTTCTCTTTTTATTCCAACTAGTTATCTTTTTAGACTTCTTTTTTTCCTCCCTTAATTTGAACCCTTGTTTTATAGATCAGACACTTGACAATTCCTCAGGTGCTGAGAAATCAATGAATTGACTTTTCACTCGGATGATTAGAAAGTAAGACAATGTGTAAGACATCCTCATCAACACTTGTTATTGTCCATCTTTTTGGTTAGAGCCATGCTAGTGGGCCTGAAGTGGAATCTCTTTGTAGTTTTGATTTTCATTTCCTTAATGACTCATTGTGTTGCACATGGGCATATGTTTTTTGTTTTTTTAAATTTTTTAATTGATGTCTGAATAGTTTATAACATTGTGAAATTTTGGTTGTACATTATTGTTTGTCAGTCACCATATAGATGCCTCCCTTTACCCCTTGTGCCCACCTCCCAACCCCCTTGCGCCTGGTAACCACCTTACAGTTCTCTCTGTCCATGTGTTGGTTTATATTCCACATATTAGTGAAATCATGCCGTGTTTGTCTTTCTCTTTCTGGCTTATTTCACTTAACATAATACAGGCCTGTGTTTTTAACTGAAAATTTTTGGTGTAATCCTCGACCCTATGTTCAGTGCTGGGAATATAGGTGTGAACAAGGCAGCCTCAGTCACTGCTCTCTTGGAGTTTAGACTTTATGTGGGATGGTAGATAGGAACAAAATAATTACAGTTAGAGTCTTAATAAGAAATTAATTAAGGACAAGGACATAACAAGGACGAGACATGGACCCTTAATAAACTTTTTAGATTTTCTATTCAGTGATTTAAGTCTTTTCCATTATCATTGGAGGCCCAAATTCATTCAGTGGGTTTTTAAAGATATTATATATGACATTTTTACATTTGCTTTTAAAAATAATTCAAAAGAAATGAGAGCATATTAAAGGAAAAAAATACACAAATGTGTAAAGAAGTGGAATATTCTACCTGCCTCTGCACTCCAGCCATTAACAGCTTGGTGACTGTTGCTCCAGATCTGTTTCCATAGCACGCACAAATTTGCATCATCTAGAGTTCTTTTTTTTTTTTTTGCTGAGGAAGATTTGCCCTGAGCTAACATCTGTTGCCAATCTTCCTCTTTTTGCTTGAGGAAGATTCAGCCCGAACTAAAATCTGCCAGTCTTCCTCTTTTTCCTATGTGGATCACTGTCACAGCATGACCGCTGCCGAGTGGTGTAGGTCTGCACCTGGGAACCAAACCCAGGCTGCCGAAGTGAAGCATGATGAACTTAACCACTAGGCCATGGGGCTGGCCCTTCATGTAGAGTTTTTTTTTTTTTTGTGAGGAAGATTGGCCCTGACCTAACATCTGCCCATCCTCCTCTTTTTTACTGAGAAAGATTGGCCCTGGGCTAACATCCATGCCCATCTTCCTCCACTTTATATGGGACGCCGCCACAGCGTGGCTTGATAAGCGGTGCGTCGGTGCGCGCCTGGGATCCGAACCGGCAAACCCCAGGCCGCCGCAGCAGAGCACGCGCACTTAACCACTTGCGCCACCGGGCGGGCCCTTCATGTAGAGTTTTGACTAAAGAAACTGCTTTCCTAAAGAATTTTCACTTCTTTTTTGTGACTAGTGATTCACTTTCTTTGGAATATGGAGTGATTTTACTGATTTTACAGTGATTTCTGTTGCGGGGGGCTGGGGATTACTAACTATTGGGTGCTTCCTGTGTGCTGGTGTTCTGCACTTAACGCAGGTTCACTTTGGCTGTGATGGCATGACTCCCCATGTTTCCCCTTTCACTGCAGATGGTCCCCATCCCTGCTGGAGTGTTTACGATGGGCACAGATGATCCTCAGATAAGGCAGGATGGGGAAGCACCTGCAAGGAGAGTCGCTATTGATGCCTTTTACATGGATGCCTATGAAGTCAGTAACGCTGAATTTGAGAAGTTTGTGAATGCAACTGGCTATTTGACAGAGGTAATGGGGTTAGGATGGGGAGGGAGGACTTGTTCTTTTCTAAGGTCAATTAACCACTTTTTACTATGTGCCCAGCGCTGTGCTAAGCACTTTATGTATATTTCATCTAACTTAATTCTCATAGCAACCCCGTGAGGCAGGTTATTTTTCAGGTAGCAAACTGAGGATTAGAAAAGTGATTTGCCTTGAGTTGTACAGCTGGTTTGTGGTGGAGCTGGGATTCAAGCCTGGCCAATGTGACCCCAGGGCCTGTGTTCGTAACCATTATGCTATATTGTGTCAGTGCTTTAATATGCCAGTGAGTGCCACTATCCACTCTGGCTTTGAGATAACAGCATGTAAAGTCAGGCCACTTTTCCCTCTCAAAAAATTGTAGTTTGGTTGTTCCTGAAGCATTATGTATTTCCTAAGTGACAGATGTGGAAGTGCAGCTTTTCATTTGTGTGGTTTTATTCCAATGCCTGACAACTCATAAGCTCTCCTGTGGCAGTTCCAGGCTTTATCCTGTGGTCACTGAGTCACAAAGCATGGTTCTGAAAGTGGATGTTTGCTGTAAATGGGAGTAAGAAGATGGAGGCTTTCTAGTTTATGAAAGTTTCTGTAAGTGTCGAAAAGATACTTGTTTTGTAGGCTTACCATTTTCTCTTGCCAAAGGACTTTACCCTTGCCTTCAGTTTGTGGAGTTCTTGTTGTTTTTTTTCCAGGCCAAAACTATCTCTTTTTTATTCAAAGATAATTTGAGAGTGACTGCTGAAAGCAAAAGAACATTGAAATTTGGTTTTGCATTGTCACGTTTCTTTGGAATTTCATAATATATACAAAGTGGTTGTCTTTTTTTGTACCTGTTTGTCCCTGTTCTTGATACTCTCAGGTCAAGTTCCTCAATCGTCTACTTAAGTTAGAAGAAGACTTCTAAGGGAAGAAGCTTCTTTTAGACTAGAGTTCTCCAGGAAGATGAGATGGAATAAGCAGAATTTAGGGCATCCAGGAACATGGATGGGGGAAAATTACATCTGGATTTTTACTACCCTCTACCTGAAATTTAGCATTTCCTTCAATTATGAAGCAGACAACAAACCATAGTAATAGTAGCAATACCTATGATTTTGTCACCAGTAGAAATTACAGACATTTTTTGTACCATTATTGTTGTTGTAGATATCTTGAAATATTGTTTGCATTCATCCCCACTTTAGAAATGATGATAACTATGAGACCTGCCACTAGATCTTATTTAATATATTGATAAAGAGCATGTATATATTGCTATAGCACAAATTTGTTTTATTACTATTTTCATGTAACTAGTTTTCTTTGTAATCGTGTTGATTTTGTTTTATACATTTAAACATGTCACTCTGAGAAGGAAGTCCTTTGGCTTCACCATACTGCTAAAGGGGTCCAGGGCACAAAAAGGGTTAAGAACTCTTGCCTTGGATAAGATGCTTCATATTTTTATGGCCTTTGCAGTTTTTTCCTGTCCCTTCAGCTTCATTTTACATCACACTCCACTTGCTTACTCTGTTCTGGCCCAGCTGATTTTGGTTCTATTCCTTGAAAACACGATACTCTTTTCTGTCTTGGAGGCTCAGCCCATATCTTCTGCCTGCTTGGAATTTCTTGCTCCCTTGCCTGTCCTTTTTGCATGGCCAGCTCCTCTCATTCTTGAGTCATCTCAACTTAAATGGCCCTTTCTCAAGGAGGCTTCCTCTGCCCACTGTATCAAAAGGAGCCTTCTCTTGATACTCTTTACCTTACAAGGTCAAGTAAAGTTGTAATTATTTTCTTCTTTTCTTTATTTGACTTGATTTTTGTCTGTGCCCCGACGTGTAGGCACGATACGAACAGGGACCATGCCTATCTAATATAGACCTTGTTTCTCCATCATTTAGCCCAAAGCTGGGCACATGGTAGGTGTTTGATACATGTTGTTGTATGAAGGAATGGTTTAGGTACTCAGGCATGGTGGTGCCACAGGGGAATACAGGAAGAAGAGCCAGGGTGAAGAAAAGATGATGAGCTCTATTCAGGAAAAAGAATTGAGGTACTTGTAAGGTCTGAAATACAGGGATCCAGTAGGCAGGTAATACCGTCTAGTTAGGACAGGACTGGCCTGGAGGTTGAGATGTGAGAGTCATTTGAAGTGCTGGTGGTCATTAAAGCAATGAGATTGAAAGAGATTATCTAGCAGTAGGTCAGTGTATTTCACCAGCTGAGCTGATCACACATGCAGGTTCCTTGGCCTCACCCCAGATCTTCAGAATCAGAATCTCTGGGGTTGGAGGGCAGTAATCTTAACTACTATCAGCTGACTTAACTACTAACAAACTGGCCAGGTTATCTCAGCTGCACAAAGCCTGAGAGGCCTGGTGTAGAGTAAGAAGAAGAGAGCCAGGGGCAGAGCGCTGGGGAGCAACAGTGTTTTAGGGGCTAGAAGGAGAGCCCATGTATGTCAGGAGATGAGTAAGAAGAGTCAGAAATGGAGCACAAAAACTAGGAGAGGAGAATCATGAGACCAAGGGACGAGGGTGGCTGTTTGCAGAACGGAGTCACATACAACAAAGAGAACCAGATGAGAATTTGAGACAGTAATGTTAAATAAAAATAATTAAGGAGTGACGTCAGTGTCATGGCGGAGTGAGCTTTCTTGTAAACTCTTCCCCCGATAAGATACAACAAAAGGGACAGTCACAGACCAACAAGGGAGTCTCACACAGCAAAAAGGAAGATTGGAAAGACCCACAATGCTGCACATCTGAGAGTGGACCTGCTGGGGCTCCCGGAGAATGTGGGGAGAGGTAAGGAGAAATCCTCTCCCTCCCCATCAGACCGGCGATTCGGGTCCGTGTGGCTCCCAGAGAGGGGGGCGGCCCTCTGTGTGGAAACCGTACCTCTTTGGGCTCTCTCAGCCAGTGGGAAACTCCCACACAGAGGACTCATAACTGCTGCAGGGGTGCCATCAACATTTGAGCACCCAAGGAGAGCGGATAATGAGGGGTGAGCGAGAAGTCTCCCATTCCAGGGACCCAGCGGGCAAAAGAGAGAGCCCCCCCACTCCCCCCAACCCCACATGCCTGACACTGCAGCTCAGCTGACCAGACAGAGTGGCCGGGGCGGATCGCAGGTAGGCGGCCTATGGCCGCAGAGCAGCCAGGGCGGAGTGCGAGGGTCTCAGATTACACAGCCCTTAACCCCCACATGGTGGCGGCAGGTGGAAACTACAACCAGATATTTCCAGGATGTGGAAAAACAAAACGAATACAGGAACCACAATGCAAAGGTACATTAAATCGCCAGACCAGAAGTAAAATGACAAGCAACCACAAATCAATCCTGAAGGCACAGAAATCCATAACTTAAATGAGAGAGAATTCAAAATAGCTATCATGAGAAAGCTCAATGAAATACAAGGCAACACAGATAAACAATTCAACGAGATAAGGTGTTTCTTCACAAAAGAAATTGAAATCATAAAGAAAAACCGATCTGTATTGATGGAGATTAAAAACACAATGGAGGAGATAAAGGAGAATCTGGAATCTTTAAGGAACAGAGCTGACAATATGGAGGAAAGAATTAGCATTATAGAGGATAGGAATACAGATATGCTTCTGATGGCGGAGGAGAGAGAACTAAGACTAAAAAGAAATGAAGAAAGTCTCCAAGAAATATCTGACTCAATTAGGAAATGTAACATAAGAATTATAGGTATTCCTGAGGGAGAAGAGAGGGAAAGAGAAACAGAGAGCTTATTCAAGGAAGTAATAGTTGAGAACTTCCCAAATCTGGGGAAGTAGCAGGAAATACCAGTAAGTGAAGCCAATAGGTCGCCTAAATACGTCAGCAGGCAAAGGCCCACCCCACGGCATACAGTGGTAAGGCTGGCTAAAGTCAATGACAAAGCAACAATTTTAAGGGCAGCTAGACAAAAACAAAAAATAACGTACAAAGGAACTCCCATCAGGCTCTCACCGGATTTCTCAACAGAAGCTTTACGGGCTAGGAGAGACTGGAATGATATATTCAAAATACTGAAAGACCAAAACTTTCAGCCAAGAATACTCTATCCAGCAAAAATAACCTTCAAATATGATGGAGAAATAATAACATTCCCAGATAAACAAAAGCTAAGGGAGTTCATGGCCACGAGACCCCCACTACAAGAAATGCACAAGAAGGCCCTCAGGCCTGAAAAAAAGAAGAGAAAGGGAATACAAAGCTTGGAGCAAGGAGAAAAATAGGTAGACAAAATCAGAAAAATAGTAGATCTTTACCAGAATAGGTAAGCAACCACTTAAATACCAAAATCAAAGATCAAAGGAAGGAAAACACCAAAAATAAATACAACCTCATCACTATAAACACACACCCGTAACACAAGATAGAATAAGTTGTAACAAGAATAACTTAGAAGGGGAAGAGGAAAGAGATCGAATTGACTTAGTATAAGGAGATAAGAGACCATCAGATAATGGACTATCTCATGCAAAAGACTTTTTATACAAACCTCGAGGTAACCACTAAACAAATAATCAAAACAAAATCACATGTGATAAATAAAGAGAAAACTAGAAGAGTCATAAGACAGAACAACCAAACTGAATTGGCAGTCCAAAACAAGTGGGACAAGAAACAAAGGAAATGCAAAAGAACCTGAAAATAAGTGACAAAACGGCAACATTAAGCCCTTATATATCAATAATTACTCTAAATGTAAATGGATTGAACTCTCCAATCAAAAGATACAAAGTGGCGGATGGATTAAAAAGCAAGACCCAACAATATGCTGCCTCCAGGAAACACATCTCAGCTCTAAAGACAAGCACAGGCTCAGAGTGAAAGGATGGAAGTCAATACTCCAAGCTAATGGCAAACAAAAGAAAGCAGGTGTTGCCATACTCATATCAGACAAAGTAGACTTCAAGATAAAACAGGTTAAGAGAGACAAAGAAGGGCAATATATAATGCTAAAAAGGACACTCCACCAAGAAGACATATCAGTTATAAATATATATGCATCCAATCTAGGAGCACCAAAGTACATAAAGCAGCTATTAACAAACCTAAAAGGAGACATTAGCAACAACACAATAATCGTAGGGTATCTTAATACCCCACTTACATCAATGGATAGATCATCCAGACAAAAAGTCAGTAAAGAAATAGTGGACTTAAATGAAAAACTGGATGAGATGGACCTAGTAGACGTATACAGACCACTCCATCCCAAAACAGCTGACTACACATTCTTAAGTGCACATGGAACATTCTCAAGATAGACCATATGTTGGGAAACAAAGCAAGCCTCAATAAATTTAAGAAGTTTGAAATCATAACAAGCATCTTTTCAGACCATAATGCTATGAAACTGGAAATCAACTACGAGAAAAAAACTGGGAAAGTGACAAAGATGGGGAGATTAAACAACATGCTACTGAACAACCAATGGATCATTGATGAAATTAAAGGAGAAATCAAAAAATATCTGGAAACAAACAAAAATGAAAGTATGCCATACCAAATCATATGGGATGCAGCAAAAGCAGTCCTGAGAGGGAAACTCAGCGATAGAAGCCCACCTTAACAAATAAGAAAAAGCCCAAATAAGCAACCTTAATTTAACAGAACTAGAAAAAGAAGAACAAACAAAGCCCAAAGTCAGCAGAAGGAGAGAAATAATAAAAATCGGAGCAGAAATAAATGAAATTGAGACCAAAAAAACAGTAGAAAGGATTAATGAAACAAAGAGTTGGTTCTTTGAGAAGATAAACAAAATTGACAAACTGTTAGCCAGACTTATTAAGAAAAAAATAGAAAAGGCTCAAATAAATAAAATTAGAAATGAAAGAGGAGAAATCACAATGGATGCCATGGAAATACTAAGGGTTATAAAAATATGATGAAAAACTATATGGCAACAAATTGGACAATCCAGAACAAATGGATAAATTCTTAGACTCATTCAACCTGCCAAAACTGAACCAAGAAGAAATAGAGAATCTGAATAGACCAATCACAAGTATAGAGGTTGAAATAGTAATCAAAAACCTCCCAAAAAATAAAAGTCCAGGACTAGATGGATTCTTTGGTGAATTTTACCAAACATTCAAAGAAGATTTAATACTTATCCTTCTCAAACTATTCCAAAAAATAGAGGAAGATGGAACACTTCCTAACTCATTCTACAAAGCCAACATCACTCTGATACCAAAGCTAGACAAAGACAATACAATAATGGAAAATTACATGCCAATATCTCTGATGAACATAGATGCAAAAATCCTCAACAAAATATTGGCAAACTGAATACAGCAACACATTAAAAAGATCATACACCATGATCAATTGGGATTTATACCAGGGACTCAGGGATGGTTCAACATCTGCAAATCAAACAACGTGATACACCATATCAACAAAATGAAGAATAAAAACCACATGGTCATCTCAATAGATGCAGAGAAGGCATTTGAGAAGATCCAACATCCATTTATAATAAAAACTCTCAACAAAATGGGTATAGAAGGAAAGTACCTCCACATAATAAAGGCTATTTATGACAAACCCACAGCCAACATAATACTCAATGGGGAAAGTCTGAAAGCCATTCCTCTGAGAACAGGAACGAGACAAGGCTGCCCACTCTCACCACTGTTATTCAACATAGTACTGGAGGTTTTGGCCAGGGCAATTAGGCAAGAAAGAGGAATAAAAGGAATCCAAATAGGCAACGAAAAAGTGAAACTCTCACTATTTGCAGACAACATGATTTTATATATAGAAAACCCTAAAGAATCCACTGGAAAACTATCAGAAATAATCAAAAACTACAGCAGAGTCGCAGGGTACAAAATCAGTCTACAAAAATCAGTTGCATTTCTGTATGCTAATAATGAACTAACAGAAAGAGAGCTCAAAAAAATAATACCATTTCCAATAGCATCAAAAAGAATAAAATATCTAGGAATAAATCTTACCAAGGAGGTGAAAGACCTATACAATGAAAACTACAAGACATTATTGAAAGAAATTGATGATGACATAAAGAAATGGAAAGACATCCCATGCATATGGATTGGAAGACTAAACATGGTTAAAATGTCTATATTACCTAAAGCAGTCTACAGATTCAGTACCATCCTAATCAGAATCCCAATGACATTCTTCACAAAATAGAAAAAAGCATACTAAAATTCATATGGGGCAACAAAAGACCCCGGATAGCTAAAACAATCCTAAGAAAAAAGAAGAAAGCTAGAGGCATCACAATACCTGACTTCAAAACATACTACAAAGCAATAGTAATGAAAACAGCATGGTACTG
The DNA here is from genome assembly GCF_057802395.1 of Ceratotherium simum simum. Lineage (NCBI taxonomy): Eukaryota > Metazoa > Chordata > Mammalia > Perissodactyla > Rhinocerotidae > Ceratotherium > Ceratotherium simum. Next base: position 77,739,620 of record NC_141904.1, on the reverse strand, counting down.
GTTCAAAAACAGACACACAGATCAATGGAACAGAATTGAAAGCCCAGAAATAAAACCACACATATACGGACAGCTAATTTTTGACAAAGGAGCTAAGAACATACAATGGAGAAAGGAAAGTCTCTTCAATAAATGGTGTTGGGAAAACTGTACAGCCACATGCAAAAGAATGAAAGTGGACCATCTGCTATTGCCATTCACAAAAATTAATTCAAAATGGATCAAAGACCTGAATGTGAGACCTGAAAATATAAAACTCATAGAAGAAAATATAGGCACCACACTATTTGACATTGGTCATAAAGGAATCTTTTCAGATGCCGTGCTTACTCAGACTAGGGAAGCTAAAGAAAAAATAAGCAAAGTGGGACTTTATCAGATTAAAGAGCTTCTACAAGACAAGTGAAACCAGGATCAAAGTGAATAGACAGCCCACCAGCTGGGAGAAAATATTTGCAAAACATTTATCTGACAAGGGGTTAATCTCCATAATATATAAAGAATTCACACAACTGAACAACAAAAAAACAAATAACCCAATCAAAAAATGGACAGAGGAACAGACTCTTCTCCAAAGAAGATATACAGATGGCCAATAAGCACATGAAAAGATGTTCAACATCGCTAATCATCAGGGAAATGCAAATCAAAACAACGCTAAGATATCACCTCACGCCCATTAGAATGGCTATAATCACCAAGACAAAAAACAACAAATGTTGGAGAGGATGTGGAGAAACAGGAACCCTCATACACACCTGGTGGGAATGCAAACTGGTGCAGCCTCTGTGGAAAATGGTATGGAGATTCCTCAAAAAATTAAAAATAGAAATACCTTATGATCCAGCTATCCCACTACTGGGAATCTATACAACGAACCTGAAATCAACAATCCAGAGAGGCTTATGCACCCCTATGTTCATTGCAGCATTATTCACTATAGCCAAGAAGTGTAAGCAACCCAAGTGTCCCTCAACTGATGATTGGATCAAGAAGATGTGGTATATATATACAGTGGAATACTACTCTGCCATAAAAAAAGACAAAATCGTCCCATTTGCAATAACATGGATGGACCTGGAGGATATTATGTTAAGTGAAATAAGCCAGAAAGAGAAACACAAACACCGTGTGATCTCACTCATATGTTCAATATAAACCAACACATGGACAGAGAAAACTGTTTTAGAGTTACCAGGGGCAGTGGGGGAAGGGGGTGGGCACAAGGGGTGAAGGGAGACGTGTATATGGTGATCGACAAACAAAAATGTACAACCAAAATTTCACAATGTTATAAACTATTAAGACATCAATAAAAAAATAATAATAATTAAAATACAGATTTCCATCTGATGCTTGAACTGGCCACTTGAGATTTATAAGCACAGTTGACACCTTAGTGGAGCTAGACTATGTCAGAATATCAGCAAACAATGACATTTAATTCTTTTAGCTAGATTCCAGGAACAGAGCAAAGGACAAAGGTTGATTATATTATCTGACATGTAAAGAATACTGTTTTTTTTCCAAAGTCATTTGTAATACTTGGGGAGATGTGTTTCCATCAGCAGGAACAATCACATTCTCAAAAGCTAATCTCTTCCAGTCTGTATTCTTATCAGCTAAATGAGCCTTAAATGAAAATGGTTTCTTGTAAGTGACGTTAACCTGTCTTAATAGGAAGCTAGATGCTTTTAAGTCATTTCTGAAACCTCTGGGAAGTCATAAGAAAAACTTAAGTTCACATGGACAAGAAGAATCACTTTAATAGTGTGCAAAGAGAATGGCACGTGTGAAGCACGTCACTACAACCTTTTCTGGATTTTTATTTCCTTCTTTATAGGCTGAGAAGTTTGGTGACTCGTTTGTCTTTGAAGGCATGTTGAGTGAGCAGGTGAAGACTGATATCCAACAGGCAGTAAGTAATGTTTAAACAGGCTCTCATATTTCTCTGCTGGCCATTGGAAAGGGCTTGGGTGAAAAATCCAAGCTACAAGTGCCCCTCTCCTCTTCCCTGCAACACCCCACCATTCTCCCGCTATAGATTTGCCCCTAAACAGGCCTATGGACCTGGACACCTTGTCTTGAGGAAAATGGCACAAGTCCAGGATGGTATCTGAAGAAGTATTGGGTCTGACTTGAGCTGCTGTCTTTTGCACCCAAGTAATACATTGTGTTGCTAAGTAGAACTCAGCTGGCCTCTAAACACTTCTGGGTTTCTTTTACTCATAGTCATTTCTAGAATAGAGAGTTAAATGTGGATGTTTTTTACTTTTCTTCTTACAGTCTTGAACTCATCAGGTGCTGATATGGAGAGAGAGCTTCCTGTTTAGACATTTATGAATTCACCTGATCAGAGGGGTATTCATGGAAGGGGGCCCTTCACTCTGGATATTCATAGGAAATTGAGCCAGGGATCTGGTCCTTACCACCCGGGGGTGTACCTGCTCTCATGGAGATGATCCAGGGAGTGTGAATTAGGTGTGTTTTTCTCAGAAATCATGGAAACAGTGGACTGGGCCTCCATAAGCACCTATGTAGTGAGTGGAACTTGGGATTTCCGTTCCAGACATTTTAGCAGGTCTGTGTATGTTTGAGCATTTGTTTGCATACAAGTCTCGTGAGGAGGCAGAAAATAAAAGAACAAGGGAAGGACTATGAGTAAGCTGGGGTGTTGAGGCTTCATAAGACAAAGAGGGCAGAGAATGCAGAGGAGGGAGGAGGTGGTGAGAGGGGAAAGGAAACGGGTCAGCTGGCTCAAGGGAGACTGATTAAGATACAGACGTTGAGGACGGGACTCTAATCTTCCTTTGTTATACAAGTTCCCTTTCAGCTCCTGCCTGAACTCCGTCTCTATGTGTGGGTGTGACTGTTCTTCTCTCTCATGAGCAGCATTGCCAGAAAAATTAAACTGTCCTGGCCTGTGTTTTCTTTCTCTTCAAATGAATGTAGCAAAAGTTGCCCCTGGGGTGGGGGGGTGGGGGCTAAGATAAGGTAAAACTAGACTTGTTCTCAACATTTATAGGAGAATCAGGCCAATTTTTTGGTATGTGTTTTAGATAAATGTTTTAAAAGCATGCCTGAGCTCAATTTGAATTTCAGTTTTCTTTCCTCGTTACAAGTTTATATTACGTCTATTATGTAATCTGATGTACCTTTTTTTTTAAAGGGCTTTGAGGTCAGATTGGCCTAGCTGATGAGCCAGCAACTCAGGATGTGGTGCCTTGTTTTAAGACACGGAGTTCAGATGAGGGAGGGCTTTGCACTTATTTTTGATTTGCGCTTTCAGATACAGGGCCTCTTGTCACTTGAGAGCCTCCAAGCACATTAGGCGTAAAGGCAGAGGCAGATTATTGCCAGGCTCTGGAGGTGCCTGGTAAGAGCGTAGTGAAGTGTGTGTGCTGGTTACTAGGATGAGAACAAGCAGCTCTCTCTGGATCGTAGTGTTGGTCACTTGCTTAAATGCTCGTAATGGAAAAGCAAACCTTTTAAGCATGTTTAGAAAGGGTTGGAAGGAATAAAATGAATCTGTGGATGATCTGAGAAAGGTAAGGTTTTGTTTTTCAACCCCCTCTTAGGTCTGACATAGCCGTAAGCACCAGACCTGCTTTTAACCCAGTGTTTGCAGAAGTGTAGGATGTGGGATGGTCCATGAGATGACTGAGTGAAACAGGAGATGAGTTAAGCTGGTACATGGCCAAGGATAAAATAATCCTGAATCTCGAAGTGAGCAAGTTCTTCCCTTTTCAGCTCTCTTTCAAGACCTGGTTAAGTCAAGACAAAAGTCTCATCGGGTGCTAGCATGTCATTAACACTCGATGACACTTGTTAGTCTCCTTTTTAATATAGAAAATAGGCCTCGGAGCCTTCCTCAGGCTACAGTAGCTAGCTGGAATTTAATAATATTGTTTACTTTCATGTAATTATTTTAAATGTTTCATATAATTTAAATAAATGTCGTTATTTTAAATGTTGTCATAAATGTTCTGTTTATGTTACCCAATGATATAAATCTTCCTTTAAAAGAAACCATTTTTTTGTAAAATAAAACACAAATACAGAAAATCACACAAAGCAAATATGTAGTTTAGTGAGTTATCTGAAGGCAAACATGCTCATAACCATCACCTAAGTCAGGAATTAGAATTTTGCTACCTGCCCTTGCAACCCCATCCATGTGCCACATCCTGATCACCAGCCCTCTCTGTCCCTAAAGCAACCACTATCCTGCTTTTTAAAGTAGACATTTCCCTGCATTTCTTTATAGTATTATCACCAGGTGTACACCCCAAGACTATTATGGTTTAATCTTACCTATTTAAAGGAAATTTGTATCTTTTAACACCCTTTTAATCTACAGGTTTCCCTTTCATTTCTCCACTCCCCACCCATGTCTGCCTCCTCCACTCCTTTTTTTCTCTAACAGTTTATCTCTGGAAGAATCCCACGCGTTTAACCCGTAGGCTTTCCCACGGTCTGAATTTTGCTGCTTGCCCTCTTGGTGCAACTCACCTCTTCTCTCTGTCCTCTGCACTTCCTGCAGACTGATAGCTTGATCCACAGGCCTTCTCAGACTCATGCTTGAACCCTATGGCAAGACCTTAGACGCTGGTATGTTCTTTCACCAGTCGGCTCTGTTTTTTTGTGATGTTAACTGCTATTAATGCTTAGTGCCTAGAACCATTAATTCATTGGGAGTTGTAAGATAGTGAAAATCTAACAGGTTTTTTTCCATCTGTTAATTGAGATACTTTTTTTTTTTTTTTGAGGAAGATCAGCCCTGAGCTAACATCCGATGCCAATCCTCCTCTTTTTTGCTGAGGAAGATTGGCCCTGGGCTAACATCCATGCCCATCTTCCTCTACTTTATATGGGATGCTGCCACAGCATGGCTTCACAAGCAGTGCATCGGTGTGCGCTTGGGATCTGAACCTGTGAACCCCGGGCCACCGAAGCGGAGCGTGTACACTTAACCACTGTGCCACCGGGCCAGCCCCTGAAATACTTTTTTTTTTTGCTGGGAAAGATTCGCTCTGAGCTAATCTTCCTCTCTCTTTTTTTTTCGTCCCCAAAGCCCCAGTACATAGTTGTATATTCTAGTTGTAGGTCTACTTCTTCTATGTGAGCTACCACCACAGCATGGCTACTGACAGACAAGTAGTGAGGTTCCGTACCTGGGAACTGAACCCTGGCCACTGAAGTGGACCTTGCCGAACTGTAACTGCTAGGCCATCAGGGCTAGCTCTTAATTGAGATACTTTTATAAAGAGATGGTTCCCTCCATCTGCTATTTTCTTAACCATTGGTACAGTTCATGTGGGAAAGGTAGAGTAAATGCTTGATTCTTTGCTAGCTTTTAAGAAAATGAATTGGCTCCCTGCTACTCTCAAAAAGGACCAATTAAATTTTTTTTTTCTTTTTTGCCGAGGAAGATTTGCCCTGAGCTAATGTCCGTTGCCAATCCTCCTCTTTTTTCACTTGAGGAAGATTAGCCCTGAGCTAACATCTGTGCCACTCTTCCTCTATTTTGTATGTGTGACACCAGCATGGCTGGTGAGTGGAGTAGTTCTGCATCTGGGATCCGAACCTGCGAACGTGGGCTGCTGAAGCAGAGTGCGGGGAACTTTAACCACTTGGCCATGGGGCCAGGCCCTAGATTTTCTTTTTGATTAAACATTTAAAGATAATTATAGATTCGCATGCAGTAGTAAGAAATAACACAGAGATCCTGTGTACTGTTCCCCTGGTTTCCTCCAATTCTTGTATAACCATAGTACAGTTTCACAACCAGGAAGTTGACAACTGACATAATCTACTTATCTCTGTCTGATTTCACCAGTTTTATATGTATTCATTTGTATGTGTGTATATTTAGTTCTATGCAGTTTTATCACAAGTGTAGATTACACTTGTGTAATCACCAGATTTTTAAAAAATATCCTCATGAACTTATGGATTTAAAAATATTTTGTGGGTTTTATTCATTTGGGATCATACCTTTTGAAGGTCAGATTTTCCTATTTTTGGGTATTGAGTGCCTCTTCAAGTTCTTATGAGTCCTTTTAGCCCTCTCTTTTTTAAACAGCTTTATTGAGATATAATTTATAACTCATAAAATTCACCATTTTAAGTGTACAATTCAGGTTTTTTTTGTATATTTATAGAGTTGTACAGCCATCACCACAATCTAATTTTGGAATGTATCTGTCAGCTGCAAAAGAAACCATGTGCCCATTTGCAGTCACTCCCCATTTCCACCCATAACCTTAGGCAACTGTGCTGAGTCCTTTTGAAGTGACCCTAAGCTTCTTTGCTTTCCCTAATGGCAAGATCTACCCTCCACACCCACCCCCTATCCTGGAATCAGCCATTTCTCTAAGAAGCGCTAGTAACTTTTAGTAGAAAACAGTATTTCAAGGACTCTGTCTAGGTTCTAGGTGTGCTCATTGCCTTAGGTTGGTTCATTGTTTCTAGGCCTCTTTAGTGCACAGAGCTAAGATAAAATGCTGTAGGAGTTCACACTGATATTTCTACTTTAGGATTTGTAAATTAGTCTGTTTTGTATTATAATTGACCCTCTGTATCCCTGGGTGCTGCATCCACAGATTCAACCAACTGTGGATCAAAAGGCCTAGGATGGTACTAGGTACATGTACTGAACATGTACAGACTGTTTTCCTTGTCATTATTCCCTAAACAATATAGTATGACAACTATTTACATAGCATTTACATTGTATTAGGTATTATAAGTAATCCAGAGATGATTTAAAGTATATGGGAGGACACGCGTAGGTTATGCAACTACTATGCCATTTTATATAAGGGACTTGAGCATCCGTGGATTTTGGTATCCATGGGAGTCCTGGAACCGATACCCCACGGATACCGAGGGATGACTGTACGTGTATCTCCTTTTTTTCTACGCCAGGAATCCTGGTTCTCAAGGACATGGGATGATAGACTAGCCTATAAATTACTCACTTATTTTATCCCAGGTTACATATATAGTAGTCTCAAAATAACAAGATTAATGCTACCATCACCAATGTAATTACTGAGAACAGGTAGGAAAAAAAACCCACGTTTTACATATGCTTTTCCCACTTTTTCCCCAGTTTAAAAATTGTATTATTTCTGTATTATCTGAGCATGTGTCCATTATGTAAAGTGCTCAATTTTACAAGTAACTGTGTGTTTAATGCTTTCTGCATTCAATGTCTCTCTAGTCATTTGGATTAGAGAGTCTCTACTAGAGTCTTCAGGAAGTGGTCATAGGAACAATATTCCCCAAGTTTTTGCATGATGGTAACAGTTTGTCAGTGCCCTTTATACTTGAAAGTCAGTTTTGCTGGATATGAAATCTTTGTTTCACATTTGTTTTTTGTGAGTATCGTATGTATGTTATTTTGTTTTCTTTTGGAATAAAGCATTGCTATTGAAATTTTCTTTCCCTTAAAAGTTACCTGTTGTTTTGCCTAGATACCCCCCAAATTTTTTTTCCTTTTTCTTTAGTATCTGGTGATTTTGCTAGAATATATCTTGCTGTTGGTCATTATGGGTCAGTATTCTCAGGTGTGCTCTTTCAATATGTAGTTTCATAATTTTTTTTCTAATTTCAGGGAAATTTTCTTATAGATTTTGCTATTTTTTCCGGTGCCCTTACTTTTGTTTTCTTCATTAGGAACTTTTAATGTATCTGTTTGTAGGAGCCTTTTTATCCGTTTGCACTGTTAATCACTTTCTTTTGAATCATTTCCATCTCTTGTTTTTAAAATTTTCTTCCTTTTCATCTGTGTCTCAAGTAATCTTGTGTTCATTCTAAAATGACTTTTCCCTATATTTCCAGTTGTTTCTTGACTTCTCTGTCAAGGAGTCATGAATCCAAACAACAGCTCAAAAAATATGTCATGTATATACCCCAAAGAATTGAAAACAGGCACTCAGTCAGATACTTGCATATCAATGTTCATGGCAGCATTATTCACAATAGCCAAAACAGCTATTAGCTGTTAAATAGCTGGAAACAACGCAAATGTCCATTGACAAATGAATGGCTGAACAAAACGTGGCAGTATATTCTCAGATGAAGAAAAACTAAGAGAATTCATTAACAGAGACTTGCTCTAAAAGAAATGCTAAAGGAGGTTTTTTAGGCTAAAGGGAAATGATACCAGAGGGGAAAAAGGAATGAAAGAATGTTTCAGGAATGAAGGAAGAGCAACAGAAATGGTTTGGGCAAATATATATATCTTTGAGAAGTTCTTTGGCTATTTTGAAAAGTTCTTTTCAACTGAAAGCCAATTTCAGTGAGGAATCAGAATTACCAAGGTGACATCTTCTTTTTTTAAAGTAAAAATTTCCAGATAGTCATATCCAACCCAAGTAATGCTGAGTGCTTTGTTATTTGGATGATGCTGGACCAGGACGAAAGGCAAGGAATAATGCAGCCTGACCGTCTCTTATATAATCACAGCTCGGTGAAGCCTAAGCTAGAAATGGAGCCATTAGTAAGGATGCGATTTAGTTACCTAAATATGCATATCTGCATGGGTTGTAATGAGAAATGCCTTAAGGCCCAGCAGGATTCTGAGGTCACATCCCAAAAGTAATTTTTAGAAAAGCTTTAGTAAGTTAACTACAGCATAAGCCAAGCCAGAAAGTATTCAGAAAGACAATTCCAGTACATAGGAAAAGTAAATTAAAATAACTCAAAACATGTGCCCAATGGATAAATTGCTGAGCATCATTTTGGATGTTAGAAGTTTTACTTTTCTAATAGCTTAACCAACATTTCCCTGAACAACCTCAATTCAGCTTTAAGAACTTTCTTCTTTTATATGACCACCAAGACTTTTCTTTCCCAAACTGATTTTGGGGTTTGATTATTCAGAGAAGCCATAAGGAAAAGATCATAGCCTTTGAGTCAGAGAGACCTAGTTTTGACTCTCAGCTCTGCTGTTTACCAGCTGGTTTTGGAAAAAGTCATTTAACTTCTTGGCTACTCTTTTTGTCTTCTTAAGTTTGGTACTTAGTTTAAAACTTTTAAATCATCTTCTTTAATGGAAGCATTTTAGTCGACAGATTTCTTTCTAAGTGATCCCTTTAGTTCCACAAATTTTGTAGTATATTTATGATTGTTTACATATAAATATTTTCTAATGTCCAATAATATTTATTCTTTAACCTGTACATTGTTTATAAGTTTTATTTTTCAACTGCAGTTATTTTATTATCATTTTGAGTACTGATTTTGAACTTGATTGCACTGTAGTCAGATAATGTGATCTGTCTGATATTAGTCCTTGAAATTTGTTGAGTGTATCTTTATCACCTACTAGGGTTTGGCTTTCATAAATGTACCATGTGTGTTTGAAAAGAATGTGCCTTTTTTATTAGTTGGGTGCAATATTCTACACATATCCATCATAGAAAGTTGTTAGTTGTGTTGTTCAAATTTTCTACATCTTACTGATTTTTTTCCCTATGCTTCATCTCAGTAATTACTGAGAAAGATGTTTCAATCTCCATTTAAGATGGTAACTTTGATCATTTGTCTTAGCGGTTCTGTCCATTTTTGCTTTATATATTTCAAAGCTATGCTATTAAGCTTAGAAGTGTAAGTGCGTAAGTTTAGAAGTATATCTTCCTGTTAAGTTGAACTTTTTATCATTATATAGGGATTCTCTTTCTTATCTTAAAGTCTATTTTGTCTGATACCTACATAGGTGCACCAGCTTTCTTTTGGTTAATATTTGTCTAACATATACTTTTTCATCTTTTCATTTTCAATCTTTCTGTGTCTTTAAGTTTTTAGGTATATCTGTGTAAATGGTATATAGCTGCATTTTTAGAGAGTCCATTCTAACAGTCTTTGTCTTTCAGTCAAAAGTTTAGTTCCTTTATATTTATTATGATTACTGATATATTACGATTTATTTCTACCATTTATTTTTTGCTTTCTCTTTATCCCATTTTTTCCTCTTCTTTTTTCTTCAATTTCTTGGCTCTTTTTTCTACTTTTTCCTCCTTCCAACTTTGCTTGTCTTCTTAGAAATTATGTACTTTCTGTCTCTTCATTTAGTAGTTAAACTATCTACTTTAATACTCACATTTAAAGTTTAGTCTGTTAACTTTTCTGCTGTAAATACTAGGACCTTGCTCTAATCATCCTCATTCAACTTGTGTATTACCTAACCCCAAGTCTACTATTTCATTCTAATTTGTTTTCTTCTTCCACTAATTAGACATTATTAATATATTTCTGTATAATCAATATTTGTTTACCCCTATAATTACCAATATCTGTGCCCTCCATTCCTTTCTGCATCTCAGAGAGAATGTCTCTTCTGCTTAAAGGACATCCTTTGATAGTAAATGTTCTTCTAACTAATTATTTGTAAATATCTTTAATTTTGCTTCATATTGAAAGGTATTTTTACTAAGTAAAAATTTTAGGTTGGCAGTTTTTTTCTCTCAGTACATTGAAGGGATGATTTCACTGTCTTCTGGCTTTCATTGTTGCATTGAGAAGTCAGCCATCAGTCTATTGCTGTTCCTTTGTAGGTGATCTGGCTTTGGCAGCTTTTAAGACTTTGTTATTTCTATAGTTTCACTCTGATATGTCTAGGTGTTGACTTCTTTCATTTGTCCTGCTTGAGTTTCATTGGGTTTCCTGGATCTGAGGACTGGTGTTTTTTAAACAACTCTGGACTATTCTTAGCCATTATCTTTTTGAATATTGCCCTTTCCCCATTCTCACTTATCTCCCTTTGGGACTCCAATTAGATGTTGATTAGACCTGTCACTCTATCTTCCATGTCTCCCAACCTCATTTTTTAATATATCTGTTCTGTTTATATATATAATATATTTATTCTATATATACTTTATGCTATATATATTTAGTATTTACATATAGTATATTTTCTTTCTCTCTCTATGTATATACATATTCCATTTTAATTTCTGTTGGCTTTTTGGCTCTATCTTTGGCATTATTTTTCAGTCATTGCTCTAAGGATTACAATATGCATACCTAACTTTTCACAGTCTACTATACAGTTAACATTTTAACACTTCAAGTAAATATAGATGCCTTATAACCATATAGGTTCCTTTACGCTACCTGCTATGTGATAGTTGTCATATACAGTACCTCTACATACATTGAAAAAACCCAAGACAATGGTATAATTTTTGCTTACAACACTCATATGTATATTTTTTTAAATTTATAGAAGAAAACTAATCTATTATATTTGCCCAAACCATTTCTGTTGCTCTTCCTTCATTCCTGAAACATTCTTTCATTCCTTTTTCCCCTCTGGTATCATTTCCCTTCAGCCTAAAAAACCTCCTTTAGCATTTCTTTTAGAGCAAGTCTCTGTTAATGAATTCTCTTAGTTTTTCTTCATCTGAGAATATACTGCCACGTTTTGTTTAGCTATTCATTTGTCAATGGACATCTGGGTTGTTTCCAGCTAGTTTCCAGCTATTTAACAGCTAATAGCTGTTTTGGCTATTGTGAGTAATGCTGCCATGAACATTGATGTGCAAGTATCTGACTGAGTGCCTGCTTTCAATTCTTTGGGGTATATACATGACATCTTTTTTGAGCTGTTGTTTGGATTCATGACTCCTTGCTTGTCTGCCATCCATTAGTGGGGTCTGTTCTTTGACTTCTTCTAGTGATGGAAATGAGTCTAGCTTCCTCTGTTTGAAGATTTGCTTTCTGGTCTGAAGTGTGGCCTGTCTGTGTAGCAAACAGTCAGAGATGTCCTACTATCTGCTAGATACTGTGCTATTCCTGAGAATAGAGGGATAACAGATACCTGCACTTTAGCTGCTCAAAGTCTAGGGGATGCAGTAACATAGACTCTGAACCAAAATTAGATTTTTTTTTCTGATTTATGAATTTTTTATATCAAATATGTTAGAGATATAAAAATGAAAACACATATATCATCTGTTTAAAAATTATCAAAAAGAATATGAGTATATTAAATCCATATCTTCCTGGAGTGTCCAGGTAGTATGAAATAACAAATTGAGAAAAGTGTTAGGAAGGACATCAGCAGGTGCTGTGGTCAAGAGTACTGGTGAGGAGTTGGGGGAGTGCCTGGAAAGCTGAATTTGTTAGGTTGATCAGGAAGGCCTGTGTGAGGAAGAGGCATTTAAGGGAAGCCTTGCAGACAAGGAAAAACTCATCTTGGGATCAACTGGGGCAAAGCTTCTGGTGGAGGGCCTACTGAGTCCCTGTGCTCTGACTACCCAACTGCAACTTTGTATGGTCAGGTCTCAGCTAAGCTTACTCTGGGAAGACCATTTGAAATGCCCTTCTTTTGTCCCACATTCCAGATGTAGATTGTTCCATTTATTTGTTCTTATGGCTTCTTGTGCCTTCCTTTCATGTCATTCATCTCACTTCATTAATTATTTGTGTAGGTATTTGTTGAATGCCTTTCCCTTGACCAGGTATGTTCTATGATGGTGAAGGGGAAGGCATCTGTGTTATTCACCACTATATCCCTAGCATAGTAACTGTCGCTTGATAAGCACTTAATAAATATTTGTCAAAAGATGAAAGAATGCCATTTCGGTATCATCTGTTGAAGTGTTTAGTTTTTGAAAGGGCTCAGACCTGGTATGACCTGTCTCATGTTGGAAAGCCAGCTTTTCCTTGGCAAGAGAACACTGGCCTGGTCATCAGGGTTGAGGTGCATTCACAGTAACTGAGTTATTTGGGAAGGGCGATCCAGTGCTGGCTGATTGGATAAGATAAGAAGGGAACATGGTCACACAACTGTATTTTGTATCTGTTTTTGAAAAGACTAGTTGTCCATCTAACTTAGGACTCATTGTGTGATGTAGGCTCAGGAAGCACAACATGATAACCCTGGAAAGTGAGAACCCAATATAATAGGATAACAGGGCACAATTTTTTTTCCAACCTGCTCCAAAATAAGGCATCTGATCAGAATGAGTGTGAGTGAGTCACATTGGGGTCCCAGAGGCTCAGATTTGAAATATCTGTTTAAGGTGTCCTTAAGTCTTTTGAAGTCATCAGCCTTTTCAGGTCTGACTTGGATTAAGAAGTAAAAACGATTCTGACATCCCTTCTCTCCCAAATGTTGGTATTTGCATCGTAAACCTTTATGATGAGACAAAGATAGACTATTGAGTGGGGAGTCATGCCCAGGGAATATCCAGCTTTAAGAAAAATTTGTGCAAAAATGAGAATTTAGAATGGATGGAACTTTCAGAATCATCTGGCAAAAAACTTTCCTCTTATAGACAAGGCAGCCATGGCCCAGAAGAGGAAATGACTTGCCTCAGTTCTAGGTGACCTTGAGGGTGGCATCTGTTAGTACCTGAGAACTAGCCTTGTACCTTTCCCACTACAGATTCCTGTGTAAAACCCATAAGCCAGTGGCTGATCCCTCTATCTACAAAAGGATATCTCACTGAAAAACTATATTTAAAATTGGTATTTATCCAGAAGAGGGTCACCCAGGAGGGGAGGGATTTGGACGCCATGGAAATCTCAGGACCGGGTGAATTTATTCATGAAACAAATGTTTATCCTGTATGTACTAAGGGCCAGGCAGTGTTCTAAGTTCTGTGGATACAGCAGGGAACAGATAGAAGTCCTCACTCTCATGGAGGTTATAACTCCAGTAAGAAACAGACTCTAGGGCCAGCCCCGTGGCTTAGCGGTTAAGTGAGCGCGCTCCACTGCTGGCGACCCGGGTTCGGATCCCGGGCGCACACGGACGCACCGCTTCTCCGGCCATGCTGAGGCCGCGTCCCACATACAGCAACTACAAGGATGTGCAGCTATGACATACAACTATCTACTGGGGCTTTGGGGGGAAAAATAAATAAATAAATAAATAAAATCTTTAAAAAAAAAAAAAAAAAAGAAACAGACTCTAAACAAGTGAACTTTTAACTGATTATGCTAATGGCCTGTGAACAAAATAAAACATAGTAATGTGATAGAAAGTGATTGGAGTGTAGTGCAGTTGGACTCTTTTGGCTCTTTTATTTATGGGGTCCGGGATGGCCTCTCTGAGGAAGTGACACTTGAGCTCAATCCTAAATGATGAGTAGGAGCCTGCATGACCATAATGAGGAAGTGAAGAACGAGGAGAATTGTGATACGGGGTTAGGGTTAGGTTGGAAAAGTTGGCAGTGGGTGGATTATGTAGGGCTTTGTAGGCCTCAGAGAAGTTTGGGTTTCTTTTTAAGTGCAGTTAGAAGCCATTAGATCTACTTATTTTGTTGAGGAAGATTAGCCCTGAGCTAACGTCTGTTGCCAATCCTTCTCGTTTTGCTGAGGAAGATTGGCCCTGGGCTAACATCCGTGCCCATCTTCCTCTACTTTATATGTGGGACGCCTGCCACAGCATGGCCTGACAAGTGGTGCCTAGATCTGCGCCTGGGATCTGAACCCACGAAGCCTGGGCCGCCAAAGTGGAGCACGCAAACAACCACTATGCCACTGGGCTGGCCACTCTACTTAACATTTTAAAGAGACCACTCTGGCTTCTGTGTGGGTTTTGTCATAGTCCAGGTGGGACATGATGGGGCCGTGGAGCAGGGTCGTAGGAGTAGAGATGCTGCAAGTGGTCTGACATTTGGAAATACATCTGAGAGCGTCGGGGGAAGAGGAGAGAGAGGAACCAAGTGTGACTACTAGGTTTTGGTCTGAGCAACAGGGGAGGTGGTGATTTACTTAACTTGAGATGGTAGAGCCTGGGGAAGGTTGAATAAATTACTGAACCTCGAGAAGACTAAGAGGTGGATGAATTATGATTATTCTACAAATGTCTGAAAGGTCATCCAAAAGGAATTTGATTTATTCCACGTGATCCTTGGTAGCCTAGTCAGTGCCAGCAGATGGAAGATCTCTGGGAGGCATTTCAGTTCAGCTACTGATTAGGAACTCTCTATCAGTTAGAATGATCTGAACATGAGGGACCGCTTGCAAGGAAGTGATGTCTGTCACCCAAATTGCTCAAGCTGAGATGGGGAGGGAGGCATCTATTGGTAGAGTGTATATAATTTATTGTCGAAATCAGTGAGTGAAATCTCCAAATTGAGAGTGAAATGGATGCTCTTAACTATGCTGGGACAGCAGGTGTAAATCTGGACCACCCTGGTAAATGGGGACCAATCTTCATCCTGCTTTACCTCTTCATCTTAGGGACACTGTAGAGAGTACAGTGGGTATAGGTGGGGTATGGGTTGTAACTGGCAGACCTCTTGGCATCCCTCCAGATCTAAGGTTCTGAAGATCTTTGGTATATTTTATTTAACAAAAAATATTGATGCCCAGCTCTTCTGGATTAAGTGAAGTACACTGATAATACAGGCAGATTAAGTGAAGTATATTTATAATACAGGTGCCCTCCCATGTGGAGCGCCCTACCTATCCCCGTCCTGCCTCACTTGCTCCTCCTTCTCACCTCCTGTGGGAAGCATTTGCAGAGTAGCGTCCCCTGACTTTGGTTGGGTCCCCCTCCTTGGGCTCCGATAGCTCACTGAACTCCTCTTGGAGTTCTCTTGGCCACAGTACTTAGTGCAGGCTTGAAATCATCTGCTCATTTGTCTGTCTTCACCCCTGTCTTGTGTGCTTTGCTTCTGTACCCCCAGGGCCTAGCACAGGGGTGGCATAGGGCAGATGCTCATCAAATGTTTGCTGAATGAATAAAATGCATGAATGAATGGCATCATGAATTGGTTCTATAGATTCCTAGTAATGTACTAACACCCACATATACATACCTATGTGTTGAGTGCTTATAATGCTAAATCTACACGTTAGATAAGTCCTATTAGATAAGTTCTGTTAGTATACTAATTTTACTGATTGAGGAAACCAAGGCTCAGATAGGCTTAGTAACTTGCCCAATGTCACATAGCTAGGAAATAGTAGGAGAGCCAGAGCTGGAACCCCCTAACCACTTGGCAACCACTTTGCTCAAGTATGTGCTATATCCCCTTTCTCAAAACTTAACCACACATTATGTTACCAGTTTAAAGATATTGAGAAGTTCTGTAATAAAAAACCCACTTAACTTGATTAACCCAGCTTTCCTGACTACTTTGACTGTGGAACCTTTCGACACCCCCTGTGCCTACTAACATCTTGTGGAAGACTGCTAGGAAACAGCCGTGGGGAAGTGCTTGGTCAGGAGAAGAGAGTTATGAATTGAAAATCTGCAGCCATGGGTTCTTTTCCTGGCTCTGCCACTACCTGCCACTTTTCAGGGCTTATTTTTCCATCTGTAAGAGGAGGGAGTTTAAATACATGGCCTCCCCTATCCTTCCCATCTTTAAAATCCTGCGGCATTGTAAGCGTGCCTGTGTTAAGCAGGCAGCCATGCTGGGAAAGCATGAACATCTAAGTGTTAGAGCCAGGTGTCTACCCTCCTGCCAAGCCTGTGTTTGCTTTAGCAGCTCTCACAGAACTTTGCAAGATTCACAGTATTGTTAAAAAATATGCAAGTGTTTCCTGCACAGTGTGCCATCACGATGAGGAGAATCAGCAGTCACCATCATGCCTCACCGTCCTGCTACTGGCACAGTGCAGGGTGAAATGTATGGGCCAGGCTGGCGACCTGAGGAAGTGAGCCCTGTGGAGTGTTCAGAATTTGTTTGTACTCCTGCAGCCCTGGGCTGAGATTGTCCAGTTCAGTACCAGCCTCTGTTTAAAGGGGCAGCAGTTGAGCCATCGTGCTATGTGCCCCTCTGCAGAGCCTGTCTCTAGCCATAGGCAGGAAATAGATCATCTCTGACTGTGAGCCTGGGCTGCCTTTGCAGCAAGAGTACCTGTCCCTTTATTGTGATGCTCTATGGGCTGATGACACTCCTCTTTTTTCTCTTTTACAAATAATAGATGGGATTATTCATATTGTGATTTACCTCCAGAACAACCTGTGTGAGAATTTCCTGTTCTTAGGATGCCTTTTCTATGTTCTGTCTTCTATTTGACCTTTTTTTCTCAGAAGCTTCAGAGCTTGTAAAGTAAGAAAAAAAAAGTACAGAATCAATCAAATGGCATTCAGACTTTCTGTAATTTCCCCTGTTTTATACATTGAAAAAGATCTTTCTATAAGTAAGCCAGTAGTAATTTAAGGAGTCTAACTGGAGCCTCCTTGTGAAGAGTTGTAATAAATACTGTGCTCTGGGTGCCATGATTTTTACATATACTCAGCCCTCTTTCCAGAGGGAGACTAGCTACACCATCTATTAATACTGTAAAAATCCACAATGGATTTTTAAAAAACAATGGTTTTTAGCAAGAGCTGTAGAGATGTGCTCTTACGTATAGTGATGCCACTTCTGGAAATTTAGCAGAAGCAAAAAATGTAAATGAAGATGTTTGAAGATGTTCACCATAGTGTTATCTATAATAGAAAAAAAAACAACAAAGTTGAATATAACCTGAGTGGTTATATTCAGAATATTGTGTAGCCACTAAATATGTTTGTTGTGAAGTCCAGATAAAACATAAGAAATATTTAATAAAATCGATGAAAACAATCAATATATAATTTGGAAAAAATATGTAAAAATCTGTATGCTTACTGATGAAACTAGAAGGTGAATATAAAAATAAAGTTTGTAGTCAAATGGTGAATGTAATTCTTAATTAAATTAGGAAATATCTAATTTATTTAATATTGCTTACTTTTGCTTTTCCAATGTTAAGTCTCTTAGCGCAGTTAAAATAAAAAAACTTAGAAAATCTGAATAAAAAAATATGTTCACTGTAGATAATTTACAAATTAAAAATGTCACTAAAAACATTAAATATCACCCATAATCTCACCACCTAAAATAACCATTGCAGACATTTCAGTACATGTACTACTAATCTTTTCTTGGGGGGTGTGTGTGCTTATGTGTGTGTCTATATGTAGACATGTTTTTAGCAGACTTGTGCAGACATACTTGTAAATGGAGTTTTTCATTTTCCCTGGAGGGTGAACATTTATCCAAGTAATTACAATTTTTCCTGCATATGATTTTTTTTTTTTTTGTGAGGAGATTAGCCCTGAGCTAACATCCCATGCCAGTCCGCCTCTTTTTGCTGAGGAAGACTGGCCCTGGGGTAACATCTGTGCCCATCTTCCTCTACTTTATATGGGACGCTGCCACAGCATGGCTTGACAAGTGGTGCGTCGGTGCACGCCTGGGATCCGAACCTGCGAACCCCGGGCTGCTGAAGCAGAGCACGTGCACTTAACCGCTGTGCCACCGGGCCGGCCCCTTTGCATATGATTTTTAATGACTATGTTGTATTCCTTCATATGGATATACAGTAAGGAACTCATCCAGTCTCCTCGCTGGGTGTGCATGTGAAGTCGCCTTTTGCTGGGTGTTGTCAAATTGCTTTTAAGATAGGTTATATCAGGTTATGCAGTCACCTCTTTGCTTAAAGAAGTAAAAAGTTATTTTTAAACAATAAAAAATCCTTTTCTCTTGTTTTTATAAGTTTTTTTTAAAGCCTCAAATCGAGTTTCCCCATATTTATGCAGCTCTCACCTCAGAATGAGTAAACTAGATCACTTTTAAGGGTTCTTTGAGCCCAGGATTCCTTGGGCCATTTTTGCACATTGTCTGTAATGAATGACTGTGCAGAGGGTTTCCACTCCTCTCGTGAGGACATGTAATGAATGTTCGGAGTATACCGATTGGTGCCTTGGGAATGCAGCGTATTCTAGCATGAGGAATTTCACCAAGAGCTGAAGCAAAAAGTAGTGAAAAATTTCTTATCTGGCTTAAATTTTGTAAATATTTGTACTCTATTTGGAAAAGCATGCATTTTTCTCTCTCATGCATTCTATTAAGTAGTCAAGGTACCTGATTTAGGATTTAATTTAAAATAAGCTGTCAGACTCGACTACCTATCTATTTTATTTTATTTATTTATTTATTTTTAATAATTTTATTTATTTATGTATTTTTTCCCCCAAAGCCCCAGTAGATAGTTGTATGTCATAGCTGCACATCCTTCCAGTTGCTGTATGTGGGACGCGGCCTCAGCATGGCCGGTGAAGTGGTGCGTCAGTGTGCACCGGGATCCGAACCCGGGCCGCCAGCAGTGGAGCGCGCACTTAACCGCTAAGCCACAGGGCCGGCC
Source organism: Ceratotherium simum simum (assembly GCF_057802395.1). Classification (NCBI taxonomy): domain Eukaryota; kingdom Metazoa; phylum Chordata; class Mammalia; order Perissodactyla; family Rhinocerotidae; genus Ceratotherium; species Ceratotherium simum. The sequence goes on along the minus strand of NC_141904.1, from coordinate 77,720,465 downwards.
CTACCTATCTATTTTAATGATGAATTTGTTTTTACTCTTTATTCAATCCTAGTTTTCTACTTTCCGCATTGGTATTGGGTGCTGAAGAAAGAGCTTTTTGCTCACTGTGTGCTTTCTGTTCCATTTAATTCCTTTAGTTGCTAGATTCTCCTCCAGTTTTATTTATACTTCATGAATTTGAACAGATCTGCAATTTCTCATTGTTCACTGGTGCCAGTTGAAAAATTCTCCCAGGCTGTTTTTATAGGGGTAACTGTCATGTTTATACTATGTTTCAAGAAACGTCCATCTTTTTAATTTGCTTGTCTAAATGCATTTAATTTTCAAGAGAACATTTGTAAAGTTGTGAACTTGACATCTTTATACTTGAATATGCGTAATTACACAATGCTCTTTTACCTTTGCCAACTTTATTCTAGGCTGTGTGGGTATAAGAAGCATAATTTACCACCTCTGGCAAGAATAAAGACACCTTTGCTATCTTCCCCTTTTCTTTTCTTTAGGCTGTTACTACAAGTCTGGTTATGTCCCCAGGGGGAGGTGGGAAAAGATGTCTTTGCTTTTCAAAGTCCATTTCTCCAGGGGACATCAATACTCACATGGATCCTATTTACATTGTAATTGGTCGCTGGCTGTCTGGTACAGCTGTTTCAACTTAAACCCAAGACAGTTGCTATGGAGATGGTTGACTAGAAATAGGTCAAGTTAAAGTCCTTTTCCCCCTGGATATGAGGGAGTGCTTATGACTCTGGAAGTGTCTCAGTTGAACAGAAAATGTGTAGGTGAGCAACCACATCCAAAAAAATTTTCTTCTCAGGGTAAAGTTTATCATAGATGCCAATCCACTCATGCTGCTGCTGCTGCTCGCAAACAACACACCTCAGGACTGTTCCTGTTAAAGAAAAGGAATTAGAGATGTCATAATTTGCAGTGTAACCTTGATTAACTGACCCATATATGACTCTCAAAAGTTGCTTCTTTCATTAAGTTCCTAAATGTAGTAGAATAGCGTTTATTTTCAAGTCACAACCAGGATTTCAAGAACAAGTTTTTTTTTTTAATTTATTTTTCCCCCAAAGCCCCAGTAGATAGTTGTATGTCATAGCTGCACATCCTTCTAGTTGCTGTATGTGGGACGCGGCCTCAGCATGGCCGGAGAAGCAGTGCGTCAGTGCGCGCCCGGGATCCGAACCCCGGGCCGCCAGTAGTGGAGCGCGCGCACTTAACCGCTAAGCCATGGGGCCGGCCCAAGAACAAGTTCTTAAAAACATGAAATTAACAGTGACATTTGGGAAAAGAAAGCATTTGGTTACATTGGATGGGATTTGCCATAAATTTGGCCAGAAAACATCATGGTTTTCCCAGGGCAACTTGGCTAGCTGATTTCGTCAGTCTTCTCTTATATGGTGACTTTGATTACTTGTCTTTCCTTCTTCATGTGTCAGGTGGGGAAATGGTCCGTGACTCTATGTCTGACCATTACAGTGGGGACTTGTGGTCTTTCTCACAGATGGGCATGTGGTATGGTACTCTTACAGGTCCCCAAGCTTCAGTTTGGGGCTTGGTGAATGTGGATTCCTCCTGCATTCTTTTTACCCCTCACACTGCCCCCCTCTGTCCCCATCTCACAGTGCCACTTGCTTCAGGGAATGGGTTAGTTTATGTGTAGATGGTTTCACATCATAACTGGGATGGAAGATGACAACTACATACTCTTCTTGAGAATTCTCTGGGAATGACACTTCTCAGCCTATCAGTCTTCTGAAAACGGTGAACTGGCGGGTGGTTGGGGCTCATGCTGAAGAAGTTCTATGGGGCAGATTTTCACTAATTAGAATATATGTTTTTTGAAAGTTCTATGAGAATATTGCAACATGCAGTAACATGAATGAATAATACTAATAATGATAGCTAACACTTGTGTAATTCTTACTCTGTACCAGGCACTGTTCTAAACTCTTTACATACATTTCCTTTAGTGTGGTTTTTTTTTGGTGAGGAAGATCAGCCCTGAGTTAACATCCATTGCCAATCCTCCTCTTTTTGCTGAGGAAGATTGGCCCTGGGCTAACATCTGTGCCCATCTTCCTCTACTTTATGTGGGACGCCACCACAGCGTGGCTCGACAAGTGGTACATCAGTGCACGCTTGGGATCCGAACCTGTGAACCCCAGGCAGCCAAAGCGGAGCGCGTGCGCTTAACCACTTGTGCCACTGGGCCGGCCCCAGTACATACATTTCCTCATTTAATCCTCACAGCAACACAAGGAAGTAGATAGTTGTAGTATTCTCATTTTACAGATGAGTAAACTGAGGCCTAGAGAGATTAAATAAGGATCATGCAGCTTGTAAAAGGTGGTGCTATTGTTCAAACTTGGGTAGCCTGGCTCCAGGGTTGGATGCTCTTACCACTATGCAGCTAAGAATTATATATGAACATTTAAGGAAAACAATCTATTTTTTTTTTTCCTGATTACCATAGTGCAGTAGGTTAATTTGCGCCTCCCAGGGGACTTTTGGCAGTGCCTGGAGACATTTTTGGTTGCTACTGGTGTTTAGTCAGGAGAGGTCAGGAATGCTGCTAAACATCCTACAGTACACAGGACAGCCCCCCTACAACAAGGAATTATCTGGCCTAATAGGTCAATAGTGCTGAGGTTGAGAAATCCTATTATACTAATATGGTCCTTGTAAAGAAGTATAATATTACCTCCCCAATGCTTGACCCCTGTTAAGTGCATGTATATTCTTGAAAATTTTTCTTCTGATTGTATTAACATACATTCATATGCATATATTTCACAGAAACAGAATCAAATATGTATTCTATTCTATAGGTTATCTTTATAACATATCATATGCATAGTTCCACATTGGAGTATATTTTTATAACTATATATGGTATTCCTTTGGATGGATGGAGGCTGAGGATGGGTTATTTTGTAATTTTTAATTAGAAATAATGTTATAATACTGTACCTATATCTTTATATACTTACTTCAGGTCTTATTACTTCGGAGAAAAACTAGGTTGTGTCCTGTGGACAAGGATAGTGTTATCATGGTGTCCCCTTCCCCATGCTCGAGCCAGAGTCTGTTCTTCCTGTTTCACTGTGTATGTGAGATAGGTGATCCTCGCTTCTACATGACTTCAAGTCATGTAGGCTAGTGGTCTATTTTGGGCGGGTTGCTAAGATAATGTGAAAATTTTCAGAAAAGAGAGATACTGGGAGAAATAAAAAGCAGATATCTAGACTGAGAGAAAGTGTGTGTGTATGGTGGGGAGGAAATTGAGTCAGAACTATAGCACTGATACGTAAGGTGGTACCTGGACCCACCAATTTGAGTTTTATAGACATTTTTGAAGGAAAATGAGGTGACTAGTCTCACACTTTGTACCCCACTTTGTGCAAAAATAATTTAAAAACTATCAATATACCAACTGTCTTAAATCATATTCTGAGGATTTCTGAGAGTTGAAGATCCCCTTTAGGAACCAGGCTTAGCGCCTGGCAGATAGTGGGTGCTCAATAAATATTTGTAACCAGAGTGAATTGAGGGGAAGAGGAGATGAAAAGGAATGGACTAAGAGGCGACGGGAGCGGCCGCTGTAGGGTCTCCTCTATATAAGCCGACTCCGTGGAGGTTCCCCTGAAGAAGGGGTAGGAAACCTTGGAGGACTTCTGCCTTTAGGGCTTGTGTTTGGCTGTCTTTACGAAGGCTGTGCATGTATATACCCTGTGATCCAGCACTTCCGCTCCACGGTGTGCAGTCCACGGAAATGCATATGCATGCTTAACCAAGCAGCATGAGCTCTTACGAATGTTCACAGAAGTAGCTCTATTCATAACAGCCCCAAACTGGAAGCTACCCAAACGCCTATCAGTAGTGGAATAGATAAATAACTCAGGTTTTTAAAAAAAAATTGTTAATATTTTAAAGCACAAAAGGGTACAAGAAAAACAGGCATTCTAGTTTCTACCACCCAGATTTTAACAGAGGTTAACATTTTGCCATATTTGTCTTTTTTAGTTTAGTTTTTTTTTTTTAATCTAAGAAATACAACCTTCTGGTGGCCTGTCTTATCAGTGTTGGGAGCCGGGAAAGTTGGGTGAATGATCTGAAGATACTGAAACACAAGAGTGGGATAACCTGGGCTTTCTGTGCACATCTTCCCTTGACACGGAGTGAATTACCTGTCACTGGCACCTAACATCAAGTCTAGTCAGTGAGAACATCCACAGATTAAAGTTTCTGCAGTGGCAGAGATGAAAAAGAAAGGAGCCGTGCTTTTCACCTCTCCTGCTCTCTGAAAAATAAGACACCCTGCAGTAGTGTCCTTTAAGGACATAAAGCCTCTTTCGTTGAAATGTAAAAGAATTTGGCTTTTTCCATCAAATTGTGTTTGGAATACCATGAATGTTTTGATTATGCTGATGTGAAAAAAGAACAAGAACAGGGTTTGGTGTTTTCAGTGATTGCTTTAATTGTTAGCAGGAACACATCTCCCTTCTCCACTCAGCCCAGCTCATCAGGATGCAAATGTTTGAGAGTAACATTGTCATGGGGATAACCTTGAATCTGCTCTAGTTTATGTTAGAAGAATCATTTGCAAACTTCTCTTCTTTAGTTAGTATTAGCAACCATGATGATGCTTTTTTGTGGCTGTGCTCCTGCCTATCGTGAGGCTGTGGTTGAGACTGGTTCCCTTTACTGAGTGCTTGCTAAGTGCTAGGCATAGTCATAAGCCCTTTATGTATGGTGAGTTTCCTCCTTGTAATAACCCATGAGGTAGATATTGTTACTGTCTCCATCCACAAATGAGAAAACAGGCTTGGTGAGGTTCAGTAGGTTGCCAAGGGTCACACCGTGAGTGGCAGAGCCATGATTCACATCTTGTTTTGCCTGGCTCCGAAGCCAAGTTCTTAACCGGTCACTAAACGAGGGCCACTCGCTGTTGTTATTTGAGTTAATAGAACTGTCAAGTAGGAGTTAAGGTCCTGGGAACAGTGGCTGAATATTTCCCAATCCTGTCTAATTCGACCTGCTCTGTAGTCTGAGGTAGGGGAGGCAGAGGGCCCTGCTCCCATTTCACAGATGAGGACTCTGAGGAGCCAGGGAAGCAGTGAACTTGCCCAGGGCCACAACTCCAGCTAACGTTGGGCTGGAAATTGAACCAGGGTCTTTTGAAAACACACTCCAGCTTTTAACCATATGCTTCGGCTTGATCTCTGACTACCTTGGTTGACCTTTAGCCCAGTACTTAATTGTAAGGTTAACTCTGTTTCCCCATCTTTTAAATACGAGCAGTACTACCTGTTTCTCTTGTTACAGATTATAGAGGATTAGCGAGCAGTTCATCTTTTGAAAATTCTTGGAGATACATACCATTTAAATACATACTTATTTAGTCACGTGGTGCTGTATGATATGAAATAATATTTTTTTGTTAAAGATTTGTTTACATATAAATCTTTATTTTTGATATTCTGGTAAAGATATTTGTGGTAACTCAAATGGAAGTTGAAGGCCGTGAGATTTTTTCTGCATGTACTGAGTCAGTGTTTTTCTAGAGTCATCATAGCTAACCTCAGCTTCTTCTGGGTTGCTTTTGAGGTTGCAGCTGCTCCCTGGTGGTTACCTGTTAAAGGCGCTAACTGGAGACAGCCAGAAGGGCCCGACTCGACTGTTCTACACAGGTGAGGCTGGTGATTCTTTCCCTGGTTAACATGTTTTATTCCAAAATAGATTCTCTTGCTGTTGAAAAGGAACTCAGTGGCCATCTTCATCTGTAAAAGGGTGAGAATGACAAACTCTAATCGGTTGGTAGGAAAATAAAATGGCAGGAAATAAGATCCAAACACCGTGCCTAGCTCATAGAAGGCTCATAATAAATGGCCTCTTTCCTTCCTTATTTGGCCTGTCAAAGAATTCTTTCTTGCTGATTTTTGTTCCTCCCTTGACAGGCCTATTACAAATCTCATGACATGTGTTTAATCTTTGCAGCCTGTCTATTTGCTCTCTCTCATGAGTGAGTCATTAACTAGAAGAAGACTGTCTTATGGATAAGTAGTTGTGTCCTACCAGTTGGCCGCTGGAGAATCTCGTGCCTTGGGTATAGGATCCTTGTTATCTCTAGTCCTGGACTGACATACTTTGAACTTTGAAGGTACCATCTGACTAAAAAACCACATAGCGGCAAGTCGGTCAGCAAGTCTCCAGGGTGGCAAGGAAATAATTATCTCAAGCCAAAATAGAGTAGCACTTTAAGCCCTGGAGATGGAGAAAGGTTTGGGTCAGGACTCAGTGTCTCAACAGCCCGAGAAAACTGTTCTCCTAACCCAATTTTTCAGATGGGATTTTTGAGCCTCTATTTTTGACAACATTCCTGGTTATTGCCCTCATTGTCAGGGAGCTGGAAGTACATGAAGTTCAGCTTTAGGGATACACCCCTTGACAAGTGTCAGAAATCTTTGAAAGCCTCTGTTGGCAGCCTCTGTGGTAGAAATAGACTGGGAGGCAGAAAGTCATAGGATTCTTGGGTGCCACGGGTTGACTGGGCCTCTTAGCTCCCAATTAATATCTTCTTTCCTGAATTTAATAGTAGAAGAAAAAGCTAAGGGAAGAAGGAAAACCCAGAGGGGAATGTATTTTATCCACTGACTGAGTCTATCTTCTGAGAAAAGTACATGTCTTATCAGTGCTAAAAACAGTGACTAGCACATAATAGGTACTCCGTAAGCATTTGTTGAAAGAATCAGTAAAAGTCATAGTGTAATTACTATGGGGAATTCAAAGATGTTTAAGAAATGGACTAGGAATGTGTTGTCTACCTGAAAAACAGTGAACAGGGAATTAAAGTTATCTGGTGGTGGGTAAATGTGTGTATCCTCTGATTCTCAAACTTTCCCCCCAACCTTTCCTACTCTTCTATACCCTTAGAAAAAATAAAGACTTACTTGGAGTCTGCTGGAGTGAGGCAAATGTATCTGCCTAATCTGTAGTGGAAAGACACAAAGTTTAGAGCCAAGTATCACCGGTTGGGTTGGAAGTAGATGCTCAGATAGAGCTTGGTGTGCAGAATATTTATTAGGGATCCACACCTGTGGAAGGGGCAGGGAGGAAGCAGGATTGGATAGAGGGAGATGCCAAGACCACAATGGAGGCCCAGCAAGTCCCAGCCAACCCCACAGGGAGCTCTAGAGCTATATATGGCCCATAGGGTTGAGCTGTGGTGGACCGAAATGGCTGGGCTTTTATGCCTCTGCTGTAGTTCTTCATTGGTGGCTCTGAGGTGGCTCTCTGCAGCTGTGGAAAACCTTGAAGGAGCCGATAGCTGGAAGCTTCTGCCGACAACACTCCCAGCAGTTGGAGCAGCACTTGTTCCTTAAAGGGGGAACTGGGGGATGCATCTCCACATCCATAGTACCAAGTGAGATTCTGTGGGGGTCCAGGCCTGCCTGCAAAGTGAAGAAATGTTTTGAGTCTAGTTCCAAGACTAATTATAACCCATTTGGGAGCCTGAGATGTGAGAAACCCATAGTGGAGGGTGACAGATGTGACATGGCTGGGGCTTGAGTTGGGGACCAGGACCACCTCAGTGTCACGGAGTGAACTGAAGGTGATAGTGGCGCTTTGCTGAAGCTGGTTCCTATTTCCTGTTCCAGTGCATGCCCCCTTCACTGTGCTCTCACTCTTCCCCAGGCCGGATCATCCCGTTCTCCATGTCTCCTGGAACGATGCTGTTGCCTACTGTGCCTGGGCAGGAAAGCGGTTGCCCACGGAAGCTGAGTGGGAATACAGCTGTCGAGGAGGCCTGCAAAATAGGTACTTAGGGCCGGTGGAGGCGGGGCGGGTATATCTCATCTTGCCTAACAATATGTTGACCTTTTTCTAAATCTGTGGAACTTAGTTAACTTTGGTTAGAAAGTTGATTTAAAACAATAGCAAAAACAACAACAGCTCTTTCTTACTGGGCCTCCTCATCTCCACAAAGTTAATTAGAAGGAGACACTGATGCGTGGGTCACCAGTTCCTCACAGCCCCCCAAACCCAAGTGTCTGGTGAAGTTGGCTCCCTGTAGCCCAGAGCATGCTCCAGCAATCCAGCCCCCCCGGTGTTACATAGTCCTCTTAGAGCCTCTGGGCAGGCTGCCTTGCTTTTTGGATGTTCGTATTTTAGGCGTCTCCTGAAGCTGTGGTATTTCTCTGCTTCTAGAGCCATGAGACGGAAAACTCATGTTTGGGTCACATCTTCTAGGAAAGGTTCCTTAAAATAGCCAAGGCTGTGTAAAAAATTGTGGTGTGATGGTCCCTGATCATGCTACCATATAAGTCCAGAATGATGTCTACTTTCCCAGCCTTCTCTAAGTCCTTTTAGTTATGTGATTTATTTCAGGCCTTCTGAAAAGGAGAGACTGAGGTGGTTGTGAACTTGACATGAGCTAGTTACGTGGAAGTTAAAAAAAAATCCTGATTAAAAACTTTATTTGTATATTAAAAATTTAAAAACATAGCTCACTCAGAACAAGTGAGCAATGTTCTCTCTTTCATTGCATTCCTTCTCTTGACTTTAATCCACAAGCCTGTGCCTGTTTGACAGGCTGATGTCTGTGTCTCTTCTGACAGACTTTTCCCCTGGGGCAACAAACTTCAGCCAAAAGGCCAACATTATGCCAACATTTGGCAAGGCGAGTTTCCTGTGACCAACACTGGAGAGGACGGCTTCCAAGGAACTGCGCCTGTGAGTAGTGAGGCTTCTGAAGGGGGGCAGCAGCTACAGCAGACTGAGAAATGAGTAGAAATGAGGGAAAGGTATGCTCACTCTCTGACCAGTGTTGTCCCCTTCTTGCATTCATCCACTAGCGCACGTGGCAAATACTGATAATTAATCAAGCATTCTTTTTTATAACACATTTTTCTTTCTGATTCCATTAATACTTATTATAGAAACTTTGGAAAAACAAGAAGAGTATAAAAGAGAAAATTAAAAAGACCTGGAATTCTACTATCCAGAGATAACCCCTGTTAACATTTTGGTGCATTTCCTCCTGTTCGTTTTGATGCCAATAATGGTTAGTAGTTAGTGAGTGCTCACAGTGTGCGAGGCGTGGTGCTAAGCCATTTGCATGAATTATCTCCTTTAATGTCGATTCAACTCTGTAAGGTAGGTACTATTCTCCCCATTTTCCAGGTGAGCATTCTGAGGCACAGAGAGGTTAATTAACTTGCCCAAGGTTACATAGCTGGAAAGCAGCACAGCTGGGATTTGAACCAGGTTGGTTTGTTTCCAAAGCCTATGCTTTTAAGTACCATATATGTCAGCGTATGTGTTTCTGGTGTATATGTACCTATATATTTTTTACATATTGCTTTTGGGTCATATTGAATACAATATTTAAAATCCTACTATTTTCCCCTGTTTAATATCAGGAACATTTTGTCTGTCATTAACACTTCTTCACAAATACATTGTCTTTTAGCAGGTGGATAACTTGTCCTTTGAATGAACCCTAATTTATTTACTTCTTGTTGTTACAAATTTAAGTTATATCTATTTTTTTGCTATACAGTACAACAATGAATATCTTGTACATAAATATTAAATTATACCTTGTTGATTTTTTCTCACAGATTCCCAGCTGTGAAATTAATGAGTCAAAGACTAGAAAACTTTCTTGGTAAAGGTTTTAGATATGTGGCCAAACTGTTTTCCAGAATGCGTGTGGCATGTCTCCCTCCACAAGTGTACAAGAGCTCCTTTCTCACTGCTCTTTTGCCAGCAAAATCATACACTAATGAAGCAGTGTTAAAAACATTTCATTTTCTCTTAACACAGTGAGGAAAGAAATCTTGTGGTGGGGAAATAGCACCTTTCTGAGTTGGTTGTGACAGAGAATAATTTTCTTTCAACAATCTTTCAAACAGTTGTCATTTTTTTAATATTTGTATTTTTATTTCACACAATAATAATTCTTCCAAAATTTACTTATAAATGCTAACATAGATACATTATTTGGAACATGACCAAACGATTCCAGAATTTCAACTGAAACGATAAACAAGTGAGAGAGAAAGACCAAGACATTTTTAGAAAAGATGAAAAGTGAGGAGACTGACCTATCAGAAATTTAAAAATATTTTGAGCTGTAGTAGTTAAAGCATTATAGTTTTACTTTTGGCAGAATTAATGTAAAAAATAAATTGCGTGAGAATATGTAGCCCTTAAATAGGTATATGAGTGCATATGTGTGTGTATATAGAATTCCATATGTATGAGTTAGGTATATGACAAAGGAACCGACACAAACCAATGGGAAAAGAATGCGTTATTCAGTAGAGGCAAAAGACTAATCACACTGTCTCGTAGTTGGTTCCTCCAAAGTCTCCTTCAGGATAGCAGTTCACAGGCACACAGTTTTATTCAGTAAAACAAGCGATTAGAGGTGTTAGGGACTAAACTCAAACTTTATATGGGTTAGAAGCCCAGCCAGTACCTCATGGGCCACTTTTGATCAGCAGAACTGGTGCTGCAAGATGCACAGAATATATCAGTTAAGGTGTCTGATGAGGAGGATGCTCGTGAGATCCTAGGAAAGATGTAAATTGATGCGGACAGCAGCACAGTGGCTGTCGAAATGTTACACACTGCTAAGGAGTGTGTAACAACTCACCTGCAATACACTAACCCTGAACATGGATGGCACTGGAGTGTTGGGCCCATACCTTCTTTGGCAGTGTCCACACGAGAGAGACTAGTGCGAGAAGGGCCTCAGCAGCCTGGATCCCCCTCATGGATGCTAGGCTGTGAGAAGTAGGGCCGCTGCAGTAATAAGCATTGAGGCTTATGGCATGGGCTTCTGATGGACCAGACACATTTTATAAGCACGTGTCAGTTTTAGTAAAGAGCCATGAGAAGGCTATATTGTATAAGACTATACAGTTATAAATATTTTACAGCATTTCTGCCACAGAGTTTCTTATCACTATTTAAGAACATAAACCTCCAAGGAAAGTAGTCATTTATTCTCAAGTCAGTGCATCTTGTCAGAAAACACAAAATTCTGTATGAAATAAGGACACTTTACAGATGTTTAGAGTTGGAACATATAACTTGGAGTTTAGCAGATGTCTACTTGGAATATATTTACCAGAACTTTCCTGAAGAAGTTGCCATGGAAGTTCCTAAGACAAAATTGGAACGGTTACCAGGAACACTCAAAGAACCAATTTGAGAAACAGGACCCAAGGAGAAAGAAGCAACTTCCACTTGTGTTTGAATGAGACTTAACTAGATCTGTATCTTTAAATTGGGACTGTTTAAATTGGGACAGAGAATTATCTCAAGTCCACCTCAGCTGCCCTGTTGTGTCCACATGCGCTGATCAGTTGAGAGCAGGAATTTAACTGTGATGATGGGATGGACTACAATGAAATAGCTCCCTCACCTGCTATTTTATGTATTTAATTATTTTCGATTTGGTTTTAAATTGAGCAAACTATTCTGACCACAGTGAACCTAAAGAACTGGATTTATATTTTGTAGGCTGCTGTTACACAGTTATTAGTGTGTTTTGGTTTTAATGCATATCAGCTCATTCACCTGAAAATAAGCATTTGAAGTATTTTGTGCTTTTTTCTTCTTTTGAGCTATATAGTGCATTTTTCTTCTTTTGAGGTTCCTGGAGGAAGCTTTGGTTAGTGTGATTAATTTAACAATGAGCAGATAAGATTTTTATTCTCCTTAGTGGCATACTCACATATGGTAATTTTGGGGGTGATGACCTTCAGATTTTACCTCAGTTAAACATCAAATTATTTAAAAGGGAAAAAACCCCCAAACCTTTGAATAGATACTGTTATTTCCTCATCTTATGGTTTAACAGCATCAGATAGGTTAAATTGCGTGTCCAACAGCTGCTAAGTGTTGGCACATAAGAAGGACTTCAGGCACACTGACTTGAGAGCCCCCTCTGCTTGTGCATTCTATAAGCCTGAGAAATGATTCCTTCCTCCAGAATGTTTGTTTCATCTTTTAATTGCTCTTGTACCCTTGGCTCCTGCTCTTCTCTCCCTCAAGCAAATAAATTTCTTCTTTCCTTTCCTACTCCTTCCACCTGTTATCCCACCTTGCTCTTTCTGATCATCTCCAGATTCTTGAAAGAACAGTTTATGCCTGTGGCCTCTCCTGCTTTACTGTCCCTCTAACCTTTGAACTCTGACCTTGATTCCAAAGAGATACCTCTACTTTTGTAGAGGAAGATACAACTCCAGCCAGAAATCTCTCCGTCTTGGGAATTTCTGTGGCATTTTCTTTCACTCTCTATCCTACTCATCCCACTCTGCCTTTTAGAACTGGATTTTTGGTTTTGGCATATTCTTTTCTTCCTCATTAAGCTCTTTGACATCTTCTGTCGTTGAGCTCCTTCCTGTCTTTAGTCAGCATGCATGGAATTACTGAGTGAACGAATGAGTAAGTCCTGCTGTTTCCATAATGAATGCTGAGTGTGGAAGCAGAGTGGTAAAATTTTTCAGCTTTCTACCTCATCCAGATTAAGTTCTTTTCAGAGTAGCTTTGTAACTTTGATTGAAGTGCTCTGAATTGCCCAGCTTTCAGATGCTTCCATATTCATGTGTAGACCTGAAACCTTCTGAAGCCAGATAGAAATGAGTTTTAGTTTATTCATTCCTTAAGTCCTACTTCATTGGTATGGGAAAAATATGAATTTACAAAAAGATTTTTAAAAATCCCAAGTATAACAATTTTTTTTCATTTACAAAATGAAATTTTTCTTTGTGTTTGAGGATTTCCATTAAAAATGTTGGAAAAAAAATTGTCACTAAAATAGCAAAACTGTCCTGCATTTACTATTGTTCAGTTAAAGTTTTTTCTCTTGCTCCCCTCCCCATCCTCTTTCTTATAAAAGCTTTACACTTTGGTTCTGTGTCTGTGACAATATTATGTGGCAGACTGTCTGACCTGCCTTTGGAATGTGATATAATTGCTTGCTGAAGCACCTGTACAGTTTGCCTCATACTTCCAGATTCCAGAGACTGCAAACCCTCTGTTACAAATATGCTTGATAATAAATTCACATTTCTTTATAAAAACAAGTCCCCTCAGTGTTTTGATGGTAACGACTGAGACTTACAGATAAGATGGTGAGTTGGAGGGGGCTAGTGGAGAGGACAGAATTGGCTTGGAGTCTCTCAGGGCTAAGGGACATTGTGTGGCCAGCATAGCTCAGCTCTGATGACAAGACTCATATTGGGTCTAATAGGATGTTCCTGTTATGCTTTTGAAGGTCTAAATATCATCTACCCCCACAGATTTGATTTGTGGTCAATATTAGTCTCTCTGTTAGGAATAATTTCACTGGCTTTCCTACATGTAACATAAACTCTCCTTAGGTTTCTAAACTTCCTTTGTGAGCTCAAAGCCAAAAAATGTCTCTCTCTTTGATTTTATATTGGCCAAATTATATTTTGACTGTTGGAATGAAAATAAATATTCATACTTTGAAGTTATAGCTCTTAGTGCAATTCTGCACCTAAGAGGTTTTCTAAACAAGGTGAGTAGTTTGACAGCGTTTTTTGTTTTTTTATTTTTAGGTTGACGCCTTTCCTCCCAATGGTTATGGCTTATACAATATAGTAGGGAATGCGTGGGAGTGGACCTCAGACTGGTGGACCGTTCACCATTCTGTTGAAGAGACGCTTAACCCGGTAAGTATTGTTCTCAGAGTACATATCGTGAAAAGGCTATCCCCTGGGCGGTCTGTGGCAAGAATTTCATGTGTTTCTGAGGGGTATTTATATACCCTTGAAATTAATCTTGAAATTTCCTCAAAGGGATATTAAACACATCTCTTATTTGCACTTAAAGCGTTGTGTAAAAGTGTCTATGAGCAGTTTATGTGCTGCTGGATTGTGATGGTGATAATTATTTGAGGGAATCTGCCTATAACTTTAGAAACTATGTTGAGTCTCATAAATTTGATCAAAGTGAGATATATAAGTAACTATGTAAAATTAATTGATGTTTTGTTAATAATTAGTGAGATCTGCTAGATGTTATTGATCTTGCAGCTGGTTGCCTGAGTTTTGATAGGTTGAAATTTTGATTCAGGAGCATTATTTGGAGAAAACGAGAAGGGGTACTCTCAGAGAGAATGTTGAGTCAGGAAGTTGAGTCCTTTAGTGATTATTTCCTGAATTCTGTAGTATGTCAGTTCAGTGCATCATATACCTTAGGAATCTAAGACAACCATGTTTGTCTAAATTTTACCTGTTCTGGTATGGGAAGAATGTTGAATGTAACTAGTATACTACTTTGCTTCCAAAACCAAGCTGTCTCAACAGAATATACAAAAATTGAGACACTACATGGGTGTGTGTGTGTGGAAAGGATTTCCTTTAAAAAGAACGTCTCTGAATATTTTTTGTTGTGTGAACGGATTAGGGGAAAAATACCGTGTAAAAATCCTATCTCTAGCAAACTAGACATTCATAAGTCAGATCCAAGAATGTGTATTTATACCAAAACCAGCTAGTCTAGGAACTTGATATGCTTGATATTAAACCTTAACCTTTTGAAAAGGCACAAAGGGTAATAATATAGAAAATTAATTCTTCAATCTCTTGTCAGTGGAGAGTTAAACAGCTCAGAGTAATTGAAGAAATTGTCAGCCTCTTTGCCTCAGGCCATTTTTCAGAATGTAGGGATAAATTTGTTTGATATGCATGATTTTTCTTTACAGAATAACACGTGGGCTGCTCATGAATAATCTAGAGACATACATCTACTTTCTTGGGTGCAGATGAAAAAGCTGAGTTGTGCAGAAACTGTCCCTCCTCACTTATTTTCCTTGTATTTTCTGGCAGGGCTGGTGGAAGTAGTGGTCAAAGACAGCCTCTCTCTCCAGAATGAGAATAAGGTTGTGAAATCCTCGGTGGGTTTGTGGTTGGGAGACACTGTTCTCTACTGGCAAGATGTGACTTAGTGCTTGCTGTCAGAATCAGAAATAGAATTTTCTTCCCCTCAGATCAAAGCATCTGCATGTTTGGAAGGGGGTGCACAAGGCTTCAGAATTCTGGCAAGTTGCGAATGTATCTATCTGACCATCTGTTGTTGATCTGAGTGCTTATTAGCGTTCAGTTTTATAACTGCTTGTGTTTCTTCTAAGAATTTACAGAAAAATTCACATTTTTCTTGTTTTCACCAGTCCCTGGCTCTATCTTGGATATTGTCCTTGCTCTATGAATTGTTCTCATTTTAGATTTCTCTTTGTCACAGTGGCCTCATTTGCTTCCTGATTTGACTCGGGTAAAATTCAACGGTTTTGAGAACTAAACCCCAACTCCCTAGAAAACTCAGACTCCATCTTTCAGATCTTTACAACTTTCCCTCATTTCCTTCATCTCTCATCTGGTTGACTGCATCAGCCTCCCAGTTGGGTCCCCTGCCTTCACTCTCTTGGCTTATTGCAGCTAGAATGAACTTTTTTTTTCTGTGAGGAAGATCAGCCCGGAGCTAACATCCATGCTGATCCTCCTCTTTTTGCTGAGGAAGACTGGCCCTGAGCTAACATCCGTGCCGATCTTCCTCCACTTTATATGGGATGCCACCACAGCATGGCCTGACAAGCGGTGCTTCGGTGCGTGCCCGGGATCCGAACCCGGGCCGCCAGCAGCAGAGCACGCGCACTTAACCGCTACGCCATGGGGCCAGCCCCTAGAATGATCTTTATAGAGAGCAAATCAAATACTGTCACTCCACTGTTTAAAATCTGTCAGTGGGGCCGGCCCCGTGGCTTAGCGGTTAAGTGCGCACGCTCCGCTGCTGGTGGCCCAGGTTCGGATCCTGGGCGCGCACCAACGCACTGCTTCTCTGGCCATGCTGAGGCTGCATCCCACATACAGCGACTAGAAGGATGTCCAGCTATGACATAGAACTATCTACTGGGGCTTTGGGGGAAAAATAATAAAAATAAAAATAAATAAATAAAATCTGTCAGTGACTGGGGCCGCTTGATGGCACAAGCAGTTAAGTGCGCGTATTCTGCTGTGGCGGCCTGGGGTTCACCGGTTTGGATCCTGGGTGCGCACCGACACACTGCTTGGCAAGCCATGCTGTGGTGGCGTCCCATATAAAGTGGAGGAAGATGGGCACAGATGTTAGCCCAGGGCCAGTCTTCCTCAGCAAAAAAAAAAAAAAAAAGAGGAGGATTGGCAGATGTTAGCACAGGGCTGATCTCCTCACAAAAAAAAAAAAAAAAAAATCTGTCAGTGGCTTCTTGTCGTCTAAAGCATAAAGTACAGGGCCAGCCCTGGAGGCCTACTGGTTAAGTTCGCTGCGGTCCACATCCACAGCCCAGATTCAGTTCCCGGGTGTGGACCTACACTCATCTGTTAGTGGCCATGCTGTGGCAGTGGATCACATACAAAAAGAGGAGGATTGGCAGTGGATGTTAGCTCAGAGTGAATCTTCCTCAGCAAAAAATAAATAAATAAATAAAATGAAGGTACAGACTCTTGAATGTGACTTCTGAAGGCTGAAATAATTAAGCCCTTGCTAGTCTCTGTTTAGCTGTACTTTTTTCTTCTTCTTTACACATTTAATTATGGAACATTACAAAAATTCAGAAAAGTACAGAAAATAGTATAACAGATATGTATGTACCTACCATTTAGATTTAACATATGTTAACAGTTTACTGTATTTACTGTATTTCTTTTAACCAAAGAAAAAGAACAAAAACTATTCTCCTAGTCAACACTTGGAATTGTCAGTATTTTTAATTTAAGCTGTTCTGGTCAGTGTGTAGTACTATCTCACTGTGGATTTTTAGTCGTCATATTTTAAAGTCTGCTTCTGATAATTCTAATATCCAGCTACCCTGTTGATCAGCTGCTGTTGTGTGTTGTTGTTCTTAATTTTTGGTTACATCTTGTTTTCTCACATGCCTGGTTATTTTTGATTGAGTACCAGACATTGTATGTGAAAAACTATAGAGATTATTTGAGATCTGGATAGTAAGATATTTCCCTAGAGAGGATTTACCTTTGCTTCTGGAAACTTCTGTTTCAGATAGCTTATTTCAATCAGGAATTGAGATGATTTGAATCTGAGCTTCAGTCCTGTGAGGACTAGTCTAGGTGTAGTTCTTCAGGGCGCCAACCAAATGTCTGGGGGTTTTACCATGACTCTTCTTCCTTGAAAGGCCCTGAACTCGAATTTTTTATTGCCTTAGGCCACGAGTCTATTGAAAGTTCTATTCAGCTTCTCAGCCTTATAGCTGCTGCCATTTGATTAACAGGCATCTAGGGAAAACAAGTTCACTTCTCTGAGTTTGCTTTCTCTTTGGGATTTGAGCCCTGTAGTTCCTGACAGTTACAATAGTTCTCATCTGGTCTGGTTAAAACTCCTATTTCTTTGAGGTCTTAATTGATTTGCTTTCTTTCTGTAATGACCTGTTTGTCTCCAGTGCCTGGCAAAAAACCTGGTACATAATAGTTGGTCCTATAAAGCCGATTCTAGATGCATAGAATTGAGGGAGTTTGATCATTGTTCATACTCCAGGTGTTTCAAAAGCAAAAGATAGATAGAAGCAGACATTTTCAGGGAAAGTTTTGAACCAAAATATCCGTGTGATTAGTAAACATTTCAACCCAAGAACTGACCTCTTCAGTGTTATATATATATGTGTGCTCCAAGACTAATTTATAATGGCAAATCATTTTAAAGCATCTTTGGAGAGCTTAGAAAAAGTCAACTCTCTGTACGCAAAGGCTATTTAGGGAATATCTTTTTCTTATTCAGTGACTTCCAGGGAGCAAAAGTTAATCATTAGTGTTTATTTTATTCGGCAGTCATTTATGGCAAAAGCAGGTGGTGGAAACACCTTGTGTGCTTGGTACACACAGTCCTGAGAGAGGTTGAGGTATTTGACCATATGAAGTGAGGGTCAGTTTGGTCGTAGCTGGTAGGAGGTTATGGGGAGCGTGCATGCATGCACACATTTGTGTGTGTTTGTGTTTGTGTGTGTGTTTTCTAGAGCTGCTTAAGACATCACCCTCTTCCACACAGACACAAGACAGAGTGTGGCCATTGCTGCTACTATTTTTTTTTAACCAAATAATCAAAAAAAAAAAAGAGGTGATTTGTGGATTTTTTTCCTTTTCAGTTACCTAACCCCAAGACCCATATTAACCTGTGGCAGCATGTAGTGCTGCATCCCAATTTCCCACACCTGCATACTCATTCACTCTTACTACTCAGGTGCCATGGGTAGAGGATGGTGTGATGATGTGAAAGGATGAGTAATCTATAATATCTTTCCCACTCTAACTTAGAGGGACACAGTTTCGTTTGGGCAGCTTTTTTCCTAAGGGAAAGAACTCCAGTCTTGGAATTAGTCAAAGTAACTTGGATTATAGCTCTGCCACTTAATATTAAGGGAATCCCTCTAAACTTAGAATATATCTTAAGTTTCCTTCTCTACAAACTGGAAATAATTATACCTATCTCATGAAATTGTTGTGAAATTAAATTTGATAATGTTGTATGTGAAAATATTTTATACCTCAAAAGTACTTTTGCTGTTGTTTACTATTTTTGTTTAAACTATGTTTCGGCTACCTAATTGGGATATTATATGCTTCTATTGAGCAGAGTTAATGAGGAATGTTGGCCTTTGGAGGGAAAGAGGTATTTATAAATAGTGAGTGCTTGATATTCTTCTTATGTTTACCCTTTGTTGGCATATCACATAGTCATCGTTACAATGAAAAACTTGCTTGTGCTTTGTGGATCTTTAAGGTCCAGTGGGAATAAAGTTTTCCAGAAAGTATTCCTCCTCTGAATGAATCCCTGCCTTCTTGCCAGATTCTTTTAGCCAGAGATTCTGTTTGTTTTGTTTTTGTCGTTGTGGAATTTGATTGTATAATTAGATTGTGTAACTCTAGACATTTTGGGAAATGTGTTGTTTCACAAGGCAGCTTTGACTTGGTATAGCATTGACCAGGGAGGTTATAAGCCCTCTTTGTCTGCCCTCTGTGGTTTGCAGAGTTTGCACTCTGCTTTTTTTTTAAGGCCACCCCTCTGAGCCCTTGCCCATTGCACACGGCACATGTCAACCCTCTGACCTGAGATCAGCATGCTGATAGGTGCTGAGCTTATCAATCCTGCTCCTACACTTCTTTGCCATTGGATGATTAGACTTGGGACTTGGACTTTGTTATGAGAGGTTCGGGGGATTCGATCGGAGATGTAAAAGAAACTTTCCGCTCCAAACAAATGGACTGAAGGTATATTTTATTATATAGAGGATAGTAAAGGCGATAGTCCATGAACAGATCCGAATAGGTCAAATATTAAGAGGGAAAAACATCAGCTCGACTGGAAAGGGAAAACATCCATATCAACTGAAGATAGCAGCAGATTCGAATAGATCATATAATGAGAGGGAAAAACATCAGATTGACTGGAAAGGGAAAACATCCACATTGACTGAAGGGAAATGACACAAATCAACCGGAAAGAGAAACACCAGGTTGACCGAAAAGGGAACACATCAGATCGGTTACTCACAACATCCATGCCCCACTGCTGGGGACAGTCCCTTCAATTGACACCGCTGGGTGAGAATCTGATCATCAGAGGTCCTGAGCCGGGCGTCCCCTCCACAGGTGAGACTCTCACCAGGTCTCAGTCTCTAGCAGTTTATATACCATCGGTAGTTTTCAGAGTAAACAGAGAGTTTACAGAGCAAGCATTCAATGTTCCCATGCACAAATGGTTATCAGTGGCATACGTGCACTGAGCCTTCTGGCTATCATCCCAGCCCAGCAGTTGTGTACGTGCATTGTTTTACCTGGTTATGGTTGCAGCCCAGCACAGATGGCCAGTCTGCCCCAGGCTGCGACGCCCAAAGACCTTGAAATGTTACAAATTGCAACTATCTCTGTGGGAGAAAGGCCAGTTCCCACCACACAGAAAGCAGTTTTATATTTCTTTGTGTGCTGGTGGCTGTAGGTCAATGGAGCGGCCAAATATGGCTGCACTCATGTCAAGACAGACTTGCATTACTTTTGTCCATCCTCTACACTCCACACTTGATCGCTCCTCTTCCTAATAACCCTTCCTCTGGCCTTCTACCACTGCATGTGCTACAAAATGGTAGTGTGTGCAACATAATGTAGAACAGTGTGTAGCAAAAATGGTAGACTCCTGCTTAGCCTGTCTCCTGGTCCTCCTCTGCCTTTTGGCATGAGACTGCCCTTGTTTAAGCCTGGCAAAAACCAATAAATGTCACATTGTCCTTCTTAGTTGAGACTGCTGCATCCATCAACTGCCCCATCAGCAGCCTCATCAATTCAACAGGTATTCACTGAGTACCTAGTATGTGCTAGGAGGAGGAGCTGATTGATAATTATTACCTGCTATAAGGCCTTCATTCATGTATTTTTAATGAGGACATTTTAGGGACATGAATAAATCAGTTTGATGCAGAAGTAACCTAGTATTCAAAATGAAAAAGGCATGAAAGTGTTAATGAAGTTGACTTAAACTTGATAATAGATTAATATAGTTGCAAATTGTACTTAGTAAAGTGTCAAGGGAAAAGCAGGGTGATCAAAATATCAGCCTCCTGGGACTATGTTTAGGAAAAGAATTTTATCTTCTTTTCCCTGATGGAAGATGGAGATTTTCCTGGAGAAAGAGCTAATGTTTATCCATTGATGCTTTTCTTTGTGGTTCTGGAGCAAGCTTGATCATCCAGCAACAGCAACAACAAAAAACAGTTGAGAAATAGAAATAAGCGTGAATGTATATGGCTCAGATATTTAGATCCTGTAACTGTATTTCCAAACACATTATCCAAACACATGCTTCTTGCTTGAAAAGAGTGAATGCTAATTCCAATTGCTATTTGGAAAACACTGTTTGTTTCTACTTCACAATAAAATTTCCTTCAGAGCCTCATGTTACAACTGTTGACTTTTCCTGAGCAAATAGAGCAAGACACCCAAATGTATCATGGCCTCCTGTCTTAGTTTGGAGGATGAGTGGATCTTAAAGGTGGGAAATGGAAATCTCCAGCCTCTATGCCTGGAGGAATCCCTTCTTTGATATCCCTGACAGTTGTGTTCCTGTAGTCTTTAGCTAAAAACTTCCTAGGGGGCAAGAACTCTCTAACACCTGGGGCAATGTGTTGTGTTATCAGATGCTCTCACTGTTTGAAGATTCCTGTGGCCAACTAAAATATTCCCCCGTGGAGCTTCAACCCACTGGTCCTCATTCCGAAGTTGGTGAAAACACAGAACGCGTCTTCTCTCTGTCTTGTACATGGAAGCTTTTCAGATACCTGAAGACATTTGTAGCATGTGTCCCTTTGTCTTTCTCTTTCTAGATAAGCATCCTCATTCCTTCAGCTGCACCTTGGATAACTAGGTTTCCAATCCAGGGCAACCCGGGTTACATTCCTCTAAATAACATGAGTGAAAACAAAAAGTCTCTTTCTCTAAATGGGCACCCAGAATTATATGCAGCATTCTAGATGTCCCCTGATAGATGCAGGTAATAGTGGGGCTGTCGTTTTTCATCGTTCTCTCTTATCAGGTCTCAGATCGTGTTAGCAGTTAAGAGTTGAGCCCATGGAATCCAATAGAGCTGGTTTTGAATTTCGTTGCTATAACTGTGGCTTAGCAGTTGTGTGACCCTGGGCAAGTCACTTAACTACTCTGCGACTCAGTGTGCTTCTTTGTTAAATGGGGATGGAGATTCCTACGTCATAGAGTCGTGAGGAACTGAGATAATGTTTGTAGTCACTTAGCACAATATTTGGCAAATAGCAAGCATACAATACATAGCGGCTTCTGTTTTAATCATTATTAGTGCTATATACTACTCCTGTGAGTCCTATTACTGTTATTATGAGGAGCAGCAGCAGCAACAGGAAGAACAGCCTCTCATTGTTGGCCCTTACTAAGCTTGTAGCCAAATAAAACTTCCATTTTAATTAATTAATTTATTATTTTTATCCCTTTTATTGTCCTCCATATAGATTGATTTTAGGCTAAGTCTCCCCAAATATTGTTGCTGTGCAGCTATTTTTTTATGCAACTATTTTTTAAATGAATTTCTTTTCTTTTTTTATTAAATTCACTTTTTTTTTTTTTTGTGAGGAAGATCAGCCCTGAGCTAACATCTATGCCAATCCTCCTCTTCTTTTGCTGAGGAAGACTGGCCCTGAGCTAACGTCTATTGCCAATCTTCCTCCTTTTTTTTTCCCTTTTTCTCACCAAAGCCCCAGTAGATAGTTGTATGTCGTAGTTGCACATCCTGCTAGTTGCTGTACGTGGGACACCGCCCTCAGCATGGCGGGACAAGCGGTGCGTCGGTGCACGCCCAGGATCCGAACCCGGGCTGCCAGTAGCGGAGCGCTCGCATTTAACCTCTAAGCCACGGGGCCGGCACTTTATGCAACTATTTTTTGAAAAGTAGTTTAAAAAAAGCACTCTTTTGAATTTTCTTTTTATGTTTTGTAGCTGCATTTTGAAACTTAATCCAGAACCTATCTCTTCTTTCCATCAAATACAAATTTTTTATGGGTTTCAACTTTGGGAGACAGCTTATAGAAATCATTGTGACTGTCAGCACTATCATTTATAGTAGTAGCTTTCCCTTCCAGCTTATTATAATCGACAGATTTGGCTGTGTTTTTGGCATTGATACAACATGAATGGGACAAGGCTCAAGGCAGAGTCCTGCAGCCTTGGGGTCAGCCCACATGTACTGAGGACTTACTATGTTATGGGGCTATATTGGCTCTTGGGAATGCAAAGAGGCATGAGACAGGCCTGGCTGTTAAGAAGCATATAGTCCTAGGGAGAGGTTGGGTAGTGATCAGGTAAATCAAAATGTGCTCTGCTAAGAATTGTTGCTGATATGGTTGAGGTGGGAGCCTCGGTGAACTCTGTTCTCTGCTGCTTGGAGCTGTGAAGGCTTCTCAGAGGAGGTGCCCTTAGAAAGGATGGCAGCCATTGCAGAGGTCACTATGCTAGGTGCTTGGCATCCAAACATAGGAAAGCGCCAGGGCACAGCCTTTGGAGGAATTCATGGTAAACGGAGAAAGGGTTTTGTCCTTTCTTTCCTCGCTGCTTTCAGTTTCTTGAAGTAAACGTCTAGCCGTCAGTATCCTGAGCCACAGCCGCCCTCAGCTTGCCCTTCAGTCCTGAAGCGTCATGACTTTTCCCTGCTCAAAGTAAAAGTAAAAGCAATGAGAGAGTGTGTGTGCGAATCTGTATGTGTGTGCACGCATGCATGCGCCTGTGTGCTTGTTTCTTTCAGTTTTGCTGCAGTGTATGTTTTTGCTCTTCATGGGAGCATTAGAGCTGTTTAAAGAGTTTCTGTTAGCTCACCAGCTAGGGGCTTTAGAGAGCGACTTGTAAATTGTCTTCCTACTTTGGTATGCTCAATAAAAGGGCTTTGATGAGCTATCTTTTTCACAGTGTATAGCACTTCTGGGAAGGGAGAGCCATATGCTCTGAGTCTGGGATGGCAGAAGGTCAGCATAATGGGTTGGGGTTATAACAGAAATGTTAAATGAAAAGAGCGAAGAGTCTGCTAATGTGCTTGTTTGCTGTCCTCAGTCAAGTTCTTCCTGCCGCTCTGAATACCAGAACCTTTGTTATGTGATGAAAGCAGAGGCCAGTAGCCTGGGTTTCCATCTGAGATTTAGCTTTAAAATGTCACGGGGACTTAGGTGAGTCATCTCGCCCTTGTCTGGCTTAGTGCTTCATCTGTAAATTTTGCTAGAGATGCAAGCCATTCCTAGGGCACAGTACATCTGGACAACTGCCCTGGGGTCTGTTGCTTGTTTGGAAAGTTGGCAGTGATGAAGGAGGAAGCTGGTAGTAACATGGTTAAGAGGACTGGTTTTAAAATGATTCAGACCTAGGTCCACATCTTAGTTCTGCTACTTGATGGCGTGGTGGCCTTGGGGGAAGAGAGTGACATCTTTTGATTCTGTTTCCTCATCTATAAAATGCGAGTAACAATAAAATTTAAGGACATTCTGTTGTTCTGAGGATTAAGAAGAGATTTAGAGCACTTAGCAGTGTGCCTGCCACATAGTAAGCATGCAGGAAATGAGAGCTGGTTCTTGTTTTCTAAGCAACTCTCGGTCAGAACGTTTCCTTCTTGAAAATCCTTTCCCCTTCAGCACTTCTTCTTGTCGTTTATTAGACCAGATTATGTTCTTTTTCTTTCACTTATTTAATAAGCATTTATTGAGCACTTGCTCTGTGCTAGGGGCAGACATAAACATCGCGTAGTCTTTGCCTGCAGAGGGTTTGAATTTCAAAATCCCTATTTATGATTCCTTACTTCCATGGTAATAGGAGGTTTTTGCCCCGCTGATGATTAAGAAGTCAGAACCAAAGCCTGGGTTTTTGGTTTCCTTTCAAAGGTTGTTTATTCCTTCCCTGCACCTCTGTTTACCTGGAAAGGGCCATGGGGAAAGGAGGGTGGGAGGGCTTGCAGAGTTTATTGTCACTTGGCTCCCTTATTTTTTGGGGTCCACAGCTGACAGGCCAGGTCTGAGCAGCTTTTCTCGGCAGAGGAGGGGTGCTCGCCAACTTCTGGGTGGAAGTAGGCCACCATTATGCGTCAGTTGCTTGAGGTTTTTATCTCCTGTCTTGGTGTGGTTTGAGGTATAAATTGACAGCCAGAAGCTTAGGCAGTGCATCCAGGACCAGACCCTTTCCACCAGGTGTGGCACCCTGTCTTCCACATGTAGGGGCCTCCCTTCCTATCTTCTTCATATTCTGGGGCTTCCCTGGACAGTGTTTTGTTTTTTCTTGGTATTGCAATTAATCCCCCAACATTCCTCTAATATCTCAGCCCCTAATTGATGCTTAACATTTTCACCTAAGGCCTCTATCTCATCACCCTTGGTAGTCAGCAAAGGCTAACTTAACATATATGTATTTTCTGACACACACAATAGTTTACACTTCTTCTTTACAATTTTTCACATACAACAGTCATATTCATAAACGGTTTTCTCACAGCATTCCTAAATCAGAGGTGGAATCATTAAAAATTGTTTGGGAAAAAAAAGCGTGGTCTCTGTCAACTTGAAGATGGTCCCCCAAGCCCTTCTCCACTCTAGCTTTCTAGATTATTAGTATAAAATGTGTTTTGGGTTACTAAAGAAGAGAGATGTCTCAGACCTTGCATCCTTGTGTAAGAGCTCTGGCTTTACCCCAGACTGCCTAGTGCTTTTGTGAGAAGTCAAGTCAAAGTGCTTATACTTTACATTTATAGGTTTTTCTTTTCCCCTTGAAGAGCTCAAAGTGCTTTCTCTCTGTCTCTCTCTCTCTTTTTATTTCTCATATCCTCAAATTATTCCTGATTGTGCAAAAGGAGGCATATGGTCTTAGTGTCATTTCTCATGATAATTCTTGGAGTGGAGAGAGGTTTTGACTTTGCCCCAGATTTTGAATTTGGTTTGCAGAGTCAAGATTAAATCCCAGGTCTTCTGATCTCGAGACTTGTACAGTATTTAGTGGACTCCAGATGTTATTCGAAATACAAAATGTGAAAGGCTACTTACTTCCTTGTAGTATTTTATCACAAACATTAAGTCAGGAATTTCGGGAAGTGTTATAAATATGAAAGATAATATAAGAGATGTGAATTGCTGTGTCATCCCGTGGCTTCTTCCAAAAGCAAGGGAGTGGCAGTGAATTATGCTTATGGTTTTTTATATCTTGAGATTTTAAAACAGTTTCCTGTCCTTCTTACCTTCGTAATCTCTTATTTCCACTAAATTGTTCTTAAAAATTACAGATTTTTGTACCTAACATATGATTTATTAATTAATTTAAAGTAATGTGGTATCATTTTCCATTTCCATAGCCTTACCTTTCGTGACTCCCTATGCCATAGTGTGACTCATTTGTTCCTTCCCTAAGGATCTGGAAATAAAACCATGTTATTGAGAAGAGAAAAATAGAACAATTTAATCATCTTTTTTACCAGGTTATTCTGGGGATTTTTTTCATGTGGATATGTGGACACATTTATAATATAGGTATATACATATCTACACATGTGATTTCTATGTAAGTACATACTTTTATCCATTCAGCAAAATTTACTGGCAGTCTGCTGAATGCCAGACTTGTGCGCTGGGTTCTGGGAATCCCAGAAAAGACATGATCCCCTTGCCCTCGTGGAGCTCGCGGATGATAAGGAATTAAGCAAATACACCTAGTTACATGTACATATATATGTATTTAATTATATGTCAGGAGGAAGTATAGCATGATGGTTGAAAGCATGCAGTTTTGGAGTTAGACCTGGTTTCCTAGCTCAGCTACCTACTAGCTGAATAACTTGGGGCAAGTCACTTAAACTCTCACTGAGCCTCCTCATTTCTGAGTGAGGAAATAGTAGTATCCTTTGTGGAGTTATTGAGAGGGTTCAGTGAGATGCCACAAAGAAAATGTTTAGTGTAGTGGCTGGTATGTAGTAAGCATTTGATAAATCTTAATTATGACTACTATGTTTTATGTGTAATGAAAATTTAAATACAGTAAGTTAGCAAGCTATGAAATGACATCTCATTCTGAAATCTAATCCGTGGAAGACATCTATTCTGGACCTTTTTAGGGATGTGGAAAGGTAGCATGCAGTTATGAATACTGCTTCTAATGAAGCAGCAGAACTTACAGAATTGGGCACTTAGCACTTGTCCACTTTGAGAACATCCAAAATAAAATCATGGAAGTCTTTAAGTATTCTTTGAAAGTAATGTTTAACTAAAAATTCCATTTGGTATAATCTAATTGCTTTACTGTCTTATATCTTGCTAATGAGTTGTCACTGAAGAACACAGAAGTTTGTGAGTATAGGAGAATGTGATAAATGAAATCCTTAGGAAGACTAAACTGTGTTTATTTTTCTCACTTCAGGCAATGCTTAGAGCCATACCTGGCTTTGCAAGCAGAACTGAACAGTTTTACACCGTTATTCTGAGAGATGGAAGTGATTGAGTCAGGAGGAAACCTTTTAGCAAATGTGGTCTAGACCCTGCGATGTTGGTGGCTTGGTTTGAGTTGACCCAGAAGTTTCTTTAGGATGAAAGGACCATCCTTTCTTTAGGATGCTGCTGCTATATACCACCCATTGTTTAGGATGAAACCAACTGATTTCTCTATGCTTTAGAACTAATCCATCCAGGATTGGATAGACCGTGAATGTTCTTTTGTGTTGTACATTAGCATATTAAGCTTTCTGAAATTAAAGAACCATCTGCATTATTTGACGACAAATTCCATTAAGCAGTATACAGCTATTAGCAGATGATGAGAAAGTTAGTTCTTTGTTGCAGAAATCCAACGTGCTACTTATTTTCTCTTAATGCTTGCTTCTTCTGTGTTCAGGTTGACTAGTTTTCAGCACCTAGATGTTTCATGGCCTTGTATTGAAAAACTACCATTTATTTTCACAATTATTATAGTCCATGCCTCTTAAATAGTTCATATGTGTCTATCATTGTATAGGTTAGAGTATTACCATTTTCCTGGACCTCACTGCTTTTTCCCCTCTCTCTCCTTCTTGCCTGGAGGTTGGATAGAATGGTTCTAAAGTTGAGGCCCTTGGCCACCTCATACCTACCAGGATGGCTACTATTTAAAAAAATAAAATAACAATGTTGGTAAGGATGTGGAGAAATTGGAACTTTTGTGCACTGTAGGTGGGAATATAAAATGGTGCAGCTGCTATGGAAAACAGCATAGTGGTTCTTCAGAATGTTAAAAATAAAACTATATGGGGGGCGGCCCGGTGGCGCAAGCGGTTCAGTGCGCGCGCTCTGCTGCGCTGGCCCAGGGTTCGCCGGTTCGGATCCTGGGCGCGCACTGACGCACTGCTTGGCAAGCCATGCTGTGGCGGTGTCCCATATAAAGTGGAGGAAGATGGGCACTGATGTTAGCACAGGGCCAGTCTTCCTCAGCAAAAAAAGAGGGGGATTGACAGATGTTAGCCCAGGGCCAGTCTTCCTCAGCAAAAAAAGAAGAGGATTGGCAGATGTTAGCACAGGGCTGATCTTCCTCACAAAAAAAACAAAAAACAAAAAAAAAACTATATGATCCAGCAATTCTACGTCTGGGTATATACTCAAAAGAATGAAAGCAGGGTCTTGAAGAGATATTTGTACACCCGTGTTCGTAGCAGCATTATTCACAACAGCCAAAAGGTGGAAGCAACCCAAGTGTCCATTGATGGATGAATGGATAATGAAAATGTGGTATATACATACAATAGTATATTATTCAGCCTTAAAAAGGAGGAAAATTCTGATATATATGACAACATGGATGAACCTTGAGGACATTATATGAAGTGAAATAAGCCAGTCACAAAAAGACAAATACTGTATGATTCCACTTATATGAGGTACCCAGAGCCATCAAATTCATAGAGATAGAAAGTAGAATGTGGTTGTCAGTAGCTATGGAGATGGGAGAGTGATGAGTTTTTAATGGCTAGAGTTTCAGTTTTGCAAGATGACAAGAGTGCTGGAGATGGGTGGTGATGGTGATTGCACAACAATTTGAATGTACTTAATGCCACCGAACTGTATACTTAAAAATGGTTGGGGGCCAGCCTGGTGGTGTAGTGGTTAAGTTTGCGCACTCCACTTCTGTGGCCTGGGGTTCGCGGGTTCGGGTCCCTGGCGTGAACCTATGCACCGCTCATCAAGCCGTGCTGTGGTGGCGTCCATATACAAAATGGAGGAAGATGGGCACAGATGTTAGCTCAGGGCCCATCTTCCTCAGCAAAAGGAGGAAGATTGGCAACGGGTGTTAGCTCATGGCCAATATTCCTCACCAAAAAAATAATGGTTAAGATGGTAAGTTTTATGTTATGTGTATTTCACCACAATTAAAGAAAAGTTGAGGTCCTTGAATGAGGCACCTGAAAGAAAGTTATGGTTGCTTGTCTCCCGTCTTGGCAAGGAACTATGAAAAGGATCCCTGGAGGAACTGAAGTGATTGAGATGGAGAAGCTTCAAGGTGGAAGGATCTGGTGATGTGTCCACCACCTCTTGTTGAGTGATGGTGAAGGAAGGGCCTCGTAAAGTCTCTAGTGCAGCACCTGCATTTCACAAGTGGGGAAACTGAGGCCAAGAGTAAAGTGACAGAGCCCGAACTAGATGCTGGTTCTCCTACATTCCTGGCCTGTGTGGTGGCTCCTGGGTGATGCTCCCTGGCTTGGCTCATCCTGTTGAGTCTCTGCAGTGTTTTCACTGATATTTTCTACTCTCAGTCTGTCTTAAGCCCAGGACTTTTTTTTTTTTTTTTTAAATCTTTTTTTTGGTGTATGAGGAAGATCAGCCTTGAGCTAACATCCGATGCTACTCCTCCTCTTTTTTGCTGAGGAAGATTGGCCCTGGGCTAACATCCGTGCCCATCTTCCTCTGCTTTATATGGGATGCCGCCACAGCATGACTTGACAAGTGGTACATCAGTGCGTGCCTGGGATCTGAATCTGCGAACACTTGGGCCGCTGAAGTGGAGTGCGCTCACTTAACCGCTGCGCCACTGGGCCGGCCCCAGCCCAGGACTTTTTATTTTGTGCTTTTATATTGATGAATCATAAACGAGCTGAACTGTTTTTACTTACAGTACTTCTGACACCAAATGTGTGGGTTTTTTCCACACCAACAACCAACTCTCCAACGCTCTGGACATCAACTGGGTATCCTAGAGTTCAGTTCAATTCTAATACTAACCACCCGGAGTTAGCGTCCGACTTCACAGGTTTAAGGGCTCAGTCCCACAAGACTGCCCCCACTTCAAATGCCAGTCAAAGTATTGGGTGCCTAGGGTACCCACACTTTTGTCCGAGTTGGCTACAAAGTCAGGAGTTTCCACAACTCCCCTTTCAGTTTCAGTAATTTGCCAGAACAGCTCACAGAACTCAGGAAGACACTTTACTTACTATCACTGGTTTATTATAAAGGATACAAATGAACAGCCAGATGAGGAGGTACATAGGGCAAGGTTCAGAAGAGTCTCAAGAACAGGAGCTCTGTCCTCATGAGGTTGGGGTGCACCACCCTCCTGGCACATGGATGTGTTTGCCAACTCTGAACCTCTCCGAATTCAACATTTAGGATTTTTTAATGGACGTTTCCTTACATAGGTATGATTGATTAAATCACTAGCCATTGATGATTAACTCCAGTCACCAGCCCCTCTCCCCTCCCTGGAGGTCAGGGTGGAGCTGAAAGTTCCAGCGCTAATAATGCCTTGGTCTTTCTGGTTGACCAGGCTCCGTCCTGAAGCTATCTAGGGACCTTCAACTACCAGTCATCTTATTAGCACACAGAGGACACTCATCACTCCAGAGATTCTAAGAGTTTTGGGAGCTATGTAATAGGAACCTGTACAAAGATCAAATATATATTTTCCATTGTACCACAGGGGCCTCTCCCATCTTTCTCTTCTTTCTAACCTTCTCCCCCTTTCTTTGCTGAATCTCTACTCTCTGGCCAAGAGTCATTACACACAAACTGAAGTGCAGGGTGATCTTCCACTAATTCAGCAAATAGTTATTGACATCTTTAATCTCAGACACTATTTAAGGCTCCAATGATAAAGCAGTGAACAAAGTCCGTGACAGGTCTGCCTTCTAGCGGGAGAAAGAAATAAATCTGTAATTTGTCACGAGGTGGTAAGTGCTAGTGTATTTCATTTTTTTATGGCACTATTGTGACACCAAATGTGTGATTTTTTCTGACACCAAATACGTGTCATTTTTCCCTACCAATTCTCCAGTTGTCCAACACCCACTGGGTGTCCAACAATTCAGTCCAGTTTTAGTACTAATTCCCGGAGTTAGCACAGACACCACAGATTAAGGGCTCAGTCCTACAAGATTGCCCCCATTTCAGATGCCAGCTGCAAATGGGTTATCCAGGCTAGCCACACTTCTGCCCAGCAGACTACAAATTTGAGGGTTCTCATGATCCCTTCCTCAGGTTTGGTAATTTTCTAGAACAACTCACAGAACTCAGGAAAGCACTTTACCTCTGATTAATGGTTAATTATAAAGGATAAGACTCAGGAATAGCCACAAAAGAAAGGCACTCCTCACCTAGCAGATTCCAAGGGTTTCAGGAGCTCTGTACTAGGCACCAGGGACAAAGACCAAATATTTATTTTGTGATACCACAGCTAGGAAGAAGGGGACATGTGGGGTAAGAGGAGAGAGAGTGATGGTGGGTAGAGGGAGGGCGTGATTTTTTCAGCCTGTCTGGTGAAGTGTCACTTGACAGAGACACTAAATGGAGTGGTGAAGTAAGCCTTGCAGTGTCTGAGGGAAGAGCAGAAAGAACTGGAAGTCAAAGGACGGTGATGTCACTGAGGGACTCAAGAAACAGGATAATGTGAAATACACCAATATTGTATTACCTCAAAAAGCATGTATACAAGCAGTCTTGTATATATACAAAAACACTGTCTACCTACCTGACATGGTGGCTCATTGAGGTTTTATTGCACCTACAGTTTATTTTGTAATGGAAGGAAAATGTTGAACTGCCTACTTATCACTTTATTTCTAGGGCATAATTTTTCGTTGGAGGTTTTTGAAAACCATTCCAGTAATACACAAGGGAAGATGAGACTTTACAAAGCAGGTCTATGAAATGGAACAGTTGCTTCCATGGTATGAGGTTGAGAGACCCAGAAACCTAGTGGGGTTTGAGCCAGTGAAACCACTAAAGGCATCTGTGGTACCAGTCTAAGTATGGATGTCTGTTTAACTGGTAGGTGTTGCTACTTTAAATGTATATTTATTCCTAAGTGAAATAAGCCATGCCATATGCTGAGAGAAGTACATTAGGAGAAGCACATCTAACAAGGGACATATTTCAGCTCTGTTCAAAAGCTAATGAATGTCTTTATTTTTAAAAAATATGAATTCTTGACTCACAGTTCTCCTTGGGTTTTAGCCATTTTCTTGCAGTAAACTTGTGAAATACAGAAAAGTTTGTGCACTTCAAGCTGGAATAGTGGAATGATTTATTTAAAAAATATGATACTATATCAGCTCACAAGGGGCTCATGGCAGAGTGGCTGAGTGTGAGCCTGGAGTCAGATGGCCTGGGGCTTGAACCCTGCCTCCTCCGCTTACTAGCTGTGTGACCATCGACAGGCTATTTAACCTTTCTGTTCCTTAATTCTCCGTTTGCAACATGGGGCTAATGATTGGGTGCCCAAACATGCCTAGTTTATGCCTGTGCCTGGTACAATTGTTAATAGCTCCCCTTTCACTCCCCAAAGCATCCTTATTTGGACAATAAATTATATGGTTGCCCTACCACTAATAGAACCTACGTCAAAGGATCGTTTTACAGATTAAAAACATTAAAAACCATACCCGATTATAATATGTGCCTAGTAAACATTAGCTGCTACAACTAGAATCGGTGTTTTAAATACCTGGTTTTATGCATTACCCTCAAAGCAAGAATTGTTACTGTAGACATCGGGCTATGAAAGTGACATATTTTATTGGAAAATGGAAAACTATCCCAGTGTGAGCAAGTTTAATACAGTTTTGAAAATTCTCTTCTTTTTTAACCTAGCGTGGGTGAAACAAGTAGCGTGGAGGAAATGACTGTTTTCATTCATTTCACTAACAGGGTAATCACCACACAGGGCGTGCTGGTTTTACAGAGAAAATTCTGCAGTGGTTGTTAATTTGGTTTGTGTGTTTAATGTGCTGTTCTTTCCAATTTGATCTCTAGTTTTCTTTCTTTGACCTTTCTTTGGGCGTCACCTTTCTTTTTCTCTCCTCATGCGATGTCTAAAGCTAATTACAGTTTCTTCTTTGTTGGTTCTTGTGCTAGGGGATAAATAAAATTACACAGACTTGAAAATGCTTTATTTGAAGTAATGGTTTCATCTACCCACTCTTAAAATCCTTTGTCATGTTTGACATTGGGTAAAAAAAATGAATTGTTGGATTTTGACTTTTTGTCACATATGCACCCTGGTCTGAGTTGCTGCTAAGCCTAGAAGATAGTCAGCTGGACAGGCACAGAGGTGGGTGGACCTTGACTCCTGGCTTTCTCACTTACTAGCTGTGTGACCTTAGGCACTCCATTTCTTTCATCTCTTTGAGTTTCAGTATTCCTCATCCTTAAAATGTGGGTAATGATACTTCCTGCTTCCCCAGGTTATTGTGAGGACCAAATGAGATGACAAGAGTTAGTACGCTCTAAACAAATGTAGGCAGAGAGTTCCTTTCCTTAAAAATGGTTAAGATGATTGAAATGAGACTCCTTTTAGGAGACACATGAGCAGAGGCTTGAAGAAAAAGAAGATAAAGACGTTGCTCCTATTTGTGTGTTTCTGAGCTGCCTATTGCTATAGAACCTGGTGATTCAACAAGGGTGCTGCTTCAGCATGCAGGAAGTGCTTCAATGGGCAACAAGACCTTTTCTCTTTTATCCTAAACTTCAGGCTGCCGGGCCCATGCCTGTGGGAGCCTGGGTAATCTGACAGTTTGAAGACTTGACTAGAAGTCAGGTGTGCAAGAGAGCCCAGCTTTTAGCCAACCAGGGCAAGGGTGACTTAGCTCTTATAGGAACATACATGCTTCTCAGGGTTATAGAGTGGAGAATAAAATCTGTCCTTTTAAACTCCACATTCCCCGGCACTTGAACTTCTAAGGAATTCTTTGACTCCTAGCTCTGGAAGCCATAGTTGTTTTTCTTCTTTTAGTTTATCCTGGTTTATGATTTTCTATCCTTTAACTTAAAAATTGTTTTTATTATGGGACATTTCAAATAAGCAAAAGTAGAGAGAATAGTATATTAAACTCCCATGTCCTTAGAACCCAGCTTTAATAATTATCAACTCCTGGCTAATCTTGTTTTCATGTATATTTCTACCCACTCATCCCTGCTCCCCTTCCTCCCCTGGATTATTTGAAGCACAGCTTTATTATGGTACAATTGGCATACAATGAATTGCACATATCTAAAGTGTACAGTTTGATCAGTTTCTATATATAAACGTATATCAAATTGTATATATAAATTTGATAAAATTATATATTATATAAATGATTGATATATATGTATATAAACTGATCATATATATATATAAGCGGATCCAATATATACATACACACACATATCCATGAAACGACCACAATCTAGATAGTGAACATATACATCACCCAAAAGTTTCCCTGTGCCCCTTGGTAATCCCTCCATCCTGCCCCATTGCCTCCCATACCCAAGCAACTACTAGTCTGCTTTCTAGCACAATAGACTAGTTTGTGTTTTTTAGAGTTGAGATAAATGGAATCATATAATATGTACTCTCCTTTGTTTGGCTTCTTTCACAATATCGTAGTCTTTTTATCTATTCTACAAATATTATTGTGCTACTAGGTACCGTTCTGGAAGCTGCAAGACCTATTAGGAGGCTATTGTAGCAGTCCAGGTGAGAAACGGTGGTTTGGACCAGGGTGGTTACCATGGAGATGATGATGGGGGTCAAAGAGGATCTCAAAGAGAGATCAGCTTTGGAGGTAGAGCTAATCAGACCAGCTGGATGTGGGGGTGAGGGAGAGGGAGAAATGGAGAATTACTCCTCAGGATTCTGGTTTGAGCAGCTGGGTAGACTGTAATGAAATGGAGGAAGGCTCACTGAGGAATAGATGGGACCTTCCCTAATTCACTCCTTTGATTGGGTGTCCATTGCTTTTTCAAAGCTGTTATTGTTATCATTGGTTGGTCTTAAGCAGTATCTAATCTGCAAATGAAAACAATATTTAAAACACTTTAAGATATTCATAGGATTGCTGGGTCTTCTCAGAAATGTTATTAAATAACGGCTAGCTGCCATTGTCAAATTGAAAATAATGAATTTCAGTTTTCTCCTCAGGTGTTTGTGGTTCATTTGGACCAGCCAAGGGGAGAGAAAGTAGTGCAAAGGCAAATCACATTTTCAGACTTTTAAAAGCTTCTTGAGGTGACGTTCACTCCACTCTTTCTATGGCCCCCAGAATGTTTTTGTGCTGGTTTTACATTAAAAATGTTCATGTTCTGCTAAGTCTGATGCTGTGGTGACAGCCTCTGCATGCTGTGACTAGCTATGTGAATTTCATTGCAATATACAGTAGTCTGTCTTCCTTCTACAGGGTTATTAACATGTCAGCTATTTTATTATAACTTGGACTCCCTTTGGGTGTTTGTCCTTAGAAAAACTGGGTCAAGTGATCTCTGTGGTTTTGGAATTTTGGAAGTTATGTACCACCTAGATTATTAAGTTTATGAGCATCTTTGGGAAACCTGAATTAGTCTTGAGCTAGTACTGTGTAGTAACAACAATAACAATGCACAGGAGCCAGCCCCGTGGCTGAGTGGTTAAAGTTCTGTGCACTCTGCTTCAGCGGCCCGGGTTGCGGGTTAGGATCCTGGGCGCGGTCCTGCTCCACTCATCAGCCATGCTGTGGAGGCATCGCACATACAAAATAGAGGAAGATTGGGAAGATTGGCACAGATGTTAGCTCAGAGCTAATCTTCCTCAAGCAAAAAAAGAAAAAGAGGAAGATTGGCAACGGATGTTAGCTCAGTGTGAATCTTCCTCGCCAAAAAAAAATAATAATAATGACAACTGCACATTTATTGTTTATTACTTGCTAAGTGCTTTATATGCATGATTTAATTTAATCTCCACGTCAATCCAATGAAGTAGGTACTATTATTCTCTCCATTTTACGGGAGAGGAACCTGGGACATAGAGGGGTTACCTAATAGACCAGTCTCCAGTCAGTGTCAGAGCCATGATTTGAACCCAGGCAGGTAATCTGACTCCAGAGCCCATGCTCTTCATTAAGAGATAACAGTCAAAGTGGATCTTGCAAGATGAAGAAGAGTTTATCGAACAGTGGGGGTGGGCGTGTTAGGCAGAGAGAATCAAGTGTCTCATTGAAGGGACACGAGAAATTCATTGTCCTGGGGCTTGATGGTAGAAGGTGATGTTGAGGAATGATGTTAATAAGGTAGGAAGGACTAGGGCCTAAAAAACGTCTAATTTGCTTAGCCAGAGCAGCTTTTTCATAGATAAATGTATGAGGTATTTTTGTCTCTTTGAAATCTTGGCAAAAGTTCAAGAGATCTTATTTCTATTTTCTTAGATCCAAAGAGCTCAGGTGGGGTCCAGAGAAGCTGCAGATCACCTTCTGGATTAGCTGATCTCAAAGGCATCTTCTAATTTCAAACAACCTGGATCTTGTCATCTAAGACACCTTTTCTCTTTAGCTCTGATTCCCTTTAGGGTTAAAAGGAATAGTCTTAATAATTTTAAACCAAATAATCTTTCCAAACCTGTACACACTCTGACAGTAGCTGAAAGGCTAATAGTAAGCCTGCTTCTGAATACCAGTGGAGTGATACCTCACTTGCTTGATTCTTAAAGGGATGATGGGTATAAAAAGGAAAGTCTACGATGTGGTGGTTAATCCTTTTTCAGAGGCTCTTATTTCCTGCTTTGAAAAATGTATTGTGCTATTTAGTAGTAAGAATTGATTATAATGAGGAGGTAGTGTACACAAAATAAAAGATGCTTTTAAGCTTTAATAAGCAGTGTTATCTCTGAATGTCGCTGAAGCAGAGCCTCTACATGCCAGAGCATTTTAGTTTTTATTGCACTGAATGTGTTCCTTTTTTTTTGTTAGAAAAATGAATAGGTAGGTCATGAATGTGAATTTCAAAAGGTACAAAAAGTCTACCCTTGTCTTCCAACCCCTTCTTTCTTTTCTCTTCAGGCAACATTGTTAATAGTTCTTTAGTGACTCCTTTCATAAAGAGAGTCTATACTTATACTAGTATATGTAAATATGTTGTTATGTAAATATATGTTATTTTTTTAGGATTTTGTTAGGGAAATGCTAATTAGTAAGAGTTGAGAGAATGTACCCGTAACTCAGCTTCAAGAGCTATTAACTCAGTCATGGTTCAATCAGAAGTAGAACTACTAAGTAGAACTAGTGTGCGTGCGTGTGTGTGTGTGTGTGTGTGTGTGTATTAAGGAATTTATTAGAGATTTGACCTTACACAATGACTGTAAAGTTGCTATTTTATATATATGTGTGTGTGTGCATGCATGATATAATGAGATATATATGTGTATATATGTATGTGTGTGTGTATGTGTTATATGTAGTTTAAATGTCTAGTTTTCACCTAAAAAGTAATAAGCATGCAAACTAATAGGAAAGCATCACCCATACTAAGGACAAAGGTTAGTTAAAGAGAAACTGACTCTGAGTAGGCCCAGATGTTGGATTTAACAAAGACCTAAAAGCAGCTATTGTAATTATATTTAAAGAACTAAAGGAAAATATATTTGAAGAATTAGAAAATATGATGTGAGTCAACAATTAGAGAATCACAACAGACAAATGAAAATGATAAATAAAGAACCAAGTACAATTTCCAGAATCGGAAACTATAATAACTGAAATAAAAAGTTTTATGGATGAAGTCAGTAGCAGATTAGAAATGAAAGAATCAGTGAACTTGAAGGTAAATCAAGAGAAAATTTCCAAACCAAAGAACAGAGAGGAAAAAAATTTGGAGAAAAATCAACAGAGCCCTGTGTGACAATATCAGATGTCTCAACATAGTTCCAACACATGTATAATGGGAATCCCAGATGGAGAGGAGAGAGAGAAAGGGACAAAACATTTTTGAAGAAATGATCTAAATACTTTCCAAACTTGATGAAAATTATCTACAGATCCAAGAAGTTCATTGAACTTTAGGATGAACACAAAGAGAAATCCACCTAGACAAATCATAGTCACACTCTTGAAAAACAAAGAGAAAATATTCAAAGCAGCGAGAGAAAAAGAACTCATCATATATAGGGCAACAACAATGTGATTAATGGCTGATTTCTCATAAGAAAAAATAGAAGCCAGAAGATTGTGGAGAGATATATTCAAAGTGCTGAAAAAACAAAACCTCAAACAACTATCAAGTAAGAATTCTATATCCAGCAAAACTATCCTTCAAAAATGAAGGTGAAGGAGGTTTGACTTCTGGTTCTGGGAAAATGGAGTAAATGTACATTTCCCTATTTCTCCCACTAACTACCGCTAAAACTCTGGACACTACACACAAAAGAAACATAAGAAGATACTGAAAAATGAAAAGAAGGCAGAGTAGCTGCAGACCTTGGGACCTTAGGAATGACGTGGTGGTGAATTCCATGGACTTTCTTTTTGTCCCCATATATCCCAGACTTGGAGCTGAAGAAGCCACCAACCCAGAAATGCCAATGGATGTAGACAAAAAAAAGTCCCAAGAGAACCCCGCTCTGACTAGCTAAAGGAGCAAGTAGGAAAGGGGCAGTCTAACAATACAAAAAACTTTGAGTCAGTAACCCCTCTACTCCGTTCAAACACCACAGGAAACAATACAGGAAAACCTGTATCCCCACTCATGCCTGCAAGGGCCAAATGGGGAGCCTAGACTTGCAACCTCATGAGTCTGTATTGAGGTGCCATGATATCTCTGCCAGGGTGGTGTCAGAGTAGAGTAAGTAGGGAACCAGGCCTTTCATCATTGCCCAGCAATAATGAGGCCACCCTAATCATGGTCTAAGTGGAGACTGTGTAGGGAGCTGAAACTCTCAACTCCATCCAGCAATAAGAAACAAGAGTCCCTCCTGAGGTGTCAATGGAGGCTGAGTGGGGAAGCTGAACTTCTACTTCCACCAGGCAGTAATGAGATGGCTCCCTCCCTTCCCCTGCCAGTGTGGTGTCAGAGAAAGTCGGCTAAAACAGGATGTTTAAAAAAGATCCAGAGTCTTGTAACATAATAAAAGTGTATCCAGATTTTAGTTGAATAATCACTCATCATACCAAGAATGATGAAGATACCAAACTAAATGAAAAAGGATAATCAATAGATGCTAAGACTGAGATGACAGGTGTTAGAATTATCTGCCAGAAATTTTAAAGTAGCTGTGATAAAAATACTTGAGTGAGGAACTATGAACCTTGAAACTTGTGAAAGAGGCTTGAAACAAATGAAAAAAAAAATAGCAAGCTTCATAAAAGAAATAGAAGCTATAAATGAGAACTAAATGCAAATTTTAGAACTGAAAAATAGAATAACCAAGTAAAAGCTTTGTGAATGGGTTCAACAGCAGAATGTAAGGGACAGAGGGGGAAAAAAATCAATGAACCAGAAACTAGAACAAAAGAAATTACCCAATCTGAACAGAGAGAAAATGGAAAATGAATGAATGAATGAATGAATAGAGCTTCAGGGATGTATATGACTATAACAAAAGATCTAGCGTTTGGGTTATGGGAATCCTGGAGGAGAGGAGAAAGAGGTGGGGCTGAAAAGTACTCAAAGAAATAATGGCTGAGAACTTCCCAAATTTGGGAAGAAACTAAAATCTGTAGGTTCAAGAAGCCAAGCAAACCCAGTATAGGATCATCCCAAAGAAATCCACATCAAGACACATCATAATTAAACTGCTGAAAATTAAAGACAGAAAAATCTTGAAAGCAGCCAGAGAACAATGACACCTTACCTACGGGGAAAAAAAACCCAATGTGAATGACAGTGGATTTCTCATCAGAGAACATAAAGGCTGGAAGAAATGGTACTATATTTTTCAAGTGTAGAACTGCCAGCCCAGAATCCTTTACCCAGTGAAATATCTTTCAGAAATAAGAGGAAATCAAGAAATTCTCAAATGAAGGAAAACTAAGAGAATTTGTCACCAGCAGATCTATCCTAAAAGAATGGCTAGAGAAAGTTCCCTAAACAGAAAGGAAATTATTAAAGAAGAACCTTTGAACATCACAATGGAAAGAAAGAACACCGTAAGGAAAATATGGGTATGTGCCATAGGTTTCCCTTCTCTAGTGTTTTCTAAATTTTGTTTGATGGTTAAAGCAGAAATTATAACATTGTCTGATGTGGTTCTAAATGTATTCAGAGGAAATATTTAGTATAATTATATTATAAACAGGGGAGGCTAAAGGGAGATAAGTTTTCTATGCTTCACTGGAACTGGTAAAATAACACCAGTAGATTGATAAATTTTATATCTTATCACAGTTTTATATATATAAATACCTAGAGCAACCACTAAAAATGCTGTATAAAGAGATGCACTCAAAAGCACTATAGGTAAATAAAAACAAATTTCTTAAAAACAAGTTCAGGTAACCCACAGGAAGGCAGGAAAAAGAAAACAGAAACAAAAATCATAGAGAACAGACAGAAAACAAAAAATAAAATGACAGACTTAAGCCCTAAGATATCAATAATTTCATTAAAAGTACATGGTGTAAATATGTCAATTAAAAGATTAGCAGAGTGGATTAAAAATAATCTAAGTATATGCTGTCTACAAAAAACTCAATTCAAATATAATGATATAAGTGGGTTGAAAACAAAATGATGGAAAAAGATATATTATGCAAACATTAATCAAAGGAAAGCAGGAATGGCTGTATTAATATCATATAAAGTAGACTTCAAAGCAAAGAAAATTACCAGAGTCTGGGAAGAACGTTCTTTAATGATAAAAGCTTAATCCACCAAGAGGACATGGTAATACTAAATGTGTATGCCGCAGTGAATGGAGCTAAAACATACGAAGCAAAAACTAATAAAACTGAAAGGAGAAACAGACCAATTTGCAATTGTAGTTGAAGACTTTAACATCCTTTTCTCAACAATTGATAGTACAATTAGGTAGAAAATCAGCAAGGATATAGAAGAACTCAACGATACCATCAACCAACAGGATCTAATTGACATTTCTAGAACACTCTGCCCTACAACAGCAGATACCCATTCTTTTCAAGTACTTATGGAACATATACCAAGATAGACCATGTCCTGAACCATCAAATAAACCTCAACAAATTTTTAAAATTTGAAATCATACAGAGTGTGTTCTCCAACCACAATGGAATCAAACTAGAAGTCAATAACAGAAATAAAATAGGAAAATCTCCGAACACTTGGGAACTAGACAACACAATTCTAAATCATCCATGAGTCACAAGGGAAGTCCCAAGGTAAATAAAACAATACATTGAACTGAATGAAAATGAAAAGATATGGGTGAGGGCGCAGCTGGCGGAAAGTAGCCCGTGTGGCTTTTTTTGGGCTCTGCGCTGTATGGCACCCCCTGTGTCCCCCAGGGGCAGACACTCCCTCCAGGTAACCAACTCCCCATCAGTACACAATGTATAAGAAAATCAGAAAAAATACTTGATTCTATGTTATTTTCTAAGTGAAAATGATAGTACAATATACTCATGCAGAAGTGCTTCATATTTTTTTAACATGCTTCATTCTTTTTAATGGCTGCTGAGCGTTCCACACTATGGATTGCATCAAGTAACATGTTTAAAAGTAGTGCTTTTGACTCTTTGCTGATTGATGAAAATTTGTCATACTCTCTGTCCCTTCTTGTGCTTTCCTTGTCATTGTGTTGGGTATGACAAGGAGGGAAAGGAAAGTGTCTCTCTTGACTACACAGAATGTCATTGTTGATACCCCTGTGAAAGTGTCCTGGCAGCCCTGGGCAGGTTGGTCACCCCTCTTCCTGCAGGCATATTCGTCGTTCAGCAAGCCAGTCTTGCTGGTGAGTGGTTTTGTGGCATCTACTGTGGATTTGCTTCGTTGTTTAAGACTTTTATGCCTTCCCAGGTATTTTAAATGAGGGTATATTTCCCTGCACTAACACTCAGAGCATTGCTTCTTCATCTCTTTTCCTGAGAACTTCAGCTGCGCCTCGGCCTTTTGAGATTACTGGGGCTGACATTTAGAAACTTGTGTTTTTTGCTGTTTCTTGCAATCATCCAAGCATTAGAGACCTGTTAGTATTTTGGTGTCTGGGGAGTAGAGCAGATTTGGGTGGTAGTACCTTTGGAGACAACATTCATGTGGGTTCTTGCCTGTTTCTGGGCGGAGTCCCTATGCTCAGTGTGTGTTTTTAGTTAGACTCTTGAGCACTGGTGGTGGTGGGGGGGGGACACTTTCGCCTCTCTTCTTGTGAGGGGTATCGGCAGAAAGATGAGGTAGATATTCGAACACTACTGACGGTAGCTACTTAAGTTGTTTTAACCTGCAGTAACAAACTTGATCATGAGAGGCAATATTAGCTTTGATTATTGATCCTTTCTTTAACAAATAGAAATAGAAACATTTCTCCCTTCTGTTAGT
Source organism: Ceratotherium simum simum (assembly GCF_057802395.1). Classification (NCBI taxonomy): domain Eukaryota; kingdom Metazoa; phylum Chordata; class Mammalia; order Perissodactyla; family Rhinocerotidae; genus Ceratotherium; species Ceratotherium simum. The sequence continues at coordinate 77,678,152 of NC_141904.1, read as the reverse complement.
TTCCTAGGGCTGCCTTAACAAATTACCACAAACTCGGCGGCTTGAAAGAACAGAAATTTATTCTCTCACAGTTGCGGAGGCTAGAAGTCTGAGATCAAGATTCTGGCAGGGCTATTCTCCCTCTAGTGTCTCTGGGGGAAAATCTTTCCTTGCCTCTTCCTAGCTTCTGGCAACTCCCAGGAATCCTTGGCATTCTTTGGCTTATAGCTGCATCACTCCAGTCTTTTCCTTCATCGTCACATGGCCTTCTCCGTGTGTGTGTTTCCTTGTCCTCTCCTCTTATAAAGACACTAGGCATTGGCTTTAGGGCTCACTATAGTCCAGTATGACCTCATCTTAACTAATTACAAAAATTACAGATCTGCAAACTCCCTCTTTCCAAATCAGGTCACATTCTGTGGCTCTGAGTGAACATGAATTTTGGGGGGACACTATTCAACCCACAACACCCTCCTAGTAATTTTTCTGTTTTTTGGCAAACTGGCAAGCATTTCAAACAGTTGTAGCTAATCCCACCTCATGTTGTTTTCAAGCAAAACTAGTTTTACTTATGAGAAGCAGCTAAGCAGTCACCTACATTGAGGACTGTAGTAACTGCTGTGGTTGTATCAGCATGGATTGACTCTTATTAGTGCTTGTGTCACTCTGATGAGTGTCATATTTATTAATTGCAGACTTAGTTCGTTGGAGATGGTGATGAAAGGGAACTATTTTATTCTCACTCCTTCCATTGGCAAATCAGCTCCTTCTTGTTCTTAGATCTAACTTGACAAAAGAATTTAATCTTGCATGATAGCAGATAGTAGGAGAGACTTTAATCAGCATTTAAACTGTCTTTTGGTACATTGTAACACAGCACACAGAGAACCACCTGAAGCAGTGTAATACAAGAATTCTCAAGCAAGAAATTTAATGTAGGAGAGAGTGGCCTTTGTATGGGATAGCTACACAGTTATAAGTGCTTTCACTTATGCTTCAGTGGGTTCTTGGTGATTGTCTTACTTTTATTGAATAATAAACTCACCCAACAAATTCTGATGCAATGTCTGTCAGATTCCAGATATTCCTAGGAAGAAAGCTGTGCTGTTAGTCATTATTTTCACATGTAGCTTTTCACATTTACAGCTTGCCTGTTTATAATCAGTCTAAGTTTATTAGTGTAACATTAAGCATTAAGGCCATGGAAATACTATGGCCCTGCAGTGGAATGAAGAATAGCCAATGGCTTGGTCTGTGACGGTTCTAAGAACCTGGGAAAGCTTGGAAGAAAACATGAACTTCTGCCCACATTGTTGACAGTTGCAAATCACTGTGTTAGCCATGCTTGGAGAAAACATGGTTCTTTTAACTTCTGCCATTTCTGTCTGGGCCCTTGACAATAGGTGGTTGACAAGAAAAGGGAAAACTAAGATAGGAGGGGCATTGCCCAACCTTCTATTGTTTTCAGTAAACAAAGAACACAGCTGTATGATTGTCTTTTTACATGACAAAGGAAAAGCAAAAAATCCTTATCCCTCTCAGGCTTCTCTGATATGGTTCTGGTTTGTGGGAGTTTATTGGTACCTCTCAGATGCTCTTTGCATGGCTTACCTGATGTTGTGGCTCTTATCCTGGCAGCTAAGGCTTTAAGATGTTCATTTCCATTGTACTTTTATCCAAAACCCTCCCTAGAAGAAATAGTCTTGCCTCTTGGCTGCTGTTTCTGGCTCCAGTTCTCATTACAGCGGTAGCCACTTTTCCTTCTTGCCTCCTTTTAGGCACTATCCAATTTCCTGCACTCCTGGTCTCTAAACTGGGAGCACGGTAGACTCGGGAGCCAGGCTGCCTGGGTATGAATCCTCATTCTGCCACTTGCTTAACCTGCCTCACAAGTTGTTACAGAGATTACAAGTTAATTATTTGCAAAGTACTTAGAACCGTGCTTGGTTCATAGTAAGCACTATATAAATCTTTTTGAAAAAGATAAACTATGTTCTGTATCTTGATTGTGGTAGTGGTTACATGACTCTACATTTGTCAAAAGTCATCAGAAGTATGCATTTAAAAAGGATTAATAATGTTAAAAGGGTTACTGTATGTAAATTATACCTCAATAAACCTGACATAAAAATTTTTTAAAAACATACAAAGCAAATTCATTCAGTCAGCAAAGGATTTTTTAGGTGTTGCACAGGAGGATTATAAAAACATAATTCAAAGAGGCTTGCCAGTCTAGTCGAGCAAGCCAATTATAACACAGGATAAATTTGCATATCAGCATGAGAAGGTGATGTAAGAGATGCTGCCAAGCATCTTATTAGTCATCTAGGCAAGAAATGTTTTAGGGGCTTAGAGGCGGGATTGCTTATGGTAGTCACGAAGATTTCACCAAAGAGTGGGAACTTGAGCTGGACCCTAGAGGATGGGTAGGATTTGGAGAGGTAGGCATTTGGGAGGGTGCATGGATGCAGGTACAAGGCCCAGGGGCAGAAATGCATGTGGAGGGTTTAGGCAACCATGAGAGAGCTGATTGGATTAAACTGGACTCTCTCCCACTGTGTGAAGGGCAGCTGTGTTCTCTGGACTAATGAGTTCTCTTCCCTTTATCCGTAGAAAGGCCCCCCTTCTGGCAAAGACCGGGTGAAGAAAGGTGGATCCTATATGTGCCATAAGGTAAGTCATGTCACTAAACTCTGATTTTTTGTTCTAATAGCAGGTTTATGGATCTATTATAAACAATAGCCCAAAAATGTCCCATCCACTTCTGCTAATACTTACCTATCCCCATCAAAGACAGAAAAAAAGTAGGATAATCATCTCAAGTTTGGGCACAGGCATGGGAAAAGTGGGACAAGAAGCAGAGGTTGTGAGTGACCTGTTGTCAACCAAATTCCACCTGTTGAATCTTGCCCCTTTGAGAAACCTTTTATGTTTCATGAATAAGGGTGGGCTATATACTTTTCCAGTGTGTAAGTCTGGAAGCACACTCTTAATTTATTTGAGACTCCTGTAAATTTCTGGGTTCTCTGTTGAGATTAAGGAGAGAGTTATAACCTTAATAGAAACATTCCAAGTGTTCTAGGTATAAAGTATGTGCTTTGTGAAATAAGCATCAATCTCAGAGAGTGTTTCTGCTCTTTGGGCTATGATTTCAGTATCAGAACTGGCTGTTTTTGGTTAGTCAGAGTGACTCAGTGGTTTCCTGAGTAACCTTTATAAGGAATTTGGAAATCGAATACCACTTCTCTCCCTTTTTTCTTCAAATCATGTATTTTTAGTGTCTCCAGCACTTCAGCTTCTGTCTTTCTATCACTATACGAAGATGGCATTTTGCAGATTGTTATTGCAAGAAGCTCGCATGGTGATTCACTCATTCCAGGCAGTTAGAGACCTAAAATGACCTATAATGGCTCCAAGTTAAGTTACTAATTTGATAATGGAGACATTGTCAAACTTTGCCCTAAAACAGTGGTTCTCAAACATTATTGTACATTAGAATTGTCTGGGAGCTATAAAAACTACTGATGCCTGTTTCCCCACTTGCCTCATTCTGATTTGATTTTTCTGGAGTGTGACCTGGGCATCAGGATTTTAAAGCTCTCAAGGTGATGATAACATACAGCAAACTTTGGGAACCACTGGCCTAAAGAGAATCTCTTCAGATTATGTATATGTGTGAGGTTGTAATGTGTGTGCCTTCTGCATTTCTTAGAATTTTTAATCCACTCCATTGATTTAGGTGGAACTTCATAGAATTGAGTTCACTTTATGCTTTACACCTACATTTATAACAAGATGTAGACAAAGTTATCTTTAAAATTCTAATTTTAATTTTGAATTAAAAACATTGCCCCAGGTCACCCCAATACATTTAGAAGTTCATATACATATCTGTTTTTAGTTCTAGATTATTTGTCTAATTCAAGCTGTTATTACATGTATATCTGAATCCTGTTGCTGGGGAACCAGACTTCTATGAAAAACAGATGAATCTCGAAACCCTAATTGCCACCAGTTATGTCTCTGACATATGATACTTTTCCTAATTGGGAATTAAGAATTGAGGACCAGAAGATTTTTTCCTTAAGAATAAATGGAGAAAATGAAAGTTGTGAAAATCATTTTAAGCATGAACACTAAAATATCCCAGTGCCATGCATATGAATGTGTCTACTTTAATAACATTTCATATTTTTTGCTTATTTTTAATCTGTATTTTCATAAGCTTCCCAATTTATTCTTTTAAAATGTCTGTTAATGTAATAGATGTTGTTAATAAATACCTTTGTATAGTACAGTTGGTTTTTGTATATTTATTTTGTATCCTGCAACCTTGTTAAATTCATCTATTCTAGTAATGTTTTTGTAGATTCTATTGGATTTTCTACATGGGTGGTCATATCATCTTTGAATATAGACAATTTTACTTATTTTTTTTTAATCTGGATGCCATTTATTACTTTTTCTTGCTATATTGCATTGGCTAGAACCTCCAATATAGTGGTGAATAGAAGTGGTGAGTAAATTCCTACCTCTTTTTTTTTTTTTGAGGAAGATTGGCCCTGAGCTAACATCTGTTGCCAGTCTTCCTCCTTTTTTCTCCCCAAAGCCCCAGTAGATAGCTGTATGTCATAGTTGTACATCCTTCTAGTTGTTCTATGTTGGACACCACCCCAGCATGGCTTGACGAGCGGTGTACACATCTACACCCAGGATCCGAATTGGTGAACCCTGGGTTCGCTGCTGAAGCAGAGTGCGTGAACCTAACCACTATGCCACCGCGCCAGCCCCCCATCTCATTTTTGATCTTAGGGGATGAACATTCAACTTTTAAAACTTAAGTATGATGTTAGCTGTAGTGTTTCCAAAGATACTCTTTATCAGCTTGAGGAAGTTTCCTTCTATTCCTAGCTTTTTGAGAATTTTTATCAGCAATGGATATGGATTTTGCCAGATGCTTTTTCTGCATCTATTGAGATGTTTATATGGTTTTTCTTTTTCAGTCTGTAATATGGTGAATTACATTCACTGATGTTCAATTTTCAAATGTTAAGCCTTGCATTCCTGAAATATGTCCACTTAGTTGTGATGTATTATCCTTTTTATATATTTTGGATTTGATTTGCTAAAAGTGTTGAGCACTTTTGCATCTATATTCATGATGGGTATTGATCTGTTGTTTACTTGTCTGGTTTTGATATCAGGGTATTGCTGGCTTCATAGATTGAATTGGGAAATATCCCCTCGTGGAATTTTATGAAAGAGTTTGTGTAGAATTAGCATTTGTTCTTCCTTAAATATTTGATAGAATTCCCCAAGGGAAACTATTTGGTGCCTAGAGTTGTAACCATAAATTTAATTTAGTTAATAGCTGCAGGGCTGTGCAGATTATGTATTTCTTCTTGATTAAGCTCTGGGAGTTTGTGTCTTTCAAGGAATTTATCCATTTCATCAGAGTTATTGAATTTACTGGTATAATATCTGCCTTTTTAATGGCTGTTGACACCATGTAATGTGATTGTTGATATGGTTGGGTTTAAATTTGCTATCTTGATACTTTTTTTTTCTCTTTGTGTCATCTATTCTTTGTTTCTTTTTCTCTCTTTTTTGGACTTCTTTTGGATTAAGTATTTTTTATCACTCCATTTTCTCTTCTTTGGTTTATTAGCTATAGCTTTTTGTTTTAAAATTTTAGTGGTTGATTCAGAGTTTGTATTACGCATCTTGAATTATTCCCAGTCTACCTGAAGGATAAATTTTAATTTAGTTAGGCTCAGAGTGATAGAATATTCTAGAAGAGGGAATAGCAGAGTGACAAAACTGAGTAGAAAACACAGGATTTTCCAGAGAAAAACAGCAGCTCCAGGATGTTGATCAAGTTAATTGTAGATGATGTAGATCTTTAACATTAGTCTGGTTATTTTGCTGAGATCAGGAAAATAGCACAGCATTGGTTGTGAATTACTTTCAGAATGCTTATCTTTTCCACAAGATCAAGAGTGGCAGCTGTAACTACATTATGAAGATGTGGACTCTGGAATCAGATCTGAGTTGGAGTTCTGTAACTGCTCTTTGCTAGTCTATGACCTTGGGCAAATTACTTAATCTTTCTAAGCCTTAGTTTTCACATTTGTAAAATGCATATCATAATTGTACCTACTCTAAGGTTCTTCTGAGGAATGAATGAACCAGTATATATAAGCACTTGGTACACTGTCTGGCTCGTGGTAAAGACTCAGTCAAAGTCAATTGCTGCTAACACTATCATCCTTAACCATCATCTTTATTATAATTAGATTGTTTTTCCCTCTTCTTCCCTTTTGAATAAGGGACCAACTAATGAACTCCTAACTAGATAGGCAGAATCCTGGAAATGATTCTTATGGCATAGATGAAAATCGATAAAAGAAAGAAAACCAATAGGAAGAAAGAATAATGTTATAATTAATTTTGAAAAAAATCACCTTGCTTAGAAGATGGACTTTTGATCATGGGCCAGGGCCAATTTGCATGACTAAAGTAAACTCTGATCATTATTCATAACTTTTTGAAAGTCCATACAAAGTATAGCTTCAATGAGGAGATGATGGCGCAGAAAGAGAAACTATGAGGCAACTTGGCGTTGGGTTAAGAGCACAGACTCTGGAATGGGATTGAAAAGGCTGTAATCCTGGATGCACCATTTATAAGCCATGTGACCTTAGGCACACTATTAGCATCCCTGTGCCTCAATTTTTCCTCGTCTATACAATACAGATACTAATAATACCTACTTCATAGGACTATTGGGAGAATTAAGTGAATTAATACATGTGAAGTTCTTAGAATTGTTCACATAGTAAATACTCAAGAAATATTAGTTGTTGTTGAATATTGTTAGATTAATCCCTATGAGGTCTTTAGCCCAACTCACAACATTGAGGAAATCCTCACCCTCACGCCATTTTACACTTGGATTGCTAGCAAAAGGAGTTGAGCTAGTGTCGGTGGCAAGAGCAACAGATGAGAAATTGAGACACCTGAGTTCTGCTGTGTGATTTTCTGTAATAGTTTTGTTTATAATGAACTACATTTACCTTAAAACTTCCCTTTATCCCTAAAAGCCTTCCTCTCATAGAAACTATATTGCTGCCCCGCTTGACTTCAAAGCCCCAAGGCTGGTAAGTCATTATCTTAAATAGATTGTTCTTGAGTCCAGGATCACTTTCTTAGCACAGATATTGAGATCAGTTTCACACATTAATTAGCCATTTTGATGAAATAGGGCTAAAACAGGTCCTTCCCACTACCTCTGTTCTTAATTAATAGAATGACCCATATTTCAGCCACTCAAAGACCTAACATCATTAATAACCATTTTTGGTGCTAAAAGTAGAGTTGGAAAAAAAGAAAGAGTAATGAGGACATTTATAATCAGGCCATTTACCTCTTTAATTATGTGTTCCATTAGTTGCCCATTTTGGAATTTAAAATGAACTACTTATTAATAAATGTTTGCTAAGGGAATGAGTGCGTTTGAAACAGAATGATGATGTGAATTGACTGTTTTCTCATATGATGGTCCTGATCTCTCAACACTAACTTGTAGTGAGACTTGCTTTTTAGGGTTTGGTTCTTCATAGTCATTTGGGTTAATGAAAGGTTTTAGGGACTGCTATGATCTAATAAAGGACTGGCTTTTTTGTTGCCACTGACTTTAAGCTTTTTTGTTATACAAACAAAACATTTTCATTGCATAAAAATTAGAAAATAAATAATAAATATAAAAATGAAAATAAAAATCATTCATCCTGCTTCCTAAAGAAAACTATTGATAGTATTCTACCAGACTTTTTGGTGCACTTTTATTTTTTTCTTCCCCAAATGGAATTATTTTGTATGTATCAAGGTCTTCAGATGTGGCCATGGTAAAAATCTCTTGTGCATCATGGATTTCTTTTCTACTATCTTGTCACAGCCTCAGAATCCTTCTGAACACAGTGCTCTGAGCAGGCACAGTTCCTCAGAGTTGTTACAGCCTGTGTTTTGTGGCGTATGAACAACATCTTATTTTAAAATAGTTTATTATATAATTTGAAAGGTAAGTTGCCTATAGAAATATGCCATTCAACAAAGACCCCAGTCCTACGCCTTATCTCCAGAGATATCCCTCAACTTTCCCATTTGTATAGCAAATAACTTTCCCATTTATGTAGCAAATGTATATCTCTAAGACCTGTGGAGAAGCTGGTTAATGCTTTTGTTTTAGTGAGGAAGCAGGTTAACCCAAAGAGGTCAGATAAGACAGGCAAAGTTAGTTTCTGTAATTAAGAGTGTTATGTTCATTATAAATTAACAGTTATAATGCCTTCCACGTGTCTAGTGCTTTACTTTTTTATGTAAAGGTAAGGTGAAGCATTTTAACATTATTCCATTAATAGCCCCATTTTATCCATGAGGCAACAGATTCAGCAAAGGCTTTGCCTGAGGTTAAATAGCTAATGAGTCTTGGATTTTGCCCTTTCTGGTGGGCAAATTAGCAAAATGTTTGTTTGTCGCGATTTCCATTTGTATCAAGCCCAAACTCCTCTTTCTGCTAAAACAGCCGGTAATGTGACTTCATCCTATTTATCCACCCACCTTTCCTGCTTCTTATCATTAACCATCTTTGTACCAGTCATTCTTTTGCCTGGAATTCTCATTCTCCAAATCTTTGGGCAACTCAGCTCACATATCGCCTCCCAAGAGGCCTTCCCAGGCCACCCTATCTAAAGTGGTCACCTAGTCACGCTCAGTCCTCAGTCCCTATTTTATTTTCTTCCAAGCTGACCATTACTAGAAACAATCTTGAATTTATCAGTTTATTTATTGTCTGACTCCTCCCTGTTGAATGTAAGCTCCCTGATAACAGGTACCTTGTCTGTCTTGTATCCCTCTTGCCTAGAATGGCATCTAACGTGCTGTAAGCTCTCAACTATTTAATGAATAAATAAACCATGCTCTGACACGATCATGCTGTGGTCTTGCTGTCCTCTTAATTGCCTGAATTTTTCCACTTTCATGTCTCTGATGTCACTGCTTTCTCAACTTAACATGCCTTCTTTCCTTTTTTTAAAATCCTATAAATCATTGCTTTTCAAAGTGTGGCCCATGGGTCCATAGCATCAGCAGCACCGGGAAGCTTGTTTGAAATGCATATTCTTGGACCCCATGCCAGACTTCCTGAATCAGAATCTCTAGGTGTGGCCTAGAAATATGTATTAAGCAAGCTCTCCAGGCTATTCTTATGTGCATTCAAGTCAGAGAACCACTGCCATAATCATGTAAATCCCACTCCAGCCAAGTTCTGCCTTCCAAAAGTCTTTCCTCAAGACTTTGGCATTCCACAAAGGACAATTTCTTTATCTGAATTTGTAATAACCTCAGAATGTTTTAACCCTAGCGTGTTTTGTAGCTGTTGGATGTGTAATCATTGTTTCCTCAACTAGCCTCTGATCTCCAGCAGGACAAGACCGTGCCTGGACTTGGGTTTCCTCTAGGGGTCTACGCAGTAGGAATCAGGAAACGCTTGATTGCCTTTGTCAGTTGTAGGACAATTACGGACAAGAATGTCCATGTCTGACTGCCTGCCTCCCCCTAAACTGAATTCTTGCTCTAATGTAGAATTCACTATACACACTGGGTAGCATGGGGCCCTGGATTATCCATAGGGGCTGGATTTTGGAAATAACCAAAGCACTGTTGCTTCACAGCAGTCTGGTGAGTTGGCCCTATGTGGAACAGAGCTCCTGCTGTGTCTTCCTGCATGGTTCCCTCTGGTCATTTTAGAACTTCCATTGCATGCTGACCACAGGGAGTAGCAGATGTGACTGATTTTTAAAATTATTATTTCAGGCATCTTTCTTATTCATCTTCCCTCTGCCTGCCTGAGTATTGGTAATACGTTGTATTCCTCACTGGCCATGGGGAAAATGAGAAAATTGGTTGCTATTGTTTCATTATCTATAGAAGACAGAGAACCATGTCTTTCTTTTTATAGTGGAAGTGCTCCAGAGAATTTGTGTCAACTTTAGAGATAATATTTATGAAGATTAGAAACATTTGACTTTTGTGAGAGAAAGGAGAATAAAAAGAATTAAGGAAAAAGAACCCTCTTTCATGCTGACCTATTCCCTGCCGCCTAACAAATTATCTCTTTTTATGAGTTCCAAAGTTATTTTACATAATTCTATATGCAGTTTCTTTAACCAGCTGGCAAGGACTTTAGTTTCACTGGGCCAACTCAGAGTTAATGCTCATGGTACACAGGATAACTAGTTTATTTTCATTCTCTATTATTTTGGATCAAAGAACAATCCTAGGACATAAGAGTTCCATACATGGTTACTTTTGGAATATGGAAGCTTTTGAAGTATTTGAATTAAGTAATCTGTCGTTATTCACTGAATGCGTAGTAGGTGGCCGGGGATATGTGTTAGGCTTTCTTAATTTGTGCGAGTATGGGTGTGCATGCAGGATGAATGTATGGGGGTGGGAATGAAGCAAGAGATGTGATGTTTTTCCATCTAGGAGCATAGAATCTTGCTAGGGAGGCAAGCGCGCTAGTTAGACCTGGGTTAAAATTCTGCTTCCTTTAACAACTGTGTCATCTTGGGTAAGTCATTTAATTTTTCTGGGCTGTTATGATCAAATGAAATAACAAGTGAAGGTGCCTAGCACGTGCCTGGGGTATACTGGGTGCTCCGTGTCTGTGTTGATGCACATGTACATGGTTTTACTTTCCTCCTATAAAACAAAACAGGTACAAAACAAATCCCACACACACACACAAATGTATAGCTTTATGAGTTATTATGATTTAAATTCCAAAAGCAATGTATTAAAAAATGTTTTCCACAGCCTTTCCTACTTTTGATGTTCCTAGGCTTGCTGATTAATTTTTGCCAGTCTGCTAGATATTAGATAATATCTTAATGTTGTTCTTAGTTAACATTTTCTTGATTGCCATTTACCTTTATTACTTGGTTTATTGTCAAATACTGTGCTAAATGTAAAAATAACTTTTCAAATTATAAAAGTTAAATATACTTATTGGAGGAATTTGAAACCCCATTGCTTGAGGATAACTACTGTTCATATTATGGTGCATTCTGAATCTTCTTGTCTTTTTTCCCTTGGCATTCCTAATTATCTAGATTGAGATCATACCACATACACGGCTTTGTATTTAGACTTTTTCATTTAACATTTTATCATGAGAATTTCCTATGTCATTAAATATTACATAAAAATGTGATTTTTAATAGTTTTATGATTTTTAATGGATTTTTACTAGTCTGTCATATGGATGTGCTGTAACTTATGTAACTATTGGTTGTTACTTTTTTTTTACTGTTATAAGTAATGCTGACACCAACATCTTTATACTATATCTGTGTCATGTTTATAAGGTAAAACACTGGATAGTATGTGGTGAAGTCTGAATGTGCTGCCCTTTTCAAAACATACATGCTAAGTATGCATGAGGGGGTGTTTGTTTGGGGGGGAAGCTCTGTCTACAGGTAGGCATAACTTCTCTACAGCTGGCACATGGGTACAACATGCTTCTGACAGTTTAGAGCCTTCAGCTGAGAGTCTGAGAGCACTCACCTTTCTTTTTCTCTCTGCACAGTCCTACTGCTATAGGTATCGCTGTGCTGCTCGAAGCCAGAACACACCTGACAGCTCCGCCTCGAATCTGGGGTTCCGCTGTGCAGCTGATCGTCTGCCCACCAGGAGCTAAGAACCAAGAACAGGCTTCGTGAATCCAAGAAGTCGTGTCTACCCTGCCCGGCTTCCCTCAGAAGGTTAACCAACCTTGTGTGAAGAATTCCCACCATGAAGTGGGTTACCTACCTGCCCAATGGCCAGAGGAACCGCCTTGCGAGACCAAATCGCTGACCTCCGTCAGCACATGTGCTTTATTGTGTGGTGCATCTTTGGAGATCATCACCATGTTTTACTCTGCGAGTCTTTTAAAGAGGAAGGGGCGTGGAGGGCACCCTGAGCTAGGCTTCAGGAGGCCTACGTCCTACCTGGGGCCTGCCACTGGGGTCAGACCCCGGAGTCCCACACTTGACCTTCCTGGGCCTCAGTGACCTCATCTGTCGAGTGAGGGGATGCACGGCATGATCTCCGAGGCTCGCTCCAACTCACAAATTCTATGAGTATACCAGAGTCTATCATGATTTCATAGTGAGAATTTATGACAGATTATTTTTTAGCTATTTTTTTTCCACGTGTGAACCTTGGGTGATACTAATGTAAAATAAGAGTTCTCTTACGTATTCTTTTCAGAAAAGGATGGTGGGGTGGTGGTGATGAGTCTTTATATTCACACTGCACTTTGTTTTTTCAAGGAAATCAGTGTCTTTTACATTGTTATGATGAATCCCATGTGGGCCAGTGATGGTACGCTCAAGTTCAGCAGTCTGAACACGCAGGAATGTCTGTGGGGTGATTCTACTGTGCTTTATCTTTTAACATTAAGTGCCTTTGGTTCAGGGGGGCAATTATAAGCCCTATTTCCCCCTCTCCCCAAAGCCTTCGGTGAATGTGAAATGTATGCTAAACGGAGAAACCTGTTTAATTCTAGATGTAGGAGAAAAGGAATGAGAACTTTGAATTAACCATATTCAAGGTACTCAGTATTTTGTAATAGAGAAGTAGGAAATCTTGTTGGCTGTGGAATATCAGATGCTTTGAATCATGCACAATAGAGAATAAACTGGTATCTGCTAAATCAGGCTTTGCTCTCCTGGGTTTCTTTTCTGTTTCCCTCCATTGTGTTTTCTTTTAAAGAAATGACTTTGTGATGTGTATGCATTTTGTTTGCTAGAAACTTTCATGTCCATTAGCTACTTGATAATTTTGATTTATGAGCCGTTTGTGGGAATTTTTAGTCCAAAAAGCAAGGCTCTTCTGCTGGGAACCTGATTACGACCTTGCTTCTTTGTGCCTCGTAGATGAGGCGAAGTCAAGAACGTTGCCTTGGTTGGTGGTCCTGTAAAACCCGGCAGCTGCTTCACATGACAGGAAACCATGTTTAGAGTGATGGCTTTCAACCTGAGGTCCATGTCATCAGAATTCCATCTCGATTTTTCTGTCCTTGAAGACCCCTAAGACGTTTCTAGCAGGTAATTTGAAATAAATGGGTTGTGTTTATGTTGGTTGTTCAAAAAGTAAGTGAAACAACATTCATAAGTGTTGGAGCAACGCTTGATTGCTATTTTTGTGCGAAGCCTGCTAACGTTAAAACATCTGTCTTGAAAAACAGGAACAGTCATGTTGCTGGGGTGTTTAGCCGCATTTGTTAATCTGTTACCTTGTGGATATAAAATGTTTCTCTACAAACTTTCACCAATTGATGATTAATTCCAGGCAAAACAAACCAAAAAAGCGTTCACTTAATTGAAAAAGCTAACGTAGGAAAAAGGTATTTTATTCTTAACGTCACCACTACTCAAGTACAGTTTTTGTTTTTACTGTTACCTCCCACCTGCTTATATTTTTTTACATGGTTATATTTTTAGTGTGTATATTTGGAATTCTTCTTGTTAATTAATGTTTTATAGCGTAAATATTTTTGGGGGCGTTTTGGCTTAGTCTTTAGTTTGCATTTTTATCAGCAGCATACTTTTGGAAAGCATTTAAAAGGAAATCCTAACAAGCCTTTCGTTTAAGAACCACAGTTCCAGGCTACCAACTAAAGAGTGCACCAAACTACAGACAGCTTGCCACTATAATGTATAATATTGCGTGTTGACATATGAGCAGACCACCAAGATGGCAGTATAATTTCAGCTTTAATGCCATGTATGCATTCCTGAGAAACCTCACCTGCAAAATTGCACGTAAAAAATAGGGGACATAAGGGAAAAATAAGGCTGGGGCAGACCACTCAAAACTTGAGGAACTTTGTAACCAGAGCACTAACAAAAATAATAACTATCGTAACAGAACTAGTAGCTAATGAAATCTCCAGTGGCATGTGCAGCTAACATCACAGCCAGTCAGTCCTGTGCAGCCGGAAGCCCTGGGGTTCCTTCTTGCTTCTCCAAGATGTAAGTCCTTGACGGCATTTGCTTTTCAAAGAGACCACTTCCATCAAAAGTAAAGATCTGACAGGAGTGTAGATTTCTTCATCAAACGTTTTTAAGAGGGCTGGAGGTATATCTTTGTAGCATCGTTATCTGAACTCTCAGCTTTTTAATTAACCTAGTAGAATGTGTAGCAATTCTTGAAGCCACTTAATAAACCACTACTTGCACATCAATAGAATTTTTAGTTTCTTTTTTCTGAAGGTTTTCATTTATTGCTAAGATTTTCTCTTAAATTGCCAGAAAGTTCACCCCTGATTGTTTTGAAACATGTTTCAAATTGTATATGCCCCAACATGACTCCTGTCCTCCATTCTCTGTTTACTATTCACTTATGAGGTATTTCTGCATTAAAGAAATACTTAGTGTAGCAAAACAGATATTTGGTTGATGTGCCAATACCACTATTGAAAATCTGTTTTGGGGTTTTTTTTTCAGGAGCTCTTATATTTGGGTCTATGCTTCTAACTCTTATTTCTTGCCCCACTGAAGCATGGAGGGAATTTGAAGTTTGTTCTCAAATCTGCTTTGGTCTTGAATCCTGGACAATCTTGGTTTATTTTCAGGGGTGTACGTGATGGGCTGAGCTGGAAGTAAGTCATATCTTCTTTCTTAAAGTCTTGTGAACATGATTAGAAGGGAGTAGGGGATGGGGAATGATGGTGGTGGTGGTCAAGAGTGACATTTCCTTCTTGGAAAATATCAAATTACATAGATGCCACAAACTTTGCTTGGGTCAGCCTACAGCTTAAAATGGAATAGGGATTTGCATTAATTTAGACATTCCCCTCCACCCCACCACCACCCTTTTTTTTTTGACCAAGCATCTCTGTTGTCCATATGACCCTTCAGGAAAAAAAGAAATGGAAGATGCTGTTTATTTTAATAAGTGTTGATTTGGGCTGGGGTGTGGTGCAGTCAAGGCTCCAAACTAGTGTATTGGTAAATTCTATTTTCCGTAAACTTCTTTACTGAGAATTCTGTTGTTGACATAAAATAAGGCAATGGGCCTTTCATCCATGAGAAGCTTAGAATTCTAGTCCTTTGCTAATCACCTTTTCAAAACAGGTCATGTTTTCAAGCTACACATAGAATTGTTGCATGCAGTAAAATCCATAGTTGATGTAGTGAAAGGAGTATTTGGAAAAAAAGATGGAAATATGGTGTTTTCTGTTCCAAGCCTTCAGGAAGTTCATACAAGAGACTAATATGGGATTTATTTTTTCTTTAGAAAATGATGTTTTGCATGCATTTCTTCCTCCCTCTTTCCTTCCAACAAATACTAACCTTACCATTGGCAATATTTTCTCATAAGGGAGTTACCTGCAGGCTGGCTCTGAGGAGGAAAACAGGAGGTACAGAGCCTAGCTCTCGTGGGAACAGGGGCCAGGCAAGATGCAGGCTGAGTGTGAGTGATGCCCATTCTCAAGGGGCAGCCACGCAGGAATGTGAGCCCAGAGTTGCTCAGTCGGCCAGTATCTGAGAGTAGCTGGATATCTGCATTTTCATGTGAAGTCTTCTGAGTTTTTCATGTTGGCAACCAATTCAGATTAAAAAAAAGCAAACACTATGAAGACCTAATAAATTGCTTCTGCAGCCAGATTCGGCCTGTGGGGTGCCACTTTTCAACCTAGATTATGAAAATTGATTCATTTTCATGGCACACAAAATCTCATGTATTTCTATCTGAAAAATGACTGATCAAGTAAGTCATGTACCAGTTAGAAATATCCAAGTGTGAGACAGGGCAGTGGCTTGCCCAAGGACATCATCTTACCTAGGAATGCCTTATGAGACTCCTCTCCTCCCTCTCCACCCCATCTCACCTAAAATCATTTAACAGCCGCAGGTAATCTGTTTCTCAACTATTAGTTTCATTTCATTTACTAAAACTTAATTCTCTGTAATATAAACTGCCCCAGAGCAGGCCTTGTTTTTATAGGTTTGCCAGAATCAGTCGCGCTATTAGCGAAAGCTGGCCTTTATTGTTTCAAATACTTAAAACGCCATGGAAATTATTGACTCCGGGAGCCTCAGATGGAGCCTTGGCAGCTGGCCAGAACTCCTTCCTTCCTCTGACTTATGTTTAGAGTTAGGAGCAGGAGTTTAATTACTTTTTCGATTAAGCAAAACTATTACAGATAATATTCAGGTAGTCTATAAAATGAAAAATGCTCTTTTCTGAAACTTGCCTTATTTAGGATTGGAAAGTTCAGAGGATTAGCACCAAGGGTTGGAACTTTTCAGCTTTGGATCAGATTCTAATCTGCCCCCCAATGGTAATTGACCCCAAAGTCATTATTATGAGAAGGCTGGTTGGGCTTTTGGAATTAGTCACAGTTGTCAGGCAAGAAGGCGATTCCATTTCAGAATAATTGAAGGTTGGGTAGGATTGCTCTCTTACCGCTGGGTCTGGGCCATGTTTGACAAACTCCTTGTTATCTTTGCTGAGGGAATGGAAGACTGATCAGAGCAACTCTTTTCCAACCTGTCAGTTTGGCACCTCAACAGGGTAACGTTAGAAGCTCTGAATCAGCGCTTAGGGGGAAAGTGAAACCAGCTAGCAGACTGTCAGGGGAAAAGAGATAAGCCGTTCCTTGTCAGGTGGCGCTGATAAGAGGTTCACCTGCATTTAGTTTGGTGCCTGTGAAGAAGGGCCCTCTTTGGTTGCTTTTTTGAAGTCCACAGTTTTTTCTGCTCCAGACACTTGCCAAATAAAATTTTATTTGTTTAGTTTTAAATGACATGGAAGGATCCCCCTTTCATCTCTTCAGTTCCTGTCTTTAAAAGGCAGTTTAGCCTTGTGAGAAGAGAGTGTTGGAATGAGATTGTTTGGGATCATATGCCCACCCCGCCACATACTTAACTGTGTGACCTTTAGGTAAGTAATGTCCTCTCAGGTAAAATGGGTATAATGAGTACCTACCTGTGGGGTTGTGGAGAGATATGAAATAATGCAAAAATAAAGAGTTAAGCACCAAGTACTTGGGTGAGTGCTTCCTAGGTACTTGTTCCTGTTATGACTAAGATTATTAAAGGCAGAGGAGCAGGAATGTGCTACCAGATGGTTCTGGTCAGCCATAGGTTACAGGTGTAGAACAGAGCGCATAATCAGCTAAGAGTAAGAAAGAACAAAGAGGCTGAATATAAAAGCATAAACTTGACCTCTGTCTCAAACATTAAGAAAAGGAGCTGACATGATTGATCCCCAAACCTCTGTTAATACTTGAATTTGAAAATGCCCTGATACTATATGGTCCATCTGTCCCACCAAGTTCTTGTTAAAGGGGAAAATTAGATCTGGTTATGGTTACACATATTGTATAGTTCTGAAGCTTTTCCTCTTGAATCCACCTCACAAAGAACCTCTGCCAGGTTTAATACCAGTGAACAAATGTCATTCTTGAGCATAACAATAATTAAAAAGAAGGAAAACAAAAGGAGGGCAGTCTGGTGGCCCATAATATGTTGATCAGCCTGTTGATGTTTTCTGTGATTTTTTTTTTTTATAATTTTTATTTATTTATTTATTTTTCCCTCAAAGCTCCAGGAGATAGTTGTATGTCATAGTTGCACATCCTTCTAGTTGCTGTATGTGGGACGCAGCCTCAGCATGGCCGGAGAAGCGGTGTGTCGGTGTGCGCCCAGGATCCGAACCCGGGCCGCCAGCAGCGGAGCGCATGCACTTAACCGCTAAGCCAGGGGGCCAGCCCATCAACTGTCTTGTCTTTTTTTTTTTTTCCAAATGTACCCTTTTTTTTTTTTTTTTAAATTTTTTGTTTATTGCAGTAACATTGGTTTATGACATTGTAAAAATTTCGGGTGTACATCATTGTACTTCTATTTCTGTATAGGTTACATCATGTTCACCACCAAAATACTAATTACAACCCATCACCACACACATGTGCTGAATTATCCCTTTCACCCTCCTCCCTCCCCCCTTCCCCTCTGGTAACCACCAATCCAATCTCTGTCCCTATGTGTTTGTTTATTGTTGTTATTATCTACTACTTAATGAAGGAAATCATACGGTATTTGACCTTCTCCCTCTGACTTATTTCACTTTGCATTATACCCTCAATGTCCATCCATGTTGTCACAAATGGCTGGATTTCATCGTTTCTTATGGCTGAGTAGTATTCCATTGTGTATATATACCACAGCTTCTTTATCCATTCGTCCCTTGATGAGCACTTAGGTTGCTTCCAAGTCTTGGCTATTGTGAATAACGCTGCAATGAACACAGGGGTGCATGTACCTTTACAAATTGGTGTTTTCAAGTTCTTTGGATAAATACCCAACAGTGGAATAGCTGGGTCATATGGTAGTTCTATCCTTGATTTTTTGAGGACTCTCCATACTGTTTTCCATAGTGGCTGCACCAGTTTGCACTCCCACCAGCAGTGTATGAGATGTTTTTAATGTCTGTGGTGTTTTTAATGCTAATTTGCATTTCCGTTTTAGAGAATAGTTGTTTAGGTAATTCTGGTTAGTCACTTAAATTTTTCCTTCTCATTTAATCCTTCTGTGAGATTATTGGTCCAGAATCTAGATTCTAACTTGATAAATTACCAGATTTAAAAATCAAGATGATGTCCAAAGGAGTATAGTTTTTTGGCAGAAGCACTCGTAGGGATTGGTATAGTGAGCAGTTCTCAAAGTGTGGTCAGGGGACCCTGGGGATCTCCAACCCACTTGTAGGGAGTTGAGTCAAAACTACTTTCATAACAATAGTAAGATGTTATTTGCCTTTTTGTGTGTGTGTGAGGAAGACTGGCCCTGAGCTAACATCTGTGCCCATCTCCCTCTATTTTGTATATGGGACGCTGCCACAGCATGGCTTGATAGGCGGTGCCTCGGTCCTTGCCCTGGATTCCAACCCATGACTTCCGGGCTGCCAAGTGGAGTGCGTGAACTTAACCACTGCACCACTGGGCTGGCCCCCCAAGATGTTATTTGCCTTTTTTATTCTCATTATTTCATGAATGTATGGTGGGATTTTCCAGAGACTACATGATATGTATTCTGATGGCTTATAGAATATAAGCTTGTATATTTTCATGTTTTAAAATTTTCCCAGCCTTAATTTTTAATATGCTAAATGTCTCTAGATATAACCCACATTACAAAGCTCTTTGGGGTCTTCAGTAATTTCTAGGCATGTTATGGGGTTCAGAGAGCAAAAAGTTTGAGAGCTGTTGATCTAGGAGAAAAACAAGGTCTGATAGTCACTGAATTTGTCTTGGGAATACTGACCAGCCCTTCTCTGTCTCTTCTGAAGACAGTCAAGAAGAATTGAGTTTAAATGACCACAAAAGAAAGTAAAATTAACTGTTAAGAAGCACTTCCTTCCTGTTCATTTCGGAAGACCTATTAAATGCAGAGGTGATAAAGGACCCAGCTCCTCTGAAAGACAATTCTGTGCATGGACTGCCCTAAACTGTCCTGTAGTTGGAATCACTATGATATTGAAGGACTCCCCAAAAGAGCTTTGCAATATTAGGGACATGTAATGTAAGATCTCCCACTGTTGCAGCCCCTGCTCAAGGTGACATGGTGTTGGGACCCTGCATGTCACCAATGTCTGTCCCCTCAGATAGTGGTTGTATTATAAAGTCAGTGAGAAACGTCAGTGTTACTTTTGTGAAACTGCTCACTTTCTCCTTGTGAATTTTGTCTTCATTTTGCTGTAAATTATGATTACTCTACCTCTCCTAGTTAGTCTGTCTTCCAGACAACAATTTTAGACACCCCTTAGTCAGTCAGGCACTGTGCTGGGTGCTTTATGTACATGATTTAATTTAATCTGCAGGCAGTCTTGGGAGGAACCGGTTATTTTGGGTCAGTATTTCCAATGTGCACTTAGGAAACTAGGACTCAGAGTGTTTGAAGGTGCCTAGGTGACACGGCTGAGCGAGGCAGAACCAGGACTCACACCCTTTTTGTGACTTCTGTTCTCTCTACTGTATCGTTAAAACCACAGTTTTATTTTGAGTTTGGGGTGAGGACGGATGGATTGAAGAGGGAGATTACTGAGGTGAGAGAGCACCTCCAGGAGAAAGAAGGCAAAGAGTGAGAAGGTAGAATGGATTAGTGGTTAAGAACATGGACTCTGGAGCCAGACTGTCTAGGTTTTCACTTCTTGTCCTACCACTTTCTGGTATTGTGATTTGGGGCAAGTTACTAAACCTATTTGTTTTTCAGATTTTCAAAGTTAAGTGGAAGAACGTTTAGAAAAGGTAGAATTGAGGCAGGAGGGTTAAAATTGTCAGTATAGGGTGATGTGTGTGTGAACCTTTGACCTGCTTTACATCTATTCCAAACTTTGAAAGTCGATGCCGTAATTATTCTCAACATGGTAAAGACGTATCCAAGGTTAAGACTACACATTTTCAAAAGGCATGTTTTCATCACATTCTTTGTTTCCCCAGAATTTGCTGCTGCTTTTTACAAAATGCTTATGTTCCCATAAAGAATAGGATTCTTTTTTTTTAGGGGCGAGGTGGGAGAAGGCTGGGTGTGTGGGAAACATTCATCCGCTGGAAAAATGAATATCAAAAGGTACATTATCAGCTCATTTGTACCAGGCCCAAATCCATGAAAAGAATACAGCTGATAAAGACAACTGAGATCATGTGTGAAGAATGAAAGGAAAAGTGTCCTGCACCGTGCTTGTTAAATAGCATTCTGAAAAGGCTTATGGGAAGACTTCCTTGATAAGATTAAATCCCCTGGTCTTTGTGAAACTAGGCTCAAGTTTCTCACTCTCTGCTCCTAACTCTGCTGCTGGGCTAAAAACTGGGCATTGTTTCTTAAGACGCAGTTTTAGGGTAGCTTCCAACTCAACATTTGCCACTGTTCCAGAACATTTGTAAATATTCAGTTCGGTGGGGAGGGAAAAAACCTCACTAATATGGGAACCACATTCACATTTGTAATTTTATATATATATATTTTTTTTTAAAGATTTTATTTATTCAGTTTTTTCCCCCCAAAGCCCCAGTAGACAGTTGTATGTCATAGGTTCACATCCTTCTAGTTGCTGTACGTGGGACCCGGCCTCGTGTTGGAGGGAGAAGTGGTGCCTCGGGGCGCTCCCGGGATCCGAACCCGGGTCGCCAGCATCAGAGCACGCGCACTTAACCGCCAAGCCACAGAGCCGGCCCTGTAATTTTATATTTATTAACGAAACCTTTTGCTGCATATCAGGCAAGCCAAAGGCTGAATCACATTGATTATTGCCTGTGGACTGTTAGCTGTGGACAGTCTCTTTTGGAGCCAGTCCTTGTTCCTCTGCCTGTGGGAATGTTTTCCTGTGAAGTGGCAACTTAAAATGGTTTCATGTGTAATGTTCCCCCTCTAGCGGCCAGATTGTTCTTGGTTTTTGCTGTTTTTGTATAAATGATCCCTAGAGTTGGAGAACATTTATTTAAAGGTACTGGGGATTTGGAAAGGCTAGGGGGAGGGGATAGAAAAGGGAGATGCAAACCTTTATTCCATAGGAAAAATATTGTTCCAAAGTATTAGTTTGTTCCAATCTCTAGCTTTTTAAAGAGGAAATGGAGATGGAGATGGAGAATGTGACCTGCAGAACGGAGGAGAGGCTCTGGAATGATCTGTCATCTTTTTACTCTGATTACTTTCTGAATTTCTACTGCCTTTATTAATAATATCTTATTAATAACTATGTATCAAGTTTCATTAGAAAAATCTTTCTTTTCTTTAATTGTAAGAGCAATAAAATGTATAGGATAAAACTAGAAACTCTAAAAAATATGCAAAGTATCCTTAGAAGCCCTTCGTTCTGTGAGTTCTGGTCTTCTCCCAAATCTGTGCCAGCAGGTAACTACTATCATCAGTTAGTGTATCTTTCCAGACTTTTTTCTGTGCGTTTACAAACATATATTATACATGTGTATATTGATATATATTGAATACAGATGATTTATAAATATATACATATATACAGACAGAAATCATATACAATATATACAACTCATATTTGGTTTTTATAAAACAAAATGGAATCATACTATAAATACTATTCATTTAATATATTTTGTATACCTCGTGAAAGTGCTATATAGGTCTAGCTCTTGTTAAAATAGTTGAATTAATTTAATTTAAGCATCTCCCTATTGATGAATACTTTGGTTATTTTCAGTTTTTTTTTTTTTTTTTTTTTTTTTTAAAAGATTTTATTTATTTATTTTTTCCCCCAAAGCCCCAGCAGATAGTTGTATGTCATAGCTGCACATCCTTCTAGTTGCTGTATGTGGGACGTGGCCCCAGCATGGCCGGAGAAGCGGTGCGTCGGTGCACGGCCGGGATCCGAACCCGGGCCGCCAGCAGCGGAGCGCATGCACTTAACCGCTAAGCCACCAGGCTGGCCCCTGTTTTCAGTTTTTATTGTTAAAAAAATGTTCCAATAAACCAACTTCTATCTTTGCCAGTTTGTGCAGATACTTCTGTAGGATAAATTCCTAAGAGTCTAATGCATGTATCAAAGCATATGGTTATTTTAAATTGTGTTGGATATTGACAGCCCTCCAACAAGACTGTACCAGTTTACATTCCCAAGCACAGTGAATCTGCAGCTTTTCGATGGTTTTTTGTCTAAAATGAATCTGAGAACAACCAAGGTGGATCAGCATGGGGGGATTCTTCTGTAGGATTCAGGGATCATTGTCAGGGGAGATGAATGAAACCAACCTGAGGTCTTCATCTGGCCTTAGCACTAGAGCATTCCTGCTCTCTGTTGCTGAAATATAACCCTGGGGTCTGCTAATCGGTCCAATCCTGATTGCAAATGACTCTAGTCTGGAAAAGTGACTCACTGTTAATGAAATCAGTCTTCAGGAGTCAATTGTTTCCACTCCCCACCCCTCCCCACAATCCACAGTCATCTCTTAACTGTCTGTAATTACCATGTCATATTCCTTGTGGTTTGGTGATCTGGAGCCTCTCTCTGAGTTAATACTTCTAACCTCTCCTACATATGGGTTGGTTAGGGGTGCTTCTGACCTCACGTGCCCCAGAAAGTTAAAAAATCACAGTCTGAAGGTCAGGAACATCACATGTTATCTAGTCTCATCAGCCTCCTCTCCTCCACCTCCCTACTCCATTGATGTCTCAAGAGCTGGCCCCTGGGCCACGCCTGGCTTGTTGTTAGAAGTACTGGGGGGAGATTGTCCAAAATACACTTTCCTGAGCCCTCCCCTGAGAAGACTAAGTAAATAGAGCTAAAATGAGGCCCGAGATTAGATACTTTTCAAAGTCCCCATTCTCACCCCCTGAGCTCTTGGGCCTCTTACCCCTTGGGAACTTTAGCTGCATTATCTGTAAGATGAGAGCTTAAATTAGTTGAGCTCTCCCATAGGGGAAAGGAGGAGAGGAGGATTGTCAGGAAAATTCTACTTGGAGACTTTAGATTAAGAGAGTTGCTCCTGGGAGTCAGTAGAGTGTCCATCTTGGTGGTCCTGTTACTGGAAACAATGGTGGGTGCTGTTTCTGCTTTAGGCTCTATTTCTTGACTCCATTCTGGAGTGACATAAAACCAGTTGGAAGGCAAGACCGAAAAAATATGTGTGCCTCCTTTGGCATAGACCTGTTGTACACCCCTCATTTCACAATCTCTAAGGACCCTCCACGCTGGAATTCTGTGACTGGGGTCCCTGGGTGAAGTAAACCCAAAGTGAAACCAGCCACATAAAACTAAGGAGTAGTTTTTGCTTTATGTTACCTTTAAACAACAACAACAACAACAGAAAGCTTACTGTAGTATCGAAGCACCTAAACAATAGCTGGTATGTAGTGAGTGCTCTATAAATGTTGGCTAAATGACCTGAGCTTCTGCTATTCGTTGGAATTGAGGACCTAAAGTCAGCCTGCTAGCAGCTTCTCGATGGTGTGTGGCCTTTTGCTTACCCTTGGCGTGTGCTTTCTTTGTTGGGACCTGTGGGTTTTGCAATATGAACTTGGAGCTTTGGAACTTTTATGTCCCATAATGTCTGCAAGACTCTTATAATCAAATCCCTTGTGATAAGGGATAAAATATTACTTATTGCTTTGTATGTCCTCAAAGTGGCACTATTTATAAATGAATAAGCCAAAACTGCAGTTGGAGAACTCCAACTGAATTTCTTCTTAGTTAAAAAAAAAAAAGTGTGAATAGCATTTGTTATCACCTTTGATGTTTTGTGGCAGTGTCGGAGGAAGTGGACAAGGTATCTAACCAGCCACAAAAGTATAGGTGTATTGGTAAAGAAATAGAGTCTTTTTAAAGGAAATAAAAATAAAAATAAGTTAGTGGATCCATTTGATCTCTGTCCAGTAACAAATGCCTAATGAAAGCTTGTTATACCTTCAAGCATTTCAAATGACAGGTGCCCAAAAGTCTCCCTTGCTTTAGCCTTATAAGTCCCCAAAGTTTCTGAAATTTTTAAAACCCTATGTTTATCTGGTATAATAATGAAAAAAAATAAAGAAAAGCTATATATTCATTTACAGCAGGACAAGAAAAAGACTCCTAAATATTAAAAGTTAAAAACTAGGCTTAGAAGATGAATAAGTTCTGGACAGCTAATGCACAGCATTGTGATTATAGTCAACAATACTGTATCATATACTTTGAAGTTGCTAAGAGAGTAGATCTGAAATGTTCTCAGCACAAAAAGGAAATAGTAATTATGTGACATGATGGCAGTGTTAGCTAACACTATGGTGATAATCATATAGCAGTATTTAAGTCTGTCAAATCAACACATTGTACACCTTAAACTTACACAATGTTATATGTCATTTATATCTCAAAAAAAAAAAAAAAGCAGAAAGTGGGATAAAAGCCTACATCTAAAAGTTACTACAGGGCTGGACCCGTGGCTTAGTGGTTAAGTGCGCACGCTCCACTGCTGGTGGCCTGGGTTCGGATCCCGGGCACGCACCAACGCACCGCTTCTCCGGCCATGCTGAGGCCGTGTCCCACATACAGCAACTAGAAGGATGTGCAACTATGACATACAACTATCTACTGGGGCTTTGGGGGAAAAAAATAAAAATAAAAAAAATAAAAGTTACTACGAATGTTGTGTTTTTGAAGTGAATACAAAGGTAATATGAGGCACATTCATTTTCTACAAACTTCTCATGTTAAGATATACTCCACAAAATATTAAACATTAAAATATTAAATATTAAAAACATTTAAAGATATTCTCTACAAAAATAATAATAGTAATAAAAACTGATTTTAATGGGAAACAAATTCCTTTTAAAAAATCAAAATACTCTTTACCTCCCAGAAGTATCATTAGTCTAAGCACTTCATGGTAAGAGGTATGTTGAATTGAATCACAATGTCTACGCTGTTTGATCATATTCTCCTTTATGTCATCCTTCTTGTCGTTCTCCTTTTTATGTTGTCATCAGAATGGCCAGAGCTTGTGTCTGAGGTGGGAGAACAAACTTAGCAAGATACTGATGTACTTTATGGCAATGATGCCAGCCTATGTGATGTTGTCACTTTTTTTGGGTACAGCAAGTTCAGAACAGGATGTTCTCTTACGAGACTTTAAATTGGTTTTTGATGGTCAAATATTCAAAGAAGCATTCCTGGAGGCAAAAGCTACAGCACGTATGTCTCCTTACACTGGGCATATTATATGGAAAAATCAAGTTTAGGTGGAAGAAGAAGAAAAATGAAGCAAATTAGTAAGTTATGTCTTTTTTTAAGCATGTGCAATTTGATACTTTGGGAAATAAACAAACCCCCAAAATTATCAAAGATCTTATCTGAAAGCCTTGTGTCCTACAAGCTGTTTCTCTTGCAGTGTTCAAGAAATGGTGCCTCAATACATCCAGTTGCAAAGCCAGAAACAGTAGCATCATTCTTGACCTCTCCATCTCTCTCATCTCCCACATCTAGTCCATCTCCAGGTCCTGTCGCTACTGCCACCCAAATACCCCTTTAATCTCTCCGTTTCTCTCCATCTTCTATAGTCCAAGCTGCATATCTGCCCTGGGCTACTATAAACAGTCTCCTAACTAGTCTACCTGAATCCTCTCTGACAACTCCTGTCTGTCCTCCAACCCAAGTCAGTTCTCCTAATTACAGTCATTTCTTTTTGAAATGTAAATACGAGCGTGTCCCCATTTTGTTCAAACTCCACCACTGGCTTTCCATTTACTGTCATGAAGAATATTGTCTTAGCTTGGGCTGCTATAACAAAATACCACAGACGGGGTGGCTTAAACAACAGACATTTGTTTCTCATGGTTTGGGAGGCTGGGAAGTCCAAGATCAAGGTGCTGGCTGGTTCAATGTCTGGTGAGACTCTCTTTCTGGCTTCTAGACAGCTGCCTTCTCCCTGTGTGCTTACATGTCCTTTACTTGGTGCAAGATTGTGGAGATAGATAGATAGAGACAGAGAGATCTTTTCCACTTTTTATGAGGGAGAGAGACCTTTTCCTCTTCTTATCAGGGCCCCAATTCCATCATAAGGGCCCCACCCTCATGACCTCATCTAAACCTAATTACCTCCCAAAGGTTCCACTTCCAAATACCATCACTTCAGGGGTTACAGCTTCAATGTATGAATTCTGGTTGGACACAAACATCAGTCCATGACAAACATAAACCATAATGGCCTGTGGAGCTTTGCATTCTTAAAAGAATGTGACTCAGAAAAAGATGACACACATGAATAACACAGCAAAAGGCAGCAAGTGGTAAGCGCAATGTGAATGGTTAGAAATTACATGGGTTGGGGCTTTGTGTGGTTACAGTGTGTCGTGTAGTGGTCCTCAAAGTGTGGTCCTCAGCTCAGCAGCATCAGCATCACCTAGAAACTTCTTAGAAATGCAAATTATCAGGCTCCACCCCAGATTTTTTTTTTTTTTTGCTGAGGAAGATTGGCCCTGGGCTAACATCTGTGCCCATCTTCCACCACTTTATATGGGATGCCGCCAAAGCATGGCTTGACAAGTGATGCATTGGTGCGTGCCCAGGATCTGAAGCCTGGGCTGCCACAGCGGAGCGCACACACTTAACCGCTATGCCGCCGGGCTGGCCCCCACCCCGGATTGACTAAATCCAAAACTCTGGAGTTGGAGCCAAACAATCTGTGTTTCCACGAGTCCCCTGGGTGATTCTGATGGGTGCTAAAGTTTGAGAACATTGGTGTAGTGAACGCTGTGTGCACTGCCCAGACCTCCCTGAAGGACTGAAGGATTTATTCCTCTGGCTGCTGGGAGTGTTGTTAGCCCTCTCACCCGAGACTATGCGCCCTTTCCGGAGGCACTTTGCATCCAGTGACTGGTTGATGCGGGAATATAAAGCCCCACTTCTTACTACAATGAGAGGGGCAACCCTGAAAGGCCTCCTCAGCTTCTCAGCTCCTGGTGGCTTGGCTGCAGTCTCTGTTGACATTTCACTGCAGCCCAACTTCTTTGCCCAGTCTGCTTCATTTCCTTCCATTACACAGGAGTTACTCCCAACAGCTAACAATCTTCCTGCACTCCGACCTTCCTCTCAGAGTCTGCTTCCCAGGGAACCTACTCACAGTGCTTCACAGACGAAATAGGATTTGAGTTGAGATTTAAAGAAGGATGGGAAACAAGTCAATAAGTAAGGAGGGGAGGGGTGGAAGGATTGGAGATGGAATTTTCCCCAGGGAGGAAGGCATCATGAGCCAAATTTATCTTCAGGCCTCTTTAGGAAATGCAGAGTGACCCTGGTGGGCTAGATTGTAGAGAAGGGAGTCATGGGGTTTTGCTGAAAAGGTAGATTGTGGAAGGCATTAAGGTGCCCCAGTTAAGAGTTTGGACTTGATCCTAAAGGTAATGTCAGGTTCCTCACACTGACGTTTATTAGTTCATTCACTCAACAATACCCATTAAATGCTGGAGAGACACTGGTGAGCAAAAGCAGACCTGGTTCCAGTCCCCAAGGAGCTTACAGAATAATAGGAGAGCTGGACATAAATCTGTCACACAAATGCCAAATTTGCACACCCATACTAAAGTAAAGGGTTTCAGAAACTGAAGTATAGAAATAGTACACGGACCCGAATTTAGGACCCTCTTACTCTAACTTTTGGGTTTTTTCCCCTATTGGCCTACGAATGCTTTGAGAATGAAGGTTGCTCTTGGTCGCGATTTCTCAGAATGTAGCGCAGTAGGTGCTCAGGAACATGTGCTGAATGAATTATGAGTTCAGAGACTTGACTTCACACCACCTAGCACATACTAGATGCTTGACAGACATTGGTGAGTGAATGAATGAATAACAGAATAGTTTAGGTGACGAGGTTGTTCAACCAGAACTACTTCCCAAGTGCTGGTCTTTGCAAAGAAAAATAAGGGCAAAGTGTCATGTTGTTTATAAAGCTACACTGACTTCATTTTAAGAACTGCTGAGAGGTTTTAAGTGATTATGTGCATCCCCTTCCCTGTGTTAAAATACCTTTTCTTTCTGAAAGGATGGTAAAAGTCAGTATACTGTAAATTACTCTTACTAGGCAAAAAAGTCAACAATTTAGTAGCTTAAATTGTTTTAAACTAGTCGAAAAGTTGGGAGCAATTTCTGCAGGGCAAGTTAGGACAATGGGAGGGTCTGGTGTCTGCTGAAGATCAAGGATTAGTCTTTGAGCTGTCCTTGATTTCCACCCTTGAAAGAATTGGGGATGTATACCATTAAGTCTATGATTGGGGGTGGGCTGGGGAGGAGGTGAGTTGGTTACTAAAGCAGGAAGGAGAAAGAGGTTATTTTCAAGAGTTAGGGAAGACAGGAGAAATAGACTGACAAGCAAGCAAACACTTCCAAAATGAACAACAAAAACAAACCCATTTTGTAAAACTCCTTGAGGGCAAGGGGAAGCGCTACTTAAGGGGATTCAATTATGTTCAAATACAAGCTAGGAGAAATAGGTTTTAGACTTGTTTGGAAGCACTTTTCTGTGCCCACTTACTATGCACAAATGCTTCAAGGTGATGACAGGTTAGGAAAAAGGACAGAAGTGGTCAACAGGTGGAGGGAGGGTGGAGTGTGGGCTGGTCAGAGAGGGGGCCATGGTGAGCAGAGGCCGTGGGACATGTGGGGTTGGAATTAGTGGAATCAGCGCTTTGTAACTGGCTGTGCTAATAAGCAGGGAACATTGAACATGTCTGGACCAGAGGACTAACAAAAGTTAGCAAAGTGGTACACAGCAGGAATGGTTATACAGTAGATCACGTAATTTGTATTTTCCCAGTTCAACCGCAGGGATGTGGCAGTGAGGGCAAGGCTGGGCAGGTGCCTGGAGGAAGATGAATGACAAAGAGACAGCAGGCTGATGGAAGTGATGGATAGCCAGCCAGCAGCGAACAGAAACAGGAGGAGGAAAGGAAGGAAGAGGAGACAGGGAAATAGAATATGTTGCTGGCTCTCTTGTTAATTTAGCTGCCTAGTAGCCATGTAAACAGAGTATCATAAAAGATGGAGTGTAAGAAATCCCAACAATATCCAAGACAGACATCAGGATGAAGAAAATCCAGAGTATTCTGCAAAGAAGGCAAGGGTAAGAACAATTTAAAGTAAAATCTCTCTCTCCCCCTTTCTCTCCCTCTCTCTCCCGCCCTCCCTCCCCCTTTCGCTCTCCCTCTCCCTCTCCCTCTCTCTCTCACACACACACACACACACACACATACACACACACACACACACACACCTTCTAATGCCCTCTGAAGGCAAAGTTAAGCAACCTGCCTCCGTTAAGCTCCTTCTAGAAGGGAACACCATTGTCAAGGCGAGGGATGAGAGAGCTTGGATTTTCCAGGTGGACCTCAGAAATAAAGAGTGAGTGATGGGACCGGCCTGGTGGCGCAAGTGGTTAAGTGCGCGAGTTCCGCTGCAGCGGCCCGGGGTTCGCCGGGTTCGGATCCCCGGGCATGCACTGACGCACTGCCTGTCAAGCCATGCTGTGGCGGCATCCCATATAAAGTAGAGGAAGATGGGCATGGATGTTAGCCCAGGGCCAGTATTCCTCAGCAAAAAAAGAGGAGGATTGGCAGGGCCGATATTCCTCACACACACAAAAAAGAGTGAGTCATGAGGTGGAGAGGTAGGCAGGGGCCTTATGGTCACGTTAAGAAGTCTGGGCTCCATCCTCAGAGTGATGAGACCTCATCGAGGGTTTAAAGGTGGAGAATGCTATGTGGGGATGGCAAGACTGGAGGCAGAAAGGCTGTTGCAGGGAAGAAATGACGGAAGCGTGGCATAAAACAGTAACTGGGTGAATAAAATGGAACAGATTTGAGAGATGTGTAGGGCAAGGAATTGATAAGACTTGGAGATTGATTAGCTGTGGGCAGGAGGAGGAACAGTTATGGATGACTTGTATCTTTGGGCAACGAGATAAATATAATGCTATTAACTGAATAACAATATACATAAGAATAGGGAGGATTTCTATCACCACAGGGAAGTCCCAAATATTTATAAGGTAAAAAGGAACTCCAAGGATGTTCTTCAGATTCTGCTTATAATTTCGGCTATACTTAAATGATCAAAGACAGGTATCTTTTTATATAAACAATTAAGAGACCTCCTTTGGGAGCTTATTCTAATACTTCCACAACATTTACCACCAAGTAAGACCTACCATCATATAGAATCTAAAAGAATCTTGATGTAACCAGGACAATTTCTATGATAATATGCTGTGTGTTCTGTTCTGTGTAGCACAATGTAAACCCAGAAATATGCCTGTAACGATAACTAAATTTATATGGTATTTAGCTTATATAAATCCATTATTTTATTTGAGTCCCATAACAGCCTTGCCAGAGAAGCTAGTTCCTTCCCTTCCTTATGAGCATCAAGGCCAGGACAGCTTATGGGAGAGCCACAGGCAATATCTAGAAATATTTAAAAGTTATAGATCAAGTTATCTTCCTACTTTGACAAAAATATCTTTACAACCACAAGAATGGAAAACATGTATAAAGTTAGGGTTTTGTTTTTTTTTTTTTTTTTTTTTTTTTCCCCCCAAAGCCCCAGTAGATAGTTGTATGTCATCGTTGCACAGCCTTCCAGTTGCTGTATGTGGGACGCGGCCTCAGCATGGCCGGGGAAGCGGTGCGTCGGTGCGCGCCCGGGATCCGAACCCGGGCCGCCAGCAGTGGAGCGCACGCACCCAACCGCTAAGCCACGGGGCCGGCCCAAAGTTAGGGTTTTTATTTGACTGAAAGTTGGCAAAATATCAAATATGACTAAATTTAATTATCTTTGCTCATGCCTGGGCATCCAACTGATCTGGCAATGTTTGGATGGATAATAAAATAATGACCTAATTCATAAATTATTACATATGTATTCCAAAAAAATCTATTTTTCTTGTCTCCTTTCAGTAAAATCATAAATGGTGTTGTTATAAACAGGATTTTCACATAGTTGGTGTTCTGTTGACAGTGAAACCAAATGAGACCATCTTTCTTCAGTCGGTGTAGCTGACTGTTTGGTAGTTTTTTATTAATTTCAATTTGAGAAAACTTTACTCTGCTGAGACAGAGTTGAAAATAAAACATGAAATTTACTTATCATGTTCAAACGTTGTAATGAGATCACATTTAATGAATTAACATTATTGCAGAAGAATATACTAATTTCATCACATAAACTACTATCACTTATATTGCCATTTTAATTATCTCTTAAATGTAATGAGAAGAGCCAACTAATGTGAAGAACCAATATCAAGCTTCTAGACCCACACATCTACAAATTTAAAAGGAATATGAATTGTTTAATATTGCAAAATATTTCTGTCTCCATGCGCAACTGTAATAAATACCGTGCTAATTCGTGAGTACCTCTGGAACCACAAACTGGAACAGAAAGAGAAGAAAATTGACATTTAACACTACAAGGAAACTACACTTTGTTATGCAAGACTTGCATTCATGCTATCTCTGACAAGTTAATTAATTCATCTATGTTTTTATCAAACTAACAACTTCTGATGTTCAAAATCTCCCTGCTCTCTGAAGCAGTATCCATCTCTGATAATGGTAATGGCTACAAACAATCACAGCATTAGGCATGGTCGTGTTTTGTATTGAGGGCATAAAGCAAGTAGGGAAGCATTTCTCTGGGACCTGAAGAGTGTTATTCCTGAGAGCAATGTTCAGAGTTGCAGGTTACCAGTTTCCAAGTGAGAGGTACACGTCATCTTTTTCCTCTAATGGCTTTATGGAGATATAATTCACATAACATAAAACTCATCCCTTCACCCTAAAAAGAAACCCTGTACCTGTTAGCAATCATTTCCTATACCTCCTCTCCACCACCCTGGCAACCATTAATCTACTTCATGTCTCTATGGAATTGCCTATTCTGGATATTTCATATAAATAGGATCATGCAATATATGGAAGTTTGTGTGTGGCTTCTTTCATTTAGCATAATTTCAACGTTTATCCATGTTGTGGCATGTGGCTGTTTTTTTTTCCCTTCATTCCTTTTTATGGCTGAATAATATTCCACGGTATAGATACCACGTTTTGTTATTCATTCATCAGTTGTTGGACATTTGGGTTGTGTCTACTTTTTGGTTATTATGCATAAAGCCACTATGAATATTTGCATGCAAGTCTTTGTGTGGACATGTTTTCCTTTCTCTTGGGTCTATACCTAGGAACAGAGTTACTGGGACATGTGGTTACTCCATGTTTAACAATTTAAGGAACCAAATGGCTTTACAAAGTAGTTGTGCAATTTTACAACTCCACTAGTAATATGTGAAGGTTCCAATTTCTCCACATCCTTGTCAACACTTTTAATTGTTGAGTCATTGTTCTAAACCCTTTACAAGTGTTAACTCCTTTGATCCTCCTAGTAATGCTATATCCAGAAAAGGGAATGCAGAGTCAGAGGGGCTGAGTAACTTGCTCAACACTAACACACTGGAGAGTGGCAGAGCTATAATTAGGAATATGTTACACGAAGAAAACACTATTTGAACACTCAAGGGAATGAAAACAATTTGGGGGGATTTTTTTCTCCCTTTTTTTAACGGAACTTCCTGAGTTTAAGATAAAATCCTCTGTTCTATGCAAGTTGAGACTGTGGATGTGCTAAATCCACTCCTGCCTTATGCTTCAGGGATAGCCAGTATTGGGGCTTAATATTGAAAACAAGAGGGAGAAAGAAATAATCTCTGAATATTCATTTCAATTAAGGCAAAGTTTTCCATTTAGTCAAGAACAAAATCTATCAGCCACTGATATTTTGTGAATATTTGAAATTTAAAAAAAAATTCATTTTTTAAAGGGGATTTGAAAAAGTTTGTTCTCCAAGTGTGATCTTTATTATTCTTGGACCAAAACAGTTTCCAAGGTACACATTTTCACATTCTTAACGAAGTCAGTGGAAATTGACTTCAAAGCCAATTTTTATGAATGTCTTAATTGCATGAAGATACATGCCATCTTTTAAATGGAATTTAATCTAATTTTATTGAAATTCATAATTGTAAAAAATTTATATATTTTTTATATTAGGATAATAGTCAAGCAGAAGTATATCATCTTTTAATGTTTGGTCTCAAAAGTAGAAGTGTCAACATTCTTAAGAACATGGCAATAAAGTAAATGCAGTTAACTCAGTGCCTAGAAAAGACTTGGAATAGAGTCAAACTTTGACCTTAGGAATCTGATTTCCAAGACTACGTGCTATTTAAGAATAAAATTGTGCATTTGTACAAAACATTCCAAGAGTCTGTATTCAGTGAGTTTTGTCTCTGGCAGAGGCACCAAGATGGAGGATGATGCTCATGTCCGTGCCTCCTAAGGAGATTGTCCTCTGTATCTCTGATTCACAGATAGTGATATTCAATAGAGAAAGCGCCGAAGGAAGAGGGAAAGTGTATCTGTAGAATCAAACAATGAGCCAATCATTTTCCTGCTGACCATTTCCCTATTGCTTCTGAAGTAGCTCAGTTCTTAGAAGAGCTTGTGAGGAGGAGAAAGACCATCTTGAAATGAAGGCTACAAGCTACCTTACAAAAAGCAGAACTGCTTCAGAGGAATCAGTTACAGGGGAAGTTTGGGAGGGAGAAATGATCAGTTTGGAAGAAAAATTTGTTCTGTTTTAGACATTGCACATTTGTGGTTTGGGGCATTTTATGAGCACTCTACTATCTTCTATTCACATGGAACCATTCCAGATAATGTTATATGAACATACAAACCCTAGCATACTTATTATTTTAACAGCCTTATTGATGTCTAATTCACATACCATACATTTCACTCAAAGTAAACAACTATCCTCCTTATGATATTATACAGGAGTGTTATATATAATATGGTTCCTTATAACTTTTAAAGTGCAGGTTCTTCTGGTGGTAGGGTTTAAATGTACTAGAAAGAAATTATAGGGCCCAAATAATTATTTTAGCTTTCAAAAAGTCTAATAAACCTTGTAGCAACTTTGTTTTTGCAACATCCTTGTTTTAAGGAAGGAAGTTAGAGATATTTGCCTCTCCAGAAATTTAAATGGAATTATAAAACTCCCATCCCCTTCTATGCTGTTGACAGGGTTATTTTCATGTTTAAGTGAGGCTGTTTGAGGTTTTGAAGCATAACTTCACAAGCTTCAGAGTACAGGCAAGCATACAGTGAAAATTTTACAATTTGTTTCCTTCTATGACTTTTGGTTATATACATGGAAGTCATTCTCATAGTTATATTTTTCACTATTGGTGGCAATTATTAGGGTTTTAGCAGGTGATAATCATGTTCTTTTCCTTGATTTGTGTTTAGAAACAAATGAGAAATAAGATACAGGAGTCAGACAGATAGAATCAAACTATCAGCTTTATTACTGATAAAACTGATTGGAAAGCAGGGCTTAGGTGTGCAGCCACAATGGTTTCCTTGGATCATTATGATTAGGTTCAATGCTAGTGCTAGAAAACTCAAAATAACAGAGGCATAAATGAGGGAGAGACTATTTTTCACCTAAAAGTCTAGAGGTGTCAGATCAGGACTGGTAGAGGGTTCCACAGTATACAGTTCTCAGATGCCTTTCAATTTTGTTGATTTGCTACGTGTGGCTTCTTTTTCCAAAGTCATCTCGGGGTCTAGGATGGATGCTCCAGCTCTGGCCATCATGTATACATTCTAGCCAATAGGAAGAAAGAGGAGGATAAGGGAGGGATGTCTCAATTTAAGGACACACCATTTGTGCTTATATCCCATTAGCTAGAACATAGTCACTTAGCCACATCTAACCAGGAAAAGTGCCCAGTTTTTAGCTGGGTAGTCATGTACCCAGTTAAAAACTGGGAATTCTAATATCGAATGGGAGAAAACGTATTACTGGACAACTTGTAGTCTCTGCCACATTCCTGAGTTAAACTTACGCAGCCCGGCAGAGGCAGAGCTAGACAACCACCGGCCTCCCCTATAGTGCAGGGCAAGCTGCTTACCAGAGATGTACCTCGGGGATAAGCTGCTTGTAAGAGGGGAACCCAGAAGGGCTGAGCCAAACATGCTCAGTTCCTTCTCATTCGCACCCACTGAGAGAGGCCGGACGTGTTTCTCCTATACTTTTCCTTTCCTAACTGATGTCTGGTTTTTCTGAGTGACAGTACAGTGAACTGTCATAAGGCAGGAAAGCAGCACACGATTTGGCACCACAATAACAAGGTTTTCTTAGTTTCCCATTATCTAGCCTTTCTTTGTCTTCACTGTCCATTAGATTAAGAAATCTTCCTGAATAATCATATGAGAGTTCTTCTTCTGGCAAAATGTCTTTGGCTGCAAAAAGTGCCAACTTTGGTACCATTGAGTCAATTCGGACAGGAATCATCAACAGGTTTGGCTCACAAGAATGATTAAGGAATCTTCCAATATTTCCTATATGGGCAGGATCAACAAATGTTTCTATTACCTGCCCATTATAAACATGTTCCCTGACGGCTATAATGTAATTCAAATCGTGTACAGTTTGTAATTGAATTCTTCTCTGTACTTCGGAGAATCCTAAAACCTCGCCAGCATATTCACAGACAAACCGTCCTTTTGGTATAAATTCCAAGGTACGAAGTCCCCAGCCTTTTTTATCTGTCTTGAACACCTGGAGGTGGAATTGCAGACCCTGCTGGACTACTCTGTTCCTGCACTGGTCACTGCACTGGCACAGGACACTGCATTCAAACACTGGCTCGGCACACTTGGCTTCGGACCCTATGTGTCTGAGGCATGAATTACCATCATAGTTCTCCTCGCGACGGAGACAGGAGCAAGAACCAGGGAGGCAGGGAGTTTTGAGACAACTGCATCCAGGAAAGGTTATTTGAGTGGGATCAATGTCTGTTCCGGGTCCAGCTACATGATCAGGAGTATACTGCAAAAAGTAGAAATAATGTAAGTCAGCATGACATGTCACGTATTTCATATACATTTAAAGCAGCTTTTGGCTGAGACACTTCCTAATTCCAACATATATAAAAATAGAACAAACCTGACAAACATATTAAAATATTGTCTGAAAATATATCTCTCCAATTTAAAAAATAAAATTATTTTTTAGATTTAAAATTCTATGGTTTCATTTTAGATATAAGGATAACAATAGGAAAATATGTATTTTTTTTCCTCTTAGAAATTGAAAGCTATGTAACCATTTCATTTCCCTCTTAGCTTTGGATGTGAGGAAAATCAGCGCTGAATTTATTTTCTGAATGCAGTTAAGTGTTCTCTCCTTGGCTTTTGATCTCCTTTACATTTATCTGATAATATGTACATAGTTTTATTGTGAGTTACCTCAGATCCTTTTTGGGGATAAGAAAGTCATAAATGATAAATCAATGAAAAATGGCCTTTGTAAGAGAGTCTTCTGTTTATTTTTTTAAAGAATTTTTTATGTGAAGATTATTTAAATTCTTAAATAGTCTCTCATGTTTTAAAAAATACTATTACCTTATAGTTCTATTTGAGTCTTCACAATGTCAAAACAGGCATTTGGCCAAAAAATTACAGACAGAATTCCAAAAAATGTATTTGCTACATATATATTAATAGATACTTAAATTTATTGTAGATATATTGTATACATGTAAGAAATCCTGTTCTTATTAAATGAGAAAGAGATAATATGAAAAAGTTTCTCAGTCTTTTAAATGTACCTGTATTTTCAAAATGTTACATTTATAAAATGTTACAGGAAAAAAAGTCCTAAGTCTAAAATCTCTGTGTGAAGCCTGACCTCTGGTTATTTCCTTATGGGCATAATGAAGCTTATTTTTTTTTTTTTTAAAGATTTTATTTATTTTATTTTTTCCCCCCAAAGCCCCAGTAGATAGTTGTATGTCATAGCTGCACATCCTTCTAGTTGCTGTATGTGGGACTTGGCCTCAGGATGGACGGAGAAGTGGTGCCTCGATGCGCACCCGGGATCCGAACCCGGGCCACCAGCATTGCAGCGCGCGCACTTAACCACCAAGCCACAGGGCCGGCCCTGAAGCTTATTTTCAAACGCTGAAGATTATAGTGTCTCTCATGAGCCCAGCATATTTTCTTATGTGTAGAATAATTCTTTTTTTCTTTGCAGGGAAAGATTCGCCCTGAGCTAACATCTTTGCCAATTTTCCTCGTTTTTTTTTACTCCCCAAAGCCCTAGTGCATGGTGGTATATCCCGCTTGAAAGTCTTTCTAGTTCTTCTATGTGAGCTGCCACCACAGCATGGCAACTGACAGACAGGTGGTGTGGTTCTGCGACTGGGAAAGGAATCCAGGCCGCCGAAGCAGTGAGAGCGCTGAACTTTAACCACTAGGCCATCAGGGCTGGCTCAGAATAATTCTTGCTTATACGGAATCTAATTCATTTATTCATACTTGCTTTGTTCCAAAAAGGATTTAATGAGGCTTACAAAGCAGTAAGATAAATGAACAATGGTAAGAAAAGCAAGGCAAAGGGGAAAATGAGAGCAAGCTAATCGAGCAAACTTAGTAGTAGAAGTAGTGGACATCTGGCTCTGCCTGAGAGCAACCACTTCCAAGAGGGAAATACAATTACATGTATGGTTTGCACTGTCCATAAGGAACAATCTCACTGTTCAGAAGCGTTGACTTTTTCCAATATGGAGACTGGAGAGAAATTTCACCAATGTGTCCATCCTACACCATTCTTTTCCAGGAAGCAGTTTCATGGGCTGTTTTTCATTTCGTTCATCTGTGACCCAATAATGGCTGTTGGCACACTGCCACAGCACAGTCAGCAAAAGCAGTTCTGAGGGACCAGTTGCACAGTCTTTAATTCAGGGACAGATTTTAGAGTATCTAGAGGAATGTTCCAACCTCATATCTTTCAGTCAATCTTCCATTAATATTGTGTCTCCTGGCCAAGCTTTAGAAAGGTATTGAACAGCATGTAGTTAAACTCCCTGTGGAGGCCTCGGTGGAGCTATGCAGTTGGGTGTAAAACCCCATACTTGAAAAAACACTGAGCTGGAGGGAAGGACTGACATCTTCTTGTGAAAGTTGAGGAGGATGATGAGTGGGAGTACCTGCGAGGGAAGGCCAACACTGCTTAAAAAGTGATTTGGGGGTGGAAAGCAGAAATAGCTTCTCTTGTTTGTGTCATTTCTTCCAGCTTTACCTTAGCAGAGATGTCCTAAAGGGATAAAGGAGGGCTTAGAAAAAGATGCCCTATCAGTCAAATTCAATGACTGCTGTCTTGTACAGAATCTGTCTCCAGCTTTTAAGTCATCGCTGAAATGTAAATGGTTATCGAGACGTTTTAAGAAGCGCTTGTAAAATGAAGATTTTACTATCTCTTTGT
The DNA here is from genome assembly GCF_057802395.1 of Ceratotherium simum simum. Lineage (NCBI taxonomy): Eukaryota > Metazoa > Chordata > Mammalia > Perissodactyla > Rhinocerotidae > Ceratotherium > Ceratotherium simum. The sequence continues at coordinate 77,639,230 of NC_141904.1, read as the reverse complement.
TAAACTTTTCATGAAGAATTCTTTTAAATTGTTCTTAAATTTGTCTCTTAAATTTGTTCTTAAAGGCACACATATTTTTAATGTACTATAGAAATCACTAAACTCGAAAGTGATTTTTTTGACACAGATAACTCCTTTTAAAATCAAGTCTGACTTAACTGCAGTTTTCTAACCTTGTGGAACTTATTTGCATGTGGATAGGTTTGGAAAAATACTTCTATTTGCTTATTTTTACTTATACATTTAAAAAAGATTTTGGAGAACCTAGTGAGATATATATATACGTATTTTAATTCTGTAATTTAAACTTGATGTACAATCTAAGATCCTCTAGAGACTTAGATTACAAATGGTAGCTAATTCCAAATGAGCTGCAGACACCTTCCAAAGGATAATAGAGACGTCTGGATAAAATTTTCTGTTTAAAGAGAATATTTTTTTTTCCCTTCATGGGTGTAATCATTGACCCTGATACCAATAATCATCACAAATCATTTTATGTCTATATGTTTTCATTTTTCTCCTCCATATAAGGTTAGTAAAATACCATTCCAGAAAGATATTTTACTTGACTTAGAAAAATGGCTATACTAAAGAATAATCTTTTAAAAACCATGGTCTAATTTAACGTACGATTATGTAATTATCCATCTTTTCAGATATTTAACTACATATTGAAAAATTATTTATTCTTCTCAGAAATAATCTGTCATTGACCTGACATTCTATTCAAATATTGATATGCGATGCAAACTGTTAAACTTTAAGTATCCTTGAAAGCTAATGGAAAGCTTGTTACAAATTGGGAGTCAGTTGACCTGAGTGTAAATGCTCCCAATTTGTAACACTCTTTCCATAGTCTCTAACCTACTTCCAGGTACAAAGCCGAGGACCAAACTGATCTCAAAAGGGTGTTACCCTGAGGATTTTTGTACCTACTCTAACCCAGCAAGAGATCAAAGCTTGGGGGATGCGACCATAAAGGACATATGTTTTCACTTGCACAGCATCCATTCCTTTTCTTCTGATAAAAGCACCCCCAACTCATCACAGGGGAACTCTTCCCACTCTTGTCTCAGTGGTTTGGATAGGGGTACAGGTTGGACAGTGACCTAAGCCAGATCAACGAAACATAATTCTGGAACTTCAGCTGAAACAATTAGGGAAGAGGCATTCTCTTTCCACTGGGGCTGCTAAACTCTAGAGTTCACCCGGCATTCCCAAATTCTGCCACACACCTAAGACCTATTGAGTGTGTAGCCAACCACAGGAAAGGGGAACGGGGGGGTGCTACACCTACCACAGAGGTAGGTGGTAGAAAGAAATATCTGATGACACCATTAGAGTTCTTGGATCCAGACATTCCTATAGTTACCACTCTGGGACTTTGGTGTTATGTGAGGCAATTCGTTCCCTTTTTGCTTGAGTCAGTTTGTGATGTATTTATGTTTCTTGCAAACAAACAAGTCTTGACTGATATACCCAGAGTGGAAGCTGAGAATGGTGCCAGGAAATGGCTAAAATTTAGTCAAAGATATAAATGGCCAATGAGCAATAAGGTCTCCAAGTGGGAGGTGGGACTGGAGCAGGGTACAGGAGGCCATACAGGAAAACTGACTGTGGCCTGGAACACTGGACAAGCGCTGGAGAACTTCTGAATGTAGAATATGGAATGTTCTAAACAAGACACATACAGAGCCAGGCTCTTACTAGCATTGTGACTTAGGGCAAGTGACTTGCTAAACTTTGGGTTAGCAACTATAAAACAGTGAAAAGTTTGACAGAAAACTTGAGACAATTTTTTTTATAAAAAAAATTTGGCTTCTTATTTACCCAAGAAACCAAAATGGAAACAGGAGACAGCATGTTGAAGAGCAAATATACCTCCTTGGCTATTCTCATCCACAATTTCTCCCTTCTCTGAACTAGACCTGCACTTATATTAATAGCATGAACTTTGGGATCTAAATGGCATAGACTGTAGGACTCTCTAGTTATACTAAATGTGTAGGTCTTGTCTTTCTAACAAATATATGTCTCAAGGAAAGGCATGATCATGAGGTCTGGGTGTGGTATGGTGGTACGGGTGGGGTTCCTATCCAGAGTTCTAGGCACAGAGCAGGCACTCAGGAACTATCTTTTGATTGACTGATTGCAGCTCTTGATAACTTCTGATTAGTAGTATGACTTTTGGGAGTCACACTCTGTATTGAAGCCCCAGAAACTAAAGTATGACACTGCATAATATTCTGAGCTTAAAACCTAGGCCTTGATTCTGAATTTCAAGGAAGTGCTGTGAAAATCTTCATTCCTTTTTTAGTTATTTTGAAACACCAGCTACAAGAATATTTGTACTTGGCCTCTAGCCCCATGAGTTTGTTTTTGCTCCAAGCAGCCATTAGGAGACTGTGAGCCAGATAATTCTTGTCAAGGCCAAGTTGAAATCTTAAAAAGGATGTCTGAAGCTGGTTTCACTGACCTGAAAAATAGTTAGATCCATCTTAGCTCAAAATCAATTAGTTTATTTTCTACTTGGCTTTCAACACTGATGGCATTACGATATGCTTGTTTCCAATCTGAACATTTGAACATTCTTCTTGCCTTTTCACACAGTACCCCAAAGCAAACTAGACACAAAGTTATTTTTACCTTGAGTTTTACCATGCCTGAATTCTTACCTGTGCATTTGCCTGTGAAGGCAAGGTTTGGGGCAAGCAAGCTGTTTTGACCTTTTATAAGACCGGTTTTGTGCTTCATGAAGATATGGAAGCACACTAGTTGAAGGCACTTTTAGGCTTGTCATTTAAATGTTTCGAGCATGTTTTATCTTCTTAGTAAGACTATAAGCTCCTTGAGGAAGGAATCTTGTCTTCTTTCTGAAACTCTAACTCTACCCAGAGGTGTGCATATAGCCAGGCAGCTAGAACACTGTGGGACCGAGTCTTAGACTCCTGATTTTCATTTATGCCCATCAACTCCAGGTATAAGGATCAATCCACAAGGCTTCCTTCCCCTGCTTTTTATAGCAACCAAGTGCTTTCTATATGCTCTTATAAACTCAAGGGCAGGAATTGCATGTTGTCACCATTTTATCTTCTATGCCTAGCTTAACATGGTGCCCAGCACATTACAGGCACTCAATGATTTGTTGAATAAAGAAAACATATATCAGTTGTTTTTGACATTCAGCAGTTTGGTCTTGAATAAACTTTTAGGGATCAGTGTTTAATTTGGTGCTAGCCAACCATATTATTAACCATAAACTGCCTATGGCAGTTTGAGGAATAACAACCATTTCTGACATTAATATCCTGCTCTACTCTTTGAAAATTGCTATTGAATCTATTGTCTCGTCTGATCCTCACAACAAACCTAGGAAGGACAGACAAGACTCAATACTGATAATGGATGTGAAAAGGGCTATAAATTTTTATTTTCATTTTGCAGATGAAGAAACAGGCTCTGAGACATAGCTAAGATGGCTAAGTCCTGAACCTAGCTCTCCTACCTCCAGGTCCAGTGCTCTTTCCATTCCAACATCCTTGATTTTTGGGCTTTTTTTTTCGTTAGGCCTTATTCCTTAGGCAACATGCAGGCCAAGGTCAGAGGAGTGAGAAACTTAGTGCAGGAAGGGCTTTGAGGTATTAACAGTAATGAACTTTATTGAGTTCTTTCAGCAAACCAGGAACTGTATTTTACTTGTAATTCTCAAACCAATCCGGAGACAAGTACTATTATTTTAATTGCACTTGGGAGAACTTTAAGGCTTAGCTGAGGCTAGTTTATATTGCCCAACAGCTCATCCGCAGCATGAGGGAGACCTCAACTAAGTCTGTCTCTAGGAGCTAAGATCCGTTAGTAGGCCTCATGCCTTATTTTACATATGAGTCACCTAAGACCGGAGAGCCTAGTGATTTGCCCGAAATCCCTCCATGAACTATGGGATCAGAAAGAGGACAAAAAGACAGGTTCTCAGGGCTCTTTGCACGGGACCTCACGAAACCTGTAGTTTTGCCCTTCAGGGAACTGCCAGTCTATGGGCAGAAAAGAAAAATACTCTTGTTAAGGTCATTACGGAGGATTAATAGAAAAAGACCGAAACCTGTGCATTTAAGAGCTATTCTCGCGCGCGCAAATAGCTGTGCGATAGCGTAAGTAAAAAGATGGCGAATTTTGGAGACAACCCGCAGTATTAGAGTCTTCCACAGAAGTACGACCACCTGGGTAGCTGCACAGCCAACCCTGGCGGGCACCTAGCCAGGCACCCTACTTGGAAGAGCGCCAGCCCCGCCCCGGGAGCTGCGCGCGCAGCGCTCGTGACCGTCTACCGCCGCCCGGTACAGAGGGTGCCGGCCCCGCCCTCGGGGGCCGCGCGCAGTATTCTCCGCGGCCGAGCCCCGCCCCCTACCTGGAAGGGCTCTGGCCCCTGCCCCGGGGGCCACGCGCTCACAGGCAAGTTCTCCAGGCCGCGCGCGACATCCAGCTGCTGGGTCGGGGCCTCACCTTTCTCCTCAGACGCTGCCATCCCGCAAGGCCAGTTGTCCACGGCTTTAGCGGACATTGCGCCCAGTCACGATGCGCCTACCACCTAGGCGATCTTAAGCCTCGCAGAGGATGCCGGGAGTCGTGGATCCCGCGGCCCCGCCGCCTCATGGGAGTCGTAGTTGTTTTCTCTCCTTTCAAGAGTGGCTGTGAGGGCGTCTTCTCCGTTGACCCTCAGCTTTCCTTGAGTTTTTGGTCTGGCTCCCTATTTGTTGGAGCCACATACACAACAAATAATGCAAAACCTTGTAAGGTACGGACAAAGCTTTGGGAACACAAAATGAAGTGCTTTAATTTTTCCTGTGACCCTCAGGGAGGGCTTTGGAGGCCGGGTTATTTGTCCAGGTGTCTGAGGGCTTAGAAGTTTGCTGGAGTGGGGGAAGGGCGGGCTCTAAGCTGAGGGGGAAATGCACACCGGTTTCTAAAGATCTGAAACTTGCGTGGAAGTTGGATGACGTGTGATAGGGTTTGCGGTCAGGCGGCCCAATAGCCTTATAGGTCGCCGCAAGGAATGCGTGTTGTCTACACCCGCTCCGTGATTGAGGTATCTGTTCCTTATCGGCTTCCCCTTCCTTCGAAAAACAAACCCTGCTCCGGCAAAGGATTCTGATAACCTCGAAATTGCTGAATCCAGTGGAATATTTTCAACCTTACCAAGGCTCTCTGACCCGATTGTCCTGCTGCTTCTACTTGAAACCTTCTCTCCTCGCAGCTTCTGCGGGCCCCTGCCCTGGATGCGCTTCTCTCTTGCAAAATGTGCTTAGTATCCTTTTGTCCTTCTGCCTGACTCTGAAATGAGGGTGGATGTCACTCGGGTTTCTGCCCCGGGCCCTTTTCTCACATTCTCTGGGCTTCCTCAGTAATAGCATCTGCTCCCGTGGCTTCAGATGCTGTTGTAAAGTAGTAGGTCGTCAGTCTCCAGCCCAGAAGTTATGGATATCCGATTTGGATATCCACTTAGCTCCGGTTATGGATATCCAACCAATTGTTGGACATTTCTACTTTCTGCCTTATATGCGCCTCAAGCTCAAAATGACCTGAGTTGACTTATTCTTCTGCAAATCTTCCTTTTCTCTTTTAAAATGAACTGGGAGAATAATTTATCCATGATCTCCAGAGTTACCAAAGCAACAAACCAAAGCATTTCCCTGTGTTCCTTCCTCTGCTTAGACCTCCATAGCTAAGAACTTCCTGGTCAAATCTTGTTGATTCTACTTTCATAATGTTTTTCCTTTTCATTTCTTCTTACTTAGTCTCAGGATGTCTTTCCTTGCTTCGGCTCTTGAAGCAATTTTTTTCAAGTCTAACGTTCTCCATACCCCCACATCACCCTTACTGCTGCTTCAACAGTGACGTTTTGAGGGTGCACATCCAATTATTATATTGCACTGTTTAAAATCCTGTGTTTGCTCCATGTTTCTCTCAAAGTCCACCTTCTCAGTCCTGGCTTATGAGGCCCTTAAAGATCCAGACCCTATTTATTTGGTCTCTGTTTTGCACCTCTTGTTGTATTTACGTTTTTCTCAACAAGCTGTGCTACTTGGGCCTCTGCCTTTGTTCTCATTGTTCCTGTGTCTCCAGTGTGTTTTCCCCATACTGTCTGTAGACTCAGCTCAAGGGTCCCCTTCTCTACATCCTTCCTGGCCCTGTATCTGTAGCATTGGTTACCCTTTTCTTTGTGCTCCCATTTTACTAGATAAGCCATTTCTTATTGTCCCTGCAACTTTTTAGTATACTCACAGGCAAAGCCTTCCTATTGAAGTCATAAAAATTATATACACATGGGAAGAGACAGAGAGGAACATTTTATTTTAGCTTAAATAATCTTGGTACATTTATTTGCAAGTCTTTTGATATAGAGCCAAGGTGGTTTTTTTTTTTGTGTGTGTGTGTATGGATCTACTGATTAGAATTCCATGTCATGCTTACTCTGAGTTCCAGTTTGGGTGTCTTCAAAGTAGGGCAGGAACTAGAAAATAGTGAAGCAATCTGAGTTCATGATAAGTTTTTTTCACGCAGTCTTGTATACTTTTCTTACACCCACTTCAGTGGCAAAACATTTTTTAATGACTTGACTATTTTTCAAGTCTTTCTGGAGTGCTTCACTTAAGTTTTCCTAAAGGAGAGAAACTCTTCACACTGATAGTTCATCATCATTTCCTCAGATAAATATTGTAAGTTATACCTGGCATTAATAGTGTCCTAGTTTAGGTTGCTATAACAGAATACCATAGGCACAGTGACTTAAAGAACAAACGTTTATTTCTCACAGTTCTGGAGGCTGGAAGTCAGAGATCAGGGTGCCAGTGTAGTCGGGATCTTGGTGAAAGCCCTCTTCCTGGTTCGCAGATGGCTGTCTTCTCATTGTATCCTTACGTGGGGGAAACAGAAGGGGCTAGTTCTCTTCCTCTTCTTATAAGGATAATAATCCCACCCTAGGGGCTCCACCCTCATGACCTAATTACCTCCCAAAGGCCCTACTTGCAAATATCATCACATTAGGGCTTCAATATATGAACTTTAGAGGGATATAAACATTCAGTCTGTAGCAAATAGGTTTGGGAATAGACATTCAGATCAGGCTTATAATGTGTAGCCATAAGCAGGTAATAAAGTCACTTAGTTTTGCACTGAAGTACACATGTCTAATATAAAAACCCATTTTTGAGAGCAGGTTTAGATGGGAAGATAGAAAGTTGATTCTATGTAGAAAAGTACCAAAGACTAAGGGGGCTTAGGATCTGGAATCAGACATGCCTACGTTCATGGTTCTACTTGGCCAGTTTCTCACCATGGGCAACAATTGCTAACATTCATCGAGTTATTATTATGTGCCAGACACCATTTAAGAACTTTACATGCACTAGTTCATTTAATTTCCAAAATAAGTTTCTTGAAACCTTATTGAAATGACCCACTAAGGGTCGTTTTAGATTCAACTAAACGTTCAGACTCATAGGACTCTCATAGGCCACGCTTGGCTTTAGGTTCACTTTGAAGGTCATGGGATAGGAGCCACAGCCTGCCAGCAGAGAGGCTTCAGATGTTCTTCTATGGGAATAGTGCATGCAGCTGTCACATAGCAGGTCACAATGTTGCTTTGGAGCATTCTTCTTTGTCTTCCCAGAGGACGGCTCAAGTGCAAGAAGAGATCCCCATTCATAGGGTGTGGGAGCATCCTGAATTAGAAACCTTACACCCCATAGGAGCCATAGGCTTTACGGTTGTCACCTAGTAAATATTTTATGACATGGCTGTGCACTTGCTCTTACTTAAAAAAGGAGATAGTCACCCCTGTAATACAATGGGCTATAGTATAATTAAGGGATGTAAGGAAGGTTCAGGTGAAGTGCTATGAAACCACCAGAGAGAAAGATGACTTCTAGCCGGGGAGATTAGGCAAAGCTTCATGGAGAATGGGCTATTTGCCATAGGCCTTGAAGACTGGATAGGGTTTAGGAAAGGGCGTTCCAGGCAGACAGAACAGCAGGAGCAAAGGAATAAAGAGAAAGGTGAGTATAGGAAAGGGTAATTTCAGATTGGCTGGAGATCATGTTCTTTTCATTTTTCAGGAATTGTAAATAATGAAGAAATTTTGCAGATATCCAAAGAACAGCTGTGCTTTCATTGTAAGAAAGTTTTTGAACAGTGATTACATGCACAGTGCTACGTTTACCAGTTTGGGGAATGTACCCCTGAAGAGGACATAGTGCCTGAGGAGAGCTTCCAATCTAGTAAACGAATAACTGTGTACATCCAGAAATTAGTAAGAAGTGTAAGAATGTTAAGAAGAAAGAATTTAAGAGCAATGAGGAGAACCACGCTCCTGTATTTGTAGATTACTATGCTGTTTTGATTTTTTGACTCTTTCTTGGTAATATTGTATGCCCTTTGGAAAAATGTTTTGAAAGATCTGTTTTTTTTTTCTGAAGCTGTCAGTGACAGTTCTTCCAGAATAAGATATTCAGTTCATGTCAGCCCTTCAGTTTAATTTGTTTTTATCTTGCTGGCAAAGGATCCAAAAATATTTTATATAGTGTGAGATTAAAATAATGAGAGGATGTTTGCAGGCTGATATAACCAATCTTCAGAGTGCCAAGCAGTCAGTTTTCCGTCTTTTCCAGGTCTAAAAACCTATCTTATTTTCTCTAAATACCTGCTCTTCACTGAACAGGAGCCTAGATCTTCAAAATTTCTTCTGAAAGCCATAATAGCTACATGGTGAAAAAAAGTGTATCCCTGGACATTTATGAGTTGCCCAAATTGACTTCTATAAATAAGCCTTGGACCTGAATATTACATTGATTATTCAGATTTCTTTTGGCTTTTTCACTGGCGTGAGAGAAATTAATCTGAGCAATAATAAGGAAAAATATTAATGAAAAAGAAAATAATACAATATAGTAAAACTAACATTCTATAGGTTCAATTATATTTTGCTAAATTATGGGGTATGACTATTATGACCTTCTCATTTTTTTAACAGATGACCTTTAATTGAGATATTTTTCATATGTGTTTTTGTCAGTGTTTTAATGAAGTTCTGCATGATTTTGTATTCATAATCCGTTCTTGTATCAAAGCTCACTAGCATAGTTAATCTGAGATATACTTTCTAGTCAGTGATGAAAGGTCTAAAGTCAGCAGAAGTTATATATTTGTTGGTTTTAAAGACAGCATGAATAGAATAGTTTGGAACATCTTAGCTTTCCAACAATAATTGTCACGACTAAGATATTACATAGGCCTAGTATAAGCACTGAACCCTCTCATCAAATAAGATTGTGTAAATGAAATCATTTTGAAGAGAACAAAGCATGGTAGTTGATACTTTTGGGGGTTTCTGCTTAACTTGTTGACAGTTTCCCTTCTGAGAACATGCCAGCCCCCACACTGCTCATCCCATGCGGTGGGCTCACTGGCATTCATGTTTATATTACACAACCCCTAAGTCTTGGCCCATGCTTTGGACCTCTGGATGCACACCTGATGCAAGCTAGGCCAATCAGATTCTCTTGATGAGTAGTTGAGACCAAAAAACAGCTAAAACTGTAGCTATAGTTTAGGAGCTGAGAGGTAGCTTTCTTTGGTATATTGATGGAGAAGCAGAGAAAAGTCAGTCTTCCAAGAGAGAAATAAAGCAGACAAGTGACAAGGAGAGAGGACTCAGTTCCTGACATCTATCCATTTCTGGTTCTGATCCCTTTGTGATTCACATGACATATTTGTATTCTTATAACAAATTCTTCCTTTGGGTTTAGGTTAAGTCAGTGTGGTTTCTGTTACTTTAGTCAAAGAGTTTTGACCAGTGAAGGTACCATGCACATTTATGATGGCATTATTATTACCATTATTATTATTAGAAAGTGTGGGCTGGATAATCAGCTGCTATGCCCTGTTACAGAAGTTAGTTGATGTCTATGAATTTTTGTTCATTTTAAAAGTTGGTAAGCTGTATTTTTTTTAACACTTTGCCTTTCTGATGCGTCTTCACTAAAGAATGCCTCCCCAAAATAATATGAATAGAAATTTACATCAAAAAGTAGTAAAAAATATGAAATTTCTATCTAGTAGAGGGGATAATAATACAGTAATAATAGCTAATAGCTATATTGCACATAATACCTGCCCAGTGTTGTAAAAAGATAGCAAAATACAAAGTAAATGGGATGGAAAAAATGTTTTTTTAGTAGCTGAAATTTTACATCCAAGTGTGTGGCATGTGGATCATTTTGCAATAAGAAAAAAATATGCCAATTGATTAAAATAACTTGAGAGTTGTGTTTCACAAAATAATGATTCTGTGTTATTCATGCTTTCCAAAAGACAGTAGTTTATGTTTTTGTGTTTAGACTGCTAGTAATATGTTTTCAGCAGAATAAAAAAATTGCATCTTATCCTATGTTGTTCTCATTGCATTGAAGTTTAATGAAATCTATAATTACCCTTGTTGATATGACAACAAAAAACATCAAGATATAATCACAATCAGAATATTGTTAGGGTAATACTTTAATTGTAAAGTAAATATCCAGGATTAATGATTATAGAATAATAACTCATAATGGTATGCAGTCAAATGGGGATTGTTTGATAATAGGTGAAGAGGTGAAAGAAGAGAATTGTGTATTTATTTAACCTGAAATGTCACTAACAAGGAATTAATTTCCCTCATCAAAGACATATCAAATTTATTACCAGATGTGTTCAAATACTATTACCAAGGCTGGGAGAACAGACTTGCTTTGTTTGTAGCTTGATCATGAAAGGCACAGCCTTTCAAGGAGTTATTCACACAGTTTCATTTTGACTTGGGAAGGAAGCTTTGCATTATTACCTAGAAGGATACCACCTATAAGTAGAATGCCATGATTTTTACAAAGTACTAGATCTTCCTTCTCATTTATAAAAAGGCACATGGGCCGGCCTCTTCTACTTGTAGTTTTGAAAGCAAAGATGTGTATCCTTTGAAGTTTAGTCATAAATGTCCTGTTCCAGAGAAATCTACGCAGAACATTTAAGCCCAGGTCTACGAGGGTCTACAGGATAATTTCACCAGATACCCCGAAGTATCAGCAGAGATTGGAATTCTTCTTGGGGCTCACATTAAACTTCAGCTTCTTATAATTCTACGTTCCTGCAACTTTCTAGACCCCAATCAGCATTTTCACTCTGGTAGCTTTCCAGCTCCATTTCTGGTGTTTAGAAGGAGAAAGGAAATGAAACCAAGGAAACAAAAAGACTAATGCAAAGAATTCTGCTCAAGTGCCCAAGACTAACTTGGTTAAAGTATCTCTGGAAAAATGTTGATGTTTTATTCTTATTTTTAGATATTTCAACCAGGAAAAATTTGGTGTGAGAAGAATTCTACAGAGGAAAAGGCCCTTTTCTTTTTCATTATCTCAGTAAGTATTAATGTGTTAAAGTCAACGTCATTGCTGTGAGTAGGTGGATCTTTAGGTATGAATTGAGGAGTACTGTGGAGACTGTTTTTCTCTCTCCACACTTCTAGTTCAAAAAGACCCTCCCCAAATCCTACTGCAGTGCCTGAAATCCCCATCCTTAGAACTTCTCGCATTTGTGGTAAACATTGCTTTCTCCCTGCAGTGCTCTTTTATTTTTTTTTATTGAGGTAACATTGGTTTATAAAATTATCTAAATTTCAGGTGTAGACTACATCATGTTCACCACCCAAAGACTAATTACCATCCATCACCATACACATGTGCCCAGTCACCCCTTTTATGTTGCTCCCTCCCCTTTTCACCTCTGGTAACTACCAATCTAATTTCTATATCTATATGTTTATTTGTTTGTTGTTGTTTTTATCTTCTATTTATGAGTGAGATCATACGGTATTTGACTTTCTCCCTCTGACTTGTTTCCCTTAGCATAATACCCTCAAGGTCCATCCATGTTGTTGCAAATGGCAAGATTTCATCTTTTTTATGGCTGAGTAGTTTTCCATTGTATATATATACAACATTGTATATAATGTACGTTGTATATAATGTATACATTGTATACATACAATGTATGTATATATACAATATCTTCTTTATCCATTTGTCCCTTGATAGGTACTTAGGTTATTGTGCCTATAAGAGTGGCTGTTGTGAACGTAAGGGTGCATATATCTTGATGCATTCGTGTTTTCATGTTCTTTGGATAAATACCCAGCAGTGGAATAGCTGGATCGTATGGTAGTTCTATTCTTAACTTTTTGAGGAATCTCCATACTGTTTTCCATAGTGGCTGTACCAGTTTGCACTCCCACCAGCAGTGTATGAGAGTTCCCTTTTCTCCACATCCTCTCCAACACTTATTATTTCTTGTCTTGTTAATTATAGCCATTCTGACAGGCTTGAGGTGATATCTCATTGTAGTTTTGATTTGCATTTCCCTAATAATTAGTGACGTTGAACATCTTTCATGTGCCCGTTGGCCATCTGTATATCTTCTTTGGAAAAATGTCTGTTCAGATCTTTTGCCCATTTTTTAATTGGGTTGTTAGTTTTTTTGTTGTTGAGATGTATGAGTTCTTTATATATTTTGGATATTAACCCCTTATCAGATATATGGTTTGCAAATATCTTCTCCCAATTGTCAGGATGTCCTTTTGTTTTGTTGATAGTTTCCTTTGCTGTGCAGAAGCTTTTGAGTTTGATGTAGTCCCATTTGTTTATTCTTTCTTTTGTTTCCCTTGCATGGTCAGATGTGGTATTTGAAAATGTGCTGCTGAGAATGATGTCAAAGAGTGCAGTGCTCTTTTAGAACTCCAGTATTCCTGGGGGTGAAAAAGTGATAAATACATGTATGTTTTATCATATTGCTTTCCTTCTTGATAATGAGATACCTTGGGCAGCCTGAGAACTTAGGGAAATTGGTGAGGAGGAGGAAAAAAATGCCGGACAGATCAAATGAACATTTATTAAGCACTTACTGTATTCTCTAGCAATGTCCAAAAATTTCTATGATGATGAAAATATTCTGTACCTATGCTGTTCAGTACAGTAGCCACCAGCCACATGTGACTATTGATTACTTGAAATATGGCTAGTGTGACTGAAGAACTAAATTTTAAATTTTATTAATTTTAATTAATTAAAATAACCACATATAGCTAGTGGCTACTGTATTGGACAGCACATTTCTAGACTCTATACTAAATACTACATACATTTCTTATTTAATCTTCACAATAGTTCCATCAAGTAGGCGATATTATCTCTACTGCACAAGATCTTGGAACTGAAGTTCATATAAATTAAGTCATTTGTTTCATGTACCCCACATGTATGAGTGGTAGAGTGAGATTTGGGTCCAGGTCTGAAACTCTGCTTCTCTGAAGACAAAGTTTCTCACTGTTTGTGTTGCCAAGCCTTAGCCATATTCAGAGACTGCCTTCTTCTGGCCACTGTGGAGGAAATAAAGGATTAGAAATCATGAAATTAAAAAATACATACAATTTTTCATCTTATATGAAAGTACAGTAATTTATGTAGTGAAATACATTATGTAATTTGAAAGAGGTTTTTCTTAAGGGCTGTGCCATTGGGCTTTGTAAAAATAATCAGGGTAATTAGTCTGCTTCAAAAGAAATCCTGATCTCACTGCTAGGTATCAATCCTGGAGCATGACTACTGAGAACAGTCTATTAGGCTTCTGAGATCTCTGCCTTATGACAATTAACTGTTATTACTATAATTTTACTAATTTTGAGTTACCTGAGAAAGGGGGCTGAATAATAGAAATCTATTGCATATATGAGTGTGTCTCTTTCTCTTGGTAGTAATGAAAATGCAGAGAAAATCATCAATTAATTTGTGAATGGCCATAGAAGTGATTTCTAGTTCTACTCTCTTTATTTTTTAGGCATTTTTAATAAGTAAATGGAGGCAACAAATTGCTTTATTCCTGTGCCACTCAGGAGAGGCAAAATAGGTGGCTCCTTGAACTCCAGAACTTTCCGCTTCAGAATGGAAGGCCAGAAGGTTATTTTTATGGGAGACCAAACTTTCTTTGCAATAGTGGAAGGGTTTTTTTCAGTGTCATTCTAACTCTTCCACTTTCAGTCATATGTTATAATTACACTATGTGGTTAATGAATGACTGGTCGTATCTTGCAGCTCTGAATTCGCTTCTCTGATCCTGATTCTAGCTTTAATCTCTTCAGTTGGAAAGTCTCACCTTTCATTTAGCTGTTCCTTTGTAATTTTAATTTGCAGTTTTTTTTTAGTCAAATATTTTCAACCTATTTGCTTAAGTAAAGTTTCAGCTCTGGAAGATTAAATTTCATGTTCTGGAATTCACCTGTGAGCTCAGCTTAGAAGAACATTGAATATAATTTGTTTTTTAACAGAGCCTGGAAATTACAGGGCTGATGACACAGGAAACCATTTCTTACTGGAGGTGAAATATGTGAGTCTTCTCTTCACCTCTTAGCAAATTAAATAAAGTTTTCCCCAAAGTGGATTTTTTCGTTTTTACTTGGTAAATTAAATAAGAAGTTCAGATGATGCTTTCCAGACCCTAGATTTTGTAGGTATTTGCTGCTGGGACTTTTGCCTTAATGAAGTCTGGCAGTACCTCTTCAGATGAGACAACAAATTTTATCTAACCTTTGCTCTGGCACTGAGTCCAGCCCTCCACTCTAGGTCTGGCTTTCAAACACAAAGGGAAAATACAAAGTATAGCCAACTTGGTGATGACAGCTGGTGGGAAAAACAATCATCCGTTCCAGTTGACAGTGTCCCCTGGAAACAGACCAGGAGTTGAATCAAATATAATATATTGCCTCATCTTATAGATGCCTTCAGATTAGTTGGAATTTTAATTTCTGACTTACCTACCTTATTTCCACTTCTTGGAGGAAGCCCCTTCTTGTCACACACTGTGGCATCCACATATTCCTGGATAAGACCAACATCAAAGTGGATATTCCACCACACAAAGTGCCTTACATTTAACCAATGCCTTGTAGACATGTTATTTGTTTCAGCCTGTGTGTATTTTTAAACCAGAAATGATCATGGGCAGATCATGTATATTCTAGGGCAAATGATCATCTTAGAGATATTACCATCCAATACTTTATTTTTTCCTCCATTCAAAACAATATTTGTGCTAATTAATAATAGATAAGGAAAAATTTATTTTAGATGATTAAATTTACAGTTGAACAATTGGAATTTTATTCCAAACCATCTGGAGTAAATCATATTTTAAGTCTATTTTTGCAATTAATTAGTTGTTTCAATTCTTTGGTTTTGTTTTTTAGCAAGCAAATGAATCTATGGCAGATCTTAAACATAGGTAGTTATTGGAAGCAGCCTTATATCTAAAGAAACACTATAGGGCCGGCCCTGTGGCTTGGTGGTTAAGTGCGCGCGCTGCGATGCTGGTGGCCCGGGTTCGGATCCCGGGTGCGCATCGAGGCACCACTTCTCCGTTCATCCTGAGGCCGAGTCCCGCATACAGCAACTAGAAGGATGTGCAGCTACGACATACAACTATCCACTGGGGCTTTGGGGGGAAAAAATAAAATAAATAAAATCTTTAAAAAAAAAAAATAAATAAAAATAAAGAAACACTATATTAGGATGGGGTGAGGTAGGTGAAGAGATGTGAGAGTGACATCAACCGTAAAGGACAAGAGCATTTCTTGCTTCCCTTTTTGGAAAATGTCTGGAATTCCTGGCAATTTGATTTTCAACTTTGTACCTGGAAACTTAGTTTTGTATTTCCCCAAAGGTCAGTATAAAGAACCCATTTTCTGCCAAGGGCCAATCAAACAGGAGCATGGGATCAATGAAAGAGGTGTTAAAAAGCTACTTCATTTTCTTCCCTTGGAGAAATATAAAATGTTTATTCTCTGTACATAGAACCAAGTTATCTGTTATTCACTGCAAACCTTTTCTGGAACAAAGTGAGGCATAAATTATTTATTTTGCATTATGAAATAAAGTAAAAAGAAGAAGGAGAGAGGAAGGCACTTTAGAGTAAATCAGAATGGGAGAGAAATGCATAAGGAGACAAAGATCTGTATCTGTATCTATATCCAAATCTATGTCTATAGATATAGATATATCTATATATAGATCTCTCTTTCTATATAAATATAGATTTGGTATAGATAAATCTATCTACCTATGTATCTATGTATCTATCTATGTATCTATCTATCTGCCTACCTACCTACCTACCTACCCACTCACCTATCTATCTAGAGAGATATTGATTTAGAGCAGGAAGAGGGAAAGAAAGAAAACATCTGGATTATTTATAAATAAAGAGTTTGTGTCTCTGGTAATGGTTTGTCCTATTATTAACCTGGGACTACTATCAAGGTGTTAACATATCTTAAAATTTCCCATTGAAATTCTTGATTTTATTTGTCACTTAACAATTGAGTATATTGAGAATTTACTACTTGCAAGACACTGTGATGGGTTATGGGGAATAATTATAATATTTGGTGAGCACATACTATATGCCAGACATGGGACAAAGCCTTTTTTTGGTGAGGAAGATTAGCCCTGAGCTAACATCCATTGCCAATCCTCCTCTTTTTGCTGAGGAAGATTGGCTCTGGGCTAACATCCGTGCCCATCTTCCTCTACTTTATATGTGGGACGCCTCCCACAGCATGGCTTGATAAGAGGTGCATAGGTCCATGCCTGGAATCTGAACCTGCAAATCCTGGGCCGTGGAAGCGGAGCACGTGAACTTAATCACTACGCCACTGGGCTGGCCCTGGGACAAAGCCTTTTATGTGGGTTATTTTGTTTAATCCTTACAATAATTCTGTGAAGTAGGAGCCATTGCCACCTCTCCTCACTACATATTATATGTAGAAAAAATAAGATGTAGAGAAGTTAAAGCTGATAATTTTTTTTAAAGTGTCTTGATTTTTCCTGATTTCTGTTGTGTAAATATACCTACCATTGCCTATTTCAAGCTACCATCAGTTTAACAATTGGCTTGCAAAATTTCTGCATATGAAACTATTGGTAAGAGCGGGTATCTCCCAGTAGGGGAGATAAGACCAACTAGAAAATAAGAAGAATCATCTAAAGTAGCATAGAAGGTTAGAACAGAGAAACATTTTCATTTAGCTGTTTTCCTGTATTTTAATTTGCACTTAAAGAAGGCTCTGTGATGGGGACGTTTAAATAGTGTTTTGAGGAACGGGTAAGATTTGAAGATGTGGAATTAGGGACAGAGGAGCTGGAGGGGATGGGAAAAGCGTGAGTAGCCACTGTTCAATGTTATCTATCTTCTCATTCTTTTTTTGTGTGTGAGGAAGATCAGCCCTGTGCTAACATCTGCCAATCCTCGTCTTTTTTTTTTTTTTTTTTGCTGAAGAAGACTGGCCCTGGGCTAACATCCATGCCCCTCTTCCTCCACTTTATGTGGGACGCCACCACAGGATGGCTTGCCAAGCAGTGTGTCGGTGTGCACCCGGGATCCAAACTGGCGAACCCTGGGCCACCACAGTGGAGCGCATGCACCTAACTGCTTGCGCCACCGGGCTGGCCCCTGCCGCCACATCTTCTCATTCTTAAAATGTGCTTTTGGCTCTGAAGCAGCAATATCCTAATGGTCCACAAGGTGGTGGGATAACTCTATGCTTTTCTCCACTTAAATAAAAATGATAAAATCCCTATTTTACATAAATTGGACAGGAAGTTTTTCTCTGTTGAAATAAGGAAAGAGTTCAAAAATGCCTGTAGGAATTGTTTTTTTTTTCTTTTTTTTGTGAGGAAGATCAGCCCTGAGCTAACATCTATGCCAATCCTCCTCTTTTTGCTGAGGAAGACCGGCCCTGAGCTAACATCTATTGCCAATCCTCTTCCTTTTTTTCCCTTTCTCTCCTCAGAGCCCCAGTAGATAGTTGTATGTCATAGTTGCACATCCTTCTTAGTGGCTGTATGTGGGACGCCGCCTCAGCATGGCTGAACAAGTGGTGCATCGGTGTGCGCCCGGGATCCGAACCCGGGCCGCCAGTAGTGGAGCAAGCACACTTAACTGCTAAGCCATGGGGCTGGCCCCAGCCTGTAGGAATTGTGATGAGGAGTTTCAGAGAAATGCTTCCTTTTGCCATGATGTGCTAGATTATATACAGTCTAAGAAAAATTCACGTTAAAGGTATAACTTGAGTAGGTATGGAATTCTAAGGTGACTGAGTGAATAAATTTGTCAAAGATGTATAGCACTGTCCAGAGATACTAAACTTGGGGACTTGTTGTATTTGTGTCAGAGTTAAGAATTTGGTATGTTTAAATTTCACTGTGATTAAAAAATCAAAATCATCATAATTTAAATTCATTCACCAGATTTGAATGGCTACAGTGTGCCAGTCATGATTTGCCTATTATATCTTTTATCTGGATCTCATTATATCTAGATCTGCCAATAGTTGCAAAAATGCAACTTGACCAATTATAGTACAAGTTTTAAAATGTGTTGTTTTTATTGTTAACACAATTTATTTGATGCTAAAGTCACTTATAATAAGAAATACTTGTTTTTTAGCATTTGTTCATTTAGTCATTGAACACATGTTTATTGAGCACCTGCTGTGGTGGTCATTGTGCTAGGTGCTATTTTAAATGGTTATTTAGTTGACAGAGTGCTCCAGCTAGAAACTTTACAACCATGTGGTTTACCTCATATGGATGATAACACCAAAGAAAATGGATTTAAATTAAGAGAGATGGTAAATCTAGTCTACAATAGCAGAAGCAGCTCTGGAATAGGTGATGGAGGGAGGGTGAATGTGGAGGGTGGTGCTTCCCAGGAAATCTTCAAGAACAGAAGTGGTGTAATTAAGACATATACTTGCTTGAAGGCAAGAGCTTAAGCTCTGTCTTGTAGGTTCTTTCCAGTCTTATTTCAAGTTTCTAAATGTTGGAGCAGTAATGCAAGAACATACCCTCAACACACTATCTGTGAGTGACCAGTTTACACCACAGTGGCCCAATATGGTCCTGCTCTCACATAGCGTTTCTTCACCTGATAATAATACCAGTCTTATTGGACATGCCTGAAGATTTAATTAGGCAGGAAATGTGGGATGCATTTTGGGAACTGGAAACTGCCAGTTAAGTGCTATGAGGGAGAGGAGATCTGGAGACTCCTGCCCCCATCCCCAGGTGAGAGAGTACTGGCCTCCAGCTGCTCTTTCACCACCTCCAGTCTGAGTTTTGCAGGCTTCCTTTCTCTCATTATCCTCCTCCCCATCTCCACCCAATCCCCAAGTTGTTTTTAATCTACTTCAGTTCTGGTTTGACTGGGGTAAGGTTAAAATAGCCCTCCCTCTGAATGTGATGTCATTACAGCCCTCTAGGAGAAACTTATGCTCTGTACTGTAGCAGAAAAACCTGGATAGCAATGAATAATGAGATAGAGTTGGTAGAAAGAACAATAACACTGTGGGCGTGAGGTCCTTCTTGATTCTCGCAGATAAACAGTAAATGAGGATGGAGTAAAGTAAAAGGACGTGTGCAAAGTTCCAAAACCGTCTTCCTTCGTAGGTGGAAATTAAATTTTGTTTAGAAATAGCTGCATAACTTCTAGTTTTTGAGTGAGATGATTATGTTGCAATACTAAGCTAGGTTAGAGGGACTAACTAGATGCTAACTGTACAGGAATGGCTAGCTAACTGTTTTGGGATGGAGGCCAATCATAGTAATCCTTTCAGAATCCTTTCACATCCACCCCAAGGCTTTAGAATATTTATTTTTTAGGTGGAAAGACACACAAAACAATAATTTTGGTTTTTTAATTCTTTGCCTAAAGCTGCTGATATTTTTATGTTATGCCAAGAGGGAAATTCTGTCCATGCATAGTTTTTCCACTTGTCAGTACTATTTGCATACTGCTCAGGTATATTCACTGAGTTAGGAACCTGGCATTTATGCATCAACAATGAAGCAATTAAGAACTTGGTTTATATCATTGTATATTCCTCATCTTCCCTAGGTGTTTTCTGGTGAGAGAGATCTAAATGGTCATAGACTTCTATTGAAGATAGCAGGTACCTGAAATCTCAGGGGTCATTATTTTGCTGTTACATTGAATCATCTTTAAATTTTTCATGCCACTGTAGAGTTGGGAAAGGGAGCTCAGAAGACGAGGAGAAAAGGAAGCATATATGTCAGAGCAGCAGCATGAATTATCCAAATCCATGAATTATCAGAAAGGCTCCAAAAACATCCTATTTCTCTATACTGGAGGATTTGCTAATTTACTTTAAGCTTTGCTTAGTTGATGATAATGGAATTTTTAAAGCACAAACAACTGGCTAAAGCATAATTAACTGAGGTGACAAGGAAAAGCACTCTATGCTTTAAATCTGTTGTTCCCAAAATGCATTGAGGTGCCTTGGGGCACCAGAGGGAACTCAACAGGAGTACTGCATGGATATTTAAGGGAAACAGTGATACTCAACATCTGTGCAAATTACTAGCCCTGGGAGAGTTCACATTTTCAACATTGGATAGTGCTACATTCCTTTTCATTAGGTCATATCTTTGTGAAGCTGGCTTTTTGGTGATTACTGTGATACAAAGCAAGTACAGTGACAATCAAAGTAGAACAGGAAATGAGAGTGACAGTGTTCAACCTGATTCCAAGGTTTGAGAAGTTGTGCAGTGACTGTAGGCACATGCATCCCGTTAATAGGGAAATGCGGTTAAGAATAAAATAAATTTTTTTTCAATTTATATGACTTATCTTTTCAAATGTCTGTTAAGTGGTTGAGACATAAATAGTTATTAAGTTGTTTGGATCTAACAGAGCTCTTATGTATTTCTTCTGTCCTAGGGACATCATGAAAAAATTAGACATTAAAGGTCACAATGAACCAAAACAGTTTGGCAACCTATAGTTTAAGTCATTTAAAACAAAGGTTTTTGGTGGCCTTTTTTCTTCTTAAAAGCTTTTGTATTTTTTTTCTCTATCATTTTATTTAAATGTACAAATGTAATCATATACCTATTTCTAAAAGTATCTTTTCTGTTTCTGCTAGCTTTCCTCTACCTCCTCCCTCTAATTCCCCAACCCCCTACCAGATGCTACCTAGTATATATCCTTATATATTTTTAAAGGGTATGTTTCTATAAGACATATATACATATTAATTTATTCAAATATGCAAGACTAAGAGGGTCACTGTTTTATGAAAATAAGATCATATTACTACATTGCATCTTGCTTTTTTCAGTCAGTGTATCTGGGAGACTTCTAATTTTTTCATTAAAAATTATATTTAGTGATTTTAGTACTTTCTAATTTTACAAGTATTATGCATGTTGTGGAAAAATTAGAAAAGAAAGATAAACAAAAAGAAAAAAGTTAAAATTGCTCATAATTCTACTCCTTCCCCTCAAGTTAATCATTATTAATATTGTAGTATGAGAATTTCCAGACTTTTAAAATAAGTATATAGAAAATATCTTAGTGGCTGATGCACATGTACATATGTTTCTTTTCATGAAATAAAAAGTGATATATACTTGTAAAAATTCAATTAATGCAAAATACCAAAAGTCTCTCTCTCACTTCCATCCTGTCTCAAAGTTAATTTCTAAAACTTTTCATCGTATGTATAAACATCTATATACACATATATATACCTTTTTCCCTCCCCAAAATGGGATCATTTTATGTCAGTATGACCTGTAGACTACCTCATTCTTTTTTTTTTGATGAAGATTGGCCCTGTGCTAACATCTGTTGCCAATCTTCCTCTTTTTCTTTTTTCTCCCCAAAGCCCCAGTACATAGTTGTATATCATAGTTGTAGCTCTTCTATGTGGACGCCGCCTCAGCATGGCTTGATGAGCGGTGAGTAGGCCCGGGCCCAGGATCTGAACCAGCAGAAGCGGAACATGTGAACCTAACTGCTGTGCCACCGGGCTGGCCCCCTACCTCATTCTTTTTAATGGTTGCTAGAATTCCATTGGATGTATCTACTATAATTTATTTAACCTATTTTCCTTAATGGTGGAATTTAGGTTGTTCGTAGCTTTTCATATTACAAATGATGTCTTAATAAATATCCCTATATGTATAACATGTATCTTTTTATATAAGTGAGAGTATTTTGTTGGTCAGAATCCTAGAAGTAGAATTGTTAGAATAAAAGATATTATGCATTTTACATTTTGGTAGATAGTGCCAGTTAGTTTTCCAAAAAGGTGAACTGATTTCTAGTCTAAATAAATAGAGAATTTTATTTAGGTCAAAGATATTGTTCATGTCTAAATTTTTTTCCCAGCTTCTGCTGAACTAACAGAATTTACATTAATTTTTTCTAACTCTTATAATACCGTCTGAGATTTCTATATATTCAGTATCAGTGTTATCAAGTAAATCATGAAAATAATTTATTGGAATGTCATATTTAATAAGTTGGCTTAATTTCATTTTTGATCACATCCAGTCCATGGAGCTTAGCAAATATCATTTGACCGAGTTTTAGGATTCAATAAATTGAGAGAACTTAAAGAGTTCATTATGTCTTTCACTTTTATCAGCAAAAAACAAATGCATTTTCACATCTAATGGTTTTTCTCTTGAAATTGACACTTTATTTTATTTCTAATGGTATATCATATTTCTTCATTTTTATTCTCTTTTCAGCTTCTCTGTTTAGCTTTATAAATCACTTTTATTGTTGTCACAATAATGTGTTAACTATAATAATGGGAGACATTTCTTAAAGGAGCTAAAGAGAATTCTACTTGAACATTCTTTATTAAAGCCACATCTCCAAAAAAATCAGTTTACTTCCTAGATTTAATTGTTCCATTTCACAATTTCTATCATGGTGAATAAATAAAGTTTGATAGTTTCCAAACTGCTTTTACAGTTCTAGAACTATGAAATGCTGCTCATATCTTCTTCCATTTTTCATTTTTTCAATTCTGAGCTCTTGAGGTATATTATATAATTTTCTACATGCTGCATATTGAAGTATGATAATAAATGGAAAGCATATAAGAAAAAATTATAGTGAGAACTTCATTAATACCTTTTTTGAATCATCCAGAGATAATTGAACATGCTGACTTAGCCTCAAATTAAAATTTCTGGAAAATTTTGGCTGAAACTCTAGACTTTCTCCCTAGCATTGCACTGTCTTTAAAAATCCAGTAAGATTTTTATGTAAATATTATTCATTGAAACTGTTTTCTTAAGAACTTAGTAAATAATTTTGATATATTCTTTCAGATAGTATTCCTCACAGCTCCACAAAATCAACAGAAACCTTAAGCAGTATTCAGAAGTTTTAAATTTCATATATAGTGTAGTGTAAAACATTCAAAGCTTTGTTACTAATGATTGATGTTTTAGTGCCTTGATTTCTAAAAAGTTATTTTCTCATTTTGTTATATCAGTGGTTCTCAACTCTTTGGTCTCAGGATCACTTTATACTCTTAAAAATTATTGAGGATCACAAAAAGTTTTTGGTTCTGTGGTTATATCTACCAGTATTTAATATATTAGAAATTAAAACTGAGAACACTTAAAGACTCGGAAATACTCAAGCATATATTCCGTTAGCTGTCGGAGAGATGATGTCATCACACATCACATAGCCTCTGGAAAACACTTTTAAGAGAATGAGAGTTACAAAAGGCAAATGATGTCTGAGTATTATTATGAAAATAATTTTGACTTTGCAGCCTCCTCTAATGGTCTCAGGGATCCCAGAGGTCTCTGGGCCCCACTTTGAGAACATTTGCAATAGATGTGTTTTTACAACTGAAAGCCGAAATCTGGATTGCAGTGATACACCCTTAGCAATGTTCTTTTTTTTTTGTTTTAAGTTCTGTGTAAATATTCCATGTCTAAAAAGTGCTTGGTGATTTTTATCTATAGTACATAGTGTTAGGTGTGTATTTTTTTTTAATGATTACAATTCTTTTTATAAATGTGTGCTAAGTGTTATCACAGTGTTATGATGGATCTTTCTTAATATTTTTCATTTGCTTTATTGACACTGATAAAATATCTTTTGAACTTATAATTATTTTAAATATTTTAGTGTGTGACACTTGTAATGTTCTTTTATATTTTCCTCACTGATTACATTTTCTCTTTTGGTACCAAGCGCTTTAACAGAACATGATTGCTATTCTGATGAAAATTAATTATAAACAAATAACACATTTGAGCATCATTTTTATTCAACATTTTGTTAATAAAATAAGCCAATAGTATTTTTTATTCAAAGAAGTTATTTTTCATTCTGGAAGTAAAATTTGTTTCACTTTGCACTGATTCTGCTCAGATCAAAAGACATTCCAGGCTGTTATCACTTTGTACAGTATTAGAAGATGTTCCCAGCCTTGATTCAAAACATGAATTCAAAAAATTCATGTTTATAATATTCAAAAGAAACATTAAGAAACTATCCTAGTCTTTTTAGCCTAGTTTTTATTCTGAGTATTTGTTTTTAATATTTTATTATAAAGTCTTGCATATTTAAGTACCAAAAAACTGTACACTTATTACTTACAGAAGTATGGTAATTCACTGACAATAAAACCAAAGAAGAAAACTAAATAATTTAGAAATAGAAGTAACTATGTAATTTGAGAATATTATAAACTGGTGATACTCTTAAGGTGTCTTATAAAGAATGTGCAGAATATTCTTGCCACGTACTATGACGTGGGCCCAACAGGTGGATATTGCAAATATTTATTTCACACTGCTGTGGGAGGCCCATTTAGGATTTATTTTCATGACATACCCTGACAATTGGCTTGAATTAATGAATTTAAATTATAATTTATATTTTTGGTTAAGCTTTCTGCTTATTGCATTACTATTATACTATTTACCAATCAGAAGTATTTCAACATTTAACTGTTGTGGTGTGTATCAGATGCATATATCAATTCTAACCTTTTGCATTCTTAGAATTATCATTCGTTCCTCAAATACTGATCACTTACCAAATATGAGGCACTGTGAGGCACCGTGGGAGAGTACAAGTATGTGTAAGACCCAAAATGTGTCGTCAGAGACCTTGTGATCTCTGCTGTATCTACACAAGGAAATAGAATATATGGAAGAAACTGCTATTGAAGTTTTAGAAGTATTAATAGAAAAGAAGTATTAATAATATACCATTTGTATTCACAGATACTAGTTTTGTTTGGGAAATTTCGTTGTCAAAGATTGAAATTAACTATATATATATTTTCCTTGTTATAATCATGTATTCTCATTGTGAAAAATTCATAAACTCTAGACAGTCACAAAGAAGAAAAATTGCTTGAAATTTCACATAACAATTGCCATCATTAATATTTTGGTGTTCGGCTTTAGCCAAACTTAATTATATTTATCTACTTCATTATTTTAAGTGGAATCTTTTGAAAAGTGCTTTGGAAAGATACTCCTTCTGGGTGTAGTTCTAGGAGTAATGCAAATGTTACATACAGTCCTTGCTATTGGTGATTTTGGAAGAAGAAATGCTATTAGGTCAAGTTACTTGAAGCACAATGTTTTATGGACAGTAGTGATTTGGCCATGATTACGGGTGTAACTTTACAGTTGTGCCCAAGAGATCTGAAAGAGATAATGCAGCTCCTTCACTTGGTGGCTTAGGGACAGGAGAATCTCACTTATGGAGTTCTAAGAATGTGATAGGTTCTACTCAGACACGGAAGCAAGCCTCGTTTTACTCCAGAGAAAAGAAGGACTATCAGCTGATTCTTAGAGACAGTATTATACATGAGAGGTGAAAGCTTAGCAAATCCACTATCGAAAGTAAGTCCACATAAAAGTTATCAGTTAAATCTTTGTATTTGAACTAGCGTTTGCTTATTGAGATATTTGTTCCATTTATAGGAAAAGTAATATATTAAACCATCCCTTTCTCTCATCTTTTTTCCTTTAAAAGCACCATGACACAGATAGCCTAAAATAATAAATGACCCCGTGCTTCTTTATATTTTGTGTTGGAATCTATTTTTCCCTCCAGTAGATTAGTCTCCCTTCCCTGTTTTTAAATTTTAAGTAATGGTTGATACTAGTGTGAATTCCTTGGAGGAGCGAGCTTAAAGACATTTTTGGTGGCAAGAAAATACCACACTGGAGTGAAAGATATGTCAATGATAGCACTTAAAGTGGATCATTCACATGTAGGTGATGGCAAGTTGATAGCAGGGCCACCTGTATGCAAAATGAAAAAGCAGGGCAAACCAATTTGTTGTACTTTCACTTTGCTTTTAGCACTCCCTATTCTTGGCTCACTTTGCTATTTTTTTCTAGGGTCCCTTTCCTGTAGGTAATACCTATCCTTGCCCTCTTTAGGTGGTGCCCAGTACTTAGACTTTTCTTATGCTTTCTCCCTTTAACATTTTCTCTGTTATCACATCGGAAATAAGCCAATGTACTGATCCCCCCAAAGATGTTAGTTATTTAGGATATTTCATTTTGTTAATCTTTCACTCCTATTTGAATTTTGACAAAGAATTTCAAGAGAGGCAAAGCTTTATCCAAAGCTTTAACAAATATTTAATGTTAAATATTCAGATGGGTTGGAGAAAGTGTTTGGAGACAGGGTTAACTTTATAGACCCCTCGGTTCATCCTACAGACAGCCAAACAGTTCCAGTTGAATATATACTTCTCTTTTGACAGGAATTGTACAAGGGAGAAGTGCTATTTGTGTCTTTTAATGCAAATAGGCGTGTGGAAATTCCTTTTCCATAAGGTTTTGTGGATTTATTGTTGCCTCCAAAAGTTGAACGTGGGGGCAGTTTTGCTGATGAAATTTAAACTAAAAGGAACAAACTTGTAGCAGATTTGCAAACCTTCTCTCCTTAGTGATTTCTCTATCTCTAAGAGTCTAAAGATCCTGAAGGGAAAGGCACCAAATGCAGAACATCAATTACTTTCAGATCTACAGTCTGAGCTCCTAAAATGGCATAATATGCAATTTGAAAAAGAGGCAGTCATCTAATTCATTTTGTTCTCAGAGTAGAGAAGTGTAGTACATGATTACAGATTGAGCCTTTAGGAGAGCAATAAAAATAGCTCTGACAGCCATTTCCAATAAAAAATAATTTTTCATTGGCCAGAGTATCCAATCAATAAGACATTTTTGGAGTTCTTGTTTGGCATTGTGTTTGGAGATATTATGTCTCCAAAGCAGTCACAGGAGAAAGGAATACATGATTGATGCAGGACAAAAATCAGACACCTTATTTTAAGAGAAGTACTTCGTGACCTTTAAGTTTTAAAATAAGATTTTCTTTTAAGATCTTTTTCTAAATAAGAATTGACTGAACAACAGTTCTCTCACCTTCTGCTCTTGTGCAGGTATCATTATTTTCACTGAAAGTGCCATTTAGTATAAAAGGGTTGAAATCGTAGTAACTGTGGTCTAGGAGCCATTCACGTTGCCGTAAGGATTTTTTCCCACTCTAGCTACCAAGTAGTTCTGTTTCTATGCTCTGATAAGGCAAGAATTGGGGAGTAGAGAAATTGTGGAAGGTTTATGTGAATTAGTTTTTTATTCTAATTATTGACTGACTGTTGAAATTAGACAGGAATAACAGTGCATTTGGTGGTCTAGTGGTTAAGATTCGGTGCTCTCACCACCGTGGCTGGGTTCATTTCCCAGTCAGGGAACCACACCACCCGTCTGTCGGTTGTCATACTGTGGTGGCTGCGTGTTGCTGTGATGCTGAAAGCTATGCCACTTATTTTTTTTTTTTAATTTTATTTATTTTTTTTCCCCCAAAGCCCCAGTAGATAGTTGTATGTCATAGCTGCACATCCTTCTAGTGGCTGTATGTGGGACGCGGCCTCAGCATGGCCGGAGAAGCGGTGCGTCAGTGCGCGCCCGGCATCCGAACCCGGGCCGCCAGCAGCGGAGCGCGCGCACCCAACCGCTAAGCCACGGGGCCGGCCCATGAAAGCTATGCCACTCATATTTCAAATACCAGCAGGGTCACCCATGATGGACAGGTTTCAGCGGAGCTTCCAGACTAAGACAGAGCCACCCACTTCCAAAAAGATTGGCCATGAAAACCCTATGAATAGCGACGGAGCATTGTCTGATATATAGCACTGGAAGGTGAGAGGATGGCACAAAAAGACCAGGCAGGATTTCGCTCTGCTGTACACAGGGTCGCTAGAAATCAGAATCAAATGGACAGGCACTAACAACAGCAGTGCGTTAACTGTACATCCTTTCCCCGTGTATGTTTCTTCACTTTAAAAAGCAAGATTTTAAATTCTTAATATTATATCTTAGGAATCTTATTAGTGGCCCGGTATTACTTCTGGTAAAACTGCAATAAAGCTCCCCTGCTCAAATTCATTTGAATGTGATTTTTCTATGGGCTAGAGAAGTACATTGATTTTATGTTTCATGGAGATTAGTGGTTTAACAAAATAATAGGGATTATTGATTCTAATTTTTTCTACATTGTTATTGGACTTAGTTGTCTTTTTAACCTACGTGGTGTTTGAAGATGTTTTCTTTTTGCTCTAAACAACATTAAATAAAATGTATAATGATAATGACAAATCAGGCAACAAAGCCAGCTTCTAAGTACCCACATAATCTTCTGCATTCTGGCTTGTCTTTGCTATTCTACTGAATTGTTCTTTCTTTATAAAATATTATATGCTGCTTTTTGAAAAGGAAGTATATTCACATGAATAAAAAAATCAAAATAATATAAAAGGTGGATGGGTGGTAAGGTTCTCACTCCTACTTCTCTTCTTTCTCTGCTCCCTACACTCTACCCTCCAGGTAACAACTTTTATTAGTTTCTTGGAAATTCTTCCAATTTTTCTTAATGTAAATACGTATGTTTATTCTCCCTTACCCTGTTTTTCCCCCCAAAGTTCACTTAATATATAGACTGTTCAGAATCTTTCTAATGGTTATTTCTTCTAATTATTTTTTCTCACCCCTGAACTTGAACATTTTCCCTAGATTTTTTGGCTGTTTTGTCAGACAAACCTGTATTTGAGTGCTGGCTCTACTATTTACTAAGTAAATGACCTTGGGTTAAACTTGGGGGTGTCAGTTACTTTACTTGTTAAATGGAAGTATCAGTACCTATGGCATAGGGTTGCTATGAGGATCAAATGAGGTAATCTATGGGTAGTAGCCTATGGTGGGCAATAAATATGTCAGTTTCTCTTCCTTTTACTCTGGACTTTTCTCTCTCTCTTAGTGCAGTCACGCTTTTCCATCATCTGTTCCCTGAATTAAAGCTACAATAACCTCACAAATAGTCTCTGTGTCTCTAGTATAGCCCCTGTCTGTCTCTTCTTCACACTGCAAGTACAGTGATCGTTCTATGGCTTCTGTCACCTGTACAGAGGATAAACTTCAAGAGGCATGTGACATTCTTCATGATCTAGGCCCTTGGTACCTCTCCAGCCTCATTTCATTCAATCCTCTTTCCTGCTCTACGGCACATGCTTTTCTCCCTGCCCAGAGTTCTCATTCTCTGCTTATCCTCTTGATAAGCTATTGTGGATTGAATTGTGTCTCCCCCAAAAACAATGTTGAAGTCTTATCCCCCAGTACCTGTGACTATGACATTATTTGGAAATAGGGTCTTTGCAGATGATCAAGTTAAAATGAGGTTATTAGGATGAGTCCTAATCCAATATGGTGTCCTTATAAAAGGGGAAATTGGACACAGAAGCAGACAGACAGACAGACACACACACACACAGAGGAAGAATGCCATTTCAAGATTGGAATTATGGTGCCACAAGCCAAGGAACTCCCAGAAACTAGGAGAGAGGCCTGTAACAGATCCTTCACTAGTACCTTCAGTGAGAGCATGGCCTTGCAGACATCTTAGTCTTGGACTTCTAGCCTCCTGAACTGTGAGACAATAAATTTCTGTTGTGTAAGCCCACCAGTTTGTGGCGTGTTGTACGGCAGCCTCAGGAAACTAATATACCAGCTTTTAATTTTTCATCTCAAATGTCACCTTCTCCATAAAGCCTTCCCTGGCCTTCCTCCCACCTAAAGGGTGTGCTCTTTGTTCTTTTCTCTGTTAGATTATCTTGCTTTAAATAAATTTTTAAGTTAAGGTACTTTAAGTTAAGCACCTCTAGACCCTGAGCTACTTGAGGACAGGCATTGTGTTTTTTCATCTTTGAATTCCCAATGGTTCATAACGCATAGTATGGACTAAGCAAACCTAAGTTAAGTGAATCAAGTAACCTAAAGCTTTTTTAAAACCCTAAGGTGTTCTTGACTAGATCTTTGGTCCTGTTAGCAGTACATTTATGAAATGCCTCTTAGCATTGTTCTTTTTTACAGGTGGTTATTGTCATCTCTTATGTATATGTTTTTACTACAGTTGAGTCACATTTTTTAAAGAATATGGCTTTAAGGATTCTTTAAAATTATCTTTAAGATATTGTCAAAATTACCTTTAAAAATCTCTAAAAAACATCTCATAGAGTATAGTACATGCAGTTTTTTGGTGTATACCATCTGGTACCCTAATTTTTATGCATACTTAAGATGAGAATCTTAGGAATTGGGCTCTCTAAATAAAGCTGAGAGCTGGGAAAAAGTGATCCCATTTAAAAAATTATCTTTCAGCCTGCAGAGGTGGCATATGTAATTTGGTTCATATTATGAGCCTCCTCTCAGAGTGTAAACACAGAATGGTTTTGTTTTTTGGCATTTGTTGCCCCCAGCTCTGCTGTGAGGAACCTCCACCTCCCACAGAGAATGCTGTCTCAGCTCAACTGCATAACTTTGCAGGCACTCTCTGTTGTTAGAACAGCCTCCTTCCATTTTCTTTAAAGCTTAGTACTTTTCATTTAAAAATTTCAATCTCATATCTAATTTACAACCTTTTGGCTTTAACAGTTCTTGTTAGTGAGCAGCATTGGAAGTGTGGTGGCTTCAACAGGCTCTACTGACAAATGTCTCACTCCCAAGTATGTTCAAGTCTAATGTCCCTTAGGCGATAATGGTCCCTTTAGGACTTCATCACACCCTCTGGCTGACCTCAGTTGGCAGCATCATATCACATTCTTTTTGTCATATGCTATGATGGCCCTCAATAAGAATGTAATCCCCAGTTGCATCTGCTTTCTCTGACCAACTCTTGGACAAAGTGATTCATTGTTAATACTTATTAGGAACTGGTTACTTCAGGTTGGAGCCGAGTTGGCCCTTTTCCACCTGGCAGTCTCCAACACACCATGTCTAATTCTCTTTTCTTCTTAGCCAATGATACTGGGTAAAGTCAGCAGGTTCATTGACTAGACTGACATCAACTCAGGGTACAAGATGCCAGCCCTAATTATTTTTATTACTTTTTGTAGTCTTGACCAAAGGCCCATTGTCTCTATCTATCTATTACCTATCTATCTATCTACCTATCTATCTGTCTGTCTATCTATCTATCTATCTATCTATCTATCTATCTTTCGTCTATCTTCCTGCCTAATTACCTTCTTACCTACCTATGTGTTTTATTGAGATATAATTCACATACTATGACATTCATCCCCTTTAAAGGATATGATTCAATGGTTTTTAGTATATTCACCAGGTTCTGCAACCATCACCACTGTCTAATTGCAGAACATTTTCATTACCTCAAAAAAACTCACAAAAAAGAAGACTCCATACCACTAGTAATCACTCCCTATCCCTCTCTCCCCCCAGCCCTTGGCAACTACTAATCTACTTTCTGTCTCTATGGATTTGTCTATACTGGACATTTCATATAAATGGAATCGTATATCACGTGGCCTTTTGTGTCTAATATCTTTTACTTAACATAATGTTTTCAAAGTTCACCCATATTTAGCATGTATCAGTACCTCATGCCTTTTTTATGGAATAATAGTCCATTGTATGGATACCACATTTTGTTTGTCCATTCGTCAGCTGATGGACATTTGGGTTGTTTTCACTTTTTGACTATTATGAATAATACTGCTATGGACATTTGTTTACAAGTTTTTGTGTGAACGTAGGTTTTCAATTCCAAAAGTGCAATTGCTGGGTCATATGGAAACACTATGTTAAATTTTTTGGTAAATTGCCAAACAGTTTTCCAAAGCAGCTGTACCATTTTACATTCCCACCAGTAATGTATGGGTGTTTATTTTTTCCACATCCTTGTCAACACTTGTTATTGTCTGTTTTTTTTTCTTTCTTTATTCAGAAAGGTTTATTTCTATCCGTCTCATGTTTTGTTTTTGTTTAATTAATAGATTTAATTTTTAAAGATATTTTAGATTTACAGAATAATGGACAGAAAAAATAGAGTTCCCATATACTCTTTTTCCCTCCCTCTTCCCCCAAACCCTTCCCCTAGTATTAGCATCTTGCATTAGTGTGGTACATTTTTTGCAATTGATGAGCCAATATTGATATATTATTATTAACTAAAGACCATGTTTACATTAAGGTTCATTCTTTGTGTTGTACATTCTATGGGGTTTGACACATGTATAATGACATATATCTACCATTACAATATCATACAGAATAATTTCATGGCCCTAAAAATCCCCTATGTTCCACTTATTCATCTAGAATCCCTGGCAACCACTGATCTTTTTACTGTCTCCATAGTTATGCCTTTTCCAGAATGTCATATAGTTGGAATCATACAGTATGTCACCTTTCCATATTTGCTTCTTTCACTTAGCAATATGCATTTAAGATTCTTCCATGTCTTTTTGTGGCTTAATAGCTTATTTAATTTTTAGTGCTGAATAATATTCCACTGTCTGGACGTACCACAGCTTATTTGTCCATTCACCTACTGAAGAGCATCTTGCTTCTAAGTTTTGGCAATTATGAATAAAGCTTCTGTAAACATCTGTGTTCAGGTTTTTGTGTGGACTTAAGTTACCAACTCCTTTGAGTAAATACTTAGGAGCATAATTGCTGGATCATATGGCAGGAGTATACTTAGTGTTTTAAGAAATTGCCAAAGTTTTTATATTCCCACCAGAATAAATGAGAGTTCCTGTTGCACTACATTCTCCCCAGAATTTGGTGTTGTCAGTGTTTTGGATTTTAGTCATTCTAATGTGTGTGTGATGGCATCTCATTGTTGTTTTAATTTGCAATTCCTTAATGACATATGATGTCGAGCATCTTTTTTATTGAGATATGATTGACATATAACCTTGTATTAGTTTTTTCTCATTTTGAATATAGCCATCCTAGTGGATGTGAAGTGGTGTTTCATCGTGGCTTTGATTTGCATTTCGTTAATGACTAATGATACTGAGCGTCTTCATGTGTGTATTGGCCATTTGTATATCTTTTTTGGAGAAATGTCTATTCAAATCTTTTGCCCATTTTTAAATTGAGTTGTCTTGGGCCAGCCCCGTGGCTTAGCAGTTGGGTGCGCGCACTCCGCTGCTGGCGGCCTGGGTTCAGATCCTGGGCGCGCATGGATGTACCGCTTCTCTGGCCGTGCTGAGGCCGCGTCCCACATACAGCAACTAGAAGGATGTGCAACTATGACATACAACTATCTACTGGGGCTTTGGGGAAAAAAATAAATAAATAAAATTAAAAAATTGAGTTGTCTTTTTATTGTTGAGTGGTAAGAGCTCTTTATTCTTGATACTCGACTCTTGTCTGTTATATGATTTGCAAATATTTTCTCCCATTCTATGGCTTGTCTTTTTAGTTTCTTGGTAGTGTCTTTTGATGTACGAAAGTTTTAAATTTCAGTGATATACAGTTTATCTATTTTTTCCTTTGTGTTCATATGCTTTAAGTTCTTAGATATTTAAGAAATTATTGCCTAATCCAAAGTCACAAAGATTTAAATAATCTAAATAATATTACATTTTCTAATCAATGAATATGGCATGTCTTTACATTTATTTAGGTCTTTAATTTCTTTCAGTTTTAGTTTGTGGTTTTTAGTGTACTAATCTCGCACTTCTTTTGTTAAATTTATTTCTAAATATTTTATCCTTTTTTGATGCTATTATAAATGGAATTGTTTTCTTAATTTCATTTTCAAATGGTTCATTGCTAATGTATAGAAATACAACTGATTTTTTTTTTTTTTTGGTGAGGAAGATTGGCCCTGAGCTAACATCTGTTGCCAATCCACCTCTTTTTGCTGAGAAAGATTGGCCCTGAGCTAACATCTGTGCCCATCTTCCTCTATTTTATGTGGGATGCCTGCCACAGCACGGCTTGATGAGTGGTGCATAGGTCCACGCCTGGGGTCCAAATCTGTGAACCCTGGGCCGCCGAAGCGAAGCACGGAAACTTAACCACTCCACCACTGCTGGCCCCAAAATACAACTGATTTTTGTATATCCATCTTGTATGGTACATGTGGAAGCACGTTCTAGGAGATTTACTGTAACACTTCGTAATGGAAAAAAGAGTAGGAAACACTTATTTACACAAATTCTAAAAACATAAATATTATTGAGATAAAAACAAAAATGCAAAAGTTTTGGCAATATGGACAGCTGCTATTTCTATAAATTAAAAAAAGGTGCAGTGTGTTGTTAACTTTATACTGTTTATGAGGACATATATGTGTAATAATAGCACAAAAACAGGCATGAGAAAGATAAACACCAACTTTATGATGATGATTACTCTCTAGAAGGATGGAGATGGGGAAGGTGGTGGAACTTTAATAGTTTTTGTAGTGTTTATGATTTTTTATTTTTACCGAGTATGATCAGAAGCAAATTTAGCAAAAAGTTAACATTGTTTTAGTCTTAGTGGTGGGTACAGAGATATCTGTTATATTTTATCTGTTATATTTTTCTGTTTGAAATGTTTCATAATAAAAAATTAGAAATAGTAGAACTAAAATATTAAACAATAATAATATGAAAAATGGAAGGAGACTTTTTGGGAGAAAATGAATGTTCCAAGGCCCTTGTCTTATCTAATTTTGCATGTTTGACAGTTTTCAAAATGAAGTTATTTTAAATATTCCTCTCTTGATTACAATGCCTAGTCATCTGTTCCCTTATTTGACTCCTTTCTTTATAATAAAACTCCTTGAAAGAATCGTCCATACTTTCTACTTCTAGTTTTTCTTTCCCATTCTCTCTCTTTCTTTCCAAATAATTTCAAACTTATAGAAATTTACAAGAATACAGAAAGAGATTTTGTTCCTCTGAGTCATTGGAGAGTAAATTACCAACAAGGTGTCCCATTACCTTAGTTCTTTAGTATGTAATTCATGTGAAGGAAGACATTCTTCTCTACAACGGTCATATAACCATTTAAATGTGGATATTAAAATTTATACATTACTGCCATCCAACTTACAGACCCCATTCAAGTTTTCCTACTTGTTCTAATATGCCCTTTACAGCAAAAAGACCAAGTCTAGTATCACACATGCATTTAGTTGTCATGTCTTTAGTCTCCTTCAATCTGGAACAGTTCCTTAGGCTTTCCTTGACTTTTATGACGTTGACACTTTTGAAGACTAAAGATCCATTATTTAGTAGAATGTCCTTTGATTTGAGTTTTCTGATGATTATATCTTATGATTATATAGGTTATGCATTTTGGTCAGGAGTATCACAGAAGCAATGCTGTGTTCTTGTTGTATCCATCAGGTGGTGCTTAACTTCAATTTGCTGGATTATTGGTAGTGTTAACCTTGGTCTCTTGGTTAAGATAGTATTTGCCGAGTTTCTCCACTGGAAACTTATTTATTTTTCATTTGTAATCAGTAAATATTTGTGGGGAGACACTTTGAGACTATGTAAATTTCTGATTATTCATCAAACTTTTATTTACTGGTTTTAGCATTAGTGGATATTTTTTGGCTGAATTATTATTATGATGGTTGAAAAATAGTGATTTTTATAATAACATTATTTCTTCTACATTTGTCTGTTGGAAAAAGCTTTCTAATCTCCTACTGATTTATTCATTATTTATTTATATAAGTATAATCTCAAGGATTCTTATTTTTTAATGATTACCGTCGTTATTTATATTGATGCCCAGATTTTCTCAGATTTGGCCAGTGGGAGCCCCCCTCAAACTGGCTTCTGGATTCTTTTGACATGTCCCTATCATTCTTTGAGCCCTTACTTATTTTCTGGCAGAAAAAAAGGTGTTACAGGTTTGTGTTGTATTTTTCCTACCACAGCCCTGTAATTAGCCATTTTTCCAAGGAGTCTTTGTTCCTTTTAGTGGAGAAAGATATTTAGAAACCAAGATATGGGGTCTAGATGTGATCATTGGTTTTGGGATACCACTCCTCCCAGGACCTCTCAGTGGACAGATAGGAAATATATATGTGAATATATTTATGTGTATACCCATAGATATATACATCTATCTATCTATCTATCTATCTATCTATCTATCTATCTATCTATCTATCTATCTATCTATCCATCCATCCATCCATCCATCCATCCATCCATGCATCCATCCATCCATCCATCTGTCGATCTATCTTGAAAACCATGAGTTTATACTGATCCTTACAATTCCAGTCCATATGAGAAGGTTCACTGGTTTTTTCCCTTTCCATATTTATAACTCCATTCTCCAACAGTGAGAAACCTGGCTCCCACAATCTTCCATACATTTACTTGTTTGATCAATCCCTCCTGTATGTAACGAATCTCACAGTGCTGCTGCTGCCCTCTCCCACCCATGAGGAGTTCCTCCTTACCCATCTTGGGCTCCACACCACATGCTGGATCATTGCTACTTCTGTCTCCTCTAACACCTTCTCACCCCATGAGGCAGACGTCTGATTGCTCAGTCAGTTCCATCTAATGGTTTTTATACTGAACTATGAAAGATGGAAGGAAGGCTCTCTCTTTTCCCTTAGTTTTTATTTTGAACAATTTCAAGCTTACTGTAAAGTTTCAAACATACTATAATGAAAAATCATATACCTTTATCCAGATTAAATAATTGTTAACATTTTTGCCACATTAGTTTTGTTTCTCTCTTTCTCTCTCATATATATACACATTTATACATATATGTATGTATGATACCTATATATCATTTTTTTCAGTTGTAAATGAACCATTTGAAGTAATTTATATATCATCACAGTACCCCAAAATACTTCAGCTAAATACTTCATCTGCTGAGAACAAGGACATTCTCCTGTATGACCACTGAATAGTTATCACAATCAGGAAATTTAACATTGATGCAATACTCTTATCAAATATATAGACCATATGCAGATTTCTCCAGTTGTCCTAACAATGTTCTTAAAGAGGATTTTTTTTTGATCCAGGATCAAATCAAGGATCATACATTACCTTTAGTTATCGTATCTCTTTATGTAGTACAGTTGTCCAAACTTGAAAATAGTGTCTGACTCATAGAAGGTCCTGAGTAGATGTTTGTGCTCTCGTTAAGGTTCCCTTTATTTAGCAGCATTTTCTCTCAGTTTCTAATTTGGCCTCCTTTTTTTGGTTTAGCAATTCACTTTATAAAATTAATTAGCTTTTTTTTGTAATCAAATGCCCATGCTAAAGATATAGAGCAAATGAGCATACAGTAAACGTAAGTCTTCTTCCCATTCTAAAACCTAACCCCCCAGTTTTTTAGAAGGTAACCAGTGTTCCCAGTTCCTTATGAATCTTTCTAGAAAAATCTCTGCATATAAGCATAGAGCTGTTTATACACACCACTAGTTTTTTTCTTTTATAAATGGGATTATAGCACATACTCTTCTGTAACTTGCTTCTACAGTTTCTAATATATCTTGGAGATGGTTGTGCATCAGCACACATAGCTACCTCATTCTTCATGGCTCTGTAGTGTTCTAGTGTTCATATGGATATGTCATAATTTACTTAATTGTTGATGAACATATAGGTTGTTTCCATTCTTTCAGCTATTAAAAACACATATTTGACCTCTTAAAGGGACTAGACTTTTTAATTTTGACATTTTGAAACTGTGAATTAACAGAATAAAAGGTTAAGAGCACTTAGATAATTTTATTCATATACCTGGTGAGCTATTTTAGATTATCCAGACTTTCATATCATACTTCAATGTAATACTAATAAACTTCATTTGTCAAATGAAGTGGCTGATGAATCATTCAGTGTTACAATAGAAATGTCTAACTTAGTTATGCAGTATTGAATTAGAGCAATCCTTTTCAAACTATCTGTGATGAAAGATTCAGATTTTTAAAAAATTTCCAATCCTTTGCAGACCAATACTTTTGTAAAATGCAGTAAAACTAAATCATCAGAAAAATAAAATTTAAAAAGGCGTACAACATACAAAGTCCATATGATTAATATAGAGCAGTGGTTCTTAAAGTGTGGTCCAGGATCCTCAATCACTTTTCAGATGTAAAGGGACCAAAAAGTTTGAGAACAACTGACATAGGGGGTTTCTATTACATTTATAAGTTTTTGTTGTTCCACCATCATAACTACACAGAATGTTATAAGTGAAACAGTGTTTCCCTGTATTAAATGCCTATATGCCCCCTTTGAAAGAATACGACGTATACCAAAATTTAGTATTTTCAATATGACAAATATGTTGTATTGAAATTCAATGTGACTTTCTTTTTGCTTGTTAATTTATTTAATCTTGGTTAGATTGAAGATAATGCTACTTATAGGAGATAATGTATATCTAAACTCTTTCTACGGTCTGTTTTAATAGCACTCTAGTGGAGAAACCAGGCTCACAGAAGTATTTGATGGCTATGCAACAAGAGATTTTAAAACAAGCTCATTCAGCTCAGGATATTCATTTTAAAACTTCACTCACAATTAAGCAAGTGATCCTATATTTTCAAAATTCATCTTCAATTTTTCATCAGTAGTTAATTCTAACAATTTATTATTTAAAGTTATGGCTAAATCACTGAAACTAATACATGAATTACCTATGAATGGATCTCCTTTTAATGGAAACTAAAATTCAAAAATTTTATCAAATTAGAAAGGTGTTTAGTACGACATCAAGATCATCACCTATTTTCTCGATAATTATTAAGTTATAGAACATAAATACTTCTAAGTTTTTAAATTTTATTTTTGTCTTTTGATCTTATCTGCCGTGAAAAAGGATGTTACACTCCTTCTTTCTACGGAAATATTAAGAAAATTAAAAATACCAAAAATATCAGAGAAATAAGGAAATCTGGTTGTTCAATTTATGTCCTTAAAAAGTTGGGACCTTGGGGCTGGCCCAGTGGCTTAGTGGTTAAGTTCACATGCTCTGCTTTGGCAGCCCAGGGTTTGCAGGTCTGGATCCTGGGCACAGACCTACACACAGCTTATCAAGCCATGCTGTGGCAGCGTCCCATATAAAGTAGAGGAAGACGGGCATGGATGTTAGCTCGGGGCCAATCTTCCTCAGCAAGAGGAGGAGGGTTGGCAACTAATGTTAGCTCAGGGCTAATCTTACTCACCAAAAAAAAAAAAAAAAAAAAAGTTGGGACCAACCTGCTTTCTTATGTTGCAGCAACACAAGAAGTTCATTTTTGAGTTCAAACACTCTTTACAGACTTTTCCTGTTGATAACCACTGTACTTCGGCATACAAGTAATTTTATTATCAGTTTTTATATCATTACATAAAATAGGGACTATAAAAGATTTAAGTGAATTAGCTTTTATGATGACTCTCAGTTTTTACTGTGTCACTAAACATACCGTTTAATTCTGTTGACTTTTTTTTTGG
Source organism: Ceratotherium simum simum (assembly GCF_057802395.1). Taxonomy (NCBI): domain Eukaryota; kingdom Metazoa; phylum Chordata; class Mammalia; order Perissodactyla; family Rhinocerotidae; genus Ceratotherium; species Ceratotherium simum. The sequence goes on along the minus strand of NC_141904.1, from coordinate 77,599,488 downwards.
AGTAACAAAACTTTCTAAGTAAAGGAAGTAGTGCAATGATTTACATTTTGGCTTAAACTCCTTAATATGAATAGCTATTCCAAAGACGTTTCCTGTCATTGGAGCTGTGCCATCTGAACACACTCATATACAAAATTTAAATTTCAAATCACATGTGTTGACAATGTTGACAACTTAGAATTTTATATAGTTCAGAACTAGTTGTGTTTATCAGCAGTGAAGCTGGAAAAAAATTACAAATATAGTTTAAAAATTGCCATATTAACAATGAAAAATACTTGACTGGCTTTATTTGCTCTATGAGTTGTTTTTCCATATCGTTAGCCAGTACCTGGCTGTGTTGGACTGTTGTGTCATTGAGAAGTGGTATTTGAGCTACTTTCTTTGCCTTAGATTCACCTACATTTCCAAGAAAACATTTTTGTATGTGGTTTTTTAGTCCTAGAAACCTGAAGTGCAACATAAAAAAAGGCTGAGAAGCACTAATATTTATATTTGAGATATTGAACATCTGCTTCTATTAGCTTTTTAACTCAATACCCTTTCTTTCAAAGAATTCTTTGATTTTGATCTTATTTATTTATGTATTATATATAAGATCCATTTAAGTTTTGATTAGTCAGTGCATCTTCACAAATATCACATTATGATTTTAGTATTTCACTCTCAATTATGGCTACACAGCTGAAGTCAATATACAAGCTATCATATTCCTAATAGAATTAGGATAAACTCTTTTGGTCCTCATTTATTTGGAATAACTTCCATCATTGTCATTTGATTTACTACCACGGCTGTGTTCAGAAAAATGAGTGTCTATTCTTTTTTTTTTTTTAAGGTAATTTTTTTTTGTGAGGAAGATTGGCCCTGAGCTAACATCTGTTGCCAATCTCCCTCTTTTCTTCTTTTTTCTCCCTAGACCCCCCAGTACATAGTTGTATATCCTAGTTGTAGGTCCTTCTAGTTCTTCTATGTGGGATGCTGCCTCAGGATGGCTTGATGAGTGGTGAGTAGGTCTGTGCCCAGGATCCGAATCAGCAAACCCAGGCCGCCAAAGTGGAACACACGAACTTAACCACTGCACCACCAGGCCGGCCCCATGAATGTCTATTCTTTACAAAAAAAATCCAGTGAGGCTTATCTTGGCATATGTCAATTAGAGTAAAAGTAAAATAACTTTATTTTCCTAATTTAGCTTGTTAAAGTGCAAATTTAAAAAATAGGCTTGATCTAAAGTCATAATGTTTGTAAAAATAATGTTTTTAAAATAGATACATTTATCAAATTTTTATTCACTTGTGGGTTACAGGTGACAAAATAACCTGAAATATCACATGTTGTAAGTGGTCTTACTGTATGTAATTAGCATGCAGTGTATGCCCCATGCTGCTCACCACTTGAGTTGGACAGCATCCAAACTTGTTTATACCTTGTTTATCAAAAGGAGTTCACTGATCCCATGCTTGGATGTTGTGTCATGGCAAATTGTTAACGAAGTTTATAAACACTTACTGTTATATTCTATGGTTATCCTGTCAAGGACTGGTAGCAAACAGTCTGTGAACCACACTTTGAGTAGTACTGGCCTAGCAGATATTAATGTGCCATAATAATAATAGCTAATGTATATTGAATTAGTATTGTATGCCAGGCTCTTTGGCAGGCAATTTGCACATTATATCTCATTTAATCTTCACCACATTCCAGTAAGATATAGGTAGTGTTATCATCCCCGATTTACAGATGACAAAAGTAAGGGTCAAATTCAGTAAATTTTCAAGGTCACACAGTCTTCCCAGTTGGAGCTGGGATTTGAGCCCAGGCCTGTGGACTCCAGAACCTAAGCTCTCAATCTCTAAATTCAAATGCCGTAAAACAGTATCTTTGAACTTACGGGGAGAGTTATAATGGAAAAAACAAAGAATGGGTTCTGTTCTTAGTTTTGGCACAACCTAGTTGTGTGGCCTTTGACAAGTCACTTTATCTCTCTGGGCTTCAGTTTTTCTGTCTGAATGTGACATGGGGAGAAAGAGGCATTGGTTATATGGTCTTTAAGTAGTGGTGTGCTGGAGCCAGCTCACAGCAGCTTGTAAGAGCCAATTGTTCAATTTATAGGTATTTTGTTAGCTGATTAATGTCATCCTGGTAGCTTGAAACTGACTGTCTTGGAGTATTTACACCATGGAAATTGGTACACACTGTAAATCAGGGCTTTCCCCTGGTTATTAAACATTTACCAACATATCGCTGCTTTCAGGTCTCTTTGAGTTAATTCTGTTGCTTTTCAACCTTCTCTTCTAAACGAGAAGCAAGTCCTTTGTCCCTTTATCTCTAGCACCTAGCACAGTGAGTGGATATCCAGTACATATTTGGTGGTGATGATAATGATGATGTTAGTGATGATTAAATCACCACATGAATACCTTATACTTTTGGATGGCCTCTGCTTAAAGTTACTTTCCTAGAAATGGTGGACCCTCAGGGATGCTCTTCCTATGGCCCAGTGACCTGGGTATTGGCCTATTTTTTAATGGAGGTACTCTGACACTGCTTATACACCTCTTTTTGCTGACTGTCCTTTCTCAGATTATTATGCTGACTGAGAAAGTATAACACAGAAATGGTATGTATGAAGTCATTTTCATTTATGCTAGTTCTATTGAGTTCTTCTGGATGTAGGAATTTAAGTGTTTTTCATTTTTAGTTCAATTCAAGCCCTACTGTGTTGGTCTATTCTCCTTTACTAACCTGGATAGCATCCCTGCCTTTCCTATCTCCTACTTCTTTTCCTCCAGTTCCTTCTATCCTTATTAGGTCTGGGTCTCTCTATGTGCTGTAAATCATAACCTGTGGTTCTTTTCCTCTCATTAGTCCTCATTTTTTTCTGTGCTCTCTCTCTTGGGTAGTCTTTCTCCTTGGATCTAAAGAGTTACAACTGGTTCTTAATTTAATGTTAAGCATACTATTTTTATATAATTATGATATATATTGATGAGGTAATAGAAGGAAACCCAGGCTTTTGGTAAAGGAGACCTGGGTATTTTGGTTTTGCTTTTGTTCTGTAACTATTTGAATTTCATTTTTCTCTTTTATGAAATAATGTGATTGGATTGTATCAGTGGTTCCCAAACCTGCTTGTGCTTCAGCATCACGCAAGGAACTTGATCAAAATACAGAGGGCCAGTCTCACTTTACTCCAGAACTAGTGTGTCTCTTTTGGGAATGGGGGAGAGGAGAGTTTATTTTAAGCCAGTTCCACATGTAATTAGATTGCATATCAAAGTTTGGGAACCACTGGATTAGATTACCTCCAAGATATTTTCCAGTTCTAAAATTATGTGTCTGATATTTTACCTCATCTTTCTTTGCCTTCCATCTTCCCCACTTTCTATCAGAAAGTCCTGAAGGCTGCAAGTTTGAACTTATTCAAGACAATGGAGGATTATTGTTATGTCCAGATTTATATAATTATCTTGTTAAGGTTTCTGAACACTGCTGTGTTTTACAAAATGATTCAATTTAATGCAATGACTAATAATAAAATGCACAGTGTTACAATTAATCCTAGAAAATATAAAACCACTAAAGACAGACATACACTATTACTCTATAGCCTTTGAAACCATTATTGGTAAATAAGAAAACAAAAAGAAATAGCTTGTTGCTTCCAAGAACTATGCGAAATTTATGATATGGCATATATGTCTAGTTCCTGTAATCAAGTATATGTTATAATCATAGATTGTGAGTTTTAGAAAGAACCTAGAAATCATCTGCATTTTACAAATGAAGAAGGGGGAGACTCCAAGAGCTTAAGTCCTTCATCCAATGAGTGGCAGAGCTGGTGTTACAAATGATTTCTACAGGGATAGAGTTTCCTCTTTTATTTTCTTCTTAAAATGGAAAAAAATAGGACTATTCCTACACCAAAGTATTGGTGGAATGTTCTACTGATTTTTTGTAATTTCAATTATTTTATTGAGGTCATACCTCAATTTATTTTTATAACATTGTGTAATTTCACGTGTACATTGTTGTTTATCAGTTTCTGTATAGACAGCATTGTGCTCAACACCAATGGTCTATTTTTATCCATCACTATACATATGTACCCCTTTACCCCTTTTGCCCACCCTCAACCCCCTTCCTCTCTGGTAATGACTAATCTGTTCTCTTTATCCATATGTTTGTTTATCTTCCACATATGAATGAAATCATGTGGTGTTTGTCTTTCTCTGTCTGGCTTATTTTGTTTAACGTCGTACCCTCAAGGTCCATCCATGTTGTCACATATGGGATGATTTTGTCTTTTTTTTTTATGGCTGAGTAGTATTCCAGTGTGTGTGTGTGTGTGTGTGTGTGTGTATACACACACCACATCTTCTTTATCCTTTCATCAGTTTATGGGCACTTGGGTTACTTCCATGTCTTGGCTATTGTGAATAATGCTGCAGTGAACATAGGAGTACATAAATCTCTCTGAATTGTTGATTTCAAGTTCTTTGGATAAATACCCAGTAGTGGGATAGCTGGATCGTGTGGTAGTTCTCTTCTTAATTTTTTGAGAAATCTCCATACTGTTTTCCATAGTGGCTGCACCAGTTTGCATTCCCACCAGCAGTGTCTGAGGGTTCCCTTTTCTCCACATCCTTTCCAACATTTGTTAGTTTTTGTCTTGGTAATTATAGCCATTCTGACAGGTGTAAGGTGATATCTCATTGTAGTTTTGATTTGCATTTTCCTGATAATTAGTGATGTTGAACATTTTTTCGTGTGCCTGTTGGCCATCTGTATATCTTCTTTGGAAAAATATCTGTTTATATCCTCTGCCCATTTTTTGATCGGGTTGTTCACTTTTTTGTTGTTGAGTTGTATGAGTTCTTTATATATTTTGGAAATTAATGCTTTGTTGGATATATGATTTGCAAATATTTTCTCCCAGTTGCTGGGTTGTCTTTTTGTTTTGTTTATGGTTTCCTTTGCCTTGCAGAAGCTTTTTAGTCTGACGTAGTCCCATTTGTTTATTTTTTCTTTTGTTTCCCTTGCCTGAGTAGACATGGTAGTCAAAAAGGTGCTGCTAAGACCGATGTTAAAGAGTGTACTGCCTATATTTTCTTCTAGGAGTTTTATGATTTCAGGTCTTACATCCAAGTCTTTAATCCATTTTAAATTAATTTTTGTGTATGATATAAGATAAGGGTCTACTTTCACTCTTTTGCATGTGGCTGTCCAGCTTTCCCAACACCATTTATTGAAGAGACTTTCCTTTCTTCTTTGTATGTTCTTAGCTCCTTTGTCGAAGATTAACTGTCCGCAGATGTGTGGTTTTATTCTGGGCTTTCAATTCTGTTCCATTGATCTGTGTGTCTGTTTCTGTGCCAATACCATGTTGTTTTGTTTACTATAGCTTTGCAGTATATTTTGAAGTCAGAGATTGTGATGCCTCCAGCTTTGTTCTTTTTTCTCAAGATTGCTTTGGCTATTCGGGGTCTTTTGTTGTTCCATATAAATTTTAGGATTCTTTGTTCTATTTCCATGAAGAATGTCATTGGGATTCTGATTGGGATTGCATTAAGTTTGTAGATTGCTTTAGGTAACGTGGACATTTTAACTGTGGTTTTTTTTTTTTCTTTTTGGTAAAGAAGCTTGGCCCTGAGCTAAGGTCCTTTGCCAATCCTCCTCTCTTTTGCTGAGGAAGATTAGCCCTGAGCTAACATCTGTGCCCATCTTCCTCTATTTTGTATATGGGATGCTGCCACAGCATGGGTTGACAAGAAGTGCATAGGTCCGTGCCCGGGATCCAAACCTGTGAACCCTGGGCCGCTGAAGCAGAGTGTGTGAATTTAACCACTGCACCACTGGGCCAGCCCCACATTTTAACTATGTTTATTTTTCCAATCCATGAGCATGGAATATCTTTCCATTTCTTTATGTCTTCTTCAATTTCTTTCGATAGTGTCTTATAGTTTTTAGTGTATAGGTCTTGCACCTCCTTGGTTAAATTTATTCCAAGATGTTTTATTCTTTTTGTTGCTATTGTAAATGAGATTGTATTCTTGACTTATGTTTCTGCTAGTTCGTTATTAGTGTATAGAAATGCAACTGATTTTTGTAGGTTGATTTTGTACCTTGCAGCTTTGCTGTAGTTGTTGGTTATTTCCAATAGTTTTCTCGTGGATTCTTTAGGGTTATCTATCCGTAGAATCATGATGTCTGCAAACAGCAAGGGTTTCCCCTCTTCCTTTCCAATTTGGATACCTTTTATTTCTTTTTCTTGCCTAGTTGCTCTGGCCAAAACCTCCAGTACTCTGTTGCATGGGAATGGTGAGAGTGGGCATCCTTGTCTTGTTCCTGTTTTCAGAGGGGTGGCTTCCAGTTTTTCACCGTTAAGTATGATGTTGGCTGTGGGTTTGGCATATATGGCTTTTATTATGTTGAGGTACTTTCCATCTATACCCATTTTATTGAGAGTTTTTATCATAAATGGATGTTGGATCTTGTCAAATGCTTTCTCTGCATCTATTGAGGTGATCATGTGGTTTTTATTCCTCATTTTGTTAATGTGGTGTATCACATTGATTGATTTGCAAATGTTGAACCATCCCTGTGTCCTTGGTATAAATCTCACTTGATCATGGTGTATGATCCTTTTAATGTATTGCTATATTTGCTTTGCCAATATTTTGTTGAGGATTTTTGCATCTATGTTCATCAGCGACATTGGCCTGTAATTTTCATTCTTTGTGTTGTCTTTATCTGGTTTTTGTATCAGGGTAATGTTGCCTTATAGAATGAGGAAGTGTTCTGTCTTCTTCAATTTTTTGGGATAGTTTGAGAAGGATAGGTATTAAATCTTCTTTGAAAGTTTGGTAGAATTCTCCAGAGAAGCCATCTGGTCCTGGACTTTTGTTTTTTGGGAGGTTTTTGATTACTGTTTCAGTGTCTTGTGATTGGTCTATTCAGATTCTCTATTTCTTCTTGATTCAGTTTTGGGAGGTTGTATGAGTCTAAGAATTTATCCCTTTCTTCTAGGTTATTCAATTTGTGGGCATATAGTTTTTCATAGTATTCTCTTATAATCCTTTGTATTTCTGTGGTTTCCATTGTAATTTCTCCTCTTTCATTTCTAATTTTCTTTATTTGAGCCTTGTCTCTTTTTCTCAGTGAGTCTGGCTAAGTGTTTGTCAATTTTGTTTATCTTCTCAAAGAACCAACTCTTAGTTTCATTGATCCTTTCTACTGTTTTTTTAGTCTCTATTTCATTTATTTCTGCTCTAGTTTTTACTTCCCTCCTTATGCTGACTTTGGGCTTTGTTTGTTCTTCTTTTTCTAATTCTGTTAAGTGTAGTTTAAGATTACGTATTTGAGATTTTTCTTGTTTGTTGAAGTGGGCCTGTACTGTCCGCTTAGAATCGCTTTTGCTTCATCCCATAAGAGTTGGTGTGTAGTATTTTCGTTTTCATTTGTCTCCAGGTATTTTTTGATTTTTCCTTTGATTTCTTCATTGATCCAGTGGTTGTTCAGTAACATGTTGTTTAGTCTCTGCATATTTGTGGCTTTCACAGCTTTTTTCTTGTAGTTGATTTCTAGTTTCATAACATTGTGGTCAGAAAAGATGCTTGATATGATTTCAATCTTCTTTAATTTATTGTGGCTTGCCTTGTTTCCCAACATATGGTCTATCTTTGAGAATGTTCCATGGGCACTTGAGAAGAATGTGTATTCTACTGTTTTTGGATGGAGTGTTCTATATACATCTATTAATTCCATCTGATCTAGTTTTTCATTTAATTCTACTATTTCCTTGTTGGCTTTCTGTCTGGATGATCTATCCATTGATGTAAGTGGGGTGTTGAGGTCCCCTACTATTATTGTGTTGCTGTTAATTTCTCCCTTTAGGTCAGTTAATAGTTGCTTTATATACTTTGGTGCTCCTGTATTAGGTGCATATATGTTCGTAAGTGTTATGTCTTCTTGGTGGACTGTCCCCTTTATCATTATTTACTGCCCCTCTTTGTCTCTCATTGTCTTTCTTATCTTGAACTCTGCTTTGTCTGATATAAGTATGACAACACCTGCTTTCTTTTGTTTGCCATTTTCTTAGAGTATCATCTTACATCCCTTCACTCTGAGCCTGTTTATCTTTAGAGCTGCGATGTGTTTCCTGGCGTCAGTATATTATTGGGTCTTGTTTTTTGATCCATCCAGCTACTCTGTGTCTTTTGATTGGAGAATTCAATCCATTTACATTTAGAGTGATTATTGATATATGAGGGCTTAATACTGCCATTTTATTTCTTGTTTTCTAGTTATTCTATATTTCCATTGTTTCTCTTTCCTTGTATTTCTGACTGCTATTTCAGTTTGGTGGTTTTCTGTGATGGTTTTCTCACTTTTCTCTTTTTTTATGAATTGTGGCTCTGCTCTGATTTTTTTGTTTAGTGGTCACCAAGAGATTTGTATAAAAGATCTCGTAGATGAGATAGTCCATTTTCTAGTAGCATCTTGTCTCCCTTAGCCTAGGCAGATTCCATCCTTTTCCTCTTCCCCTTCTGAGTTATTGTCACAAATTATTCTGTTTTGTTTTGTGAGTTTGTGACTAAATTGAAGTGTTTATAGTTGCTTTTGATGCTTTCCTTCCCTTTATCTTTTATGTTATAGTTAAGTGTTTGCTAACCTGTTCTATTAGAGAGCTGCAATTTTCTGATTTTTTCTATTTATCTCCTTGCTCAAAGCTTTGTAAACCTTTGCTTTTTTGTTTCAAGTATGAGGGCGTCCTTCAACACTTCTTGTAAGGGAGGTCTAGTGGTGATGAATTCCCTCAGCCTTTGTTTATCTGGGAAATCTTTTATTTCTCCATTGTCTGTGAAGTATAGTTTTGCTGGATAGAGTATTCTTGGCTGAAAGTTTTCTTTTAATGTTTTGAATATGTCATTCCATTCTCTTCTAGCCTGTGAAGTTTCTGCTGAGAAATCCGCTGAAAGCCTGATAGTGGTTCCTTTGTAGGTTATTTTCTTCAGCCTTGCTGCCCTTAATATTTTTTCTTTGTCATTGACTTTTGCCAGTTTTGCTATCATATGCCTTGGAGATGGTCTTTTTGTATTGATTTAAAAAGGAGTTCTGTTGGCTTCATGTACTTGTAAGTCCAGTTCCTTCCCCAGGTTTGGGACGTTCTCAGCTATTACTCTTTGAACAAGCTCTCTGCTCCTGTCTCCCTCCCTTCTCTCTCTGGAGTACTTATAATCCTTATGTTGCTTTTCTAGTTGAGTAGGATATTTGTTGAAGAATTTATTCATTTTTTAAACATCTTAGTTCTCTCTCCTCCTCCACCTGAAGCATTTCTATATTTCTATCGTCTAAATCACTAATTCTGTCCTCTATAATTTCAGATTTATTATTTAAGGATTCTAGATTATTTTTTATCTCGTTAATTGTGCTCTTCATCTCCAGAATTTCTGTTTGTTTTTTTTTTAGAGTTTCAATTTCTTTGGTGAAGTATTCCTTCTGCTCATTAATTTTATTCCTGAGCTCATTGAACTGTCTTTTTGAGTTTTTTGGTAACTTGTTGAGTTTCTTTATGACAACTATTTTGAATTCTCTGTCATTTAGATTTTAAATTTCTGTGACTTCAGGATTGGTTTCTGGAGACTTGTCATTTTTCTTCTGCACTGAAGTGTTACTATAGTTTTTCATGGTGTTTGATGAACTGATCCTTTGCTGGGGCATTACTAGAAGCATTAGGTCACAGATCCCACCTGCCATCTCTGGGGGTGGGGTAGGGGCAGGAGCTGTGTTTTCTGAACCCACGCTACTCGGTGGAGAGCGTTCTCATGGGTGGTGCTGATGCAGCATGGTGGGCACTCCCATGGCTGGGCTGCAACTCCAAAAGCATTCACACATGGGCCTGGCTCTCCCTTGCCTCCTTTTTCAGTCACGTGCCAGCTGCTGCGTGAGGACCTGTGACTTAAATCGCTGCTGGGGAGGGGAGGGATCTGCTCACCTCTTTCCACTGCTTCCCAGGGATCCAGTCCCCCCATCTTCACATGTATGGCTATGTGGATCTCTCAGTCGTCCTGTTGTGCTTTGTAGGGAATCCTCTGTTGGTTAATAAATGTCCATTTAGTTGTAACTTAGGGGGAAGAGACTAAGGGAACAACTCAGCCACCATGATTCTGACATCACTCTCTACTGATTTTTGATTATGCTTAAAAGTTCTCATTTCTCATAGTAAAAGACATAGTTACATTTTTTTCATGTAATAATAGTATTTAGGGAAATCATTTAAACATTTATTATTTGGTGAGTCATGTAATGCTTTTCAGGCTATTTATTCATTTACGTCAACTTGCGTATTCACAATGTGCTGCCATATAGCCTCAGTTTTAGGAAATGAAATAAATAGTATGTTCTGCCCATTCCTGCAGCAATTAAGCATCCTTGTTGTCTCCTGTATAAGATCATTTCAAATCTCTTGTCAGAGAATGATGTTGAGCCTGGTCAATGAATTTCACCAGGGGATTTGAGATCTGGGAAAAATTAGTGCCCCATGCTTGAACCCATGAACTTGGGAGCCCAACAGATCAGAGTTCAAATATTTTATTCGGCATGTATAAGGTAACCAGAACCACAGTGAAATGAAACTGATTTGGGAAATTAGCTTCCTGGGAGATATTTAAGGATACATATGCTCTTAGGAGTCTAGGACATGAGCAGAAACAAACCAATATGATTTTTTCTGTTCTTGTTCTGAAGCTGCTGTTTCTGCTCCTTCTGACCTTTACACCATAGGTGCTTGGCTAGATGACATTTGCTGATTTCAGCAATAGACTTCTTATATAAGGAACTATGTTAGATGTATTCCCAACCAACATTTTGCTTGTCTCTTCTGCCTCAGAGAATTCTGATTTTGTCCAAATGTCCACCCCTGCTCCCCAGAGCTATGTGCATTAGAGGAAGTTGTCTCCATTGGTAGTTACAGCAGGTAGATCCTGATTAGACTGAGCCAGTCATGATTCCAAATGGATCACTTGCTAGTTATTGGTTTAGGGGCAACATGTAGTTTGTTTTGGCCAATAAGATGTCAGGGAAGGTCTGTTGGGGTGGAAAGGGGCATTCTGGGATAGGTTTTCTTGTTCTTATGAAAGATACACCAGAAGAGACCATCCCTTTTCTGCCTCTTCACATTGTCCTATTTGTATGTTCTATCTGGAACTATTTTCTGTTTTACCACAAGCCTAAGGATGAAGCCAACAAAGAGAAGAGGAGAAGCAAGATAATCACAGAGAAGTGGAGCTGGAGCTCCGATCATACAAACTTGGAATTGTTCTACCTCTCAACTTCCCTGTATAGGAGACAATACATATAATTATTTCAACACATTGAATCAGTCTGTACTTGCAGCTGAAGTCATTCTAATGGCTAGATCTCTACTGTATCTATTATTCTAGCATGCTCACAGGCTCTTTTTCTACTTGCTCACAGCACAAAGTGAGACTAGAATATAATGACAAGGATGTGCAGTGCGGAGAATTATTTATTATTTATTTATTTATTATTGTGGTCACATTGGTTTATAACATTATATAAATTTCAGGTGTACATCATTTTATTTCACTCTCCATGTAGATTGCATCATGTTCACCACCCAAAGACTAATTACCATCCATCACCATACACATGTGCCTAATCACCCCTTTTGTCCTCCTCTCTCCCTCCTTCCCCTCTGGTAACCACCAATGCAATCTCTGTCTCTATGTGATTATTTGTTGTTTTTATCTTCTATTTATGAGTGAGATCATATGGTATTTGACTTTCTCCCTCTGACTTATTTTGTTTAGCATAATACCCTGAAGGTCCATCCATGTGGTCAAAAATGGCAGGATTTCATCCGTTTTTATGCCTGAGTAGTATTCCATTGTGTATATATACCACATCTTCTTTTTCCATTCATCCCTTGATGGGCACCTAGGTTGCTTCCAAGTCTTCCAAGTCTGCAGTGAATAATGCTGCAGTGAACATAGGGGTGCATGTATCTTTACACATTCATGTTTCCATGTTCTTTGGATACTCAGCAGTGGAATAGCTGCTTCATATGGTATTTCTACTCTCAATTTTTTGAGGAGTCTCCATACTGTTTTCCCTAGTGGCTGCACCAGTATGCACTCCCCGAAGCAGTATATTAGAGTTCTCTTTTCTCCACATCCTCTCCAACACTTGTTGTTTCCTGTCTTGTTAATTATAGCCATTCTAATGGGCGTGAGGTGATATCTCATTGTAGTTTTTATTTGCATTTCCCTGATAATTAGTGATGTTGAACATCTTTTCATGTGCCTGTTGGCCATCTGTATATCTTCTTTGGAAAAATGTCTGTTCAGATCTTTTGCCCAGTTTTAATTAGGTTGTTAGTTTTTTTTGTTGTTGAGATGTGTAAGTTCTTTATATATTTTGGATATTAACCCCTTATCAGATATATAGTTTGCAAATATCTTCTCCCAATTGTTAGGTTGTCTTTTTGTTTTGTTGGTGGTTTCCTTTGCCGTGCAGAAACTTTTTAGTTTGATGTAGTCCCATTTGTTTATTTTTTCTATTGTTTCCCTTGCCTGGTCAGACATGGTGCTAGAAAATATGCTGCTAAGAGCAATGTGGAAGAGCATACTGCCTATGTTTTGTTCTGGAAGTTTCATGGTTTCAGGTCTTACATTCAAGTCTTTAATCCATTTTGAGTTAATTTTTGTGTATGGTGTTAGATAATGGTCTACATTGATTCTTTTGCATGTGGCTGTCCAGTTTTCCCAACACCACTTATTGAAGGGACTTCCCTTTCTCCTTTGTATGTTCTTGGCTCCCTTGTCAAAAATTACCTCTCCGTAGATGTGTGGGTTTATTTCTGGGCTCTCGATTCTGTTCCATTGATCTGTGTGTCTGTTTTTGTGCCGGTACCATGCTGTTTTGGTTACAAAGCTTTGTAGTATATTTTGAAATCAGGGAGTGTGATACTTCCAGCTTTGTTTTTTTTTTTCTCAAGATTCCTTTGTCTATTTGGGGTCTTTTGTTGTTCCATATAAATTTTAGGATTCTTTGTTCTATTTATGTGAAAAATGTTGTTGGCCTATTTGCTTGTCTTGTGGCTTTAGCCTGAGGGGCAAGTTTCAGGTTTGGCACCTAGGGGCCTACACCTAGGGGCCTACAGCTCTGCTCTCAGGAAGCGTAGGCTGGTGGACGTCATCTTTGCACTCTCCCTCTCTCTCACTACAGCTCACCAGTACCTCCCAGAAAAGAGCTTATACACTTGTCTCAAGCTGCAATTTTTGTGATTGCCATCCAGGGGACAGCTCTAGGTCACATGGCTCTGGTGGCCAGTGAGGCTTACACTTGTGGTCCCAAAGGACTGTATATATTTGCGTACTTTCAAAGCTGCTGCCTGTGGGTCTAGCTTCCAATTAGCCTGAATCTAGGTGCTGACTGAGACCCCTCCCTTTGGGACACTGACAGGTCTTGGCACACCCTCAACTGCTGGGAGCTATTAAAAATATTATAGGCTACTTGGACAATCACAAAGGTTTGAGAGACAACCAAGAATTAGGGCAGGGTTCAACAACAAGTTTCATGTCCTACATGAGGCCACTATTTCAAGACTGAGAGAGGTGGTTGTTCCATCTAACACATAGAAACAAATACAGAGAGTCAAGCAAAATGAAAAAATAGAAGAATATGTCCCAAACAAATAAACAAGACAAACCCTCAGAAAAAGAGCTTAATGAAACAGAGATGAGTATTTTAGCTGGTAAAGAGTTCAAAGTAACAATCATAAAGATGCTCACCAAACTCAGGAGAAGAATGGATGGACACAGAGAGAACTTCAACAAAGAGGTAGAAAATATAAGAACGTACCAAACAGAAGAGACAGAGCTGAAGAATACAAGAACTGAAATGAAAAATACACTAGAGGGGTTCAACAGCAGAGTAGATGAAGCAGAAGAAAAGATCAGTGAACTCAAAGACAAGGCAGAGGAACTCCCCCAATCAGAGCAGCAAAAAGAAAAAAGAATTTAAAAAAGTGAGGATAGCTTAAAGGACTTATGGGACAATATCAAGCAGACTAACATTCACATTACAGGTGTCCCAAAATGAGAAGAGAGAGAGAAAGGGGCAGAAAAATTATTTGAAGAAATAATGACTGAAAACTTCCTTAATCAAGGGAAGGAAATAGACGTCTAGATCCAGGAAGCCTAGAGGATTCCAAATAAGGTGAATCCAAAGAGACTCACACCAAGACACATTATAATTAAAATGTGTAAAGTTAAAGACAAGGAAAGAATATTAAAAGCAACAAGAGAAAAACAACTTGTAATGTTCAAGGGAACCCCCATAAGACTGTCAGCAGATTTTTCAACAGAAACTTTGGAGGCCAGAAGGGAGCATGGTATATTCAAAGTGCTGAAACGAAAAAAACTTCCAATCAAGAACATGCTACCTGGCAAAGTTCTCATTCATAATTGAATGAGAGAGAGTTTTCCAAACAAGCAAAAGCTAAAGGATTTCATTATCACTAAAATGGCCTTACAAGAAATGTTAAAGGGACTTCTTTAAGGTGAAAAGAAAAGGTGCTAATTAGTAACTAGAAAAAATATGAAAGAATAAATCTCACCAGAAAGGTAAATATATAGTAAAGGTAGTGGATTAATCACTTATAAAGCTAGTATGAAAGTTAAAAAATAAAAGCAGTAAAAATAATTGTACCTACAATAATTAGTTAAGAAATATACATGACAAAAAGATGTAAAATGTGACATCAAAAACATAAAATGTGGAGGAGGAGACTAAAAATGTAGAGCTTTAGAATGCTATCAAACTTATGTTGTTACTGTATTAAAATAGACTGTTATAGATATAATTTGTTTTATGTAAGCCTCTTGATAACCACAAAACAAAATCCTATAGTAGATACGCAAAAGATAAAGAGAAAAGAATCTAAGCATACCACTAAAGAAAGTCATCAAACCACAAAGGAATAGAGCAAGAGAAGAAGAAAGAAGAAGAAGAACTACAAAACAGCCAGAAAACAATTAACAAAATGGCAATAAATACATACCTATCAATAATTACTTTAAAAGTAAATGGAAAAATTCTTCAATCAAAAAGGCATAGAGTGGCTGAATAGATAAAAAAGTAAGATCTATCTATATGTCGCCTACAAGAGACTCACTTCAGATGTAAGGACACATACAGACTGAAAGTGAAGGGATGGAAAAAGATATTCCATGCAAATGGAATACAAAAGAAAACTTGAGTAGCTATATTTATATTAGGAAAAAAAAAGACTAAAACAAAGAATGTAGTAAGAGACAACAAAGGGCATTACATAGTGATAAAGGGGTCAGTCCAACAAGAGGGATATAACATTTGTAAATATTTATGCACCCAACATAGGAGCACCTAAATATGTAAGTCAAATATTAACAGACCTAAAGGGAGAAACAGACAGCAATACAATAATAGTAGGGGACTTTAATACCCCACTTATATCAATGAATAGATCATCCAAACAGATCAATGAGGAAACTTCACCTTAAATGACACGAGACCAGAAGGAATTAATAGATATATACAGAACATTCCATCCAAAAGCAACAGAATACAAATTCTTCTCAAGTGCACATGGAACATTATCCAGGATAGATATGTATATTAGTCCACAAAACAAGTCTTAATAAATTTACAGGGATTGAAATCATATCAAGCATCTTTTCCAGCCACAATGGTACGAAACTAGAAATCAATTACAAGAAAAAAACTGGAAAATTCACAAATATGTGGAGATTAAACAAAATGCTACTGAACAACCAAGGAGTCAAATAAGAAATCGAAGGAGAAATAAAAAAATATCTTGAGACACATCAAAATGGAAATACAACATACGAAAACTTATGGGATGCAGCAAAAGCAGTCTAAGAGGGAAGTTTCTTGCCTACATCGAGAAACAAGAAAAATCTCAAATAAACAACCTAACTGTACACCTCAGGGAACTAGGAAAAAAAAGAACAAACAAAGCCCAAAGTTAGTAGAAGGAGGGAGATAACAAAGATCAGAGCAGAAATACATGAAATATAGACTAAAAAGGCAAGAAAAGATGAAGGAAACTAAAAGCTGGTTCTTTGAAAAGATACACAAAATTTACAAACCTTTATTTAGACTCACCAAGAAAAAAAGAGAGAGGATTCAAATAAATAAGATCAGAAATGATAGAGGAGATGTTACAACTGATACCACAGAAACACAAAGACTCATAGAAGACTACTATGAACAATTATATGTCAAGAAATTGGACAACCTAGAACAAATGGATAAATTCCTAGAAATATCCAACCTACCAAAAGTGAATCATGAAGAAATAAAAAATCTGAACAGACAGATTACTGGTAAGGAGATTGAATTAGTAATCAAAAACCTCTCAACAAACAAAAGTTTGGGACCCGAAGTCTTCACTGGTGAACTCTACCAAACATTCAAAGAAGAATTAATACCAATCCTTCTCAAACTCTTCCCAAAAATCAAAGAAGAGGAAATATCTCCAAACTCATTTTATGAGGCCAATATTATCCTGATACCAAAGCCAGACAAGGATGCCACAAAAAAAAAATTTTACAGGCCAACATTCCTGATAAAGATAGCTGTAAAAATCCTCAACAAAATATTAGCAAACCAAATTCAACAGTACATTAAACAAATCATACACCATCATCAAGTGGGATTTATTCCAGGCATGCAAGGATAGTTCAACATCCACAAATCAATCAATGTGATGCACTACATTAATGAAATGAAGAATAAAAATGATCATCTCAATAAATGCAGAAAAATCATTTGACAAAATTCAACATCCATTTTTGATAAAAACTCTCAACAAAGTGGGTATATAGGGAACATACCTCAACATAATATAGGCCACATATGATGAGCCAATAGCTAACATTATTCTCAACAGTGAAAAGCTAAAAGCTTTTCCTCTAAGATCTGGAACACGACAAGAATGCCCACTCATGCCACTTTTGATTCATCGTAGTATTGGAAGTCCTGGCCAGAGCAATTAGACAAGAAAAAGAAATAAAATCAGTCCAAATTGGAAGGGAAGAAGTAAAACCGTCACTTCCTGCAGATGACACAATATTGTATACAGAAAACCCTAAAGACTGCATCAAAAAACTGTTAGAACTAGTAAAAGAATTCAGTTAAGTTGCAGGACACAAAATCAGTATACAAAAATATGTTGTGTTTCTATCCACTAATAATGAACTACCAGAAAGAGAAATTAAGAAAACAATCCCACTTACAATTGTATCAAAAAGAATAAATTACCCAGGAATAAATTTAAACAAGGAGATAAAAGACCTGTGCACTAAAAACTATAAGACATTAATGAAAGAAATTGAAGAAGACACAAATAGGTGAAAAGATATTCCATGCTCATGGATTGGAAGAATTAATACTGTTAAAATGTCCATATGTCCCAAAGCAATCTACAGATTCAATGCAATTCCTATCAAAATTCCAACGACATTTTTCACAGAAATAGAACACACAATCCTAAAATTTGTATGGAACTACAAAACATCCCGAATAGCCAAAGCAATCTTGAGAGAGAAGAACAAAGCTGAATGCATCATGCTCTCTGATTTCAAACTATATTACAAAGCTATAGTAATCAAAAACAGTATGGTATTGGTGTAAAAACAAACACATAGACCAATGGAACATGAGAGAGATCCCAGAAATAAACCTATCCATATATGTCAATTAATTTACAACAAAGGAGCCAAGAATATACAATGAGGAAAAAACAGTCTCTTCAGTAGTGCTGGGAAAACTGGATAGCCACATGCTAAAGTGTGAAACTGGACCACTATCTTACCCCATACGCAAAAATTAACTCAAAATGGATTAAAATCTTGAATGTAAGACCTGAAACCATAAAACTCCTAGAAGAAAACACAGGTGGTAAGCTGCTTGACATCAATCTTGATGATGATTTTTTTGAATCTGATACCAGAAACAAAAGCAACAAAAGCAAAAATAAATGAAACTACATCAAACTAAAAAGCTTTTGCATAGTGAAGGAAACCATCAGCAAATTGAAAAGGCAATCTACTGAATGGGAGAAAATATTTGCAAATCATATATTTGATAAGACATTAGTAACCAAAATATATAAAGGACTTATACAACTCAATAGCAAAAAAACCAAACACTGATTTAAAAATGGGGAGAGGGTCTGAATAGACATTTTTCCAAAGAAGACACACAGATGGCCAACAGGTGCGTGAAAAAGTGCTCAACATAATTAATCATCAGGGAAATGCAAATCAAAACCACATGAGATATCACCTTACACCTGTTAGAATGGCTATTATTAAAAAGACAAGAAATAGCAAATGTTGGTGAAGATATGGAAAAAAGGTAACCCTTGTGCACTGTTGGTGGGAATGTAAATTGGTGCAGCCACTATGGAAAACAGTATGGAGGTTCTTAAAAAAACTACAAATAGAAATACCATATGATCCAGCTATTCCACTTCTGAGTATTTATCCAAAGAACATGAAAACACTAATTTGAAAAGGTGTCTGCACCCTTATGTTCATTGCAGCATTATTCACAATAGCCAAGACTTAGAAGCAACCTAATTGCCCATCCACAGATGAATGGATAAAGAAGATACTACTCAGCCACAAAAAAGACAAAATCATGCCATTTGTGACAACATGGATGGACCTTGAGGGTATTTTGCTAAGTGAAATAAGTCAGACAGAGAAAGACAGATACCAAACGATTTCACTCATGTATGGAAGATAAACAAACAAACACATAGATACAGAAAACAGATTGGTCGCAACCAGAGGGGAAGGGGGTAGGGGAAGGTGAAAGGGGTAAAGGGGCACATATGTTTGGGGATGGATGGAAACTAGACTTTCGATGGTGAATGCAGTCTATACAGAAGATGAAATGTAATGATGTACACCTGAAATTTACATAATGTTATAAACCAATGTGACCTCAATAAAATAATCAAATAAAATAAATATAATGTTGGATGAGATCCTTGAACAGAGAAAGGACATTAAGTAATAATTAAGGAAATTTGAATAAAGAGTGGGCTTTAATAAGAATGTTAATAAGAATGTATTAATATTGATTCATTAATTGTGATAAATATACCCTTCTTATGTAAGATAATAATAGAAGAAAATGGATATATGGGGACTCTCTACTATCTTGACAATTTTTCTGTAAATCTAAAACTATTCTAAAATAAAAAATTTATTAAAAAGAAAAGTTGGGGTGCCCAGTGTGAGGTTCAAACCCTTCACTCCTCAGGGAGAAGCTCCGATTTGAGCTCCCTTCTGATTGTGGGTCGCCACACCTGCAGTGGAGTTTAGGGTGAGCTTGTGTCCCAGACTCTCCTACCCACTTCAATGTGGTTTTCTTCTTGTTTGCCCATATGTAGTCATTGCTCGGCCAGCCTTTAGGTTTTTTTCAGAGGAAATTGTTCCATATTTACAGTAGCTGTAGATTCAGTGTGTTTATGGAAGGATGTTAATTCAAGATCTTCCTACGTCACCATCTTTTCCTATGTTTACTTTTTCAAGAAACTACCAAACGGCTTTCCAAAGTGGCTGCACTATTTCCTGTATTTACTACCTTTGATTTTTGTAATTTTTGCAAGATTAGTTGCACCATGTTTGTTAAGAAACAGAAAATTATTCATGGCAGTATAGAGTAGTTATGTAGCAGATACTGTCATGGTACAACCAGATTCTCCTTTAGGACTGAGAGATCTTATCCCTTCAGCTTCCAGGAGCATTGCCAACTGACAGTCCTCGGGTGTCAGCCCTCTTCAGAAACTGCCCTTGGTTAAAGAGTCACCTCATTCATGACCATGGGCTCTTCCCCGGGGACAGTCGGTATCCAATGAGTGGTTGATGTGAGGCTGTGAAGGCATGATCTTCTTGCACCAACTCAGGATAATTCTGATGGTGCCATCCAGCTTCAGAGCTTTGAGGTTGATTAAGGCCCTTGTTGGAACTGCATTGCAGTCTGACCCCTGCGTTCTTTCTTCCCTTCCTCTAGAAGAAAGATCGATCCCAGAACACTCTCTAATAAACTTTCTGCACATTACTCTCCATCTCTGAGTTGGCTCTTGGAGGAAACCAGCCTTGAAAGCAATAAATTGCTACCTTTAAAATATTGTAGATTACATTTACACTTGTCTTATTAAGTAGATCCCTCTACTGGCAAGAATCAGAGTATTTTCTTGAAGCCTGAAGTCAAATTCCAATCCCTGCATAGAAATCAGCTTCTGTTATCTCAGTATTTACCAAGAGAGGGCAGTGAGATGCCAGTTAAACTAGCAGCCATGTGGTGAGAATAAAGGAGAATTTAATTATCACAGAAATTCCCAGCACTTTGTTCTCCAAAAAAAATTTTTTTGTTATATTATCCTGAGAGATCTGTAGGATATGTAGGAGTAAACTTCATTTAGTATGTTCCAAAAAAAAAAAGCAGAATTCTAAGGAACTCCTTTTTTAAGGACACTTCTGAGCATAGGCTGTGGTTTTCATTTTTAATTAATTAATGTTTCAATTGATGGTATAGAAGCATTTGAACCAAGTGGATTTTTTTAATCCAGTCAAGAGTGAATTATAAAATCAGAGAATGTTAGACTTCAGAGTTTATCTAGTTCAACTTCCTTATTTTGTAGGTGGAAATAATGGCATGAAACACTCGGAGTGGTTGGTTCAAGAGCACCGAGGAGATCCAGGACTAAAATTCGGTGGAATGCTTTTTTCACTATACCCTGCTCCCCTTCTTCTATTATAGGACTTGGGTTAGTTCTAGTTTTTCAGGGAGTTAAAAGTATTTTTTCATAATGAAAAACACTACAGAGATCCTCATGGATGTGATTGGTGATGGATGTTAGCATCGGTGTATCAGGCTATGATATTTTCAGTGACTTTGAGTTTGGGATATTCCAGGACTTGTTTTCTTCTTCTGTATTTCCAGTCATTTTTTGATACTACTGTTATCAATATTTTTGATATGTGTAACTATTCAGATTTAAAAATATTTTCTATTTGCTATCTTGACAATTGCATAATTAGTGGTCAGATTCAGTTGACCAGTTTCCATTTTGCATGATTTGGTTTTACTTTGTGGTGTCCAAAACCCTTCTCCTGGGTGAAATGCTTGTTTAAGCATGTACAACCGAGCCAGTCTGATGGCCTAGTGGTTAAAGTTCTGCGCACTCTGCTTCGGTGACCTGGGTTCCGCTCCCGGATGTGGAACCACACCCCTCATCTGTCAGTTGCCATGTTGTGGTAGTGGCTCACATAGAAGAACTAGAAAGACTTACAACTAGAATATACAACTATGTACTGAGGCTTTGGGGAGGGGAAAAAAAAAGGAAGAAGATTGGCAATAGATGTTACCTCAGGGCAAATCTTTCCCAGCAAAAAAAAAAAAAAAGAATGTAAAATCATCTAGGGAAGTTCTTAACCAAGTGAAAATCAAATAACTACTCCCTTCATCTTTGTTAATATTAATATTAAATTATCTAACATCATTGCTTGGCAAAGCTAGGAACTATCCTGCTACCGACCTGATTAATTTTTTGTGTGTGTGTGTGAGGAAGATCAGCCCTGAGCTAACATCCATGCCAATCCTCCTCTTTTTGCTGAGGAAGACTGGCCCTGAGCTAACATCTATTGCCAATCCCCGTCCCTTTTTTCCCTTTTTCTCCCCAAAGCCCCAGTAGATAGTTGTATGTCGTAGTTGCACATCCTTCTACTTGCTGTATGTGGGACGCTGCCTCAGCATGGCCGGACAAGTGGTGTGTCAGTGCGTGCCTGGGATCTGAACCCGGGCTGCCAGTAGTGGAGCGTGTGCACTTAACCACTAAGCCACGCGGCCGGCCCCTGGACCTGACTAATTTTTAATACCAGTTATATTTAGGAAGCTTCCCACGTGCTGGTGTCCTTTGTTCAAATCCGAGACAAAGTTCAGTGCCATTTATTTTTTGATGACCTTCTTCTTGCCATGAATTAAAATTCCCCCTACACTCAATTCCCTTTTTCTCTGCAAATATGTACCCTTGTTGTGGCAGAATCCTAAAGAATTATGAAGTGTAATTATAAATGCATTGCTTATTAGATGGTTTGAGTTTTCACTTTATCAATGTGCTTTGAGTTTAAGTGGTGTATGTATGAGACAAAGGTGAGAGAGAGAAAAAGAGAGAGAGAGGAAGAAAAGAGAAGAGAAGAGAGAGAGACCTTTTTTCTGTTGGTCTCCCTGTTTGTTTTCTTCTAGCTTCAGACCTGGAGCCACTTTCTCACCTACAGTGTCAGTCATACTTCAATGATTAATTCTTTCAATAATGAGGCTTCTTTTTAAGGAGCCCAAAGCCATTGACTCAGCCTTAGTTTAGCATAAATTTAGCTTTCCTGATGGCCCACCTCTGACCCGTTTCTTCATTTGTTCCCTCTGAACCTTGGGTAAATGATCTAGCTTTGCTGAGCTTTGGTTTCCTTATATATAAAATGTGATTAAAAATACCTGTCTCATAGCATCAGTGTGAGGATTAAATGAGATGTTAGCTATAAAATGCTTAGCACATAACACTCACTTAATATGTGGTATCAGTACTTCATCATCAGCTCTTCACCTTCAAAAACTTCCCTCTTTTAGACTGTCATTTACACAGAGTGTAGATAACTAAGAGCAGCTTGTATTATGAATATTATGCACCCTATGATTCCCACTCCATCCCCAAGAGGATGAAAATTTAGTAGGGCCAAATGCTCAAACAGAAGGGATTCATTCTGACTGGCATTAACTGGTCGGATGGAAGGATCTCATGGAGTGTCTTTGTTAGTTTCTTCATGGCTTCCAAAATTATTCCACAGAAAGAATTTTCCTATTTTGCCTTTGGCCATGACTGTTGGGCTTTGGGAAACTTGAATTTTTGATTGTCAGAATGACTACTTCCCCCATTCCTTCTTCCTTCCCCTGCTCTGGCCTTTATCTCCTCTCCTCTTCCCTGTTAGTGCTGCCTTATCTTCTGCATATACCAACTAATTTGAAATTTGGCACTTTTGTTAAAATTACCTTATGTTTTCATGTCTCTACTAAACATCTTTTAATTATGATTCATGACTAAACTAAATTAAAATTACATTTCTGGGGGCTGGCCCATTGGCGCAAGTGGTTAAGTGCGCGTGCTCCACTGCGGTGGCCCAGGGTTCACCGGTTCGGATCCTGGGTGCGCACCAATGCACTGCTTGGCAAGCTATGCTGTGGCGGTGTCCCATATAAAGTGGAGGAAGATGGGCACAAATGTTAGCCCAGGGCCAGTCTTCCTCAGCAAAAAAAGAGGAGAATTGGCAGATGTTAGCACAGGGCTAATCTCCTCACAAAAAAAAGAAAAAAAAATTACATTTCTGTATTTAAGGCTTGAAAATTTGCAATTCTGTAGTTCCAATACATTGTAATGTATACTTTTATATGTGCATGTTGCTAATAATGGACTAGTTAAGCACTTAGATTTCTGAAATATGACCCTATAATTCTTTCATTCTTTAAAAGAAAAAGGTCATATTTTATTACTTAAAAATAAATTGGGAAGACTTAAATATATATGTATTACAAAATACTGTAATTTGGGGAGTAGGTAAGCTTGGGGCAATTAACAGAGACACCACTATGAGATTTTAAATGTCATTTGTGAAAAAGCGTTTTGTACACTATAAAATGTTATTTATATATGAGGAATCATAATCATTATTGCCAGAAAAAAAAATTGACAAACCACACTCAAAGTCACTGTTATAAATATAACTATAGAAATTTTAAAGGAACAAAAATGTGGCCCACAAGTTTGTGATCTCTGGCTAAAGGTTTGGCTAGATTATCTTTTTTTTTTTTTTTTGTGAGGAAGATCAGCCTTGTGCTAACATCTGCTAATCCTCCTCTTTTTTTTTTTTGCTGAGGAAGACTGGCCCTGGGCTAACATCCATGCCCATCTTCCTCCGCTTTTATATGGGACACCGCCACAGTATGGCTTGCCAAGCGGTGCGTCGGTGCGCGCTCGGGATCTGAACCTGTGAACCCTGAGCCGTCACGGCGGAGCGCGTGCACTGAATCGCTTGCACCACCAGGCCGGCCCCTTGGCTAGATTATCTTTAAGATAGCCCTGAGATTCTCTGAAAACACAAGCAGGAATTCAAAAGTAACAAAAAAATTAGTGCAACCAGGGTTCTCCCTGCTCCTGCCAGGTACAGAGGACACATTTTTGTCCTATATATTAATTGATGAGAGCTGGGGTCTGGTGTGTTAGAAATTGCTGCAGTAATGATGTCTGATATTGGTTAAGTATCACTTTTACAGTTTGAAAGTGAGGGCTCTTCTTCCCTGATGTACCCCTACCATTTACAATGAACCTAGTTTCTTATGATGTACTTCGTAACAGTATCCATTTTATCACTCAATTAACCAAGCTTGATGGAAAACCTAAACAGGGTGTTATTTCTATCAGAATAAAAGCACTTTAAAGGTAGTCAAAGGGCAGCTCAATTAGACGTTTGCAAGTCACATCTATGGAAAAATAAAATGTGTGCCTTTACCTGCTGTTTTTTCTTTATAAAAAAGTGTTCTGATGCTGTAAATCAGAAAAACATTTATGGCTCACCAAATTTTCGTTACCCCAAACTCCCTTTTTCTATGTTTGTTAGTGTAGTAATGCTTGATGACAGGAAAGGGACTCTGGCATTTTGAAGAGGCTTAATACCAATGCTGTGGTTTCTGGTGGCTCTTTGATTAAAAGCCTCGTTGTTCCTTTCCAGAGGCTCGCTAATTAGCTCAGGCTCTGGCCTAGAGTATTGTGCATGGCTGTATTTAACCGCCTGGGAAGTGGCTCTGGAAAGCGCTGGCTCAGCGTAAGTAACTGGGTTGTGTCCTGGCTGCCTTTTGGGTGAGAGCTTTATTTTTAACTCTGCTCCCTATTTCAGAGGATTGCTGAAGTCAGATCTTAGTGAGGAGAGCTCAGTTTCATTGTTAGACCTTTGTTTCCTATTTGGTAGGGTTCATAACCATTTTCTTCTCTTTTGCCATTAGGAGAAGGAAATAAAATGACAGAATTCTCTGGGAAAGGGTTCTGTGCATAATACTAAAGATTTGATATATATTTTCCTGAGATTTTTAGAGGATCAACTCTATCTTTCCTTTGGGTCTTCTATCATTGAATGATAAAATAAATAAAGTTAGCAATTCAATTGCAATCTTCAGGGTGGGAAAGGGATTATAAATATGTAGAAAATGACACAGCTTTACCCCCTAAGAGCACATAACTAACTATAACATAAAACAGAATGAAATAAGGATCAGAGAGGAGTGTTCATAATATGCCTTGAGAACTCAGAGAACTTAATAAGGGGATGAGGGAATGTTACCTCGAAAATGTGGTGTGTGAGTGGGGTCTTTAAAGATGAAAAGGATTTCATAGGCAAAGAATAGACTGAGGCTGTTTCTCAGTCAGTGAGCTGAGTGGAAGAAGACAGGAGTCGTGAGAGCACTTGGTGGGTTGCTGGAATGGAAATGGGCCAGTGTTGATGAGCATGGGGTACATGGTTGGGTGTACTAGGAGACAAAGCTAGAGAGACAGTTTGGGGCTGGATCAAGGAGGGTCTTGAATCTGCTAGACTAAGGAATTTTATAGTACTAGATCTCTCACCATAGAGTTTGGAACCAATTGAAATATTTTTTTCTTTGCTTTTTAGAAAACATCAGACACCTTTTCCTCAAATTATTTTGGAGTCATGCTCTTGGTTTCAGAGCAATACATTTTAGTGAAGCAGAAATCATTTGAAAGACTAATTCATGATGTCATTTGTCTTATTTAGTAATCTTCAGGAGTGACTTTTAAAGTGATCAAATGAGATAATATACATGGAGAGACTTGAAAAAGGATACCATCTATTACGAATGGGAGATTCTCTTATTCTGAAGGAAATCCTTGACCTTTATGTTATCATATCCACATTTATTTAAAACTTTGCATCGCTTTTCTTTTCCTTTACTCCATGCCTTCCACTGTCATTTAAAAAATAAATGCAATATAATAGCATTACAGAAAGTTTGGAAACAGATGGGAAAACACACCTACTGGCCCCCTTCTCATAGAGCTATTGCCATCGCCGTGGCCCTGGGTTAAGGCCAAGTTGGATTTTGATTGTTTTTGCCAACCTGGTATTCATTCCCTTTTCTTCCTTGAGTAGCAGGCTGATTTTCCATGGAGAAACAAAGTACTGTTGGACCAGGTGATTGGGTGGAACTGACCTATTGCTACATCTGGAAAGATCCTGGCATGGCCAAATGGGCAGTTGCATCATCCTGGTTATGATGATTGGCTTAGGGATGGGCATGTAGTCAAGCCAGACCATTCAGAACCACAGACTTAATTCTATGACTTTTGTTGGAACTTTTGGAAAAGAAGTATGCTTTTCCACTGGAGTTGCTGAGGAAATAGAATATAAGCCTAAAGCTGCTGTTAGCCATCTTGCTACCACTTGGGTAAGAATGAGGCCACCTGGCAGGAGAGCAGAACGAAGAGCCAGAGAGAGAGAGAGAGTTCTGATGACCTTGCTTGACTACCAGCCATACTGGAAATTGGCATTATAGTCATGGATATTTTTTAGTTGTGTCTGCCAATAATTTTCTTTTTTGCTTTGGCCACTTTGAACTATATTTCTGTCACTGATGAACGCACATAGAGAAATACTCGAGGCGTTAGAGTTTGAACTCAGAGGAGGAGGAACGTTACTGGGAACTGAAGTGGTTTGGAAAGTTGTAATGTTGGAGACGGTGTTTATAATGAGCTTTGAAGAATGGCTAGGATTGCTTTGTTATATGTTCCTGGGCTGAGGAAAAGGCACTTCCAGGTACCCTTAAGGTCAGTTTTTAGGAAAAGAGGGGTGGCTACCCCACTTTTCAGCTGTCTGCCTGGGGTGAGATATATGGTAGACCTACTTGTGCTTATAGCAGCTCTGAGTGCAGAGAGAAGATTGGAGATGTGGTCAGTTTTGACCATTTTTATGAGAAGAGGGACAGACTAAGTTATGTGCTTGATTTTCTTCCCTTTGTTCTCATCCCAGAATATTTTTTCTAGTATAATGTGGCTAAAATAAACATCAAGGACAGCCGGAAAGGACAACCTGTAGGCTGTTTACAGAAATGGAGTGGGATACTTGTTGCAGACTTTTTGGACCAAAGGGTAAAAATATCTCCTGTCCCACCAGCTCTCTCTCTGCATCAGTGCTCAAGTGCCAGTAGCACAGGCGCTAATTGTGGCACCTTTGGGAGAAGTCTCTGTCTGGCACTGAGGCTGCTCTTCTACTACACACCAGAAGGGGAAGCAGAAGTGCAAGTGGACAGATTTTTCCAAGCAGGCTTGAGCTCTGATGTTCTTCACACTGCTGACTCGGGCATCATTCTTGCTGTCGAGCTGTGATTGCAATCATGATCTCCGCAGGCATATCACAGCTCCAGTTATACTGCAGATGGTTGACACCCAAGCCAACAGAAAACGTGCATAATCCGTGGGCTAACAGATCCTTACAAATCCTCTAGAGACAGCAAGACATACAACCATGCCCAAGCTGTTTTAATTTCTGCAAATTCCAAACAGATTAGACAGCAAAGGATCAAAGGCAGGCATTTAAGTAACAATAAAAAGATAGACTGATTATATATTGGAGGGGCTTTGCATTTTTAAATGAAATATATCTCTTTCTTCCCTTCACTGGTCCTCTTATCTAGCTCTGAATCCCAAACCAAATGTTACTACTCTAATAAGTCCTAGTTAAACAGAGTGTTTCTCTCTGTCTCTCTCTCTCCTTTTTTTTTGCATGTTATTCATTCTGCCCTTTTGAGAAAATCACATAAAGGCAAACACAAAAGCAATCAAGGTAAGCTGGTACAGTGGGAGGATCACTAGCCTGGGACTCTTGAGACATGTTTTCCTCCTAGCTTTGTCTTTACACTTTGTGGCCCTTAGTTTCCCAATCTGTAAAATGTCAAACTAGGGTCAGTGTATTAGTTTGTTATTGTTGCTCTAACAAATGATCATAAACTTAATGGCTTAAACAATATAAATTTATTATCTTATAGTTCTATAAATCAGAAGTCCAATATGGATCTCATTGAGCTAAAATCAAGGTGTCACCAGGGCTGTTTTCCTTTCTGAAGGCTCTAGGGGAGACCGTGGTTCCTTGTGCGAAATATGACATGAGTGGAACCATATTAAAATAGAGCCAACACAGCTATTTCAGAGGAATTACCTTGCATGTCTTGTTTTCTTTATCTTCCAAACTGAACCAAACCACCGAAATTCCAAGAAGTCAGTAAGGACAAGAATATCCTATTTGTAAGGACTGATAAAACTGAACCAATCAGTGAAGTACAAGTCTAGCCTGTTGCCTGATGACTGAATCTCAAGCCAATCTATGAAGTACAAACCTAGCCTTACCTCATCTAGCACCAGTGAACTCTTCTTTAATACAACTCACCTCATCCTCCCTTTTTCCCATAAAAACCCTAAGCCCCTCTCCTGTAATCAGAACATGTTTTGTTTTTCTACCTTAATCTGTATCCTCCGAATTGCAATTCTAATTGCCCAAATAGATATCTGCTGTTTAAATTGTAGTGATTTTTCCTCAGTTGACATTTCCCTTTTCTAGCTTCTAGAGGCCACTGTGTTTCTTGGTTTGTGGCCTCCTTCTTCCGTCTTCAAAGCCAGCAGCAGCAGGTCAAGTCCTCCATCCTGTCTCTCTGACCTACTACTCTTCTGCCTTTCTCTTCTGTTTTTAAGGACTCATGTGATTATATTAAGCCCACTAGGATAATCTCCCCATCTCAAGGTCCTTAACCTTAATCACATCTGCAAAGTCCCTTCTGCTATGTAAGGTAACATATTCACAGGTTCTTGGGATTAGGTCATGGACATCTTTGGGGAGGGTGCAGCATTAATCTGCCTACAGGTTAGTGAACCTTAAGTCTCTATCGATATTGAACTCTGTCTGTGGAAGCTTACTATCTTCCCAGCACTGTCCTACAAATCAAGAATATGATCTAAGTACAACCCAGATTCAACTCAATTTCTGATAACCGGGGCTACACTGGTAACCAAAAGGTTGTAGGGGAGTGGAATGTGCCACCCCAAAATGTGTCTCTTTGGCTTGATTATTTGGGGCTAATTATTTTTGAGAACAAAAGACTCAGGAAGAATCTTTGACCTTCCCCCTGACTGCCTAAAAGAATTTAAGATAGAAGGTCTGTTCTGGGAAGGAGCTATCACCACAGATAACTATAATATAATATGGACTAGGTGGGGTAGACAGGGAGGAACCTAGCAAGGCCCCTTTGATCTAAGTCCTTTCCATGTCCCATTGTCTCTGCCAGGCACGGCAAACATTTGTTTACTAAACATTTGCTTTTCCATCTCCACGTGAATTGCCTTCCTCCCCTTTGAAGTCCCAAACCACTAGCCCCAACATCCTCTTTTGTCTTTAGCTGAAGGTGGTATTTAAGGTGGTAGCTTTGGCCATTTTGGAGTTACTCAGTTTTCCTGGGTTTCTTTCATGTATATATATTATTAAACTTTGTTTGATTTTTCTCCTGTTATTCTTTCTCACGTCAATTTAATTCTTAGACCAGCCGGAAGAACTTAGAAGGGAAGAGGAAAATTTCTTCCTCCCCTACAAGGCCAAGTTAGGCTCATAGTCATATAGATTGGCCTACATGTTTTGAAAATGTCTGTTTAATTGAAAATTTTTAAATTGGGAGATTTCACACTTAGACATAAGTTTCTAGCTTCTCTTGAAGGAACAACAACAACAACAACAACAAAGTGGGAGAATTTGGTAACACTAGGGCTTTTTTTTTTCTTGCATGGCAGCAATTAGCCGGAATTGAGTAGTGCTTATTGGTTATCTTCTACAGACAGGAATTTTGTTCCTGCTATTTATATTACTTGCTTGGTCCTTGTGTAAGCATTTGAGTTTTCAAGCTCTGTTCTATCCCTTCTGTTACTTCAACTTGACTATAAAATTGATCTTCACCCTGATAACCCAGAAGTACTGCAAATTCCTGAGTCATTAATTATGCTTTATTCATTAATTATTGAGCTAGACAAACAGATTATTGTCTTTCGTCTCTTTTGGTTTTTTTTTCCTGGTTCAAAAACAATACATATATTATGACGTTTGAGAAAACTTTCCAATTCACCACCACTACACCCCTCCCTTGAGCATTGCAGTTAATTGAGGTTTTCAATATAATTGACTTCCTTCCATTTGTAAAGAAATATTTAAAAAATGGTAACTTTTGTCTCTAAGTAGTAATTTATGGGTTGTTTTAATAGCTTTCTTTTTGAAAATGTATTTTCCAGCTATCCTAAGTACAAGTGATACTTTTGTAATCTGAAAAAATTTAATAGAAGTTATTTATTTCATAAACATCCTTTTGCCACTAGGCTTTGTGCTGCTGCTATTGAGCTCGAGGCAAAGAGAGTTGAATGGAAAATTATTCATTGCTTGGTATTTTGAGACTTGCAATTCCCTTCCTAGATTATACAGAGCAGTTTTACAACCCAAAAGGCAAGGTGCTGAGATTTATTGATAGAAAAAAACAAAATAAAAATAAAAACCAAATCATAGTCTAAGAAAGCCACATATCCCACACCTAATCCAAATATTACTTTGATGAAAAGGCAGAAACATGTAAATAATTCACATTTGAGATTTTCATATTATGTTGAATGACCATATTATTTTAAATAATTGCAGACTCCCCAACAGCTGTCTTTTTGTCTTATTTAATATATAGGTTAAATAGGGTGCTATTAATTAAAATTAAAATTATAATAACTGTGAAAGTACAGGAACAATGGAAAGAAATTTGCTAGAGATAAGCAAGATTCATCTTCAACTTATGATCCTTTTTTGAAGGGAACACAAGAGATGGAAAGTGAACCAAGAATTAGGCACATAAATTGAGTTTATGTCTTAAAAGCTTTTTAACAGTGCCTTTTTTCTCTTTTTACACTGCAATTCTTTGGACATATAAAATTTAGTTGGAAATTTAAAAAATTGAAAACCTTTATGGAAAAGCACATAATAAAGTCTAATTGGTGATGAATTACATTGAAAGTTAGATGGTCTAAGTCAAATTCTCTCATTCTGTTTTCAGAAGAACAATGAGCCACTGGAAAGGTTGGCAGTTTAGATGAGATTACACCATTAACACTTTTGTTGTGGGGTGCAGTTTTTGTGTTTACATATAAAGAAACAGAGGTGCAATTTCAGATTATCCATTGACTGCTTGAATATTCACCAAGTGAGGCAATTTGCAGTTTTTCCTCTTGGAAGTAGAGTTCCTTGCTTTGCTACGATTTCCCCCTGTACCTGGTGAAAAAACAGTTTTTCCCCTTCGTTGAAGGGGTTGGCTGGGTACATGTAGCACATTGGGAAGAAAGTGGTTTGATGGAAACTGCTTGAGGTTGTAACTTTCAATTTTCCTAGTTTTCGTTCTCTCTCTGAGACCTCTGAGTTCATTGTACCTGTAGGAAAGGCAAAGAGGCAGGCTGGTAATGAGCTTGGCTGCGTTCATTCCCCACTCCTGCCACTCAGGGTTTTATTTTTCAATATTTGAAAGTTCAGCAGCTTCAAAAAGGTGAATCTATTTAGGGATTACTTTATTATGTATTTTTGGATAATAGATAATGTGGGCAGGTTGTACAAATGTTTTTAAACAGCTCATGGTATGTGTGTGTGTGTGTGTGTGCATGCGCACACGCGGGTGCATTTGAAGGGGAATCCAAACCTCCTACAGAACTATTATTTGCTACTTTTTTGTTGACTTTAACGGGGAAGTGGTTGTCCCAGAGATAACACTTACATGGCCCAAGGAGAAGAAAAGGACATAGTTCAAACATTTAATTCTATCTCCATTTTGCAGATACTGTATATTTTGTAGGAAATAAAGATCTTTCTCAGGAACGTGCTAATTTTCTTTCGGGTAAAACAACCCAAATTACCCATTTTTTCATTTAATTAAGCCAATGGTATAAGGACAATGAGGAAATTAGGATGGAAACTACCACTGTATATAGTATACTTGGTTTTGGGGCTTGGTAGAATGCACAGTTCATAGCCGAGAAAAGTTCCCTAGATATTTGGTTTGCTAAATGTCAAAGACAACTGGCACTCCCCTCTGCTAGAGAATACAGCTTATTTTTCCCACTAAGTTTGCATGCCAATCCATTAGGAAGATACCTCCTGAGTTAGGGGCAGGAGACCCCCTCTGTCATGTGGGCTAAGTGACTCCAGGCACATCAGCAGATGCCGCTCAAAGCGAAAAGTAGGAAAAAGGGACGAAAGCTGCCATGGCCCGTGGTTCTCTGTGTGTCTCCCTGATCCTACGTCAGGCCTCTTTGAATGCACTGATCTTCTCAGCAAGTCTGCAGGCCCCAGTTTTCCTCCATACCACGTGTAGGGTCTAGGAACATGTTTCTCTCACAGACCCTTTCTCTGCCTATACTTTCCCGCTGTCTATAACCATCCTCTTTCTCTACTACAGCCGGCCCATGTTGGTGGAGTATACTCTGAAAGATCGCATCCTCCTAGGATTCCAACTGGAAGCAGGAGAAAAGTGTCTTATATTCTTGGATCCTCCAAGTATAGCTGAGGGGAGGGATGTTTCTGGTACCCATTCTCTCATCCAGGAATGAAACTCTGGGTCTGTGGGGATGTGTGGGAGGGCATGAAACTTACATCTAACTTTTTTTCTCTCAGCTCCCTAATCCAGCCTAGGAATGGTTTTGAGGTCTTTCCTTTGTAGTGGGAAATTGCTCTGGTATCATATCCTATATCTTTTCTACTCCACTGGTTACAGGAAAAAACAAACAAATAGATGCCTTGAATTAGTCAGTCTCTGGTTTTTAATATAAAGGGAAATTGCTAGAATGTAGAAAATCTTTTTTTCCCTCCTAAGTACATGGCTCTCACAGTTGAGACCTATTGCTTTCATGACTTACACTTTTTATGACTTAAAAAAGTTGAGGTCAAGCAATGACTTTGTTTTCTGCCCTTCAGCAGTGGATGCTTCAGCCTTAATGGAGAGAGGATCACGGGGACAATAAGACTTATGCAGGATGCAAATGTGTCAGACAATATTCAAAATGTTGTTCTGTCTCATCAATACTGCTTATATCAAGAGCCATAATAATGGCACCACCACAATTTATATTTGTGTATCAATTTGCATCTTACAAACTATTTTGTTAAATTAACTATATTAATTAAATTAAAATTAACTATTTTACTTCCTTCCACAGTTTTGCAGTTTTTTTAAATTCCCTTTTTGTATGAGGGGATTAAGACTCAGAGAGGTCAAGGGGCTATTCCAAGGTGACCTATGTGGTGAGTTTTCAATTCTAGGCAGGAACTGAAGCATTCTGATTCCAAATACTCTTTGTACTTCATCAAAGTCTTCGTTTCTGGAATAATAGGTCTTGCAGCGACTTGTCTGCGTCATTACATTCTTTTGCTTGATGCTTTTCTAGGCCTCATGGGCCACTGCTCTTCCTTCAGTTCTTGACTGACTCCTTCCTTGTCTATGTTGAAATTGCTCCTCTGATTTTAGTCTAGATATCAGCTGCTTGCTCCAGCTCATGTCTTGCTTAGTCTACGATAAATATAAGTCCATCCCCTGCCCTCAGCTAGCATTCCAGATCTCTACCTGGGCTTCTCACCCCATCTAATTCTCCTCTGCCTGTTTATTATAGTAGATTATAATCAGATTTCCTGAAGGATTAATGTAGTGACTAGTGAACACTGTTACTTTCCAAAATCCTGAGTTCTAATTTTAGAACCTAATGTTGAATTGAATTGAATATTGAATTAATAGGCTTACATAGAAATCTTTATTGGTATTTTGGGGCCTGTTGATTTCAGTGTAGCATAGATTTGAAGAGTTGAATTAATGATTTTTGCTGTTCTTGGGAATATCAAGGACATTTGCTCAGAGTAGACTAGGCCAAATGTGGAAATTGTAGAACACATGTTCCTAAGTACTGTATCTTTCATGCAATGGATGTTGCACAGTGAATTAATTAGTTGGCCTTGACTTTGGTCCCCCTTCTGCTGCTGACTCATTGTTTCACCATCTGGGCAATGGGGCAGTGCAGAATATATGCCTCCTTTGCCATGTATTGTCATATTGTTTTACTGTTTTCTAGAATCCATTTAAGTAGGAGGATGGAAGTTAATTCTTAAAACACAAAGTCAACTCATAGATATGCCTTGAAATCAATTGCACATGTTTTATGCTTAAAGCTCCATAGTTGCTAGGGACTCATTAACCCTGAAACAATTTGGGTGAACTTAATCAAAAATGAATTTTGTAAGAAAATATGTAATTAAAAAAACAGTGGATGCATGACCTACAGAATTAGTGCTGTATTTCCTCAGGTTGCTGTTGTATTTGCCCTTATTCTTGTGTCATAGGGAAACATGGAAATATCAAGATTTGGGAGACACTTGTTTATTTTATTTTATTTTATTTTATTTATTTTTTTTTTTAAAGATTTTATTTATTCATTTTTTTCCCCCCAAAGCCCCAGTAGATAGTTGTATGTCATAGGTTCACATCCTTCTAGTTGCTGTACGTGGGACTCGGCCTCGCGTTGGACGGAGAAGTGGTGCCTCGGTGCGCGCCCGGGATCCGAACCCGGGCCGCCAGCATCAGAGCGCGCGCACTCAACCGCTAAGCCACGGAGCCGGCCCTGGAGACACTTGTTTAAAGTTGGCAACTTAACCACTTATCTTGGTGGCTTGTGAAGTATCTTCAATTAAAAGACATCAGGAAGCAGAGAGAAAAACAAAAAGTTCAGATGACAATGGCAACTAAAAAGGAGTGATTGGGAGTTTCTAATGAATCTCCATATCATAAGGTCATTTACCAAGGCCAGCTTTTATACAAATTGTGGCCAAAGATATGAAAATGTAATTACATCAGTGGACAAAGTAACAAAAGGTTGTGGAGTCTGGAGGAAGTATTTTAACAGGATTCTCTATCACAGAAACAAAGGCAGATGTATTCAGCAGAAGTAATACAAGTCAGCAACTGGTTCCCACTATGTGCCAGAATAGATCCTGATAATTACCAAAAATTTGAGTAGACCTCAGAAAGATAGATACAACTCTGCTAAGAGAATCGGATCACAATTTTAGTGAATTAGTTATCAGAATTTTAAGACTCTTATAGGGTTACAGATTTGAAATAGACTGTGAATGAGAGAGATACACTGTCACTTGGGGTAGTTAAAATAAACTATTTTGATTCTTTAGAATGCCATGTTTTCCATTTTTCCTCCTTAGACTCTCAATACCTTTTTTGCTTTTATGTTTGCTTTTAATTTGAGGGACAAAATTGTAATTTGTTACATATCACGATACTGTGTATGCGGTAGGCATTCAATAACTATTTGTTAAATTGAATGAATGACTGAATCAATCAGTAATTACAGTGAAAATACAGGGATTATGTTATTGTAATGCCCTGTAGTTTTGTATTTGCTATGATTGCTGTTGACTGTCCAGGATTATAGCAAAAATTGATTGAGGTCCTGGAGCATTTAGAGCTGACTTTAGGGTTTGATATTTCAGAATGACAGTTTGTGGAGAAAGGGATGTATTTACTATTAAAAATATAGATGGGTAGCCACCTAAATACCTTTACAATTAACCTTTAAAAAAAATACTTCGTCTTCTGTGTGTCTCTCTGAAACTTTCTGCTCCCAACAGGGCCGCTTTAGACAATGCCATCACTCATCTGATGTTTTCTGTGAGTTATGCTTATCTGCATTTGAAGCCATTTGTACAAAAGTGGGAGCAGTTTAATTAGATTTTTAAAAAGCAGCAGAGATTTTGGGTTGGTATAATCCAGGTGCTTCTTTTCCCTGTCATTCAAGTGTGATTTTGGTAGAAAAGACTCCTAGAGCCAATTAGCTGCTTTGAGCATTGAAGCCACCTTAACCAAAAGGAGAGTTGCAGACCAATGAATCTTTTCAGTTATTCCCCAGATGACACACTGTTCAGCTAGTGACCAGATTATTTCAAGAAAAAGGTATTCATTTCTAAGATTCAGAATATTGCTCAATCATGACAACATGTGTAGAAAGGAAAGAAGCATCATGTAAAATCCAGGAAGGGAATAACAGAAACATATAGAAAAGGCCACTGTGGCTGTGTAATGTGCATGTGGAACAGAAATCAGAAGTATTACCCTGTTAGTAAAAGATATTAGGTGTTGGTAGATATAAGGGAGAAGGTACAGAAATGAATATTTATTTTGCCAGGATCCATGTTCTTTCACACATGTCTTCTCATTTAATCTCCTTAACAACTTTGAGAAGTGGGCAATATTAGCCCTATTTATCTTGTATACAGAAGGAAATAGCAGTGCACAGAGATTGAATAATTGACCTAATTCAAGCTGTTGGTAATACAGCCAGGATTTGAACCTGAGGTGATTCCTTATCCCTCCCACCTGAAGCATCTCACGCAATGAGTGTTTCCCAGTTGACACTCTGCTCTTTGCAGGTTTCTCCTGACGTTTCTTGAGTCTCTAGGTCAGATTTCCTTAGAATGTTGAACTTTCTAGTCACAAGAGGTGTAAGCCCCTCTGTGGCTACCAGTGTACAGTTTTGTCCTCCTGCCCTGAGCCAGGGGGGCACAATCAAGGTTGAAGTCAGGTTCATCACCACTCTGTTCCTCCTGTCAGTTTATTCAGTCCCTGCCTTCTCTTCCAGCTCCTGCTGAAGTTCTGTCCTCTGCACTCTCAAGATTTGATCTCTGGCTCCTATTACTAGCTTCTTTGAGCCTGGATTCTGGTTCTTGTTACTCGCAGTGTCTGGGTCACTGCTTCTGTGTTCTCTGTGTTCTAACTGAAGTTCTTGCTCCTCGTTCCCTGCACCCTCACTGTGTGTTTATACTACCTATGCTGTGCTAAGAGCTAGAACCCTGTGAGACGCTTTGATGCCTGCCTGTTCCTTCTCACCTGTGCTGATCTTCTGCCTCTAATCTGTGCTCAACACTTCATTTTCCTTTGCTGAGGCCCCTGGAGATCAGACTTTTCCTGATATGATGCATAGGACAGATATAAGTCCTCCGCACATTACCCTTCTACAAGTTCACCGAGATTTGGATAAAATCCAAAGTAAATAAGCAAATAGTACCACCAACTTGTATTAACTTGGCATGGCATTCATTAAGATATTTTGCTGGCATGTCAGTAATACAATTTACCAATTTTATAATCTCAAAATTACAATTTATACAGGAAAATCAGTTAACATGACTAATCTGATTTTTATCTTCACTTTAGAAGAGGAGTTTACTAGGTAATGAAGCAAGAAAGTACATATCATCAAAGAATAAATATAAAATGCTTTATTTTATTGCAGTAATTTTAAGACTTCTAATTTCAAGATTTTAAATGTTATTTGTGTGACTAGCATTACTACGAAGTTCACTTGTACTATCACTTGTGTGAGTTTTGACCTAGAAATTGTAATTGTGTCATTAGCAGAAATGTTCTTGTCATCGTTTTCACTCATGCAGTAGGTAAACGTGCATGTACCATTCACACTTTCTTAATCTGTGCTTGCTTTATTATTAAATATTTATGCCTGTGTGAGAAAAGAGAAAAGAAGAAAAATAAAACTTAGATAGTATGTGGTACACTAGTTTTTTAAATGGTTTCAACTATTAGTGATGAGAGAACAGTGAAGTTTTTTAGCATAAATGAGATAGTCTGTGGGTTGTGTGCACTTAATGTCCCAGTGCTATAACAGCTCCTTTCTCTTTCATTCAAGAAAACATTTCAGAATGGACATGAGTGAGAGTGAAGTTATTACAGGAGTATCCACAAAGAGAGTGATCATCCACTAATTTCAGCACTTTGTACTTGTGCCATTATTAGAATCCAGTTACTTTTGACATCTCACTGTTGATCGACACATTAGTATATTTTAATATTGTGGGTAAGAATTCCATTCTAGACATTGATGCTTAAACTCACAGTGCTTGCTAGAATTTTCCAGTTTTTTCAGACTTTGACCCTTTCCTCTTTAATCTGTCTCTTCCTTTTCATTAACCAAAACCTGTTGGTATACCATGTTGGAAAATTATGAGAAAAATGAGGCTCAAACTCATTATATTTTAATGAGTCATTACAAAACTTATTACATTTTATTAATTCCTCCCAGGCAGTATTGATTAGGTTAGGATTTGTCAAGAGTCTCTTGGTTTTGGTCATCAATATTGTCTTGTAGAAATAAAATCAAGGAAATATAGTGGTCTTTTGAAGTTAGAACTTTAATAGAAAGTTTTCAACTGTAGGATCCTGTATGTAACTCTGTGTGTAAAAAAACTGTATGTAAATCTCATATATGAGATGCTGGTGACCTAGTATCCTGATACATTATGGTCAGAGCAATCTTTCAAGATACAAAATGGATCGTGCCACTTCTCTGCTCATTAGCTTTCAATGGCTCTCAAAAATTGCTCTCAGAATAGAACAGAAACCCTTCACCGAGTTGATATTTTTCCTCTCGTCTTATACGTCATTCATTTTCACTCTCTGTGCTCCACACGTGTATCCTCTTTTCAGTTTCCCGAATGTCACTGTCTTGTGCCACAGGACCTGTACTCATGTTGACCGCTCTACTTGTTCCTTTTACTTTTCTCTTCCCACCTATTCATCTCTCAAATCTCAGCTCAGGAAAAACTTTCCTGAGCTCCTGGATCCATATCAGCCCCTCCCACTAAATATTCTTCCTTTTTATTGTCATCACAATTTTCATTTTACATTTGTGTATGATTCTGTGATTAATATTTGTTTCCCCTCTTTTTATGAGCTCCAAGTGGGCAGGGCTTTGTCTGGTTTCTGTTCCTTCTTGTTTGTTTCTAGTACCTGGCACTTAATCTGCTCTCAATGAATAAATGAAGGAACAGATAAAGCAATACAACATAAAAGTGGCTGGTGGTACATTTGAGAGCATGTTTGGTAGTTCTAGCTTGGAAGCACAGCTCCATGTAAACTTCAGCCAAAGAATGGCCTTTGTCTACCTGAGCAGGTCATCTGCCTTTTGCATCCAGATTTGGTTGTGTTACACATGGAGTATTAGGGAGGAAGAGGTTGCTTGCTGAGGCAACCTCTTATTTATCCTTCTTAACCCCAAATATCCCTTCTAATTATCTAAACTCTCTCCCTAATAAACCAAACTCTACTAATTACTTTCCAGTGATTTCTGCATTGGAGTTTTGTGTGTGTTTTGGATGCTTAAATCTACTTCATGATGACAATGGGAAAGGGCATCATATCTTTATTTTGGTCCAGTGTCCTGAAAAATATGTCATTTGTTACTTTAAATCATTTTGAGGGCTTTTATGAAAATCCTAATTCTTTTCTGATTATAAAACTAATATAAATCATATAAAAAAGTATAAAGAATGAAATATAAATAATCCATGTTCTAGTGATAACATTTGGTGTAATTTCTTCCAGGAAAGTAAAAATTACTTTAAAATATTATTTTAAATAGCTTTATAACATTCCATCATCTGAGTATACTATACTTTATCTAACCATCCTTGTAATCTTTTGATACTTAAGTTGTTTCCAATATCTCACTATCATAAATAGTGTTGGATTAACATCTTTGTCCAAACCTCTGGTTATTTTCGTAGGATAATTGCTTAGAAGTGGAACCATCAGGTTCATGGGTAATAATGAAAAAAATATCATCCTTCTAAAAGTAAAACATACAATTGGAAACAAACATAAAATAGTACCAAAGTGTTCAAAATAAAAATTAAAAGCATTTCATTTTTACCTTCATAAAAATTAACTCAAAATTGGTCATAGACCTACATGTAAAATATAAAACTCTAAAACTTCTGGAAGATAACATAAGAGGAAATCTAGATGAACTTGGGTTTGGTGATGACTTTTTAAATACAACACCAAAGGTACAATCCATTAAAAAAAATAAGTTGGACTGCATTAAAATTAAAAACTTTTGCTTTACAAAAGTCACTGTCCAGAGACAGAAGACAAGCCACAGACTTGGAGAAAATGTTTGTAAAGGACATATCTAATAAAGGGTTGTTATTCAAAATATTTAAAGAACTCTTAAAACTCAACAATAAAAAATGAACAATCTCATTGGAAAGTGAGCAAAAGATCTGAACAGACACCTTACCAAAGAAGATATATATCTAGTTGGCAAGTAAGTATATGAAAAGATGCTCAATATATGTCATTAGGAAATTGTAAGTTAAAACAATGAGATACCACTACACTCCTATTAGGATGGCAAGAATCCAAAACACTGACAACAGCAAATGCTGGTGAGGATGGGGAGCAACAGGGCCTTTCATTCCTTGCTGGTGGGAATACAAAATGGTACAGCCACTTTGGATGACAATTTGGCATATTTTTACAAAACTAGACATACTCTTACTGTATGATCCAGCAATCATGCTCCTTAGTATT
Organism: Ceratotherium simum simum; assembly: GCF_057802395.1. NCBI lineage: Eukaryota > Metazoa > Chordata > Mammalia > Perissodactyla > Rhinocerotidae > Ceratotherium > Ceratotherium simum. Next base: position 77,558,829 of record NC_141904.1, on the reverse strand, counting down.
TACCCAAAGGAGTTGAAAACTTATGTCCACACAAAAATCCGCACATGGATGTTTCTGGTAGCTTTATTCATAATTGCCCAAACTTGGAAACAAACAAGACATCCTTCAGTAGGTGAATGGGTAAACAAATTGTGGTTCATCCAGACAAAGGAATGTTGTTCAGCACTAAAAATAAATGAACTATCAAGCCGTGAAAAGACACGGAGAAACTTTAAATGCTTAACTGAATGAAAGAAGCCAATCTGAAAAGGCTACATACTGTATGATTCCAACCATATGATATTCTGGAAAAGATAGAACTATGGAGACAGTGAAAAGTTCAGTGGTTGCCAGGGGATGGAGTTGGGGGAGGGATGAATAAGCAGAGCACAGAGGATTTTTAGGGCAGTGAAACTATTCTATGTGTATTATAATGGTGGATACATGTTATTATACATTTGTCCAAACCCATAGAATGTAGAACACGCGAGTGAACCCTAATGTAAACTATGGACTTTGAGTGATAATGATGTATCAGTGTTGGTTCATGGATTGTTACAAATGTACCACTCTGGTGCAGGGATGCTGTGTGTGCATGGGGTGAGGGTAGGGGATATATGGAACTCTTTGTACTTTCCACTCAATTTTGCTGTGAATCTAAAACTGCTCTAGAGAATAGAGTCTATTTAAAAAAAAATGCTCCCCCCGCATCTTTTTCTCCAGGCCTACTCATTAGAAAAAATCCATCTTTGGCCATTTCTCATTTCTCTTTTTAGTTTTTCTGGTAGTCGTAAGATGCTTATATCTTTAGTTCTTGATTTCTTAGCTGTGGGAATTTTCTACTGATGCTATGCTAAGAAAGATGAGGAATTCAGTTCAAGTTTATCATCCTCTGCCAATTTTGTTGGCTATATGGTTTTCCTATTAGTTTTCTTTGTAGTTTTTAGACTAAATTTTGGTATCTTAATTTTAATGTATTGTACACCTTGTGACAGTGATGTGTTGCCTTTCCTCTTCAATACTTCACCATTGTAATGGAAGCCACCTCAGAGATGAATAGGCATGGTGGTTGTGGGAGAAGGATGCAGTAATTCAGGGCAGCATTGAGTGAAAAGAAGGGAGCGAGATGGCACTCATTATCTAGCAATGCCAATTCAAAAAGATCTGAGATGCTTACACATTAAAAAAATAGCAGATAACGTCCCTTGCTTCTTGTCCCAACCTTCCAATGTGAGGGCAGAGAGTTGGTGTCACGATGGCGGTGTAGGCAGACTCTGAACTCACCTCCTCCCATAAACACAACAAATTCACAGCTACTCTTGGAACAATTACCCCTGAGAGAGAACTGAAAACTGGGTAAAAAGAACCCCTGCAACAAGGGACAGTCCTGGCTGAGGTGGAAGAGGCAGAAATTCCTTTCTGGAGAGAAAAAAAAGCCACCTTCGCAAGCCACAGCACTTCACGGCCACACAAGAGCAATCCAAAGGTACACAGCCTTCCCTGGAGGAGTGGGGGACCTGAGCGGGGGAATGTGACCTCTATAAGCATCTTTTGGTCCCAGCACAACTGAGACAGGTGTCATAATATCTGGCTTTGCTGGCTACTAACAATAATGGGGAATACCCCCAGAAAAGCTATGAGACATAAGGAAAAAAAGCTGGCTCATAAAGGGCCCAAACACAAATTTACCCATTTCAGAAAGCAACCTAAAATCACCAGAAAGAAAGGTGCGCAGTCCTTTGGTGAAAAGAGACTCACCTGATAGGCTCTGGGTGTATCTTGGTGAGAGGTGAGACGTCTCCAGGGACAGAGACATTGGTGGCAGCCATTATTGTGATCTAGTATGGGCGTGCTGACACAGATGCTGGCAGATGCCATTGGAATTCTTCCCCTGGGCTGTTAGCCCAGGGTCTGCCCCACCCACTAGAGCACCGATTTAATCCAGCTCAGCCAGGGCAGGCAGCCCACCCTGGGGACTGGCCCCACCCAACAGCAAGCCCTTGGGCAACTGGTGGGCCTGTGTAGGCTGGGTGCCTGGATCCCCTGTGGCCAGGAAAGTGGCCCGGCAGGGTAGGGCATGTGTGAGGAGTGGGTGAGTGCGTGGGGGCTCTACAGTGGGACAACTAGGTCCACTTCAAGGGGTTGGGGTGCACACATGGGGCAGGACTGTGTTGACGGGGTGTGTGGCCCTGTGGTGGTGGGGCTTGTCAGCTGCAGAAGACTTGTGCTTCTCAAACAGCCATGTAGGGGATTGGCCTCACCTTCCAAAGCCTGAAGCAATTGGGTGCTCTCGTGCCTGGGGCCATCCCCACTCAGCTGCAATCCTGAGAGAGCTGAGAAGAGCCTTGTAGGCCAGAGGCCTACAACAATTGTAAGCCCCTGAGCCTAACAACCAGCCATGCTGGGGGCCTACTCACTTAACAGAAAAACCGCAACAGGAATGTGCTATTAGATCTTGCAGCTGACTGTGCTGGGGCCCTCCATACCCGATAAAGTGACTGAAGGGTCCATAGGAGCCACACGCAGCTGAGCAATACAACCAGCCATCCAGGGGGACAGGCTAGCCTCCCTGGGCACCTGCAGCAAAAGCAACCCCACCACAACAGTGGGACACATGTAGCCCACACAGGGGTCACTCATGGAACATTTAGAACTGGTGACAAGTGAGAAGCACACTGCTGGGCCTCATAAGGCATCTCTTACATAAGGCCACCTCTCCAAGATCAGGAGATGTAGCTGACCTACCTAATACATAGATATAAGCACAGAGAAAGAGGCAAAATAAGGAGACAAAGGAATATGTTCCAAGTAAGGGGAGAGGATAAAACCCCAGAAAAAGAACTAAGTGAAACAGAAGTGAGCAATCTCCCTGACAAACAGTTCAAACAAAAAGTCATAAGGATGCTCACTGATCTTGGGAGAAGAATGGATGAACTCAGTGAGAACGTCCACAAAGAATTGGAAAATATAAAAAAGGAAGCAATAGAAATGAAGAATATGATGCTGGAAATGAAAGATTCACTAGAGGTACACAAAACCAGAGTAGATGATACAGAAGAACGGATCAGCAAGCTGTACGAAAGACTAGAGGAAATCACCCAAGCTGAACAGATAAAAGAAAAAAGAATGAAAAAGAACGAGGGGTTTCTAGTTTCTAGAGTTGTGTAATAGTTAATTTAGCCATTTACTGATTGATTATCCCTGAGAGCTGTCTTCTGGGCCCTGTTTTCTTCTTTCTTAGCTCATTCTCCCAAGCTGATCTTACCTTCAGTATGTTGATGACTCCCAAATCTGTATCTCTAGTGTAGTCTATTATTGCTCTCCTGAACAGGTACCTCAAACTTATCCTTTCCCTCTAGAACTTGTTAATCTTCCACCTTACAGTGAATGGCACCACCATCAAACAATTGTTCAGGCAAGAAATTTGAGTGTCAACCTTGACTCCTCCATCTCCTTTATTCTCTCACATCTAGTTGGTCATCAAGTCTTGTTGATGCTCCCTGCTACATTTTTTAATTGTTCTATTCACTTTTCTCTATCTCTACCACTGTTGTCCTTGCCCAGGCCACTATTGTTTCTCAACTGCATTACTGCAGCTGCTTTATGTCTTGTTTCTCTGCCTCCAGTGTTGCTCTCTTCAAAATTTATTCATCGTGCTGCAGCCAGAGCGATCTTTCTAAAATACAAATTTAATCAATGTTGCTCTCTTGCTTAAATCTCTAATATATAAATGCGTGTATTAGTCATGGTTCTCCAAAGAAACAGAACCAATGAGATATATTAGAGGAGATTTATTATAAGAATTGGCTCATGTGGTTTTGGAGGCTTAAATGTCCCACGATCTGCTGTCTGCAAGTTGGAGAAGCGGGAAATGGTGTAATTCAGTCTGAATGTGAAGGCATGAGAATCAGGGGACTGATGGTGTAAGCCTCGGTCTGAGTCCAAAAGCCCAAGAACCAGGAGCACCGATAAATGAGGGCAGAAGATGAATGTCAACTCAAGCAGAAAGAATGAATTTGCCCTTCTTGCGCCTTTCTGTTGTATTCAGGACCTCAACAGATCGGATGATGCCCACCTGCGCTGGTAACGGCAGTCTGCTTTACTCAGCTTCTGATTCAAATGCTAATCTCTTTCAGAGACACTCTCAGAGACACACCCAGAAATAACGTTTTGCCAGCTTTCTGAGCATCCGTTAGCTCAGTCAAGTTGACACTTAAAATTAACTATCACAATATGGAGATTATCTATATCTGTCATCTCCATATATACATGCACACACAGGCCCTTGATGACATGTGCCTACACACCTCATTAGCCTCAACTCTTGCTCAAAGAATTTCTTTTCCTTGACTATGCTATGCTCTGTTTTGCTTCTGGAATGTCAACATGTTATTTCTTTTGCCTGGACTGTTCCTCTTACCCCTTTTTAATTGGTAACTCATTCTCATCTTTTGTGTCTCAAGTTGGCTTGCATATCTCTTTCTCCCTGAATGTTTCCTTGATCACTAAAGTCTGGAATAGGTACCATTCCTAGGTGCTCCCGGGGAAATATTTTTACTTTTTCCTTCAGAGAACATATCATGCTGTATAGTAATTCTTGTTTGCATGTTTGATCCTAATAGGCTGTGAGTTCTGTACATATATGAATATACACTAGCATTCATATACATGTTTGTTGAATGAATATGGATTCATTCATTTGTGGATGAGCATGAGAAATGGAAAGATTCCATCCAGCATCTACTTAGGGCTTTGGTGTTACCGAGAAGTCTGTTGGATGAAAAAAATAAAAGCAGGAACATGAAAGAAAACATTTAATACCTGAAGGTAAAGTTTCCAATTGCTGCTTCTACTCGAAGTGAAAAGACGTGTAATAATTTGTATTCTCTCTGATCTTTGATAAATTGGTTCCTTTCCCTGAATGTTAATTCATAAAGTAGAAATATTTAATCTTAAAAATCATTCATGTAGTCCAACCCCTGATTTAAAAAATTAGAATACAGAAGGTCAGAGAGGTTAAGTAACTTGTTCTAGAAACAGATTCAGGACCAGATCCCAGCTCTCTTGACTCTCAGGTACTATGTATGAATTAAACATGTATAAAATGGCTAGCATTGTGCTTGTACAAAATTATCCAAGTTCTCAATTTAGGCACTATAGAAAAATGGCCATAATTCGTTCAGGCTAGGAGATAATCACTTCAGTACATGGGACACTGATGAACAACAAAGCGTTAATAACTAATGAGGCAGAAGTGATCTAGTTAGTCTCTGGGAGAATCTAGTAAATGTTTGGACACCTCTGGGTACAATGAAATATTTATTGATCCATTAGTGGAAACACTGGTGCTTTTACTTTGGGGAAGAGAACAGCAGTACTCTGCTTTTCCCCTATACCCTTCTTTCTGGGACTCATTTAATATTGACTTTAGTTTCATAACTCGTGTCCTTGTCTAACGCACACAGGTTCAGGCACTCCCTTGAGAAACTTCTGTAACAGCGTTTCATGGCTGTTCATCTGTGCCCAAATGATTTTTCATGACTTAAACATTTTGAAACTGCAGTGTGATATTTTAAGGCTTTACTGAATTACGTACTGTGTGTTAAACAATTCAGCTTGGTTGTGTGTTCTGTTGGTAGAACAGGGTAGACTTTGGTGGATGTTTAAAAAAAAAAAGACAAATTGGTACTTTTTTTACAGTTTAGTAGTTGCTGACTGAAAACATCTAGGTTGACTACTTTCTCCTGGAATAGGAAGAACAACTTGTGATCATTTTATATTAAAAAATGAAAACTGGTTATAAAAAATAAGAACATTGCCCACTGTAGGTAAAAACTCCCTACAAGGAGTTTTATTACTGTAACTTATACCTCATTGTTCAGTGAAGTAGGAAGATTTGGGATAGATGGTTTTTGAAGCACATCAACTCGCATTGACGTGATAGGCCATAATGACATCCCTCATGATGCCATCTGCAGATCTCAGAATAGTGCTGGCCAAGCTCCCACAGAAGGTGTAGCGTTTGCCCATTGATCTGCAAAGGGTATGCTGCTGCCAAACACCTCGTTTGTGCCTGGATCTGAGGATGAGTCTTCCTAAGTCCCGATTGTTTGTTTCGGATTCACTATTGAAAACCTGGCTTAGAAGAGAGTACAGATAATTTGCCTTACTTAAATCCATAGGCTTGGGCCAGCCCCCCTGGCTTAGCGGTTAAGTGCACGCGCTCTGCTACTGGCGGCCCGGGTTCGGATCCCGGGCGCGCACCGACACACCTCTTCTCCAGCCATGCTGAGGCCGCGTCCCACATACAGCAACTAGGAGGATGTACAACTATGACATACAACTATCTACTGGGGCTTTAAATCCATAGGCTTTTGTTAACTGCAGCTGCACATATGAAGTAACTAAATTTGAGAGTTATGGACTCTTGGGGAGACCTGTGGAATCTCCTGCATTTTCTACTCTTCTTTAGATGAGGGAGGAAAGGAAGGACAATAACCCACTGACGTTATGGGGAGTGGTCCAGCAACCAAGTATTTGGATATTCTTGTTTTGAGTACAAGCAGAACAACCACATTGAATCCCTTTTTTTCTTAAAGCACAACACCTTGGGATATCTATAGTAGTGAGACTATTTTAGAGATTGCACTTTTTTGCAGGTGAGAAACTGTTTGCCCTGGGATTGTCTTCTTTATAATATCATGTCACCTTGAAAGATTTATTAAATGATAAACAAACAAACAAAAATCGCATATACAAGCTATTGTTTATAGCTTTCTTTTTCCTTTTGGCTGCAAGCAAGCATAAATTCTTCCTTCTGAATAATACCCTGATTTCCGTTGGGAGAACTGGCCTCCATCATTTTGAGTAGTGTTGCTGGGACAATAAATTTCTAAGTGCCTGTCTCCCTCCATGGAATCCGAAGAAGACAGAGCCTTCTGCTCTGTGCTCTCAGGGGGCTGACATGCAACCTAGCCCTGGCAATCAGATCCTTTCTTTCTCTTGACTGACTGATTTAAGGACCCAAAGTACAGTTGAACATCATTCATCATCATGCTACAGCAGTAGCATTCTGCTCCCAACTGCAACAATGTGCTTGCTGTGTTTCCAACTTCTTGGCTTCTGGGGTTCCCTTGGTTGCTGCATGGTGCTAAACCTGCTCCTCTAGTCTCCTGTTGATTCTATGACACTCTCCACCCCCAATATGTTTGCTTTTGATTATGTTGGTCAATGTCAGTTCAGTTGCTTACAGTCAAGAACTCTGATGCGTGTGTCCAAGTGTGGTGGCCTAAAATGAGCTCCACTTACATTTATCAATGAGGTACTGGGGGGGATTTACATTGGACATTTGGTAGTTTTAGTTACTTGTTCTGATCATTCCCATTAAATTAATTTTCTCCAACAGTACCTATACTCTTTTCCACTTGACAAATTAAGAAATGCATATTTTCCTTAGGCTTCATAAAACATGGAATGAATTCCTCTATAATGAGACCACTCTGAATGTCAATATAGTCTTTATGACTGTGGCATAAAGGTAGGGTGATTTTTATATCCCGGATTCCCATGTAGTATACATATTTACCTCCCACTGCCAGGATTCTCCCTTGCCAGGAGACTAGCATCCACTATTGACCTGCTTCTCTGATAAATGAAGAGATTTTCCAATATGAAGAGCTATATGTTATCAAGGTATAGTGGTTTCTTAAAGGAAGGCTGATACACCTGCCCTGACTGCTCAAGAGGATGTCTCTTTCCCAGAACTAATTTGTCAATAAAACTAGAAATAAAGAAAGACAAAAAGATGTCTTCTTTGCACGTATAAGCAGGAAAGGGCATATCAATGGGGCAATCAGGATGGCAAACATGTCTGTGACCTGCTCCTCAAAATCATCAGTTCAAGTTTCATTTCTTGCAGATTAAGTTGTTACCTGGTTTGGATAACAACAAGGGACGGGGTGAGAGGCTGAAATAAAATAGCATGCTTTCCATTTGAAGAGTTGTTATTTGAGACAAGTTCTCTGTATTATTTTCCCTGGGCAAAGCTAGCCTGTCTAAGGTTATTGCATTTGAAAGCAAAAAGGGGCCTGAAAAATCATCTATGTACAACTATCTAATTTCATCAGTGAGGAAACTGAAGTCCATAAAGGTTATATGATCCAGCTAAGACTATATGGTTGGTTACCTCATGCTTTTCCTCCTCAATGTCTTGTAGTAAACTTATTCTCCCCTCTCAAAACTGGGTGGTGGTGCTCAGCTATTAATAGACCAGCTCTCTAGTTGCTTCCAGGGTGGAAGGTTTTGCTTTGCATCTTTCTCTTGTATGGTGAATTGTTTGGGAATGTCTGTTAGCTGGCTTGACTTCTTTAGAAATGAGCAGACCTTTTTGATAATATTCTTATCCCTTCTAGAAATCTTTTGTGGACCTACCGCTATCAAACCTTGTAATTCAAATGTACCTCCCTTTACACCACAGACTTTTTTCAAAGTCATGTTAAGTTAACTTTTGGTTACCCAAGTGTGATACAATAAGAAATATATATTTGATTTTTGTCCTGGGTTCCTGGCACATAGGTCCTAAAACCCTTGTAATCTGTGAAGTAATCAGAGTGTTGTTTGTATGCTAATGAGATGACTGGTGGCTGGGGACCCCAGATAGCTTCAGGATGAATGCTGGTCTCCAGAAAGACCAAGGCATAATTAGAGCCTTGGAACTATCAGTCCAACCCCCGACCTTCAGGGAGGGGAGAGGGGCTGGAGTTTGAGTTAATCACCAATAGCCAATGATTTAATCAATCAACCCTATGTAATGAAATTTCCATAAAAACCCCTAAACAACAGGGTTTGGAGAGCTTCACTTTGAGGTGCTGGGAGAGTGGCCTGCCTAGAAAGGGCATGGAAACTCTGCAACCTGCCCACTGCCATGCATCTCTTCCATCTAGCTGTTCCTAAGTTGTATCATTTACAATAAAGTGGAAAATATAAGTAGGATGTTTCCCTGATTTCTTTGAGCTGTTCTAGCAAACTGCTGAACCTGAAATGGGGTGTTGTGGGAACCTTCAACTTTGTAGCCAAGTCAGTCAGAAGTGTGGGTACCCTAGGCACCCAATACTTGGAACTAGCGTCTGAAGTGAGGGCAGTCTTGTGGGACTGAGCCCTTAAAGCTGTGGAGTCTGATGCTAACTCTGGATAGTTAGTGTCAAAATTGAATTGAATTGTAGGACACCCAATTGATGTCTGGAGAGTTGCAGAATTGCTTGGTGTGAGGAAAAACCCCACACATTGGATGTCAGAAGTGTTGTGAATAGAGACAGCATAGACCTAGTCCCATTTGTAATGCTCTAGGGAAGTTTTCTATCTAAAAAAAAGAAAAAATTGCTATGGGAAATCCTTGTAAAATGAAGGTTTTTAAAAAATATTGTTAATAATCTTTAATTTATCTATTTGGAAATTCTGATTTTTATACATTATATTTTCTTGGAGTAGATCATGCATCATAATATGGCCAATAATAGCTGGGATTTATTAAACATTTACTATGTGCCAGGCACGATGCCAAATGCCAATGCTGCGTATGAATTATTTCACGTAATCCTCACAGCAACTCCATAAGGAAGATAATTTCAGAGATGAAAGAACTAAGGCTCAGAGATATTACATCAATTGTTTCATTTTACTGGTTAGAAAGGAGTGGCTGAAACTCTTAGGAGAAATGACATGACTAAGATAAACTGTAGTGGTTTCTCTTCTTGGCTTTTGGGGCTGTAGACATTTAAAAGACAGGTGAATTGTCAAAGAGGATCTCACAGGAATAAAATGTATGCAGCCACATGCTAGATTATTATGGAGGATGATTGGTAGGGAGGGCAGTATTTTTGTGTGACAACTAGGGAAGAATGCAGAAAGGAATAGGGCTTCCCCTGAGCCCTAAATTTAGATCAGCCAGGGAGAAATTGGCCACGTTATTTGCCCAACATTTTACTTATCTCTTTGTATGTCCTTTACTTGTTTTATTTCATTTGGAGTTTACATTCCTAGAGGCTAGTTGTTGTCTTGATCTAAATTGCTTTGTACACCAGTCAGCACAGTTTCTTGATGATGAAGGTCACCTAACACAGTGGTTTGGGGCACACTATTTGCATCCTATTTTATTCTCATTTTCTACCTTTACCTGCTGGGCATCCTTCATCATGATCATTCACCTTTCAGAGCCTCAATTTCCTTATTTGTAATTTGGGGAAAATTGTAGCATATGCCTCATAGGCTTATGAGACAAAGGATATAGGACTCCTCTCAGTGCCTGATATCTAGTAATGGCTTTAAGAGGCATCTATTGCTGCTGCCATTGGTATTTCCATTATTAACTAAAGTGGTCCATTTAAAAGAATTTATATGTCAGGGTTCTAAGAATTCACAGTGTGGATTTTAGGATTTGGGACCTTAGAAAGCTAGAAGAAAGAATATCGAGTATTCTTTACTTAGAGGGAGCAGGTGTTTAAACTTCTAAGCAACCACATTTTCCACCATCCTTAAATTCCCCTTACATCTGATTTAGAGAAGCAGTGAAGCAGAGCTGCATAAAGGTGAGGGCAGATCAGGGAACATGGCCATTGCTATAAGAGTTGGATATTGGCTCTAATTGGCCCCAGGGGGGCCACTTTCCATAAACTTAGTTATTGGAACATCAGTGTTATCCTGAGTATTCTGTCCCCTGCCATCTGCTACCAGAGGATGTGTGCTTTGTTCTACTGTAGGATGAGGGGAATTTGGACCTAGAGTCAGCCGAATGCAGTAGGAAATGTGTATATTGAAAGAGTCAAGGAGACACAGTAGAGTGGTTTGTGGGGATAGTTGTGTTTTGAGTTAGAGCAGGTGTCTAGGAAAATTAACATTGGCTTAAGTAATTTTAGTTTAAATCATGCTATTAAATGTAGATTTATAGTGATGGGTAATATATAAAAAGTGAGTTACAAAGTCCTCCGCATAGCCTGTATGATCTGACCCCGCATACCTCTCCCACCTCCTCTTTCACCACGCTGGTCCCCCAGGAGCTGGTTCAGGTCCTTCAGAAAACTCTTTCTTACCTCAGGGCCTTTGCATATCTTGTTCTCTCTGCCTGGAACCTTAAACTCCAACTCTTCCCTTGGCTACTCCTCTTGCTCATTCTTCAGATCTCAAGTCAAATGTTACTTCTTCAAAAAAGCATTTGCTCTCGAATATAATTTAGGTTTCTATATTTGTAATGGTTATTTCTGATAAAATAATGAAAATTAGGCAGAAAAAGGAGTTCATTGGCCCCTGAACCAGGGAGCCCAGGAATGGAGTTGGCCTCAGGTATGACTGGATCCAAAGACTCAGAAACAATGCCTCCCAGGTTCTGGCTCTGCTCTGTCCCTCTGTCTGTCAGTTTGGTAATTCACTGTTGCACTCGTTCTCCCTATCTGGGACTGACTCTACCTTTTGGCAAGGGGAAAAGAAGGCATGTCTGGAGACCACTTTCTATCCCTTTCCTGGGCTTGACAAGGCCCAGGTTGGGGAGGTCGTGGAGCCCTGAGCTTGAGGCATTCTTCCAAGGTAGTGTGGAGAACGTGTGTGTTTGCATGAGGTGGGGTGAGGTGAGGAGTGTGGAAAGGAGGAACAGGGAAGAATGTATACTGGATGGACAAAAGCCAACGGATCTCCACTATCGTCTCCCTCATGTTTTTTTTTGTGTGTGTGTGTGTGTGTAGAATCCAGTTCTTTTTCTTTATAGCACTTGTGCAATTTGAAATGTAGTTTATTTTGTGTGTTCATTTGGTTACTATCTGCCACACACTCCTCCAGGTTGGCAGTCAGTTCTGCAGTGTTGATGGCTGCATTCCCAGTGCCTGTGGCTGGCACATAGTAGGAGCTCGGTAATTACATGTGGAATGAATGGATTAAATAGTCAAGGAAATCAGAGTGTATGAGAAGGAGGGAGACAGATGTATTGTAACTGTATCTTTACACCTAAAGAAGCTCTAGAGTGCTTCATGGGGAACTTGGTCATTTCAGTGATTGGTAGAGACATGAGTTGAGGGCTAGAATAGGGCAGTGGTTGCTAAACTGTGGTGCCCAAACCAGTAGCATCAATATCACCAGAGAACCTGCTAGAAATGCAAATTCTCAGGCCCCACCCCGCGCCTCCTGAATCAGAAACTCTAGGGATGGGACCCAGAAATTTGTGTTTTAACAAGCTCTCTGGGTGATTTTGATGCAGGGTAATGTTTGAGAACCACTAGCAGATAGGAAGGAGCAAGAAGGTCATGCTTACACAGTTATATCATGTAAAAATTACTGGCAGGGGCTGCTCCCTGGGTTTTTGAAATTTATTTTTGTGCTGAAGGAAAGCAGTAGAGTGTAATGGTTAAGAGCGCTCGAGCCAGGTTTTCTGGTTTAGAATCTTGGCTCCTCTGTTTATTGAGTAACTTTGTACAACTCATTCAATCTCTCTAAGTTTCCAATTCCTGATTTATAAAATAAATAGTACCTAACTCATGGAAGTACTGTGAAGATTAAAAATGAAGATAATGATGATGATGATAATAATTGACATTTCTTAAGCCTTTACTAAGTGTTTAAACACAGTGCCAAGCTTTTTGCAAGTGTTAACTTATTCAGTGCATAGAAAGTGCTTAGCACAATGCCTGGCGTATAGCTAACAATTCTTGAATGCTTACTATTATTGCTTATAAATGGAGAGTGAATGGACCCTGTCTATTTGGAGTGGGCCAAAAGCTTCCCTAGTCAAGAAGACCATGGTAAGGGCTGATGAGACATCTCTTTGACCGAGAGAGAGTGGGTGTGATGTCAGCCTCCTACTCTGTGTCTGCTCCTACCATCCTGCTTTCTGATGGGTCATCCATCCTACATGTTCCTATCTTATTGACCGTCTTATGACTGCCCTTGGTGCATAGCCTTATAATAAGCTACAAGCACTTGTAAACCTAGTGATGTCTGACTGGAGTCATCTGGCCGTTATAATGAACTCTTATACGTGGGATTAACTGAAGGTGTTCTCTGTATAGTCTTTTCCTGAGTTCTGCATTTTTGAGTATTTGCACTTCAGGGATTTTTCTTAGAACCTACTGAGACCTTTCTAACCTGAGCTGACCTTTCCCTAATCACTGGTCATTTGAGCTCTGATCACCAGGAATTTGGACTAATTAGTCAGTGCTGTGTATCTGCATGTGTATCAGCTGGACCTATACATCATAGACTGAGGCAGCTATCCTGCCTGGTCTGGTTGGAGACCTGAGGAGCTTTGCAATGTGGTACGTGGCCGCTCTTTTATGAACTAAACATTCTTTGGGTGTTTACTGTATGCAAAGCCCAGATCTTCTATTCCTGGGAAATGCTAAGAAAGTAATAGCTGGTCACAGTGGAATTTGCTTGCTTGAACAACTTGGGGTCAGTGGTATTGCAGCACAGGAGAAGGTGCATATTAACTTGAAGCAGACTGAACACCAGAGATGTGTGTGGGGAGTTAACATGGAACAGGGTTGGCGTAACACAGAGGGGCACCCTGGGGCCTCTTGGGCATAATTCTCAGCAGATACTTGTGTAAGATTGACTATCACCAGAGGCCAAATGTGCTGTGTGTGGAGATTTCCTCACCCAAGAGCTAATCCCCAGATTCAGGGCCTTTCCTTTCTTTCTCCTTCTAATGGCTCCTTGTCTTTCTGCTGTAATTAATTTTGGTACATTGTCACTTCTTGTGCACAGCTAAGGTTTGCCACAGTGAGCAGGGAAGTTTTAGTTCGGACGCTTGATTGTTATGTGACAAACCCAATTTGAATAAGCTTAAGAAAAAATAAAGAGTTGATTGGCTTAGAAAACTGGGAAGGATGATGGTGCAGATCACAGAATTAAAGAAAAAATTGCAAGACCCAAGGACTTGAGAATCAGGACACAGCTTCACCAGAGTTTTCTCTCTGCTCATCTCTCATTTCTGCCTGTCTCGGATTGTTTTCTTTCTGTTCTCTTATCTCAGGCTTCATGTCTTAGCTATCTTAATGTAAAGAGCTTTGCTTCTTTTTCCTAAGGTCTATTTATCATTCCTAGAGAAGGATTTGATTGGCCCTACTTGGTCATGAGTCCACCGCTGGCCTCATCATATGCGCAGGGGAGTGGGCAGGGCTGACATTCAGCCAGTGTGTACCAGTATGATTGTACTGGTTATTCATGGCAGGAGCCCATCCTGACATTTATTAATGTCCCTTGCTGTGCTGGTTATGAAATATTTTGAGTAGCAGCCCTAGAAATGAGGTACTCTGATTGGCCAGATGTGGGTCATCTCTCTATCTCTCTGAGCCCAGGGTGGGCATGGGGGTGCACACGGCATGGTTTGTTATAAAAATAAGGGATGGGAGAACATGTGCTAGGGAGCCAAAAACTATTGCAATCATAATATGCCTTGAACATTATGTCACTGAATTCAGTATAAAACAGTCCCGAGTTACATAGCTTGTATCTAAGCACCCCAGCTAGGTTGTCTGTTGCTACTTATAAGGCAAAATTCTTGCCTTCTCCTCCCCTTTCCTAGTCTTTTCCTAACTATGCCAAGCTCACCTGCTTTGCTTTCTGAAAGAAGCCATTACTGTCACCAATCTGGTGGCATGAGGTCCCTCTGGCTCTGCCCATGGGAATCATGACTGCTTTTTCTCCTAATGACGGATCTGTAGTCCTCCCACTGTTCCCCTCCACTGAGCTCTGCCCATCTTCATCAGCCCTCTCCCCCTCCTCCTCAGCCCTTTTGCCTACCCTTGATTCTTCCTTTTTACCTCCTATTCTTTTTCGCTTTCTCTTATCCTTAATGCTTTTCTATATTGGGCTGTTCCTGACAGAAGAAATGGCTGGAGGGATTATCATGTTTATTTAACAGATTAAAGAAATGAAGGCTCAGGCAATTTAAGGTGATTTGTTCCAGGTCACACAGCTGGTAGTTGGCAAATTAGCAATTTTTAGGCAGAGCCTTCTGACTCCAGAGCTCAGGACTTTTCCTCTGCTCCGCATTCTCTCGCCGTGTTTGCTCATTACATTTAACTATATTACCACTCTCCCAATAAATAATCACAATTTGGTTAGGGGGATTTTTTGTGACAGTAATTTAGGGATAATTTTGGAGGGGTGAATCTTGAGTCTGGAAGAAAATTCAGGCTTTTCATGGGTAAAAAGGAGAGGGGAGGCCATTCCAAGGGACGATAGCAACCTGGGTAAAGCAACTGAATGAGAAGTGGCTTCTGTCATGTGTCACAAAACCAGCCTGGGCGTAGTGATAGTAAGAACAGTAGCCTCAAGGAATGTGATGATGAAAAATGAGTCGGCAAAGTGAGCAGCTGCTCTGCTCCGGGCGCTGTTCTGAGCACTTTCATGCATTATCTTGTTTAATATGTAATGTTATCATCTCCACTTTCCTGCTGAGGAAAGAGGCACAAAAAGGTTAATTAACTTGCCCAAATCACACAGCTCGTAAGAAGCAAAGTTTATATACACATTTGAACCTGTTTGATCCTAAAGTCCATTCTCTTAACCACAGTGCTCTGCTGCTGGAGGATGCTGCATGAATTTGATAAGAAGCCGAACAAGCAGTCCCAGAATTGTGTCCAGAGAGCCTATGCTATTAGTAAAAATCGTTCTGTTTGTCAGATATTTTTATTTTAAAAGGTATATCTTTATTAGATTTGAACTTGAGTAATCAATACAGAAATATCGTGCAGTCTCCTTGTAAGAGATTTAAACAATACAGAATCAGAGGCAAATGTGACAGCTTCCCTTTACCACTATTGTCCCTTTATTCTGTGCAGATTATTTTGTATCTTAATTTCTCTCCCAGGCTGCTGCGATGGGAGAAGCAACTCTACCACCAACTTGCTGTGGGACCCGGGGCACATCACCTGTTCCCTCTGTACCCCTTTTCTTCATCAGTAAGCTTGAGCTCCTCCCTTGCTTCCCTTCCAGGCTCAAGATTCTCTGAATCTATTTCCTTGCCCAGCAGCAGTGACTCAGGAATCCTGTGAGTAATAAATTATGTTCTATAGTAATAAGCCCTTTCCTTCTGTTCTGTCTGCTGGTTCTCCTTTTCACAGTGAACCTTGATGGGTTGAGGCAGAAAAACTCACAGTTGAGAAATGAGCTCCTACCCCTTGGAGGTGCCCTCTATGTGAGAAGATGAAGATGACGGGCACTCTGGGAGAGAGCTAGGAGCAAGGTGTGGGGACTGCTGGGGCAGTGCTGCTGCCTGTATAACCCACAACCCAACCCTAAACGCTTGTGGCAATGCGTCCTGGTAGGATTTGAGAGTCGTCAGTGAAGCTCCCAGTGTTTACTGACCATGATCAAATAGTAGTGTGGGTGAAATAAAACAAGCACCGGGTACCTCCCTCACAAGAAAAATAATGATGAACAGTATCTCATGCTTGGTGTTAAAGTGGCAAAAGATTCAACAAATTTTATAGGCATTCAGCAAAAGGAGATCTTGTGGGCTGAGGGTGGTGATGTCAGAGAAGGCTTCCCAGAGGAGGTGAGATTCCAAGGATAAAATAAATAAAAAGTTAATGCATGCTCAATGTGGAAAGCTTGGGTAGTTTTTAAAAAGCATAAAACACGAAATGATCTATTATCCCACAAAAGATAATTGCTACCAGTATTTTGGTATATGTTCTTCCAGTTTCTTATTATTGCATTATATAACCAAAATGAAATCTTATTATACATGCTGTTTTGCAACTTCCATCTTTAGCAATATATGACATTTTCCTATGTCAATAAATCTTCAACAGCATGAAATTTTTACAAGGAAATGGCTTTTTTCTCATTATAAAAGTGTAATGCTTGCAAAAAAAATCAGAGGATATATACAATAGTATAAGAACGAAAAGAAAAAAAATCACATACTCCTACCCCCTAGCAATTACTACCATTAACATTTGAGTGTATATACTTCCTGACTTTTGTTTTTCCAAATATGTGTGTGTGTATGTATGTAAAATTTATACCTATAATATATATTACATTTTGTTCCTATAGATATTTGATTAATGTCTTTCACCTCACCTCTCCCCATAGATTTTAAATATCTTGAAGGCAGAGACTATGTCTGTCCCACTCACCAGAATATTCCTAGCTCATTGCTCAGTGCCTGGCACATAATAGGCAATTAGTAAATATTTATGAAATGAGTGAATGAGTGGATGGTAGGTGCATATTGTGGTGCATCTTGAATTAGGAGCTAATAGGAGTGCTGTCTAATCACTGGGAAATGGGTCAGGGCTTTCAGAACTGTGGACACCAGGTATGGCTCTTTGCTTATGTATGGTTAGTATCAGTGCATTTTTTAAAAAGCCAAAGCAAAAAACCAAAACCAAAACCAAAACTATTTGCTGCTTTTACCTTGATGAAAAGTTGCATTTTGACTATTAAGATTGTCAAATGTTAAGATTAAGATTAACAAATTAAGATTAACAAATGTCAATTGTTAAATGGCAATTTAAACCACCTGCTTCTCTCCCTGTCCCCGTCTCTCTAGCCAGCTCTAGGAGTGCAAGGAACATGTCTTGTTCATCTTAGTACTGCTAATGCAGTGCCATATGTGTCCTTGGCATCAGCACGTTTCTTGGTGAGTGTGATGGTAGGAGGAGGAATGCGATGGAAAATTATCTACAGGGAGGCCCTATGGTGAATAAAAGGCATGCAATGCTTCTCTGATGTGACCAGATGCTAAGATGACTGTTTATTTCATTAAGATTCCTTTCCCTTATCTAGTTTCGCTAGACCTGATTAAAGAAGTTGCAGTGAGAAATGTGTGTAGGCAGACAGTTAAGTAGCTAAACCAACTTTATTATAGCTCCACTGCTGTAGCATAAGACTCTAGTGTACACTCTTAGAGACATTTTAAATGCTCTGAACTCAAATGAACCAGAGTAATTTGGATCTAGAGATTTTAAACTTTCATGTTGCTGGAAGGGATCCAGAGAAGCTAACTTAGAATTGTAGAATATTTGGATTGGATGGACCTTGGATACCCGCTAGTACAGTCTTCTCATTTTACAGATGAAGAAACTGAGCACCAGAAGGGAGAGCTGAATTACTCAAGGTCCTATAGCAAGTGAATGATAAAGCTGGAAATAGAACTCAGGCATTCTGAGTTCCAGGCTGATGTGATTTCTAACTATCTGCTGTGAGAAAGATAAAAACTTAAAACATCCAAGAACAACACTTGACCATCATGTGAATGTGTTTTATAAATAGATAGAGAGAAAGGAGGCAAGAGACAGAAGAGGGTAAGCGAGGACAAAGGATAAAGGAAATAAATGAAAATGAGAGCCTTCCTAGGTAATACATTCATTCGGTGGTTTCAACTCCTAGGGAACAAAATGTGAGTCACACAGAATGATTTGGAAAGCGATGCTCCCACGAACTTCTCCAGCATACATGAAAAGCCTGGAGGGTTGTAGTTATAGAAATGAATTTAAAATGCTTTGGACATCAGTATTGGAAGCTCACCACCTTTTCTTCTAATCTAAATGACTTTGGCAAAGGAACTCAGTTTTAGTCACTGGAGACTAATTAAGCCGTCTTGCATGAACCGTAGCTAAATCCCCTTGTGTGAAGTGTAGCGCACACACAGAGAGAGGAGCTGAACTGTGGCACTGATGAAGTATGCTCACAGAATCAACTCAGCCTTTTAGTAATGGATAATGGAGCCTAGGTGAAACAAAAGAAAAAATGTGGTAAGTATAGACATTTTGTAGAAGGCAAAGAGAGGAAATTATAGTGACTTTGTAATGGCCCTTACAATTTTTCTTTCTGTTCCCATATTTACCCTTCCCTCTCATCCTGCTTCTCAAGCTGGGCTACTGCAGTAATCTCAGACCACTTCTCCTAGGCTCCAGTCTTTTTCCACTCCAGCATCTGTTAAACATTGCTTCCACGGTTATCTTCTTAAAATAATCCTTTGATGATTCCAGTCTTTGGCTCAAAACACCCCAGGTTTTTCAGTGCTTCTCAACTTTAAAGGTGGTAACAACGCATGGGGGAGCTTATTAAAAGTGCAAATTCCTAAATGGATCCCCAAGAGAATCTGATTCCATGTATCTAGGATGATGCCCAGTAATTTATATTTTAAACATGTTCCCAGTTTATTTCTGATGTAGGTATCTCAGGAACAATACTGAGACAAATTGGCTTACATGGTGAAGTACAGCTCTTTAGCCAGAAGAGTGACCTTTAACGGTGGAAATTCAGATCTGTGGCAGGCCAAAGAGGGGGAAGAGAGATTTGGAGAAAAATTGGTTTCTAAAACATCTATAGGAATTGGATACACTGGCAATCATGACTGTGGAGAGTTTGCGTCTTATGCACGGAAAAGAATTTGTAACTTTGTGTCACCAATTTTTTGGTGTGAGCCTGCCAGACACCTGGCATAGTAGAAAGAACTCTGGAATAAGGTTGGAAGATACGAGTGTGGGTTCCATCCACTTAGGAACTGTATAACTTTTCAGCTAGCCACTTGACTTCCCTGAGCCTCAGCCTTCCTTATCTGTAAAATGGGAATGCAAAATGCCCTGCCTCCTCATTAAGTTATAAGGATCAACTATGTGAAAGTGCTTTGAAATTTGGAAAGTCTTGACTAATATAAGGTATTATGTATTTATTTATATTAATTGTCTATTTGCTTCACCCTGTGTTCTCTTCACCTTTGCCAAGTAATAAAAAGGATCTTGCTCAGGAGGATAATTGTGGTTAAACAGGCTAGGCCTGTAGGGGGAGTGTGTGTTGACAGTAATCCTGCTACAGATATTTGCAGGAGGAAAGAAAAAAATCATATAGCAGCTGACAGAATGTTTTTGATTACCCCATGGAGTTGGGTAGCTTGGAGATCTGCTGTAGAGTTGCATACTGGAATCTGACTTTTTCTGTGAGCGTGAATTTGGCTGAGTTTAATAGTGAGAAAAGCTTAAGAAAACCCACACATGCTGAAACCCAAAAGGCTAATGAGGAGAATAAACAGCTTGTGTAATTAGACCTTGTGCATTTCCCTGAAAAGAAATCATGAAATATGTACAAAATGTTGTCTCTGAAGGCTTCATGGTTGCTTGGTCTAGTTTTCAATTTGGAAACTACACTCATTGGCCACAGGAATTACAAGAACAATAGGCTTCTGGTTGTTTGTGAATTGATGCCCTCACGTGAAGTCTGACATTTGATGTTCTGGCCTTGGCCCCACTCACAGTGGCAGGGCATTCATGCAGGCCAGGTTTTGCTCTGTCCTGAACACTCACAGCTTAGCAGCATTAGGTGGCTTTATTGTGACTTCTTGATGAGCCAAAGTCTTCTGTGTTTTTTGGCTTCAAACATGTTTATTCTTCCCTGTATTGCTTGTCCATGGAAACCAGTGACCTGCTTTGTCTTAAACAAATCTGTTGTTCTTCTCAGAGGCCCCTAGTGTCTCCAATAAAAAGGACACAATTGAACTTTTTTCACCCTACCAGCCAGGTTTGTCAAATCTTTACATTTTGCCGTTTTTGCTTCGTCTTATATTATATATATATTTTTTAAATGAAGTAAAATGTAATTGCAGTTCAAGCCCCTGTGAAATCCTCCCCATTCCATACCTGTTTGTCTCCCTCTGTTCCCAGAAGTGACAACATGATGTGAGCAACTCCCTCACTTCCATGAAGTGAGCAACACGATGTTCAACTGAATGTCTTGACCAAGTAACGAGATTTCAAAGTGAAGTTTCCATCTACTTGTGGAAATGTGAAAGTAGGTGTCCAAAATCAGGCCAGATGAAAATCGTATGAAGTTCTGTTTCTCCTATAAATCATTTCCAAGCTGGTATAAACCTTCATTATTTTTCCCTGCTGAATTTCAGTAGCAGTACTTGTGGATGTGCCTCATTTTTTTCATGTTTTTTTTTTAATTGGTAAGACATTTACATGGTTCAAAAATCAAAATTATTTCCAAACAGTGTATACTGAGATTTCTCTCATCTACTCTGTTCCCATTCTGTTT
This sequence comes from Ceratotherium simum simum, assembly GCF_057802395.1. Classification (NCBI taxonomy): domain Eukaryota; kingdom Metazoa; phylum Chordata; class Mammalia; order Perissodactyla; family Rhinocerotidae; genus Ceratotherium; species Ceratotherium simum. Next base: position 77,537,817 of record NC_141904.1, on the reverse strand, counting down.
CCAACCAACCTTGTGGTTAACAATGTTTATTAGTTTCTTGTTTGTACTTACTGTGTTTTATTATGTACATAGAAGAAAATGTGAATATATATTCTCATTTTCCTGCTTTCTTTACTCAAAACATTGTATTCCATATTCATTGTTTTGTGCCATACTTTCCACTTAATAATGTATCCTGGAGATCTCTCCATATCAGTATAAAAGCATCTCTTTTTTTTTTTTAATTTTATATTTTTTACAGTTGCATAATATTTCACCCAGCACATATTAATACATAGGACTTTATTCCTTCACTTTTATAGTACATGGTATTCCATCACATGTATGTAAGATCATTTTTTCAACCAGTCCCCTATTGCTGGACACTTCAGTCATTTAAAAATTTTTCCTATTTCAAACAATGTCATGAAGATTAGTCATATACATCTGTCACTTCATATGTGTGCAGATATGTCTATGGAATTCCAGAAATGAGCCTGTCAAAGTGTAGACGCAGTGATTCGTATGGGTTGCAACATTTTGCACTCCCAGTAACAGTGTTGGTTTGTACTTCCCTACAGGTTTGCCAAGAGAGCATACTAAATAACTTGGATTTTCTTTTTTTTTCCCCCAATCTAATAGGTGAGAAATGGTATCTCAAGATAGTTTTAATTTACATTTATTGTAAGTGATACTGAGCATCCTTAAAATTTTTTGAAGTAAAATATACATACAGTAAAGTACCCAAATGTTCAGTCTACATCTTGATGAATTTTTGAATATGTAGACTCCCAAATAACCATCACCTGGATAAGATATACAACATTTCCAGCACCCTGGAAATTGTCTTGTGTCCTTCCTACTCAATACTAACCATCATGCTGAAGTCTATAACATAGATTAATACTTGAACTTCATATAACTAGAATCATGTAGTATGTGCTCTTTTGTGTTTGGCTTCTTCACTAAAGATTGTCTGTGAGATTTCTCCATGTTCTTGCATGTAAATATTAGTTCATTCATTTTGTTGTTGTTGCTGTATATTTCTTTGTATTAATATATAATAATTTACTTATATCAGTTTTCTAGAAGATGGACATTTTAGTTGTTTCTAGATTTTGACTACTATGAATAAAGCTGCTCTCAACATTTTTGACACGTGTACTGATTTTTCCTTTGGGTATAAACCCAGCATTGGAGTTGCTGGTAGTTTGGTAGATACAACAGTTTTCCAAGTGGTTGTATCAAATTACCATTGCCAACAGCAATGTATGAGAGTTCAAGTTGCTCCACATCCTCACTAAGACTTGGTGTGTTATTGGTCTGTATAATTTTGGCCAATCTGGTGAAGGTGTGGTGGTATTTAATTGTGGGTTTTTTTTTTTTTTTAGGATTTTATTTATTTATTTATTTTTCCCGCCCAAAGCCCCCGTAGATAGTTGTATGTCATAGCTGCACATCCTTCCAGTTGCTGCACGTGGGACGCGGCCCCAGCATGGCCAGAGAAGCGGCACGTGCGCGCCCGGGATCCGAACCCGGCCCGCCAGCAGCAGAGCGCGCGCACTTAACCGCTAAGCCATGGGGCCGGTCCCCATAATTGTGGTTTTAATTTATATTTCCCTGATCACTAATGATGCTGAACACTTGTTCATATGTTTATTGGTCTTTTAGATAGTCTCTTTTATGAAGTATCTTTCGAACATTTTGCTCATTTTTAATTGGATTGTCTTTTTCTTATTGATTTGTAGGAGTTTGTTATATATTCTGGATAGACTCTAGATTTCATATTATTTGTATATGAATATAAATAATTTGCAATATATATTGCAAATACTTTCTAGTTTATACTCTGCCTTTTCACTCCCTTAATGGGATTTTTGGAGAATTGAGGGTCTTAATTTAAGTGGAATTGAACGTATCAATCTTTTTTTTAATGATTGGTGTTTTCTGTATCCTGTTGAAGAAATCTTTGCTTATCCCAAGGTCATGAAGGTGTTCTCTTATGTTTTCTTCTAGAAGCTTTATTGTTTTATCTTTTACATTTAGGTCTATGATCCTTTTGAAATTCATTTTGTGCATTGTGGAATTTAAGAGTCAAGGTTCACCTTTTTCTACATAGATATCCAATGGTCCAGCACTATTTATAGTGGGAAAAGGGGATCATCCTTTCCTCTCTGAACTACAATGGCAGTTTTTCTGTAAACTGTTGACCGTATATATATGGGTATATTTCTGGTGTCTTTATTCTGTTCCCTTGGTACACATAGCACGTTGCTTTAATTGTTATAGTTTTTTCCCTAAGTATTGACACCTGGTTGTGTAAATCTCTCGGTTCTATTCTTCTTCAAGATTGTATTTGCTTTTTTAGGTCCTTTGAATTTCTGTGTAAGTTTTAGAATGTGTGGAAAATCTCAGCTGTAATTTTGATTTAGATTGTACTGAATTTATGGATAAATTTGGGGAAAATTGACATTTTAACATTTCTCAGTTTTAATAATCTGTGAATATCTATTTAGGCCTTCTTTAGTTTTTTTAAGCAATGTTTTGTAGTTTTCAGTGTTGTAGAGGTTTTACATAAAATTTATTAGATGAATTCCTAGATATCTGATGTCTTTTATTGCTATTTAAATGTTTATCTTTTTTTTTTTTTCCTGAGGAAGATTGGTCCTGAGCTAACATCTGTTGCCAATCTTCCTCTTTTTGTTTAAGGAGGATTGCCATGAGCTGACATCTGTGCACTCTTCCTCTATTTTGTATGTGGGTCACTGCCACAGCATGGCCGCTGACGAGTGGTGTAGGTCTGTGCTCAGGAACTGAACCCGGGTTGCTGAAGTGGAGCCTGCCAAACTTAACCACTAGACCATGGGGCCGGCCCCTAAATGTTTATCTTTTTAAAATTACATTGTCTATTTGGTTGTTGTTAGTAGACAGTTGATTTTGATATGTTGAACAACTTTTCATGTATTTAAGGACATTTTGTTTTTCTTTTTCTGGCAACTGGATTTTCTTCTCCTATTGCTTTGTGAGTTTCCTCTTGATTTCTAGGATCTCGTAATAAATTAGGAATAACATTCTGTTGGTGCTATGAGTTATAGAAAATTTTTTCATATTGTCATTTGTGGTAGAATTCATTTTTGTGCTTTTATCATAGACCAAATAATTTAAATACTGGAAGGATTTTAGAAATCTTCTACTCTAACTCTTTCACTTTACAATGGGGAAACTCTGGCTTAGGATGTTTGAATGATTAAGGCCAAATTACCAGGTAAAGACAGAGCTGAATTTGAATACGAGTCTCAGTGCAATGCTTTGTCTACTATGGTGCCTATATATAATCAAACAGTGCTTTGCATTATGGCATGATTGACTTGTGTATGTGGGATTTTTTTTCTTTATATGAGATTATAAACTCCATAAAAATAGGAAATTGTACTTCCTCAAAGACAACTCCAGAACTAAATATATCATAGGTACCTAATGATTAAATTGAAGCATGAAAAGAATAAAGAGTCTAGATGTAGATGGTTTAACTGGGGAATTCTATAAAATATTTAAATAAAATATAATACTAATTCTACACAAACTCTTGCAGAAAATAGATTTGAGAGAACTTCTTCCCAACTCATTTAATGAAGCTGGTGTTACCCTGATATCAAAGCTAGATGAAGACACCACAAGAACAGAATACTGTGGACCATTATCTCTCATGAACATAGAAGCAATAATCCTTAACAAAATATTAGCAACCTGAGTCTAGCAACATATAAAAGGGATTATCACCATGACCAAATAGTATTTATTCTAGGAATGCACGGTAGATTTATCTCTTTCTTCTCCTTCAGTTATTCCTGTTATGTGTATGTTACATCTTTTGTAGTTGTCCCACAGTTCTTGGATATTCTGTTCTTTTTTTTCAGTCTTCTTTTCTCTTTGATTTTCAGTTTTAGAAGTTTCTGTTTTCATATCCTCAAGCTCAGAGATTATTTCTTCAGCTGTGTCCAATCTACTAATGAGCACATCTAAGGTATTCTTTATTTCCGTTACAGTATTTTTGATCTCTAGCATTTTTTTTAGTTTTTCTTAAATTTCTATCTGTCCACTTATGTTATCCATCTGTTCTTGCATGCTGTCTATTTTTTCCATTGAAACCCTTAGAATATTAATAATAGTTTTAAAAAAAATCTTGGGGTGATAGTTCCGACATTCTTGCTGTATCTGACTCTGGTTCTGGTGCTTGTTCAGTCTCTTCAAAGTATGATTTTTGCCTTTGAGTAAGGCTTTGGATTTTTTGTGAAAGTGGACGTGATGGAACAAGGTAAAATGATGTTACTGGGTAAGGAACTGTGGTTAAGTAGGGCTTTAATAATGTAGTGATAAGATGTGGGGAGAGGGGAAGTATTTTACAGTCCTGTGATTAAGTTTCAGTCTTTTGGTGAGCCTGAACCACTGGACTATGAACTTCCACAGTGCTTCCTAGACTCTCTTTCCCACTTTAAGTGGGGTGGGATGGCTAGAGGGAACTGGAGTTTGGTGCTTCCCTTCCCCCAGGTAGGTTAGACTCTGGTAAAATTGTTTCTCCTGAAGGCAGTCCTTATTAAGAAGAACAGAATGATTTGATGTACTTCAAAATGGTTCCTTTTTCCCTCTCCCTGCTGGAAGCATGAGGGACTTTTTCTCTGATCTTCCTAGTGAGAATATGGTGGAGCTCCTTGAGGTAAAACTCAGAAAAGTGTTCCCCTTTCAATGTCTGGGTTCTCCTAGGCTTTTGTCTCTCAGACTTGCCCACATGGAGACTCCAGCAATTATCAATTATAGTTCAAGTTTTCCTACCCTGACACTGGTTCCCATGAAGGTTTCTGCTTGTGGGTTTCTGCTCCAGTAAGTTGTGATTCTCTGTACCTGCCTGTCTGTTTCTCCAATTATTGGAGCAGTGGTTTGTCCTGTGGCCTCACATCTCTGATGGATCTAAGAAGAATTGTTGATTTTTCTACTTTTTCAGCTTTTTACTTGTTGGGATGGAGTGGTGACTTCTAAGCTCATTACATGGCAAGGTTGATTTATTATCCAAAAATCAATTTGTGTCATACAGCGTAGTAATAAAATAAAGGACAAAACCATATGATTATCTCAATAGACTTAAAAACTTTTGAAAGTATTCAACATGCATTCATGATAAAAGTTATCAACTAATTCAGTATAGATGAGAATTTCCTTGCTGATAAAGGGCTACAGCTAAAATCATGCTTAATATCAAAAGGTTGAATGCTTTCTCTGCTTAAGATTTGAAAGGAGACAAGAGTGTCTGCTCTTGTCACTTTTATTCAGCATTGCATTGGAGATTCTACTTAGTGCAGTGAGGCAAGAATAAGAAATTAAAAACATACAAATTGGAAGATGAGAAGTAAAATTATCTTTATTCACAGACAATATGATTTGTATGTAGGAAATCTTAAAGAATCTATCAAAAAGCTACTAGAATTAATAGGCAAGTTTAGCAAGGTCACAAGGTACAAGAGCAATATACTAAAATCAACTATTATTAACAATTAACAATCCAAAAAATAAAATTAAGGAAATAATATTGTTTACTATGGAATCAAAAAGAATAAAATATTTAGGTATAACTTTAACAAAAAAGAGCAAAAACTGTATGCTGAAAGCTATAAAATGTTGCTGAGAGAAATTAATGAAGACCTAAATAAGTGGAGAGATATACTGTGTTCATGGATTGGAAGACTCAGTTTAGTTAAAATATCAGTGCTCCCAAATTGATCTATAGATTAAACAGAATCCCTATCAAATCCCCAGCAGGGTTTTTATAGAAATTGACAAGTCAATCCTAAATTTAAATGGAAATGCCAAATATGTAGAATAAATAAAACAATTTTGAAAAAGAAAGACAATGTTGGAGGGCTTATGCTAACTAATTTTCAAAGCTTACTATAAAGGCTACAATAATCAAGACAGTGTGGTATTAGCATCATAGATTATAGATCAATGGAACAGAACAAAGAGTCCAGAAATAAATCCACACGTCTGTAGTCACTTGCTTTTTGACAAACTTGCAAGGTAATTCAGTGGGATAAGAGAGTCTTTTCAACAAATGGTGCTGGAACAATTGGATATCTATATGCAAAAAATAAAGTAAAATAAACTTCAGCTCTTACTAAACACCATACACAAAGTTCTAATCAATATGGATCATAGACCTAAATGTAAGAGCTAAAGGTATCATACTTCTAGAATTAAACAAGGGAAAAAATATTCATGACCTTGGATTTCTTAAATATGACATAAAAAACATGAACAATAAGATAAATCAAAACATTTACTCTACAAAAGATACCATTAATAAAATGAAAAAACAAAGACAAGCAAAAAGAATGGAGATAATATTTGCAAATTATATATCTGATAAAGGACTTGTGTCCAGAGTATGAAAAAATCTCTTACAATAAATAATCTGAAGACACTCAACCCAATAAAAAATGGGTAAAGATTTGAATAGACACTTCACCAAAAAAGATCTATGAATAGCAAATAAGCACATGAAAAGAAGCTAAACATTGTTAGTCATTAGGGAAATGCAAATTAAAACTCCAATGAGAAACCACACATTTTGATTAAAATATATATAATCAAAAAAGACTGAATGCTAAGTGTTAATGAGGTTATAAAGAAACTGGATCTCTCATATGTGGCTGATGAAAACGGAAAATGATATAACCACTTTGAAAAATTGCCTGGTAGTTTCCTAAAAAGTTGAACATATATTCACCATATGACCCAGCAATTTCTTTTCTTGATATCTGCCCAAGAGAAATGAAATCTTATGTTCACACAAAGACTTGTATTTGGGTGTTCATGTTACTTGTAATAGTTCCAAAAATATTTGGAAACAATCCAAATGTCCATCAACTGGGGAGTAGATAAACAAGAGGTGGTATATCTATACAACAGAATACCATTGAGCAGTATAAAGGAGTGAACTACTTACACATGTAGCAACATGAATGAACTTCAAAAACACGCTAAGTGAAGGAAGCCACACAAACAGAAGAATATACACTGTATGGCTGCATTTATATAAAATTTCCAGAAAAGGGAAAACTGTAGAGACGGAAAGCAGGTCACCTGGGGCTAGGAGTGGGAGCGGGGATTGATGGCAAATAGACACAAGGAGATTTTTGGAGGTGATGAAAGTGTTCTAAAACTTGAGTGTGATGATGATTACACAACTGTATAAATTTACTAAAACTCATTTGATCTGTATACTCCAAACAGGTGAATGTTATAGTTTATAAATTATACTTTAAAAAGCTGTTCAGGATGGAGAAATAGCTAAAGAAGAAGTATCATATGCTAATAGTTTGGAAGGTATCTTTCTTAAATGATTGTTTTTTGTTTCTTCCTTTTAAAGTGAGTAGGGTTTTAATTTTTTAAGTTTTTTCCTTTTTGAATAGGCTACTTCCTGGTGGTTTTCAGGAGGGATTATTCCCCAGAGCAGATGTACACTACAGCTCATGCTGAGTCTCTTCGTCAGTGGAGACAGTTGCCAACAAAGAGTGAGACTCAGCTGGAGAGAGCTGAGTGAGGCTTCTGGGGTAGGCTCCCCTCAGGTTTTCCTCTAATTACTCCAGCTGAGCACAAAAGAAGAAAGGCAAAGCCACAGGGAGGCATATTAATTAAAATGTCTGCTTTTTGGTTGGGCCATTGTCATTCTCTTCACTTTTAAGAAGTTACAGTTATGGGTTTACATTTCATTATTTCCTTCCATCTCTGGCACACTTGCATGATGAAAGAATCTCATATTTTAATATTCAGGAACAGTCACTTAGGTATATTAATAAGCAGGAATATCTAATTACCAATTGGGGTCAGGGAAGAAAAAGTATCTTCTTTCAAAATGAGCCTATTGGGAACTATCTTGAAGGGAAACTTTCACTACAGATTTCCTTCTGGTGTAGCTCACTTAGATATAGCAGGAAAGATCTTGGCCCTGGAGCTCTCTGGTGTCCAACTGCCTGTTACTCCATAGAAGGTGTAACAAGAGATGTGAAAGAACCACACTCACTGATTTTGTTTCCACTGTTTGTTTAGACCTTCACTGCCGTGTAATAAGGAATAAGAGAAGCATGCTTTTTAGGGAATATAGAGAAAATATTGCTTTGATGTTATCTCCTGCAATTATTGAATACATTTTCTATTTGACCAGTGCCCCCATCTCTCTTGCCACACAAAAGAGCCTAAAACAAACAAAAAGAAAGAAATGATCAACTTAAGCTGGTTGTTATTCAGGAGACTTTTTGATTGATGTTTTAATTTAAAGATTACTTCATTGTAAGATCAGAGGCTTATATTTTCAGGGCCATATGCTGCTTTGGTTCCATGAATGGATACCTTGTGGATCTCAGTGGGAATTAAAGCAGCGATAGTTGCTGAATGGTACTTTCTTCCTTTTGTTGCACATGGCGTTTTTTACTTGCTTTTCCTGAAGAGTGTAATCTGCATGTATTAAGGTGATTTGTTTGGCATAAATGTTTACTGACGTGTTTGGATAGACAATAGTGTATCTTTTATAGGCATTTCTTAGTTTACTTGCCAGCACTAGGCCTGCTAAAGATTCTCCCATAAGAGTGGCATGCTCCTCCATCCCCTTGGAGGGCAACTGTGTTCTATTTCCTGAATCAAAACATTCTTTCTCCTGTTCTTCTCCAGAAGAGCAGAATGTTCCTTTCTCTGTCCCAAGAGCTCATTCCTTCCTCAAAATCTTTCCTTAGTCTATTTATTCCATCTGTCATGGTCTCATCTCCAAACCTTATCTATCTTTTAGAGCACAGGTTAAAGTTTAATCTCCTTTATGAAACTATCTCCTTGTAGCTTAGAGCACACTTCTCTCTTTTCTGAATTCCCAAGCCTATATTTTTCTCATAGCACTCCTTTCCAAATTATAACAGGCACTGACGGTTGGTTGACCAGCCCTTTTCTCTTTGTAGATGCTATTCACCTAAGAATGGCCACGTGTATCTCAGTTCAGGCCAATAAGATGGGAGAAGTCTATTGTAGGGTCTCTGGGAAGATTTGTTTCCCTGAGGTAGGTGCTGAGCTGCTAGGTATTGAGGCAGTCAATTAGGACAATGAGCCAAACTGAAAGTAACAATCAAGTCTTTATTTATTTATTGTGACACTGCAAGCAAGAGGCAAAAAAAACGGCACCAGGTCCCTAGTGTTCCTGTTTTTTCCGTGGAACAGCACCAAGCAAGGGTCAGATGGATGCAGTGTAAATGGGGGGAAATGTTTTATTGCTGAGAAGCCTGGAACAGAAGGCTCCTACCTTTTTATGGATCTAGGGGGTCTGAGAGAGGGAGAAGGGAAAGGGTAAGGAGTAGAAAAGTACTGACTCAAATGGAGAAAATGCCTTAGCCAAGGCCCCTGGTAATGAGGTCTTGGTGGAAGTGCCTTGGAAGTGACTCAGCTAAGGCTTCTCATCAGGGGACCTCTGAATAGAGATGCCTGGGCTAGGAATGCATGTGTGTATGAGCATGGCTGGCCCAGTGGGGTGGGGCGGAGGGGCTGAGTCCTTCATTGTAACTCCCTCCGGACAATTACAGCTTTCTCTCGTGAGGTCTGCCAGGCAAAGCCTTGTAATTGCCTATGGTTGGGCCTCAATGATCATACCTAGGATTTTGGTTTAGAGCAGGATTCTTCTATCAGTGCCACCCCTTCTCCTTTTTATTTTCTTTAAGCTGGAATGTGACCTGATGGTTGGAACTGCAGCAGCCAACCAGGGTCCATGAGGGAAATATTAAGTGAATTCAGAGGCTCTGGAGTTAACTAAACCAGAACCAACAACTGCATGCCTCTGGACTTCCACTTAGGTGAGGAAAAATAAAGCCTAATATTTAAGCCACCATAGTCATGTTTTCTGCTCCTTCTTAGCCTAAAATATTCCTAATTGATACACCATTTAATCATGCAGTGTTTTTTTACTGTTACATAACTGTTGATCTAAATTATTATATATAGTTTGTGAGGACCGGCCCCGTGGCTTAGCTGTTAAGTGTGCACGCTCCGCTGCTGGCGGCCCGGGTTCGGATCCTGGGGGCACGCACCGATGCACTGCTTCTCCGGCCATGCTGAGGCCGTGTCCCACGTACAGCAACTAGAAGGCTGTGCATCTATCACATACAACTATCTACTGGGGCTTTGGGGGAAAAAATAAATAAATATAGTTTGTGATATGCCAAAGAACCAATCTCAGCCATCCTCTGCTACCATACTATTTCCCTTTAATCTTATTACAATTCAGAGTTGATGGTAAGCATGCTTTGAAGCTGTTATTTCTATTTTGTAGCTAAGTCACCAGAGATGAAAATATAGGATTCTTAGTTTATTTGTTAGTGCTCATAAAAGAGTGATGCTGAGCAAAACTCCCAGCATCAGTTGCCTTGAATTTGAAGACCTGAGTCTGAATCCCAGTAATAGTTTCTAAGTAAAGAAAGCACCAGGTAAAGGCCGTTTGCCTTTGGAATATTCAGCACTGTTCTCCGTGATGGGCTTAGATCCTTGTCTATTTATTACTCCTATTATCTAGGAATAAACAAATGCCTGGAATCATATGAAGAATGATTCTAGTAAAAAAATACTTTCTGCTCCCTCTAAATTATTCCTTCTAGATGTAGGTCAATTTCCTTTTTGATAAATTGCAACTCTGGATTTCTCAGGATAATATTTTTTCAGGAGGAATGTCTGGATATTTAGGCACAGCTCTTGCTTATTGACCAATATTGTATAAGCTTTATCAGTTTGTGAAAAAGTTTCTTGCGAACCTTGAAAATGTTAATTTTATTGATAGCCATCAGCCTTTGGCTTATGTACAGAAGTTGGTTATGCCCTAGATATAGACTCCTGGCTACTGATACTTATGTGAGACTTGTAACATCACTGCCAAAATTCCAGGTCATTAGAAATAGTTTCTTGAAAGATTAGATAAATTCAAGGGAGACAAAATACAATATGTTTTAGATTCTCCTCCTTAATGTGTATCTTAATGACTCAGTATTTTTCCTGGATGAGCCAAATTCATGCTTCCCTGCAATAGAGAACAGACAGATAAGCGTTTGCCTTAGTGCTGATTATACAGTTTTATTTTCTCAAATTTAAAGTAGCCTCCATAGACAATGGCCCTCCGATCTAATTACTTTACTTTAAATCAGTTAATTCAACACCAAAGTCATCAGTTTTGGCAGAGGTGTCCTCCACGATTTAGTTGGTCAAGTTCTAAAAACCCTGTATAGAAGGTCAACTTGTTTACTTATCACTGGCTTATCTTGAAGGGTTCATCAGTAAATAAGACTGTAATTCAATATTATATGGGCAGTGTATTGAGATTATTAATATCTCCTTATATAATTTTTCAGGTTACAATTATTACAGGCATATTTTATAGCATAGAATAATTCTGATAATGATAATAAAAGAGCTAAAATTGATTGAATGTTTGCTGTACAAGGCAATATGCCAAGCAGTTATATGCTTTTTCTCTTTTAATTCTCACCACAACCTAATAAAGTCAGTAGAACTTTGGGGCCTCATCCAATTATAAATTGTAGTAAACTTTGGACTATTTTCTGCAGAAAACCTTATCCTTATCTGCAAATAATACCTTGGTCCATCTCCATGTGGCAGTCAGTGAGCTTTTCTCCAGGCTCATGCCTGATGGGTAGGTTTCTTGACTTTTATAACAAAATGTTACCCTTACTCTTTTCTTGGATGCACATTGAATACATGATTCTGCCTTTAACTAGTAACTTAGAATTAAGTGGACTTGAACTCTCACCTGCCCAGTCCTTGCCAGAAGCTTGGCTGTGAGTAATATTGTTCATGAAAGAGAATGCAAAGGGCGTGTGGCCTGTCCAATATATACTCTTGCCCTCTCCACTGTCCAATATATAGTAGCCACTAGTCTCATGTAGCTATTTAAATTTAAATAAATTAAAAATTAAATAAAATTAAAAATTCACTTCCTCAGTCAAAATACCCATATTTCAAGTGCTCAATAGCCACATGTGTCTAGTGGTTTTCATATTGGACAGCACAGATTTAGAACATTATGATCATTGCAGAAAGTTTTATTGGACAGTGCTGTGATAGACTATTAGAGAGTTTTATATATGGGCTGCATCTTTTTTTAAAAAAAGATAATTATTTTCATTGAATTGTGCTTTGATGTGTTGACAGTGGCCTGCATTATGGCCTAGTCTGATGATGTGTATTGAGTGTTCTTATGCGTCAGACACTATTTTAAACATTTTTTATGAATTAACTCAGTTCTTACAACAATTCCACGAAGTAGACATTATTATCATCTCCATGTTACAGATAAGGAGATAGAGGCTCAGAGAGTTAAGTGACTTGCCTATGGTCACACAGATGTTAAAGAGTGGAGGTGAAATTTAGTCCTGTACATTTCGCTCAAACCTATGTCCTTAAACACCACATCATGCTGCCTCTGAAATCCCTGTGAAGCTGCCTTGGAATTCATTCTCAGGATATCAGCAGTAACCTGATTACTTTCATCTCTTTTTTTTTGTATCCCTATTCCTCCTGGCTGTAACTCTTTATTTGTTTCATTCTTATTATTACAATGCTGCAGTGCAATTCTGATGCCAAATACCTGGAATCGGCACAGATTCCACAAGTTAGGGGCACACTTCCCAAAAAGACTACCCTCACTTCTAAAGCCAGCCACAGTTTCAGGGGTCCCCAGACAACCCACATATCCGAACAACTGGCTACAAATTTGGGGGTTCCTATGACTCAGGTCTGATAATTTGCTAGAATGACTCACAGAATTCATGAAAAGTGCTATACTTATGATTACAGTTTTATTATGAAGGTTATCACTCAGGACCAAATGAAGAGACAATTAAGGTGAGGTGCAGAAGGGAAGCAGGATGCATCACTCTCCCCACAACCAGGAAGCTTACCTGAGAGTTAGTGTTCAGAGTTTTTATTGGGGTTTCATTACATAGGCATGATTAAGTGAATCATTGGCCGTGTGATTAAACTCAATCTTTAGCCCCCCTCTCCTCCCTGGAGGTTAGGCTGGCTCAAAGCCCTAACCCTCTAATCCAATGGTGGGTCTTTCCGGTGACTAACCCCCATCCTGTGTTATCTCGTTAATATAAATCAGATATGCAAGGGACTCATGAAAAACCAAGTCACTCTTATCACTCAGGAAATTCCAAGGATTTGGAGGTTATCTCCCAGGAGCCAGGGCCTAAGACTAGACAAATTCTTTATTATACAACATTGTGTATTTCTTCAGGCTGTCTCAAATCCTTTTTGAAATGAAGTGGAGGATTTGTGTATGTTTGTGTGTGTGTGTGTATAAATAAAAATATAAACATTTTATGTGTATATATATAAATATGTATATTTTTAGTATAGGTGCAAGAGGACTACTAACCATGGTTTTATAGATTTTCAGACCTAAAGATTGCCTTAGAAATAACTTGGTTTTACACTGTTATTTTACTGCTGAAGAAATAAGCCCAGAGAAATGAAGTGGCTTGCCCAGCTGGTTAGCAGCAGAGTAGGGACTGAAACTCAGGGTTTTTAATCTTACTTTTAATACTCTTCTTGTCTTCACAATCTCAGGTTCCTCCTCTAACATTATTCATGTACTTACCACCTCACACTTTTCTCGCCCCCTTACTGTGCCTGGAAATCTCAGGCTGCCCTCAGGAGACAGCTTTGGTGCAATGAGTGAAACTCAGTACAAACTGTATTTTTGGACCTCCTTCCTTTGCATGTGTGCTGTTCCTTCTGCCTCAAATGACTTTCTCACCCATGAGCCATTTCTTAATTGTTTTTAAATAAACAAGCTAAACCTCACCTCTTCTGTGAAGCCTTCCCTAACCTTCTCTCTTGTCACAGAGTTAATCTCTCCTTCCTCTGGGTTTTCACTAATATTTAGAATATGTTTTTATCTCAAGGGCAGTTATCACACTGATTTTTAATTCTTTTTTCATATCTTAAACCTTAAGAGAATTCTTGATTTCACCCTTATTGCCACTAAACCTATGCCTCTCTTTGTCTTCCCAATCCTGATATAGCATCATTAGTGACTCAGCTACTCCATCCAAAAATCTAGAAGTCACTTTGATTTCCCTCTTGTCCTCATCTTGCACATCTAATTAACAGCAAGTCCTTTGGTTCTACAGCCTAAATATATCCCAAAACTTTCATCTCTCACTTCCAAACTGGTCTGCCTGCTTCCAGGAACTCTTGCTTTCTTTCAATCCATTCTCCATACAGTGGCCAGAGTTCTATCAAAATGTGAAACAGATCATGTCACTTCTAGCTTAAAATCCTCTGTTGGCTTCTCATTTCAGTGAATAAAATCCAAACTTCTTATTGTGCCTAGCAAGGACCTCCATGATGTAGCATGTTCCTCCTTCATTTTGTACCAGGCTCTCTCACTCTCTAGAATCTGGCCTCTCTAGATTTCTATGTTTCTCAAACACACCAGGTTTGTTTCTTTCTCAAGGCTGCACCAAGGTGTGGCTTGCTGTGTGAGTGTGGTGGGAGGGAGAAAGATTTGGCTTCTCTCCCTCCCCCATATTCTCCATTAGCTTCCCCAAAACCACTCTGACTAAATGTAAAATCTGAATAAAAAGAGTTGGCTTGCTGTACAAATGTAGCTTCAAGGTGAGAGATGAGTTCCTTGGTTTCTCTCTTCCAACCAAATCCCTGCCAGGATCTTTAGCCTCATTTCTTTTCAAGGCTTGGTTAAAATGTCGTCTCCTCATAGAGTCCTTCCTCCATCCATTATAGTACCCTCCCAGCTCTATGATATCCCCTTGTTTTATTGAGTTTGGTAGCATTCAATAAATTGTCTTGTTTATTTTAAGTTGCTTATTGTCTGGCCTCACTAGAATGCATGCTCCAGAGCAGTGGGAACCTTGTCTGTTTTGTGCATTGCTTATTGCCCAGCACCTCAATCATACTGGGCACATAGAAGACCCTCAACAACTGGAAGTTGCTAAGTGAATGAATACCCCCTGTTGTCTGTAGCAGGCTGTGCTCTCCTTCAAGGCAGGTACTGTGACTTATTTTCTGGTGTCCCCAGTGCTTGCACAGGGTATGAAGTCAGTAAAATTTCATTGAGTAATATTGAATAAAATTTGGCCTCTATCGTTTGTTATCTGTGTGACCTTGGGCAAATCCTTTAACCTCTTTGAACCTCATTTATAATGCCCATTTCTTAGAATTGTTGTCAAGATGAAAAGAGGTCATTGGATACAGTATTCTACAAATGTAGGGGATTGTTATTGCTATCATTAGTCACTTTTCTGCTAAACATGCCAACGGGGCTTATATTGACGGTGCATTCCCCAGTAATGCCAAAACTACTCTTTATTGGCCTTCGCAGGCCTGATGAGGTGCAAGGCTGGAAGGATGTTATATTAACTCTTCCTTCTGTGCTGTTTATAGTAATGCAAGCCTACTTGGTAGCTTGGAGCTGCCTACACTCACATTGCTGTTGCCAACGCATAGTTCTTATTTCCCCCATGCTTCCCTAGTGTTTCCATTAGCCATGCAATATAGTTTTCTCCAGCTAAATGATTAGCATCCAACTGTTCCTGTGTTAATGGTTGTGTTCAGTTCATTTAAAAAAACTCCTGATAAGGATTCTTTGTTCATTTAAAAACTGTTTAAAGCTCAGACAATACTTGTTTCTTATTAAAAAAAAAAAGTAATCACTTAGCTCAGGGACTTTTTTTAGGGTGGGACTAAGAATATTTACAGATATCAATGGTTATTTGGAGAAGTTAAATTGGAGCGCAGTTCACTGATGTTAAGCACAACAGCTACTGGAGCTATATTTAAAAATTCGTTCCAAACTGAAGGGTAAGGAAAATTGATTTTGCAGATGCTCAGTTGAAAGCAGTCATTTTATATTAGGCAGATAATCTCAGTTAGAGGGAAGTGTGATTTTAGAGCAGCCAAAGGATAGGAGCACAGTGGGAGGGCTGGAAGTATGGAAGGTGTTATCATTGATCGAAAGGGTGTAGAGGATTAGAGAGAGCATGAGGAGACAGTGTCAGCCTAGGTAAAGTTGGATCATTTATTTTTAGTTTTCTCTCCCACTTTAGTTCTTAGACATCTCATCTTTAATCCATGCCTCCTGTTCTCTTGCTCTACTTTGTGTATTTTAACCTTTTCCATCACTTGCTCATCACAACATATGCATCCTCTCACCTATTCCGTCAGCGATCTGTTAGCTAGGCTGAGACCCTCGTTAGTCAGTACTAAATGAGCAAACCATGAGCTTTTCAGGTAACATGTTTGCATATTTGTCAGGAATCCTCTGGGAATATCATTCCTGACCCCAAGATGATGATGACTGTTAGTCTGGATTTTAGGTATTTTGTTTTAAGATACCTATCTTTTCAAAATATCCCTGGCATCACTTCCCATAGACATTCGTTAACTCTGCCCAAATGGACAAAGTTAGGTTTGAGCTAGACCAGTGGGCAGTTAGTTGTGGGTGATAATCAGAGAAGTGTAGAAATGTGCTGGTGTGGAGTAATCAGGTTCCTCCCTCTCCCAATTTCAATCCTCTGAAATTGGCTTTCCTATCTCTGTCCTGTGATCAGGGATACAAATACAATATAACCCTCAGCTTGTTACATTCAGACTATTACTAATGGACTAATATTTTGTATTTGATTGTACAAATAACTGGTTTACCCCCTTCTCCATTTTCTGATTTAACAGAACTGGCTAATTTAACCAAATCACTTATGTGTCTTAAGGTCATGGAATATCAGATCAAACCCATTGAAATTGTTGTTTTTGTAGGTCTAACTGGTGAAATATTGGTAATTTTATATAGTTCAACCTATTATTAAATGGTTAAAATTTATAACATGCAGCATGTATTAATTGTAGTATTTATTCAAATCAGTATAAGCAAAGCACTCAGAGCAGCCTCATGCATAATAGGGTCGTACCATGTGCTTTATTCTAAGTGCTTTATGTGGATGATCCCGCTTAATCCTCATAAACACTTTTTGAGGTAATTGTTCTTATTAACCCTGTTTTATACATGAAGAAAATGAGGCACAGAGGGATTAAGCAAGTTATCCATGGTGAAACAGCACTAAGAGATGAGCCAGTATCTTATCCTGAGAAGTTTGTCTCCCAGCCTGCTCTCTTAGCCACTATACGTATAGTCCCAGACTAGGCCTATTGTATTCTCATTAAGCACATGTTTTGTTGAAAACCTACTGCCCAGAATTCTGCCCTAAGTGAGATTTTCTGGAGAGATAAAACATGTGCATAAAAAGTTTTTATCATGAGTGGTCAAGATCAATGTCAGTACAAGATAGTACATTGGGATATCACAAGGAAGTGCATGTTAAGATCCAGATGCATGGTTGGAAATACTGTTAAATACTGGAAATACTGTTAAATACTGTTAAATTAAAAAATTATTTTGGTAATGTGAGGTCCGGAGGAGGTTTAAGACAAACTACCCGTGGATACTAAATTCAAAACCGGAAGAAATTTATTAATCAATGTTTCAATTTTTGTTGACACAGTCACTTCTTTACACATAAGCTATATTACCAGTGGTTGGTGGGTATAGACGTGTGATTACTTAGACTCGCTGCACTGGAGGCAACTTTGATTTTCATTTTTTGGGAACCCCCCCCAACAAAATTCTGTCCTCTTCAATTTTAAATCCACATTCTGTTCATTCATTCATTAAACACATATTGAGCATCTATAATGTACCAGGCACTGGAAATTGTACACCAGTAAACAGGACATAGTCCCTGATCTTAAGAAGCTCACAGTCTTACTAATGAAAAAAATATCAGATATTTGAACAAGAATTCAAATGTCTCAACAGGAAAATCAGTGTTTCAGTACAGCACAAAGCTTAGAATTAAAAAAGGTTTGCTCAGGTACTTCCTGCCATTGAAGATATATAGTCTGTATTGCATCATAACTTAATTCTTTTGGCAGTTCAGCAGGTTCCATGGTCCATCATCCACTTGTATAGTCACAACACATCAGAATCTGTTGGAAGGCGCTAGTAACGTATTGGTTTGCATCTGTTACCTGCAGGGTGATTTTCAGTAGATGTCTGATTTTGGAGTAGATCTAAACTTTTATTGGAACCTGGTAAAATTAAATTGATGTTATATAGAGAAGAAAGAAGAGTCTGGCTCACTAGATCTTCAGAAACTTTGCTAACCTCATGAATTTCTGATGTCATGGGGACACACAATTTAACTTCTCACATTTTCTCCAAGGAGAAAATTTTGATTAATGTTTAAATAGTGAGTTTGTATCTTACACAAAGTTTTCCTTCTGTAGACAATGTGTGTAAGACAAAATTTGGGTATAATATTACTTCTGAACACTCAATAAATTTGGTCTTAATCATAGGGACATTCTTATTTTTTGGCACAGAGGAACTGAGTGGTTGAAAAACAGTAGATTCATGCATTTCACTTCCCTCCCACTCTTGGCCATATACTTATTGAGTGAAATGCTGGGTGGGATTGCCCATATTATTTGTTATTTTTTTTACTTAGCAACATATATTTGAATTTGTGTGGGTTTAAAGAGCATATGATGGTAAGCCACTGTATTGATTACAGCCCTGCTCCTCATTATATAATTCTCTTCAAATTCAGCTCTCCCTCGTTATTGTAATAATGCACATGAGTAGAGTCTTATTGAAAAAATAGGAGGATTGAACCTCCAAACACAAAATTGATCTCCAGTTTGGAGGTCTTGGTCTTCAGGTTCTGATCATCTTCTTGTGGGATCTTGGTATCTTTTGACATATAGCATCTGCCCGTTAGCATGGGCCTCCAGGTCAATCCAGACCATCCTAATGTCTTGGTGCCAAGGATATAAACCCCCCTAGAGTTCAATAAACATAGAACTTGCAACATCTTGAGTGTATTTAAAATTACTCTCTCACTAATGATGATTGGAATAGACACACAATTGGTCATCTTAAAGGTACTATATATAGGGAAAGAAAATGGATAAAGGATCTAAGGTCAGGAGATAATGAAGGGCAAGACATTTCCTTCTGGTGTGTTCAGTGTGGCTCCATCCCAATTGAATTTGAAAATTCCCCTTTTTAGTCTTACCCACCATAAAGAACTTTGTCCATGGAGAAACATTCCTAAATAAACAAGAACAAGAAAATCGTATTTGAGCCCACATAGTTGATAACTGTGGCAATTCATGCGTTATCCATACATGTACAAACACTTTTTCTTCTTTTTGCTTCTTAAACTTTTATCATAAAGTTAAGCTCTAACTTACTATTGAAGCATTTATTACAATTGATCTATTAATTTATAATCATCATTGCAGTTATTAACTGTGGCATCCCTTGTTATTATTGTTGTTCTTGGTTCCAAATATTAGCTTTCAACTGCTGCAGTTCTCATTATTATTAACTTTGGAGTGACCTTCAGTGTGCGCTATCCCAGATTAGAGAAGGGAAGCATTTCTGTCTGCTAGCCCAAGGCTTAGAACATTGTAGCCTCTCAGTAGATATCTGTTGAGCACAGAAGACATGAAAGCTTTCATGGTAGTTATTAGACTGGAGTAGGATAATATATCTTGCATTAAGTAATTCACCAGCATCTTTAGTTGTCAGCTTCAAAGAAACAATGAAAAATAAAATAAGCCCATCATCATCTCCTTCAGCTGAAAATCATTATTCACCTGTTATTGGTTATTTTGAGTGTACATGTGAACATTTTGAACAGATAAAAATCTGCCTTTATACTAAGATGAGGTTATGTATGATGTTCAGATAGTCTCTTTGAAGCTTCAACTGTGGATTGTTAAGTAAGCAAGGACCATAGCTTCTGAAGTGTGAATACAATGGGTTTCATGGGAAATTCATAGACATAAAAGGAGCAAGATATGTAAAATTCCTAACTCCTTGCTTCATAAGACTGCTTCATAGGTCTAACCATCGCCTAACAAAATTTTACCAACAAAATTTCCTTGTATTTGATGTAAGAGGACCATACCTTATTTTAAATCAGAGAGAAGTTTACAGAGCATTTTTTATAGGTATTTAAAAGCATATGGAAAAATGTCTAGATTACTTTAAACCAGGGAAAATTGTTTTTTTGTAAATACCTAGAGAAGTGGGATTGGATTTAATTAGTTATGATCTGAATCGGAGATCACAGAACATTCAAGTTGAAGTGACCTTGAAAACCATCTTGAGACCAAGTCTTTCCCTTAGTGTAAGAATCTTCTCTCTTGCCTTTTTTCTTTAATGCCCCTTTAGATGGAGTATTCACTGCTTATAACGTGGCCCATCACATTGTGGACCAACTCCCAATTCTTTGCTTTAATTAATGAGAATACTATTTCCTTTTGATATTCTCCCATTGGTCTTGGATATCCGGAATCATATAGGCAGGCTTAAAGAGAATAAGAAAATCATATCGATACTGATTTTCAGTGTGGACACTGATTTTTCCTGGAATCTTTTTTGTCTTTAGCACCATGAGGTCTTTAGGTGCAGATTCTGCCAAAGAAGTGAGCCTGTAACGCTTTTCCCTCTAATTAGTTAACTCGCAAACTAAATTAGGCTTGAATCAGCAATCTGCAATAAATACATTAAGATTATTATCTGGTGAGTGCTATCAATTTTACTGCTGTCTCCAAATTATTAGTCTCCTATTTGTTTACATTACAATTTCAGTAGTGGTAATTATGTAATAAGAAAATGATACTGTCACTTTAAATAAACTGCTCAGCAGCTAAAACGTCAGGACTATAATTAAAGACATCACTCATGACTTCCATTTTAATGCATAAAGGAGAAGGACATGATTAGATTTTAATGAACTTGCTTTTGTTTTAGCTATATTATTGTTTTATTTTAGTCTGGATGTAGTGATTTCAAAACACCACTAAATGTTACTAAGCATCCTTAATTTCATACATGGAGTTATAGTAAATTTAAATTAACTGTCCTTGCTTTTGACATCAAACTTCAGTTTCTAATCTGTTCTTTAAACAGCACCTGGAATGGAGCAATACTCTAAGGCAATTTAGGCAAATTCTCAGGCCAATAAGCTCCCTTTTTCCCAGAAGACGGATGGCAAAATTGTAAGGTCACGCACTAAGCCCTCAAGCAAATGCTCCATTGTCCACTGGAGCCTTTAGTCTCAGATAAGCCCGTGGTTGGGTCTGCCTGAGGAATGATGGAAGGAGCACTGAGAGGCTCAGGACCTGGGCTGAGGGTCTGAGTTACTGAGTTACCCTCTTTGAGCCTCAGTTTCCTCATATGTAAAATAGAGATAATATAATCTACTTGTAGGGTGGTTGTGAGACTTGCCTCAGATTAAGGATGTGAGCTTGTTTTGTTAACTATGATGTATGGTACTAATGTTGACTATGATTACTATCTACTAATGCAACCTAAAATGTTCTGAAACTCTACCTCAAGTCCAAAAAAGTCTGCCCGTTGTCCTGCCCTTGTGCCTGAAATTTGCACTACAAAAATCATTCCTTTGAAATAAGTTACTATTTGTCAGTGTGCCAGCTGTAGACCACCTCTGGTGGTTTTTAGAACATGCAGACTCCTGGACCTCACCCTTGGCCTGCAGAATTAGAATCTCTGGGCTGGGACTCAGGAATCTGCATTTCAACAAGCTCTATTGTTTACTTTTAGGCATACTACAGTTGAGAACTCCCCAACAAGGCACTGAAACCTAAGTTAAAATATCAATACTTTGAAAGGGTGATATGGGCCAGCATGATTAGCCATAAACATTTTAACATGAGTTAATATATTGGAATATTTACAGGTACAGGGAATAGGAGGTAGGTCAGGAAATATCAAAACAGAAAAAGTGGGTAGGGGGAGGGGCAAAAAGGTGGGGAGAGCAAGGCTGAGAGTTACTGAAGAAAGGATCCTTGAGTAGCTAGTGTGTAGACGGCTAGCCAAACAGCATTAAGAAGTTTCAAAGAGAAACCCTCTCTATTTAGGAGCTGATGTCTAAGGCATGAAAAGAGCGTAAAAGCAAGAAGGAGAACAAGAGTGAGGGTGAGAGCGAGAGACAGCAAGAGCGAGAGCGAGAGAGAGAGCGAGAGAGAGAGAGAGAGAGAGAGAGAGAGCGCATATGAAGTTGAGCATTTGGGAAGTTGGGGTGGATACACAGCAGGACAAAGCACATTGAATTTATTCTAGCTCATTGGGACTCTTAAGATTTTCTTATGGTTTAATGAAAGTCCCAAATTTCACCCTCTGAACTCAGCTTTCTCTTTGCCTTATGGCAAAGGGGAAAAAAAGGGAAAATCATATACCCAGATTGTCAACACTTTATTAATGGATATTACTTGGAAGTTAGATTGATGACGCACAGATAACTAATTTATGGTGCCCTGTAAACCAACAGAGTAACCTAGGGCCTTAAAGAGTACAAATGATAGCCTACTCACTAAATGTCTAAATATTTAAAAGTTGTAAATCAGGCTAACAAACTATTAAATAAGGTATGTTCTATCCTCCTACATTAACAAATTAATATTATAATGACTTGGAAGGCCAAATTCTGGACTCCTCAGAGTTTGGTGCTGGAAGTGGTAGCAGAAACAGCCAGTCAGTGCCCTGTGCCCTCTCTCACCAGCCTCATGTGCATCCCTGCGTGTGGCTACTTCAACCTGCATGGTCAAACTCAGTCCACACTCGCTGCAGACGGCAGCCTCCTTGGAAGTTGGCTTGAGGGCATTTGAGCAGAGAATTCTGGTGTCCTGGATGCTGGAGCTGGGTCCAAGTGCAGCCTCATCCTAGGAACTCTCTAAAGTATGGGTCCCAGGACAGGGGACCCCTCTTCCCTGGGTATAAGGAAGATACTGGGGATCTCTCAAAATTGGGGAGTTATAAAATTGGAAGATACTTGGAGATCATTTGATTCAATGCCTTTATTTTGCAAACAAAGCAACTGAGATGCAGAGAGGTTATGTGACTAGCCCAAGGTCACACCCTTAGCTAATGACAGAACTAAGACTAGAGCTCAGATCTTCTCTCACCCTTTCCTCTGTCCAACCTTTTTATATATAGTGAAATCCCCCAGTAGGTGTATTTTCTATTGCTTCTTCAGTTTGAGAATGTTGTTGGCAATTTTTAAACTAACCATGTTCCCTAGGGTAACTAGGGACTTAACTTGGGAGTGGGTCCATCCTGGCTTTGTACTAACCAGGAATGAGGAAGAAGTGGAGATGGGGATGTGAGGGCTCTCTTGAGCAAAAGCTCTAATGGAAAACAGAGCTAAAGAAAACATGAGTTAAAAATTAGTCCTTTTAACAAGCATAAGTCAGAGGCCCACCCACACATGAGGGCACAACAGGAGATTCTCTTGGTGGCATACCAGTCTTTTCTTCCATTTGTTCTCTGTGTAGAAAAAAATTCCTATGACATCTTCTGGTATGGACAGCAGGTACATAAAATACATTTTCACTCTTCTTACTTGATTCTCTAACCTCCAGAACTAACGAAATGTATTATTATTATTTTGTTAGGAAATGAATTATAAGCTTGTTTTTCCTTGTATACTCAAAGACAAGTGTATTTTAGTAGTAGAATTCTTGCTAATCACATGGGGAACCCAAGTTTAATTTCCAGACTAGGTAAGCGTAATCTAATCCTGGCTAATACTAGATAGTTATGTGACTTTGGGTGCGTCACAATTTTTCGGTAGTAGAGTGAGGGAGTTTGGCTAGATGTCTTAGAGATTAAGAAAGTGAGCTCTGAAACCCACTCTTAGCTGTGTGACCTTAGGCAAGTCAGTTAACCTCCTTGAACCTCACATTTCTCATTTGTAAAACAGAGCTAGTAATAGTACCTATTTTATAGAGTTGTTATGAGGATTAAATGAGTTATACGAGGAAAGCGCTTGGAAGAATGCCTGGGATTCAATAAAGTTTGCTATTATTATTAGCCTTGTCTTAGGCCCTATTTTTGAGTGTATATCTAGAAAACACACAAGTAAATACTATAGGCATTCAAACTCCGTGTGTTCAAAATCAAGGTTATCTTCTTCCTTGCAAAACCCTTTTCTCCCCATTTAAAAAATTCTTTTAATCTTGTTATTGACCACCATTCACTCAGTCTCCCCAAGGCAGAAATCTGGAATCATCTTAGACAACTCTTCTTTTTTTTTTAAAGATTTTATTTATTTAGTTTTTTCCCCCCAATGCCCCAGTAGATAGTTGTATGTCATAGCTGTACATCCTTCTAGTTGCTGTATGTGGGACGCGGCCTCAGCATGGCCGGAGAAGTGGTGCATCGGTGCATGCCCGGGATCCAAACCCGGGCTGCCAGCAGCGGAGCGCACGCACTTAACCGCTAAGCCACGGGGCCGGCCCTTAGACAACTCTTCTTTCTCCTGTCCCTTAAGTCCAATCAATTACTAAATATTATGGACTGAACTTTTCAAATACTTAAAATCAAATCAAGATTTAGATTTAAGTACTTTCCATTCTTTCCTCCATTCTTGCATTGCCATTGTCCTATTTGAAGTCTGTTTCCTACAGAAACCTTCCAACTGGTCTCCCTGCCTCCATTCTTGCCACATTAAACCCATCATATTGCCTTTGACATGATCTTTCTAAAACATGCATTTAATAACGTCACTCCTCCATTTAAAGGTGCTTACAAGGGTAAAGTGTGCTTTCCTCAGCCTGGCACAAAGGATGTCATGGTCTGACCGCAGCCCCATTTCTCACCACGCCTTCTGGCGCCTCATGTTTCAGATATAGAGAAGCACTTGCTTTCCCCTGAGCTTGCCTTGTGCTTTCTCTCACCTCTGAACCATGCTGTTCCCTGCATTTAGAATGTACTCTCCAGCCCACAGTTCCATCTCCTTCCCATCTCACAAACTCATCTAACTGGAACACTAGTCATTCTTTAAGACTCAATTCAAGTGTGGAGCCTTCTGTGGTACGGGCAGAACTGGATAGTGTCTCTTTGTGTTCTCATATTCCAGGGCTATCTATTTTCCCATCTATATTCGGATTCTCCTAAGACTGGGTAAGTAAACAATTTGTTAATTTATTTTTGACACAATTGTCTAATTTAGATAAAGTCATGTGAATTATTCAGATGATTCTTGGATTTGTTTGGCTCATATAGATATATTTATGAAACTCAAGTCTATCACCTAACCAACACCTCAAAGTCAATTTACCCTTTGCTTTTAGCTTTCTCTCCTGTTCTGGGGACCCACATCTTATAGACTCCTGAGTGCTGACCAACATTTTGTTAAATGCAAGATGAGAGGATTTCCCTGTGTATCAGAGGATCCCAAAATCGATTGCAGAGCATCTGCAAATACTCTGTGCTGCCGATGGTGGCAAAATCCTTAGTAGTTGGCAAAATTCTGCTTGATGGCGGGGGGCGGGGACGTGGAGACTGCATCACATGGAGCAAAGTGTTTTTCAGCAATACTTGAAAATAAGGTATCCTCTCTCTTTAAGGACATTTCAATAATTCCTTTTACCAAAGTGTAAATTTGAGGTTAAGATTCTGTTTTTTCATCTCTAGAACTAAGTCGTCTTCATGTTAGAGTCTCAGCAATACTCTCCTAATGCTAATGCAGAGTTTGGGTGAGTGGCATAGAGCACTACATTATCATATTCTTCAAACTTCTTGCATATTTTCTCTCTTATAAAAATGTTGAGGTGTAGTCCATGTACCAGTGTCTGACCTAATCTGCTTCTGGGTTTATTCTTCCTAGAAACCATGAAGAAAAAGCTGCTATTCTCCTTTTCATGTATGGTGTGAGGAATGGATTGAAGTTCATTTTTTGTTTATGGATATCCAACAGTTCTAGCACCATTTGTTGAAAGGACAATCCTTTCTTCATTGAATTACCTTTTCACCTTTGTCAAAAATCAGTTCACTATATATGTGATGCCTTAATTCTAGACTCTCTATTCTGTTCCATTGATCTGTAGTCTATTATGATAATGCCACACTGTCTTGATTACTCACTTTATAGTAAGTTTGGAATCAGGTAGTCTAAGTCGTTCAATTGTGTTCTTTTTCAACATCAAACAGTTTTTTAATCAACTGCCCTTTCCTGTGCCCTCTCCCTTAAATCACTCTTACTAGGTGCATCTGCTCAGTGTAAACTTAAAGCATGGTTCTCAAAGTATTGTCATTGGATGTTGTTAGAAAGGCAAATGTTCAAGCCCCACTCCAGATGTTTTGAGTCAGAAAATACGGGTGACTCGGCAATCTGAGTTTTATTTATTTATTTATTTTATTATTATTTTTTTTATGTGTGAGGAAGATTGGCCCTGAGCTAACATCTGCCAATCCTCCTCTTTCTGCCAAGGAAGACTGACCCTGGGCTAACATCCATGCCCATCTTCCTCCACTTTACATGGGACGCCGCCACAGCATGGCTTGTCAAGTGGTGCGTCGGTGCGCGCCCAGGATCCAAACTGGTGAACCCCGGGCCGCTGCAGCTGAGCACGTGCACTTAACTGCTTGCGCCACAAGGCCGGCCCAGCAATCTAAGTTTTAACAAGGCCTCCAAGGATTCTTATGCCAGCTAAAGTTTGAGAACTACTGATATAGAACATTCTACTTTAGAGTTCAGCAAACTTTTTCTGTAAAGGGCCAGATAGTAAATATTTTAGGCATTGCAGGCCATACGGTCTCTGTTTCAATGACTCAACTCTGCCATTTTAGCATGGAAGCAGCCATAGACAATATGTAAATAAATGAGCACAGCTATGTTCCAATAAAACTTTGTTTACAAAAACAAGTGGTGGGCAGATTTAATCTGCAGGCCACAATTTGCTAATCTCTGTTGTATTCCATTCTCACCCGTCCCACGTCTAAAACCTTGGCATTTGTCCCATTCCTCTTGCATATTCGTATTCTCCATCATTTTAGACCTCTTTATTTTAAAGCCCCTCAAAGAAGACTCTTTCAGTGAATCTATGCTAAGTCGTTCCCTTAATTGGGTTTTTTCAGTGCTGAGATCAGATATTTCATCTCATTCCTCCTAGCCCTTAATACCTACTACTATATATCTACTTTTTATTTTAAAAGCAGGTGGTTTGTCATTTAGCCTTACTCTTGAGTGTGCCACTTGCATGAGCCCCATGTGTTGGCCAGATGCTACAGGAGCTTTTAATTTTCACAGATTACCAGCCCCAAAGAGGATATTGGTAATGGTGATTGTATTAGTTTGCTAGAGCTACTGTAACAAATTATCAAAACTGGGTAGCTTAAAAGAACAGAAACTTGTCGCTCAGTACTGGAGGGTAGAAGTCCCAAATTAAGATGTCTGCAGGGCCATGCTCTCTCTGATGGCTCTAGGGGAAGAATCCTTTCTTGCCTCTTCCAGCTTCTGCTGTTTGTAGGCAGTCTTTGGTGTTCCTTGTTTTATAGATCCATCACTCTAGTCACATGGCCCCTTCTTCCTATGTGTCTTCACATTGTCTTCCCTTTGAGCATGTCTGTCTCTATGTCCAAATTTTGCCATTTTACAAGGACACCAGTCGTATTGGATCAAGACCCACCCTAACTACCTCATCTTAACTTGATCATCTGCAAAATTCAATTTGCAGGTAAAGGTATTGGGGAGTAGGACTTCAATATCTTTTGGAGGGAGACACAATTCAATCCCTAACAGTGTTGAAGGTGGGAACTGAGGTTTAACAACAGCTGTTCTAGATAGAATCTTTGCACATGAATTTGCAAGCCTTATCTGTTCTACTTGTTACCAAATGTAATATTTACATCTGGGAAAGGTGCACAGAGATCTCTTTGATTTCAGTAAAAGAGACAACAGTCACAATTTCCTAATCTAGTTTTTTTCTCAAGAGAGAAAGAAAAAAAATCATTACTTGTAGAGCAAAAGTTAGGAAGGCTTCGAGCTATCTACAGGAATTTGACCGAATTGTTGGAACAATATCTAACATGGTTGCTAACACACAGCATGTGTGGAGTAAGTGGAAAAAGTGTCTGGACTTGAGATGGAGATTAACATTCATTCGTCCATATTAACTGCAGCCACCGTTTGTTAGGTTCTTCTGTGTGTTCGGCACTATGCTAAGTACTTCGCATGCATCTCACTGAACCCTTACCATTATACTAGGTACTATAACATCTCCTTTTTACAGATGAAGCGTAAAGAGATGAAGTACCAAGTGACTTGCTCTGTCATGATCAGAAAGTGGCAAAGCAGGGATTTTAACCCAGTCAAACTAGTTTGAAAGCTCATTAAAAAAATCTTTTTTTTCTCAAGTGTAATATGCACATAGAAAAGCATACGTATTATAAGTGGAGAAAAAGCCCATGTTTTTAACCACTGTGCTATTTTTTATCTTTCTGTAATTCATTTGCATAAAACTTTTATTGACCACCATCTACATAGCAGTTTAATGACTGGTAGTATGGAAACCAACCATGCTGCTGAGCAGAGCTGGTGCTTGGGAGGGCAGATCTCCTTGTCTGTCTTCAGATCACAAAAGGCCATGAACTCCAGGCTAAAGAGTTTCATATTCATCCTTGTGCAAATCAGTGTCATTAAAGGTTTTTAAGTGGGGTAGAGACATGATTAAATTGAGGTTTGAAGTTTGTGCTTTGGGCAGGTTAGGGACAATAATAAGTAGAGAATTTGTCTACTATTTCCAAAATCTACCATATGGAGGTTGTGATCGTGGTTGGAAAGGGAGGCGTTCTTAATTCTTATTAAGAATCACCTTGTTCTGATTGAAGGGATGTAGTCTGCCACACTGCAGACTTCCTGAAAGTAGAGGCTCTGTGTGTTGGATAATGGTCACTGCCAAGTGCCCAAGATAGTTTTAAACCTCTGTGAGCACATTAAATACTCATGTGAATGTCTCTGGGCAGAACTGGGCAAGACTATGGTTCTCCATTGTTGGAATACTGTACATCATGCTGGGCTTTCAGAGAAGCAAGTGATGAACAGATGCCCACTATGCCTTTCCCTGTATCTAAAAAGTACTTACCAAGAGGCTTAGTGCCTCATCATTCTTAGAAACCGCAAGCCAAATCCCATGACTTGCTTCTTTGACCTTTTTGCTGTGCTCCTTGCAGAAGAAATGAGTAGAGTGTATTGTCTGGCTTGGCACTGCTACTATCAAGCTATTCTTCAAACAACCAGTGATTCTGACAGTTTTCTGACTTTTTGTTTGGCCTCCCATAGGTAATTCTCAGTACTGGCTTGTGTGTGTTCCATGGCAGGGCCATTTCAGAAGTGGAAAAAATATGGCCTTTCACCCCGTTAGAAGGCAATTCATAGAAAAATATAGGATAATGGCTCTCTATCAGAAGACTAATATTAGAAATGAAGAAACAGGATTAAAGCCAACCATGTGTATATTAAAGCCAACCATGTGTATATTGATCCTCATTTATGATGTGGAGTGGTAGAGTTGAAAGGGCATGGACTGGGAGTCAGGAAATCTAGGTTCTTGTTTTGACTCTGCCTCAATCTAGACCTCAAGCAAGGCACATATCTTCCTTAGGTATTAATTTCCTTCTATACAATGGAGCTGAAAGACTGTCCCCTTACAGAAATGTCTGAGCAAGTGGATCCAAGAAAGTGCCCAAGGATGCCAATACAGGAAAACCAAAATGTCACCAAAGAAATCTTTATAAACTCCTGTCTTTTCTTTCTTTCCTTCTCTCCTTCATTTTTTTTTTTTTCCTGATAATGAGAATCTGCATGAAAAGGAATACTCAAAAAAGGCAGGAAGAAGTATGATGAAAACAATGAGAGAGAATTTGTTGCTTGAGTGTTTTTTTCCTCTTCTACTCAGTGATCTCAGTGCAGTGACCTGGAAATTCTGGCAATCTACTGGGAGGAAGGTGGTGGCTACATTTCTTTGGTGTAAAGGTAGGCAGTGAGTTTTTTCAGGCTGCTGCTTAGTTCAATACCCAGTGACTTTATATCAGACATTTGTAAGTTTTTAATCCATACTGGGTATTCTTCTCCTTTCAGTTGGCCCTCTTGGGCTAAGTAATACCTTTACGTTTTTAGAGTGCCAGCAGTGGGCTCTAAAGTGATGAGTTTGTGGCTTTGTGAAACATTCCACATTTCAGTTTTCCTCCATTACCTTTCAAAACCTTTATTTATGTCTTCATTGTAACTCACCACATTCTGCCTTGTATCTTTATGGTTATTTATGTAAACATCTAGGCAATAATAAGCTCCTTGAAGGCAGAGACTGTGTTTTTGGCCTCTTGGTAATTGTGAAGAATGCCGAGTGCAATACTTGGCACAGAGCAGGTGCTTCTTGAATTGAACTCCATTGGATTGAATTCCCCTGGGTTGTCTAGCAAGTAAGGCACTAGCTTGAATGAAATCAGTGCTTTCCTGTAATCTGTTCAGCTTCCCTGCTCCACGTATTGGTCAGGGTTACCAGACCCAGAGAGTGCAAATGCATAATACAGTATGGGTCGCATGACTTAAGTATAGAAATATCATTTTTATGGGCTCAGTACCCAGAAAGCTAAATAGTTTTTAACTTGGTGACAAGGTGGAAGTGGTCAATTCTAAAGCTTCAGTCTGTTGTAACAAAAGCAATTACTAATAAATGTCTCTCTGTCTCACTTGTGTAAGAGGAACTTAAAATCCCAATTGACCCCTGCTGGAAAAGGGAATAAATAGAGAAGTATATAGAGATCAGCAGAGTGATAAGGGAAACAGAACATAAATCATCCTGATGATTAGAGGAGAGAACATTGGGAAGAGAAGGTCCATGGGCCAATTACAGCATGATGTTCCAGAAGTTAAGTCTTGCCCTCTGATTCATACTTTGCCAGTGATACAAGTGGTTCTGAGAAAGTGACCCTGAGGATAAAATATTATGATATAAAACCATGAAGAGAACTATTAATTTAAAAATATTTGGGGGAAGAGCAAATTCCTTCTTCCTACGTGAAATGGACAGAGGATGATGATCAGAGTGTTGATAAATACTCCATCATAAGCTCATGGATAATAAATAGCCCACTTGGAAAAGCAGCCTCAACTCACTGTCAAGGGCTAATACTTTATGGAGTGGGAGGAAAGGCAAAGTCCCCTTCCCTGAAGTGCTACTAGCTCAAAGAATATGATGACCACACCCAAAAAGTTGGCCAAGTGGTGTGCTAGAAAGATGAGGATACTGAGTTGAAGATGTCTGTGATGCTAAATGACCTATTATTGTTCTATGAATTATCCCCATGATAAGATCAAACACCAAGCAATTAAGTGAAATGGGCACACCTGAGGGCAAGGGGATTGGTGATTAATTTCATAGCCAGTAGGATGAAAGGTAAGAAGTTGGTCTCCAGACACTGGAGGATGCTTTAGGTACTCAAAGATGCAGGTAAATTGTGTCCAAGGCTTCTCTCTGGGTCAACTTTGAAAAACATAAAAGGGCCTGAACATGTTTTAGTGATGACATGTATTTGCATGTGAAGACACATGCATTTTATAATCAGCAGCATTAATCACGCAAGTTTGTACTTAGCTAACTGGGAACTAGGAAAAACTCATTTATTAATTTATATTAAAATATCTATTGAACATTTACTTCATGCTGGACACTGTTGTGTTCTATGCACGGAACACGCAGTGGAGAACAAAACAGAAAACCCCTGCTCTCATTGAGCCTTCTCATTGAGCAAATACATATAACATTAGATTAGGTACTAATTAGTGCTATGAGGTTAAAGTAGGGTAGGGGATAGAGAGAGAGGGTGTACTAGTGTTGGCAGGAGGTGGGGAGAATTTGCATTCTGGTTTCTAAAAGCTGTGTAGCCTTGTGCAAGTCTCTTCCCTTCTCTGGGCTTAAAGTTCTTCATTTGCTAAATGAGAGGCATAGGCTAGTGTAAAATACCTATGACTCCTTCTTTCTTCCATTCTGCAGGAACCCCTATGTCAGATGTGCAGAACCAGGTTACTTTATGCTGATAAGAAGGAATGGCACTGTGCCATTTTACCTTTCACAAGCCAAGTTACTCTTGTACTCTGGTGTACAAGTTTACCTTCTTAGTTGCAGATCAAAAACAAAATCCCATGTTAAACTGTTGGGCCCAGCTTGGGTCACATGTCATACGTGGACTAATTATTGTATTCAGGGCACAGGATACCATGATTAGCCTGGTGTTCAACTGTAGAGTAACTGTAGAGGGGAAAGATAAGGAGAGCCTCTGTGATGGGCAAACTGATTTTGATCCTGTGTTTAATTTGGGGTCAGGGCAATTACCCTAACCAAATGTTGTGATGTTGCCGGGAGAAGAGGCTAAGAGATGCTGAGCAGACCACACCTGCAAACATCCATGGTGTCTGTTAGAGTTCTATCTGCAAGCAACAGAGTCTGACTCTGGCTGGTTAAACATGAAAGAGTTTATTACATTAACGTTGGGGAACATGCAGATTTGTTGTAAAGGCTGGGGACCAGGTTTGAAGCTGATCCCAAACTCCTGCCATCAAACTGGTCTGAAGAGAAAACTGCTGCCACCACCACTAAATCTTGGAAGTCACAGTTTGTACTGCTGCTATTTCTTCACAATGAATGTGACCTTTCTGTAACTTACTGCTGCCAGGAGGGCAGGAGTGGTCTCTCCTCTCTTCCCTTTTGCTTCAAAAGCTTCAAGTCAGTGTCTGGCATGGGAGGGTCACATGCCTGTAGCACTGGAGGTGGGAAAAGTAAGTTTCTAGTATTTTTAGCTCTTATAGAGGAGAGACGTTTGCTCCCTCTCCTCCATAAAGTGGAGTTTCTCCAAACAGAAAGGAGTTCTGAAGCTGGGCAGCTCAAACAAGCAGCAAACATCTACCACATCTGTTACGTGTTGTTAATAGTACAAGACTTGCTCCCTCTGCCCACTAGCCCTAGCATAGCACCTTACTCAGCATAGACATCAGCTTTCAGAGGTGGAAGAAGTAAGCCCCTCTATGACAAAAGCATGTTTCATGTCAGGAGTTGCAGAAAGAAAGATGAAGTCTCAACAAGATGATCAGTCCCTAATGTTTTCCTAGATAAACACTGTCACCCCTTTGAATGAATGTCACCTGTGTTCTTTTCAAATAGCCTTTTTGAAGTTTGTCAACATAAAACTAAAACATCCATCTCTCCTTCTCTGCTGAGTGTCAGCAGTCTTCTTTCCCTTACCTGAGTTCATAATGACCTTCCTTCCCTGCTGACTGCAAGGCAATTTTCAGAGAGGGTCTTACTTAAGTTGCACTCATGTATAAATATAATTTTGATGTGTTCTGGAATGAGGATGTGGTGGTTGCCCAGCTATTGGCAGGTGAGCATCTTCATCTTTCCTTTCTACAATTCAGTTCTTAGAAAAACTCCTATTTTAAAATTCTGAGTCTGTGGACCTGTTTTCCACAGAAGAGAGCATATAGTAGGCAATCAATATCTATCTATTTTTTGGATAGATGAATAAGGCAGTGGGGAGTCCTGGAAAGAGCCAGGTTTGAGAGACAGGTAGACTGAGAGGTTGAATTCTGTTACAGCTACTTCACAGCTGTGTGACCTTCAACAACTCACTTAATGGCAGTGAATCTCACTTATTCATTGTAAGATGGAGATAACGGTCCCCATCTTGCAGGTGTGTTGCCAGGATCAAATGAAATAATGTATATGAAGTGATGGACACATAGTAGGTGCTCAATAAATGGTGTCTATTTTATTATTTGTGATAGAGTAGTAATTCATTAAATGTTGAATGAATGAAGAAATGAATGGATGTCATGAGAAATTCCACTGATGGGTGGAGAGCTTCCTAGTGGGTTCTTTGTGGGGTGACGTCCCCAGGGATTAGGATGATTTTATGTGATGGCTTGTGAAGGAGAATAGAAACACTTAAATTCAGGCCCAGATTCCACCATCATGCCTTCCCACATGCTTCCAGTTCTCTCTAGAATATCCCTGCCCCATTTCTTCACCTGGATACCTCCACACATTCTACACCCACCCAGCTCAGGAGTCACCTCTTCCTCTGAGATCTTCTTTGACTCCTCAGTTGGGCACCATGCCATTCCATGTTTACTTCTGCCATAGCACTTGTCATAGTGCTCAACTAGATTTGCATCACCAGTATCCTCTACAGTGCTTGATTCTTTGCAAATTGAGGGAATGATTGGATGGATTGTTGTCCAGATTGTCTTCTGGGCAGATCTGAGACCTTGGGCAAGGGTCTTAACTTAAGCTCCAACTTCCTTGTAGTAAGATGAGGGTGGAACTTGACTTCTCTGCCTCCCACCAGAGTTGTGAGGATCAACTGTGATTATAGATGTAACCTAACAGGACCCTGAGAGCTTGCTTGGGGTATTCAGAAGACCAGGGTTTGGCTCAAGACCAGTTTTTTGCTTAGCTTATGCCATACAACTTTTTTTTACGTCTTGGCACCAAGTAGAACTGCAGACCCGCAAGAAGTCTGTATGTGGAACACTCACCCAAAATTGCAATATTAATAAAATTTAGAAATGGTCATAGATTTCAATGGTGCCAAGTAGGGTATGGTTGCTTCCTGTTTGGGGATTATCCATAGTACATGCAAAGCTTTGGGGAGATGGATATTTTAGCTCAATCTGAGGAAGAAATTCCTAATGGAGTGGTTCAAAGAAGGAATATGTCACCTCCAGAAGTCATTAACCTCCTGTTCTGGTAGTTATTTCATCATAGGCTCAGTGAACTGTGTGGGGATGTGGTAGAGGGGTTTTAAGATCGAATAGGGCTGGGCTAGGTGTACTGGCATTATATCTTATGCTGAGGTAAGAATTTAAGGTCGTTAGTCACAATAACCCTTGAAAATCCATCATGAAGACACCATTATGGAAAGCCTCAAACTCTCTTAAGTAGGTTCAATGCTTCTCCTTTCCCCTCCAGCCTTGGAGATGATTGCTATTTCTTTAGTTGGGCACCAGATTACATAATTTATGAGTGCAATAGTAAGAAAGAAATATAGTATCTTTAAACACTACAACTAGAACATCACTCTGTAGGGCAAGGTGCTCATGTGATGAAAGTTCTGGAGAGTTTCAGAGTTCCTGAGGAACTCCAAAAGGGCCAAGATCAGGAAAGGTGAGTGACTAAGGAAACATGAGATTTCTCCCCTCTTATCTCAGGTCTTTCTCCCACACCAGTCATATGTTCAACTAAGTGGAATGGTAGGTTAATGTTCTGTACTGTTTAAATTGTTAATTTTTTTCTCTTTCTCT
This sequence comes from Ceratotherium simum simum, assembly GCF_057802395.1. Taxonomy (NCBI): domain Eukaryota; kingdom Metazoa; phylum Chordata; class Mammalia; order Perissodactyla; family Rhinocerotidae; genus Ceratotherium; species Ceratotherium simum. The sequence continues at coordinate 77,502,550 of NC_141904.1, read as the reverse complement.
CTGGTTTTTAACTTAGAGTATGTAAAGTTGAATTTGGGTAAGTAAATGCGCGGTTGATATGATTCCTGTGTGAGAGTCCTTCCAAACATGAGATTTTGTTTTCTACTCATTGGGTCTCTAGAAATTTAGTTTAAGTTGCTAATCCTTTAGTCCAGAGTTGGCCAACTATGGCGCAGGCTGCAGACCAAATTCAGCCTGTTGCCTGTGTTTGTAAGTAAAGTTTTATTGGAACACAACCATGCCCATTTGTTTATACATTGTGGCTGCTTTCAAGCTATAATGGCAGAGGTGAGTAGTTGCAATAATGAGTGTATGGCCCTCAAAGGCCAAAATATTTACTACTGGGCCCTTTACAGGAAACAGTTCGCCCACCCCTGCTCTAGCCTTTTTTTTTTTTTTTTTTTTTTGTGGGTAAGGAAACATACGTGTACTTATCCACTTGCGCATGCATGTACTTATCCATTTGCACATAAAATGGTTTCCCGTAAGTCAGGAGTTTTCTAATGATTCTGGAAAATAGCTTACCTTTCTAAGTAATCTGGTCCAGAAGATTATTTATTAGTGCCTATTTTTCCACCCACTAAACTGAAGCAAAGAACTTCTATAAAAACAATCCATGAAATACTACTTATCACTATATCAAAACTGTCAATAAAAATCAACCCCCATCTCTTTGGTGAGAAATTCTGCAAATGATTATGGCTTAAGAGAAAGATATTTATCTCATCCCTTGTCTCAACAGCAGCCTTTCTCTGCCTGATTAGCTAGGACGAAATTTAATTCTGCATTTGAAGATTTCAGATTAGATTAAAAGAAATGTTTGTTCAGAAGAGTGGGTAGGAGCTATACCTACATGTGGAAATGCTGATATTAAACCTTGTGATTAAACTTAGTTAAAAAAAATGCTTTATTTTTTTTTAATGTGCCAAAGGATGCTTATATTTCATCTGACCTCAATTTCCCTGAATAGAGCTGAGTGAGATTTCATAGCATAGTGCAGAGCTGCTTATCTTGGGGTGGAAAAAAAAGTGTCGTTAGCTGATTACTGCTGAGGATCGTATTTAGAAGGCCCAATGGGTAGCCAGCTAACTTAAGAAATTATTGCTTATTATAGGACTATTTCCACCTCTGATTTGGATCCTTATTTGATGTGATCATTCTGCTGGCTTAGGAACATAGGAAAAGGGGATGGCAGTGCTAGTTTTTGTTTACATCCTATATCACAACTGTTCTAGGGAAGCATCTGGTTCCACACAGCAATAAACTAGTCACTAGATGTGGCCATAGTTTATTTTCTAAAATAATTTTTATGCAGGCTTGGGACATAGCTTTTGTCATTTTCAAAAAGGCTAGAAAAAGACTATAAATTCTGTCAACAAACAACTTTTTAGGTGAGGCATTTGTTATTTCAGCTCCAGTACCAACAAGCTTCTAGCTGAATTAAGAAACTTCCATTCTCTAAGTCTCAAATTCCTCACCTGTAAAATAAAAGATTAGGTAGATGATTTACGTGGGTCTTGATTTCTGATCTTCCAAGACTTCGTGCTTTCTATGGCTACCAACTTTTCTCTTCCACTTATTTATATGCTGAAAGTGTTGATTACGTGTAGAAGATTGGAAAATAGTACAGACTTCTCCACTCACCTTTCCCACCCTGCTGTCTCTACTGGAGGAGCCATCACTCTCTGTCTTTCCTCAGACTGTAGCTCCTCATCTCCCTCTTTTTCCTTCACCTGTTCCTTAGTCTCTGAAAGCTCCCCACTTTTGCTCCCTCTTCCATTCTCATCGTATCTCTTTATTTCTGCATGTTGTCACCGTTGTCCTGCCTTATTTCTTTCCCCTCTTTCATCCTCTCCCCTTTTCTGCAGGTTCGTTTTGAAATCCCCCCAGAGCACACTTGTGATTCTGTTTTCTCTCAGAGTGCCGAGCTCCTCAGTTGAACTGCCTTTGCTGGCATTGTTAGGCAGAATACTAAGTGGTCTAAGCACCTGCGAAGGTCAAGTACCTGTCTGCTGCAATAAATGGAGGTTCGCAGTGAGACCAAGACGACACAACGGGAAGACCCAGTGGATTTTCCTTCTTTGTTAGCCCATGGTGAAATCAATCATAATATGCCTCCCTGAAAATTGAACTCAGGGAATTGCAATCAGTGAGGTTCTTTGTAACTGTGCCTGAAAGAGTAGGAGGCAAAAAAGGGAGAGGTGAACAGGTATACTTTTAAGAAAAGTATCTATTAACGGGTATACATTTAAGAAAAGTATCTTAAAATACTTTTCCATTGATGATTCATGCTTGTCCTCTGTTCCCATTGTCTTGTGTATAAAACAACTAGAAACCACTCATCACGAAACCCAAAGCCCCTCAAACTCCCGAATTGGGATTTGAATATGTCGTCTATCAATTTTTGATGCAGTTATGAAGAAGTCATAGAGGGCTTGTGGCAAAAATTGACCATGAACTTTATATCTGTCATGAGTCAACCATGCATTATGTACAGAGATGAATATAATCTAAAAGTAATATATGTGTGAATTGGAAAGGTACTGTAATTGCCTATAGCTGAAGGGCAGTCATGTAGAAGAGGAAGCAGATTTGTTCTCTTCTGAACCAGAATGATTGGATACGAATTGCAGGAAGGCAAGATTTGGCAGAGTGTAAGGAAAGAATATTGAATAAGCATATCTTCTGCACTAAGTAACGGGTCTCTTTTCAGTTTAGGAGAAGTTGGAAGGAAGACAGCTTGCAAGGGATTTATTCATTCATTAAGCAAATATTTACTGAGCACTTATTCAATGTAAAACATTCTTTTCGGTTCTGGGACCCAGCAATGAACAGAGATATCTGGAGGACTCAGGCATTGCATGCATGACTTTAAGACCTCTCATACCTTGAGGATAATTCTGGGGTTTGTTCAGCTTTTAGGAATAGAGGTTTTAATTAGCTAAAAATAAATGAAGCCATCACACATAAAGTATCTGTTTTTCAAGAATTAGAATGAAGTAAAACTTATACTTAACTGAAATTACACTAAACAGAATGGTCAGATGAATTAGGCTCTGTAGATTTTACGTGCTATAGGGTTATCATTCTGAATATCAGTTACAAGTCCCAGAAAAAAGCTGCTCATTTGTGCTTTGGAGTGAGTTGGCTTATGAATACGTGGGCATTCACCAACTTAGTTTTTCTTAAAGGCTAGTGTTGAAATGCATTTGCAGGCCTGTAGAGGAAACTGAAAAGAAGGGGGAATTTATTTTTGGTCTCTTTTTTCCATTTTCTCCTTCCTCTGCTAGGTCCAAAATCTTCCTCTCTTATTTGCTTCAAAGATTGTGGTGTCCTCAGGGCCCAGTGCTCCCATACTTCACTTTGTCTTCTGTCTTCTTCCACCCTTCCAAAAGTATCTAAAGTTTTCCAAATCATACATTTCTATTACCTCTCCTCTTGTCTCTCAAATAAGTATTCTTTTTCTCCATCCCGCTTCTCCCATACTGCCATTACATTAATAAGAACACGACCACATTGAGGAGGCCACTTGGTTTGGTGCACTGCTTCTTAAGCATACACATCATACATGTGCATACATTGCTGTGGCTCTTGTTAGAATGTGGACTAAGCTTCAGCAGGTCTAGCTTGGGGCCTGAAATTCTGCATTTCCATCAAGCAAACAGATGCTGCTGCTGCTGCTGTGGCTGCACGGTAAATCACAATACGAGTAGGAAGTGTTTGATGGATTAGGAATTAGAAATTTTCTCATTTAATTTTATGACCTTGGGAAAGTTACCTACTCCCTGGGCCTAGTTTTCTCTTATGTAAGAATGGAGATAAACCATTCCCCCTTTTCTCTGCATACTCTCCAATCTAAATTCAACTAGTGTTCATACAAGGAAAACTATTTCCTGTTTCACAGAGAGGGCTTGTGAATGCCACTTGGTCACATTTTATGCATAAGCTACTAAATGATTATCCTCATTGGGGCACATTGGAATATCAAGAGTGAACTCCCTGTTCAGAAATAAATGCTACTGTTCTTGATCGAAATCCCACCATCTGACCTCATTATGTTCCCTAGGAAAAAACAAAACTTGCTTCCTGTGAGGTACACTTGACGTTCTTGTGGTCAGAGTCACCTGGGAAAAGTTATTGCCATGAAACCCAATTTATCCCTGTCACACTCTGGGGGCAAATTTGAGCCAACTTTTCTGCATTGGTCTGTTCTTGAGTCTGGCAGTTAGCATCTCTCTAAATTTAGTGGGCATTTTCTGCTTTAATGAATATCTAACTGTGTGAATATAGATGTTGTTTGGTCAGCACTTTCCCCAGCAGTATTTTCCAGAGATAATTTGCCTGCAATAAACTCCTGAGGCAAACATGCTTCCCCTCTACCAGACTTGCAGAAACAGCTGATCTAGGCTGGGGGACATAAATAACCTCTTTGCAGAGAGACACTTACCTCCAGAGAGTCCCAAACTTTGTCGGAGCAGCCTTTGTCTTGGAAGAGACTACCTTTCACATTTCTATTGGTTGAGTCTCTGAGTTCATCTAGGGATATTAGGAAGCATGGCCCTCCTTTGTTTGGGATTGTGGATCTTTTTAGAGCTAGAAGTTCTTTGAGATGAACTGATCTAGTGGTTCTTAGCCTATAGTCCCTGACGGTTTTGGAGGGACTTAATTTGCAAATCCCCTCAAAATATATGTACACTTTGGAGCGTATTGGGGCTGTGAGGAGAAGCTTATAGAATTCATCAGATTCTTAGAGGGTCTGTAATTCAAAACATTTTAAGAACTTTTGATCTAATTGAGGTTCTTTCATTCCCAAGGCACCTTTCAAATACATAAAATAATGATTAGCCTTTACCTGTGTATTATAGTCCTTAAATAAGCAACATATTTGTTGTGTTAGGTACTGTGGAGTGTGCAAGGAGATGCAATGAGCAATCTCTGCTTTTCTATACCTTACAATATATTTTTCATTTATTCATAAAATAATTGAGGATTAAAAATTACATAGCATCCCCTATTTAGACAGGGATATAGAGATAAAAGACACCATTCTTGCTCTTAGTAAAACCTCAGTGTAGATGAAGACCTGTGACCATACAGACATATGTAGTAAACATCAGTGTATCATATGTCCCGCAACTTCCCAGAAGGCCTGTAGGACGTGTGATAGAACTGCCAAAAGTGCGTGGAATCAGCTATGTGAATCGAGAAACCTAAGTGACAATTCTGTTTGTTCTGCAACAGTACAAAAACCACATGTTTCTCATCAAGAAAGAAAATAAAAACATACCAATTATTTCCCAGGAAAGTTTGGAGTGTAGTTAGCGGTGTCCCAGGATTGGGGGAAACAACCACGTCCAACAAAATAGCTCCCAAATCTGGCTATACATTAGAATACCCTGGAGAGATTTTTGTTCTTTAATACATATCAAAATAATTCATGCACACAGTTAGAAATATCAAATAGTAGTCAAGGATTGTCAGGAAAAACAGTAGCTCCTGCTTCAACACTTTGCACTCCCTGGTCTTGCTTGGGCAGCTTTTAAAAACCTATGGGTTCTTAGAGCTCCACTCAGATCTCTTAACTGTTTGGATGAATGGGAGAGGTCCCAAACCTTTATTTTGTGCTGGGACAGCACAATTCCAAAGGTTCCCTATGGACTGGTCCAGGTTGACTGATTAGAATCACTTGGCTTGGGACCTTTCCACTCACCCAAACATTTTAGGCCTTCAATGCCTGTAATTCAAGTGCCATAAAAGTGCTATAGATGTGTTCTAAGGAAGGAGAGATCACTTCAGCAGCCATCATCAGTGTCCACTTTCTGAATGAGGTGGCGTTTAAATGACCCTTAATGAATAGGCTGATTTTGAGGCATACTCTGCTCTTCCTGTCTGGGAGGCCAGCTTTCATTGCTGGTTGGGTTAACCTCTGAATGGTGGCATGGTCATAACGCATGTTACACTTCTGGCAAGGTCTTCTTAAAGACCTTCTTAAAGATCTGAAAATTCTGGAAATTGAGATGGATGACAATTTCCTCTCTCTCTTGGTGATTCAACAGACCTTCTGTTTACTCACATGCCTAACTCCAATATGCACCATGCTTATTGATGGTAACCTCCAGATGAAGGAGGAAATGAGATAAAAGCTCAAGGCAGTACTCTCATTGCTGCATTTCCTTGAAACCAGTACACATTGCCTTGCAAATGCCGTGGCAGAAAATACAGTGAAGCAAAATGAAAATATGCTTGTGACTAACTTGACCTATTCTCATAACAATCTCTAAATACTAATCTCATTATGTGCTTTTAATGCCATACATGAGGACGGATGCGCTTAAAGGTCAGCAAGTGAATGTATTAAAACAGTCTCTTATTTGCTTATCAGGTGAATACCTAAGAAATAAAAGCTTTTTCTATTCTCTAGGCACTTCATTGTTTTCCTCTTCCCTATTTCTATTACGTTTCTTTGAACTTAATCTTTACAGATTGCTAATAATCTCAGTTCCTTGAAAGCTTTACGATCTTCAACAAAACAAAACCTTTTTTGTTTCTCATTTACAGTTGAAGTGTTTCCTTGTCCCTTTCTAAGTTGGAGTTTTTCCTCTACTTTGAGGACAACCTATACTATTTTCTGCTGAAGGGAAAATAAAACTAAATATTATATTAATAATAAAATAGTTTGAAATCCTTAGGAGAAATGTACTACATAATGTAGTATCACATTGTTTCAAAGGAGAAGTAAGTGCAAGAGTTAGGTTAAGTCAAGAAATGGTATAAAGAATTACCCAGGAGTACAGGAATAGAAAAATAAGAAATAGTTTATAAACTGCAGGAGAAAGAAATAGAAATAGAAATTTCCTCTTTATTTAAGCAGGAAAGAAAGCAAAGAACAGATGATTCCAAAGTGTACTTTTCATATTGACAAAACACTAAACTCTGCTTTGAAAACTGAAATAGACAAATGATGGCATTCTGGGTTGGGATAGCAGGGAGCTACATAAGAACAGAGTAAGAGGCAGTTTTCTGAATCCTTTTAAAAATTATTTTCAAAGAAATTTTGGTTGAGGGAAAACAGAGAAACCCTAGGCATTGGGAAGACTTAGAAATGCATCTGATGTGAAAATAGGAGCCCTGTTTTACCACATTCAAGTCAGTGTCTAATATTTTGAAGAAGCAGTCTGGTGTTAGTTCAAGAAGGGGAAAGCCAGAGGGCAAGTTCGTGCTCATATCCTATGGAGAATTAAGTTAACTGCCATGGAAATTAGGATAAATTCCACTCCAAGGTCTGGGATCAGGATTTGAGTTAGGATATAGAGCCAAGAGTTTTGAGTTAGGTGGGAATAGTGGCCTAGCAAGAGCTTAGAGAAATGAGTTAAGAGATTTCAGAAATGCCCCAGGTATTTATGACTCACTCACCTTGGGTTCCTGCAAATCAGTGTCCTTTGGAGTGTCTGAGTGGCTAAAAAAGACAGAACAGTTCTTGTCATTGAAGTACACACACCAAGTGCACATGTTTAAATAGCCCAAATGAACTCTGTAGTCTGTCTCTAGAGTAGGCTGAAGTCATTGCAGAACTGGTCCATATGACTTTTAGGAAAAGAGGGAGACCTTGGAGGTTGAAAGAGGGAATGTTTTACTTGTCAACCTAACTTCTATGTCTAGTAACTATTAGAGCAAATTGTGCAATTAGCACTTACTGTGCAGTTGTTTGTCAAATGAATAGACCTGTTTCCTCAAGGAGAATAACACTACAATGAGTGGTGTGCTGGTAAATGAATAACAACTGAATCTCCGAGAAGAAAAAAAAGGTGTGCTTATACACACATACACAAGTTTGTTATACATGTTACTGACATAAAAATCTGTAGCACACAATTTACAATTAATAATAAAAAAATACAGTACTCTTTATTGTAAATTCCATACAGCCAATTGATTCTCACAGAGCTGTCATAGATTTTCTTCCGAATTCTTGTATCCATAGCCAAGCTGTGGTTGCAGTTGTTGAATGCGTGTAGTTCCGACATGAATGTTGGTTGATATTTTCATTTACAATAATGAGTGATATGAAAGTGAAACAATGAGGACATATGCTGGAGATTTATTCTTTTGCCAATGATGTCAGCAATTTCTTTGCTGAATTGGATAATAATTTTGAAATACAGTCACGCACCGCATAATGATGTTTCAGTCAATGACGGACTGCATGTACAAGAGTGGACCTATAAGATTAGTACCATGTAGCCTAGGTGTGTAGTAGTCTATACCATCTAGCTTTGTGTAAGTACACTTTGTAATGTTCCCACAATGACAAAATTGCCTAACGACACATTTCTCAGAATGTATCCCTGTTGTTGAGGGGTGCATGCCTCTTCTGAATATTTCCTCAAATTTTTTTGCTGTTAACAATGTAATGACTATAGACACAATAAACTTTTATGTTTAATCTGTATTATTAATAGTTCACTATCAACAAAACAATAAATTAGGCCTTGATTCATAATATTTGCTTATTTCTGTGGTATAAATATTCTTACATGGTTAATCTCAAGGTGCCAACATGAATTGCTGAAAATGGAGTTGAAAAGAGACGTTCATTACCACACCATGATACAATAAATCCAGGGTACATATAAAATACACGTAAATAGCTTCAAGAGCATCAGGCCAGCTGGCTATAAACTTGAGGGTTCCTACAACCACTCTCAGGTTTGATAATTCACTAAAACAACTCACAGAACTCAGGAAAGGGATACACTTATGATTATAGTTTTATTAAAGCAAAGGATACAAATTAGAGCCAGCGAAAGGAAGAAATGCATAAGGTGAAGTCTGGGAGGGGTCCAAACATGAAGCTTCCAGTTGTCTTTTCCTTGTGGAGTCCTGAATGGCATTACATCCTCCAGGCTACATTGTATGACAATCCTCAAAACTCTCAGAATTCCCAACCAGGAAATCTCACCTGAGCCTTTGGTGTCCATAGTCTTTATTGGCGCTTGATCACATACTGCCCCCATGGCTGACCTTTAAGTCTCCATCCCTTCCTGGTGATTCAGGATATACGTTTAGTCTCCAGTTCCTCCAGAGGTTGAAACTGATATAGGATATCCCAAAGCTCCCATCCAAAGTCACAACATTAGACTGTCCAGTGGGTAAAGCCCCAGGCATACAAAGACACTCCTATCAGGCGGGGCATTCTAGGGACCTAGAGATCACCTCCTAGTAGCTGAGGGCAAAGGCCAGAATTGTCTTTGGGTAAAATTAATTTTTCACTGCAGTTGTCTCTTGGTATCCACAGGGGATTGGTTCCAGGACATCCCCCTCCATCCCAAAATCCACATGTACTCCAGTCCCTTGTATAAAATAGTGTAGTATTTTGTATAACCTATGCACATCCTCCTGTATCCTTTAAATCATCTCTAGATTATTTATAATACCTAATACAATGTAAATGGTCTGTACATAGTTGTTATACTGCATTGTTTAGGGAATAATGACAAGGGAAAAAAGTCTGTGTATGTTCAGTACAGATAGAACCATCGTGGGCCTTTTGATCTGTGGTTGCTTGAATCTGCAGATGTGGAACCCGTGGATACGGAGGGCCAACTGAATACAGATTTTGATAGAGATTATGTTGAAACTGTAGATCAGTTTGGGTAGTATTGCCATCTTAACAATATTAAGTCTTCCAAACCATGAACGCAGAATATTTTTCCATTCACTTAGGTCTTTAATTTCTTTCTACCATATTTTGTATGTTTCATTGCACAAGTCTTACACTTCTTTTGTTAAATTTATTCCAAAGTATTTTATTCCTTTTGATGCTATTATAAATAGAAATTTTTAAAAATTTTATTTTAGGATTGTTCATTGCTAATTAATCAAAATACAATTGATATTTGTATGTAACTTGTATCCTGCAACCTTGCTGAACTTGTTTATTAGTCCTAATAGTTTGTGTGTGTGTGTGTGTGTGTGTGTGTGTGTATTTCTTAGGATTTTTATATACAATATTGTCATCTGCAAATTGAGATAGTTTTACTTACTTTCCAATTTGAATTCTTTTATTTCTTTTTCTTGTATAAATGCTCTGGCTAGAACCTCCAGTATGATATTGATTAGAAGTGGCGAGAGTAAACATTCTTGTCTTGTTCTTGATCTTAGGGGCGACGCTTCAGTCTTTCATTACTAAAAATGATGTTGTTAGGGGCTGGCCCAGTGGCGTAGTGGTTAAGTTTGCACATTCTGCTTCAGCAGCCTGAGGTTCGCAGGTTGGGATCCTGGTTGTGGACCTACGCACCGCTCATCAAGCCATGCTGTGGCAGGCATCCCACATATAAAGTAGAGGAAGATGGGCACGGATGTTAGCCCAAGGCCAATCTTCCTCAGCAAAAAGAGGAGAATTGGCAAGGATGTTAGCTCAGGGCTAGTCTTCCTCACACACACACAAAAAAGATGTTAGTTGTGGAATTTTTGTAGATGCCCTTTATCAGGTTGAGGAATTTCCCTTCTATTTCTCCTTTGTTGAGTATTTACACACTTTAATTTTTAATAATGGTTGTGTTTAACAACCAGCTTACAAAATTCCTAACAATGTAACAGTTGGCACTCTTGAGCCAATACAAGCCAGCCCTAGGACACTACCATAAAGCTGACCTTTTTCTCTTACTTTTACATACAAACTCCAACTGTGGCAACCTTAGGCCTCCCAGATGCCAATTGAATGAGTGCTAATGTGGTTATAATGCTAACAAATACCCTTCAAAAAAGAATTAAATGAAAACATTTCATTTCCCTCATAAAAATAATTTACCACATACTTTTTTGAAAACACAAAATATATATTGTGTTAAATAAGTAGCTTGCTTTGAGACTAAAATTTTTCAAGTGACTAGTATATTAATTTATGTAATTTAGTGAGATTGTTACTTATAAAATGAACACTGTTGAAATTTTAATTAATTTTTTTATTGCAGTAACATTGGTTTGTAACATTGTATAAATTTCAGGCATACATCATTATACTTCTATTTCTGCATTGATTACATCCTGTTTACCACCCAAATACTAATTACAATCCATCACCACACACGTGTGCCTAATCATGTCTTTCGCCCTCCTCCCTCCCCTTCTCCCCTCTGGTGACCACCAATCCAATCTCTGTCTCTATGCATTTGTTTGTTGTTGTTTTTATCTTCTACTTACGAGTGAGATCATATGGTATAAAATGAACATTTTCTAGTTCATTGCCCAGAAGCCTGGCTGTCCTAACTCAAGTTTAATTTGCAAAAGATACTATCAATGAACATCATGTTTGTTTTGATCAGGGAAGTTTCTGTGGTTGTGAAAGCGTTAACCACAAAGCACTACCCAGTAATAATAACAAAAGCATTAGTACTATGGCCATGGAAAAGGCCTCATTAAAAAACACATTTCAGGCTGCACTGTTTTGGTTTTGTCTCCTTACATGTGCAATTATGGAATAAACAATGAGGAAAAAGAAACTTTTCTCTTTTCTTTTACCCCAGTTACCTTTAGGAAATTTAATTAATTTAAGAAAGTTGCAGAAGTAAATTGGAATATGAAACTCTGTCGTGTAGCCTGAAAGCATATTAATGGAACTGCATAATGGTTTATACCTGATGTTATTTCCATGGAAATGGGAAAAAATGGCATCAATGAAGTCAGAATCTGTCATTTATGGTTTTTACTTATACTTAATCATTGTTTTCTGTTGCCAGATTTTATTAAACCATCAATTTAATGATGTGAATTGGTTCAACAAAGGCATTTGGGATTTCTGTCTCCAAGATCTAGCTTTTGAAGTTTCAATTATTGAGACATTTGCTGCCTTTTGTATTGTTATTGAAACCAAGTTGCCCTTTAGGCACATAGCAGGGCCCTTGGAGGAAATTTATTGATCCTTCTTAGAATTTGCAACAGGGAAGAAAAGGTTTGGTCAAAGTGAGATATGAACCCCAGAATTTAAGAAGTCAGATATCAAAAAAACCTCAGTTAAAGGATTTTGAGCTAAAAGAGCGCTCAAGAAGGCTGACAGTTCTCAAAAACGGTTTCTAATTATAATAGTATGAACAAGAAAAGGCATTAGGATCTAAAGAAAAGGCACCAACACGGAGAGCACTCTCTTAACAGTTTAGACTTACTGAGATATATGTAAGTCATGGATATATTTGGAGGTCTTTCCATCTTACAGTGGTGTCCTTAGCCCTCTCATATCCGTGGACGTGGCCTCCTGGTAGCTGTCTTCATACAATGTAATTGTACCTCTTGGGAACAGCAAATTGGAACTGGGAAGGAAATCTGACCCAAGTATTATTAAAATTCTTTCCCCTAGACATTGATTTGTGAGAGAACGAGTCTCTCTGTGTATCTGGAACTATAATATAGGAACATTGGAGTTCTAAGCAACCATCTTCTCTCTGCTTTGTTCACTGAGCGGCATAGAAAGCCAGTCAGAAGGACTGAAACAGATACACGTGCAAAGAGAAGATGAGACAAGATAGAAAAATGCATGCTGTTTAAAATGTCCAAGGCGCTTTTGAGCATGAGAAAGAACACTCATTATTCTTTGCATTTTGTTTAATGATCAATTTTTAATCTCTTATTTACACAGAAAACAATTTTTTCTTGAGTGAATATTTAGATATTGATTACAAATTTTGATTAAAGTCCTTCAAACAATTTAAACTGAAGTTATAAATTTAGTGTGGTTGATTCTTTTCTTTACTTCAAATTCCTCAAACAGCAGATGAAACATACATAATGTAATGACCTACAGATCTTCTTAGTACCCCTTTACCAAGGATAGTTACAAAATACTAAAACCTTCTAATTAACTTTGTTTCTTATTTTTTGGCCTCATCTTTTTTTATGGTTTCAACAACTACAATTTCTTAAGGTTTTAAAAGTTAAAATCAGATACACTTTCATATACTTCAAATTGTTTTTCGTGATCTTACCAGAACAAAAGTTAAAGACTATTATATCAGACAAGCTGAGGTGCAGGTTTTGTGTTTTTAATGGATTGAATCTTACAGACAAAAATCATTCCAAATTAAGCCACTGGTCATTAGGTCAAACAATTTTAGCTTTTAAAACTGTTCGTTGAAATGTGACATACATTCACAAAACTACACAAATCATAAGTGTACAGCCCAATTACTTTTCACAAGTTAAACACACTCATGTAACCAGCATCCGGATCAAGAAACAATACAACAGGCACCCTTAGAGGTCCCCTACCAGTTACATCCTGAAGGTAATAAGCATAGTTATTTTAAAGTCCTTGTCTACTAATTCTAATATCTCAATCACCTATGGGTCTTCTTTCATTGTCTATTTTTTTCTTTGATTATCAGTCATATGCTTTTGCCTTTTCTGTGTCTAGTAATTTTTGATCAGTGATCAAACACCAATTCTCTAATTCTCTGAAACCAAATGGGTGTCCTACAATTCAATTCAATTCTGGCACTAACTACCTGGAGTTAGTGCAGACCCCACAGGTTAAGGCCTCAGTCCTATAAGACTGCCTCCACTTCAGATGCCAGCTGCAAATGAGATCCCTAGGCTACCCACACTTCTGCCCAGCTGACTGCAAATTTGGGAGTTCCCATGACCCCACTCAGGTTTGTTAATTTGTTGGAATGATTCACAGAACTCGGGAAAGTACTGTACTTATTGATTACAGTTTATTATAATGGATACAAATGAACAGTTAGATGAAGAGGTACATAGGGCAAGGTATGGGGGGAGCATAGAGCTTCCATGCCTTCTCTGAGTACACTATCCTCTAGCACATCAATATATTCACCACCCTGGAAGCTCTCCTAAACCTTGTTCTTTCAAGTTTTTTTAATCCAGGATTTGTTATGTAGGTATGATTGATTAAATCATTGGCCATTGGTAACTGAACTCAATCTCCAACCCCTGTCCCCTCCCTGGAGGTCAGGGGATGGGGCTGAAATTTCCAAGCCTCTAATCACATGGTTGGTTCCTCTGATGACCAGGTCTGATCCTGAAGCTATCTAGGGGTTACACCTTGAGTCACTTCATTACCATAAACTTATGTATGATCAAAAGGGGCTCATTATGAATAACAAGATGCTCTTATCACTTAGGAAATTCCAAAGGTTTTAAGAGCTCTGTGCCGGGAATGGGGCTGTGGTGCAAAAACCAAATATATATTTTTTCTTATACCATGGACAATATTATGAACATTATGCATAATGTAACCAAAAAGGCTCTAGATGATGTTATCTTCTACCAGAGGTGGCTCCTCTTTCCTCTGTTAGGCTCATAGGGTGGAGGACTGATCACCTCAACTCAGTTAGTATTTCTCTGAGTCTGGCTTGGGTAGCAGTTTTGGTAAGACTCTATATGGTCCTGGTTTGGCCATGCTTCTAGGGTGGCATTCAATTGCTTGCCTGCTGGGTCTTTGTTTCCTCAGCCCTAAAAGACTGTGTAACTCTTTATCTTCATGGCCCATGCAACTTCAAAATTTTGCAAATATCTTAAGGGGAAGGTTGACCATGTATTTCAGGACTCTCAAGTGTGTACTTTAATCACTCTAGCTCTACAGAAATACCAAAACCTCTGCTGGTTTCTTTCTTTTTCCAGTAGTGGCCTTCAGCCAGGGACCAATACTAGATATTCAGCATCTAGGTGAACCCAGAATTGGTAAGGGCCCCTATGGCTGTGGAGCTCAGGGTCAATTCACCATTACCTCTAGGATTTTCATCTCTTGCCTGTTTTGTCTGCAATCTCCCTCCTCCTGGTGGTTTTTCATTTCCTAAGCACCACAGGATTTCACTCTGCCTTTTAGAAGATATTGGCCTTGCTCTTTAGCTTTCCACATAAGCCTCAGTATTCAACAAATATTATTGACATGCATTTGGGGCATCTTAATTCTCCAATTTCCCACTCTGGCACTATGCAACTGCTAAAAATGAAGTTAATTTCTTTCCCCCTACTAGCAACTCTGCCTAGGCCAAACCTGGATACTCAGTTGATGCCCAGAATCAGTAAATGACTCCAGGGGAAAAAATATCCGCCACAAATCTTTAATTCACCTCTAAATAGTTCTCTTTATCTGGAATTTTAGTCCCTCTAATCCTTATTGTCTCTATAGTTTTGTGTAGTTTCTAGATAGTTTCTTATAATTTATCTAGTTTTTATTTGTTGTTGTCAACAGGAGTGTTGACCTGACGTGACCTACTATACCCAACCTAGAAGTGGAATATAGGCTGCAAAACTTTTTATCAAAAAAGTGCCATTTGTTAGTTGTGGAACTCTTTTATCCCTGTTTTTTCTATAGATTTTGCTTTTTGAGATTTGATTCATTTTTATAACAAATGATCTGTTCTTTATTTTGTATAGCATGAAGTTTATAACTCATCACATTGCCATGATATATTCTTGGGTATCAAATGTGTATTTCTTATTTCAATTTATTATAATTAGCATAATTTATTATAATTAGAAGTTTCATTCCCTGGGATATAAAAATGTATGTGTCATTTTCTTGCTTCTTTAGGACATTCGGTTAGTTGATCATCTTGGAACATGTACTATTGCTGGAACTAATCAACTGCAGGGCTTTCATTCTACCTGGTGATAACAATGAACCATGTGGATTAGTTCTTTCTGTAGATACTACTTTTTCTGGTGGTCTTTGGCTCACATGTGTTCACTCTTTCTTGCTGGCACGGAGAGAAACTGGTACATCCCTATGTTTTATAAACAGACATATACTTAACAGAAGAATAAATATCCGCATGTCTTATTTCTTTCCTACTTGTTAAAATCAATAAAAATTCAACTATCTATTATGTTCACTCTAGATTTGTATCACTACATTTTGGTATTCTTTACATTAATTCTTCTCTTTTGAGCATCGTTATAGGCTCATGGCCTTTTATACATTCGACTTGTTTCAATTAATTATTATTATTTGCTCAAATAGACACACCTTAGTCAGTGAGAAACCTCTAAATTGGCTCCTTTGTCCTCTGGAATTCTTGGAAGCAATCCTTACTTTTTGGAAACAATGGATTTCTAAACCCATTGTAGTTTTTTTCTTCCCCAAGATTTGGAATCAATTACCCTCCTTTAAGTGTTGGTGACATCTTAGAGAAGAATACTAGAGATTGAAGTCTGAGTACACATGAGATTGAAAGTGGGTAAGAGTGCTGCTACTTGTTGAGTCACTCTTGATAGTGACAGGACTGAAAAAAGTATTCATTTTTATGATTATGTGTTTAAACACATCTTTTCAATTTAACTTGTTGTTGTTTCCTACTTTCCTTATATTATGTTTTATCAACCACTAAGATTTTTGCCCTCTTTGAAATCTGACCCCCTTCCAACTGTCAGTTTTAGTCCTTCCTGAGAAGTGCTTGTATTCATACCCTTGTTTTGGCCCCATATCCCTTTATTCTTAAGCTCCTATTGCTAATGTTAGCTCAAGTGAGCTTCTGCTTCTTACAACCAGAGGTCTTAATAAACACAAGCTTATTAACTAAGGATGAATATAATAAGTCTGACAGATAGGCTAGACGCTAAGATTTACTGAAACCTGCAAAAAAAATTTCTAAGAATAAAATGAACAAAATCCTTTTTATAGTTGTGTGTAGGGGAAGACGAGTAACGAAGGGAGTTCTAATGCTGTAACACTAACAGAAAAGAGGAAAAGCTAAACTAACAGAAAAGAGAAAAAGGCTGTCAGGAAATGTTATTTTCAAACTTGAATAAGTAGAACATTCATGGAGAAGGAAGCTGAAATCCATAAGGGAACACCTCATTTTAACTGAGTTTAAAATGATCTTGGATGTACAAATTATGTCCCCGGGTACAAAGAAATGGCTGGACTCTTGTCAGTGATCCTTAAGGAGTCCTGGGACACAAGAGAGACGCTAAAAATGGAAGAGAAACATCTGACTTTTTAAAAGTTTAAAATTTTTAAGTTTAAAAGTTCTGACTTTTTTTTAATTGAAAGGAGATCGATCAGCAGGACAGTGATTGTAGGTGAAACTGAAGATATAATTGTAGGAATGGTTTGTTTGTACTTAGAAAAGGTGGCATGAGGGACTGGCATGGGTTTAATGATAAGTGACCATGACAGAAGAGCCTTCTATCCTCTATTTATTTCCTTCAACAGAGTTACAGATGTCTGTTACTGCAGACATTGGCACTTGGATTTCAGTAAGGCATTTGTTACTATCTCTCATGATGTTCTTATGAATGAGAAGGAGAAAGTTGGTGGGTTAATGGTAAAAAGAAGGAAGATTTGTAACTGGTTGAAAATTGTACCCATGGGTATTGATGTAGGGATTTATATCTGTTGGAATAATTGGTTGAAAGAATGAAAGAAACATTTCTTTTACGGCTGCATAAAGATAATACAGCCCAGCGCTTTTTCTGTCCCTTCATACCAGCGCTGTCCAATACAACTTTCTGTGATGATGGAAAAGTTCTATATCTATGCTGTCCAGTACAGTAACCACTGGCTACATATAGTTTTTTGAGCATTTGAAATGTGGCTAGTGCAGCTGAGGCACCGGGTTTATTTTATTTTATTTTTAATCATTTTAAATTAAAATAGCCACATATGACTAGTGGCTGCTGTATTGTACAGCACAGCTTTACACTATCTCCAAATTTTTAATGAAATATATATTTTTTATTGAGAGGTATTTAAAGATTCATTTTATAGGATCATAAAATGGTTTTACTGAGAGGATCCTCAACTATTTTACAGCTGTTTACAGATGAGAAAAATGAGGCCCAAAGGAATTAAATGATTTGTTCAGAATCACACAGTTATCAACTGAACAGGAACTCAAAATAAGGTTCTTTGAATCTCAGTCAATGCATTTTTCATATGTGCTGTATATAGAAAATAGCCCTTTAAGTTTATAAGTGTGTATTAGATATTGACATCCAGTGGCCAAACAGTAAAAATTTTTCCTTCTGAATTTTTTTTTTTTTTTGATTTTAGGTAAAGATAAACAGTATTCACAAGTTAATACATTGACTTCGCAGATAGGGATTCCTAAAAATGGAATCTTGAGATTTTATTTCTCAGTTGTGGAGGCCACAGCTAATTAACATTAGCTTCTGGTGAGTAAATGTGAATCCTTTTGGGAAAGACTATTTTTAGGTCCCTGAACTTCAGAGTTTATTTCCCCTTTTTTTCTCCACTCAATTAAAAAATATATTATTTAGGACTATCGCACTGTGCTAATGTATTTCTGAAAAAAGAAAGAGCTGACCTGCTGCTGTGTAAAATTGTAGCAAGAAATCAATAGGGAAGGAATTAGAACAATTAAAATCTTACATTCACAAAGGGAGGAAATGAAGTCTGTTTAATAAGATTTACAGTTTGTATTTATAGGAAGGAGAACAACACTGTGTTTCAAGTATTATTTGGATCAAACTGAGTTCATTATCTTCTCCTGCTCCCCAAACCACAGGAAAATTCCTCCTTCTAATATTGAATTGAATGGGCATATGCATGCTTGTATAATTTTCTTAAGAGTAGAATTGGATTGTCTTGATGCCACTTTAAAGAAAAATCTGTTTATTCTATCTCCTCAAATGCAGGGAGGTGATGTGTAAAGGTGAGTTGCTCATAAGTGGGATTTTTATTTTTCAGAGAGAGAGAAAAAAAGAAATTGATGTAGTTTTTGACTCTGGTTATTGGTATATTCAAATCTCGTTTTATTTATCACATAGGAGCCACAGATATTCTGGTAAGTAAAGGGAGGGAGAGATAAATTTTAGAAAAGGAGCTGAATCTGAAAAGCACCAGGGTAGATGTTAAGATGATGTCAGGGAGTGGAAAATTTCCTCCTAACCCTCTTGGTTCTTTTGGGTGGCCTAATAATGAAACTGATGTAAGACAAATTAATAAGAGAAAAACAAATTTAATTACATACATATAGGAGCTCATAAAAATATAATGCACAGAGAAGTGACGAAAGCAGGAAGCTTTTATACCTTTTAGACAAAGAAACAATAAATTTTTGTGAAGAATTGACAAGACAAAGCGGTTTGGGGTTGGGGTAGCAAATTAGTAAAGAAGTAACAAAGTTCGTTTATACATCCTTCTCAGCCCTGGATTCCCTATCTCTGGTGATAAATATGCCTTCTACTCACTTGGTACAGGGAGGGTACCTTTCACATGGGAGATTTATTTCCTGCTTTCAGGGGGACAAAGGAGGGTCAGAGTGTCCTCCTTGCACTGGCTGTTTCTTAAGTAACTTTAATTCCAAACAACCGGTATGCCAAAATGGAATATTTTGGGGCAGGCTGCCCTGAACTCCATCAATGGGGAAAGCAATGTATGATCCAGAGAAATCATCACCTACATGGGTGAGTCCCCTATCTGATCAATGTCTTTGGTGCCCTGGCTATACCTCTCTCTCTGATCCCTACTCTCCTCTGACTCCATATATTCCATATACCAGAAAAAGATTCAGAGATTATGTAGTCCAATTTTCCCATTTTGCATAGGAAACTGAGGTGCAAATAGTTGAAGTGACTTTCCTATGTTTGCACAGAATGTTAAGACAAAGTTGGGACCAGAACAGAGGTCTCATAATTCCCAGTTCAGGAGTCTTTTCTCTCTAATGTGCTAATCTTCTAGTTCTGCTTATCACAGAAGTTTGAAAATTGCTTAATTCTTGCTTCCAACCATTTGATCAATACAGCAAGTACAATACACGTGTTTCATACTGAGCCTTGTCAAGAGTTATATCTGAGTAGAAGAAAAGATGTTTTGGGGCCAATCATTTGCTTTCTACAGACAAAATTGAAAACAAAACAACAACCCCTCCCCACCCCCCGTAAACCTTTTGGATGCCATTTAGCCTCTCCATTTCATTCCGATCATCAAAAATGTTTGTTAAGTGTCTACTATATGCAGAATGTGGAACTTAGCTCTGTAAGGAGTTAGGTTGTGAGATAAAGTATCTGTATTAGTAAGCTAGTTTCTGCTGTGCTGTGTATGACTCCCCCACCCCAGCCCTCACTCTGAAGATTTAGGTCTCACTCATCTAAAATATCACCTCTTCAAAGATGCTTCCTTGCCCACCTTATCTGAGGGTGCACCTCTCATCCCCTTTACTCACATCTCTATTACTTTGCCTTCTTTTCTTCAAAGCTGTCATCTTGTCTGAATTTATCCTCTTTCTATTCGTGTCTTTTGTGTGTCTTCCTCAATATTATGTAAGTTCCATGAAAACAGGGATCATCTCTGTCTTACCCACAGTGTTGAATAATTCCTGGTACTAAGGAGATGCTCAATACATATTTATGGAATGAGTGAATTTGTTGTTGAGTGGGCACACGTCCACTTTCCTCCTGGTGCCCTGGTGGTTGATGCAGAGGCATTCCAGCATCAGCCACACCAAGGCCCAACCTCCTCCAATAGCAACCGAGGTCCTGCTGTTGAACTGGGGCAACGGTCCTGAGACACTTCCCTCTGTTACAGGCAGTTTTCAGCCCCTGGGGTTCTTTCCTACTAGTTAACCACAGTGATAGCCACTTTAGTCCCTCTCAACAGGTTTCAGTAACTTTGAACTTTGAGTGGATTGAGGTCTTGATAAGGACTTCAAATTCCGAGTGCTAGTTTTCCTTCATTATCATGTTGCATTTTACATTTTTCTCGTATCTGTAGGCATGTACTTTTTTTAAAATTAAGGTGAAATTCACATAACATAAAATTATCCATTTTAAAATCAATAAATTAGTGCACTTAGCACATTCACAGTGCTCTATAACCACCACCTCTATCTAGTTCCCAAACAGTTTCATCATCCCAAAATAAAACTGTGTATTCGTTAAGCAATTACTTCCCATTCCCCACATACCCTCACCTTGGCCCCTAGCAACCAACAATATGCTTTTTGTTTGTATGGATTTGCCTATTCTGAATATTTCATATAAATGGAGTCATACAGTATGTGGCCTTTTGTGTCTGGCTTCTTTCACTTAGCATAATGTTTTTGAGGTTCATCCATGTTTTAGCATGTATCAGTATTTCCTTCCTTTGTAAGGCTAAATAATACTCCATTGTGTGGATATACCACAATTTGTTTATCTGTTTGTCTGTTGGCGGACATTTGAGTTATTTCTACCTTTTGGCTATTTTGAATAGTGCTACTATGAACATACGTGTACAAACATCTGTTTGAATCCCTGTTTTCAATTCTTAGGGGTATATACCTAAAAATAGAATTGCTGGGTCATATGGTAACTCTGTGTTTAACTTTTTGAGGATTTTGGTGTTTACTGTTAAAATTATATCTACAGCCTACAAGGAGCCTCACACATGGTTCTTGGCAGGAAAAAAGGCCTGCCTTAAATTGGCATTCTCAACTCTACTAATTAAAAACAACTGTTATTTTTAAAGGGTGATTATGCTTGCGACTGCACCCCCCAAACAGACGCCATGCCTATTATGAGAAGATTAAGTAAGATCCAAGAATTATGCATGTAATCTAGTATGTAGGGATTAATATATATTAGTTTTCATCCTTTGTAACTTAGCTATTTGACCTTGGAGAGGTCATTTAGTCATTCCAGACTCAGTTGTTTTCATTGTTAAAAATAGTGTTATTCATGAAATTGGGGGCCTGGAAATAAAACTAGCTGTATGGAATCTAGAAACTTAGTGATGGCTGGAAAATCTTAAGACTCGAGTCCAATTCCCTGAAAACACAGTTGAGGAAGCTATATTTTTGAATGATTATGTGACTAGCCCAGGGTCACAGTGTCGTTGCTGAGTTTATTACTCTGGTCTGAAGTCTGGTCCAGTGTTTTCCAACCCATAAAGTAAGGTCGTCTAGTTCAGTTACTTCCTATTTGCTACCAGTGATTGATTACTCAGTACAAGCTGGGGACTGGGCTTGGCATCTAAGATACTTTAACTCATGTCCTCACAATGATCCTGCATTCCACCAATGAGGAAACAGAAGTTCATGGAGTTTTGGCAGTTTGCCCATGGTCATACAGTAGGTAAATGGTAGAACCAAAATTGGAAATCAAGTGGGTCTGATACCAAACTGTGAACTTTTCCTGAGACCACAAATTGGGGACCTTGCTGAAGGGAGGAGTAGAGTGTAGAACCAGCAGCCTGATCAACCCAGCTAGAGTAATCTACCTAGAAGTCGTCTTGCCCAAACATCTTCCTTGTAGCATTCCGGAAATCCTGTCCTCCAGACATCTCCACCTGAAATCTATGATGAGAGAGGGACCCTTTCCTTCTTTTGGCCTACCATTTGGCCTTGAATTTCCCACAGGTATAATTGTGACTCCAGGTGGCCAGGCAGTATCATGATTATTTTCCCCACAGGGTAGACACAGAAGATGGTATTCCAGGTCAGATTTGTGCAAGGATATCACGAATATCCTGTAATTTTAGCTGCCCAAGATTACTTCTTTGAAATACCTTTTTCTAAAGTGTACACCCTTCCCCAAATTATAGAAGCCTAGTATTACAAATAGATTGTGAGACCTGACAAATTTTTCAGAGAGCCAGATTTTGAAACGTATATAAGGTTTGCTCATCCAACAAAATTTATTGAGTGTCCAGTGGGTGCCCAATTATGGGCTTGTCACTGAGTGTACAAATATGAATAATATATGACCTTTGATTTCAGAAAGCTCACAGTCCAGTGGTAGAGATGGAGACATAAATATATAAATTATAATACAAAGCTGGCAACTTTTATATTAGTGGTGTGGGAAGACAGACTTTTTGTGTCTGGAAATCTGCAGGCAGAGACATTATTCAGGGACATCGTGCCCTGACTCAGCTTTCTCCCCTCTGTGAGGATATGCCTATGCTGGTGCTGAGTTTGGTTTAATAACCAGGAGGGACTGTTGTTTGTTAACATTTCCTACAAAGGAAGATTATAACTTGTTAGTATAAATTCTTCCGGAATGGTGATGTATGCCCAAGTATAAAAGGGTGGTGGTGTAGCAAGATTTCAGCTTCTTTCTCAAATGAGGCTGTACCCTACCTGAAGGGAGAGTGTTAGTGGCAGCTGCACAGTCTGTGGGGAACCAAGGAACAAGGAAGAAGCTTCTCAAGGATAAGCTGCATGTGCCCCTGCTCTCTGCAGCCACTTCTGTTAAGTTCTGTATTTAGCCATTAGCTAAATACATTGTGTGTGTGTGTGTGTGTGTGTGTGTGTGTGTCCGTGTGTCCTCTTCCTGCAGATCCAGAACCTGACCTGCAAAGCTGCAGGGAATAAGAACACAGGGATGTGGGAGCAATGGGGAAGAAGAACCTGCTTTGCATGGCTTCATGGAACAGGTGACATTTCAGTAAAATCTTGAAAAATTAGTATGAGTTTTCCAGTTGAAGAAGTTGAGGAGGTAATTCCAGGCAGTGTGAATAGAATAAAGTGATGAAGGGCCTGAGGCATTCAGGGACCAGTGGGAATCCAGTGTATGCAAGGCAAAGGTTGTGTGTGTATTAAGGCAACATTGATTGGAGTGTGGGTTACAGTCAGGTTGTGAAGGGCTCTGATGCCAGGAGAAGAAAATTGGACTAATAATGAGCCATGGAAAGGTTTTAGGCAGGAGCAGGATGTGATCAGATTTGGTTTTTAGGAAGATAACAGGCAGTAATACAGAGGATGGATTGGCATGGGAAGAGAATGGCATATGAAGAAAAACACAGGCCTAAGACAAGGCAGTAGCAGTCTTGACCAGGAGGGAAGGCCAGATGTGAAAGTTCTTTCTGATCTGAAGGTTGAGGTAGGAGCTGAGAATGACCTCGTGGTTTCTAACTTGGTCAGACCATTAAGCTAGATTAAAAATGTAGCAGATTGAGTGGATTTGGGTTTTGGAGGTGGGGGCAAAGTGGGAAAATAACGAGGTGAATTTTGCACATGCTAAGTTTGAGATGGTTTTAAGACATCAGGTGAAGATATAGACAGTTGGAAATATAGTTCATGGGTTAGAGATTTGGCAGTCATTGGCTCCTAGATTGGCAATTGAAACTTGGGAGTAAGGTCATCTAGCAAGAGAGTGTGGATTAAGAGGAGGATAACTAAAGATGGAACCCTAACAGACATCAAAGTTTAATGTAATGTGGAAGAAAAATCGACAATGGTGATGTTGAGTTAAGAGCAGGAGAGCTAGGGGAAAGTGCCATCCTGAAAATTAAGGGACGACTGGAGAGTGATCAAATGTAAATATTTCATAGTTCTCCAGTAGTATAAGTATTGAAAATAGCCTATTAGATTTGGCATTTAGGAAATCAATGTTGACTTAGTAAGTGTAGTTACTATGGGGTGTTAAGGAATAAATCAGAAGTGACAAAGTGGATACAATAAGTATAAATAATATTTTAAAATTAATTTCTGCTTTATCAAGGCAATACATATGCATATTTACAAAAACTCAAATAGCACTAAAAGACTCATTAGGAAAAAAGGGCAGTCCCTCTTCCTGGAACTAATAACAGATGTTGGACTTCCTGTATTCATTCTCTAATTTTCTTAACTTTTCTCTTTTATTTCCAATTCTTTGATTTTTTTTGTTCCATTTTCTGGAAATTTCTTTGATTGAATCATTAAACTCTTCTATTGCATTTTAAATTTGGGATGAATGATCACACTTTAAATCTTCAAATCTCTTTTTTTTCTCTGATGGTTTCTTTTTCATAGTACCCTGTTCTTGTTTCATGTGTACACTCTCTTCTTTTATTTTTCTGAGGAAAGAAAGACAAGGCTAGAAGTAGTGATTCTTAGAATTCCAAAGAGAACTCAGGAGAACATTTCTATGCCTTGTTGGGAGAGGAGGGTCCTATTCACTCATGCAAATGGAATTATCATTGGTCTATCCTACCAGGCAGTTCTATTTGTCCTGAGATGGTTGAATATTAAGGGTAGACACAGCTTAGGTTCAAGCCAGGAATCCTGCTACAAAGACACATGTACATGCTCTGTTTTGTATGCTTACCAAAATTCAGACCAGTCCCAGACTCTTGGTGGGAACCATGTCTACTTTGGCACAGTGGGATGATTAGAAAGGCATAGCTATTGTCATATCCCAACTTGAATATCAGTTAGAACCAAGTCACCTGTGTGAATGAGATCCAAGAACCTGATGAATTAATATATCTATTTCTGTTTCAGAAGAGCAGAAAGCCAAAGTGAAAATCAGGGCAGAAACTCATGTTTAAGTTATATTTTTTGAGTTCTAACTCAATGTTCCAAATTTCCATACATATTTTCTCAGGGAATTCTCTCAATAACATCATGAGTTAGATATTACTGTCCTTATTTTTGATAAAGAAATTGAAACTCAGAGAGGTAGTGAATCTTAAGCAAATTAAGAGAGGTTAATAGGATAACCAAGGCCTTCTGACTCCAAGTCCAAACCTCTACCCACTAAACCACCTATTTGCTCCCAAAGCAAAAAAGGAAGGGAACCAAGAAAATAAGTTGCACAGAAGATGAGGAAGGAGCTGCCCTTAACCCCCTGCTCACTTATTTATAATTTCTTGAGTATTAATTTGCATATATCATAATTTTAATTTCTCGCCAGGAATAATTTGTTATTTGGTCCCATGCAGTCTTTTCCTTTACTTTATTTTACTCTATAACCCTTACCATATTTGAAAGATGGGAAAGGGAGAACCATGGCTCTGTTAACCTTTGCTTTAGTTAACTTTCCACAGATAGGCTTTGACTTTTCCATTATTATAAAGTAAGAAAGATAAATTCATTGTAGAAAAACTAGAAAGTATAAATAAAAATTAAAAAAGTAATCCATATTTCTTCTGCTTAGAGAGAATCCCATTTTCCAGACTTTTTTTTATTCATGGATAAAATTTAAGAATGGAGCCATACTATATACAGTTCCGTAAAATGTTGTGAACATCTCTTGTCGGTAGATATAGATCTATACCATTGCTTTTAATGACTGAGGAATTTTCCATTGTATGATTATAAGTAAAGCTTTGTTTTGTACACTCAGCATTCATTAGCTGTTCACAAGCTTTGTTTTATACAGAATCCCAAATAGGTTTCTTTTGTGCTTTGCAATCCCACATCCCTGACCTTATTTGCCTTCCAAGTAGTGGAAGATTTGGACTCATGATTTTATAACTGCCAGTCTCACTAGGCATTGAACTAACTTGATAGAAATAGCTGGAGTTGTCCAGTGAGAAGTAAATAGTTGTGTAGTACTTATTTTCAGCATGATACCCTACAGTGAAGACACCAGATAAGAAGTGATTAAAGTACAGACCAAAGAGGCTCTGAGTAAAAAGCAAGGGTCACTGCTTTATTGCTTTTCATATAGAAAAGGGAATAAAATGGAAAGAAACTCAGGGACAAAGTGTAAATGAATTTGACTTGCTGACCCTTGAGAAATTTGGGATTTGAACGCTGAGTCTTAAACACCTCAGTTCAAAATTTAATAGATCAAGCTGGGATATAGGAAGATAAAACCAAAAGCTTCCTCACACCTCCATATAGCAATAGATATCTCTTTTAAAAATTTCAGGGCATCTATGGGAAAAATTTTCAGGAAACCAATGACTTGTGTTAGTGGTTGGAAATTGCTTATTCTGAGCAAAGGAGAGAGGCAAATCCAGGAGTTAATAATCAGTGTTCTTCGTTTCTTGAAGACCTTAGGAGATGTGGATCCCGATGTTGGAGAAGTGAAGTGATGTGGCAAATCACTTTGTGATGTAACAAATTAAATTAGCAACCAGGAGATCTGGATTGATTCTTGTTCTATATTAACTTACTGTGTTACCTTGTACAAGTCACTTAACCTTTTTGTGTCTCAGTATCCTTGTCTACAAATTGGGGATGGTGTTAACCCTGGCCTGATCCACCTTGTATACATTGTGGGAATCAAATGATATTATGATATAATGAGTTTGGAGACACTTTGAGAAGGATAAAGCTCTGCAGATTATGGGTTCTTGAAAAATAAAAGTAACTTTCATTTACTTGTGTTCAATCAAGTACTTGATTTTCTTGTTCCCAGAATACAGTTTTTAGATATCGGAACTGTTTCTCTTGATAGAATTCCACAGTAGAAGACCTACCATCTCAAATAGTAAATCTAGTCAGAGTTAGTCATTATTTGTTTACAAGATAGATTTTTAGTGGTATATTTTTAAAATATAGTTTCTTGTCTAGAAAATTTCAGCATCAAGGTATTTAGACTTAAGCATAAGATCATTTTATTTAAAATTTAAATGCAAACATGGAAACAATATGGTTAAGCTAAAACAAAAGGAAACAAGGAAGCAAGGAAACAAACAACCTGCTCATGTACTCTAAGGACTAGATTATTTCTCTCCATAAAAAAAGCGCTACATATTTTAAATAAGTGGAAAGAATTTTAGAGAGTCAGTTGTTTTTCTTGTGTGTGAGCTGAACTCACTCTGTGTCTTCCTCCCTGTGTGTGTGTGTGTGTGTGTGTGTGTGTATGTGTATAAAACACATGGACAAATAGTTCAATGATGCTTTCAACTTCTGAAATTTTTCTTTTGAGGAAGATTGGCCCAGAGCTAACATCTGTTGCCAATCTTCCTCTTTTTCGTTTCTCCCCAAAGCCTCAGCACGTAGTTGTATACCCTAGTTGTAGGTCCCTCTAGTTCCTCTATGTGGGAAGCTGTCTCAGCATGGCCTGATGAGCGGTGAGTAGGTCTGTGCCCAGGACCTGAACCCACAAACCCCAGGCTGCTGAAGCAGAACGCGTGGACTTAACCGCTACGCCACCCGGCCGGCCCCTGATGTTCTTGAAAGCTGTATTTCTTAGAACAAAATTTTAGTAGTAAACTGCTTTCCTAAATATTGCTATGTCTTG
Organism: Ceratotherium simum simum; assembly: GCF_057802395.1. Taxonomy (NCBI): domain Eukaryota; kingdom Metazoa; phylum Chordata; class Mammalia; order Perissodactyla; family Rhinocerotidae; genus Ceratotherium; species Ceratotherium simum. The sequence goes on along the minus strand of NC_141904.1, from coordinate 77,474,686 downwards.
TAATATTAACCAAAAAGTTAAAAGTACCCCAGTTTAGCCTCTTCTTACCCAAAGTAACGCCAGACCGGCTGAGGTGGCTTCATGAAGTGGTTTAACTCGCTACAGGTCTCATTAATCTTTATGTTGGCTGCTTAAGGTATCTATAAAATGTAAGACATTATAAAATGTGAACAATACTTTACATTTACTAGTGAAATTCAGTGGTTTGGTCAATGAGGGCAGTTCATTAAGGACTCTGAAATCATGTGAACACTTACACTTTACCTTTGATAAAACTGGGCTTTCCTAGCATCTTTCCTTAATTGGGGAAATTACACTTAGAATTCAGAGGTGCTATTATATGGGAGTCTAGACTCATTTCCCCTTTCTTTTGTCCCAGGAGTTTGTACTGTAGGTTACACAGGAATGTGATAGATAGAGACATAAAAGCTTTGATTCTGCCTTTGAGAGCTCTGCATGGCACCTAACTCACTCAAAAGACTTAATGTCCTTCCCCAATGTGAGTAATTTTCTCTTTATTCATTGGTAGTATCTGTCCTAGATCAAAAAGTTGAGTGGTGTGATGGGAAGGCTTGATCTTGATTTTAGGCTTTTGGTCCCTCAATTTAAGTGTGGAGTATCTCCCAGCCTCCATCTAAGAAATTAGCTTATAAAATTTCCACCAAGAATCAACAGATGAAGTTGGATCTGGGGAAAGTCCGTTCAGCATCTTTTGATATTAGCCTTCAGAGAAAGAGTCCACTTTAAATCTGTTTGCCCTCTGCTATATAGGACATTTTGTAAATGTCCATATTCCAAATGTCTAAGGAAATTTAGAGAAGGCAAATATACTTTGTCTATTACTTCACCTTTTAGAAAGGCATTTAGATCTGCAGGATAACTTTCAGTGGTTTGTTCCCACCCTCCTACCCCACATCAAGCTCATGATGACCTTTTCTCGTGACTCTGATCTGGGAGTGGTGGTAAATCTTAATTGTCCCACACAAAGAGAGACTGAACCTTTCTTTTTTTTTGAGAGTAGTACAGCTTCCAAATAAACTTTTCTCTTAGCATTGATCACCTCTTTTAGCATTATTAATTTAAAAATCCTCTCTTGTTAATCAGCTTTACCAAACACATCTCAATCAGTGATGAGAACCAGAAGGAAGGAAGTAGGTGTGGGGTCAGAAGACCCCATGCTGCCACAAGCATTAGAAATTATAACTTTTTATGCAGATTGGCGTTCAATTAATAGTTGATTGATTGACGAGCAAGATCAATCCAGATTCTGTGGGCCAGCAGGTACCATGGTAGCCCTGAAAATTACTTACTTGGGTTTGTTGATAAACATCTGCAGCTTTTAATGTCTGAAAGCACAGATTGTTCTCCCTTCATTGGGTGGTAGAACGGAGGGGATACTAAGAAATCTGGAGTTCACGGTTCTGCTTTCTGCGGCTGTTTCTACTCATGCTAATTACAGCGCTGACACCCCCTGTTCCCCTCTCCATTTCGTTTCTCCATCTAGCCCCTGAGTTTAGCCTCTTTTTACCCAAAGTGACTCCAGACTCACTACGGTGGCTTTATGAAGTAGTTTAACATGATACAACTCTCATTAATCTTTATATTGGTCACTTAAGCTATTTTTCTATAAAGCACAGCCAACTTCAAGCAAAATCAAGGAGGAAAATTGTAAATTGAAAAGAGGTATTAGACGGTGCTGAAGATGAACAACTCAGCAAAGAGGCATTAGAATGCCTCTTTGACAATTTCTTCTCATCTTTTTAGTAACCATTAGCAGTTTCATCTATTTTTGACACACACTAACTCTTTTATTGGAAGGGACCAGGTACACTAACTAATGCTAAGGTGTAAATGAACAACAGGAGTCATATCTATTATCCCTCCCACAATTTGCCTGTGTGCACAGACCTCTGTGTGTGAAAAGAAACATGTTCTTGGTCCTAGAATTTTTTAAAAAAATTATTTTATTGAGGTCAGGTTGGCTTATAACATTGTGTAAGTTTCAGGTATATGTTATTATATTTCAGCTTCTGTACAGACTGTATTGTGTTCACTACTCATAGTCTAGTTCTTATCCATGATAAACATCCATATGTGCCCCTTTACCCCTTTCACTCTCCTCCCACGCCCCTTCCTCTCTGGGAACCACTAGTCTGTTCTCCTTATCTATGTGTTTGTTTATCCTCCACATATGAATGAAATCATACAGTATTTGTCTTTCTCTGTCTCATTTATTTTACTTAGCATAATACCCTCAAGGTCCATCCATATTGTCGCAAATGGCACGATTTTGTCTTTTTTTATGGCTGAGTAGTATTTCATTGTGTATATATACCACATCTTTGTCTATTCATCCATTGATGGGCACTTGGGTTGCTTCCACGTCTTGGCTGTTGTGAATAATGCTGCGATGAACATAGAGGAGCACATATCTTTTTGAATTGGTTTTCATGTTCTTTTGATAAACACCCAGAAGTGGTATAGCTGGATCATATGGTATTTCTATTTTTAATTTTTTGAGAAATCTCCATACTCTCAGAATCCCAATGACATTCTTCACAGAAATAGAACAAAGAATCCTAAAATTTATATGGAACAGCAAAAGACCCTGAATAGCCAAAGCAATCCTGAGAAAAAAGAACAAAGCTGTAGTATCACACTCTCTGAATTGAAAATATACTACAAAGCTATAGTAATCAAAACAGCATGATACTCGCAGAAAAACAGACACACAGATCAATGGAAGAGAATTGAGAGTCCAGAAATAAAACCACGCATCTGTGGGCAGTTAATCTTCGACAAAGGAGCCAAGAACGTACAATGGAGAAAGGAAAGTCTCTTTAATAAATGGTGTTGGGAAAACTGGACAGCCAAATGTGAAAGAATGAAAGTAGACCATTATCTTACACTATACACAAAAATTAACTCAAAATGGATTAAAGACTTGAATGTAAGACCTGAAACCATAAACTCCTAGAAGAAAACATAGGCAGTATGCTCTCTGACATTGGTCTTAGCAATATCTTTTCGAACACCATGTCTACTCAGGCAAGGAAAACAAAGGAAAAAATAAACAAATGGGACTACATCAGATTAAAAAGCTTCTGCAAAGCAAAGGAAACCATCAACAAAATGAAAAGACAACCTAGAAATGTTTTGTTTCATCCATCAGGCACATTTTATGTACGTGGTAATTCTAGTTCCATTTGTAAGTTTCTTTAGTAGATTGGTTCCTTGCTTGCTTGGTGTACATTTTAATTTATTTGCTAGAGTTATTGACACAGTCTAAGACAAGTTTGAACTAGAGTTAATTGTAGAATAGGTTTTAGTCTCAAATTAGAAATCAAAAGTAAAATAAAGGGCAATAATCACATACATCTCCCAAGGACAGATACTGGTTTTTTTTTTTGTTCATGTCTTTGCTCTCATTTACCTACATACATTTGTGCTTCCTATAAATGCCACCATAACATCTGTGCCACTTTGTGACCTACTTTTCCCTTAACACTATTATAAACACTCTCCAGGGTTTCCTGCAAGTAAATTTTAATGAATAAATTATAACCTAGGTCAGTACATTTCAAATTTTTTTGACCATGCCCTACACTAAGAAATATATTTTACATTGTACTTGGTAAACATACAAAGATTCACGTATGCACGTATACACATACATATTTACATATAAGTAAAAGTTTCATGAGATAATTCTTACCCTCACAAGGAGTGATGAACTCTGATATTTTCCATTCCATTTTAATCCTTTTTTTGTTTGTTTTTTTTTTAATTACGGTAACATTGGTTTATAACATTGTATGAATTTCCAGTGTACATCATTATACTTCTATTTATGCATAGATTACATCGTGTTCACCACCCAAATACCAATTACAATCCATTACCACACACAAGTGCCTAATCATCCCTTTTGCCCTCCTCCCTCCCCCTTCCCTATTTTGTTTTTTTCCCATTTCATTAAAAAAACTGCTGGCTTTGACCAACTAAAATATTCTCATCACTCTCTATGGATTGTAACCTATGATTTAAAAAACTACTGTTCTAGCCTTAGATATAGTACAGTTTGCTTCCCCTATTTTTGGGCATTTAGCTTATTGTCAGAAGTTGTTTCCTCTTCCTTCCATCCTTTCCTGACCTTCCTTTCTCTTTCTTTCCTTTTCTTTTTGTTATCACAGAACATTTTGCACCAAATAGCTCATGTATTTAGTAGTTTGCTTTTGTTGAATTATTCCCAAGAATGGAATTACTAGGTCAACGATTTTTAAAAAGTATAGTTTTTTATGTTTGCATTTTAATAAAGAATAATTTCTTCTAACAGAGGGCCAAATAGCTATCATAGAAAGTCATGCAATTCTGACAGGTGGTTAGGAGACAGATGGGATATACAATGTAGAGAGGTCTTTATTTACAAATATCCATTAAACACCTTCTAAGAACTAGGCAGGATAGTATTGTGGGGAAAGGCTCAGAGTCAGAGGCCTGGGATATCAGTCCCAACATTGTCATTTGCGCTTTATGTCAGTTCTGTGATCCCCACTGATAGCTACCTCTCTGGGCTATTGTGAAGAGTAAATAAAATAGTACACCACTGCAAAATGTTATTGTTTTATTAATACTGCCTCTATTCCTAAGGCTGACTCTGTACACAGCTCTCCTAAGGAAAACTCTGTTCCTCGTTTAATTAGTTGGGGCATCAGCAGATTCTTAATTGCTGGCCTCACTAGAAACGGGGTGGCCTGTAAGAGAGGGCCAGAAAATCTGGCAAATCATAGTTCCTGGACAGCTTATTCCATGTCTACAGGAGGATGAGCTCAATTCGGATTGTAGTGACACCAGAGGCACTGGCTTCTGCTACTTGTCCCTGAAACTCCTTTTTTCCCATCGGGGTATTGATCTGAAGAGCTGACAGAGGGATGAAATTGAAGAGATAACAGAAAACAAAAGGAAACCCACTAAACTCTCTAGGTAATTTTGTTCTTCCTTTCTGAGTGGGTTGGACAGACATCTGAAATTTTTCTTTCCCATATTTTGCCTTTATTCTAAAACCATCATGGAAAAATATAGTTTATTTACCTGATGGTGTAACTTTATTGCTAAGATTCTAATAGATATGGCCCATGTTTACCTATAGTGAATCCTAATTTATTTCACTTCCTGGAGTTATTGAGGGCGTCTGAGGCAAGCTTGACATCTACAGTTAATTGCAGAATAGATCTTTTTGCATCAAATCAGGGAACTCTCAGTGGGAGGACAAATTAATTTTATGAGTTCAAGTAGAGTCAATTCCCAATTTCTCCTGAGGCTGACTAGTTTGTAGATTATCCAGCTTCTACTTTTCCCACCTCCTGCAAGTTACTTCTTATTTATTTGTTAGTGATTTTACTCTTTGCACTGGAAAAATGATTTTAAAAAAGGATACACCTAAGACAGTTGGAATTTCCTATTTGTTAAATCATTCTGATAAAAAATGTAGTTGTAGGGCAGTTTTAGGACAGTGAAAATATTCTGTATGATACTATAATGATGGATACATGTATATTGTCCAAATTCATAGAATGTACAACACCAACAGTGAACTATAATGTAAATTTTGGACTTTGGGTGATCACAATGTGTCAATGTAGATTGATCACTTATAACAAATGTGCCACGATGGTGGGGGATGTTCGTAATGGGGGAGGCTGTGCATATATGGGGGCAGGGAGTATGTGGGAAATCTCTGTATCTTCCTTTCAATTTTGCTGTGAACCTAAAATTGCTCTTTAAAAAAGTCTTAAAAAATGTATTTGTAGCAGACGTTGTAACTATTACCTAAAATGAGGCATTTGTGAATTTCAGTTATCACTTGAAGGGTAGGTGTGAAGATTAAATGAGATAATGATTACAAGATGCCTGGTTTAGGGCCTGGTGAACAGTGCTGTTTTTATTCTCTAGCTGAAAAAAATAGAAATATAACCGCTGCAAACAGAAATATCTTTATCTTCATTTCTTTTTTGTTATTTTTCTTATGACGATAGTTGTCCCTCGGTATCTGTGGGGGATGGGTTCCAGGACCCGCTTAGGATACCAAAATCTGAGGATGCTCAAGTCCCTTGTATAAAATGTCCTGGTATTTGCATATAACCTATGCACACCCCCCCATATACTTTAAATCATCTCTAGATTACTTATAATACCTAATACAATGTAAATAGTTGTTATACTGTATTGTTTAAGGAATAATGACACACAAAAAAAGTTTGGACACACAACCATTGTAGGCCTTTTCATCCAAGGTTGACTGAATCCTCAGATACAGAACCCTTGGATATAGAGGGCTGACAGTACTATTAAAATTCCATTTTGGCACCCAATAGCATAGTACCTCAAAGTCAAGGTATCTATATTCATTTTTTTCTTTTTTTTTTTTGTGAGGAAGATCAGCCCTGTGCTAACATCTGCCAATCCTCCTCTTTTTTTGCTGAGGAAGACTGGCCCTGGGCTAACATCCGTGCCCATCTTCCCTCACTTTATATGGGACACCGCCACAGCATGGCTTGCCAAACAGTGCGTCGGTGTACGCCCGGGATCCGAACCTGCGAACCCCCAGCTGCCGCAGCAGAGCAGACACACTTAACCGCTTGCGCCACCGGGCTGGCCCCCATTTTTTTCTTTTGACCCAGCAATGCCACAAGAACCCTAGAGAGATTTTCCTAAGGAGATTTATACAAAGAGATTCAGTGAAGTATTGTTTGTTGTAGTGAAAAGTCTGTCAATAGAGGAACAGATAAAAGGTGACATATTCATATGGATTATTGCAAAACTATTAAATGACAAATCTATGTACGTCAATATGGATAGATCTCCAAACATAATTTTGAGTGAAAATCTCAAGTTACCAAACTATGGAAATAGTAAATATAACTCATAAAATTTTTCGGTTGTATCATTATGAATAATAATGTTCTTGAGCTAGGATACAAATATACCTATATAAAGTATAAAAATGGTTTGTAGGGATATATATTAAGTTCATGAGAGAGATATCTCTGGGAAAGGGGTCTCGAGGAACAAAACTAGAGTGTGGAATGGAGGGTACTTCAATTTTATCTGTATTGTTTTATTTCTAGATAATCACAGTAACATGAAAACGCCTAATAACTTCCTTATTAGTTAGTTTTTTCCTAACTTCCTATTTCTATCAGTATTATCGTTTTCCAGATTACCTGGGCTCAAGAATCTAAGAATGATTTTTGTTATTTTTCTGTTTCATTACCTGCATCAGTCTTTCATCTAGGTATGTTGCTTCTTTTAGAATGTACCTCAGATCTGGACCTTTTCTTATGTTTTTAATATCACTGTTCTAATTCACAAACTTATCACCTGTGTCATTCAGGCTCCCTGCAGGAAACAGATGGCACACTTAAGTTGTGTGATTGAGGAAAGTTTAATAAACGGACGCTTTATAAATGTGTGAGCATATAAAAAGCAAGAATGGGTGATATAGGCTGGTAACAGGAAAATCATACGTTATACCACTCTTAGACCTGAATGGTTAAGGGGAGAAAACTATTACCATATGAGAAAGAGAGAGAGAGAGAGAGAGAGAGAGAGACTGAGAAATTACCAGGAGTCCTCTAACTTTAGTGGAGGACACAACCAACCTGAAGGGGCCCAGCAGTGAGGTGTCTAGGGAATACAGTTCCACCTTTTCTCCTTTCTGATTCCCTGTTGATGCATTCCTCTGGATAACCTCAGTTGGAGGATAACCTCTTTCGAGAGAGCAGGTGCACTGCTGCAGGTCCTATGGGTCAGCAGCTGGGGTACAGAGCAAGGTGAAGAGCGGGGAGTGGATCTGGAGGGCTACATGGAAATAAAATATCCAGTGTACAATCTCATCTTCTCATGTCTGGACTTCTGGAAACATAAATGTGGGATGTATAGAAAAAAACTTAGGTTGACCAAAGTAAATTTTGCTGTCAGGTAAACTCTGTGTTACCACTAAAATGAAAAATCTGTGAGGGAATTGAAGAGTCTGTTCCTGCTTCTGCATGTTTTCTAAGCACCAGCAGTGGATTCTTACGTCAGCTGATTTCTAATTGTGAGACCTTGAGCAAGATGCTTAGCCTCTTTGTTTCAGTTTTCTTATCAGCAGAGTGGACAGAATCATAGTGGTTTTTCTAAGGATTAAATAATTTACGTTCAGCTGCTAGCACAGGACCTGATAACATCATAAGCGTACCCATTAAATATTAGGGTTTATTCTCTATTGTGATGAAAATTAGTCTCCAAGCTTGAGAAAGTCAAGCTGTGGTCACTGTGCTACTCAAATCAGAAGTCACTAATGACTAAGGGCAAATACAAGAAGTGAGGTAGAGTATCAAGGAGCATTCTAGGACTGGCCATCCTCTTTTTTTTTCCGCTTATCCAATTCTCTACTTTCTTTAAGTTCTAGCAGAAAAAGTACCTTTATATCAAGCTTTCTCTGAGTTCTGCAGCCCCACAGACCTTCTTCTTTGAATCTCCATAGCATTCCTATTAGAAGCCAAATACTAGATTGTGTGGTTATGGACCACCTTATACAGGCCTCCTGGTATACAAAAATGTGTATTTCTGTCTATCCAGCTAGATCAGAAGCTTTTTGAGGACAGACATAATCTTTTTTTTTCAATTCTTACAAGTACTTGTTAATCTATTTCTTTCCTCCCCCTGCCTTCCTCCGTTCTTTCCTTCTCTTCCTCCTGGCTCCTTCCTTCTCCCCACCTATTAAGCTGCATTAATTTATTGAGGACCTACCAGGTACTGTGCTACTGCTGCAGGGATGTACATGGATGGAAAAGACATGGATTCTGCCCTCATAGAGCTTAAGGGATAGTTGGGGAGATAGGGCACGTGAATAAATTAGCTATAGTCATAATTATTCCATGCGTAATGCTGTACAGTGGAGAAAGTGGTAAGCACTATGAAAATCACAGTTGAAATCTCTGGATATTTACACCATAGAAAGATAAGCTTTGAAGAATAGGCAAGGCCTGAGCAAGAAAAGTTGAGGAATAGCCAGAAATTAAGATAAAAGGATACCCTCATTGATAGCTAAATGGGAAGTGGGCCACAAAGGCAAAGGAAGGCTGGACTCAACCCTTACTGCTGTGGGGTTTCCAGGATATTCGCTATAGTAAGGTTAGCCTAGAGGAGCTTTTATTCTAGTTAAAAGGTTCTTGAAGCCTTCTTTGGCACTGACCTGCTCATCACAGCTTTCCAGATAAACATCATCTAGTATTAAGCTGTTTATAACAATGCTTATTGATGTCTCTGACAAGCTCCTGATCTTTCAGAATCAAGTTTGGAGAGATGAGTTGGCACCAGTGGAAGTCTTTGTATGGATTTAATGATGTTAAGAAGCATAGCCCAGAAATTATTACATGCAGGGATCACATTTTAAGTAAAACTCACATTCTCTGCCTCTCTGAAAAAAATCTGTATCAGAGTCTGTGGATCCAAAAGGATGGAAGAGGGTCATATGACTATGTGCTGCAAATTAATACGATAATTATAACTAGAAAATAATTAACCAGATCTCTACTATCAAATGAAAACAGAGAACAGAAGAAACAACAGATAATTGACTCTAGCTAGATAAATATCTTGAGACCTTCTCAAATTATAGCATATAATACCCAACATAAAATATGTATGCAACCATGGAGAAAGAGAAAACACCCTGTGCTGTTGCCCATCTTTTATTAGATGATTTATTAGATAATACCTATTAGTGATATTAATAGCTGCACTTCTGGATTATCTAATATGTGTTGGCCACTGTTAGGTGCTTTACACATATAGTAGCATTTAATTAATTATTGAGACAATACAACTTGAGGTTGAAGTTGGTTGAGAAATGAGAGGGAAGTAAAGAACATAAGCAACTCTTTTGAGAAATTTGGCTGTGAAAAGAGAAAAGAGGGAGTAGAAGAAGGAAGCTGCAGATGAAATTGTGTAATATATTCTTTCTTCCACTTTTCACCTGGGCAAACAGAGGCATGGAGAGTTTGTGTGACCCAACCAATATTTGACCAAGTCAGTAAAGGAATTTCATGCCAGCTTATTGGCTTCTAGGGTAGTAGATCATCTTTAGCCAGCTGACAATATTATTCCCTTAAATCAGGAAAGCATGGCACCTGGAGGATCCCTGTTGCACTTCTACGAGAATGCTGTGGAACAAAGCTCAGTTGTTCCAAGGAGCCCTGAATTAGAGTGAGGTCAGAGAGAAGTCATCTTTATTTTTATTTTTATATTATACAGTCACTGGAAGAGTGTTCTAACCTCAGTAGGCCCTCAGTAAGTAACAACAATAAGAAAAACATTTATAGGACATTTACCCTGCGTCAGATGCTAAGCTAAAGCTTTATATGCATCATCTTATTTTATCTTTGCAACGATGCTATGAAGTATATAATACTCATCTCCATTTTAAAGATGAAGAAATTTAAGACTAGAGAAGTAAAGTTACTTCTCCAAGGTTATATTGTTACTAAAGTTGAGTTTAGTTTTTGGCTCCAAACCCCAGATTATCAATCACCGCTACCTCTTGTGATATCTTACTGGGAAGAGGGAGTGGGGAAGTGTACAATAAGAGGGTAGTTTAAAATCCACAACTATCTGTTTTCATCCAGCTCCTGATTTGGAAGCAGAGCACTATTAATCAAGTCACTATTAACTGGGCACTGTATTGGGGCGGATTCTGATCTTTTCTTGGGCCATCTCATGATTCATGGAGAATAGACTTGATTTTGTTTTTGCTAAGAGTGGCCTGGAGTGGCCAAAGTCTGCTTCACTGCCACCAATGGGTGAAAAAAATCCATTTTCTGGGGCTCTAGTACATCAGATGTGAAGTGAATGCTACAAATCTGCTTAATGAGTCTTGAATGTGAACAGTGTATTGGCATATTTAAGACAAATTGCAATTGTCAGAAATTCCTTTGTGGCTCCCTCTGAGGCCTGTGAATGGAAGTAAGTTGATTCTATGTTTCTCTGGCAGTTTTAATCTTTACAACTTTTTTCTTTTGGTTTGAAACTATGAAGGATGAATTATCTGTAGAATGCTTTTTAGTGGATCGAGGAAATATTCTGAAGACCTCAAAGTGAAATCCTGCACCAAATTTAGCTAACATGATCATGCAATTGCCAGGGAAAAAGATACTGTGCGTAAAAATATGAGGATATTTAAAACAGTGTGATTTAGGGTCCCAGAAATCTTTCAGAGGAAACAGCTTTCTTTGCCTTGGAGAGCCATTAATCCACATAAATGGCATTTCTGGTATCTGGAGATAGAAGAATACAAGAAAAATACATTTGAAAGTCCTCTTTGAAATGAAATAGAGTATTAAAAAACAAAACTTAGGCAGAGCAAACAGTATTTTTCAGGCTATCCCACATTTTAATATCTAATAATATGTGTCCATATATGTCTATACCCTTGAAATGTGTCTATATGCTGGTCTTTAATCTACCTTATTAGAGACTTCAACTACTTAGAAGCAAGTATGCCTGTAGGTATTTAGTACATTTCATAAATCTGTTGCTTCTCTGAGGAGATGTCTCCAAGAACAGCCTAAGTGGAATACCTCAGCACCTGCAATGAGCAATACTGCTATGTGAGCCTCAGTTTCTATCTGATGCTCTCCCACTGAGCTATTCGAATGTTCACTTCTCTGTGAACTTTAGTGTTTAAGATGAAAGGGGTGTGAAGCAGTTTTGGAGAAAGGAAGCTTTGTAGTCTCAACCCCAAGGGGAAGATAAGTTATTCTTCTAGGCGCTTTGGTGGAGGCACTGTTTTGAAAGGCAAGAGGCCAGAGAAGGCCTGAAAAATCATGACCATTGTTTCTGACAGCAGTTGGGGTGTTGATCAGATTAAGCAAGACCAGCAGGCTGCATTTTGAGTGAGCCCTGAGAATTTTTGGGAGCGTGTCTCTCTTGTGCATGCCATACCAGCCTCTGGCCCTTGGCTGTTGTCAGTCTGATGGATAGCTGAAGCTAAAGCTTTAACTGCAAGGACAGCTGGAGGTGGGAAAGGGTGACACTCTGAGAGAACTCCGGTTAAGTTAGGGCTATGCTTCTTGAATAGGCTACTCAGAGATTTTGAAAGCCACAGGATAAATGTGGTATGTTTTCCTGGAGGGTCAATTTTACTAGAAGATTTGGGGTAAAAAAACATCTTTTTGATATTAAAAGGAACAACATAGATGTGTTGTGAATTGGAAGGAAAAAATCTCATGACTTTTTCGGATAAAACCAGAGACTTTAAGGAAATAATAAGCTTGTAGTAGGTCAGATTAAGGTCACCTCCCCCTACCCCCATCCCAGGGAGTATGTGCAAACTCTAGTCTACTTTTAAGGGCCTTGTGTTGGACATTTTTGAATAATTAGATACAATTTGTGATGAACTTGGAAAATATAAAGGATTTCCTATTGCTTAAACTGGAAATTTTAAATTGAAATTTGAGGTTGAAAATTGTTAGTCTACGGATTGAATCTGACACACAGGCCAAATTTAATTAAAAGATATGTTTAGTTTGATCCATACTGTGTTAATTTTTTCAATTAGTTGCTAGCATTAGTAAATCAAATTCTTCATAATAATCCAGTTTCTCTTTAATAAAATGAAAGGTTTGGCAACACCAAGCCTGGTCTTGCATGGTAATGTTCAATTAGAGCTAAATAGTGCTGCTCTCTTCAAACAGTTCCAGCTCACCCCAGTTCCCACCTAGCCTACTTCTCCCACTATATTATCTGCCTGATCTCTGTAGAGGTTTCCATTTCTGGCCCATTCTTCAACTAAGATACCACTGGGTTTTTTCTTGTGGCCTTACCTTTATAGGATTCATCCCTCTTCTTCATTTTAGTCATGTGCCCTCCTGAAGACCATAGCTATAATGGTAATCTATAAAGAGATTTATATTCCTTTGCATTCTGAGGACTAGTCCTTACTTAAGTGTTGATTTTAAGTGTGTACAGACAAGCTGCTGTCTAAATGGCTGTATGAATACTGAGCCTATAGGCTGACTGCTATTTTGGTAGGGACCTATAAAAACTGCCCATCCCCACATTTCACCCGTTTTTTGACTAGGTAAATATAACTCTTTAAGTTGTTATCATTCATTTTAAAGCTTAATGTGAAAGAGGCATATGTCAATTTTGGTACAGAGGAGAAAGTATGGAGAACTTAGTTTCTTGTTAGCTATAGTGTTGGAGACAGACCCTTAGGTAGGGCATCAGGGTCCTCGGGTTGCAATCCCAACTCTGCACTTACTGTATGTTCTCAGACGTGATGGCTAAGTTGGTGATGCTCAGCTTCCTCCTCTGATTTGGATTATATCATCTGCCTTTTCTATCTCACAAGCCCATTGAGGAGATCAAATGTAATAATGTAAATGAACCAGCTTAGAAGACCATAAAAACTTTACAAATTTAGACATTGTGTTCGTATGAAATCCTAAGTTGGTGGGCTATGTCTAGGTGATTCTCTTTGCATTGTCACCAATATAATCCCTGATATAGTTAGTTGTATTTCCTGATGGTGATGTAGTTTCCATTTTTAAAGACTGAAGAGAAAATTCAGTTACAAGAAGATGTATCTTTATTGGCCGAGTAGGGCCTTAAAATGATAAAAGAGTATCTTGCTATCCCTTATTCAATGAATACCAGAGTTATCTCCCAGTAGCTCCAAACAAGAAATAATAAAGTTATATAAAAATGTGTTTGATTTTTGTAGGCTAGGATGTCACTGGGACCCAGCTTTATATTCGTATTTTCTAACACCAATTTTTTTTTCATGCACTGTGGATTTGTGGGGATCTTTTTCCTTTCAGGCAGTCAGGAATATGGGTGGTTTTATATTGATCTGCTTACAGTAGTTGGTGTAATAGCATCTTGTACCAGACATGCTGTTGGTCATATCTCATTTTACTTTTTATAAAAATTTTAATGTTTCTCATTGGTGGCAAAAAACATCAGTGTTTCTCCTTGAACAATTCTGAACAAGTCGTTTGATGTTTTCTGGCTTAGCTCTTGAATCTTGTGTGGTGTGGATTACAAAGAAAAGAGACATTAGGGATTCTATCATCAATCTCATTCTTCAGAGCTTTCAAAAGAAAACTTTGAAAGGCACTAGATTTTCTGCAGCTGAAGAGGTTTCTGGCATTTACATTCATAGAGATGGCTTACACAATAATCCTTTTCAACAAGAAAGCAGAACACCATTTGTTCTGTTACTTATGGTGTCCCATGGTCAGAATTTTAAAGTCATTTTAAAGTTTGAAACCTCGAGTGTAGGACCTATGGATACACAATCGCCTGTACAAAATCATTTCTTTTTAAATTCAATAATTATGGCTTTGAAGAAGCCAAGAAATTGTTAAGAAACTTGTGTTTTAGATAGGTTTGTCCCATGTAAGTACTTTCAAATTACATTGTAGGTGACACAGAATTATCCTAGACTCTTATATTTAGAAATACCTTACCTATGATCAATACTCCATTCAGTATTTGGTTTTCTCTCTATGACATCGCTGCCAATTGATCATAAGGTCCTGTGTTTCTTGAAGTGTGTTCTATAGAACACTGGTTCCATGAGATGCTTCCTCAAAGTGGGGTTCAGTGGTGAAATCAGTGTTAACATGTTTTGGAGTCAGCTTACATCTTGGTCCCTCTCCTTTAAACATAGTTCTCTATTCTCCTTGTGATAGTTGGTGCCCAGAAGTGAGTAGATGACTTTAAGACCAAGAAAGGCAGTATCATTACCTCCTTAGCTATAGATATTATGTTATTAACAGCCTTTGACTTCACTATTGCAGCTTCTTATTGACATTGATTATGAGCACAGGCTAACACCCATTCACCATGACTAGGGTGACTGCATAATTTGTCATCTAAACTGAGATATTTTAAAGAGTGAAGGGGGTGCTATTAATAATTATGCCTGACAAAAGGCATAATTGAAACTATGTTGGGTAAATTGGGACATAGGGTCATCCTGTGTTTGATGAATTTATCTCACCTTCAAAGCCTAGCTCACATCCTAACCTCTCTATAATGACTTTTCTATTTCCATCCTCAATTGGAAATAATTTTTGCTACACTGAAATCCCTCTGCTATTAAATGTATCATTTTTTTACCTTGTCTTAATAGTTACTTAGGTACATTCCATACCTCCCCTATTAGGCTCTAAGTTTATAAGGATGTGGTCTATATTTACACTGTCTTTCTATCTCCAGTGCCTATTTATATTACTCTGTCATAATAAGTACTAATAAATAATTTCAAATGAGTGCATGAATGGTTGAATAAATGAGCTCAAAGTCTGATAGCCTTCTCAATTGTTACCTTTTCTCCGCTCTTAAAATAAATGGTCTACACTCAATCTATTTCATCACCACACAATTTTGACTCTTTCTCTTATTTATTTTCTATATCCAGATCTGTTTAGATGTCTGTGGGATTTGTTTCTTCTTCATTCCCACCGTCAAAATCCAGGTCTAAGGCCTTATTGTATTATTCTTGGATATATGCTACAGCCTCCTGGCCAGTTCTCTTGTTTTGAATTTCTTGTTAACTTTTATTTTGGACTTATATCAGCCTAATGTACCTAAAATAGAATTTCAGTGTTTCTCCCCTATTTTAGAATTAAGAATTCTTTCCAACAGCCTGTAGGCTAAATTCAAACTCCTTGAACTGGCATTTAAGGCCTTTCGTTAACTAGGTATAATTTACAGATTCAACCTTGCCTTTTGAATTTTTGATTCCTCTTCTGTAGAATTCTTAGTCCTCATCATCTGATTTCTTTGCCTAAAAAAGTAAGTTCAAATCTGATTCTTTATCAATTTTCCATCCTTATCCCTTGCTGTTTTCTTCTCCATACCCTGTACTACATCTACCGCCAAACTATTTTCAATTCTCAAGTCGTTTAGACATTCATGCCATTGCATGTGATGTTTATTCTGTCTAGAGAAACTTCTCTCTTTTATGGCTTGCATATTCCTACTCATTCTTTTAGATTTATCATGATCATTACCCTCTTTGTAATCTTTTTTCCCCATCCCTCCCTAGTCCCTAACCTCTGTTAGTCACTCATTCTCTGTGCTTCTATTTGCATAACTTTAGTACAATATGTATCACAGTGAATTATTGACTAGTCTGTTTCTCTTTCAGATTGAGAGTTTCTTGAGGCCAAGGACATAGTTTAATTTATTTGTATCTCTTCGGTTTAAAAGTGATTAGGATATTATAAGTTCTCAACAAATATTAATTGATAGTGATATTCATATGGCTAGCAATTATTGAATACTTATTATGTACTAGGTATTGCCTTGTTTAATTTCATTTAATTTAATCTTCATGACCACCTTCTGAGACAAGCATTCTTTTTTTTTTTTTTTGTGAGGAAGATTGGCCTTGAGCTAACATCTGCCAATCCTCCTCTTTTGGCTGAGGAAGACTGGCCATGGGCTAACATCCATGCCCATCTTCCTCCACTTTATATGGGAGGCCGCCACAGCATGGCTTGCCAAGCGGTGTGTCAGTGCGTGCCCAGGATCCAAACCGGTGAACCCCGGGCCGCCGCAGCGGAGCGCATGCACTTAACCACTTGCACCACCCGGCCGGCCCCGAGACAGGCATTCTTAATATCACCATTTTACAGGTGCGGAAATTTAGAGGCTCAGAGACGTTAAGTAACTTACCCACGGATAGACAACCACATGATGGAACCAGGATCAGAAACCAGGCCAAACTGCAAAACTCATACTTTAAAGCATTGCACATATTTATTTATTTGTTTCTAAACGTTGGCACATTTGTGGAAGAACTTCCTCCCCAATTTTTTCTTTTTTATCAAGTCTTTTTTATATTTTAAGTCACAAGCCAAAATCTACTTCCTACCCATTTCTTCCATGATTGTATTACCCTTACCTTCTTGTATTCATTCATTTGGCCATATGTTTCACAGAGTTCAGTACTTTAACATGATTGGCTTGATGTGTATCATTTTTCTAATCCACTTTTTGACTCTCTCCCGACTTGGATTGTGTTCTTTATTTAAATGACACTCCACCTCCCCACCCTGTACATATACACTTATTACAGTTTTCGTTTAATAGAACTTTGATTAAAATTCTTGGTTTAATATCACGTGTAGTTGGTTGCTTTTGTTGTTTTTCTCTATATGAGTCTCTATAAGATTGGAGGTAGGCTAAGAATCTGACAGGGTTAACCAATTTGAAGACTCATCCTTGTCAAATTCTCTTCACTAAGGAATGGGTTAACTATTTTCAACAAAGAGGAAACATAAAGAAAAGTAGGGCTGGCATATCAAAACAGTGATCTCACCAATTGCATAGACTCTCTGTGCTTGAAAGGATCCTTTGAAGTCATGTAATTCACCTCCCTCTGAAAACAGAGGAGGAAACTGAGGGAGATCCTGCCTTGCTACTTGCCATACTCAAAATCAGAGCAATGCCAGGCTCTGATTGCAGAGCCCAGACAGAGAACTTGGGTCTCCTGGTTATTTCAGGTCCTGTGCTATTCCTACTATGGAAAGGGGCACCTGTGAGTGAATGAGTAAAGGGTCAAATGCAAATGCTTTGCACTTAAGAGTGTTCCAGAATGGAACCCTGGCTCTGTGTGGAATTGCTTTTTGGATGCCACGGGGTTTCAGTGGAGACTATGACAGTGAGCTAAGCAGCGGGACAAGCAGCCAAGCAGCCCTAAGACAGGATTAAAGAATTGATTGGTGATAGTTGGTCTATACACTACATCAGGCCAAGTGGATCCAGCTGGCCAGGATGCCAGGGCAGAATTTTCCAGTCTCTTCCTTTACTCTTTACTGACTTAGCCTTTTGTGAGAAGAGGTGATAACTGCATGACTAAATGACTAAATATATTGCATCTGTGCTTTGAGGGGTCCCAGGATTACTTAACGGTCTCCTGAAGATGTTTTCTTCTTAAAAAAAAAAAATTACATGCTCAAAAAATGCAGTCAAAATGAAGCTAGAGCATCAGAATAATGAATGTGTTCTGAAGTAGGCTGTGAGGTTTATGTCCTAGTGAGTAAATGATGGTCCCAAACAAGGCCTCCTACATAACCATTATTCCAGTGAATATGTTGTACAAACTGGTCCAGCCAAGCTGCCAAGTCTGGCAGAATTAATTTTTTCTTTTACGTTCTGGTATATGCTGTTTAATTTCAATAAAAATGAATTTTTGTTCAAGTGACGGAGGGCTATTATCCTATTTGAGGTTGTTTTAAAGGCTGCAACAGGTTCTTTGTCAACAGCATAGCACCTTGTAATGGTTTAAATTAGCATTCAATTTGAATGTAAGAAAAGAAATCCTCTGAAGGAAGACAGAGGCCAAAGACAGAAAGCTGCGATGAATTTTTAAAGGTGCATTCAGTTCCCTGCGTAGCTTCTGTTTTTTCCCTGCCACACAGAAGCACGTACACTTTCATGCAGATATACACAGCTTTTAGGAAAATATATCCAATCTAATATTTATTGAACAATTATCATGTTCAAGGCATTAAACTACATGTTATGTGAGGTAAAAGGAGCTTATAGTCTTTAGGGAAGATACTACATGCACATGAATTACATATTATCGTTAATTCATTCTTTTAACAAATATTAATGGAGCACCTACTATGGCCAGGCTCTGTGCTGGTGATGGGAATACATAGTGAACAAAATGATACGTGATTACTAGGCTCATGGAGCTTACAGTTTAGTGAAGGAGACAGTTCTCAAGTCAAATGTTCATATAGACAAATATGTAACTACAGCTGCGAAAAGTGCCCTGAGAGGAAAGAACGTGATTCCCTGAGTACATATAATAAAGAAACCAGTCCAAGATTGCAGTAGAGGTCAGGGAACAAAAGGACTTGGGAGCTAAAATTGAAGAACTACCACAAGGTGAAGTGTGGTAGGTATCTTAGGGATCATGTGATCTAACAAAATATCATGTGATCAAGGGGTAGAGAACATGAGATCTGGGTTGGGAAAATCAGACTTTGGTAGGAGATGGTGACTGAGTCTTTTTTTTTTTTTTTTTTTTTAAAGATTTTATTTATTTATTTTTTTCCCCCAAAGCCCCAGTAGATAGTTGTGTGTCATAGCTGCACATCCTTCTAGTTGCTGTATGTGGGACGCGGCCTCAGCATGGCCGGAGAAGCAGCGCGTCGGTGTGAGCCCGGGATCCGAACCCGGATCGCCAGCAGTGGAGCGCGCTCACTTAACCACCAAGCCACGGGGCCGGCCCGTGACTGAGTCTTAAAGAAGGAGTTATGAGCTGCATAGGTTTGGGGCCTTTAGAATCTCTGGTATATCAATTAATGACTAATCCATTATTCTTCCTTTTTTCTGCAATTTAGTTTTTCATCCATAGATTTATTTATGTATTCATAAAACTGTGAAGTTCCAGCTATATGATAGGCTCTGTGCTAGAGAGGCATTGGGAATAGACAGAAGAATAGAAGGTCACATTCTAGAGGGTAAGACAGACTCAAGAACAACATCCTGTATTTTTTCTGTACCATCCAAGTGTTTTCTAACTGCTTATTATATGTTATTCTAATAGACCAAGTAGCCTTCCTTATTTCTCAAGTGACATTCTTCATTGTGTCTTCTAGGCAAGCAGTTTTACGAGGCAGAGTTAGACATTCTGGAATGTTGCCAACAGTTGTGAGTTACATTACATGTAATTGATTACTAATCACAGTGAAAGTATTAAATTTTAGGAAAAATTGCTTTACAAAATAGAACAGATTCAAGGTTACCCCTGTGGGAATACCATGTTTAATCTCTTGAATTCCTAGATGCTTTCCTGAATAGGAGCAAAACGATGGAGTTTCAGGAAAGACAAGGGAGAATTGCGCATAATCTGTAGTTCATTTTATTAGTGCCAGAGCCCGTAATGTGGGGCATGGCTGTGGAACTGTGTGACAGATGTGAATGTCATCTGTCATCATCTGTCACATGTACCTGGTTGAGAGTCATTGGTGGACCATGACCTCCTTGAGAGCATAGTCCATGACTTAATTATATCTTTTTCTCCTCACAGAAACAGAATGCTACATTCATTTGTTCACTCATTCATTCATTCATCCATTCATTCATTCTTTATTCATGCGATAAATGTGTTTTGTGGTTTTCTCTCCTCATATCTATATGTCCAGCATAAGGAATCTGTGGCTATTAAGGTAGATGGGGAGTCTGACCAGGATGGCCAATTTGGAAACTTGTGCTCATCAGACTCTCTTCAGTTAGAAAGGAGCTATGTGCAATAAAGGGAGAAATAAATTTCTATGTGCCAGGTTCCATCCTAGGTGCTGAGGGCTCAACAGTGAGGGAAGCATACAAAGCAATACCTATCTTCATGGAACCTACATTTTAGTTGGAGAGATACAAAATAAATAAGATGAATAAATGAAATTTTAAATGTGCTAGTGATAAGTATTATAGAAAAAATAAAGGAGGAAGAGAAGAGAGGGAAGTAACTGGGAAGTGGTAACTTGGTCGTGCTTGCAGTTTTAGATGGATGGCCCCCAAAAGCCTTGCTGAGAAGGTGATATTTGCTTTAAGACCTGAAGGAGATAAGGGCACATGATAGGTGTTCACAAAGCATTTGTTGAGTGAATAAAAAGATTGTCTCAGTGTGAGGTGAGGTTTACCTGGTGGAGCAAGCAGGGAAAGGAGTTAATAATATTATTTTTGCCTATTTCCTGAGGTCAAATGTCAATTTCATGGCATCGTAAAAAGCAGACTGGCTCTACCTGACTATGGGGAATGGAAGGACTAAGTGGGAAGAAGGAATGGCCTGGCATGGGCTTGAGGAAGGAAATGGTGGACGTAAATCACAGGTGTTCAGGCACAATGCTTACCTACTACTAGGTTCAGAGGTTACCTGGAATCCCATCTTCTCATAGGAACCTAGCTGTGTCTCCTTGACTTATTAGTCCTGTACCTGTCATCATTTTGCTCCCTTAGACCGTGCTTCTGCTTAGGAAAATTTGTATAGACCTTCTTGGAATCAAATGGGCATGTGCATATTTTTTTCTAATCAAGCTCTCGATCATTAATTTCCCTTCAAAAACTTTTTTAGGCTGTTAACAAAAATAAATTATCAGTAATTACTAGTAATGGCTGATTTGTCTGGGATTATCACTGAAGTATAAAATGCAATTTAGAATCTCATTATGGTTATTATTCCATTTCATTCACTAAATATGGTGACCTTCTAATTTAGAAATTTAAGATGCTTATTAGATAAATGTTAAAATGGTGCTGGTATAATTGTAATGATCTTTTTCTAGTTTCTTTCCATTTGCTTATATAATATTTTGTTTTATTGCCATTGGGGGATGAGATTGGGAAATAATGGCCATTTCTCTCACTGTCTTCTATGAAGCCAGACATTAAAGAGAATTGCAAAATTGTGAAACAATGCTACT
This sequence comes from Ceratotherium simum simum, assembly GCF_057802395.1. Taxonomy (NCBI): domain Eukaryota; kingdom Metazoa; phylum Chordata; class Mammalia; order Perissodactyla; family Rhinocerotidae; genus Ceratotherium; species Ceratotherium simum. The sequence goes on along the minus strand of NC_141904.1, from coordinate 77,453,189 downwards.
CTTCTCACTATTTTAGTTTTGGAAAAATATAGTTTTTTCACAAAATATTTTATTTATGTTAACAGGTGATAGGTTTATGATTCTTATTTTTAAATAAGTTCATAACAGTTAAAAAATTTTCTCAATTTTAATTTTTAATATAATAAATATCAATAGATATAATCCTGAGTAAAAGCTCTTTGGGGTCCTTAATAATTTTCAAGAGTCCTTGGACCAAAAAGTTTGAGAACTGTTGGTTAGAGGTCAAGTGTGGACAGTGAAATCAGACTGATTGCCTGTTACTCAGCACCAGGTGACCCTAAGTATGTTACATGCCTGCACAGTGCCATTTACTTCACCTGTAAAATGAGAATGATCATATTACAAATATCTATCTCACAGGGCTATTTTGATGTGTAACTGAATGAAGTCATGGGGAGAGCAGTGCATGGCAAGTAGTAAGCATTCAGTAAGTGTTAGGTGTTATAATTTGCCCAGCTCTGTATCTATGAGATCCAGAAGCTGAGGGGGATCAGATTAAGTACCTTGCCCAAGGTCACATACAGTCTGTGTTGGACTTGTCTTCTGATTCTCACTCCCCCACATTGGGTCTCCAATAACTTCATCAGCCATTGGCTCCAAAGTTGCTTAGAACAGTAGACTTAACACATTATGTTTTCCCTTTGGAAATTAAGAAAAAAAGAAGATCTTTTCTATTAGATGTTTTTGGAAGTTAAAATGATCACAATCCTTCTACTTCATTATAATTGCATGACATTTATAGTTCTCTAACCTCTTTCAATCCAATTATCTTCAGCCCCATAAGGTAGGCAGAGCAGGCTATTTTGTCTCCATTTAATAGATGAGGAATTCTGGGGCTCAGGGAAGGTTAAATGACTTGCCTAACATTTCATGTGTTATATTATGCAGCTGTTCAGCATTGTAAATATCATCTAATCTAACTTCTTATTTTCACAGAGGAAAATGAGTCCCAGAGAGGTGAAGTGACTTTCCAACAGTGCAAAGTTCCCAAATAAGGTGGAGAAGAAGCTAAAATAGTAAATGTGGTTTAGGGACTCTTGTGTTTCTCTGTTTTAGGTTTTAATTTACCTGAATTTAATCATGATAATTCCATTTTCTTCTGGGTAGAGTATTCTTGGCTTTAAGTTTTTTCCTTTTAGCACTTTAAATATATCATGCCACTCTCTTCTAGCCTGTAAGGTTTCTGCTGAGAACTCAGCTGATAGCCTTATGGGGTTTCCTTTGTATGTAACTTGACTTTCTCTTGCGGCTTTTAGGATTCTCTCTTTATCTTTAATTCTGGACATTTTGATTATGATGTGTCTTGGTGTGGGCCTCTTTGGGTTTATCTTGTTTGGGGCTCTCTGTGCTTCCTGTACCTGGATGTTTGTTTCCTTCCCTAGGTTAGGGAAGTTTTCATCTATTATTTCTTGAAATAGATTCTCTGCCCCTTTGTCTCGCTCTTCTCCTTCCGGGACACCTATAACATGGATGTTAGTGCGCTTGATGTTGTCCCAGAGGTCCCTTAGACTGTCCTCGCTCTTTTTAATTCTTTTCTCTTTTACCTGTTCAGCTTGGGTAATTTCTTCTAGTCTTTCGTCCAGCTCACAGATCTGTTCTTCTGTATCCTCTACTCTGCTTTTGAGTCCCTCTAGTGAATTTTTCATTTCCAGTATTGTATTCTTCATTTCTGATTGGTTCTTTTTTATATCTTCAATTTCTTTGTTGACATTCTCACTGAGTTAATCTATTCTTCTCCCCACATCAGTGAGCATCCTTAACACTCTTTGTTTGAACTCTCTGTCAGGTAGGTTGCTCATTTCTGTTTCACTTAGTTCCTTTTCTGGGGGTTTGTCCTGTTCTCTTACTTGGAATGTATTCCTTTGCCTCCTCATTTTGCCTCTTACCCTGTGCTTCTGACTACGTGTTAGGTAGGTCAGCTACGTCTCCTGCTCTTGGATAGGTGACCTTATATAAGTGATGGCTTAGGAGGCCTGCTGTGTGCTTCCCTCAGTTCTCAATGTTCCAGGGGTGACCCCTACGTGGGCTACGTGTGTCCTTCTGTTGTGGCCTGTTTGCTCTCCCTGTAGGCGCCCAGGGAGGCCGAGTTATGCTCCTGGCCAGCTGTTGTAATGCTCAGCTGCTTGTAGTTGTTGTGGGCCCGTCAGTCTCTTTATCAGGTGTGGGAAGCCCCAGCACAGTTGGCTACAGGTTCTAATACCACCTTTGTGTTGCAGTATTTCTTTTAAGTGAGTAGGCCCCCAGCGTGGCAGGTTGTTAGGCTCAGGGCCTTACAATTGCTATAAGCCTCCAGCCTTTAGGTCTCTTGTCAGTTCTCTGAGGATTGCAGCTGGGTGGGGCTGGCCTCAGGCAGGGGAGCACCCAATTGTTTCAGGCTTTGGAAGGTGGGGCAAACCCCCTATGTGGGTCTTTGAGAAGCACAAGTCTTCTGCAGCTGACAAGCCCCGCCGCCCACAGGTCCACACACACAGTCAACACAGTCCTGCCCCGTGTGCGTGCCCCAGCCTCCCGAAGCAGACCCAGTCTCTCCACGGCAGGAGCCCCACACACTCCGCCACTGCCCCACACTCTCCACCCGCTCCTTTTGCACGCCCTGCCCCACTGAAGTCAGCTCAGTTGCCAGGCTGCAGAGAATCCAGTCACCAATCTATGCAGGCCCACAAGTTGCCTGAGGGCTTGTTGTTGGGTGGGGCCAGTCTCTAGGGTGGGCTGCCTGCCCTGGCTGAGCTGGATTAAATCAGTGCTCTAGTGGGTGGGGCAGACCTGGGCTAGCAGGCCCCAGGGAGAACTCCAATGGCGCCTGTGTCAGCACGCCCACACCAGGCCACAACAATGGCCGCTGCCAATGTCCCAGTCCCTGGAGAGGTCTCACCTCTCACTGAGATGCACACAGGGCCTATTAGGTGAGTCTCTTTTCACCAAAGCACTGTGCACCTTTCTTTCGGGTGATTTTAGGTTGCTTTCTGAAACGGGTGAGTTTGCGCGTGGGCCCTTTAAGAGCCGGTTTTAATGTCTTTGTGAACCAGCTTTTCTGGGGGTGCTCCCCAATGTTTTAGTAGCAGGCAAAGTCAGATATTATGCCACTCGTCTCGATTGTGCTGTGTCCACAAAATGCCCACAGCGGGGGCGCTCCCCGGCTCAGGGCCCCGCGCCTCCAGGGAGGGCTGGTACCTGTGGGCTGCTCCGGGGCGGCCGTGAGGCGCTGCGGCTTGTGAAGGCGGCGTTTTTCTCTCCAGAAGGGAGTTTCTGCCTCTTCTACCTCCGTTAGGATTGTCCGTTGTTTCAGAAGTTCCTCTTATCCAGTTTTCAGTTCTGTCTCAGGGGTAATTTTTCCACGAGTAGTTGTAAATTGGCTGTATCCGCGGGAGGAGGTGAGTTCAGAGTCTGCCTACGCCGCCATCTTGACTTCCAGAATCCTGGATGAATTTTAATGAAATAAAAAATTATGTGTAGCTGGCACCCAGATTAAGAAGTAGACCATTATCTATATACCCCAGGAGTGTCCCTTTGCCTACTCCTTTCTACCTCGCCTAAAAGTACTCACTGTCTAGGGATCATAAGTCTAATCCCCCATTTTTGCACAGGACCAAGAACATTAACAAAAATTATTTACCAATCTCCTAAAACAACCTTGTAAAGTAGTAAGGGCAAGGTGATCATATTCCCAATTTACCAAGTAATGTTGCTAATTGAACTCAAGAGAGGCTGCAAGGATCAAAGCTCATACATTGTGCTAAGTGCCAAAGTTGGGAAGAAACTTAGGTCTTCTCTTTCTCAGTCATGTGTCTGTACTTCATCACCTTGCCTTGTTTCTGGAAAAGCTTTAGTTCTTACCAGTCAAGCAGTTTAAGCATATACTGTTCTAGAGTTCTCTGTCTGGGAGTTTTGTTGTATGCAGATTTTCTGCAGCAGAGGTGAGTTATTTTCTGAAAATACATCATTCCATTGACTACCCTGACCACTGAGTGGATGACCACTCACAGGCAGGTCAAAACCATGAGCTGGTCCTCATTAACTGATGGTTTCTCTTTGGCAAATTGCAACGTTTCTCGAATCACCTACTCCTGTGTAGCCTCTTCTATTAGTCATTCTGTTGGACCTGGTGGTTTAAAAAGAGCCTTGCCTTTTATGTCACTTGCATTTTCCTGGTCTTTACTGGCAGAATAATTAGGAGCAAGCAGTACAGAGTTGTGAATTTGCCCAGGCTCATGGAGGAGGTACCTCTCTTCCTTTATTGATTTCCAAAAGAGGTAGAGTGGGGGCCAGGTACCCAACAAATTCACTCTTACTCTCCCAAATTATATCCATTCAAAAAGTGCCATTTCCTTCCTAAAGCCCTTTCTCTTTTTGAAATAGTGGTATTGTTTCTGTAAAAACTACTCATATTTACCATAAAAGTTGAAACAAAAGATAAAGTACTAAGAAGCCAAAAATCAACCCAAATCCCACCACTCAGAGAAAGCAAGTTAACATCATAGTGAGCACCCCACAAAGTCCATTGCTAACCTCTCTCTTTTTGGAATGCCTGTGTGCCAAAGATGATATCATACTTGTTTCTGGTTTATATTTATATGTCTCATCTCTCCCCTAGATTATAAACTCTCTGAGGCTAGAGATGGTGTCTCATGCATCTTTGTACAGTATCTAACAAGGCGTTGCATATTTAGCAGGCTTTCAAAGAATACTTTGTTAAATATAGATGTCAGAGATGTAAGTTCTACTTTAAAATCCTAATTTTGGATGGTCTTTGTTCTCCTTGGAGCAGATTTCTAGTGGAAGATAGTGATAGCAGAAGATTGGAGAAATTAGATGAAGTCACAGGCATGTATATTTTTTTTTGTTTCTTCTAGGTGTTTCACAGTCATGCTGGGATGCAGCCCACTGGCGCCCTGGTGATGAGCTCTGCTCTGCTGATCCTCATAAGCCTAAATGGAACTCCTCACCATGGGCACTGAGCAGTGGCAATCAACATTCGGGGTTTGATTGCTGAACTTTCCGTGCCTTCAGTTTCCAGTGATTTTTAGTAATGTGTGTCTCAGCAAAAGGACAGGGTATTAGCTCAAATGTCATGTTTAAAGGGTAAGCGGCCTGGTTGTGAGGTTCCAATTGTGTAGCCGCCAACAAAGTTTTGAGTTACACTTTCCATAATAAGGCAATTTGAGATCTCTTAATCAAAAGTGAGGTGTTAGAACAAAGCTGCAACCCACCAGATGGTCCATGATTTCAGCCTTTTCAGTCTGGGCACGTTTATCCACAGGGTGTGCTTTGATCCAGCAGAAGGGCCTAGACCCAGGAAACATCTAGGTATTTTCTGAATAAACTTCTTAGCACTCTGCCTGGAGGAGGAACTTTTAAATATATGGACCCCTGTCAGGCAGTAAGACAGTCTGGTCGCTTATCTGCTAGACATTTATTACATAGAAAAAGAGTCTAAATAGACATAGATTTTATCATCTAAAATAGACTGACTTAACTTAGCCTGTTCAATTGCCCAAGAGGCCCTTCTTTCCCATCTTTCATTTTTCTCTAGTGAGATCATACCCACTCTCCCTCCATTCTTCCAAAGCAGAATGTAATCTCTCTCTTTCTCTTTTGAATCTCTATTTATTGATAGTTCATAAAGATAATAATGCACAATTAAAATATGAGCAATTGGGTTGGTTATTAAATAGTATCAGTAATTTTAAAATAGTCATCATATACTAACCTCTTTCACTCCACATCAGCATTCCTTGCCTCAGACTTTTGGATGTTGTCAGAGTAAATCTCTTGGAAGTTGTAAAATTTAATTTAATTTAATTCTATTAATTTTTATTATTTAAAAAATTTTAACTTTTTATTTTAAAATGATTTCAGACATAAAAAAATTGCAAAAACAGTGCAAAGAATTCCCATATATTTTTTACCAAGTTCCCCAAATGTTAATATTTTCCTATATTTGCTTTATCATTATCTATCTGTATACAGTTTTTCTGCTTACTTGCTTTAACATTGCAGGCACGATCCCCTTCAAGAGAATTTTATACAAAGACAAAAATATATTTTTACATTTACAGTCACTGTGTTGAAGGCTTTTTCTACATATTCAATAAATAATAATAAAAAATAACAAAATACTACTTAGACTATTAGCAGTTAACATTCATTGAGCAAATGCTGTGAGCCGGGTGTGTGCTTTACATATTATATCAATCAGGGTTCCACCAGAAAAACAGATCCAGTAGGATGCTTATATATATCTGTAGGTCAAGCCATCAGAAAGGCTGGAAACTCTTAGCTGAAGTTGACACTGTAGTCCACAGGTGGAATTTCTTCTTCCTCAGGGAAGCCTTGGTTCTGCTTTTACTCCTTTCAACTGTCTGGATCAGGCCCACTCAGATTATTAAGAATAATCTTCTTTACTTTAAAGTCAACTGATTGTAGACATTAACCACATCTACAAAATACCTTTGCAGCAACATCTAGATTAGTGTTTGATTGAATAACTGGGTATTATAGGCTACCCAAGTTGACACAAAAAACTGACCATCATATATTATCCAATTTATTACTCAAAACCCTGTGACAGAGGTATTATTATCCCCATTTTAGAACAGAAAAAACTGAGGTTAAGTAATTTTCCCACAGTCAAATTAATTAGTAAGTGGCAGAAGTACAATTTGAACCTATTATAGTCTGGATCCAGAACCCTTTCTCTAGACTGTCTACCTGGGAACGAAGTAACTGGCTATCAGCTTATTTGTAACATCTAAAAAGATCTCAGATGTATAAAATAAAGAACGGACAAATTAATTCAACTCAATAGACATGAATTGTTTACTATGTGCCAGGAACTGTGCCAGGCAATGAAAATAAAACGACACAAATCCTCCACTCAGGAAGCCCATCTAAGTAGAACCAGGTACTGAAGCATTGCTCATACACATATCTACGCCAAATGAGGTAGAAAGAACATTGACCTGGGGAAAGCAGTGGTCAGAGGTTTAGGAAAATTGGGTTCGGGTCCTGGTTCTGCTGCTAAGTAGCATGCTACCCTGACCTGCTCAATGAAGGCTACTCTAGGCAAGTGCAGTCATATATCGCTTAACAACAAGGATACTTTATGAGAAATGTGTCCTTAGGCAATTTTGTTATTGTTCGAACATCAGAGAGTGTACTTAGACAAACCTAGATGGTATAGCCTACTACGAACGTAGGATATATGGTACTAATCTTGTGAGACCACCATTGTATATGTGCTCTATTGGTAACTGAAAAGTTGTTATGTGGTGCATGACTGTAACACACCTCTTTTTTGAACTTCAGTTTCTTTATCTGCAAAATCAGAGGAAATAAGTAAGTTGATAACTGAGGTCATCATTCCAAGAGGCTTGAGTTCATGATTGTCTTGAAATATGTGCAGTCACTGGGCTAAGCACTTAACGTGTATTACCTCACTGAGTCCTCACAGCAACTCTTATGAGGTAGTCATTATCATTTCTATCTTACAGATGAGCAAACTGAGTAAGACAATTTAATAACTTGCTCAAAGTCATCAGCTAGAAAGTAGAAGAGTCTGACTTTGAACCCAGATAATATAGCTTCTGAGTCCAAATTCTTAACACCTATATTATACTTCTCTGAAATATGTTGAGAAAGTCTTAGTAAAATTTGAATATGTGACTTCTGGTTTACAAAACCAGTGCTCTAATAATCTTTGAGCTAGGAAGCCTTTAAAATTTGTATACAAAATCATCAAATACATTTATATGTTTTATGAAATGTGTTTATTATGTGTGTGTGCTCAATGTTAAATCTATACTTTGTTTTTTCCTTTGTTTCCATACCATTGTTTGGGTGTTTAATTAGAATTTAATGCCTATCAGAAAATGAATGAAAACATGGATTTTGCCCAGTGTTTTAGATTGTGCCTTAGATTTTTTTTTTTTTTTAAAGATTTTATTTATTTATTTATTTTCCCCCCAAAGCCCCAGTAGATAGTTGTATGTCATAGCTGCACATCCTTCTAGTTGCTGTATGCGGGACGTGGCCTCAGCATGGCCAGAGAAGCGGTGCGTCGGTGTGCGCCTGGGATCCGAACCCGGGTCGCCAGCAGCGGAGCTTGTGCACTTAACCGCTAAGCCACGGGGCCGGCCCTGTGCCTTAGATTTTGAAGCAGGGCATCCAGCTGTACTGGACTCAGTTAAAAAAAAAAAGTAGGTTAAAGTGTTATCATAGGTCCATTTATTTATCAAATATACCTCAATAAAAAAATGACTTAAAACAAGTATTATCATAGGTCCAGAAAGGTTGAATTTAGGGAGAGAGTTGGAGAAAGATAAGCTGGGGAGTGCACCTCAACACCATTTTGGCTGAGACTCCAGAGGAAGTGAAAAGCTGCTGATAATACCATTGTGGGTCATAGCCTATTAGACCCCCTGAGGCATGCTGAAAAAATACTTGTGTAATCTTTTGGTGTCCAGCTGTGACCTTCATTACTAAAAACCTTAATTTTGAGAACAAAGCAAATAGGATATGCATTCTGTGAAAGAAACACCTTAGTGGTTAGTTGACACCAAAGCTGTCAAAATTGGAAGGAAAGAATTGCTGTTTATAACTTCCATTGGAGTATGGGTAAAAGCGTTCCTCACCCCCTGGAAACACAGGACCCTCTGGGAGTGACTGCTCTGTGGAGATCAATTGGATTCGAATTCCTTTATTTTGAGGATAAGGAAGCTGAAGTCCAGAGAGCAGTGATGTGCCCGGGTTGCATGCGGATCAGGAGCAGAATCAGGGCAAGAACACAGTATTCCTTTAGGGTCTCCAATTTTGAGAGAGACAAAAAGTGTGATTTGGAGAATGTCCTCAAATTGTTGCAGCTTTAGTTTCTCCATCTGTGGGTTTAAAGAGATGGGACTAGATAAGAAATGGCATATGCATGGCACTGTTGCTACCTCTGTTTCCTTCAGGACCCATGCCAGACACTACTAATTGCTTATGGCCAGAATGTAGTAATAATATGTCAAGTACTTAGAGTGTACTAGACACTCTATTAACCACGTTACATATATCATTTCATTAAATTCTCATAACCAACCTGTGAGGTATCCTCATTTTACAAATAAGAGAACTGATGGTTCAAGAGATTTAGTAACTTCAAGGTCAAGCTTGCACCATCAGGGAACAGTGAAGCAAGACTTTGATCCTTAGAAATGTAACCCCAGAGCTCATATTCCTAAGTGCTATGCTAGAATAGCATATAAGCTTCTGCTGCTTCCTCCCTATACCCATCACTTATCAGGCACACACCCTATCCCAATAAGCTCCAAAATGGCCTCAAAATCCTTGTCATCATGTTGCTCTAGGCATCCACTACTAATTGATCAGATCAGAGTGGGCATGTGAACCTTTTTATTATCCCTGGACTAGATGATCTCTAAGGACTCTTCTGGCTCTAAGATTCCAGTATGTGATTTTCAGGATTGAAAGAAGGTATTAGATAACTATATTTACAAAAACTGGAATACAGCATATTTTAGTTGGCTGAGCTGGTGTCCTGGATGTTGCCATTTCTTGGGCTGAGCTTGAACCCCTGTGGTTAGAATGGGAAGGGCTGAAATGAGTGAAATTGCTCATCAGACACTTTGTGAGGTAGCTCAATTAGAACTGCTCTGGGGTCCAGATGGCAAAGAATGTCACATGGGAGGAGGCCATTTCCCTGAGATTGTGAGACACCTACACCACCAAGCACATCCAGATGCTACATCTTTGGCAAAACATTGCCGCGTTTGTGATGGACATCTTCTGCAGAGTCTCCTTCAAGAGATTTTAGTAGTACAAACTCTAGATCTACACTGCCTGGGTTCAGCTGCTGGCTATGCTATTGATTAGCTGATGACCGTGGGCTAATTATTTAATCCCTCTGTGCCCCAGTTTCCTCATGTATAGAAATGGGATAATCACAGTACCTACCTCATAGTGTTGTTGCATGAATTAAGTGAGTTGATAAACACAAATCACTTAAGACAGTGTCTGGTACATAATAAGCACGATGTAAGTATTGATCAGTTTATTGCATTATACATCTTTTAAAGGTTCCTACTCTACCATAGTTAAAAACAATTCTAAATTTTGGGCCATTTCTATAACTAATGAAGCATGTGGCCAAAGGTTTGTCTGCTGATCTCATTTGTCAAGCTGACTTTTGTTATATTGTTTAATACATGGAGATGGGATGGTGGATTCACAAAGAGTTGGTAGTTCACAAATAGTTCAGCAAGCTTGGCCTATTCATTACCCTGGTACATACCACCCAGTGTTTTATTTGCCTGGAATGCTTCCGCATTTCATTCTGCATGGTTTGGCTTTGGGGGATGTCTGTAGATTTAATTTATGTGCCTGCTCAAATTGTTCCTTGGAGCACTGCTTTGAGAAGGATTCTGAGACCTTATTTGGGCTCAGTGGGATAGAGTGCCATATTCAATCAATAACATCTACTGTAAGCGTAGGAAAGGGGAAACCTGCACGCATGCCATCGGGGTTGGCTACATGGTTTGTGAAGCCCAGTGCAAAATGAAAATGAAAGCCCCCTTGTTAAGAAGCAGGAAAAAAGTGCCATTATGTGTACTAAAATATAAAGTGTTTTCCTTCACAGGCTCTCTCTCTTGTTTTGTCATGGTGTTTTTATTTGCTATTTAATATTGTTCTAAGTAAGGAAAAATTAAAAATTTAAATTATTAGGGTGAATTTTACCATTCATCTTATATTGTTCAATGCCAATTTTAAATGCGAATATAAAGGCATTTAACTTATATGCAGAATCACCAAAATTACTCAATTTGTTCTTCTTAGCTTATACATGTATGTTTTGTTCTTACCAGAACAGTGAAAATGCTATACAAACTAAATCAACTGTTATTTTACTTCTTGGTATCTACACATTCTACCAACACTCTAAGGTTCTACCTTAGGCTTACTGATGAGTAAGGAAGAACTGAGAGGAAAAGAAACTGTGGTTAGTCCTGTTTTTCCCTTTTCTTCTATGTCATTGTTTTCAGCATGAGTGGTTTGCTAATTCAGGGAAGTAATCAAATAAGAGAGGATATGATAGGGGTTATTGGTTGTTTGTATTTTTTTAGAATGCTACTGTCTTCTTTCTGTGTTCAAAGCAGGTTCTGGTTCAGATAAAAATTGTGGCCTCTTGGGGCTGTCTGCTTACTCAGTTGTAGTCATAACATGCTTACCTTGTACTCACTTTGAGTCTCGCTGAACTCCCACACATTGTGAGTTTATTGGAGTTCTGCACTCACAGGGCATCTAGAACGCAAATGGAGCAGCAAGAAATGGAGGCAGACACTTACATTGCATATTACATGTATTTCTATTGCTCATGCACATTCTCATTGTCCCAGCATACTTTACTTAAAAATCACAAGTTCAAATAAAATTGTTAAGAATTTCAAGACAGTGATATCAGAGCGTTAAACCAAGTGTGGGACCCTTCTGAGCTCAGGACCCTGTATGATTGCACAGGTCACACGCCCATGAAGTTGGCCCTACTTGCATTTGCTGGTTGTACCCTATTTCTCTCTTATGGGACCCTAAGGCTCAGCTCCTTCTGGGAAGACTTTCATGACTATGACAGCCCACACTGATCACTACCCCCATGGATTTCTGTAGAGCTCACTTTTGTTAGCCTGTCACATGCCATAAACTGCCTTTTGTGATTGGTTATCTCTTCCCATGTGTTCTTTCTTCCCACAACATTATAAGTGTCTTGAGAACAGAGTCATAATAATGGCACCATTTATCACGCAAGGTTGGATTTGCTGAAGTTTGAATCACAATTCTATTAACCTCTTGGGTATTAAGATACAATACTTGGTAGCTGTTATTGTTATTGCTATTATTATTATTATTATTCTCATAAAAAAAGTTTAGACTCTGAAATTAGGTTGCCAGTGCTCAAATTGTTACTTCCTAGGTGTGACTTAGGGCAAGGTATTTAATTATTTTACACCTTGATTTTCCTTCTATTTTGTCAAAAGAATTAAGTGCCGTTAAGTCCTGTACAAGTTAGCAGTGCCTGTCACATGACAAATAAATAAATCTTAGCTATTCTTGTTACTATTATTATTTTATTACTATTATTGTTATTATTCATTTTGCTCTCAAGAGTACCATTATCCCTACTTTAAAGATGAGGATTATGAAAGACATTGAGAGGGCACAGTCAGCCAGTGGAAGACCTTCTTGTCTAGAATGGTGCCATCCAATACGGCATGCATCAGCCACATGCAGCTATTTAACACTTGAAATGTGGCTGATCTGAACTGAAATGTGTATAAAATACACAGTGGATTTTGAAGATTTAGTATGAAGTAAATAATGTAAAAATCACATGAATATTTTTATGTTGATTACATGTTGAAATGATAATATTTTGGACATGTTGGGTAAGTACATTATTAAAATTAATTTCATCTGTGTTATTTTTACTTTTTAACATGTAGCTACTAGAAAATTTAAAATTGCTGATGTGGCTTGCATTATATTCCTATTAGACAGCACTGCTCCAGGGGCTGTGGTTGTGGGGCCTGATGATTGGAGGTGAAGCCATCTTTAAGAATGCATTCCACTGAGCAAACTAATAAAGCTCTTTGAATTCCTTGCTCATCATAATCTTTAAGATTTAATTTTAAGGACCACAGGAGGAAACTTTGGATTTTACTTATCAATGTAAAAAAAATTTGGCTGGTAATTGGTTTGCATCTCAGAGGAAACTATTTCTCCTTGACAGGAAGCTGAGAGGCTTTCTCTTCTTCCATGTGGTATTAATGGGCTAAGGAAGAGCACAAGCTTTAGAATGGAAGATTTGAATCTCAGCTTTCTCGTCTAGCTGTGTGACTTCAGGCAAACTATTTAGGTTTTTGGTGTCTCAGCTTCTTTATCTGAAAAAAGGGACAATAATATCTACTGAGTGGAATATCTTTGCCCTCTGGATGCACTCTTCATCCTTCTCTAGTTCTGCGCTCTGGGAGATGGCCTATAAACTATGCCAGTTGCCATCCTTGCCCACTGGATTCACATTCAATTTGGACAATGGATGTGGGCACTGGCTGGACATCAGAATTCTTCGAGAGAAGTATGTGGATGGACTTTTTTGGAGTGAGCACAGATATTTGTATTCCGTGTTAATGTCCACAGAGAGGACCTGCTGTGGATGAGGCTCTCAGTAACCAGGTGGATGAGTTACCCATTCTGTGGATGCCCCAGTGCTTGTTCAATGGGCTCCTGTACAATGGCATGGGGGCCAGGAGGGATTATTAATCATGGGCTCAACAACATAGACTTGCCCTCAAAAAGACTAAATGCCCAAACTGCTGACAGCAGAGGCAGATGCTGAACTCCCAGCTACATGTGACCACCTAAAGGGAACACCTGGCCACTTGGTGACAGATTCATTATGTTGAACCTCTTATTTCATGGAGGGGACTTTAATTTGTCCTTATAGGATAGAGACATGTTTCGTGTATATATTTGCTTTACCTGCCCTCTGCTCTTCTGCCAACACCAATATTTGTATCCTTACAGAATGCCTTATCCATCACAATGGTATCCTAATATCACTTCTGACCAGGGTCACATTTTCCAGCAAACGTAGTGCCATGGTCAGCTCATGCCTATGTAATTCATTGGTCTTATCATGTGCCATGCTACTTAGAAGCAGTTACTTAACAAAATAGTGAAATGACCTGGTGAAGGCTTGGTTATGAAGCTGGTAAGAAGACAATATTCTGCAAATTTGGAGTACTGTCCTTCATGATGTGGTTTATATGCCTCAAAAACCAATGGCCAGGCAATAGAGTCATCCGCTATAATCAGAATGCCCATGTCTGGAAACCGTTAAAGAAAAAAATTATGTATGATACTTGTTAAAGAATATTTTATTCAAGAGAGACTATTACAATGGGGTTTTGTAGTAGGGGGAGAGAGATTCAAATACAGCAAGGAAAAGTGGAAATTTATAGCCAGAGAGCAGGGTGGGGGTCAGTGGATGGACAGTTACTCAGAGGAAATATTAGGAGTAAGGAGGTTTTGTGGCTAAAGTGACCTAGCAGAATTCTTGCTAAAAACAGGCCAGGGAGATCAGACATCACCTGGGGGATGGTGGAGGATGAGGAACCCGATTAGATATCGAGGAAGAGATTATGGCTAAACTAACTTAGCAGGGTTCTTGCTAAATCTGGACAATGCAGAGAAGCCCCAAAGTCAGGGCCTAGTTGAGAAAGCATTCAGAGGAGCCTGACTAAAGTTTGGTCAAGGAGAGACTCTTTCTCAAAACCAAGGGTGGAGGTAGAAGTGGCCTGTCTTAATCTATGGGAAGAACTTCTGTTTTATGTCCTAGAGATCCTAATGCTCAAAGAAAGAATGCTTCCAAGTCGGATATAGTCATGGTTCCAGTGAATTGGAAGCTGAAACTGCCCTGGCCGTTATGAGCTCCTCATGTTGCTGGACTGTCAGGTAGAAAAGAGTTCACTGTACTCAGTGGCGTGACTGATCCTGATTACCAGGAGAAAATAGGGTTGCTGCTACACAATGGGGGCGAGGAGGACTATGTCTGGGACTGAAAGGATCCACTGTGGTGCCTCTTGCCCAATAGTCTTTGTCTGTGGACAACTGCAGCAACCCAATAAAGACAAACCTCCAAGAATTCAGATCCTTTAGGGATAAAGATTTAGGTCACCTTATCAGTAAAGAACACTGTCCAGCTGAGAAGCAGGTAGAGGGTAAGGGGAGCATGCAATACTGGTGGAGGAAGCTGGCTGCTATGTTTACAAACTTAGGCCTTATGCTCAAATACAGAAACTACAAGAACTGTAGCAGTTATATTTTATGTTAGCTAGTTATCGCCCCCCCCCTTACTCTGATATTTTTTATGAAAGCACTGATGGTTGCTCATGTTTTAGGTTTCATTTGGGAAGGTGACTGAACTGACATCATCCTTTCCTGATCTGGCATGTTTTCAACTGGATTAAAGATAAGAGTAGATGATGGGGGGGTTAAAGATAAGAGTAGATGATGGGGGGAAGGAGAGGATTGTACTGAATATTTTCTATTTCCCTTTCCAGATCCACTTTTCACCCTTTACCACCTAGCTCTGTGCCCCAGGAGGCTCACCCAAATGGGTTACACCAATGGGATCCCTTGCCCTCTGGTTCTAGTTGTGTTCAGTCAGTGGTCAGTGGAGGGGCAAGGGTGGGAGACATGAGCAGTAGATCAGAGGGCAGGTGGACAAAGAGTTCAGAGTATCTAATCTCCTGGCTTTTTCCTTATCACATCACAAGGGTTGACTGCTTCACTCCACAGAAAACCACACCTCCTGTTGCCATTTGCTAGCCTCTCTGAGTTTCTGAGTGCTGTTGCTGGCTTCAGGTTACTGCAGCGTTCCTCGTAGAGTGATTTTAAGCTCCGCTGGGACTCTAACTGATGTGCCTGCCTTGCTGGGTTGTTTTGGGGATTGGAGATAATAAATGCAAATCACTCAGTACAATGACTAGCACTTGGTAGACACTCAAAATGATAATTTTTTTTCTCCCAAATCCTTTTAAATTCTAAGTTCAAATGATTGCTTAAAGAATTGGCACTGTTTTAGGAAATAAATGAGATAATGTACATATGTGAAAGTGCTTTGTAAAGTGTAAATCACTTTGTAAATGCAAATCTAATAGTTATATTAGACTTCCTGAACCTTAGAAGTACTATTAAAAAAAAATACTGTTATATCTGTCTGACCTTAATCAGATGCAATTAAGTCTTCCTTAGAAATGGAGTAGGGTAGAAACTCGCACTGCACATTTCCATGCAAATCTCATTGAATTAAAAACTTTGTTCATCTTCTTCAGGCTCTAGGTCTTTGGTTTTAGATTTCCCATTCCCATTTCCTCTTCTTTCTAGCTCAACGAAGCATGAGTATCAAGATGAGCAGACGGAGAGGTAATTGCTTCTCTGTCTCATTGTAGAAAAAAAGCAATGAAAGTATCTTGAAATGGGGAAGAGCCTATTAAGTCTGTATCCTGGCTTTCCACAGTACCTTCTGACACAGGAAGAAATGGTGAGGCAAGGCAAAAAGGTGTTGATTTTCCTTCTGCTCTAGAACTTTTTGTACCATAAATCAGTTATTAGGAGGACTTGAGGGAGAGTGGAGAACTGCATCATGACCCAAGCCTTGCTTTTTCATTTACATGTGGCAAGTGACCCTTAGAGTGTCTGTTTCTCCGTGCTTGCATTTGCTACATCAGTTTAATGAAACATACCACTTTTTGTTGTGTTCCATGCTGTTTTATTTTTTTTTTTATTTTTTATTTTTTTTTTTATTTTTTTTTAAAGATTTTATTTATTCATTTTTTTCCCCCCAAAGCCCCAGCAGATAGTTGTATGTCATAGGTTCACATCCTTCTAGTTGCTGTACGTGGGACTCGGCCTCGCGCTGGACGGAGAAGCGGTGCCCTGGGGCGCGCCCGGGATCCGAACCCAGGCCGCCAGCATCAGAGCGCGCGCACTTAACCGCTAAGCCACAGAGCCAGCCCCATGCTGTTTTATTGTCTTTCCAAATGAAATAGTTTGTAGAAGTGATCTGAACAAATAAATTTAGCATTTGTAAATTAATCTGGCTGTGGCACAGTCCTTTGCAGGACTGTAGAAATTGTGTAGAGCTGTGGTTCAGAGGATGCATTCTAGAGACAGATAGTCCTGAGTTTGATCCCTGGGTTCCTCACTTATCAGGCCATTATCTCAGCCTCAGTCTCCTTCTCTGTCAAATGGGGCTAATAATTGTATCTTGTTGGGACAATCAAGGCAACAGTGATTGAACAAGCCCTTTGTAAGAGGTCAAGTGCTGTACTGATTTAAAGGGCTATTATTTCTAAGCTAACGATTTCTCATAAATTAATTAGACTTTCATCACACTGTATTTACCTTGAAATAAAGACCAAGAAACACTTAGTAACTGAATAAGGCATATGATGATGTTGTTCACAAAAGTAAGTCTTCTGATTAGTTGAGATAACAATGTAAAAGTATCTAGAATAGGGCCTGGTATATCGTAAGGCCTCAATAAATGTTTATTTCCTTCTTTAATAATGCATTGAGAATGCAGATTTTAAGTTCTCTAGGGGGATTACCCATTACCAGGACATCTTTCCCATACAGAAAGAAAGTCTTTCAATTATAAGGCAACAGATGATAATACCATTAAGCCATAATTTGTAAGGTAGTGTTTGCTTGCATCGCCTTGTTTGAGCCTCACAGCACCTGTATGAAAAAGGCCGGACAGGTTCTATTATTATTATCCTGATATTATACATAAGGGAACCAAGGTTTGAGCAGTTAAGTTTCTTATGCTCCCAAAGTCACAGGGCTACACTCCTTGATGCTAACTTGGACCCTTTCCCCAATACACTTGAAGGCAAGCAGAGTGAGAATAGCTGTTACCTTCTATTTCCTAGGCAAAGGTTGTGCTTGGCTCAGGAGTTCTTTCTGGGAGCCTGCTGATTCATATTGGTGATTATGGACTTTAGGTTCATGACTGAACCTGTGGTAATGGTGCTGTGAGGAAGGGGAGGCTGTCCAGGCTGAGATCTTGGATGATGGGGGTGAGATGGTATTGGAGAAGAGGTAAATATGGAATGTGGTCTGAGTGTAACTGAACTGCCCAAAGGGGCAGAAAAGGTGGGAGGGCAGGGTGTAAAATTGCCACAGTATCATCATTACCCGGTCAGGAGTGGATTCATGCTTCTCCACAAAGCATTTGACATTCCTCAAGACATCTTGGGGTAGAACTTGAAAACTGGAAGGACCTCAGAGATCATCCTTCTCACTGCTTGTGTTTTACAGATTAAGAATTCTTAAATTGATGCAGCTAGCTTGTTTTGTACACAAGAGTTTTGTTAATTTAACAGATGCTTCTGTAGCATTTAGTATGTGCCAGGAACTGTCCCAAGTGCTTACACACAATGATTTATTTATTCCTCATAACAACCCTAGGAGAAAGGTACTACAGGTCCACACTCCCTTATTTGCAATTCTGAATTTCAAAAGATTCTGAAAAGCATAATTTTTTTGGAAAGGTGGTGCAAACTCATTGGTGGCAAAACCTGATTTGAACTGACATAAGTCTACTTATTGTCTTTATTTATCCCACATAGTGTTAATAATCATACATTTTGCTTCAAAGCATATCAATGGTTTGATTATGGGGTCCTACCCAAGACTCTGCTGGGAGTGTTACAGAATACCTGGTATAACCTCATATCTTTCAAAAACCCAAAAAGTTCTGAATTTCAAAAAATGTCTAACTGAAGATTTTGGATAAGGGACTGTGGAATCTGTATTATTATCTCCATTTTACAGATGAGAAAACTGAGGCAGAGAGAGTGCATAATTTGTACAAGGTACACAGTGGCGTTCCTGGGATTCTAAGCCAGGAAGCCCGGCTTACAAGTCTGTGCTTTTAGTCAACACAGATGCCCGGATCTCCACCACACAGTGTCCTGGCAAAGCCAACCATACAGATTAAGAAACTACCATTCATTGCTCTGCCCAGATAATCTGTGTGCACATGATATCATATAAGTTCAGAAATCCCTTAATCTCCATTTCTACCCCCACCACTTTAGTTCTGCCGTTGTCTCTTGTCTCCATCCATATGTTTACCATAGAGCAGCCAGTGTGATTTTTCAAAATGCAAATCTGATTCCTGTCACAGCTTCTCTATCAATCTCTGCTTCAATACCTTCTCATTGCATTTATAAGAACTGAAATCTTTCACTTTGCATAGTTTGACCCTGCCTGTCTCTCCAGCTTCATTCATGCCACAGCCCCCAGGCTTTTTGTGTTCCAGGCACCCCCACCTTCTTTCATTCCTTGACTGGATTGTGGTCCCTCTTGCTACAGGGCCTTTGTATGTCTGTCCCATCTTCCAGGAACACTCTCCTCCTTATCCAGCACTCCCGCCTCTGTCATGCCCTAGTGAGCTCCAAATTACTTTTCAGGTCCCAGCTGAAAGTTACTTCTACAGGGACGCCTTTTTAAGTCATAACAGTTTCCATTTTACATTTACTTGTGTGATTGGTACGTGAATGTCTGTCTTCATTCTATTCAGTGAACTCCATGAAGGCAAGAATTATTTCCATTTTTGTTCACCGTTGTGACTCCATATCCTCAGTGCAGTCATCTAGTAAGAGATGAATACAAATTTTTTTAATAAAATGCAGAAGTGACTTTTGGGCAGAATGCAAGAATTTTTTCTCGTTTTGTTGAGATAGCTGTAGAGGTTTAAGAGATCTGTGTATTTGTACATAGACAGCAGTATCCCCACCATCTTCTTGGGTATCATAGAGTTGGAATTTCAGACTTTGTTTAAAAGCTAATGACTGCCTGGAGGATTTAAGCTTTCACTTTTTAATGACAATTTCTAAGGGACTTCCTTTCCTGCTCCTACTGACGTAGAAGGGATAGTTGAAATGCGCAGTAGGAGAGATAAAATATAATGCTTTCCTGAAAACTCAGATAACAAACCAAGTTGTGTTAGGTGCTCAGCTGGCTCAAGCCCTCATATTGAGTAGTAGTATGAGGGCAGCCAGGGAATCTGTCTGTCCATCTATTAGCCTTATGCTGAAACTTGAGTTCTCCAGAGGGAGTAGTGCTGCCTTTTAATTTTTTTAATGCAAGTTAATTTGTGGGATTATTATAAAGGCCTCTAGAAACCTGTCACATAAAAGCTCACTATATATTTGGAGTTATCAGCTTTTCCAAATGTTGTCCCAAATTTCCTTTTTTCTCTACAGCCCATTCCATGTAATGAAAAGAAAGGCATTTTTTTTTTATTTACAGGTTTGTCGAACGCAGTAATCCATTATTTGGGGGTAATTGCTAAAGTAAGCTTACCTCATTGGTTTCCAACAAAGCCTCCCAGATTGACATCTCACAAATTGAAAATTAAATGCAGTATAAAAGCTATTAACTAAACCTGACAGTCTTGTAAAGGGGCATTAGGTTAACAATTAGAATTATCGAGTGTTTTTTCGCTTGTATTTTCTTGACTATGTATTGAAAACTTTTCTTCTCCCAGAATGTCTTTTAAGGAACTATGCTTGCCCTAGTTTATTTCTAATGATGCTATTTTTATTCAACTTAGCATTTTCTTTTGTGTAATTAAAAATATTAGGTCAACATATTATCTTGAGGAACTCATTACCTGTGTGGTCACCAAATGGTGACCTAGCCTCACCTTTCTCTGTTACCTGATTTCCTTCTTACCTCCCCAGACATCTTTCAACAAAGCTCCCTCCCCATCCTGGGAGGATCCAGTCAGTTCCCTGGTCCCTTACCCTGGCTGCCTTCTTGACTGTGTCTCTCCTTCGTGCATATCTAGTCAATCACCCAGAATATCTGCTTCTTCCTCCTCATTCCTTATCATGTCCTTAAATACTGCTGCATTCCAAGGCCTTTTCTAAACTTATTTAACAAATATTTAAAGAGCATTTGTTATGTACATGACCCTTTATAGTGGGTGTGGATGGTGCCTAAGGGGATGGCAGGGCAGTCTAGTAGAAGATATGTGTACACCTGTTTGGGAGCAGTGTTGCCTAGTGATTATGGACACAGATTCTGATGCCATACTGCCTGAATTCGAATCTTGGCTCATTCGTCTACTATCTGTGTAATCTTGGGTTTTATTTAACTTCTCGATACCTCAGTTTTCTCATTTATAAAAATGGGGACAATTACCTCACATGGATATTGAGGGTGTTGATGCAAAATAATCCATAATCAATCTATAAATAAAAATTGGGGTGATTTTATTATGAGCCAAATTTGAGGACCATATAGCCCAGGGCCTTCCTTCCCCAAGGAAGGAAAGGCACCAAAGAAATGGGGTGTACAGAGCAGTCATATACCGTCAAAGAGCATGTATCACATATGATTGCAATGTCCCTTTTACAATAGTCACGAGATTGCCCTGTCAGATTGCCCTGTCAGCATAGCAATTGATGGATGCAGCAAGTAGCAGGTCTGTTGTCTCGATGGGCATGACAGGTAGCAGGTCTGTTTTCTCGAGTTGGGTGGTGACAGGATGAGTGCAGCAGCAATCAAATCCTAGCCTAGGGAGAAATGCTTATCCTTAAGGAAATGCCAATGTGGGGCGAGTTGCATCCTTATGTTAAGGGCATTTGTTCTTATCTTTGGCACATGGTAAAGCAGATATACAATGCATGTTCAAAGGCAACAGGCCCTTCTGGAAAAACAAGCTCAGGCCGAATTAGTTTTACACCAAATGGCTTCCTCACATGCTCCAACATATCCTATTGCTTGCCATTTATTTATCAAGGAGATTTGATAAATTACTGTATAAAAAGTGCTTATAACAGTGTCCAGCACAGAGAAAACATTCAATTATAATTTTTGGTACATCTAGGCTCCAATCCCTGCTCTACCACTCTCTTAAAGCCCTGAATCTCTGGTTTCATGAGGCAATACAGACAGAGAAAAGAGCACAGAATTTGGAGCCAGAGGGTTCAAACTCCACCATTTGTTGTTGTGTGACTTGAGACAAGTTAATTAAATTCTTGGATCCTCAGTGTTCCTCTTTTTAAAAATCATCTGTTCTCAGAAGCTACTCAAATGCCAGCCTGCCTTCCCCCTACCTCCAACTTCCACGTTCACCTGGCTAGGCCACTGCAGCTGCTGCTTTACTGAAAAGTTCCTCCTTCCTTCCCCATGATGAGTCTTTATAGTTGGCAAAGTACTTTTCACAAGTACTGTGTAATTTAGTTCTCATCACAACTGTGTGAAGCACACAGGCATTATTCTCATTTCTGTGTTATAGATATGGAAACCAAGGGCCAGAGAGATGACTAGTCTGGCCCAAGTTGGCATAGCTGTAAATTGTGAAGATGGGACTTGAACTTGCTTCTCTGTGCTCTTTATTCTATTCCACACAGGCCTATGAGTTCAGTTTTTCATTTACCCATGTTATTTACTTTTATTAGATCCCCATGTGGTTGTCATCAAATCTGAGCTCCTCACCATGAACCAACTGCCCTCCCCTGACTCATGTTTGATGCAGTGACCGATGGTGAGAAAGAGGCAAGAATGTATAGTAAGTGACCTCCAGCCCTGCATTTACCCCTCAACTCCATTCTTTGGTCTAGCTTGCCTTAGAAGACTCCTAACCCATTTGTCCATCTGGCAAACTCCTCACTGCAGAGGGAGTTTTAATTCCCTCCTCATGTCAGAGCAGCTGGTGGTGCTACCCTTGTTGCTCTGCTGCCATTCTGCACATTCCTTTACTGGCACTCATTTCAACAGATTTTATTTTTTAATAACTTTTCCAAGTTTTACAAAAGCTATTCATACTTGTTATAAAAAATATGGAACACACAGTAAGATAGAAGCAGAAAGCACACATAATTTTACTACCCAGAGATGAACATTGTCAATATTTTATTATTTAAACTTCTGGTTTATTTCACACTCTAAGAATCTCCTTGGCTTCTGAGTGTTGATAGCGGGAGTTCCAACAGAGAAAATTCAGACAGTGAGAGTTACCTGGTGTAATGGCTTGAGATAGATGTGAATCATTGGGGGTTAGAAGGCAGGTAGGCAGAAGAATGGCTACATCCTAACTCCCAGAACCTATGAATATGTTAGGTTACGTGGCACAGGAGAGTAAAGTTGCTAATCAGCTGACCATAAAATAGAATGTCCTAGATTATCTGAGTGGGCCCAATGTAATCACAAGGGTCCTTAAAAGTGGAAGAGAGAATTGGAAGACAGAACCAGAGAGAGAGCAGCATGATGAAGACTTGGCCAGACATTTCTGGCTTTGAAGATGGAGGAAGAGAGTTAAGAGCCAAGGAATGTGGGCAGCCTCTAAAAGCTGGAAAGGTCAAAGAAGCATATTCTCCCATAGAACTTTCTGACAGGAATGAAGCCTTGCCAACACCTTGATTTTAGCCCAGTGAAACTTGCTTCAAATTTCTGAACTATAGAACTGTAAGATAAATTTGTGTTGTTTTAAGCTGCTAAGTTTGTGGAAATTTGTTATAGCAGTGATAGAGAACCAATACTCTTGGTATATGCAGATAAATAGAACTGTTGTGAGGGGTCAATGAATTAATACAGAAAAACAACTCAGAAAATACCTAAAATATAGTAAACAATAAAGGCTAGCTAACATTATTTCACACGTTTGTAATGTTTTACAATCTGCTTTTATCCTTTTCACATTTTTCCCTTTCATTATATTTCTGCTATAAAATCATTCGTACCATAGTACTTTTCACCCATTCCCTAACTCTTTTTCGCTGTGTACAGTGATTCAGTTCAGCAGATGAGTGTCAACAACGTGCTGAATAAAGAAAAGTGTCTTCACTCTACTGCAGTATCTCTTTTGCCAGCACACACTGAGGAAAGGTGAGCAGGTGAAACCAGGCAGGGTATTGGTGAAGTGCTGTTCATAAGGTATTGGAGTCAGAAGACCTTGGTTTATATCAGTTGTATGGTGTTGGGGATGTTCCCTAACCTTTCTGAGTCTCAGTTTTCTTCAGTGTAAAACGGGGATAATTATAACATCTATATTGCACATTCATTATGCAGATGAAAAAGATTATGCATATAAGCCCTTAGCACAGTGCTTGGCACAAAGCCAAAGCTTAATACCTTTTAAGAGGTATTGTATTTGTGTTGTTTATTTATCGATTTCTCTGGGATTCTAGGTCAAGAAGGTTGGGTTTGGAGATGACAGACCTTCAGTGTGTTATCTGCAATGAGCACACTGTGAGCATCTTATAAATAATACATAGTATTGGGAACAGGCATGCTCTTGACACTAAAAGATTGTGACAGATAAATGGAGGATAGAGGGTAAAGATGTCTTTAAAAGCAGGCAAATAAACATACACTTGAATAAAATATTTTAACTATTTGCTACAGTACTTAGACAGGTTTCAGAGGGTGGGATACTGATGCCATAGAGAGCCAACAAAAGAAATACAATTTGACAGGGTGGTGGATTGTCATGGCATTTTTGCTGCAGTCAGCAAGTTTTTCAGTTTCTACTAATCTTATTTTTCCTTTGATGATTTCTGGACCCAGCACTGACATTTCAAAGCGTTTTATCATTTATGTGATAAATTCTTTAAATGGAAGCTGTGTTGTTTCAGGTGAAGGCATGATTGCTTTGAAACCCATATTAGGGATCTGTATTGAAATTATGCTTGTATACTGTTCTTTTTATCACTATTGGCCCGCATTCATTTATTTAAAAGTTACTTATCTTACAGAGTGTCAGCTAAGCAAATGGTATTACTCAAAAGGTCATGTTTGAATTTTCTCTGACATGATTAGTTTTATTGGTCTTTATTATTTCTCAAACATTCCTTTTGAATGTTACTATTGATTGTGTTGGAAATTTATTTGGTAGAGACTAATTTTGTGGAGGGTGGCAGTTTTTAATCCACAGAAAAGGTGATTGTAGGGCTTCCAAATTATTTCAGACCCAGTGATTATGGTAAAGCTTTACTTTTCATTGGAAGGATTTTATAGGTGTTATATTATTTCCTAAGCTTATGCATATTTCATATTTCTCTTACACTGGAAAGGTGAATTCATTAACTGACACAGATCACCTGGAGGCAGTGACAGTTATTCAATGTTTTAGTATGCCTCTTGGGAATTATTTGTCCTCCATCTCCCTTCTGTACTACTTAATAAGATTAATTTCCTCCAGTTCTGAAATCTTATGACCATTCCTTCCCCCAATTTCAAAGGCCATGTCGCAGTGAATAGGGGAGGGCAATGGGGACTATAGGTTGGGAGAGGAGATTCTGGGATTCTAGTCCAGCTCCTAAATTGTGTTGTAAATTTGTGCACTCCTCTTAGCTTCTTTGATCATCATTTTCTCATTTTTCAAATAATAATTGCTCTGCCTATCTCTTAGAGGTATAGTGAGAAGCAGATTATGTGTGTAAAAATAGTGTACTGAAAATGCAAAGAAAATGATGGATTGTTAAGTAGCCATTTCAAATTAGCAACTAGGTAGAGAATATTACATTTGAGAGGGGAGCATGTCTGCTTCCCCAGTAGTTGTTTGGTATTATAGTAGTGCTACTGGAAGCACTCATGAGCTGCGAGTTCCCTGAGAAACACATGATGGGAGGGAGAAGCATGTATGTCCAGAGCAGTGGGCTAGCCCTGAGACTAGCCTTGGGTCAGTTCCAGGAAGGGGAGGCTAACTACTTATAAACCCCTTATTTGTGGACCTGCCCTCCTCTCTCTGGGATGCTCATCCTCTTTCCCCAAGCATGACATTTGGAAAGGGTATATTTGGACATTACACCTGTCCAGTCAGCCAAACCTGCAAGCAACAAAGGGGGATTATTGAGGTGACCTTCACTAAACCAGATCACCCTGCCACCCCGCCATCTATCACCTTTGTATCTGTCACTTACCGCCATGTGACAGTGAAGAGGTCATTTCACTTTTCTGAGTCACTTTTCTTATGTATAGAATAAAGAGGTTGGACTATGGATCTAGAAATTTCGTATTAACTCTTTCAACCTATTAATAATAATAATACTTCCTGAAACCTTATTCATAGGATTGTTTTATGAGTTGAATTGTGTCCCTGCCTTAAAAAAACACGTTGAAGTTCTAGCCCCCAGTACCTCAGAATGTGACTTTATTTGGAAATAAGGTCTAATTGCAGATATAATTAGTTAAGATGAGGTCACAGTGGAGTAGGGTGGGCCCCTAATCCAATATGACTGGTGTCCTTATAAAAAGATGGCCGTGTGAAGACACAGACACACAGGGAGAATGCCATGTGACAACAAGGGCAGAGATTGGAGTGATGCAGCTATAAACCAAGGCATGCTAAAGATTTCCAGCAAACCACCAGAAACTGCAGAGGCGGGAAAGGATTCCATTACAGGCTTCAGAGGGAGCATAGCCCTGCTGACACCTTGATTTCAGACCTCCAACCTCCAGAACTGAAAGACAATAAATTTCTGTTGTTTTAAGCCACCCCGTTTGTGGTGCTTCGATGTGACAGCCCTAGGAAACTCATACAGGTTGCTATGCAGATAGAGTGAGACAGAAGATGAAAAACATTTTGAAAATTAAATACCATATGGTGATTAGTTGATATTCTTTTGTTTTGTGTCAGTCATCCTCCAAAGTGCAGTATTAACCTTACTGTGGGCCAGTTTACCACTTATGCTGCAGGAATAGAAGAGAAAGAAGAAAAACTGAGGGATAAGAAGGCCTGGTCTCTTCCCATGTGGGAGCATGTCCACACCCTTATTATTCCAGTAGCATGAAAGGGAGAGAAGACAGAAGGCAGCACATAAGCAGTGACGTTTTATTGCCCAATAGCCCCTCTTCACTAGCAAACATGGTCAAGTGTCCTGGAATCAAGCCTTGTCCTTGAAGAGTGTCAGTGAGGGTAGGAAGGAGGGAAAAAATGGAGAGCTTCCTCCCTCTTAGGTATTTACACAGTACATCTATTTAGAAATAATACAGGGGCCTGCCCAGTGGTCTAGTGGCTAAGTTGGCATCCTCTGCTTCAGCGACCCAGGGTTCACAGGTTCGGATCCCGGGTGTGGACCTACACAGTGCTTATCAAACTATGCTGTGGCAGGCATCTCACATACATACAAGATGGGCATGGATGTTAGCCCAGGGCCAATCTTCCTCACCAAAAAGAGGAGGATTGGCAACAGATGTTAGCTCAGGACTACTGTTCCTCACCAAAAAAAAAAAAAGGAGACAAACAGCAGAAACAATATACTTTAACATGTGCATCTCCCCTCATCCTGACAATGTTTGTATGGAGGTATGAGTAGGAGTGGGGATATAGTAATATTTAATATGGGGGTATTTGCCTTTCAAAGCTCCTTCAATCACACACTTGGGTGAGTGTGGACAGTAGGAGGGTAGAAATGCTGTCCATCATGGGAAATCCCACTTGCTTGTTGGTCCTGGTCCTGAGTCTTAGCTATAAGGAAGAGAGCTGGAGAATGTGCAACACTGGTCCTACACTGAGCCCTGTGCTGGGGATGTGAAGACAAGAAATAAAGCAGAAGGATAGAGGAATCGTGGTAACTTCTATGGGCCATTGGATGGGGGTGGTTTGGTTCTGCCTGGGAAGGACAGGTAGTTTCCAGTTATTTTAATGGTTTTCTTCCACTGCCTTCCTTCCTCCAACCTTCTTTTGCCATAGAATATGGTATATTTAGTACTGGTATTAGAGAGATATGTGGGTGATTGTATACAGCAAGTCATTTTAGCAGCTAGACAACCAACAATATCAGCAAAATAAAATTGTCAAGCTTAAGGGAAAGTGGATATTCTTATTTCTCATATCTGAGGGAATTAATTTTTCCTACATTTCAAAGACAATACTTGGATTTGAAGATTGTGTTTCCCAAAAGACTAATATTTAGTGATCAGCTGCGCCAGGCCCTTGATTGATGCTTTCACATACATCATTACAGTTTACAAAGCAGCTCTGAAATTCTACTTTTATTCCCATTTTACAGATAAGAACACTGAGCTCCAGAGAGCAGTTTCTCGAGAGCTGATGAAGAAACTATCAATTTCATCACTTCAGTAACAATAGATTGCTTTTAAAATAGTTGTTGAGATATCTTTTTTTGAAAGATATGTCAGTTCTAACTAGGTCTTTTCTCAATGTTTTCTCCTAAGCAGTCTGTTATTGTGGCAGTCATTAGTGCCATTCACCAAATGTTTTTGCTTCCCCTCCCTGCTATGGGGTAGGAGGACATTTCCACACCTCCTTGGAGGGAGCCAATGAAATGTGAGTAGAAGTGATGCCGATTACTGTCAGGTAGAAGCTTTAAGAGTGTTTTGCCTTGCTGTTATTTTCCTTCTGCCATGGCAACCATTATGCTCTGTTAGCTTGGGCCCTGGAGTTAGGATGATGTGAAACAATGCCCTCCGCCAGCCTGTAATATCTGTGTGGTGAGAATGAGAAATAAAGTTTCTTTAAGCCATGGAGACGGTCAAATGTTTATCATAGCAGCTTAGCTTAACGTATCCTGACTAATACAATTGTGTGACTTGGGTTTCACATTACAGCTATTTTTTTTTTTCTTTTTTTGGCTTTCAAATCTGTACCTGTTAGATTATTAAACTTCTCCTATAAAGGAACTTTGTGGCCTTCTTACTCTATGATTTTACCTAGTGGCTTATTAGGAGCCTTCGATGATGTAGGGGTTGATATGGTACAGATAAGCAAAATTCATTTCACAAATGTTTATTGAGTTCCTACTATGTACAGAGCATTATGAGGATCCAGAGATAAATTAGGTAGGTAACCTGCCTGGGAGTTTGCAGTCTAGCAGAAATGGGCTAAAATTATATATGAAATTTATACAATGAAGTATACACAGTTCAGTCATCTAAACAAACATATTTGTTTAGGTCCAAGATTACTACATTTGTCAAGTGCTGGGGATTTAGTAGAGCAAAAAGAGATAAATTCATTGCCTCATAGAGTTAGGGGCTAAAAAGGAAATTAAAATTAATCATACAATTTTATATAAAATGATAACTATGGAAAAGACTACAAAGAAGAGGTGCATGGCTCTTTGAGGGTTTATGAGAGGGGGATTCATTTAGTCTAGGTGTGTAATGGAGAGCTCAGAGTAACTTTGTGGAAATGTCTTGGGCTCAGGCAGGCATCAAGCCAACCTGGTTTAAATTCTGATTCTGCCACTTTGAGCCGTAAGACATTTCACTTTTCAGAACAGATTTAATGCCTACTTCATAGGATAACTATGAGAATGATATAAGCTTTTGTTGTGACAGTTCACCTAGTATATGCTTAATAAATGACCCTCCTTCCCCTATCTGATTGATTTCATATGACCAGTGCAGGGAAAGGTGAGCTGGAGGATGAGTCTGTCTGGAGTTTAGACAAGTCTTCATGGAAGAAGTGGCATTTGAGCTCAGACTTGAAGAATGGAAAAGACTTTGATAAAAATAATGGTAATCATATGATGAAATGATAATTATAAGAAACAGGCAATATTACTTAGTAGCTAAGGTCGTAGGCTTCAGAATGAGACAGACCCCAATTCAAATCTAGGATCCATCACTCACTAGCTCTGTGATCTTAGGCAAGGTGCTTCTTCTCTCTCTATAGAAGTTTTCTCATCCATAAAATAAGGATAATATTAGTACCTCTTCTTTGGGCTTGTTGTGAAGATGAAATGATAAAGTCATGTAAAATATTTAATACAGATCCTGATAACTCAGGAAATGCTCAATATAACTAGCAGCCAGTATTTACTATTACAAGCAGGGAAGGGATAATCTCTGGGTTATTTTTTTGTAGTGTTTTAGATTCAAACTCCTAATGCTTTGTCTGACTGCAAGGGGCTGATGTCATTGAGTCCAGCACGAGATTTACTGTCTCCTTAGAGTATTAATACCCACCAATTAATAGTGACAGTCACTAAACATTTAGTACCTAATGAGCTGCGTCTCCTCAGTATGGGTGGAGTGGCGTAGGAAAGGAACTGTGTAACTCAGCTCACTAGACTTCCTTCTTGCTGGATCTCCATGACCTCCCCACTGGGCTGCCTGAGGGGGTTGACTTCATTTGAAAAATGCATTTAGAAATGTCGGTGTCTGGGAAACCCTGAGCTCTAAAGCCTTCTTGGAACCGTGAATGCAAAGGTTGTCAGAGCTAGTCTCTAGTGAGCACCGAATCCCAAGTCCTCATCTTAAAAATGGGGAAAATAAGGGTTAGGAAGGGGAATGATATATCAAGGTCATGCTGTTAGGGATATAGTAATGATGAAGTCAGGAAAGTTCCCTGCTTTTATGAGCTAATGATCCATGAGGGAGGGAGATAAAATGCAAGAAAACAAACAATTCCAAAAGTGAACAGGGTACGATGATAAAGAATAATGAACTGGGGGGATATTTCATATAAGGTAACCAGGGAGGTCTTGCTGAAGACGTGGGATTTAAGCTGAGACTTGAAATATATAAAGGCACAAGCCATGCAAAGGTCTGAGACAGGAGTGTTTCAGACAGAAGGAATAGCAAGTTCAAAGTTTGTAAGGCAGGGATATGCTTGGTGTGTTTGAAGCTGAGCGTGGTGAAGCCCGGTGAACTAGGGTGACATTGATCAAGGAGGTGGGTGAGGCAAAATTTGTAGGGTTTTAGGCTGCTAAAAGGAGATCAAATTTGATTGTAAGTACGAAGAGAAAGAAGCCTACTGGAAAGGAAAGTTTCAAGCAGTGGAGTGACAAAATTTGATTAATGATTTAAAAAATCGTTCTGCTGTTGTGTGGAGAATAGGCTGTTGAATGATAAGAATAGAAACAGGGAGACTAGTTAGGAATTTATTTCAGTAGTCTCAGATGAGAGATGTTGATGGAGTGAACTACGGTAATAGGCTGGACAGGAGGGAGACAAATGGACAAACTGGAGATATATTTTGGAGATAGAATTGGCAGGATGTTGGGAGAGAGTGAGGTAAAGGGAATGAATAATCAAAATTGACTCCTTGATTTTTGCCTTGAGCAACTGAATATATGATAGTGTCATTTATTGAGATGAAGAAGACTGGAAGAAGAGAAGATATAGGGGCATAAGATTAAGAGTGTAGTATTATATAAGATAAGTGTGAGATGCCAGGGTGACAACCAAGTGGTATTGTCAAGTAGGCAGTGGGTATAAAAGCCTGGAGTGTTCTAACCACCCCATTCATTGGCTATAAGCCTATTGCAAATACTGGAACTTCATGAAGCCACTCCACTACCCAATGCCATGCAGACATTGCTAATAGATTACAGCACTCTTTCCTGAGGATATGGCCTTAGAGTCTTTCTCATCACAGTGCTCCAGGCAGCCATACCACTAGTCCATTGATGTTGGTGTTCAAAAGACATCTATTGGTCGTTCACACTGTGTTGTATTAGTATCTTTTCTTCATTAACCTTCTCAGTTTACTATTGGTTTTATTATAAAAGTTAGCCCGAATGAAATATGGTTCATTTTCAACACTTACTAAGAGCCACTATGCATGTCCATTTGGTCTGCAAGGTGCTGGGTGGGAGAAAGTTAATTAATATATGGTTTGGTCCCTCCCTAAAGAAGTTTATGAGGCATCCATGGGGGAAAAAAATCAAAGGACAGTGTATGAGTAAGTGTGCAAATAAGTGGTCTAAACAGTATGTGTAGAGGAGGGTAGGATTACCATGTGTTAAAGCAGTTCTAGAAGTGCTGGAGAGAAGTGCTGGATCTGGCCTTGAGGAAGAATAGGATTTGGATGGGAAGAGGGGAGGATGGTGTCATCAGATGGGCTAAGCAGTGCAATTAAAGGATTGAAGCAGGGAAGTAGGAAATAGGAAAGAGAAGAATCTGGCCATTATGGAGAGAGAAATTGGGAAACAAAGTGAAAATATTGGTCATATTATTGTTCTGATTTCAGGACAAGCCTCTAATCAGTGGTTGGCTTAAGTGCTGGGTTGTTTTACTGCATAGCATGAGTTCCCATTTCCCAGATTCCATGCTTAGTTTCCTTGCTACTGGCTACCTGAGTAAGCCAATGCTGTATATTTTAAGTTTTGTTACAACAGCATGCCAAATCTGGTAACAGTTTTTGTTAGCTGGCTGATCTTAGCAGGTAAACTCCCAAATCTCACTGGTCTAACACAGTACAAGTTCGTATTTGCTAACACAATAATCTGATGCAGTTGTTCTCAGTCAGATGGCTCTTCTGGATGCCTCTCCTCCAAGCAGTGATTCAGGGACCCAGGCTCTTTGCATCTTGTGACTTTTCTATCTTCAATATGTGGCCCTTATGGCTGCCCTGGGGATTGGCTCCATTCCAGCCAGACAACAGGGGAAAAGAGCAGCAAGAGCTGTGCATGAGAGGGGTCTATGAGCCAGGCCTGAAAGTGGGAAACTCCACCCTCATCCCATGGGCTAAAACTCAGTTTTACAGCCACATCTAACTGCAAAGGAGGCTGGGGAATGTAATTTAGCTGTGTAATCTGAAAAAAAAAGTAAACGAATCTGGTGATTATTTCTCTCACAAGGTGCCACTGTTCATCTGATCCTTAGGTATGAGAGCTCCTGGGCCTGAGGGTCATTTGAAGGTCATTGAGGCACACAACCCTTGGGTCAAGGGTCCTCTCTTCCCAGCCCATCACCTCACCCAGCCACTGGGGAGTTGAGCCAGCCCAGATTCAGGTAAGTCCTAAGTTAGCATCAGGTCCCCATACCCGCTACTGATTTCACTTAACTTTTTATCCTTTAGCTCTGACTCTGGACTCAGTCTTTATCTCAGCCTTGTACAAGCTCCTGTTTGAACACCAGCCTTACCCTATGCCTTCACCTTGACCTCTGACACCCTTGCCCACAGACTCTGTCTCAAGTTCATTATCAGTTTCTTATGAAGAGTACCACATCTGGATGTTTGTGGCTTTGGTTATGATTGTCTGTCTGTGTCTTTGAAACCGTAAAGCAGGGTCTGGTAGTATTAAAAAGCAATCTTAGAATGTAAGAGAATTTGCAATATCTGGAAAACACAATGGTTTTGTAAGGCCTGTTAAGAAAGAGTGGTGTTTATATGGAGTTATTAGCTGGACTAGAGTTAGTTACATCAAATAGTAATACTGCATACACTTCCTTATATTAATTTTGTGTTAAAAGAATTTCCATGCACATAATCTCACTTGATTCTTACAGTACTCCTGCAGAATAGGCATTATTATACCCATGTATCAGTCAGATACAACCAGAAAAACGCAACCACTAGGATAGATAGGTAGGTAGGTAGATGATAGATAGATAGATAGATAGATAGATAGATAGATAGATAGATAGATAGATAGATAGATAGATTTATTGCAAAGAAGTGGTTTATACAAGTGGGGGCTGGCTAGACAAGTCTGGAATCTGTAGTGCAGGCTGTCAGGAAGGGGAGGTTGGAACTCTTGAGCATGAGCTGAAAGCACAGGTAAAATTTCTTCTTCAGGAAAGCCTTAGTTCTGCTCTTAAGGACTTTCAATTGATTGAATCAGGCTCACCCAGATTATCTAGGATAATCTCCTTTACTTAAATGAACAGACTTTGGACTTTAATCACATCTACAAAATACCCTCCTAGCAGCGCTTAGATTAGTTTTTGATTGAATAAATGGGGACTGAGCCTAGCCAAGTTAACACGTAAAACTGATCTTCAAGCCCCATTTTACAGATAAGAAAATAAAGGCTCAGAGAAGTAGTGACTTGTAAAGCTAGTTATCTGGGCTTTTTATTTCATGCTAAAATCTACTCTTAGGTATTTTTCAAGGCCTTAAATTTCATATAATGTTTGCAGCAGGATCCAAAGGAAATATCTGGATTAATTTACCAAGAATGATCTAAATGATGCAATATTCAAAACATAATAGTGAAGAAAGTCATTCTTTGACTGCATGGCAGCCAAAAGAATATAAGAATGACTAAGTTTTTCCTTATCTAAGAGTCTCATCGTGAATAATTTCTAATATAGATAAGGACTTGATTTTAAGAAAATTGATGATAGAGTTTTCTTCTTTAATTCTTCATTCAAGATTGCAAGAGAAGAAAACTTTTAGAAGTAATAAACGAATATGGTAAAGTTGCAGGATACAAAATCAACATACAAAAATCAGTTGCATTTCTATACACTAACAATGAAGTAGCAGAAAGAGAAGTTAAGAATACCATCCCATTTACAATTGCAACAAAACGAATAAAATACCTAGGAATAAACTTAACCAAAGAGGTGAAAGGGCTGTACATGGAAAACTATAATATTGCTGAAAGAAATTGAAGAAGACACAAAGAAATGGAAAGATATTCCGTGCTCTTGGATTGGAAGAATTAACATAGTTAAGATGTCCATACTTCCTAAAGCAATCTATAGATTCAATGCAATCCCTATCAAAGTTCCAACAACATTTTTCACAGAAATAGAACAAAAAATCCTAAAATTTATATGGAACAACAAAAGACCCCGAATAGGTAAAGGAATCCTGAGAAAAAAGAACAAAGCTGGAGGTATCACACTCCCTGATTTCAAAATATACTACAAAGCTATAGTAACCAAAACAGCATGGTACTGGTACAAAAACAGACACACAGATCCATGGAATAGAATCGAAAGCCCAGAAATAAACCCACACATCCATGGACAGCTAATCTTTGACAAAGGAGCCAAGAACATACAATGGAGAAAAGAAAGTCTCTTCAACAAATGGTGTTGGGAAAACTGGATAGCCATATGCAAAAAAATGAAAGTAGACCCTTACCTTACACCATACACAAAAATTAACTCCAAATGGATTAAAGACTTGAATGTAAGACCTGAAACTATGAAACTTCTAGAAGAAAACATAGGCAGTATGCTCTTTGACATCGGGCTTAGCAACGTATTTTCAAGCACCATGTCTGACCGGGCAAGAGAAACAATAGAAAAAATAAACAAACGGGACTACATCAAACTAAAATGCTTCTGCACAGCAAAGGAAACCATCAACAAAATGAAAAGACAATCTAACAATTGGGAGAAGATATTTGCAAACCATACATCTGATAAGGGCTTAATCTCCAAAATATATAAAGAACTCATGCATCTCAACAACAAAAAAACTAACAACCCAATTAAAAAATGGGCAAAAGACCTGAACAGACATTTCTCCAAAGAAGATATACAGATGGCCAACAGACACATGAAAAGATGTTCAAAATCATTAACTATCAGGGAAATGCAAATCAAAACTACAATGAGATATCACCTCACGCCGGTCAGAATGGCTATAATTAACAAGACAGGAAACAACATATGTTGGAGAGGATGTGGAGAGAAGGGAACTCTCATACACTGCTGGTGGGAGTGCAAACTGGTGCAGCCACTATGGAAAACAGTATGGAGATTCCTCAAAAAATCAAAGATAGAACTACCATATGATCCAGCTATTCCACTGCTGGGTATTTATCCAAAGAACTTGAAAACACCAATGCGTAAAGATACATGCACCCCTGTGTTCATTGCAGCATTATTCACAATAGCCAAGACTTGGAAGCAACCTAAGTGCCCATCAAGGGACGAATGGATAAAGAAGATGTGGTCTATATACACAATGGAATACTACTCAGCCATAAGAAACGATGAAATCCAGCCGTTTGTGACAACATGGATGGACATTGAGGGTATTATGCAAAGTGAAATAAGTCAGAGGGAGAAGGTCAAATACCGTATGATTTCCTTCATTAAGTAGTAGATAATAACAACAATAAACAAACACATAGAGACAGAGATTGGATTGGTGGTTACCAGAGGGGAAGAGGGGAGGGAGGAGGGCGAAAGGGATAATTTGGCACATGTGTGGTGATGGGTTGTATTAGTATTTGGGTGGTGAACATGATGTAATCTATGGAGAAATAGAAGTATAATGATGTACACCTGAAATTTATACAATGTTATAAACCAATGTTACTGCAATAAACAAAAAATTAAAAAAAAAAAAAAGATTGCAAGAGACACAAATCCTTAACATTTATTTCCAGTCCCAAGGCTGAACGAGTTATTGGTTTAATTATAGAAAGCTGAACTTTCATCTTTCTTTAATTGAGCATGGGTAATTTGTACCCGTGATCAGTAGCCAAAATGTCATAAAATCACTTATGAAGTCTCATACTCTTGAACTGTAGTAAAAATACCAGTTATTTTGTAGGTCTGTATAGTCATCATTTGAGGCCACCATTTCAATTTGTTGGTAATTGTTGTCAGCTCTTCATGACTAATGTGGTTTGCAAAGTGTCACAAGAAGTGCTATTTCCCTTTTGGTGACAGCCACTACATTTAGGGACCAGGAGGCCAATGAGGAGACAGATGCTGGCTTCATGGGCCCAGGGTTTGAATGACAGTCAGAGATCAACAGATCATTATTTTTCACAGGAAGGAGTGGATGAGGGGGCTCAGAAATCCTGAGTGAAATGTCAGCTTTTGGATGCTTTGGTTGTGCATTCTAACATAAGAACGCAAGAGCATTTTCGTTTTATTTTTTCTTCTCTCCCATCACACTCTAGGAAGACAAAGCTATTATTATAGGTTATGTCTAACCACTGAACTCATGGTCTTTAGTGAGAAAGCACCCTAGAGGCCAAAATGACTGTTGCGCCTGTTTCTGCCATAAATTTCAATGGTGGAAAAGAGTGCTGGGCTGCTGATTTATTGCAGCCTTGGAGATAGTTAGCAGCCCATGTGCCTAATAACAATTGTGATTTAATCTGAAAGAAGATGGACTTGATTTTACTACCAGTGTAAGAGTAGTCTGTATAACCTTGAGGGCAAAATTGATAGAGTGGTCAATTTTTCTGTCCCTTTCAGGCAGAATTACCTTTTTTTTTTTAAAGGATAGTTTACAAATTTTGAGTTGAAAAAAACACATGGTTTGAATAGAATATGTTTCCTCTAAGGTATTCAGAGAATGCTTTAATGCTGTTTCTCAACCCAAATTATACAGCAGACAGGTCAACAGTCCAAATTCTCTATCGTGGGGAAACAAAGTATGAGACAGAGGGTCGGGGAATAGGAACTAAGGAGAGGGCTTAGTGGCTTTTAAATTAATAAAGAAGAATTGGGAAATGGCAGGTGCAGACCCAGGTTAGCTAGCTAGTGCCTAGGAGAAGAATGGAGGTGGCCCGTAGCTTCCTATGGAAGAAGTCTGTGGAAAGCAAGGAGAGGGTTGACAGAGGAATTGGAGACAGGTGGTAAAAGTTTCCTTGGCAGCTTGTGCACAAGTACTTTAGAAAAGGGGTGTTTATCAGTCAGGAATCCAGCAGAGAATAGAAGGCATGCTCAACTAGAATTTTGTAGAGAATTTAATGATGGTTCTATTTACACATGTTTAGGCAGGGCTGAGGCACCCAGGAAGAAATGATGAGGTGTCAGGGATTAGCAACAGCAGGAAGCTTCTATATTGCCTAGGTCTGAAGAGCAAAGAGTGAGCATGGGGCCCAGTGTTATTGGAGCCCCATGAGACCTATTGTTGTGAAAGGAGGCTCTAGGCGTGAGTGGAAGTTGTAGAGGGATCCAGCCATTGCCAGAGCTGCAGTGCTGAGGCAGGGAGAGAGCAGTGGAAGAAAAACCCCAACCTCTCTCTCCTCCCACCTTCTGGTCTTTCTCTTGGCCAATCCAACCTGAAGTTAGAGCAGACAGGAGTTTGTGTGATGCACAGAAGGGCAGGGAATGGTTTTGGGGAAACCGCACAGAGAGAATAACCATCACAGGTGAGGGCCAAAGGTTGGGTACTGGTCTTGGCTTGGTAACCAACTTACTGAGGGACTTTAAGCAAATGGTTTAATCCTGTTCTGTTTCTTTCTTCCCCCCATCAGTAAATGGGGATAATAACTCTTGCCCATATCCTGGAGTTGTTATAAAGATCAGATGACATAGTAGATGTGCTTGTTTTGTTAATTTATGTTTATGTTGCACTTTATAATTTTCAAATCTTTCTCATCCCTTACTTCATTTGCTTCTCAAAACTAGCTTGTGGGCTAGCCAAGATAAGTTTTATTATTCCCATTTTACAGCTAAGATGATTGAATCAGAGAAATTGAGTGGTTTCTTCAAGGTCACAAGGTTAATAAATCTTTTGACTCGAACCGTAACAGTAATTTTCTCTTACCACACTTAAGTACAATTTAATTCGACATTTCAGGCAGTTTTGAGGGACTATTACTGTCTTTGTAAGGCATAAAGATTCCAGATGCAGGGCCTGAGACTTTACCTTCATGTGTCTGGAAGAACAGCATCCAAGATTCTGTTTTATTTGAGCATGCTCTTGGGAAGGAAAAATGGGAAGATAAGGGGCTTTGCTGCCTGTTTCCATAACTGGCCACTCCTCCTTCTCTCTTTGCAGAAAAGGCAAAAGAAAGTGCTACAGACAATGTTCATGTCCCCCAAAATTCATATGTTGATATCTAATCTCCAATATGAGGCTATTTGGAGATGTCGCCTTTGGGAAGTGATTAGGTCGTGAGGGTGGGACCTTCATGAATGGGATTAGTGCCCTTATAAAAGAGATCCCAGAGAGCTCCCTCTCTCCTTTCACCATGTGAGGACACAGCAAGAAGACAGCATGTATGAACCAGGAAGCAGACTCTCACCAGACACGGGATCTGCAGGTGCCTTGATCTTGGACTTCCCAGCTTTAATAACTGTGAGAAATGGATGTCTGTTATTTGTAAGCCACCCAGTCTATGGTATTTTGTTATAGCATCCCCACTGGACTAAGATGGAAAGTATAGCTCGTGTGCGTAGCACAATAGCAAATTAGAATTGCCTTATGTAAATACCTATGCCTTACAAGAAGTGTTTTTTGTTTTTGTTTTTTGCTCTTTTGTCACTCACCTGGAGAATGTCACTTACCTGTAAATATTCTACTGATGAGGGGAAACTTTCCTTCCCTATCCTTGTGTCTGGCATGTACATATTCCAGCCGCCTGAGACAGCTCAGATTCAAGCTGTGTTAGGGAAATTTTACGATCTGCTGCTATTGTGTGGCACTCCTTTTACTCAATTTCCCAACTGACCAGGATTCTAGCTCCCAAGCTCTCTGAAGGGTTGTGCCTACAAAAATAGTGTTATTGCACAAGGTGAATGTGAAAAGGAAAAATAAAGTGAGTCATCTGGAGTATTCTGATAAGGAACAGCTGCGTTGATTGAACCTGTGTTTCCTAGGGAGGAGGAACTCTTTGGGAACTGCCATAAACTTCAGACTACAAGGGCACTCTGTCTGGGGTTACTGTTAAAAAATTTGAATAAATGGGTCCACTACAGTAGTTCTACCTTTGCTTGAACACTTTTGTCCATGGCAGATGCCCACAAGTTAGCCCATTCATTCAGTCTAATGAAGAGTCTAATAAAAACATGTCTCTCATCCAAAACTGAAATCTGAATGGATCACCTCTCTAATTCTAATTATTCTATATCTAGTAACATAGAATTAGCTTTTTCCACAGCAACATTGCACACTGTTATATTATATTAAGCTTACTGTCTACTAAAACCAGTTTATAGTTTGTCATTTTTACGTGACATGCTGCTGCTAAATCAAATCTTAGACATTCTTCACTTCTTTGGGTTTTCATCCAATCGTGTATATATATGCTTGTTAAACTTCCTTCTATTTAGAGTGGCTTTAGATTGTCATGACTATTTTGGATCTTGATTTTGTCATTCATATATTTGCTATCCAGTCTAGCAAAATTTTAATTGCATATTCAATACATATATCCTATATATCTTCATCTATATCATTGATTAAAATATTAAACAGGCTGGAGGAAGATTGTCAGATACCTTGCTATATTCTGAAATTAGTAAAGTGGGGAGGTATGGGGAAGGATAAATTATAAAGAATGACCATAGTGTATTGTAAAATGAATGAGTTAGTAGTTATGGGCCTGGAAAAGTAGATTGTAAAGAGCCCATAAAAGAATTCATTTCCATTCTGAGGGACATAATTCAATCTATTGTTTTTAGAATATTAAGCTTTTTTGCTTTGTAATATATGGTTAATTTTCATAAATGTTTTGTATATGCTTGAAAGACATTGTAGGCTCATTTTTACGATATTAATTATATTAGATTGAATTTATTTCTTACATTGTTTCAGTTATCTAGCCTAATTTTGTCTAATTTTCTCACTATTTTATTTAGGTGGATTTCTCTTTTCTGATAAAATTTAATTATTTTGATATCATACTATTTGTTTCATAAATGGTCAAGTTGCTATGTCTTTATTGTAGATTATTGAGTTAATCTGTTTTTCCTCTTTAATGCTTTTTTCTCTTAAATTCAACTTTGTCTGATATTATCATCACAATCCCTGAAGTCTTTTAATTTGCATTTGCTTGGTAAAACTTAGCCATTGTTTCACTTTCAACCTTTCTGAGTCACTTTGCTTTAGATTTATCTTTTGAGAGAGCATTTACTGTATTCTAAAATGCTAAGAATTGTAAGATATATCATCAGTTGAATAATAGTTCTCATAAAAAGCAAAAATTCATTTTCACTTGAAATGTGATTGTAAAATGTAAGACATCTTGAATTCAGAAATGTTAAATGTGAAAAAAAGCGAGTCTCAGACCACAGGAAATAATTTAGCTGGAATTAATTTTTTTGATCCCAGTGGAAAATCTTTTTCCTTTAAAACATGAATTTGTGCCATTTACATTTGTTGCCATCATAGATATATTTGGTTTTGCTTTGTTGCTTTATTATATTGTTTTCTGTTTTTATGCTCCTTTGCTGTTTTCTTTGCTTTTTCTGGTTTGTGTTTTTATTGATCAGTGTGTCTCTGTAACCAGTGAGTCACTAGTGGTAATTTGGAGATATATACTCTCTTATTAGTTTTTCTAGTGGTTCTATTTTCATCTTTAAATAATATGTCTCATCTATTTTCTAAATTTATCAACTTTGGAAAATAAATGGGCTTACTTTATCAAAGGTAAAGAGATTTGTGTACTCACTATTCCTTCCTCTACTATCAACCTTCCTCCATCTCTTATTACATCGGCATGTGTGCAATTTTATTCCAGTGTATTAGCCACTGTGTTTTTAGGAACAAAGCTAAAATGATAGA
Source organism: Ceratotherium simum simum (assembly GCF_057802395.1). Taxonomy (NCBI): domain Eukaryota; kingdom Metazoa; phylum Chordata; class Mammalia; order Perissodactyla; family Rhinocerotidae; genus Ceratotherium; species Ceratotherium simum. The sequence continues at coordinate 77,412,463 of NC_141904.1, read as the reverse complement.
TGCATGAAATATGGATTAAAATTGGAGGTGGACAAGGAGACCAGCTAGAAATTATTATTATTTTTATTGAAGTATAATTGACATACAATATCCTATTATTTTCAGGTGTACATTATAGTGATTTGATATTTATATACATTAAAAAATGATCACCACAATGTCTAGTTACCATCTGTCATTATACAAAGTTATTACAATATTATTGACTATATTCTCTATGCTGTATATTACATCCCCATGACTTATTTATTTCATAACTGGAAATTTGTATCTCTTAATCTCCTTCACTTATTATTGTAGGAGTTTAATGAAGGGAGTGGCTGTGTCTGAATGAGAAGGAAAGGACTTGGTAAGAAATTATTTAGAAACCTAGTTTCAATTTTACCTTTGCTATGGGGCTTCCTTCATTGAAAAGGAATGTGGTCTATCCATACCATTTATTTATTCTGCCTCACTCATGCCAATAAGTCACTCTCCTCTCAATGTTGTGATTAGGTATGAATCCTTAGAGTATTTCTATAGTATATTTTAGTTTGGGCATACTTGAATTTACTTTTTTTCCCTTTCTGAGGTAATGCATCTGTCTGATTTGTGTCTCCTTGAACATTTTAAGCTGTGTTTGTTTTGGAACTTTGTCATCTTCATACTCTGAAGCCCCCGGAGTGCCAGAACAGTGTGAAGGCTCTCTGAGCATCTCCACCAAGTTCCATGTGACTCACTGTGTGCTTTCACATAGGCCTCTTCTTTATGCCTCTCCGATCCCAGCATCAAATGGAAATGATGAAAGCTACCCAGGATCTCCTTCACATGGACACTCTGACAGTTAGTTAGCTTTTTTTTTTTTAATTTTTTTTAGAGCAAAGCACCTCCGCTTTGTTTAAGTAGAGACCCAATATCCAGTATGAGAGAAGATTATCATATTAGTTTCTGCTCACAAGGGGGTTCTATGTAGCCTTTCTGGTCTGAGCAGGTCTTGGTTGAGCAGCTCTGTTTTTCCATATGGGTTCATTTATGAGGATCATAACAAGAGATGGAGTGAGAAAGTTCCCCCTACAGCAGGAGATGGAGTGAGAAGGTTCCCCCTGCAGCATCCTCCACTCAGACTTATGGAAAGAGTTACAGGATTCCACACACAGATCTTCTTTTCCCCAGAGCCTACATTTCTTCTTTGGCCCTTTTGCCCTCAAAATGTCACCAGACAATTCTCAGCAATATTTAACCTGGCAAGAAATATGGTCCTGGGAGCAGGCCTCTCCCTGTGCATCTGGAGGGGGCAGTCTTTTGCTGGGGCAGAGCCACAAAATTATAAGATGACAAACAGTTTGTGGGATGCTCCAATGAGATATTGCATATGAAGTACTTTATTTATGTTCTAAGCCTTTAGTCTCCATGTGAGTGAGTGGACTCTCTCTTACACATGGTCCCTCTGTGTCATCCTCATAATAATTAAGTAGCTTACCCACTATGTCCCAGGCATTAGGCTAAGTGTTTTACATACACTTTTTTTACATACTCTCTCTCTTTTTTTTTTTTTTTGAGGAAGATTGGCCGTGTGCTAACATCTGTTGCCAATCTTCCTCTTTTTCTTTTTTCTCCCCAAAGCCCCAGTACATAGTTGTATATATCATAGTTGTAGAGTTGTAGCTCTTCTATGTGGGATGCCACTTCAGCATGGCTTAATGAGCGGTCAGTAGGTCTGTGCCCAGGATCTAAACTGGTGAACCCCAGGCTGCCAAAGTGGAACACGCGAACTTAACCGCTATGCCACCGGGCCGGCCCCCCTACATTGCTTCTTTTAACCCTAACAACAAACTATTTGTAGAGTTAATGTTATAAACTCCATTTTACAAACTTCAGATTTAAAAAACTCGGAGAGGCTATGTCACTTTCCCCAGGTAACATAGGTTATTATGGAACTAAGAATTGCACGCAGGGCATTCATCTCTTAACCCTGTGAATTTAACCTCTAAACTATATGGCCTCTCTAACAGATCTCACAAGATACTAGTATCTTTATACCATTAATATTAACTATGATTTATTGACAATCCACTATACACACATATACGATAATAGACATTATTCTAATGCTCACAACCTTATAAAATATTTATTATCACCATTTTACACATTTGTTCCATGCCACCTACACAATAAGTAGCAAAACGTATTGTTTTGAATAAGAATTCAAACCCAGGTAGGTATGTCTTCAAAAACTATCCTATATTACACTACTTTATGGTGGATTGAATAGCCTCTAGTGGATTGAATGGTGGCCCCCCCAAAAGATATGTCCATGTCCTACCCCCTATGAATGTGACCTAATGTAGAAAAAGGGTCTTTGCAGATATAATTAAGTTAAGAATCTCAAGATAAGTTCATCCTGGATTATCTGGGTGGGCCCTGAAGCCGATGACAAATGTCCTTGTAAGAGGTGGAGAGAAGACTCAGGGAGATAAGAAGACATTGTGAAGACAGAGGCAGAGACTGGCGTGATGCAGCCACAAGCCAAGAAATGCCTGGAGCCACCAGAAGCTGAAAGAGGCAAGGAAGGATTCTCTTCTATAGCCTTTGGATGGAGAGCAGCCCTGTCAACATTTGATTTTGGACTTCTTGGCTCCAGATCTGTGAGAAAATAAACTTTTGTTGTTTTAAGCCACTCATTTTGTGGTAATTTGTTATGTCAGTAACAAGAAACTAATGCATAGCCTGTTTCATTTTGAAACTGTAGACCGACTCATACCATGTCTTTAAAAACTTGAAATGCCCCCCATCTCATCTTATTATGGTCATGATGCCTTTGGTGTCCTCCAGCTAAACCAATTTTCCACCTAAAGCCCTTGGGGACCTCTCTTCCACAGCAGTATTGGTCTGTGCCTAATATCCTGGACATGCCTTCTTGCTGTTGCTCATCTTGGTCCCCTCTCTGCCTGTGAAGCCTGCTCTTTCCCCATCCCACTCTGTAATGCTGATATCATTTTCAAGCTCAGCCTGAATGATACCTCTTCCTGAAATCCTGGAGAGAGAGCCTCAGCCAGAATCAGCTGCTCTGTTTCCGTGTTCCCAGAGAAGTCTGCTTGTACCTCCATATATTACTTATGTCTATCTGTTCTGTATTGTAGTTAATCAGTTGCCTGTGAAATCCTGGAGGCAGGATAGGAATTACATTCATCTCAGTGCTTACCCTGGTGCCAGCTGTGGAATGTCTCATTGTCCTTGAACACTGACCTACCTCCGGATGCTGGTGACAGTCTCTACACAAAGGTTTCTCAAAATTGGATTTGCAAGAGAATTACCTAAATAACTTGTTAGAAATACAGATTCCTGGGCTTATGCGAATTCATTGCCTTTGGAGTGGGGCCCAGAAATCTACAGTTCTGTCAGGCAGCCCAAATAATTTTTATGCAGATGGTTGGCTGACTGCACTTTGAGAAGCAGTGGTCTAAAATTTGGGTTAGAAACTTCTGTGGTGTCCACCTGTGGAAGAACACTTCTATGGATTTCTCTTGGTATATAACAAGTGACCTAAAATTGCATTCTGCTTGGGAAAAGACGAATCAAACCGTCCTTTAAGACTTTGGTCAAAAGAGGCTGCACTTTTGATCTTATTTCTAAACTCTGTCTCAGTCCACCTGAAATCCATTTCATATACCCTCAGCTGCTGAGGCTTGAAGTTGGTTTCCTTATTTAAAACTCACATGCTTTGGGCTCTCAGCAGGTACATGGGCAAAATTGTCTTACTCAGAATAGTTCTTTTCTGTTTCTTAAACAATCACAAATTCTAGTGTTTCTGTGCACCTCTCCTTGTTTAACTTGATTCAAAGAGCTCCAACTGTATCACTTTAGGCATTCATTGAAAGAAAGGGCTGCATGGGCATCTATGCCCATTAAAAGAATAACCCATTGTGCTGTGTTTCTGTCTTTTGAGACATTTTGAATTTTTTCCCTCCCACTTAGAAATGTCTTATATCCTTGATAACTGCTGCATAACACAAGTCATTCAGGACAGAATTCAGTATATGATAAATTATCTTCTCTGAGCTCCAATTTCATCTCATAAAAAATGAGGATAATCATTTCTACTTCATAGTTGTGAGGATTAGATAAAAGAATTTGCTATATGGAAAGCATTTAATAGGATGTTAGACCTATTGGAGGGCCTCAATAATGGTTAATCTTGTGATTATTGGCAGGTTTAATATTAATAATTTCAGATGTAACCTAAGAGTTCATTGTTGTCATCCACCTCCTCCTCAACATCATCACCATCATCTAATTGCTGGATTTTAATTAGTATTTCTCTGTGCTGCGCACATTCTGAGTATTTGACATTATATATCACTTTTCCATTGGTGCCATTACAAATTACCACAAATTTAGCAGCTTGGTACAACACAAATTTTCTGTCTCAGTCTATAGGTCAGAATTCTAACACGGAGCTCACTGGGCTAAAATCAAGATGTTGGGAGGGCTACATTGCTTTCTGGAGGCTCTAGGGAAGAATTTGTTTCCTGCTCATTCAGGTCTTGGCAGAATTTAATTCCTTGCTGTTGTAGAACTGAAGTCTCCCTTTCTTTTCTGGCTGTCAGCTGAGGGCTCTTCCTATCTTGTACAGACCACCTGCATTTATTGGCTTGTGGCCTTCTTCCTCCGTCTTCAAAGCCAATGATGGTGAGTTATGTCCCTTTTATGGTTTGAAACTCTCCTGCCACTTCATCTCTGAACGACTTTTCTGCCTTCCTCTTCCACTTTTAAGGGCCCATGTGATTAGATTGAGCTCACTTGGAAAATCTAAGACAATTCCCTATTTTAGGGTCTGCAACTTTAATTCCATTTGCAGCATCCCTTTTGCCATGTAACACGACATATTCACAGATTCTGGGGATTAGGACAGAGACATTTTTGGGGAGGGAAGAGCATTATTCTGCCTACCACACATCCATTGTCTCATTGAATTCTCCCAGCGTCCCTATGAAGTGGATTTCATAATCCCCATTTTATAGATGAGAAAAGACATGCTTGGCAAAGTTAAATAACTTGCCCAGGGTCAAACTGATAGTAAGTGATGAAGCCAGGATTCAAATCTAGGCACTTTGCCTCCAAAATCTGCCTAGTTTAGAATTATACTAGGTGGAGCTGTAAGGTGGGCTCTGGTACCAGGGCCAGGAATCCCTTTTCTGTACTTATGGCCTGGGACAACTTTATAGAAGAAAGAGACTCGCCTGCGTTCAGTAACTTGATTATCCATAAGAGGTCAGAAAGCCAAACCAGAGCTGTTAAGTTTGTCTCCAAGATATGTGTTTCTGACCAAGTCTTATTGACAGAGGGCACAAACACCTTCTTGTAGTTCTTTTCACAGCTTTCTTCCAATTTCAGACATTTTCCATTGTAACAAATCACCACCAAAACTTTCACGAGAGGTTGAAGGAAACATTTTTAGGAACAACAGTGTGTCTCAGCAAATATATAGTATATTTTGTATGATCATATTGTCGGGGGAAGAGGGAGAATCTCCCTCTGCCCTTTCCCTTAAGGTTCTTCTGGCTGGCCAAATAATTAACAAGACAGGTTAGCAGAAGAAAATAATACCAAGTTTAATAACATGTATACATGGGAGAAACTCAGAAATGAGCAACTCGTCCCTCTGTCTAAGCTGCTTGCTTAAGTATTGCAGCTAAAGGTGAGGAGCGTGTTGGGGGTGGGTAGTGGCCTGGGACTTCAGAGGACAGGAGGACAATTCTTTTCAGGGTCATCTATAGATAATGTGGTCAGGGAGAGATAGAGTTTTTTGATAAAAGGGGCTTGGTGCCCCTCCCATTGTAACATCTATTTTACATTATCATTACAGCCATCATGATAGAAGATCTGTTCTAGGAAGGAGCCACCATGTCAAATTCTTTAGGCAGTTAGTGGGGGAGGTCAAATGTCCCTCAGAGAAAACAATCAAGGTAAAGAGATATATTTTAGGATGGCCAAATCTTGATCTCCCACAATATCTATTACTTATTTAATATTTACTCTATGTGAAGTGCCTTATGTCACTTAGTGACCCTATGAGGTAGGTACTGTTAGTAGCTGGACATTACAGACAAGGAAAGAGATAGTGGTAAACGAATTTACTGGGATTTAAACCTTAGTAGTCTGATGTCAAACCACTCCACTCTGTGACCACCCTAATCTTTTCTTCTCAGATGGAGATATTTGTATCTTACCTTTTTTGCTTTTGACAGTTTCCACACTTTGCCCTTGACTGAGGTATCTGATCCAGGCATCTTGGCATTCGTGCTACTCCACTATGTCCAGATGAATGCCATAATGATAGAGCCTATATAGCCTCTAGGCTGGGCAAAGGTGAAAACTGTTTTAAAACAAAGAGTTTTCAGATTATCATCTAGTAGTTCTGTTTCATTCATATGTAAATGCAGGGTAGAGGGCTTTGATATTGTTTAACCTGGGGTAGATAAGATTCCAGACTCCTGAGGTTTAAGTGGGGATCCTAGAACTTTTTCCCAATTCCAACTGAATCATTGTTATAAGTCTCATAGCATGGGCCTTATGTATAATACTATTTTCTTACTTTTGTATAGCCTTTTATTATTTATAACACATTTTTATTTGTTTTCTCGGTCAATCCTCAAAAACATCCTGTGAAGTAAGATAGGAAAAAAAAATCTTATTATGATGATGATGATGATGAATGCTTACCATATGTCAACGTCAAACGTTCTACATATTTTATCTTGTTTAATCCTCTCAATATCCCTTGAGATAGGTATTACTATTATTCCCATTTTAGAGAGAAAGTTAATTGACTTCTTCAAGGTCACCCAACCAGTAAGGATGGAACTGGGTTTTAAATCCAGGCCATTTGACTCCTGGGATTGCATCCTAAACTAAGACTCAATAGCATTATTTCTATTCTTAAGCTGAACCAATTAAGACCCAGAGTGAAATTAAGTAAGGTTTGTCAAAGGCCACTCAGCTGGCAGTTCTAGGACTTATACCAGGTTTCCTGCCTCCTATTTGGAGGCAGTAATGATGTAGCAGAATTATATGGGATCAGAAAGAGCTCATTTACATCATGGCTCCATCAGGCATTAAAAGTGTGACCTTGGGTAAATCATGGATGTGCTCTAATCTTCAATTCACTCAACTCTAAAATGGGGATAATTATACCTACTTCCTTAGGTTGTCAGCCGAATGGAGATAATGTATATAAAATGCCTGGCATGTAGTGAGTATTTAGTAGTTATTATTATTAGTGAATGTTCCTTTCAGTGCACCAGCTGCCTCTCTAAATGAGAGTCCAGGTCTGGTAGGTTTTGGGTCTGGTGAAATTGCAGCTGATTGGGAGAAATTGTCTTAGCAGCCCTCAATTATTTTTTAATGTGAGCTATAGGCTGTTGGCAGGCACCACCTGATAAATCATGCATCAGCTTAGGGGGAGGCTCAGAGATGTGTCCTTGACCTGAGAAATACAGTGGAGGAGACCAGAATACCCTGTAAGATTCTGATTAACTTGGCAGATTTAAAGCGATTAGATCTGAGGGTTGGGGGCTTATTAAAAGCTTAATGTCTTCCCCTTAGCTGTTCCCCTAGTTGAGCTGCTGGTAAACATAATTTCTATCATCTCTTCTGCTGTTTATAAGCTTCATCCTGGAGGAGGAGTTTCCAAAGGCAGTTCTGGAAAGTTGAGTGAATTGTGGTGGTGTTGAGGACATGAGTGAATGCTGAAGATTGGTTCCTGTGTCAGGTTGTAAGTATTGGAGTAGATGTCTGAAATACACCTTAGTGGGTAGTTTTTTAAGGTTGATCCTCTGAGTAAACATTGATGTGCCCCAGAGACAGAGTTCTGTGCAGAATGATTTATGGTCCATGGTGCTGTGGTGTGATCTGAGTTACCTTTGGAAGGAAAAGCATACCTTAAATGAATTTAGAGGATAAAAATAGGCAGATGAGCATAAATGCAGATAAGTCCTAGGTCTCTCAGTTCATTCTAAGGAGATTCTCAGGAGCATATCTAGGGAAGCTTTACTCTCTGATGCCTACTGGCCTGAAGATTGAACTGTAGAAATTTGTGAATTATCTGTTCTCTGCTGAGGTTCGTGTGTGCCTCTTCCTGCCAGCATTTCCCCTGAAAAGGAAGAAAACAAAATAACATGAATGTAAAGAAGTTTAGAAATAGTGATGTCTAATCTCTCTTGGCACCTGCTTCTTAATGGACTCGAACTAATGCACAACTGTTTAAGATGTTTAGGCATCCCAGGCAGAGGAAATGATCAAGTTGAGCACCCCCAACTTGAATTGCATCCATATGAGCTCCAAAAAACTATCCTGATGGTAAAGTAGGTATATGTATGAGCTATAGAATGAAATAGATCTAGCTATCTATTTTCAAATCCCACCTCTCACCTCTGTCACTTAGTAGCTATGAGTCTGTGGGAAAGTTACTTTATCTCTCTAAACCTTAGTTTCCACATCTGTAAAATGGCAATAATAATAGTACCTATTACATTACATAGGTTTGTTATAAAGATTAAATTAGTAATCCACATACACTACTTAGTGTTTAGTCCGTAGTAAATGTTCATTCAGTGTTATCTCTTATAGATCCTTTTAGCATCTATCGTCCAAATTCTATGGATCTATTAATGTTGGCAAGTTACAATAGGACCACTTTATTCTAGCCTTCTTGTTGGTTGGTATTTAATAAAAGCTCAACCTTTACTTCAGAAGGCAAATCTTTAGCTAGACCCAGCCAAGGTAATTCCCAGGACTGTGTTTTGAGCCAAGGAGAAGGAGAGACAGCTTCAGCTGTTGACAAGGCCGTTAGGTATCTCCTGGCTCAGTCACCAGGGACAGGAAGCTTAGAGAACACCAGGGGCAACTGCTCTCACTTCCACCCTGCTGCCAGAGCAGGCGGAAAACAGAAAGCCCAAGCCAGCCAAACTGCAGGTGCAAAAGCCATTGGAGACAGGAGCCTATTCCAAAGCTCCCGGGCACAGCTGTTGAAAATGAAGGTCTGCCAAATTCACAAGGTGTCACCTCTGTTGCTCTCAAGGACAAACAGAAAAAAAAAAGGACTTGAGAAAAGTTAATATCTGATTCAGCTCTTTAAGATGGTCAGCCAGAATGCTTTGAAATGATAGTATTAGACTAAATGTGAGTCCAAATTCTACTTTTACAGAGGAGGACACTGAGAACCAGAGAGAGAAATGAATTGTCCTGGGCTGCATAGCCGTCAGTGCAGAGTCAGGCCTGTGGTCTGGATCTCTGGACTCCAGTTTCTATTACATAACACGGCTGGCTTCTACCTTTTGGAAATTTGAGGAACAAAAGTCATGCAAGAATCTAATATACCGAGTTGCTTAATAGTAAGGTTTTGAAACATGATATGAAGCCACAGTACATAAGTAAATGCTTTCCACTATGATCTTCTAAATCTTCTAGATGGGTAGGATTTAGCTCAGGATACTTTGTATCTTGAGAATAGTTTTTCCAGAAGCAAATGAGGGAAAGGACATAATACCTTTTATAAGTTTTTGTCTTTGCTTGGCTTTTCAAACTTGTAACATATGCATTTTTTAAAATCCCCCTTTTTAACAAAGGAAAATAATATGCTTTCCTTTATATGAAAAAGTGGCACAGGTGATGCTCTCCCTCTAAAGGATGAAACTCAGCTGCTTTTTGTAGAAGTGATGATGGGTTTGAAAAGCATACAGTACTAGTATTTTACTGGCCCCTATTGTCACCAAGATGAAACGTTTGCAAGAAAGCAAGGCCAGGTGGGAGTGCATCCCTGGTTCACAAAAAGCTGAGTTAAGTGTGTCTGGGTAGAGACTGCACTCTTAACCTTAGACTCATCAGCACCACATTCTAACAGCTGAGCTACAGGCATTCTCCTTAAGTGTCACAAACAAACACCCACATGCCCCATCATGCAATGCTGAATCTCTACAGATCAGTTACATAGACACTGTTCCTGCTGCAGACAATGAAAGCTCAAACTGTCTAATACAGCCAGGCAAGCAAACACAATGTTTCGCATCTTTACTTTGAAAGCACATTGGAGAACAAGTAAGCCATTTCCAAATAACCTGAACTCAAGAGCATTAAAACATGGCATTTTTACATTCTCCTTTTAAACTTACCTAAATGACTTGATAGAGTTTTTGGAGAATAAGGATATACCCTCCAGAGTAGCATAGTCCTGTAGAAACATAATGCAAGTCAAACATGTGAGCTACATTTGTAATTTTACGTTTTCTAGTAGCCACATTTTAAAAAGTATAAAGAAACAGGTGAAATTAATTTTTTTTGGTTAGGAAGATCGGCCCTGAGCTAACATCTGCCAATCTTCCTCCTTTTTTTTTTGTTTTTTTTTTGCTGAGGAAGACTGGCCCTGGGCTAACATCTATGCCCATCTTCCTCCACCTTATATGGGATGCCACCACAGCATGGCTTGCCAAGTGGTGCGTCGGTGCGTGCCCGGGATCCGAACCAGTGAACCCTGGGCCGCCGCAGTGGAGCACGTGCACTTAACCACTTGTGCCATGGGGCCGGCCCCAGGTGAAATTAATTTTGAAAATATATCCAATAATCTATTTTAATTAAGCCTATTTATCCAAAATATGATTTTAACCTGTAATCAATATGGAAATTATTGAGATATTTTACATTATTTTCATGCTAAGTCTTCAAAATCTGGTGTGTAGTTTACATTTACTGCATGTGTCATTTGGACCAGCCATATTTTAGTGCTCAGTGGCTGCATGCGTGGCTCATGGTGACTGTGTTGGACATAGGCTCTAGAGCCAACGTGAAGACAAGGTTCTTCCCAGTGGGGATGCCAGGGCTTGCTAGCACTGTCCAGGCCTGCTCTCTAGAAACAGTTGTTTCTCTTGTTCAATACAATTAAGAACAACAACTCAATACCAACCAAGCAAGAACCAAACTAGTTGTTTTGCAGCAGATTTTCCTCAACACTCAGTGGATTGATTCATTCAGCTATCTGGGGGTTGCATAGGAGGATAATGCGTTCTGACAGGCCTACTGTGGGGTGAGTCCTTTTCTGCTTAAAATAAAATTTTCTTTGGCACCCTGCTGTGGTAGCAGACAATTGCATGTGCAGGCTTGGGTATAAAGGAGCTCTGTATTTTCTTCTTGTCTCTGGCCATACTTTTGAGAATATTTTATTATATTGATACACTCATTTTTGTAAATGCCTGAAATTTAACTAGAGAATTACACACTTTTTTCTTTGTCTCATTATCAAATAATCAGTTATTTCTAAGGGTGAAGCTGTTCTTTCTATTCACTATTGAAGACCACACAAGAGAAAGTGATCTTGTCATTCTTAAAATTGTCTGATGCTGTTTTTGCCTCCAGGTCAGGGGAAAAGGCCTGCCTTTTCTCCACAGAAGGCTAGTTCTGTCAGTGGTTACAGTTTTATTGTTGACACTGTACCTCTGTATTAGTGTTGGTGCAAGGCTCGTAAACCTTAGCAACTTCATTACTCACCAGTTAGTTTCAAATGAATTTTACCATCTTCAATCTAATGGTGCTCTTCATGGTGCAGGCTCCATGTTCATAAAGGATTTCACATCTGACTGCCTGGAGCAATGGCACAGAGTTGGAATCACCATTTCTTTAGTTAGAGATTCCGATTTGAGGGAGATCCTTCAAGGTCTCTGAGAACAAATTGCTTATGTTGTCACTGCCTTCCAATTCCATTGATTCCACCTTCCATTTCCTCAGAGACTGCATGCAAGTGTGAGAAATGCCTTGGAAACAGGACTAGCAGACTTGGGTATCAGTGTGAGCTCTTCTGTATCTTGGTATAGGACCTTAAACAGGTTACGTAAGCTTTCCAAGTCTCAGCTTGTTCATCTGTGAAATGGAGATGAAAAATTTCATATCACACAGTGTTTTTGTGAGAATTAAGTGGGACAATGGACATTAAAGTGGTTTGTAAACTTTGAAGTGTTCTGCAAATGTAAGGAAGGAATGTTATTGAGCCTAGTAGGAGTGTAGACCTGTGTAGACCATGTTCATCCTGAGACTCATTTTTAAGATGCTATAAAATTGGGATGCTATCTTAGATAGCATCTTTGGAGACCCCCATTCTAGCTATGCAAGGCAGTGACTTAGGAAAGAAGTGAGGCTTTATTTGCATCCCAGCTGGTGGAATAATCCCCAGCATCACGACATTCTTTTTTACCTCTCTATCTAACCTTATGACATCATTTCCCTCCCTGGCTGTCACTGATGGACATTTTATCCTGGTTTCACCTGGATTAAAAGACTGGGAAAGAACAACATTTTTTTTATTGATGTTTTAATAGTTTTTAACATTGTGAAATTTTGGGTTGTACATTTTTGTTTGTCCATCACCATATATATGTCTCCCTTCACACCTTGTGCCCACCCCCCACCCCCATTGCCCCTGGTAACCACAATACAGTTTTCTCTGTCCATGTGTTGGTTTATATTCCACATATTAGTGAGATCATACAGTGTTTGTCTTTCTCTTTCTGGCTTACTTCACTTAACATAATACCCTCCAGGCCCATCCATGTTGTTGCAAGTGGGATGATTTTGTCTCTTTTTGTGTCTGAGTAGTATTCCATTGTATATATATACCACATTTGCTTGATCCAGTCGTCAGTCGAGGGACATTTAGGTTGCTTCCACTTCTTGGCTATACTGAATAATGCTGCAATGAACATAGGGGTGCATAAGCATCTTTGGATTGTTGATTTCAGGTTTGTTGGATAGATTCCCAGTAGTGGGAATAGCTGGATCATAGGGCATCTCTATTTTTAATTATTGAGGAATCTCCATACCGTTTTCCATAGCGGCTGCACCAGTTGCATTCCCACCAGCTGTGTATGAGTGTTCCTGTTTCTCCACATCCTCTCCAATATTTGTTGTTTTTTGTCTTGGTGATTGTAGCCATTCTAATGGGCGTGAGGTGATATCTTAGTGTTGTTTTGATTTGCATTTCCCTGATGATTAGTGATGTTGAACATCTTTTCATGTGCCTATTGACCATCTGTATATCTTCTTTGGAGAAGTGTCTGTTCATTTCCTCTGCCCATTTTTTGATAGGGTTATTTGTTTTTTTGTTGTTCAGTTGTGTGAGTTCTTTATATATTATGAAGATCAACCCCTTGTCAGATATATGTTTTGCAAATATTCTCTCCCAGCTGGTGGGTTGTCTGCTCATTTTGATTCTGGTTTCGTTTGTCTTGTAGAAGCTCTTTAATCTGATAAAGTCCCACTTGTTTATTTTTTCTTTAGTTTCCCTAGTCTGGGTAGGCATGTCATCTGAAAAGATTCTTTTATGGCCAAGGTCATAGCTTTAGCTATTCGGGTCTTTTGTTGCCCCATATGAATTTTAGTATTCTTTTTTCTATTTCCGTGAAGAATGTCACTGGGATTCCCATTGGGATTGCATTGAATCTGTAGATTGCTTTAGGTAATATAGACATTTTAACTATGTTTATTCTTCCAATCCATGTGCATGGGATGTCTTTCCATTTCTTTATGTCATCATCGATTTCTTTCAATAATGTCTTGTAGTTTTCATCGTATAGGTCTTTCACCTCCTTGGTAAGATTTATTCCTAGGTATGTTATTCTTTTTGATGCAATTGTAAATGGTATTATCTTTTTGAGCTCTCTTTCTGTTAGTTTGTTATTAGCATACAGAAATGCAACTGATTTTTGTAGATTGATTTTGTACCCTGTGACTTTGCTGTAGTTCTTGATTATTTCTAATAGTTTTCCAATGGATTCTTTAGGGTTTTCTGTGTATAAAATCATGTCATCTGCAAATAGTGAGAGTTTCACTTCTTTGTTACCTATTTGGATTCCTTTTATTCCTTTTTCTTGCCTAATTGCCCTGGCAAAAACCTCCAGTACTATGTTGAATCGGAGTGGTGAGAGTGGGCAGCCCTGCCTCGTTCCTGTTCTCAGAGGAATGGCTTTCAGTCTTTCCCCGTTGAGTATGATGTTGGCTGTGGGTTTGTCATAAATAGCCTTTATTATGTTAAGGTACTTTCCTTCTATTCCCATTTTGTTGAGAGTTTTTATCATAAATGGATGTTGTATCTTGTCAAATGCCTTCTCTGTGTCTATTGAGATGACCATGTGGTTTTTATTCTTTGTTTTGTTGATGTGGTGTATCACGTTGATTGATTTGCGGATGTTGAACCATCCCTGCGTCCCTGGTACAAATCCCAATTGATCATGGTGTATGATCTTTTTAATGTATTACTGTATTCGGTTTGCCAATATTTTGTTGAGGATTTTTGCATCTGTGTTCATCAGCAATATTGGCCTATAATTTTCCTTCTTTGTATTGTCTTTGTCTGGCTTTGGTATCAGGGTGATGTTGGCCTCATAGAATGATTTAGGAAGTGTTCCATCTTCCTCTATTTTTTGGAATAGTTTGAGAAGGATGGGTATTAAATCTTCTTTGAATGTTTCGTAAAATTCACCAGAGAAGCCATCTGGTCTTGGACTTTTATTTTTTGGGAGGTTTTTGATTACTATTTCAATCTCTTTACTTGTGATTGGTCTATTCAGATTCTCCATTTCTTCTTGGTTCAGTTTTGGGAGGTTGTATGAATCTAAGAATTTATCCACTTCTTCTACATTGTCCAATTTGTTGGCATATAATTTCTCATAGTATTCTCTTATAATCCTCTGTGTTTCCGTGGTATCCATTGTAATTTCTCCTCTTTCATTTCTAATTTTATTTACTTGAGCCTTTTCTCTTTTTTTCTTAGTAAGCCTGGCTAAGGGTTTGTTGATTTTGTTTATCTTCTCAAAGAACCAACTCTTTGTTTCATTAATCCTTTCTACTGTTTTTTTGGTCTCAATTTCATTTATTTCTGCTCTGATTTTTATTATTTCTCTCCTTCTGCTGACTTTGGGCTTTGTTTGTTCTTCTTTTTCTAGTTCTCTTAGGTGTAATTTGAGCTTGTATATTGGGCTTTTTCTTGTTTGTTAAGGTGGGCTTGTATCACTATGAGTTTCCCTCTCAGGACTGCTTTTGCTGCATCCCATATGGTTTGGTATGCCATATTTTCATTTTCGTTTGTTTCCAGATAGTTTTTGATTTCTCCTTTAATTTCATCAATGATCCCTTGGTTGTTCAGTAGCATGTTGTTTACTCTCCACATTTTTGTCACTTTCTCAGTTTTTTTTTTTCATGGTTGATTTCCAGTTTCATAGCATTATGGTCTGAAAAGATGCTTGTTATGATTTCAATCTTTTTAAATTTATTGAGGCTTGCCTTGTTTCCCAACATATGGTCCCTCCTTGAGAATGTTCCATGTACACTTGAGAAGAATGTGTAGTCAGCTGTTTTTGGATGGAGTGCTCTGTATATGTCTACTAGGTCCATTTTGTCCAGTTTTTCATTTAAGTCTACTATTTCTTTATTGACTTTTTGTCTGGAAGATCTATCTATTGATGTAAGTGGGGTATTGAGATCCCCTACTATTATTGTGTTGTTGTTAATGTCTCCTTTTAGGTTTGTTAATAGTTGCTTTATGTACATTGGTGCTCATATGTTGGGTGCATATATATTTATAAGTGATATGTCTTCTTGGTGGAGTGTCCCTTTTATCATTCTATATTTCCCTTCTTTGTCTCTCTTAACCTGTTTTATCTTGAAGTCTACTTTGTCTTATATGAGTATGGCAACACCTGCTTTCTTTTGTTTGCCATTAGCTTGGAGTATTGTCTTCCATCCTTTCACTCTGAGCCTGAGCTTGTCTTTAGAGCAGAGATGTGTTTTTTGGAGGCAGCGTATTGTTGGGTCTTGCTTTTTAATCCATCCTGCCACTCTGTATCTTTTGCTTGGAGAGTTCAATCCATTTGCATTTAGGGTAATTATTGATATATGAGGGCTTAATGTTGCTGTTTTGTCACTTATTTTCCAGTTCTTTTGCATTTCCTTTGTTTCTTGTCCCATTTGTTTCGGACTGCCAATTCAGTTTGGTTGTTCTGTGTTACGACTCTTCTAGTTTTCTCTTTGTTTATCATATGTGATTTTGTTTTGATTATTTGTTTAGTGGTTACCTTGAGGTTTGTATAAAAAATCTTGTGTATGAGATAGTCCGTTATCTGATGGCCTCCTATTTCCTTATACTAAGTCAATTCAATCACTTTCCTCTTCCCCTTCTATGTCATTCTTGTTATACCTTATTCTATCTTGTGTTGTGGGTGTGTGTTTTCAGTGATGAGGTTAAATTTATTTTTGGTGAATTCCTTCCTTTGATCTTTGATTTTGGTATTTAAGTGGTTGCTAACCTATTCCGGTAAAGATCTACTATTTTTCTGAGTTTGTCTACCTATTTTTCTCCTTGCTCCAAGCTTTGTATTTCCTTTCTCTTCTTTTTTTCAGGCCTGAGGGCCTTCTTGAGTATTTCTTGTAGTGGGGGTCTCGTGGCCATGAACTCCTTTAGCTTTTGTTTATTTGGGAAAGTTACTATTTCTCCATCATATTTGAAGGTTATTTTTGCTGGATAGAGTATTCTTGGCTGAAATTTTTTGTCTTTCAGTATTTTGAATATATCACTCCAGTCTCTCCTAGTCTGTAAAGTTTCTGTTGAGAAATCCGCTGAGAGCCTGATGGGAGTTCCTTTGTATGTTATTTTTTGTTTTTGTCTAGCTGCCCTTAATATTGTTTCTTTGTCATTGACTTTGGCCAGCCTTACCACTACATGTCGTGGAGTGGGCCTTTGCCTGTTGACGTATTTAGGTGATCTGTTGGCTTCGCTTACTGGTATTTCCTGCTCCTTCCTCAGATTTGGGAAGTTCTCAGCTATTATTTCCTTGAATAGGCTCTCTGTTCCTCTTTCCCTCTCTTCTTCCTCAGGAATACCTATAATTCTTATGTTACATTTCCTAATAGAGTCAGATGTTTCTCAGAGCCTTGCTTCATTTCATTTTAGTCTTAGTTCTCTCTCCTCTTTCATCTGGAGCATATCTGTATTCCTATCCTCTATAATGCTAATTCTTTCCTCCATATTGTCAGCTCTGTTCTTTAAAGATTCCAGATTCTCCTTTATCTCCTCCATTGTGTTCTTCATCTCCATCAGCACTGATTGGTTTTTCTTTATGATTTCAATCTCTTTTGTGAAGAAACTCCTAATCTCATTGAATTGTTTGTCTGTGTTGTCTCGTATTTCACTGAGTTTTTTTATAATAGCTATTTTGAAATCTCTGTTGTTTAGGTTATGGATTTCTGTGTCTTCAGGGCTCCTTTCTGGGTGCTTGTCATTTTCCTTCTGGTCTGGTGATTTCATGTTCCTTTGCATTGTAGTTCCTGTATTGGCTTTATTTTTCCTCATCCTGGAAATATCTGGTTGCACTTTCCACCCGCCGCCACTGTGTGGGGGTAAAGGGCTGTGTAATCTGAGCCCCCTGCGCTCTGCCCCAGCTGTTCGCTGCCAGCCGCCCGTCACTTGGTCTGGTCTGGTCGGCTGAGCTGCAGGGTCCAGCTTGCGGGGAGGGGGGCGGCTCTCTCTTTTGCCCGCTTGGTCCCTGGTGTGGGGGGCTTCTTGCTCGCCCCTCTTATCCACTCTCCTGGGGTGCTCAGATGTTGATGGTACCCTGTAGCAGTTCTGAGTCCTCTGTGTGGGAGTCACCCACTGGCTGAGAGAGCCCGAAGAGCTATGGTTTCCCCACAGAGGGCCGCGCCTCCCCCCTCGCTGGGAGCCGCATGGACCGGGATGGCTGATCTGATGGGGAGGGAAAGGAGTTCTCCTTACCTCTCCCCACTTCCTCCAGGGGCCCAGCACGTTCCACTCTCAGATGTGCGGCAGTGTGGATCTTTCCGATCTTGCTTTTCGCTGTCTAGGATTCCGTTGTTGGTCTGTGACTGTTCCTTTTGTTGTATCTTATTGGGGGAAGAGTTTACAGGAAAGCTCACTCCGCCATGATGCTGACGTCACTCCAAGAACAATATTTTTATATGTTCCAAGTCCAAGTTTGGTGGGATTGGCCTTATAAGTTCTTAGCCCTGTGTTAGAGAAACCCTCTCTGAGTTTGGTTCATGTTGCAGGCTTCTGAATACTCTTGGAGAGGATGTGAATTTAGATAGATCTCCTTATCTTCTATTTCCAGGAACCCTGTCTTCAGAGCTGGCTAGCTTAGTTTTCTCCCTTCCTTCCTTCCTTCCTTCCTTCCTTCCTTCCTTCCTTCCTTCCTTCCTTCGTTCCTCCCTCCCTCCCTCCCTCCCTCTCTCCTTCCCTTTGATGTTAGGGTAATAGCAGTTGATATTAGGGTAACTTACTAATTTGCGTAACATTAAATGGCAGGTTTGTTCAAGTATTAACGTTAACCTGTTGAGACCATGCCTTATTCATGCTTCTTGTCTTTTTATTCCACAGAACCTAGTACAGTGCCTTACACATAGTAGGTGCCTAGTAAGTATCCATTGAATGAATATTGAATAGTAACAATCAACGCTCTTGAGGGTCTAAAATGTGTTGGGAACCCTTTGGAGACATTACCATTTAATTTTCACAGTGGCCCTATGAACCAGATGATATCATCCCCATTTTATAGATGAGAAAACTGAATGGCAGAGAACTTAAGAGATTTGTCCAAGGTCATGCAGTGGCAAGATGTATGAATTTTTAATTACGTTAGTATTGTTCCAAAGCTCACGCATTTTGTGCTATATTTCTGCACCTTAAAATGACTGCCTGTCAGTCTTAACGTAAGTAATGCCTTAGATAATGTAGTGTCTAAAAAAGGTCAAATGGTGCTAGAATAGGGGCTATAGAAAAATCTATATTTAAGAAAGGGTCTGACATGGAGATGAGATCCTTCTTCTCTTACCTAAATCCCATTCTATTAAATTTCTACTCAACTTTCACAAAAAAACTGATGTTTACTAAATACTTATGTGCTAGGCACTGTGATTAGAACTTTATATACATTTAATTCTCACAATTACCCCATGAAGCAGATACTGTTATTTTTTGTATTCTTTAGATGAACAAAGTCTGACACAGAGAGAGTAAGCACCTTGTCCATGGTCACACAGCAGATCCTGTCTTAGATGTAAACCTAGGTCTGTTTGTCTCCAGAGTGAAATCTCTTAACCACTTCATGATACTGTCTTTCACTTTTTCTGCCTTTATAGCCGGAACCAGGAATTCATATTAGTTTGTTTGTGATTGTTGATAATCCCTGCCAGATTGTAAACTCCTTGAAAGTTGGGCACTTTGTCCTTAACTTCTATATTGCCCCACGCTGTTCAGCTAGTGCTCAGTAGGTGCTTATTTAATACTTGTTAGGCAATTCTCAGACTCAGCCAGCTGATCAGTCTCTCTGTAACACTAAGAACCAAGAGAAATGATTGTTCACACCTTCAATGTTATTGTTGGCAACATCACTTCTATGCTATAGCGGACACTTTTTGTGTCCTGTGCCACATTCCCTTGATCTGCCACTAATTTCAGCTGTAGCTGTGCTGGGTACTTCCCATGCAAGATGACCACATCCCGCCTTATGGGCCTTCCACCTCTCTCTGCTCTTCTACCTCAGGGCTTTTTCTGAAGCCCCTAAAGCTCTCTTAATCTACCTTTTGGTGAGCACAGAACTGTGGGGGAGTTAATGCCCCCAGGGACAAACCTCAACCAATGGAAAATAGGATAGATGTCTCAGCCTCTTGTTCTTCAGAGGAAATTCTTAGGTGCGTTCTACATGGTCTCTCAAGACATAGTCCCCAGCTTCACTGAGCACCAGTTGCTCACAGTGGTTATCAGAATCCCTTGTTGTTTTTTCCTACTTCTCTATCTCACTTTCCCCATTCGCTAACTGCTGCTTCCTGGAAGTATCTCCAAAATAAATTCCTTGCACCCTAGCCCTTGTTGGGTATTTTGGTGGGGGAGGGGATGGGAAAAGAAAAAACCCACGTAAGATACATGCCTGTTTGCCAATGGCTTTGTGCCAGAGGCTACATAAAATTTCACACAATATGAATAAACTATGTGGTTGGATTAATTAGAGAAGTCATCTCAGAGGAGATTGAACTTCAAAGGCCTTGAGTAGATAGGTTTAAGATAAGTGGAGACACAGCTTAATTTTCAGAATTGCCTTTTTCCCCTTTAAAAGTTCACAACGTATAATCAATTATACTGATGAAAACGTATAATCTTTCAAAACGATGCAAGAATTAGTCAACGTGCTGAAACCTAAGATGACCACAAATTCAGTTGACTTCCATTCTTAGCTGCATTATCGATTTTGGTGTAAAAAAGACTAACCCACAGTGCACTCCTAAGTCTGTGGTCCATAGCACTTGTAGTTGATAGTCAGTTGATAAGCTTTATGACTCTTTTTTCCCCTTGAGTCTCTGTTAGCGCTTTATTTTTAAAAGACGCCAGATATGATATTCATAATCACTTAGCAGTCACCCCACCAAAAAAAGTCGAGAGAAATACATGACAGATGGTGTCATGAAAATTATATTGAAGAATCTCCCTTATAGTGATGAAAGATGCAGCAGTGAAGTCCTGGCATGCTTATGGGTGGCAGGAAGGATTTATGCCTAATGTGTCTGGGCTCATAATGTATCAACTTGTTTGAAAACTTTTTAATTAGGAGGATCAGCAGGATTTGTGGATGAGTCATGAAGAAAAGACGTTTCACTTTCAGTAAAAGAGGACAAACTAACCATCAGTAGCAATAGCTGCATTTGTTTCAGTGCCTACTGTAAGCGGTACTGTTCTAATGAAGATAAGGCCAAGGGTCTGATCCCTATATGTGCCAAGTCAGGCTGCCTGGTTCCTTGGCCCTGACTGCCCTCCTCACTCCTTAGCAGCTATCACACAAATACATGAGTCTAGTGCAGTATGCCATAAACTACAAATTTAAATCTGATCTTGTCACTTGCCTGATGAAAATCATTCACTGATTTCCCAGTGCATGTAGCATAAAACCCAAACTCCTTCCAACAGACATTAAGGCCCTGTACAGTTTGGCTCCTTCCTCTTAGCTCTATTACCTGATTTTAAGGGACTCTCTCCTTTGCTCCCTGTTTTAGCCAAACTGTCATCTGCTAGGTCCAAGCTCTTGCTGAGCATTTTCGTAATGCTTAGTAAGCTGTATTATTATTTCTTAGTAAGCTGTATTATTATTTTTTAATGAGATAATATTTATGAAAAATTATATCCCAAACTGAAAATACTGTATAATTATCATTATTGATTATATCATTAGCAAGAATCTTAGAAAGCAAGGTCTCTATAAAGCAATAGAATATTTAAAGGACAAAAAAAAATTTCTAAGTGAAGCATTCCTTAACTGGGAATGCTCCTCAGAGAATGAGAAATATTTGTGCATTCACTATAGTGCTCTGTGTTTGTTGATCTACTTAGGCATGGTCAGCCTTTGCAGAGATCCCAAAAAGAACAATCCAGATTTGGTTCATTGGGAATGTATGCTACTTAAAGGTCTCATTCCCAGAGCCCAGCAAGCTGTATTATTTAGTTTATTTATTTGTTTGCTTGCTCACTGCCTGTGTCTTACTTGAAGACAATGTATGTTTCCCCAGAACTAGTACTCCAGAAATATTTGTTGATTGGTTAGTAGACGAAGTAAAATGCACACTCTAAGGTTGGTGGACTAAAATTGTCATCTTTGGTACATAGGATGGAGTTTTAGACCTTCAGGAAGGCTTATGAGTTGGATTTGAAACAATCTAGAGAATTTTTACAGGCTTCAAATCTAAGCCTTTCGAGCATTGGTTGGTGATTCTTGTGTTGGTCCTGGCAAGAAAGCTACCAGCTCCATTTGGAAATTTGTGATGACATGCTTAGGATAGGTCTGCTGTTGGACAGAAATATCTTGACATTAACGAACAGCTCTCTGGTCATTGAGTAGAATTCTGAGATTTCCCTTGGCTCAGAAGTTGGGCCACTTGAAAACCACATATCTTACTCTTGCTCAGTTTTGGAATGCACTACTATTGCTGGAGTTTTTTGTGACTGTGAGATTTGCTGTTTTGAATTGTTTTTTTACCAGGGTAGCACTTAGCACTCTGGATAGCACATTGTAGATGTTCAATAAATATTTAGCGAATGAAAGAAAGATTTACATTTTTTATTATTAACCAATAGGCAGTCTTATGACATTCAAGCCCTGGTTTAGTCCTCTCCAACACTGGATAGCAGTGACCTATGTAACCAGTAGGATGATGTGGAAATGACAGAATGTGACTAGGTCATAATACCTTATGACTTCCCTCTTGCTTGTTGTTGGGTCATTCACTCTGGAGGAAATCAGCTGCCATGATGTGAGGATATTCAGGCAGCCTATGGAGAGGTTAATGTGGTGAGACTGAGGCCTCCTGCCAACATCCATCTACATGAGCCATCTTGGAAATTGATCCTCCAGCCCCAGTCAAGCCTTCAGATGACTACTGCCCAGTCAGCTAAGCTCCTTCCAAATTCCTAATTCACAGAAACTGTGAGATAATAAATGTTTAGTGTTTTAAGCTACTAAGTTTTGAAGTAAATTTGTTATATGACAATAGATAACAAATACACATAGGGATCAAAGCAATGACCCAAACAAAACCTCATTTAAAAAACACGCCTTAATTCTATTGACCCATTTTCCCATTGGTATCTTAGTGACCTTGGTGTATACTAAAAATGGTAATCTGGTGTCTATCATATTATTTGCCAGTGTTTTTCCTAATCTATTTGTCTCTATTTTGGATTTTTCTTTTGGTATTCAGAAGTGTGTTCATTTGATGACAATGTAGTAAGTCCTTTCAGTTTTTTCTTTTCCTTTCTGTTTTTGCAAATTGCTTCTAGTTTCCTTTTCCAAAGCTTTAATAAATATTCAATTAGTTTTTTAATGATTTTATTTATATATATTTAAATCTTTAATATATCTGTAACTTATTCTGGTATGTAGTTAACCACTTTTTGGGTATAACCTAGCCACCTCATTACTGTAAAATCTAGATTTTTCTTTCAGATGGTGCTTTATTGTATATATTGCATGGTAGAACTTAAAAGATTGATAAAGTTATAATAGATTAAATACCCTTGTTTCCTTTATTTTCATGATCTGCTGCTTTGTCCAAAAAGAAATTTACATTAGTCTGTTCTGTATTAAGTCATGCTGATTGCTACTAATATGTTTTTTCTACAAATTCCTTGCCACTTAAGTTTTAGATGGTTCTATTTTAGATTTTCTGTAAGCAGAAAAGTCCACAGGTCTGCAACTTCATATATCTTAGCTTATTCAGAAACTTTTAACCCACTTTCTGGCATGTAGAATATCACCTTGACCTTCTCTCTTCCTTTGGGTTTGCGTTTGATCTATTAGCCTGAACTTGCAGAAATGTCAACAGTCAATTTTCTTTTAATTAATATCCTTATCAGAGCTGACAGTCTATCGCCCTCATTTATAAGTCTATTAGTAAATTCCCCAGCAGTGTTCTTAGGAAGAAAAAATACCCACCAATTCTTTTTTTTTTTTTTTTAATTTTATTTATTTATTTTTTTTCCCCCAAAGCCCCAGTAGATAGTTGTATGTCACAGCTGCACATCCTTCCAGTTGCTGTATGTGGGACGTGGCCCCAGCATGGCCGGAGAAGCAGTGCGTCGGCGCACGCCCGGGATCCGAACCCGGGCTGCCAGCAGCGGAGCGCATGCACCCAACCGCTAAGCCACGGGGCCGGCCCCCCCACCAATTCTATTGATACTTTCCTTGAAGTTTCATTTAAGTTCAAAATAAAGTATCCATTTTATTTTATTTTAGTAGAAATTTTAGTTGTGACGAAGTCATCTTATAATTTCTGTGCTTGGAACTTGACCTAGGAGTTCAGGAAGTCAGGTGTCTGCATTTTGAATTGCTTCCAAGCAGCTACATCTGATCACAGCCTGGGTGGCTGCTGTTCTGGCATCTCATCTGTACTGTGTAAAACTGGTTTGGCAACCATTGGTGGCTCTGACGTGGAGATTGCTGACAAATCCTATCATTTGTTTTCCCTAAAGCCAAGCCTTTCTTTTAAACATGGTGAAGCTATATTTTTTCCTCTTTCTGCTGGAAGATTTTCAACTTGAAAAAAGTCACCGTGGTGCTGTTGTATTCCATTCCTGTGTTTATTAGCAGAGTTTCCTAGTCACTGAACAACATCAGCTAGTGTTTTAATAATGCCTTTGAGTTGTGGGGAGAGTAGTTCAAATGATTCATATACTTTTTCCTCCTATTAACACCTAGCATATCTTGTACCTTAATGGTTAAAGCAATGTTCTACGCCCTGTCTCATATCTCACAACTACCCTGTAACATTCATTCTCATGCTTAAAACTTTTCAGTAGCCATTTTCATTGGCCTTCTTTTAGATCTTCAAACCGGCTGTGCTTTCTGCTACCACAGGGCCTTTGAACATGGTGCTTCTTTCTCCTGGAATGTACTTCCTCTTTGCTCCTCTCTCCTTTCAACAAGTTAATGATTACTCATCCATCAAATCCAAGTTGAAGCATCACTTGCTCAAGACTAGGTCAAGGTACTTTTATTAATATACTCTGAAAAAATCTTCATTTGTCTTCCAATTCTCATTCATTTACTTATCTGATTATTTAACATTTGACTCTCCTAGACCATGAGAACAAGGACTAACTGGGTCTGGTTTGGCTCAACATTTTATCCTCTTCATCTAGTACCACGCCTGGCACATGTAGGCACTCAAATATTTGTTGAATGAATGAATGAATAGTTCCTAAATTATACATATAGAGAATGAGGCCTAGAAAGCTTAAAGCCTGACCAAAGTCCTACAGCAAGTAAGTCGCAGAGGTAGAGCTTGAACCTACGTCTTTCATTTCCTAGTTTTGTGATCTTTCTATTAAACACAGCTGCTCTATGCTTCTATGTTGACCCTTTTTAATTTCTCTTCCCTCTTAAAGTAGTTATTTGTTTTGTTCCTTGCAGGTGTCTAGGATAATTCAGATCCACACCTTGGGTGTGACTGCAGCCTCAAAGTAGATGATAGGTGTACCTCAGTGTACCTGTGTATGAGAGTGGGAAAAGGGAGATGGAAGTCATCCTTCTTCAAGAGTCTTTCCCTTTTAATGTGTCACAGTTTCAGAGAAATAAACTGGGCTGTGGGAGGTTTTACAAAGAGACTCATCAGGTGAGGCCTGTGGGGGAAGGTTGAAACACTGCTTAAACTGTGTCAGTGTATGTTTAGCCTGAAGCCGTCAGGTCTGAAGAGTATTGCACTCAGTTCAGATATGATTAAATGTTTATAGTCCTGAATCTTCTACTCATGAACTGTGAGATTTTGTGCAGGTCCCTTTACCTCTCTGACTTCAATTTTATGTCTAAAAAATGGTGAGTATGTGCGCGCATGTGTGTGTGTGTGTGTGTTGGGGTTGGGGAATGATTATAGAATTATTGGCAGAAATTCTGACTGCAAGTCTCTAAAAAAGACTTGTTCCCTTTTCCCTCACATTCTTTGCTTAGTGAGCAAGAACGTCCTGTGACTTGGGGATCTAGGACAGAAACTTGTTCCACTGTGTAACCCAGCTCTTCCTCGAGTTTCGAGGGACCTGTCCCCCCATCTTTGGATTACAGCAGTTTTGTAGAGCTCATTCTAGGCCATTTCTAATAAGTGAGGATTGAATCCCGGTATGTTTATTTTCAGTTAGAATAATGAAATGTTAGTACCGGCAGGGACTTTGGGAGTCAGTAAATATAGCCTCTTATTTTATATATAAGGAAAGCTGAGGTTTGAAGAGGGAAAATGGAGAGCTAGGACTCATAACTAAAGACTTGGGACTTTACGTCCAGTATTCTTTTCCCTATACCAAGTGGCTTGTTTTATACCACACTAGTATTTTCAGCCTACTTAAAAAGATCTTAAAATTGTTTCTGATATCAGTAATATTCAAATCTGGAAAACTTAATGAAGGATTGGAGTCTCCTTTTCTATCTTCCTTTTCTGATAGAAATATCATTTCTCTGATTATAAAAACAGTATATGCTCATTATAACTAAATTCAATCCATTCAGAAGTGCACAAAGTAGAAAATGAAGGATCCTCCACAATCCCAATCCCATAGAGACAATCACTGTTAACTTGTTAACTTGGTTCACGAGTTTTAGGCTTTTCTCTCTTTCAAACTCTCTCTCCGTATATATAATTTTATATATATATATCTCATTAGCTGTGATATATATTGCATATATGTGCATATATATATAGCTGTGCATATCACAGATAATGATATATATGTAGCACATATATATGCTATATATATCTATCTTGTGTACATAGATCTTGCATATATTGCTTGCATATATATACAAATTTATATATATATTTAAGTATATACAAATTTAAAAATTAGATCATATTGTACATACTATTTGCATCCTATTTCTTAGCAATATTTAAGGGACACATGGACATCTTTTCTTGTCAGTACTTCTAATGTATTCCTTTTATTGGCTGGCTGGTAGTTCATTGTGTGACTATACTTTACTTAAACAGTCCTCTCCTGATGGATGTTTATGTTGTTTCCAGTCTTGCACTATTTTAGGCAACGCCTCAGTGAACATCCTTCTGCTTGCATCTTTGCATGTTTATCTGTTTCTTTATGATAAATTTCTAGAAACCACACTTCAAGTTTGTCATAGTATTTAGGCACAAAATTCTATAAGTAGAGAATATAGTTAGCCAATTCCTGTGGTGGGAAAGCAAGGAGATTTCAGACTGAGGGTGATTTTATAAACAAGGCCATGAAACACATGAACCTTTCCTGGCCAAGCTTTGTAGTTCTTTAATCACAGTTTTGCAGGATCAGCTCAGTGCACCAAATTCCAGTTCAATGAATCTCACAAGTCCTTTCTAGTTGCTCTGTAAATAGTTGCTTCACTTGGCTGAAGTTCACTGTAAATGGACCTAATCAAGTTAAAGACACCTAGAGTTTAGGTTATTCCTCCAGCCCACAGTAGTTATTTTCCCTTCAGCCTTTTTATGAGACTATCAGGTATTGGGAGAGACTACCAATTATGTGTCAAAGAGTGAGGCAAAGAGGAAAAATATTACTTTCCTGCTGAGAAATTCTGGTTTGTGAGAAAATAAGGTGATGATGTCTCTGAGCTGGCTTCCTGCCCAGGGGGACCACCAGGAAGGGAAGAGCACACATGGCTTGGGTTTTCTATTCCCTTTTTGCTTGGACTTCCTCTTTCTGTGATCACCTATGGTATAGCCAGTGGTTTTGGAAGGCATTTAGTAGCTTCCCCACATTCCAAGCCCTAACTCAACTGATGTGGTCCATGTTTAAATTGGAGAATGAGTTCTTCTTCAGTTTGAATCCAGAGATTCTGGGGATTTGTGAAGGAGGAGAGCCATCAGAAGTCATCTGGTATGGTAATCTCTTGCCTTTGGAATTTCTCTGGCAACACCTCTGTAAGGTCATCATCTTTGAGTGGCTCCTGTTGGTCTTCAGAACAAAGCTTATATTCCTAGCCTAGTGGTTAAAACTCTAGACGACCTCTCCAACCATGTTTCCTAGCTCCCCTAAACACATCCTGTATTCTAGTCAGTCCTCAACTTCTCCTCTCCGTCTTGGTTTATGCCATTTTCTCTGCCTGTCAATGCTGTTCATTTGGCTTAAATGCTGTCACTTCCACAATATGTTCCTTTCTGAACTATTGTGCCATTTTAACTGTACTTTTTTTGTGACACTAATAATTTTCTATTCTATATTGGAATTTTCTATGTATCTATCTTATATCTCCTACCAGAACCTAAACTCTTTGAGAGCAAGATTGATATGACTATGAGCGTTCTTTGTATTCCTCCAATACCCAGGACATTGCCTAATACTCAATAAGTATTTATTTGGGAGGCAGATGGACAGACTAATCCAGTCTTCACCTGAATAGCCCTGTGCCATCAAGACTAGAAGAGGAAACACATTCCAATTTAGGGACAGCTTTAATTATTAGGCCATCTGAATCTCATTATCAGAAAACAGTACTGCATCCAGGGTACCTGAATATTTGAGTACAATACCTAGAATCACCCACTTCTACTCACTTTGTTCTTAATTTCTCACCTGCAGAACTAGTCCTGTTGGACCAATGGGAGAATTGCGGGAAACTCAGCCTTCCAAAGACAGTGAAAACATTTGCCTAGCTCCTACTCAGATGAATTTCCTGATAGGTTAACAAGGCAAAGTAATTCTCTGGTTTTGTAGTTTTGTGCTAAAAACCAGTTTCATGGTACTTAAGTTATCTATTTTTAAAAGCACTGTAACAAACCCAGTAGTGCCTCCATAACATCATTCTTTTATAATCTTTAATTTGGGAGCAAGTTAGCTAAGTGTATAGCTGACAATTAACCAACTATATGTAACAAGTGTTTCCTGACCATCATTGAGGACTTGTATGCACCTATTAGTCTCTTTCCATGAGTTGACTTGGTCAGGGACACTGTGTGAGGCTGTGCAGAGTGTATACTGCCCAGCTCAGGGATGGGCCATGATGTGAACATGGGAATGCTGCCTCTGGAGCAGTGCATTGTACAGTACTGATGGCTGCAAAGATCTGATGGTGGGGGACATTCATTTCCAATTTGAAAACTCTGGACCCCTCCTGTATTAATTTTTCTGGGGCTGCTGTAACAAAGTACCACAGACTGGGTGGTTTAAACAACAAAAATGTATTGTCTCACAATTCCGGAGGCTGGGAGTCCAAGATCAAGGTGTCTTCAGGGTTGGTTCCTTCTGAGAGCAGTGAGAAAAGGATCTGTTCCAGGCCTCTCTATTTGGCTTATAGATGACCATTTCCCTGAGTCCCTGCACATTGCTTTCCCTCTTTGCATGTCTGTTTCTGTGTCCAAATTTCTCCTTTTTATAAGCTCACTAGTCATATTGGATTAGGACCCACCCTAATAACTTCATTTTAACTTGATTACTTCTGTCTCCCAGTAAGATCACTTTCTGAGATAATGAGGGTTAGGACTTCAGCATATCTTTTTTGGGGAGGTGGGGGCAAAATTCAGCCCATAATAGCTCCTAACAGGTGAAAAATAAATCTAGACCTTCTTCGTGGGAAAGAGCCTGGGTTCAGAACCAGGAAGAGCTCAGTCTGAATCCCAGCTCTGCTAATTCTAGCTGTGTCCAGATCAAAGAAGAATCTGTGGGCCTGTGTCCCAAGCTACCTTTGATAGCAGTTTGAACTGGACTGGAATTAAGGGCTGGGCTACAGACAAGAAAGGATAATGAGGTGTTAATCAGGAAACCGAGGCAGAATTCCTGTTTTTGTGCTAGGCCAGACATTACTCCAGATTCTCCTGATAATGGGCCTATGACAGCAAGGCTAATATTCAACCCAATCCACTGCAGGAAATATGTGTGTGTTGGAGGGGACCAGGCAGAGGGTGGTCTAGATCATTTCAAAAACTGGGCAAGATGGAACATCTTGATGAAGAAGCTGCCAGCTCTGAAGGATTAGGGTGGACAGAGAACTACACATCCATGTACTCCTTTGCAATGGTTCTGTGAGACTCAAAGACAGCACAGCCCACCATTGCTTCTGCCACAGCTGCAAGACATCCTCCTGTAGCCCTGCTCAGCCTTCCAGGCATCCTACTCCTGTCGGTCTTAACAAAGGTGTCCTAGGAGCCTGGTAGCCTTGAGGATACCTGTGCTGGCTTCTGTGCAGAAATGGCTGCAGCCTTTACCATGGGACCTCAAAATGCTCAGAAATAGAAATATAATATATAAACATATTTTAAAAATATATAAAATATTTATATATAAATATAAATAATATATATTTATATAAGATGCATAAATGTATTTATTGTATATTTGTATGCAAATATATTTAAAATATATAAACATGTAATGTATATTTATCAATATATAAATATATACGTACTTATTAATATACAATATATATTTAAAATATGTACATTTAAAAAATTTCTCTCTACTTGGGGCTGGCCCGGTGGCGCAAGCGGTTAAGTGCACGTGCTCTGCTGCGGCGGCCTGGGGTTCACCGGTTCGGAACCCCGGGCACTCAACGGATCCCGGGCGCGCACCAATGCACCGCTTGTTAAGCCATGCTGTGGTGGCGTCCCATATAAAGTAGAGGAAGGTGGGCATGGATGTTAGCCCAAGGCCAGTCTTCCTCAGCAAAAAAGAGGAGGATGGGCATTGGATGTTAGCTCAGGGCTGGTCCTCCTCACACACACACACAAAAAAATTCTCTCTACATAAAATATATATATTATATATGTCTCTCTACATATTTCTATATCTCTATATCTATCTCTCTACAGATATAGAGAGAGGCATTTGGAATATATGTATATATAGTATGTATGTATATTTTGTATTATATATCTGTATGTATTTTTTTAACTAATTTACTCCGGACACTCATGTGATCTGAGAGAGAGGAGAGATATCAGAAGTCATGGAGTAAATTTATATAAAAATATGTATATTTTAACCTTCCTTTTCTATTTCAGCAACCTCCAAATGGTTATCAAGAAGAGTTATTCCTCTTGGTAAGTATTATCAATAGAGGAAGTATTGTGAGAACCAGGGCAAATAGCCAGAATGTACACACACATCAGCCCTGGGGGAAAACTTACCAAGGCGTGAAGCAGCAGATGTGTGGTTTTTTCTCTGTTCATCAGATTCTGGGGCAGCACACAGCAATCCAGCATGGCTAGAAGTCAAAATCTGGGAGAGAGATTTCCATCCTTGGACTTGGGGCTTTTAACTGAATTATTAGGGAAGCATCAGTTCCTCCTTGCTGCAGTCAGGGGCCAGCCAGGATAAAACAGTATTATAAGTTGGCTCCAGCTGCATGCTGCTAACTCAGCATTTACGGTTGGGGGTAGCACCAGCCCCTCCCCTGGACTGATTAGCAGGCTAGAGTCCAAGCCTTTGGTTGCAGCTGTATGACCTAGCAAGCTATTGGCAGGATTTGCAACACCAGTTTTCAGGCTGGGAAAGCTGGCGTGATTGGGGGCCTGGGGTCAAAGACTTGCCAGGATTAATTGCCTTCAGCAATAGGCCATTGCCGAGTTTCCATGGAACTTTGCAGAAAGCTATTTTCTGGGAGGTCTGCCTTCCGGGGACAAGTCTTGGGCATGTTAACCCTTCCCTCTCAAGGGAAATGGTAGAAGTACAGAAAGAGGGATCTGTAGGCAGCCGAGGAGTTGGTCTTTGAATAAAGATTCAACACATTGGCCCTCCTGTCCCACCCCTCCCGTCTTATGTACCACAGAGTCAAGGTTTGAATGTAGATGTTTTTATCCCAAATCCACGGTTCTTTGCAACATCCTTCAACTTCTTCATCTGTTTTTATCAGGAATGGTTGTGGAGTCTGTGGAAGTTGAGTATAGTGCGTATGAAGGGATTCTTCTTTTTGGCAGTAGCACCTGTGCCCAAATAATCCCAAAAGAAAGATAAGATTTACTCCAGGATCAAGAAGTTACCCTCCCCTCTCTGTTGGTTGTGAGAGAATCTTGAAAACATATGAGCACTTTATTCATTTTCTCCATATTAGGACTTCAATTTTATCACCTCTTTCAGTTCTTTCTTTGGGAAGAATAAATTCTTGTTTTAAATTATGAATTAAAAATTATATATGTTTCAGGCCACACATCTTGTGGATTTCTAGCTTTACTGCCCTTGTTTGGTGTTTTGCTTCCTGCCAGGCCTGGATAGTCACTCACAATTCTGCCAAACTATTTGCTGCAAATGAAAATAACTGCACTTGTCAGCTTGGAGTAGAGAGTTACAAAACTGAATCCAAATTAAATTGCACATTAGATGCCATTCCTGAAATTGAAATATTTATATGTCTTTTAAATGTGTGGAATTGTGCGGGAAGGTGTCCAAAGCGGTGTTCTTGGATGAAACACAATATTTTTGACCCATAAGGTGTGAAGAATCTCTCAGAACCTCTGTGATTGCACTGAGGCCAATTTATACTATTTTCACTCAGACCACAGACTTATGGGGGCAAAACTACTTTGGGAATACAGTCTAAGAAAAACCACCTTTGATTACACTATTCCTTTTGCTTTGAATTTCTTTTCCTATAATCTTTGCCTATTAAAATCTTACTATTACTATTCTTACCATGTCTGCTACTAAAAATTAAATAATTAGTAGCTAGTAAGCACTTATTATGGGCTAGGCATGGTGCCAAGAGATCTGCATGCACACTCTCTTTCATTTATTGGTTTGTTTTTCATATCCTACTCTGTGCTTGCACTATTCTAGGTGTACCAGCAAACAAGAAAGATGTGGTATCAGTGTTCATGGTGCTTACATTCTGGTAGAGAGGATAATAAAATGTAAATAAACAACAAGGTGATGTCAGAGAACAGTAGGTGTCATGAAGAATATAAAATACGGTAATGTGATAGAGAGTGACTGGGAATGGGGAAGCAACTTTTAGAATGACCCCAGAAGGCCTTTCTGAAGAGACAAGGTAGAGCCAGCTATGTGAAGCTATGGCACAGAGAAAATTTCAAGGCCGAAGGCCTGAGGCAGGAGTGACCTTATAACAACCTCATGGAGTCAGTAGGTCTGTCTGTGTGACCTCGTCAAGGAACTTAACCTCTCTGAGCCCCAGTTTCTTTATCTTGCAAAGACAGATTCGTTAGCTCATTCATAACATTTTTCTTGAGCACTTACTATGTGTCAGGTACTGTTTAGACTCTGAGGATATATTGCTGCCCTCATGGAGCTCACGTTCTAGTGGAGGGATGGGGAGACAGACAATAAACAAGTAAATATAAAGAAGGTTAGGTAACTGGTACGTGCCTTGGAGAAAATAAAGCAGAGTAAGGAGACAGAGTGTGAAGGTGTGAGGTGGGTTATTAGGGGAGTCAGGGAGAGCCTCTTGTGGAAGTAACATTTGAGTAGAGAACAGAATGAAGAGAGGAAGAGAAGCAGACCACGTGGCTGTCTAGAAATGGGGTGGGGAGCAATTCCAGAGGATAGAATGGCAAGTACCAAAGGCTATAAGGTTGAAGGGAACTTGCTGTGTTCAAGGCACAGAAAAGGGATCCGTGTGGTAGGACGTATGGCCAGAGAGGAAGGAGGGAAACAGATCATGGAGGACCAGGTCATTCTAAGTGTGATGAAAAGCCACTGGAGGGTTTGGAGCAGGGATATGATAGCAGTAAAGTTACCTACAACTGGGTGTTGGGAGAATAAAGAGATAAGGTGATACGTAGCCTAGCACAGTGCGTGGCACACAGTAAGTGTTCAAAGACCTCTTGTTTTCTTCTTTCCTTCCTTCCTCCCCTCCTTTCTCCCTCCCTCCCCCCATCTCTCCCTCCTTCCCTTCCTTCCTCCCTCCTTTGTACATCTGTACTGTTTAAATACATCTCAGAATAAGATGCCTTAACTTGCTGTTATCTTTTTCCTTGTCACCTTCACGCTAAACTATAAGTTCCTTGAGAACAAGAAAGGCATCTCTTATTTCTTTGTAATGGCGACATCACCCCAGTGCCTCACAAATTGTTAGAATGCAACAAAATTTATTGAACTGGCATTCAAAAATTCTGTTCCATGGGGATGGCAATGATGCCTGAGAGTTAAGACATATGTTTGGACTGGCAACACCTCCTTATTTGCACTAGAGAGTCCTGAGTTTGGTCACAGCAAATACACTAGGAAGGCTGCAGCAGTGTTGTGGTTCACATAACAACTTCCTGGCTTGCCAGTAGCTTGAAGCCAGGTGCTAATTCCAGTGGGACTTGGGCAAGTCACTTAATCTCTCTGAAGCTCAGTTTTCTCATCTGTACAACTGAGATAATAATCCATAGGATCATTGGGGGATTGAATGAGATCATGTATATAAAGCTCTAAGCACAGTGGACAGCTCTGAGTGATCAATAAATACTGTCTTGTACTGAAGGTGCTGTCCTGATTTCCTGCCCTTCTCCCAAAACAATCAGACCAGCTCCAAGAGTCAGTCTGGCAGCTATGGAGAAAGAGGAGGAGCCTGGCCTTTGCTGGAGTGGGACATTCTACCTTCTTCATTATAATTATAACAATGAGCCTGGTGCTGGGCAGAAAGTCAAGAAATTTAGCGCTGGCTCCTCCCGTTCGACCTCGCCTACCTATTTGTGCCAGATGTACTTTAGCTCTTTGAGAGCGAAGAACTTGTTTTATTTACCTTGATGGCAGAGAGGATAATGACTTGCCTAAGGTCACACATCTAACAGGTGACAGAGCTACACTTTGAATAAAGGTCTGGCTCATTCTGGAGCTCATGGAAACGGAAGAAAGCATGCTCTCCTAAAAGGCAGGAAAGGTGATCTGGGCACTCTACCACATATCTTGTCACCTTGGGAAAATGCATTTATCCTCTCTTAGGAGGAGGAACCCGCATCTTCCTGATTCTCAGTCCAATGCCCTTCCTCTTGACCTTCTTTGGTTTCGTTTTCTACATGGACCAGTTGAAGATATTGGAGTAGTCTCTGACTGTCCTAAGCGATGATGCACATGCCCTAGGCCCTTATAGCTGTCCGGTGACCTTTCTGCTGAGAGATCTGTATGCTTATTTGGAGGTACCAATTTCCACCAATATTTGATAAAGTCACTTAACATTGCAAAGTGGTCAATAGAGTCGTTTTGTGTGTTTAGTTCAGCAGGGGAGATAACCTTACATTTCAAAATCCTTTGCTCTTGTTCTGAGTCCTTCTCTATACACCCTTCCCCCAGCCTTGCCTTTTTTCTTTCGTCAGCTAATGTCTGCTCTTAGTCCCATCTGTTCTTACTTTTGTTCATTTTATCTCCAGTGGGGACCTGGAAGGTGGGAAAACACACATCTGAAATACAGATTTGTTGTCTGGAAGAGATCAGAGGATTCTTTATTTCTTTTCTGTTATTCCTTAACAGCATGATCAAATCTTAGTTCTTTGCTGATTACTCTTCCAGGCTGCCAATTAAAAAGTTGGATAATGAGTATTTAGTGTTCTGGTGATTAAGACCTCCCCTGCCTCACAGGTCAGTGCCATCTGAATTAATTGGCACCTTCTCAGTTGGGGTTCAATTCTCATATGTCTTATCCTACCAAGAATGGCATTCAAAGAGCTCTATAATCCATCTTTTTGCAGTTTTCCCAGCCCTTCCCCCATCTACCTTCACCACTCATCTCTAGATTGAGTGATTTACCTTCTTCCACCCTCTTGCTATGTGATTTGCATCCCTGCAACCATGTTCCTTGTTTCCTTCTGCCTGGAATAGTGTACTTACGAATGTAGACTCAAGAAACAGTCTGCATTGAAATCATTGCTACCAGCTCTGCAATACTAGTTGTTTAACCTCAGCTTTCTCACCTATAAAAGGAGGTTATAATAGCTTACTCACTTCATTGGATAGTTGTGAAGATGAAATAAGAATAGTGAGTATAAAGGGTTTGGCAGAGTACCTGGTCCATAGTAAATACTCATTAAGTATTAGCCACTGTAATTTTCCACTTATAGCTATTCAAATCTCATTGCTTATTCAGGGCCCCCACTCAAAATACACTTCCACTTCCTACATAAGAAGGCTTTTTTGACCATCTTCCAGGCCAAGATGACCTCTTCCTTCCAGTATCCTTATTTTGTGACTTGTATAGAATTATTTGGTTGGTCTGAGTTTATGTTCAAAGTCTGCAACTACAGATGAAATGCTCTTGGGGGCAGAAACCTAAGCCTCTAGCACAGAGCCAAGGCACATCTCTATAGAAGGGAATTGTAATTTTCTGCCCCTGTGTTAGGTAAATTTCATTTTTTTATGTTGCCTTAGATTCTTGAGTGTTCTATGATTTAATGAGTGGTCCACTCATTTCTCGCTAAGTCAAGACACTGGTGTCCTGGGTATGTTGCTTTTAAGAATGTAATCATTTCAGGCTACTAAGGCTGCCACACAGACTTTGGTTTAAACCAAGAACTGGGCTGTTTGGTGAGCAGTGGTATGGCCTGTTTTAGACCACCGAGGTCATTTACCTTTATGCTAAAATATAGGATGCTCTGAAAGAACCTTTAGGGTAAGTCACAGTCTCATCTATGTGCATCTGCAGGTAAGGTTTATAAAGATAAGTCTGGTTCCTGATTTTCAGTCGCAGTATTATCAGATTTGTTTTTTAAACTGCAAGAAATTTCACATATATTTTGCCTCACAAATACCTACAATTAGGTCAGAATTCAGAAAAGTGGGCTTCTATTTGCATAGAATGACATTAATTCTGCATTCTCTCCTAACAAGGTTGAAAGAGAGGATTAATCATTTATTCATGCAAAACCAACTCACATGAATCATTTATTTATCTTGTTCTGGTAATTTTGCAGAGCTCATTTTTACATGCCTCAGGTTGCAGATAAAGAGAAAACTCAGAAGGTGATTTACCCTCTGCAATAAAGACATAATGGCCATGTAAACAGGATGTTTCCTAAAAGAAATCAATAGGTAACCATGGAAATGACTCTAATAGAATGGGAAATTCTATTTCCTTACGAACAAATCATCAAAAAGATCAATTGTAAGATGAAAGGGCTTTGTCTCTGCTGGTACCTTTCACAAAGACTCTCCGTCTGTGTAAAGGAGAAAACATGCACATCTGTGCCAGTAAAGAATTATCTTGAGATACATGTTGAGAATGAACATTTTGTACTTTCTGAAGTTTGGGCTGAAATTTCTTGAGCACTGTTCTTGGAGGTCTAGCTAAGAAACTTGCATCTAATGGCAAGAAGAATGTTCCAGAGTGCAAGGTGCTTGAATTTTAGACCCAGCCTAATTTCAAGCAGTGATAAGATCTTTGACAAGTAATTTCATCTCATTGGGCCTCGACTTCTTCATCTGTAAAATGAGTGGATGGGACTAGCCCAGGGCTGGCAGGGATGATGTCTGTGTACTATCATCTCACTTTCCCTTCTTTGGAAGACCTT
The DNA here is from genome assembly GCF_057802395.1 of Ceratotherium simum simum. Taxonomy (NCBI): domain Eukaryota; kingdom Metazoa; phylum Chordata; class Mammalia; order Perissodactyla; family Rhinocerotidae; genus Ceratotherium; species Ceratotherium simum. The sequence continues at coordinate 77,375,482 of NC_141904.1, read as the reverse complement.
ACTGATCAATTATGGCATTCTTTCTCACTGAGCCTAGACAGTCTCAGAATCTTTATTAACACATTTTTCTAGGCAGCTGCTTCCTGTGGATCAGAGTTGTCATGTGTGAGACATCCATTTGCCTCTCTGTGACCTTTAAGGCTCATTTAATCCTGACTTATAAGACTTGGCAAACTAGCTATAAGTACTGAATGCCTGTTCACATCCTTTCAGCTAAACTTGTGTACAGAATCCAAATAACAACAATAACAATTAGAAATTGTAATTCTATTATCTGTATTAAGCCAAAGGAATTGTTTGATCTCATTAGTGAGTCAAAATATTTATTTCAATGAAAAAGTTACTGTTGAGCCACTTATCAATAAAAGTGAAATGATGTTTATAGCACTTTGTGGCTGTCCGTTTTTACAGTCAGCACAGAGACAACTTAAATACCAAATCTGTTTGCTATTTGCATGCCTATCTCTTTGTCAACAATAGAGGGCAGCACAGTTATTTTCAAGTGTCTTCTTGGGGAGCCATTTGTGCTTGCACACGGACATTGTACACAGTGGGTCCAAAGATGTGGGCTGTGGCGGGTTGCAATGGAAGAGTATATTCACATGTCGAAAGAGCCAACCTAATCAAATCTTCCAGACAGTGGTGTTGAATTTTCATCTTTAGACTTTCAGAAATTGCCATTACCCTCTTTGTATATATGTTTTAGAATTTCATATTGATTCTTTTTATTTTAGTCTTTCTGTTGTTTTTTTCCTCCTCTTGTTACGTGTCTCACCTGAGAGGCAGTGCTATATAAGCAAAAAGAGCACAGCTTTTGGCTTCTGAAGGTATATCCTTGCATTCCGGCTCTCTCTGGCTAGATCTGTGACTTTGAGCTAGTCAGCCCCTCAGAGCCTCAGGAGTCTCCATTGTTAAGCAGAGACAGAAATATGCAATCTTCCCTACCATCTCACAGGGTTGTTGTGAATATCAAATAAAATTAATACATGTGAAAGCATTATTAAATATAGGTTTTAAAAATAATTATCAATCTCTCATATGCTATAATTGTTAATAAGAATCTTGCTTTTAATCCAAATGAATTACAAAAATAATTTTTAGAGTTTCTTCTTGAATTAAAGGATGGTATCTATAAATAAGTAGTCTTGGCTGCAAGGCATACTGGAACATCCTTGGTATGGAGGGTGTCCTGTCAGGAACAGGACTGTAGGAACTTGTGAGGCTATAAGGGCTGAGCCCTGAAAGGGTGTGTCAAGGATCCACAGAGTTTATTGTGGATGTTCACTTTATCCTGCATAAAGGCTATTTGATAATGCCTGCTGTACTCTCAAAGATAATATAATTCATAGATATTAAAATCTATCAACATATATAATTTCACGCAGAAAACAAATCAATACGATGCCTTAATATAAAAGACTAGCAAATGTAAAGTAATTAAAAATAACATAATATGCATTTCAATATGTAAGTGCATGAACCTGGCTACACTAAAAGACGTAATGAAGCAGTCATTTGCTTGTACCTAAATGGAGGATGAAAACCACAAATGTAGACTGATGCAGGAACTTTGTACTTGTGACTCAAGTACCAAGATAGTCATTGCATTATTGGTGAAGTGATTTTCACAATAATGAACAATTCTTGGTAAATTTCCCAACTAGATAGTACAGTCTACCCTTGATTTACAGGTTAGGGACTATTCTGGAAAATTTGTTAGATATTAGAACTTGCTGTGAAAAATACTTTGAGATTATATGTAAAACAAAGTTAGCATCTAGACTCAGATAATATCAAAGAGGGTTCTCCCCTACATGAATGTTCAGAGAGACACAGTACTACTGATCCTTGTGTGGGGCTGTCCAGTGCATCGTGGGATGTCTATTTTCACTGGTCTTCACACTCTAAATGCCAGTAAAAGTGGGGCAATGATGTGGAAGGAGGCAGCTTCTATTGTGACAACCAAACATACCATCAGCAATTTCCAGACACCCCACTGGAGGCAGAACTATTCCAACTGAGAATCAATGGTCTAAGTAAAGAGTCTATATAGCAGCTTGGGCATGTCAAGAGTAAAAGGTAGCCCAGCCACTGAGTAGATGTACAGGGGATGGAAGACAGCCCTAGAGTGTTCAGGTGACAATAATACGGCAGAGTATTAGTGCCCCAACCTAGCAGGCTATGGTTCCAATGAGAGCTCTAGTAGAGAACAGGAAACCCAGACAGAGGTCCAGTTGAGTGGATTAGACTGGTAGGGTGGAGTGGGGTTGAGGGGAAGGCTGCAGCTCAACAGACATGGAGCTGCCCTGGGCTCCTAGCCCAGTGAAGCCCAGGGTAATGGCAGCACGACAAATTCCAGACTCCCACCTGCTTGTGGGGCTAAGCCTAGTGATCTTGGTCAGCCTTGGTCCAGATTTACTCAGGCACCTCATAGGGCTGTGGTCACAGACCTAAGGCATTGTGGAGACTTCCCCTGAAAACTTCTAGAGAAGGCAGGGAGTGAAAAGTATAGAACTGGAAATATTGGAAGAAAGTTACAGAAAAACAGGTATTGGCTCAGTATTTGGAAGTATTTCAGATGGAATGGATGCTTTGTAAAATAGTGACCTACTGCATAATAATCTCTTACATTTACGAAGTGATTTCATGTTTACTATCAAGTTTCATGTACATGATCTTAGATCACTCATGCCTTCTCTTGCTCAGTAGTCTAATATTGTCCTAGGTCATTTGTTATTAGCCATCTTGTGAGTTCATTCATACTGAGGTAGTAGAATCTTCACATATTATCTTCAAGAGGCATTGCTGTTTAGAAGGATAGACCAGTGTTTATCTTAGTAGAGTGAATTGGTTTTCCATACCGACTGTGTTTCAGAATTAGCTGGAGAGACTTTTTAAAAATACATAGATACCCAGGGCCGCCCTTAGGCTATTTAGATTCAGAAGATTTGATTATGGGATATATATATAAAATATATATATATTTTTTTGTGAGGAAGATTGGCCCTGAGCTAACATCTGTTGCCAATCTTCCTGTTTTTGCTTGAGGAAGATTGTCCATGAGTTAACATCTTTGCCAATCTTCCTCTGTTTTGTATGTGGGATGCCACCACAGCATGGCCTGGTGAGTGATATGTTAGATCTGCGCCCAGATCCAAACCCACGAACCCTGGGCTGCCGAAGCAGAGTGCATGAACTTAACCACTAGGCCACCCAGCCAGCCCCTAGGATATATATGTTTTTAAAAGTCCCACAAGTAATCCTTTCTGCAATAAAGGCTAAGAACAACTTTCTTAATGAATAGATTCTTTCTTACATATTAGAATATAAGCATCTTCAGCCAGGGATTCAGTTAACATATTCCATAACACTTACCTCAGTGCCAGCTACAAAGTTCTCAATAAATATTTGTTGAATGTTTGGTTAACGTAAAATTTCAGGCACTGTGGCCCATGTATGTGTGAGTGTTTGTGTGTGTATGCGTGTGCACGCGCGGGCATACAGCACTTTGGAGCAGTGTGGGGCTTTTCTAACGCTTTTCAGTTTTTAACCTCACAGGAAATACTTTACTTCCTGCAGATTTAAGGCTGATCATAGTCCTACTTTCTTAGCAAGTTAATGATTTCCCTTCTTTCCTTCCTTTTCCTTCCTTCCTTTTCTTCTACCTTTCTATCTATCTATCTATTATGGACTGAATTGTGCCCCCACCCCCCAATTCATATGTTGAAGCCCTAACCTCCAATGTGACTGTGTTTGGAGATAACTTCTTTAAGGAGGTGACTAAGGTTAAATGAGATCATAATGTTGGGGCCATAATCCCATAGGACTGGTATCCTTATAAGAAGATGAAAAGACACCAGGAGTGAACATGAACAGATGAAAGGCTATGTGGGGACATAGTGAGAAGGCAGCGATCTGCAAGCCAGGAAAAGAGGCCTCACTAGACACCAACCCAGTTGATACCTTGACCTTGAACTTCCAGCCTCCAAAACTGTGAGAAAATAAATTTTTGTCATTTAAGCCACTCAGTCTGTAGTATATTTTGTTATGGCAGTCTGAGCAGACTAGTATACTATCTATAATCTATCTATCAATCATCTCTTACTGGTGTGTAGCACTTTGCCTGGCAAGTAGTAGCTTCTTTCCCATTAACTCAAAGCTATTCCAGAAATGACCAAGTCTTTGGAATTATTATTAATAACAATTTACAGCACTACAGTTTCTGCTATTATATTGCAGAGAAGGGGTTGGTGTAAAGGATTGAATGACCTAGGTATTTTTCAGTATTGAGGATTGAGTGACAGGCAGTTTAATAACACATCTGCTGACATCAGGTATTGCTAATGAGATATTCTTTAACTCTGGGCTTGAGTAGCTTGAGTAGCTTATGAGGTCAAAGGAGAGGCATCTTCAGGCACTTTGGTATGTAAAGAAGTTTAATAAAATCTTTATTTTTAGGAGCACTGGCTACGCTTCACTCTGATAATTCATGAGAATAACAAATTGAGGCAATAAGGCTGAGAGGCTGAGGATTTGCAAAGCATTAATTTTAGTTTACTGTCTCATTGCATTTTTTGTCGGTAGACTCATTTCCTCTCATTTTCACACTTACCAATGAGTTTAACACCTTTATAATAGATTACATGCCTCGTGATGAAAGAAAGACCAGACAGTCATTTTCTACCCCTTACACTTCTGTTTAATATGATTAAATTGTATCTAAAGATCTACCTTTTCAGGTCACCCTTTATGAGCTCTAAGAATATAACAAGAAAAGGATTGAGTTTATGAATCTGTCTAGGTGGAGTTTTAAATCAATGCCAAAGCAGTTGTATGTGAAAGTCTTTGGATCACGGTTAGGACTTCATCTGAGTGGAAATGTTTCCATGGGGGTTTCAATTCTGAAAATTATTCTTCCACTTATCAGTTATATATGTGTCTATTTCCTTTGAGGACTCATTCCATGCGTGTTATCTCTCTATCATCCTTAGGATCTAGCTTTCTAACTAAAAGGTCATTCATTCCTTCATATGTTTATTACAGGAGCACAAAGTAAGGAATAATAAACTCTCCCTGGGAAGTTGGAGAAGTGGTAACGTTGGAGATCCATCAGGAAGGACAGTGAGGAGTTGGCATAGGGAAGAGCAGAAGGGTGTGGCATGGATAATGGCAAGGAGAGCATATTGATGCCCTTTAGAAGGGCTGTGGAATGTGAAGATGACTTTAATGTATACAGCTGGGAGAATGCTTTATCATATTAGGTTTGTGTAAAAGCAAAAACTGTTTTGTTTTTGATGTGGAATATTTGTCGTGCTTTATGCTTGCTGCTTCTCAAACATGCCATTCGTTCACATCCGTGCCTTTGTTCTGATGGTTCTGTCTGCCTGGAGTACCTCCTACTCATCCTTTGTGGCTTAACTCCCCTGTGAAACCCTCTTCCCACAGTCTTGGCAGATTTTATTGCTCTCTATTCTGTGTTCCCATAGCACTTCACAGATATTGCTATGCTATTACCATGTAGCTCATTGTTTATGTTGGCTTTTTCCTTGCAGGATTGTGAGCTCTTCAATTGCTGAGACTATATTTTATTTTCTTTTTGTATTGTTACTGTCTAGCATAATGCCTGGCAAACAGTATGTGCTCAAAAAATGTAGAATGAGTATAGGAATGACCACTAATGCTCCAAACGGAATAATTTTTAGAGGAGGAGCAGCTTGGCACAGTGGGAAGAGGCCTGTACAAGGATACTGGAAACTGAAATCTAACCTCACGCTGCTTCTTGGTGCTAATCGGCTGTGTGCCCAGAGGCCTGCCCCTTAACCTCTACGTTCACGTGGATAGAGCAATACATTATCAGCATAAAGCCAACAGATGGAGTGAAATGATCTCTTGAGATTCCTTCTGACTCTAACAGCTATGATTTTAAAACATATCTGATGAATTGATTTTGTATTTAATCACATTTTCTTCATTTTCCTTTGAAGTGGCAGAAGACTTTATTATTTATCTGTTTAACTGTTCTCATCAATAATACATGGATTTTTTTGTTTTTATCAATAGATATTAGTGAAGAGAGCTGAAATCCTGAGTTTGTGCTCTGAATAGTCATAGGGTCAGAAGGGATATGGGAGCATGTTTAGAATATCTCGCTGTCTCTAGACAGTTCTCAAGCTATTCTCCCGTTGATCTTCTGCAAAAGCAATTGTATGGTGTTTTTTCTGCATTGGCATATTAACAATCTATCTCCAAGAACTTCATCTTTGAGTTGAATTTTTAATGAATTAGCAGACAGATGACTAAAATCTAGGAAAGTGATAATTTTATCAGTATTCACAAAGTCCTTTGAAATTCTTAAGGAAAAAGGAAATAACTCAGGAATTCTTTTTCATCTGGTTTTTATTATCAGGAAGATATGGCTAAACAAGTATATCAGGTAGAAAGAGATGATTTTGTAAAATATGCAATTCACCAATGAGGTATTAAACAAAGCAAATATTTAAAATATTCCTTTCCAATAAGCACATCAATAATCTTATCTAGGCTGTTCTGATATCTGAAGAGATTATGAATCTATTTTTTTCTTGAAATGTATCATTATTGTTAAGTGGTGTTGTGAACAGAGCCCTGCAGTAATGAACATATGCACTTTCCTAATTGTCAGAGGTCATGGGTATTTGAGGGAGACAGTGGTGATGGGAAGGCAAGAATGGGACCTGTGGCTTCAGGGCATTTAGGTGTTCTTGAAAACTTTGGAGAAGGTGATGGGCAGTGAGGAAAGCAGGTCAGAGCTCACAGAAGGCTGACTAGGCAGGATAGGGGTAAGAAGACAGACCTCTGCTTCACTGCCTTGAACGGTGTATGACAGGTTACCTTAACCAAGAAACTCATGGTGTCTTGAATGAGCGAGATCTGTTTTTTCTTCCTCTCCCTCTCAGAAGGGAGTAGCTAATCACATTGGTCTTCCCTTGTCCCATGAGATGGTTTAGAAGTCTTTGGTTTTGGTGTTCTCGTGTCCTGTAGAGATAAAGAGGGCTGAGCTCCTTCGCCTCCACTGGCTTCTCAGCTGTACCAGCCTGCCACCCTGCTATATTAACCCCTCATGATTTGGGCCAGTGTCTAGCTATTATCACCCCCGGCTGGCTCCAATCTTTTCACATGTATAATTAAAAATAATATTTCAACATTTTTCTGATTATAAAAGTAATACATTATTATTGTAGAAAATTTAGGCAATAGAAACTAGAAAGTATAAGCAAGAAAATAAAAACAACCCCAAATCCCACCATTAAGAAATAACCCCTGTTAAAAGTCATGCATTTTAACATAATTGAGATCATAGTTTGTATACAACTTTTTCCACTGAACATTACATCATAAGCACTTATTAAGCCTTTAAAAATGCTTCTTAAGCATTATTTATTAGCTGCTTTACATGGAAGAAGCTCCATAGTTTACATAACATAGCCCCTATCATTGCTTATTTAGATTGTTTTAAAATTTTCCTGCTTGTATATTCTGTCAAGAAGAATGGATTTACACAGAAAGTTTCTTCTACTTACTATATTATTTTGGTAGGATGATTTTCTAGAAATAAAATTGTCAAAGGATATGAATATTTCCTGATGCATAATATCTTCATAGAATTGTTTTGTTGCTCTATCCTATGTTTAACCTTCACATCTCCTTTTCTCACACTTTGCTGATAACACGAGGATTTTTTGATGCTGTGGGAATCGCTATGACCACACACTCTGGGCCTTTGGGCCAACCAACCAGGACCCTTTGATATTGATTTAAATCCTGTGAGGGATTTAATAACAAGTGAAAGATATGGTTGTGTGTTGTAGAAACTTATTATCCAACTGGGATAACAAAATTAAGGCATATGGAAAAATTAATAAACAATTCAAAACATAATCTGTAATATTCCTTTATACACCACATGCTCCATTAGGAATCTGAGGTCTCTGCAACATAGGGTCTCCAGAGTTAGGTTGAGCCCTGAGCTGAGCCTGAGCCTCCAATTGCTCTGGGTTTCTGGGGAGGAATTTATTATCCTATCTTCTCAGTGAATGGCATCTTGACACACCAGCAGTTTCTAATCCCCACACTCCTCTGAATAATGACAGTAATGATGATGATGCCTAACGCTTACTGAGCGATTTACCTTGTGCCAGGCATGGAGTTAAACACTTTATGTGCATTATCTCATTTTATCTGCCCAAAACCCTTGTGAGGTGGTAGTATTATCCCTGTTTTATGAATGATAAAACTAGGGCTTAGAGTGGTTAAGAGATTTCCCCAAGGTCACACGATAGACAGGGGCAGAGCTATTATTCAATGCAGGTCTGTCAGTCCAGGGCCCATTATCTTGAACACAATGCCATTACAGCCTCTCACGCTGGAAGGGCCAAGAGGCTGAGCCACTGCTGGGAAATGTTCCCCAGCCAGACTCTCTGGCTAACGTCTAGCTGCTCTCTGCAAAGGCAGCTCCAGAAAAAGGATTTTCCTGTTGGTTGTGGCCACAGCCTCAGGAGCTGCTCTCCTTGGTGTCTCTCCTCGATGATGTTACTGGTTGGCACTGCTCCCAGGGGACTCTCCTATCAGAGCAGACTCATAGACTCTTTGAAGTCTGCTGGAGTCTGGCTTTCTGGGCTCTCAAAAACTGCACATTTAGCTTTACTCTTAGCATCACTTCTGGAGGACATCTTAGAGCAATGAACCCCAGCTGAGCATAATTTTACAACCCTTCTGAGGAATGAAGAAGCCACAAAAGCCCCGTGTACTCAAGGCCTAAGTGCCCAGACCCTTGGCTCATGGTGAGCACTTGTCCTTCCCCAGAATGCCCTCTACAGAATTGCAAAGTTGTAGAATATTAGAGCCCCTATCATTCTCTCCTTGCGGTTTTAAAATCTAGACCTTTTGTAGACTTAACAATAGCCCCAAATTCCTGTTCTCATGCCTTTCTGGTGGGCTTGCAGCACGTGGAAATCAAGCCTCAGAAATATTTTCCCAAGCTAGATATTCAAACTTGACTCTTTTGCCTGGATCCCATGTAGGAGGTACTAGGTCTGAGTATTATAGGACCTCAAAGAAAATGCCAGTAAAGGCTGCAATGACCAGGGAAGATTCCTTGGAGGAGATGAAACTAGAGATAAGTCTTGAAAATGTCTAGGATTAGAACAGCTGGGTTTGAACAGGGAGGACATTCTGAGAGGGAAGACTCTCGTGTGAGATGTCAGGATAGAAGAAATTGTATTTACCAGAATGTGAGAAAGCTGGGCTGACAGCAGATCCATGCTATGTGTAGAAAGATTATTTAACCTTCTCTTTTGTTGCTTATGCCCCACAGCTGCTCTATGTAATGTACTATTTACAAGGCCAATGCTGAGCATCTCTGGATGTGACAGCTCTTATATTAACTGCTTCTTCTAGGCAGATCTTGGCAGTAAATGCCTCAGAATTAGCAGCCCCCTCAGAATGTTTCTTTTGCAGGAAGGCTAGCTAGCTGCCTACTCAGCACTTTCTAGTTGTTACTGAGGCAGATGTTTGAGGTTTCTCCTTTTTGTAATTTTTGTTTGTTTTTGGTTAGAGGTATCAGAAATTCAAAATAACTCAGATATCAAGGGGGGTGTGTTGTGTAATCAGCTGAAAAGTTCAACTTAGGTTTGAAGAGTGGCTTGCTTCAGCAACTCAAAGTGTCCCTGTTTGGAACTCTTACAACTCTTGATCGCTCTGCTTTGGCTACCTGCTCAGACAGAGTCTGGCCATGTTGATGTCTCTAGAAGCTTCAGGTATTCTTCCTTATAGGTCCAAACATAGGAAATAGAGGACTTTTTCTTACTGGTCAATTTGAAAAAGTGTCCTGGGCTTGACTCTCACTGGACTGAATTGTACCACATGCTCAACTCTGAACCAATTACTGGGACAAGGGAGATAAGATGCTCTGATTGGTCAAGCCTGAGGCATACACTCACCCTTAAAGATAGAGATGAAGTACATCCACCCCAACCATATGGACTGAGTGTAGATCATGTGTGGTTCCCAAGAGCAAAAAAGGGATGATGTTAACAGAAAAGGGGCAAATATATGCTAGGTAGTAAAAAGAAAACAAAAAAACAATCTATGTTTTCTGTACCCAGTTTCTGATTCCCCAAGTATTAGGCTGAACGGTCTCCTTGGCTCAAAGGACTGGGCTTTTTCTTTGGAAGGCACTTTGGTGTTGCCTGGATTCCCTGGCAAGCCAGATAGCCGTGCTGCTCCTTGATAGATGTGCCTGCCTCACCTGGCCCTTGCAGACATCCTGAAAGTCACTGAGAATATTGAAGAGTCACTTTGATCTCAACTGGGAGGAGGTGATGGATGCTCTGGATGTGCATTGAATCTAGTGAGGGGGAAAGGAGGATGAGTTTAAAACTGACTGGACTTTGTCAGAAGTGAACAAATGAAGCTGCTTAACTCAGTGTCTCTTTGTCAGAGGCAGGAGAGCATAGTCCTCTGATGTCACACTGCCTGGGTTTGAACCTGGTTTCTTAATCTCAGTAAACCTCCGTTTCTGTCTCTGCAACGGGGTGTCCTCAGGATTCAGTGAAATTATGCGTGTAAAGTACTTGGCACAGTGCGTGGCACATACCCTAGTATCTCTATAGGATGTGTTTTAACAAATACTATTTGCCCCAGCACATAATGTCACGACACCTGGAGCTCAGGAGAGTCTTATCTATCCAGAGGCATGCAAAGTGCAGGGCACATTTTCTCTTATTGGATGTGAAACCCTTTGTTTCATCTCCATTTTATTTCCTGAGGGGCAAGCATGTCTGACTAGAATCTTCCTGTATGTACTCTGACAACTAATGGCCTCTGGGAGTCACTGCCACACCCCCTTCTCCCTCCCACACCAGTTACTCCCTGACTGTCTCTGAAATATTTCTGTCTCTGAAATATTTCTTGAGTCTGACCTCCCTCTTCACTGCTCCTGCCCCTGCTCTCGTTCACAAGCTCCTCTACCCTGCCGGGTTGATTCAGGAATCTCGAACTTATTTCCCTGTCTGTCGTCTCTTCCCATCTGCTCTGCTCCTTTCCTTTGCTCTTTTCCCTTGACTACAGAATCATATCCTAACTCCTTAGCAAGGCATTATTTAACACCCTTTTCAGTCTGATTCCAGCCTACCCTTCCATCTGCAAGAATCTCCCCTACAAAACATCTATTACAGCCACAGCCGCTGATGTTCCCTGTTCTCTGAAAACTCCACGCCCCAGCATCTGTGCAGGCTTTTGCCCATGCTGTTCTTGCTGCCTCTCTCTGCCCTTGCCTCTTCTTTGCTTTGGCTAACTTCTCCTTATCTTTTAAAGTTCAGCTCCTCTCCCCTGGGTCCCTGCCCCTGTGCTTCCATAGCTAGTCGTACATGCTATTACTGTAGCGTTTATCACACTATTTAACAATTGGCTATCTCTACTCTTATATGCACCATAAATTCTTGGAAGAAAAGGAACATGACTTATGTGTTTTTATATACCCAGGCCTAGAAACATGCTCAAAAAAAGAACTTACTTTCTGCAAAGACTATCTGTTCTTAGGCTATAAATCAGGAAGGGTAAAACACATTAGTATGTATTTCTCTTAATATGGCACCATGTTGAGTGGTGCCTAGGAGTTTTTCTTTCTTTCTTTTTTTTCAATATATTTTAAATTATATGAGATAAGAAATATGAGAATCCATTCTTAAAAAATATATTAATCTCCTCCCCCAAAGTAACCACTGTTATTAGCTTGGTGGGTACTCTTTGTTTTGTTTTGTTTTTTATGAGGAAGATCAGCACTGAGCTAACATCTGATGCCAATCCTCCTCTTTTTTGTTTTTGCTGAGGAAGATTGGCCCTGAGCTAACATCCGTGCCCATCTTCCTCTACTTTATATGGGATGCCACCACGGCACGGCTTGACAAAGTGTGCGTCGGTGCGCGCCCACGATCCGAACCTGTGAACCCTGGGCCGCCCAAGCGGAGTGCGCACCCTTAACCACTCCACCACTGGGCCGGCCCCAGCTTGGTGGGTACTTTTCAAGAATTTTCAAAATTTTGTAATTTATTTTTTTTAAATAGCAGATTTATTGAGATATAATCCATATACCATAAAATTCATTCTTTTGAAATGTGCAATTCAGTGGTTCCTAGCATTTTCACAGAGTTGTGCAAGCATCACCACTATCTAATTTTAGAACATTTTAATCATACCATTAGTAGTCATTCCTCATTCTTCTCACCCCCCAACCCCTGGCAACCACTAATCTACCTTCTGTCTCTATAGATTTGCCTGTTCTGGATATTTCATACAAATGGAATCATACAATAAGCCTTTTGTGTCTGATTTCTATTATTTAGAATGATGAATATTTCAAGGTTCATCCGTTTTGCAGCATGTATCAGTACTTCATTCCTTTTTATGGCAGAATAATATTTTATTGTGTTGATATACCATATTTTGTTTATCCATTCATCAGTTGATGGACGTTTGGGTTGTGTCCGCTTTTTGGCAGTTGTAAATAATACTTTATGAACATTCCTGTGTACGTTTTGTATGGATATATATTTTCAGTTCTCTTGGGTATATGCCTAGGAGTGGAAAATGCTGGGTAACGTGGTAACTCTGTGTTTAACTTTTTGAGGAACTGCTAAACTATTTTCCACAGCAGCTGCACCATTTTCGCATTCCCGCAAGCAATGTATGAGGATTCCAACTTCTCTACATCCTTGTCAGTGCTTGTTCTAGTCTGTCTTTTTGACTATTGCCACTGCAGTGATTGTGATGTGATATGTCATTGTGGTTTTGATTTTCATTTCCATAATGACTAATGATCTTCAGCATCTTTCATGTGCTTGTTGGCCATCTATGTATCTTCTTTGGAAAAATGTCTATTTAAATCCTTTGTCTATTTTTAAATTAGTTATTTGTCCTTTTATTGAGCTGTAAGCATTCTTTATATATTCTGGATACAAGCCCCTTGTCAGATATATGATTTATTAACATTTTCTTCACAACATTTTTACACATATTTAAATAAATATGTATTTATTTTGTGCATATATTTATATATGTAAAGATTTAAATAGGTTTCTCTTTTTCATACAGGTGGAATTATATTGTTTGTATGGTTATGTGGATATCTTCCCAGGTTGTTGTACATGCAAATCTACCTCATTATTTTCAATTTTTGCATAGATTTACATGTAACCATTCCCCTGATAATGAGCATTTTGGTGAGTCTTGGTATTTTTACTAACATAAACAATGCTACAGTGAGCACCCCTGTAAAAGTCCTTTCCTGCACATGTGCAAGTATCTCTCTAGGATACCTTAAAGAGGAATCACTGAGTTTAAGGGTACCTGCATTTTACATTTTAATACATATTATCAAAATATCTGTTAGAAAGGCTGTACAAACACACTCTCAGAGTAACAGTGTATGGGAATACAATTTCCTTGCATACTGCCCAACATTCACATTTAAGCATTCTTGCCTAGCTGATGAGCAAAAATGGTACCTAATTGTTGTTTTAACTTGCATGAAATTGTTTCGATATCATGATTTCCATAATTTCCCTTGTTTGGTGTTCAGCATAGAACCTGTCTCTCTCATCTAATTCCGTACAACTTGCCTTCACATGGGAACCCCTAGGTGACATGGAAAAGAAATGATAGATGGGCTGGAAGAGTCTAGATTTATATTCTAGCTGTTATGTATGTGAGACCAGCTTGAGAAAAACATGGCTCTTAAAAGACTTTCCATTGTGTTTGGAGCTGACCAGACTTTTTAACCATGATCCAGAGACTTTTAACTTCACAAAGGTGTGGCATTTTATTTTAATAAAGCTATCGACAGTGGTCCCTTTTTGAGTGACTTTTCAAAAGCGTCTTTTGTCAGCAGAGGGCTTTTATTAGCTAATGTAACCTTGCTGTACTCCATGTTAGTTGAAAGAGAAAAGAAATGTCCTTGGGTACCGAATATGGAAAATTGTGCAGAAACTCTAAGGGTGAAAGAAGTTGTTTAGCTTTTTGAGGCTGTGTTTGTCACTCTATATTGTATCTTACCTGAAAATAATGAAGTTTTACAATGCTAATGTCCAGAAGGTAAAAGTTTATAAGATAATGCCTCCAAACTGACAGTTGTATGAAAAGAAATCACAGAGGACTAACATGGAGAGACCAGGCAAAATTGTGGGCTTAGCTGTGAGCATAACTTGGATAGGCTTAGTTGTAAATGGTCTGAACCCCTTAAAATGGGAGTTAGTCAAGAAAATCTAGAGGTGAGAGCAATAGTCTTGGCTGTGGAATAGGGTAGCTAGCTGTTGAAGGCTTAATCTGAGCCATTACTGGTAACTGAGCAGTGCCAATAAACTGGAGGGGCATGGAGCAGACATACGGATTGTGGGCTCTGGGCACAAGTCAGGTGAGTCATCAATGTTGTGGTTCCATTAATCAGTCCTTCAGTGTAAGTACTCAGTCTCAGTACTGGGGGAGACTGAAGACAGGGGTCTAGACAGGTGTTAGGACACTGGAAAATAGATTGGGATTCTGGAGCAGGTCCACTGCAGTGTAGAAACTGATATGCTGTCAGGACAGAGCCCTGTCACCTTGGCCAACGTGGCAGGAATGGAGAAAGTTGCATCTCAAAGGGAATCTGTACAAAATCTTCAACTGAATGGTTTAATTTCAAAACCCATGAACAGAGAAGATGGGGTAACTAATGCCTCTTCTGCTCTGTTAGGGACTGGCTCACAAACTGAGGAGGGCCTCTAATGGACACCTGTGGACTAGGTGCTCACAGTGACGAGTCACTAGAAGAAGGCAGGAAGAACATTCTGTCAGCACTGCCCCTGAGTCCTCAGATATCACTACAAATTTTCTCTCATCTTTGCTGGGAACTGGTAGATAGTGGTGCTCAATGTCTATTAGACTCCAATTCAATTTTGAGGTGCATAATTCAATGAAGATGGATATAAAAAGGGTTCTTTTTTCATTAAAAGAGTAATTACCTAGTTATCAGTGTGCTGGAAGGATGAGAGCTTATGGATTTTTCATAAAATCATAAGTTTGTAGGGGGCTTAATGAAGTAATTTCATTCTGTCTTCAAGCAGGCCTGAATTTAATTCACCCTTGATGGATGGGACACTGTTTAACAAGGATCTCTAGAGAATAAGAGTTGACAACCTTCGGTATTTTAACATTCCTCAATTGAGACATTCTTTCTATCATATTGCATATGTTGACATAGAATGGAAGCCCATAATCTTTTGTGTCTTCTTTGGGTAGAGAAAACAGTGTTATAAATGTTTCTCATTTTCATTAATTCAAAGAGCACTTGTTGAGTACCTACTATGTGCCAGATGTTGGTGATACAGTGGTGAAACAGGATGAAAGACAGACTTGATTCTTGTTGGCATTTAGCTGAGAGACACGTGATAGATCACAACCAATAAGCAAATAAATGATTACAAATTGTAATAAGGAAGGAAACAATTAAGGTTCTGCTGTAGAGAAGAGCAGGAGGAAACTAAGATCTAGTTTAGATGGGTGGTCAGAAAAGGCTTCTTTTTATAAGTGACATTTAATATAAGCCTTGAAGTAAAAAAGGGAGTCAGCTTTTTAGAATGGAGAGGAGAGCATTCCTGACAGAGGGAGCAACATGTGCAAAGGTCCTGAAGTAGAAGTAGCATTGTGTGTTGGAGGAAATTAAGAGGTCAATATGGCTGGAACAGAGTGGTCAAGGGAGATAGTGGCATGCAAAGAGGTTAGAGAAGGAAGTAAGTGGCCAAGTAATGTCTGACCTTGTGGGCAATGATGAGAGGTTTGGATTTTATTCTAAATGGAATGTTTCTAAAAGATCACCTTGGCTGCTATACGGCAAATGAATTAGAAGTGGGAAAATCATAACAGAGAGACCAGTTAGAAGGTAGTCCAGGGGGGAAATGTTGGTGCCTTGGACTGTGTTGGTGGCAGTGTAAATGGATAGAGACATTTTTGACATATATGTAGGGGAACTTACTGATGAGTTGAATATAGGGCAAGGGTAAAGGAAAGACACGAATTCAAGGCTGACATCTTGGTTTCTGGGTCGAGGAACTGGGAGGACGGTAGTTCCATCTAGTAGATGGAGAACAATTGGGGAGGAGAAGGTTTGTAGTGGGAAGGATGGGAATTGAAAGTCTGTATTTGCACATGTTAAATTTGAGATGCCTGTGAAACATAGAAGTAGAACTGTTGACTCTAAGTCTGGAGTTCAGAGAAGTTGGAACTGGAAAAATACATTTGGGTGACATGGTAATAAAAGCTATGGGAAAAGAAGGAAATCATGGAGGGAAAGAGGAGAGAGAAGGAAAGGGGGCCCAGTGTGAACTCTGAGAAACTCTAACATTCCCCCACAGCCTTGACAAACAAGGAGTTGAGTAGAAAGAGCACCAGACTGAAAAGTGTGTGAGTTCTGATCCCATTTCTATTTTAAATGCTATGACCTTGGGCAAGTCACTGCCTCTCTCTGACCTTCAGTATGTATATCCTTAAAGTGAGAAGTCTGAGCCCTAAATTCTCTTCAGTTGCCAAAATTCTGTGATTATCTCTCACATGATAGTAGGCTCATTTTCCAACTTTGGCCATTATCTTTAACTTCCTTTACTTACCTAGAATTGGCATACCCAGAATAGCCTTTTCTAATTCATGATTCCAATTTTAGGTGCATTAAGTTAATATTCCTCTAAATTTTTCCTCTCCCCTGCTGATTTGTGATTTTTTTTTTGGCACTTTGGCTTATTACATTGCAGTTCAGTTGTGGGAGGGGGGAGGGAGAGTGTTTAGGGGGGTGGTGGGCGTCTGTGGCACAATGGAAACCGATATTGGTAGGCTTCCTTTTTCATTAAAAATGAGCTTCTTGGGGCCGGCCCGGTGGCGCAAGCGGTTAAGTGCGCGCGCTCCGCTGCGGCGGCCCGGGGTTCGCTGGTTCGAATCCCGGGCGCGCACCGACGCACTGCTTGGCAAGCCATGCTGTGGTGGCGTCCCATATAAAGTGGAGGAAGATGGGCACAGATGTTAGCCCAGGGCCGTCTTCCTCAGCAAAAAAAAAAAGAGGAGGATTGGTGGATGTTAGCACAGGGCTGATCTCCTCACAAAAAAAAAAAAAAAAAAAGAAAAAAAAATGAGCCTCTTTATTTTTGCCATTCCTAGTCAACTCGATTTTCCAGTTTCTTTTAATTCAGCTTTAGAGATTTGAAGAGTTCTGGTCGGTATTCTGTTTGACCTCACTTAATGTTTGTTCAGTCTAGATCACGAAGCAAGCCGAATTGACTGCCTCTCCTCAGTACCCAATAGGACTTATAACCCAGGTGAAATTTAGGTTGAAAGATGCATTCCAAACTGCAATGTAGTGGATGTGTTTGCAGCAAATGAAGTTTCAGAGCATTGCTTAAGGATCTCAGGGTGATATCTGTCCTAGATATTTTTTTCTTAACAAATTAACACTGTCAAATTATTCACATTGGAATGATTTTTTAACAAAGTGCCTTTGCTATTCTGTCACAATGCTTTATTGCTAATTTTTCTTGTGAGATGATTCTCTCTGTTGCTTTTGCTTTTATTTCACAATGGGCCATCTGAACCTGCTGACAAACTTGGAAAAAAATGAAAAAAAAAGAGTTCATGCTGAAAAACAAAGGTTATTGGTTAGTGAAGAATGATAGATAAAATAGCAATTAGATGTCATATAATAAACTTTTGTTTTTGCCCAATAAAGACTCTGAAACTGACATTGGGTCATCTCAGCAAAGAACGGACACAATTATTACATTAATGATAATTTTCCTGTCATAGGTAAGGCCATGTCAGCAATTTATTTATTCTATACTTCAAGACTCTAGTCGTCATGACTGATATGGTTATTAGAGAAAGAAGAGGTTTAGATTAAATGAAAACAATTACTCCTTGTTATATCTTGGGTGATTCAGCTAAATTAACAGTAGTGTTAAACGCGTAATGCAGAAAGTGGTGAGAGGATGTGAGCGGTAACATGATTGTGCTCAGGTGAAATGGAACATTATTAATCTAATATTGGATTTTTCATCATGGTCCTGGAACTCTACATGGAAATCCTTTCAAATTCTCCAAAATATACCCACCTGGGATTGGCGTCAATATCTGTATTTATATGAAGCAAACATTTCCAAACTGTATTATGTGAGTTTGGCTGTATTATTTGCATTCCCACCTGTTGTGAGTTGAATGTACCTGTGAATGTGACCCTATTTGGAGAAGGAGTCCTTGTAGATGCAATCAAAAGAAGGATCTTTAGATGAAATCATCTTGTATTAACTGGATGGGTCCAAAATCCAATGACAAGTGTCCTTATAAGAAGAGCAGACACAGACATACAGGGTATAAGGCCATGTGAAGACAGAGACAGAGATTGGAGTGATTTGTTTATAAGCCAAGGAACACCAAGGATTGCCAGCAGCCACCAGAAGCTAAGAGAAAGTTATGGAATGGATTCTCCCTCAGAGCCTCCAAAGCTTGCTAACACCTTGATTTTAGACTCTTGGTTTCCAGAATTGTGAGATAATACATTTCTGTTGTTTTAAGCTACCTAGTTTGTGGTAATTTGCTACAGCAGCCCTAGGAAACTAATATACACCTTCTATTAAGCATTCTGTAGGGGGCAGCGTGCTAGAGTAGAAAGGCATTGGACTTAGAGTTAGGAAACATAGGTTCTAAGCTTAATGCTGCTACTAGTAGCTATGTGACTTTGAGTGTGTCACAACCTCTCTCTGCACTTCAGTTGTTTCATCTATAAAAAGAAGACTTGGACTTCTCTTTTAAGCCGTTCTAAGTCTAGCCCTATAAAAAAACTAGAAAAAAAACTATTAAAAAAAACTAGAAAACGGTACAAAACATAAAATAATGATTTTAGATATTGGACAACAGGCAGTGTAGGAGTGTGTTCACTGAGAGAAGGGAAAAAAAAGAGATGAGCCCTAAGATTACTCTAGCTTTTGGCTTGCAGGCACTTTCTGCACTGTGCCCCAGAGAGGAGGAACCAAAGCAAAGCCCAGTGGTATTGCTGAGTTGGAGTGAAACCTTGGAATTTGTGGAGGACTAGGGCACTGGAATTTGTAATATAGAGCATCAGAGAGGAGAGAATTATGCAGAAAAGTAGCTTCAGAAATCTGCATAGTGATTTCCTTGAATCTTTGCTGGGTATTAAGATGTAAATACATACGGTGAACTCAGGCAGTGGAATGGCTGGGTAGTTGTGAACTACATGATTTCCATATCTCACACAGCCTGGGAGCTATTCAAGTTCCAATCAGCTGTATTGGAGAGACTTCAATGAACATCTGACATATCATTAGAGACCCCAGAAGTGTTATGTCTTAGTAGTAGGACTAAACTAGCTCTAAAATAAAGGCCACTCTTGATCACCCTTAACAGAGCAGAAAGATAAGCCTTGAAAAGATTAGGCCCATTTGCAAGTCATGTTAACTGCTTGCCAAAACAAACTTCAACGCTCTTTACAGGAAGGCAACAAAATCCGTACACTCAATAATAGAACAGTCATAATGTCCTTTATCTAATTAAACATTATTAGACATTCTAAGTAGCAGGAAAATGTGACATAACCAGGAGACAAATAAGTTAGTAGAATCTGACCTAGGAATGATAGAAACAATGAATTAGCAGACAACAATTTTAAAACAGTTCTGTTAAATATGCACAGAGATTTAAGTGAAAATATGAATTTAATGAAGAGATAAGTGGAAAATATATTAAAAAATAGAACTTCTAAAACTGATAGACACAATATCAGAAATAAAAAATTAACTGGTGAGTATAACAGCAGATGAGACCCTCCACCTCCACCTCCACCCCAGAAAAAAAGATCATTGAATTTGAAGACACAGCAGTAGAAACTAGTAAAACTGAATCACAGAGAGAAAAAAAGTTTTAATAATAATGAACAGAATCTCAGTGAGCTTATGGGACCACAAGCTGTCTAACATATGTAATTGGAGTTCCAGAAAGAAAGGATAGGATAGGGACATAAAAAAAATAATGGCTGAAAAATCTCCAAATTTGAAGAAATCTCTAAATCTACTGATCCAAGAAGCTCAATGAGCTCCAAGCAGAATAAACACAAAGAAAACTACACCAAAGTACATCATAATAAAATTATTGAAAACCAGTAATAAAAAAGTCTCAAAAATAGCCAAAGAAAAAAGACACCTTACACACAGAGGAACAAAATAAGAATAATCACTGATTTCTTGTTAGAAACAATGCAATCCAGAAGAAAATAGAATGACGTCTTTAATATGCCAGGCAGAAAAAAACTATCAACTTAGAATTCTATATCCAGTGAAAATATCCTTCAAAAATGATTGTGAGGACCGGCCCTGTGGCTTAGTGGTTAAGTGCGCGCGATCCGCTGCTGGCGACTCGGGTTTGGATCCCCAGCGCACACCGACGCACCACTTCTCCGGCCATGCTGAGGCCGTGTTCCACATACAGCAACTAGAAGGATGTGCAGCTATGACATGCAGCTATCTGCTGGGGCTTTGGGGGGAAAAAAATAAGAAAAAAAAAAAAAAAAGATTGTGAAATAAAAAAATTTTCACACAACCAAAAGCTTAGAGAATTCATTGCCAGCATATTTACACTCCAGGAATTGATAAAGGAAGTTTCAGGATGAAGGAAAATGATACCAGCTGGAACCTTCAACTTACAAAATGAATGAAGGGTTCAGGATATGGTACATATGTGGGAAAATACAAAAGACTTTCTTTCCTGATGTATATATTTTGAAAAATAATTTTCTTTATAGCAAAAGTAATAATGTATTGTGGAGTTTGTAACATATATAGGAGTAAAATATGATAATAGCACAGCAGATAGGAGAAAGAAATGGAAATATTCTGTTGTAAGAGTCTTACATTATATGTGAAATAGTTTGATATTATTCGAAGGTAGAATGTGATAACACGAAGATGGATATTGCAATCCCCAGAGCACCAAAGTTGTATTATTGTAATAGCCTCCTAACTAATCTCCTTGCTTCTGTCCTCAATTTTGCAGCAAAGTTAGATCATATCACGCCACTGTTCAAAATCTCTAAAGACTTCCCATATAAGAGCAAAAGCTCAAGTTTTATAAACCTGTACTTAATCTAATCTAAAACTATTTCTCTGACCTCATCTCTAACCTCTGCTCGCCTCACTCACTCCACTCCAGCCACACAGGCCTCCTTGCTGTTCTATGAACCTGACTGGTAAGGTCTCTCCTTGGGGTCTTTGCACTTGCTCTTTCCTTTGCCTCTAACACTCTGCATCCCAAATATCTGGCTTACTCCTCTTCCTCCTTCAAATCTTTTTTTCAGACTTTACTTTCTCACTAGTATTTTCCCTGAACACTGATTTAAAATTGCAAACCTACCATTTGCTCTCCTGGCACTCGTCATACCTCTTCATTTTCTTATAGTAATTGTAGTACTTCTGTTTTCCTTGTAGTAGTTTTCCTTGGCTTAATTTTCCTTGTAGTACTTTTTATTTTCTAAGGTATTATAAATTCTACTTGTCTGTTTTATTTATTGTCAGTCTTTCTCCCCAGAGTCCATTACAACATAACCTTTACATGAGCAGGTTTCCTTTTTCCTTCCTTTCTTTCTTTCTTTCTTTCTTCCTTCCTTCCTTCCTTCCTTCCTTCTTTCTTTTCTCGCTTTCTCGCTTTCTCTCTCTCTCTCTCTCTCTCTCTCTCCCTCTCTCCCTCTCTCCCTCTCTCTCTCTCTCCCTCTCTCCCTCTCCCCCTCCCCTCCTCTCTCCCCCTCCCTTCCTTCCTTCATTCCTTCCTTCCTTCCTTTCCTGATGCATCCACAGGGCCTACAATAGTGCCTCATATGTAGTAGGTGCTCAATCAATATTTGGTTGAATGACAGGATCTGCAACCAAAAGCTTGGGACCTCCAGAAAGAGCACCAAGACTCCTTTTCTTTGCAGTAGCTGACCCTGTGTAATGGGCCCTGTACGCCAGTGTATAGAGTATGGCGCTTTCCCTGCCCTCTTGAGCAATTTCCTCATTATTTCCCTGTCCTCACTTGCCTCAAGGCTGCAAGGGATTGGGAAGATGTTGCCTATCACAAAAAGAGAGACTTGAGAGCCTGCTCTGGGCTTTTTTATTTGCCTTCACAAATATAACAACCTGTTTTTGTCTTTAAAGCATTTGTGTGTCTGGAAAGTGGCCACTCTGAGAAGGCCGGTTTTTCTGTGTTTCAAAGGGAACTTGTGGTCTTTTTTGGGTCTTGATTTTTATCTTTAGGAAAAGTCGACGCCTGCAGCTCTGTTGCACTCGAGGCTTGGAATCTTTCATCCCTGACAGTAGGAGGATAAAAGGGGGCTCACCGTAGTCTACTAGGGAGCCTGTCTTCAGCTTCAGGCAGCTCTGGATGTAAGCCAAAGCCACAAAGCAAAATGACCACAAGACTCTTATTCTTTCCTGGGACCAGGGTTGAGGAAAGATAGAGCCCTGTTTGTCCCACACTAATTAATTTATTTTGCAGACACAGCGTTTAGAGGGGCAAGGTAGTCTCCAAAGAGAATTTGCTTCCCAGTTTGCCTCTTTGCCCCATGGATGGAGCTCTCGTGGGAGAGCCCAGAGAACTTTGATCACAGCCTCAGTCTTTAGCAGCCAAGTTCCTTAATGTCTAGGACATGGAAAGGAAAGGGCAGCACAAGACAAATGGGCAGACGTTGAATGGTCCAAGGTACAGTTTGAGACTAGAGCCTACATCACTATTAGTGATTAAGTACCTTTTAGTTAATGCTTTTGCACCATATCTGAAGGTTAAGAGATTAGGTGGCTATTTGTTGTTTTAAGCTGGCTTTATCTGTACTTGCATCCAGAAAATGAATAGTGGTAGTTTCCATTAGTAAATTTAATTTTCTTTTGAGTTGATTATCAAAGTAGCCATGCTTCTCCATTCCCCTAACATATTCAGTGCAGCTGACTCACTAGATTCATTTCCTTAGCGGTAATGGATAAGGCTTTCTGAGCTCAGGACTTCTGAGCATCTGCTGAAGGGTAGAGGTGCTAGCTATTGTGCCAGCAGGTGACAAACTAAATTTTACCCTCCCTTTCTTGACCCTTTCCCCAGGCTTGAGCTCATTTCTTGGCATCCTGGAAGGATAGCACTTTGTGAAATAGAAATGAAAAAGACAGGGTGAGACAAATTCTGTGTTGCTGTGTGGTTAGAATAGGGAGGAAGGGCTTGGACTAAAGGGTAAAAGATACAATCGAGTTGATAACTGAGGTAAAGATATCACATGTCTCACTTGTTTTAACCAGGGTCTTATTTTAAGATTAGAGATGCTTTTATCTTCATAAAAGATTAATTGTCCAAACAATTTGTAAAAGGTATCAGATGATTTCAGTATGCCTCTGATGCTCTAATTTTATTTTTTGCTTAAGACTCTTGATTGCAACTGACAGAAATTCAACTCTTATTAGCTTGAATAATAAGAGAAAATTGGTTGGCTCACATAACTTTGAAGTTAAAGGTTATAATGTCTTCAGGCACAGCTGGATTCAGGGGCCCAAGTGAGGTTATCAGGACTTGTCTCTCCCTCACTTATGTTTCTCTCTGTGAATCTCAGACTTTCCTATAGAGTATAGGCTTTTCTCATGTAGCAGGGAATATGGGGCTAGCAGTGTTTGATTCACATCTCTCTGGCTCAGTGACTCAAAGTCCAAGCCTTTCCTCCATCAGCTCTAAATCTGAAAATCCTTAGGGAGAAGACTTTGCATCACATGCCTGGGTCTGAGGCCAAGGAGGCAGAGTATTATGATCCTCAGTCCTATTAGATTCATACATTTAAATTTGGAGAAACATTGTTAAGCTTGGGTAGCGATTTTACAGTTAATTTTTATTTTGTTCTTTTGCTTACTTATACATAAAATATCACTTTAAAAAAGGGGGCATTTTCACTGGCTGAATAAGATGGTCACGTAAATAGATGCTGACCCCAATACCAAAGCTGAATAATTTTATCTCCTTATTATCATTTGCTTGTCACAATATCTCTTGGGGGTGAGTAGGGCTAGAATCATCTCAGTTTTGCATTTAAGGAAACTGAAGCTTAGAGAAGTTAAGAAATTAGTCAGTACTGTTAGGAGAACCAAGTAGGAGAGCAAAAGAAATTTAATGTATACTCTCTTTTATGTCCATTTTTTGAGGTTAACATTTTATGGGTCAGAATGAAACATTAAAATATAAGTACAGTCCGTACTCCATAATCTATGTAGTGTTATCAACAGCAAAATTTTAAAATATGAACTAGGCTTCTCCTACTTTTATATCTCAATTTTCTTAACTTTTCTAACTTCTACTTTACTCCCTGTGGAATGAATAAGAATTGATGAACCAAAAAGTATTTACTGAGCCCTTCTTTTGACCTAAAAGTTCTTAAAGGCAGAAGTCTTATCTTAATTTCTTGGATAACCCACAATAACTAACACAGAGGCTTACATAACAGAAAATACTTGCTGAATGAATATACAAATGAATGAATGAATAAGCAAATGAGTGAGTAAATGACTGAATAAGTCAGTGAAAAAAAGAGCCATTGTCTATTCTGAGTTTCCTATTTTACTGGGCTGTGAGTATGAGAAAAACATGCCCAGCCACAAGAGAAAAGCAATCTCTTCATTTATTCTCTTGCTTTGAAAGTTGCATTTTGCTGTATTATTCCTAACACTCTCTTTTCAAGAGGAATATTGTGGCTCTTTAGATGATCTATTGCTGCATAACTAACGACCCCAAAACATAGTGATTTAAAATAACAACAACCATTTATTATCTCTCACTATTCTATGGACTGACTGTACGCTTCTGAGTGGTTCTTTTGCTCTGGGTGGTGTTGATTTGAGCTGCAGTAGTCTTGTTGTTTGACTGGCTTGGGATTGTCAAGACGGCTTACAACATGGCTGGCATTTGGTGTTGGCTGTTGGGGCTGTTGACTGGAATATCTTGATTCTTCTTCATGTGGTCTCTCATGTATCTTGGGTTTCTCACTCCATGGCAGAAAAGTACCAAGAATGTTCCAAGAGCATGATAGCAAAAGCTATAGATCTCCTTAGCTCAAGCCTTGAAAGTGACTCAGTTTTTTCCACCACATTCCACTGGGCAAAGAAAGTCACAGGACAAGCCCAGATTCAAGGGGAGAGGAAATGGGTTTCGCTTCTCAATGAATAGAGTGACAAAGAATTTGCAGCCATCTTTCTACTACAGTGGCATATGTTTAGGGAAAAGATTCATTCGTTGAATGCACACATATATGAATGACTGAATGAAAAGTATAGAACATGTCTGAATTCCAATCTTGGCCCCATCATTTACTTAATGTGTGATCTGGCCAAGTTATTTAAACTTGCCCAGCCTCGGTTTTCTCAGCTGTGAGTAGGGTTGTTTTGAGGATTAAATGAGATCATGCATATAAAGTTCGCAGCCCTGTGACTCAGGTTCATAGTACAGTAGTCCTTACTTATCCCTGGTTGTGTTTTCCATGGTTTCAGTTACCTGCAGTCAAGTGTGATCTGAAAATATTAAATGGAAAATTTCAGAAATAAACATTTCGTAAGTTTTAAATTATACACTGTTCTGAGTAGCATGATGAAATCTTGTGCCATCCCACTCTTCTGCCTGGGACGTGACTCATCCGTTTGTCCAGCGTATCCAAGCTATGTATGCCACCCAATCATTAGTCACTTAGTAGCCGGCTAGGTTATCAGATTGACTATCTGGGTATCACAGTGCTTGTGTTCAAGTAACCCTTATTTTACTTAATAATGGCCCCAAAGCTCAAGAGTAGTGATGCTGGCAATTTGGATATGCCAAAGAGAAGCCATAAAGTGCTTGCTTTAAGTGAAAAGGTGCAAGTTCTCCACTTAGGGAAAGAAAAAAAATCATATGCTGAGGTTGCTACAGTCTACGGTAATTTTTATTACAGTATATTGTTATAATTGTTCTATTTTATTTTTAGTTATTGTTGTTAATCTTTTATTGTGCCTAATTCATAAATTAAATTTTATCATATAGATGTGTGTATAGGAAAAAACATAGTACATACAGGGTTTGGTACTATCTACAGTTTCAGGCATCCACTGGGCACCTTGGAATGTATCCCTCAAGGATAAGGGGGGACTACTGTGTGTATTCAAGAAATTGTTAACCATTGTTGTTTTTTATTGTTATTATTACTGTTATTAAAAAATAAAAGTCAACTAAATTTCATTTGATTACAGACAAGCATATGATACCTCCCTGGGAATACCTTGCTGGAACAATGTTTGGCATGAGAATTTCTTATACTGGAGGATTGAGCCTTAGTCTTCTATTTATGTAATTAAATCACTGGTCACCCTCATGCTGCAGGCTTCACACAGACAGAAATGAAACATTAGAACCATTAGTAGGTCATTGTGATCTTTCAGATGCCCGTGAATAGGTAAAACTCTCTTATGGCTTTGATTACAAGGGTTAATTTGGGTTGTTCAATTCTAATAATAACAGCCAATTAAATATTTCCATTTGGAGGGCAAATGGTGTGAAAGAATGAACATATCTGTGTATCTTTAAGTTGATAGAGTATACATATAATTTGACAAAATCACTTCATAGATAGAGCTGTAAAGTGATACTGGGCTAGAAACAAGCATTTGAACACATAATAGATGTGCAATTTATTCTGCCAGTATCTTCCTCTTGTTGTGGATAAAGGCTGAATGTTAGTTGATATCCATAGCAGAAAAGAAACAATGATTAAAACCCTTGCCACCCAAATCTGTTCCTCTTGCATCTTATCCATCTTGTGTAAATGGCTCAAACCAAGAACATGACCCCTTTCTTTCTTTCAGTCCAGCCTAGAAGCTAGTCACCTAAGACCTAGCTTCAAATATGTATTCTGATTTGACTACTTCTCTCCATTTTTCTCTTATCATCCTAATCCAAAGCTCATCATCTTGAGCCTAGATTATTATGATAGCTCCTAACTGATACCTCCTACTTCCACTTTTGCCTCCCTACTATCCCTTCTTTGCACAGCCACCTGAAAGTTCCTTTAAAATCTCCCAGTGGCTTCCCATTACAGTCGGCCCTCTGTATCCGCGGGTTCTGCATTTGGGGATTCAACCAACTGCGGATCAAAAGGCCTATGATGGTTGTGTCTGTACTGAACATGTACAGACTTTTTTTTTCTTGTCATTATCCCCTAAACAATACCATGTAACAATTATTTACATTGTATTGGGTATTATAAGTAATCCAGAGATGATTTAAAGTATAAGGGAGGGGCTGACAGTGTCAAGATGGCAACGTAGGCAGACTCTGAACTCACCTCCTCAGTGGACACAACGAGTTTACAACTACTCTTGGAACAATTAACCCTGAGAGAGAACTGAAAACTGGATAAAAAGAACCCCCTCAACAAGGGACAGTGCTGACTGAGGTGGACGATATAGAAATTCCTTTCTGGAGAGAAAAAAGCCACCTTCACAAGCTGTGACACTTCACGGCTGGCCAGGAGCAATCTTAAAGTATGAAGCCTTCCCTTGAGGAGCGGGGGATCTCAGCAGAGGAGCATTACCATTGTAAGCAGCTTTTGGACTCAGCACAACCAAGACAAGTGTCCTAATACCTGGCTTTGCTAGCTACTAACAACAATGAGGAATACCACCGGAAAAGCTGTCAGACATAAGAGAAAATAAACATGCTCTTAAAGGGTCCATGCACAAATTCACCCATTTTGGAAAGCAACATAAAATCACCAGAAAGAAAGGTGCATGGTACTTTGGTGAAAAGAGACTCACCAGATAGGCTTTGTGTGCATCTCGGTGAAAGGTGAGACCTCTCCAAGGACTGAGACATTGGTGGCAGCTGTTATTGTGACCTAGTACAGGCGTGCTGACACAGACACTGGCAGACACCGTTAGAGTTCTTCCCCTGGCCTGTTAGCCCAGGGTCTGCCCCACCCACTAGAGCACTGATATAATCCAGCCCAGCCAGGGCAGGCAGCCCACCCTAGGGACTAGTCCCACCCAACAGCAAGCCCTCAGGCAACTTGTGGGCCTGCATAGGTGGAGTGCCTGAAAACTCTGCAGCCAGGCGAGTGGGTCCACCTCTGTGTGGTAGGGTGCACACGAGGAGTGGGTAGGGTGTATGGGGCATTGGTGGAGCATGTGGGGCCTCTGCAGTGGGGCGACTGGGTCTACTTCAGTGCATCAGGGTATGCGCATGGGGCAGGACTGTGTTCCTGGGGTATGTGGCCCTGTGGGTGGTGGGGCTATTCAGCTGCAGCAGACTTACGCTTCTCAAACCACCACATAGGAGATTAGCCACACCTTCCAAAGCCTGAAACAATTGGGTACTCCCATGCCTGGGGCCGCCCTACTCAGCTGCAATCTTGAGAGAACTGACAACAGCCTTGCAGGCAGGAGGCCTCCAGCAATTATAAACCCCTGAGCCTAGCAACAAGCATTGCTGGGGGCCTACTCACTTAACAGAAAAACTGCAACAGGAACGTGCTATTAGACCTTGCAGCCAACTGTGCTGGGGCTCCCCACACCTGACAAAGTGACTGAAGGGTCCACATGTAACTGAGCATTACAACCAGCTGGCCAGGGGGACAGCCTAGCCTCTCCAGGCACCTACAGCAAGAGCAACTCTGCCATAACAGAAGGACACACGTAGCCCACACAGGGGACACTCCTGGAACATTTGGAACTGGTGACGAGAGGGAAGCACTCTACTGGGCCTCATAAGGCATCTCTTACATAAGGCCACCTCTCCAAGATTGGAAGATGTAGCTAACCTACCTAATACATAGATATAAGCACAGAGAAATAGGCAAAATGAGGAGACAAAGGAATATGTTCCAAGTAAGGGAAGAGGATAAAACCCCAGAAAAAGAACTAAATGAAGCAGAAATAAACAATATACCTGATAAAGTGTTCAAACAAAAAGTCATAAGGATGCTCACTGATCTTGGAAGAAG
The DNA here is from genome assembly GCF_057802395.1 of Ceratotherium simum simum. Lineage (NCBI taxonomy): Eukaryota > Metazoa > Chordata > Mammalia > Perissodactyla > Rhinocerotidae > Ceratotherium > Ceratotherium simum. Next base: position 77,346,408 of record NC_141904.1, on the reverse strand, counting down.
AATGGATGAACTCAGTGAGAACTTCAACAAAGAACTGGAAAATATAAAAGAGAACCAATCAGAAATGAAGAATAAGATACTGGAAATGAAAATTTCACCAGAGGAACTCAATAGCAGAGTAGATGATACAGAAGGACGGATCAGTGAGCTGGACGAACGACTAGAGGAAATCACCCAAGCTGAACAGATAAAGAAGAATTAAAAAGAACGAGGACAATCTAAGGGACCTCTGGGACAACATCAAGTGTACTAACATCTGTATTTTAGGTGTCCCAGAAGGAGAAGAGAGAGGCAAAGGGGCAGAGAATCTATTTGAAGAAATAATAGCTGAAAACTTTCCTAACCTAAAGAAGGAAACAGACATCCAGGTACAGGAAGCACAAAGATCACCAAACAAGATAAACCCAAAGAGGCCCACACCAAGACACATTATCATTAAAATGTCAAGAATTAAAGATAAAGAGAGAATCCGAAAAGCTGCAAGAGAAGGGCAACAAGTTACATACAAAGGAAACCTCATAAGGCTATCAGCTGACTTCTCAGCAGAAACCTTACAGGCTAGAAGAGAGTGGCACAATATATTTAAAGTGCTGAAAGGAAAAAACCTACAGCCAAGAATACTCTACCCAGCAAGGTTATCATTCAGAATGGAAGGAGAGATAAAGAGGTTTCCAGACAAGCAAAACCTAAAGGAGTTTATCACCAAGAAACCAGCCTTACAAGAAATGCTGAGGGACTTATTTAAGTGGGAAAGAGAAGACCACAAATAGGAATGAGAAAATTATCCAAAAAAAAAACCCAATAAAAACACTGATAAAGGCAAAAATGCAGTAAAGGTAGCAGATCAACTACCTATGAAGATAATATGAAGGTCAAAAGACAAAAATACTAAAATTATCTATTTCCATGATGAGAGAGTAACAGATACACACACACACACACAAGAGGTTAGATATGATATCAAAAACATAAAATGTGGGAGGAGAGGAGAAAAAAAGTAGAGCTTTTAGCAAGAGGTCAAACTAAAGAGACCATCAAGTTAGTATAGATTGCCATATACATACGTTATTATATATGAAGCTCATGGTAATCTCAAATAAGAAACCTATAATACACAAAAAATTAAGAGAAATGAACCCAAACATAATATTAAAGAAAGCCATCAAACCAGAACTATTAGAAATAATCAACAACTACAGCAAAGTTGCAGGGTACAAAATCAACATACAGAAATCAGTTGCATTTCTATACACTAACAATGAAGTTAAAGGAAGACAGAGAAATTAAGAATACAATCCCATTTACAATTGCAACAAAGAGAATAAAATACCTAGGAATAAACTTAACCAAAGAGGTGAAAGATCTGTACACTGAAAACTATAAAACATTGTTGAAAGAAATTAAAGAAGACACAAAGAAATGGAAAGATATTCCGTGCTCTTGGATTGGAAGAATTAACATAGTTAAAATGTCCGTACTTCCTAAAGCAATCTACAGATTCAATGCAATCCCTATCAAAGTTCCAACAACATTTTTCACAGAAATAGAAGAAAGAATCCTAAAATGTATATGAAATAACAAAAGACCCCGAATAGCCAAAGCAATCCTGAGAAAAAAGAACAAAGCTGGAGGTATCACACTCCCTGATTTCAAAATATGCTACAAAGCTATAGTAACTAAAAAGCATGGTACTGACACAAAAACAGACACACAGATCAATGGAACAGAATCAAGAGCCCAGAAATAAACCTGAAATCTATGGACAGCTAATATTTGACAAGGAAGCCAAGAACACACAACGGAGAAAGGAAAGTCTCTTCAATAAATTGTGCTGGGAAAACTGGACAGCCAGATGCAAAAGAATGAAAGTAGACCATTTTCTTACACCATGCACAAAAATTAACTCACAATGGATTAAAGGCTTGAATATAAGACCTGAAACCAGGAAATGTCTAGAAGAAAACATAGGCAGTGCGCTCTTTGATATCAGTCTTAGCAGCGTATTTTCAAGTACCATGTCTGACCAGGCAAGGGAACTAGTAGGAAAAATAAACAAATGGGACTACATCAGACTAAAAAGCTTCTGCACAGCAAAGGAAACCATCAACAAAACGAAAAGACAGCCTAACAATTGGGAGAAGATATTTGCAAACCGTATATCTGATAAGGGGTTAATATCCAAAATATGTAAAGAACTCATACATCTCAACAACAAGAAAACTAACAACCCAATTAAAAAATTGGGCAAAAGATCTGAACAGACATTTCCCCAAAGAAGATATACAGATGGCCAACAGGCACATGAAAAGATGCTCAACATCACTAATTATCAGGGAAATGCAAATCAAAACTACAATGAGATATCACCTCACGCCATCAGAATGGCTGTAATTAACAAGACAGAATAACATGTGTTGCCTAGGATGTGGAGAGAAGGGAACTCTCATACACTGCTGGTGGGAGTGTAAACTGGTGCAACCACTATGGAAAACAGTATGGAGATTCCTAAAAAAATTAAGAATAGAACCACCATATGATCAGCTATTCCACTGCTGGGTATCTATCCAAAGAACATGAAAACATGAATGTGTAAAGATACGTGCACGCCTATGTTCACTGTAGCATTATTCACAATAGTCAAGACTTGGAAGCAACCTAGGTGACCATCAAGGGATGAATGGATAAAGAAGATGTAGTATATATACATAATGGAATACTATTCAGCCATAAAAAAGGATGAAATCTGGCCATTTGTGACATGGATGGACCTTGAGGGTATTATGCTAAGCGAAATAAGTTAGAGGGAGAAAGTGAAATACTGTATGATCTCACTCATAAATAGAAGAGAAAAACAACAACAAATAATCACATAGAGACATAGATTGGATTGATGGTTACCAGAGGGGAAGTGGGGAGAGAGGAGGATGAAAGGGGTGATTAAGCACATGTGTATGGTGATGGATTGTCATTAGTCTTTGCATGGTGAACATGATGTAATCTACACAGAAATTGAAATATAATGATGTACACCTGAAAAAAAATAAAAGGATACGAGAGGATGTCCATAGGTTATATGCAAATACTACACCATTTTATGTAAGGGACTTGAGTATCTGGGGATTTTGGTATCCACGGGGAGTCTTGGAACCAATCCCCCATGGATACGGAGGGAAGACTGTATTCTTAGAGTGGAATCTTAATTTCCTCACTTGGCTCATCTGCCCTTTGACTGTGTCTCCTTCCACTCTCCTCCATTCTGTGTGGTCTCCAGACATAGCTGCTCTATTTTTGTACTTCTAATACACCAGACTCAAGGTTGTATTTGCCAAAACGCTTAGGCACTTGCTGTATCTTCTGTCTGAAATTTTCTGTGATCAGTTATCTCCATAGCAGTCTCCTTCTTGTCATTAAGGCCTCAGCTTGGAGAAGCTTTCCTTGACCTTCCTTGAGTATGGAAGCTAAATCAGCACCCCCGACCCTAATAATTTTCTATAACATCCTTCACAGCTTTGTAACGCTTACCATACTGGGCAATTATTTTGGTCATTTATTTATCATTTATTCTCTTTTTAAAATCACCAGAGCCATAATCTTGTGTTTCTTTCTTATTTAGTACTGTAACACAGCACCTAGAAGGTGCCTGGGTATAGCAGGTGCTCAATAAATATTAGCTGAATTTTTCCAGGCACCTAACAAGGCAGAAATGACCACTACCTTCATGAAACTTATGCTTCTTTAGTCAATTACACTCATATGTTTATTTTTTAAAAGTGTTATGACTTATTAATCAGTGCTGAGAATATGTAAAAGTAACCTAGTATTCCCAGGCACTTGAATTAAATTCACATTCCTATTTTCGCTGGTTGATCTTCCTTCCTGCTGATTTTAGTGATTGTTCTGCCGATAGGCTAGACAATGTGTTAGAACAATATAAAGGCTGTCATTTTCAGGTCCAGGGTTGTCATATTTTATTGATGTTGGATTTGTGGATGATACTTAATAGAAAATGAAAAGCTCTATAGGTTTTTCACTTTTCAAAATTTGCTTTCAGTGAGTCTGAGTAAGAGATCAGAAAGATTTTTAAATAAACTTATTGAACGAATAACATGAGAGCTGAAAAGTGAGCCAATCTATAGTTTTCTTCCTGGCTTTGAAATGGTCTTTCATTATTCGCAAATAATCTTTCTAATTATTATACTTTATGAAAATAGGTTTTCAAATAGTACTTAAGTATTCAGTTTGGGGGTCTTTCAGAAGTGAACAACAATTTTTGTGTCACCATTAATGTGTGCTCATTACAACAATTTAAAATGCATTTCTTGATGTGGTTGTAATTCTTGATAGTTCAATCTGAGGTACATTTCGCATGTTCAATAGTCTTACCTTGCCTCAATTTGGTAGCAAAATTAGAGCAATCATTTTTATAACTCACTGTTGCTTTAAATTTTATTTTAAATTACACAGGATTTTTTGGTAAAATTTGCTTGAAACACTGCCATGTTCTTTTATCAAAAATGTATTAAGCATATGTAGAAGGATTAAAGCTGATTTCTCTTGATTCTTTCAGGGCATTTTGGTTGAGTCACTGAAATAAAATAACCTCATAATATTGAGTGCCTACTAGATGCCAGGAGCATTAATTCAAGTTCTCACACCATAGCATTTTAAGGTAAGTATTATTTATTAGCCTCATTCTTCAGAATAGAAAACAAATTATTAGGCAGCTGAAATAACTTGTTCAAGGTTACATAACTAATATGGCAGATTCAGAATTTAATGCAAGGTCTGCCTAGTTCCAAGTTTTTGATCATCTCACAATACTAAACTCCCTTCTTTAGGGTTAGTATCATCTTACATGTTCTTGAGCATTTGAAATATTAGTGATGAAAACTAGAGGACACGGGAAGGGAGTTCAACGTAAGACTATTAATCTCAAAGAGAAATTCATTGGAAAATTCCTAAGTTGGGATATTAATTACTAATTTGGGACACTTGTGCAGCCATGGGATTTCATAGCAGGGGAAGGGTACCTTAGAGATGATCTTCCACTTCTAATCCAACCTCATTTTGTAGATGATGAGGTTGAGGCACTGATAGCTTAGGTTCCCACAGTGGGAAAGAGGTGGACTGGGTTAGAACAAGGCTTTCTGTCTCTAAAAAGATCTTTCAACCACTGGAAGACCATACTCTCCTGTAAGGCCAACACTGCTGAATTACTCCTCTGCCTATAATACCTACCACTATATGGTCAGGCATATAGCTAGGAACTTTGCAACACTATCTCAACACTTGTTGGGACAGTTGTTATAATCCCCGTTTTACTGTAGTGAGTCCTGGAACTCAGAATGCCTAAATAACTTGTCCTGTCAATAGGTGAATTGGGGGTCCAGCCTAGGTCTATTTGACACCAAGCTGTGGTAACCCCTAGGAGCAGTTTGGAGGTAGCAATCTGATTGGAAAGGGGTTCTGGGGGTGGGGACTTGAAGGTGCATGGAATGAGGGAGATCACAAGAATCCTACCAAACCCTTGATTTAGCACTGCCAACGACTTTTCCAAGCACCCACTGCTGAGAAACTACCTTATTACATGCTCTGCTGACACCAGATACCCAGGATGCTATCCTATGCCTGATTTCAAGATCCTATGCTTTCTGTTGTTGCTGACTGTGACTGTTATAAAACATATTTTAGGCTATTTGCAGAAAGATGAGTAAATTAATTTTGAATCTGTAAGTGATCAAGTGGGTTAATTAAGCAGGAAGCTGAAGAGTAAGCTCTACTTGCCTTCTAAAAAGTAATGATATGATATGTGGGAATGGTATGTGGGAATTTTTCCATTCCTATCTTTCATTACCTTTCCTTTTTCCTTGAAACTGTGTTCTTGATTCTTAATGCTCTCTTTTAGCAATGACTTTATGCGTCTTTCATTTTCTGTACCCATTCTTCCTTGTATCCCCCGTACATCAATCAATGAGCTTTGGGTGCTTCCAGGATTCTGCTTCTTTGAATCTGAGCCTGACCTGCCTTCTCTGTTATGTCTGGTGCTTCAAATCTCTAATTTTAACTCTACCTTATCTTACCACGTAAAAAGGGCTATTTAGAACAAACCATTTAGCCTCTTCAAACCATTTAGCCTCTACCTTATCTTACCACGTAAAAAGGGCTATTTAGAACAAACCATTTAGCCTCTTCAAACTGTAGTGTTAGCACATGCTGAAAAGGCAGTCCGTAGTAGGACAAATGTAAAATCATTCTGGCTTGAGTTGATCAGAATCAATTAAGTAGTGAACTTATAACAAACACCAGTTTTAAGAACTTTGCGTTGGTGACATTGAAAGATAGATAAAAGACGGTTGACTTAGTTCTCATTTTATTATTTCTATTGCAACTGACTTAATGGTTTGAATGACACTAACATAGTCCTCTACACTTGGACATTTCTCAAGGATAGACATAAAATGCACATTGTTACTCTGTGTAGGAATACTACCTTCAGAATTGATGCTTGAGGACAGCGAATTGAGAGGCTGAATTATAAGTTCTGCTGGTTCTTTTCAAAATACAGATTCCATAGATGATAATGAGGATGATAATGGCAATGATGAAGACGGAGATGATAATGGTGGTGGAGACAATCATACTGGCACTGTGTCTGAACACTTTTATTTTCTTATTTAATTCTTATAACAAATCCATGTAGTAAGTTCTGTTATTACTCTTATTATGATGTGAAGAAAGTAAGACAGTTTAAGACACTTGTCTACCATCAGGCAGTAAATGGTACTGATAAGATTCCACCCTAAGTCTGTTGTTTCCAGAGCTTGCTTTTTTTTTAATTGACTTAAATTTTTAGATCAGTTTAAGGTTCACAGCAAAACTGAGAGGGAGGTACAGAGATTTCCCATATTCCCCTGCCTCCACAAATGTATAGCCTCCCCTATTATCAACATCCCCACCAGAGTGGTACATTTGTTACAATGAATGAACTTACATTGATACATCATAATCACCCAAAGTCCGTAATTTACATTACTATTTACTCTTGGTGTTGTACATTCTATGGGTTTTAACAAATACATAATGATATATATCTATCATTATGGTATCATGCAGAGTATTTTCTCTGCCCTGAAAATGTTCCATCCTCCGTCTATTCATCCCTCCTCCACCTCCAACCCCTGGCACCCACTGATCTTTTTACTGTCTCCATAGTTTTGCCTTTTCCAGAATGTAATATCATTGGAATCATATACTATGTATCCTTTTCAGATTGGCTTCTTTCACTTAGTAATATACATTTATGTTTCCTCCATGTCTTTCTGTGGCTTGAGAGCTCAATTATTTTTAGTGCTGAATAATATTCCATTGTCTGTATGTACAACAGTTTACTTATCCATTCACCTACTGAGGGACATCTTGATTTCTTTCAAGTTTTGGCAATAACAAATAAAGCTGCTATCAACATCCGCATTCAGGTTTTGTGTGGATATAAGTTTTCAACTCCTTTGGTAAATACCAAAGAGCATGATTGCCGGATTGTGTGGTAAGAGTTTTATAAGAAACCACCAAACTGTCTTCCAAAGTGGCTATACCATTTTGCATTCCCACCAGCAATGAATGAGAATTCCTGTTGTTCCACATCCTTGGCAGCTTTGATGTTGTCAGGTTCTGAATTTTGGTCATTCTAATAGGCATGTAGTGATATATCATTGTTGTTTTAGTTTTCATTTGCTTGATGACATATGATGTGGAGCATCTTTTCATAAGCTTATTTGCCATCTCTGTATCTTCTTTGGTGAAGTGTTTGTTAAGATCCTTGGCCCATTATTTTAATTGGGTTGTTTGTTTTCTTATTGTTGAGTTTTAAGAGTTTTTTATATATTTTAGATAACAGTTCTTTATCAGATGTGTCTTTTGTAAATATATTCTCTTAGTCTGTGGCTTGTCTTCTCATTCTTTTCACAGTGTCTTTTACAGAGAAGAGGTTTTTAACTTTAACTAAGTCCAGCTTATCAATTATTTCTTTTATGGACTGCGTCTTTGCTGTTGTATCTAAAAAGCCACTGCCATACCCAAGGTCATCTAGAATTCCCTTATATTATCTTCTAGATTTGTAGTTTTGCATTTTATATTTAGGTCTGTGATCCATTTTGAGTTAATTTTTTGTAAAGGGTGTAAAGACTGTGTCTAGATTCTTTTTTTTTTTTTTGCATGCGATATCCCATTGTTTCCACACCATTTGCCGAAAGGAATATCTTTTCTCCATTATCTTACTTTTGCTCCTTTGTCAAGATCAGTTGACTATATTTATGTGGGTCTATTTCTGGGCTCTGTGTTCTGTACCGTTGATCTATCTGTCTATTCTTTCATCAATACCACACTGTCTTGATTACTGTAGCTTTATAGTCAGTCTTAAAGTTGAGTGGTGTCAGTCCTCCAACTTTGTTCTTCTCTTTCAATATTGTGTTAGCTATTCTGGATCTTGTGCCTCTCCATATAAACTTTAGAATCAATTTGTCAATATCCATAAAATAAATGATTGGTGTTTTGATTGGGATTGCATTGAATCTCTAGATCAATTTGAGAAGAACTGAAATCTTGACAGTATTGAGTCTTCCTACGCCTGAACATGAAATATCTCTCCATTTCTTTAGTTCATCTTTGATTTCTTTTATCAGAGCTTTGTAGTTTTTCTCATATAGATCTTGGATATATCTTGTTAGTTTCATACCTAAGTATTTCATTTTTCGAGGTGCTAATGTAAATGGTATTGTTTTTTATTTTATTTTATTTTTTTTTAAAGTTTTTTATTTATTTATTTTTCCCCCCAAAGCCCCAGTAGATAGTTGTATGTCATAGTTGCACATCCCTCTAGTTGCTGTATGTGGGACGCGGCCTCAGCATGGCCAGAGAAGCGGTGCGTCGGTGCGCGCCCGGGATCCGAACCCAGGCCGCCAGCATTGGAGCGCGAGCACTCAACCGCTAAGCTACGGGGCCGGCCCCCGGTATTGTTTTTTTAATGTCAAATTCCACTTTGGTATATAGGAAAATGATTAACTTTTGTATATTAAGCTTGTATCCTGCTAATTGCTTATTAGTTCCAAGAGCTTTTTCATCAATCCTGTTGGATTTTCTACATAGATAATCATGATCTCTGCGAACAGACAGTTTTATTTTTTCCTTCCTAATTCATGTATCTTTTATTTCCTTTTCTTATCTTATTGCATTACCTAGAACTTCCAGTACGATGTTGAAAAGGAGTGGTGAGAAGGGACATCTTTGCCTTGTACCTGATCTGAGTGGGAAAGCTTTGTGTTTCTCACCATTAAATATGATGTTAGCTGTGGGTTTTTTCAAGTTAAAATTCTTTATCAAGTTGAAGAAGTTCCCCTCTATTCCTAGTTTATTGAGAATTTTTATCATGAATGGATGCTGGATTTTGTCAAATGCTTTTTCTTCATTTATTGCTATGATCATATGATCTTTCCTTTTTAGCCTATTGATGTGATAGATTATATTTATTGATTTTCAAATGTTCAACCATTCTTGCCAGAACTTGCTCTTTTAGCCACTCTGCAATAAGGTCCTATTGAGCTTGTATAAAAGCCAACCTGGTTTCTAGGAGACTCTAGTTTATCCCAAACAGAAAGAGTTTCTTTGTACAATGTCTAAAAGACCCTTGCCCATGGTTTTAGATGCTTTTGATGATGAAAGTTTAGGATCTCAGTACATAACATGTAGATCTCTGGACCTTGACCCTGTATGTTATTTTCAGCATCATGTACCTCATTATATTTCTAGCCATAACTACTGAGAGTCGTAAAAAATAATTTGGAGGAAAGCATTACAATTATTTTATCTACAGATAGTCAATCAAACTAAGATATAAACATAATCATATGTATTCCCTACTCTCTCTCTGTCATTCTCTCTCTCTGTCTCTTTCTTTATATATATTTCCTAATATATTTTATATGTAAAGTATAATATATGTAAAGTATAATATATACTGAGTTTTCCAGCTTCTAATGTTTACAAATATGTACCTCATCTACAACCTATGATTCTCTTTTGCTGATTACTATTTTATTTTGTAACCTATTATTATCACTTTGGGAGTTTTGAGACTAAAGTACATAGGTCAACACCCACAATTAGCAAGTGAACTCTTTAGAATGCATATTGAGTACAAACTTCATTCTTGGCTTCAACTAGCTTTCATACTCCTGTTTTCCTTTTGCTTTTCTTTATTTTATTTTGCTCTATTTTTGGCCTCTTTTAAGTTGCTTTAAAATGCTTTTAGAATAAACTGTGATATACATAAATGATAAAACATATTTACATTAGAATTCAGTATTTACACTTCACATTATTATTTATGAACTATTTAGAGATACATTTAATACTCGTAGCTTGAAAATAGTCATTTGCCTTGAGTAAGCAGAAAGAATGTTCATTGCACTTAATTTGTTGTCTGTTTCTAACCACAAGGGACTGTGAGATGGGGGAAAAAAGAACCGAGTTGGCTTTTCATTTTTAAAATAATTTCTAAGGCTATAAAGTCTGTGGTGTATTAATTTTTCTAAACCTGTTAATAGTCTACTTAAAATGAAATAATTTTTCATCTTTAAATGTTTTAAAGAGGTGGATACAATGTCTGAAAGCATTTCTAAGAAAAAAATTTGTTTTCCTTACAAATATAGTGGGCAGCAATGTATAAGTAGTAAATGTAACATAATTTAGAAAGAAGAGCTAAATGCTATTTTCTGTTTCAACTAGCAGTTATGAAGAGTTGGATTTTCCCTAAGGAGCTAATTATTTGCTGAGATTACTATGGTAACAGATTTTACAAGAAGTTCGAGATCTCTGTAAATAGCCATAAAAAAAACTATTAGGTATCATTTAAATGTAACAGTTTATTTTTTTAAATGGCTGAATGTATAAATGATTATTTTAACTATGAAGAATTTTTAAATTAAAAAGTTTGAAACACACACACAAAAATTTTTATAGTCCTTATGAAGTAATATTTGGAATTTTCTAATTCTCTAGTTCCTTGGCCTACTGTTAAAAAGACAATAATGTTTTATAATTTTCCAATTGGCATACAAAGTTCATAGTCTTTCAGAAGATGACATCTTTATGTGTAAGGTACTAAAAGTTGTAGTAATGATCATTCATAATACAAAAATATATTGACACCTTAAAATACTATCTTTAGGAATATTTCATGGTATCATATGTGTTTTCATGAGGTAATTATGTCCTTTCTAGAGTATGTGTCGTGGTAGTGGACATTGCTGTTTCTTGCCCCTCAGACAAGCATCCATTCTCTCTTCTGGTAAGAGAACCAGGTTTTTGTGCAAGGAAAAATACTCCTTCCTTCCAATCAGTCTATATAATTTGGGTGGGCCTGAGTCTACCTTCTGACTCCAAAGGACGTGAAAACCCAGGTTGGGCCAAAGAGAAAACTGCCGTGCTATGTCAGGGATGCGTGTATGTCCCAAACCAGGTCATGATGAGGGAGTATCAGTCCTGGCACATTTTGCTGGCACTTCTGGAAAAAGGTGCTTTCTCTTCCCTAGGTTGCTAACCTGAGACGGTATAAGCAGGAAGCTTCTGTTGTTTATAATTGCAACAATATGGATAGAGTCTTTCTGAGAATACTGTGGTAGCAGAGCCCTGAAATGGAAAAAGAGAGTGTCCTGGTCATCTTTCTGGGTCATTTGAATTGTGATTGTGTCATTTACCAAAAAGGCTGGAAGATTCAGACTGGATCATAGATTGTCTGCTGTACTGTGGATTGTAGTAGGTGATTTAATAATAATATGTAGTTTTACTAAGGTGAAACCCATGTATTTTTGTGGAGCGGATTATTAAGGCAATTATCCTGATAATTCAAGGAAGAATATCCTTAATTACTTACCTATTTCCTACTGAATTATTTGCATTAAAAAATTTTTAAATAGCAAAACAATCTAACTTTGACTAATATTAATCTTGAATGAACAAAAGGAAAAGGGCAGCAAGATAAAGCATAAAAAGCATTAAGTTAAAAGTGAGAAAATGAATTCTGCTGGGCAGGTTTAAAAGGGAATATTCAAAAAGAATAGGGAGGAGCTCTAATGGGCAACTAGTTTAAGACACTGATGTTTGGACCAGTAGACATTCCAAGCCTACTTTGGTGTACTTTTGATTCCTCTCCATTCTCCTTAATATACTTTTACATCTTGGTGATAACTTAAGTTTTTAAATCATTAGTATTATTTCCTACAGACCTTTCTGTTTTAGAACACTTTTAAAGTTGCCTTTTGTGATGAGGATTTAATAATTTAATTAGAACTGGGATTCTTCATCGCCCCTTTCTTTGCTATGCAGGATTTATACAATTTGGGGGTTATCTGAAATTATGTCGTTTAAATATTGTGAAAGCCACATAAGGAATCTCAGTGATATCTTTGATTGACCTAAAGAAGTTGGAAATACCTGGATTCACCTGGGAACATTTTTCAATCCTAACTGGATGGGATTGAATGTCAATCTTCTACAAGACAAGATCCTTAGATCTTTGAAAAGAGATATAAAAAGTTACCATCTTTTGCCTTTCTTGATAATGGCCCCTACTCTGATTTTTATGGGATACAGTTTGCTAAGGTTATAGCAAGGTTATAGTTGGGGGAAGGACACAGAACTGGGAGTGGATTGGGAAGATTGTTCCTATATGTAATGGTATGTATATATACACATACACATATACATATATACACATTACACATAGTAACATCTTTCCATAAATATATATGTATGTGTGTATATATATACACACACACATATACCTTTATATATACCAATACATACACATATATGTATTATATACCTTTATATAGATATATATATGTCTATATATCTTTAGAGGTGTATGTATATAGAGGGAGAGAGAGAGAGAAGGTACACCTTTTTATGTGTTATTCCTTTAGATAGGGTTTGTGATGTGACCTTGCCTGCCCATATGCAATAATATGAAGAAAGTCTTTTAAGTATCTGAAAACTAGATGTGTCTTTTGTCTGTTTGTCTTTTGCCTACTGACCACTTGGAGGTCAAAACTACTGAGCAGTGCCTGTTATTGGTAACAAGTTCTGTTCCTGGCTTTTTCACTATCTGGCTATGTGACCTTGGGTGAGGCACTATACTTATCTGGATATTTGCCACAAAGGTATTTTCAGTTCTAAATTTTGTATTCTCTGAGAATTTTTTTAGGTCATTCTAATATTAACACCAGAAATATTTGGGCTGAAAAGCATAGGTAGTCATATTATTTCAGTTTCTTTAGCATTTGTTCTTGTTTAGTTATCTAGTGTTGCTCTCCATGCTCTTGGGGAGCAGAGCACACTACATGAACATAGACATTCTAACTAGAAAGAAAACTTAGTGATGAATCTATCATTTTGTGTGTTTATCAAGTTACATTTCAGTGAGTCAGAGTGCCCTTCTTAGATATTTTGTTTACTTTTGATACAAGTTGTCCTTCATATTACTCCCACCTTGAATTCTCTCACCTTGGTGATCTCCAAATTTGAATAGTAACAGATTCCTTTGATTTTGTCACTTATAGAGTTAGACCAGTTCCTGAAAATAACTTGTACAGATTGGTGACATGTTTGAAAACAACATAACATTTCCTAGAAGAGTACCGTCTTCTGGATGTATCATTGATTTTTTTTCCTCCTACCATTCTGTTTCTTACCAAGTATACAGTAGATTTCTCATCAGTATTACCAGGGATATATGAGAAACCCAGGATTCTTCAGGGAATATTATTTATGTTGTCTGTCTCTGAAAATGCAATGGAAAAAGAGGTTCTATAACTTCATATTTCCTTTTGGACAGAGTAAAAATACTAAAGAGTTATAGCACAATTATATTTTCTAGCTATAAAACAACTACTTGCTAATCTTAACATTAATAATCCAAAATATTAAAAGAAAGTAGAGACACTTTCAAAATAGGTATCACTAAATTGGCATCATAAATTAATGCTTATTATGACTTCGAGGTTATGAATGATACATATTTAGGGACAATTAATGAACAGAATCCTTCCGTATATTCTATGCAAGAGTTAATATTAGCTAGGATAATCCAATCTCTGGAGTAGGAAACTTCACTTCATCAACATTTGCTTTATGCATAGAATGCTAAGGCTAAATAGGACCTTATCCAATTCTTGCATTTTATAGATGATGAAACTGACCAAAGGGTAAATAACTTGGCTAAAGTGATATAGTGATGGAGATGAGAAAAGCTCACAGATCTCCTAATAATCACTTATTTATTTAAAGATAACTTATAAATGAAAAACAATTCTTCCCATTCTTTGAACATTTTAAAGTAAATGTCTTTGGGAATCTCCTTTGTTTAATGTTTTAGTGACAAATTGAAAACAATAGCATTTAATTCAAAGCTACAAAAGATCAGTTTGTAACTAAGTTAACATAGATACCAATCTAGGCCAGGTATTACTTTTTTTGTTTTAATACCTGAAGCTCATGTGTGCAAAAGTGAAATAGTCTTTGGCTCTTTTCATTTCTCTTCTATACCTGAGAAAGTTGGTCATATTTCTTCAGGTCTATAAAAGCTGACATCTATTTTAATGATTTTATTCAATCTGAAATAACAAGGAACTAGGGAGTGAATCCTAAAAAGAGCAATTTATCATATACAGACATAAAAAATATGATTTAAAGACATCTTTTATTGAGGTGTTTATTTGTTTATATTGTGGATATTGCTAATTTAATAAGTATTTTATTTTTTAGCTTGTGAATTATATAGTGTTTAAAATCATTTTCTATCTTTATGTGCATATTTGTGCATATGTGTGTTTTTGTGTGGGATCTGTATGGTAAGCAAAAATAACATATACAAGAAGTAACATAAATATTTTTAAAATGTGCAAATACCTCAATGAATTTTCACAAAGTGAACACACCCGTTTCACCACCATCCGGATCAGAATAAAACATTATCAGCACCCTTGAAACGCTCCTCATGCACCCTCCTGGTCTTTACCCATGCCCAGAATCAACTAGTCTCCTGACTTCCATCATCATTAATTAGTTTTTCCTGTTTTTGACCTTTATCTGAATGGAGTCATACACTAGGTACTCTTTTGTGAATGGCTTTATTTGTTTAATAGTATATTTGTGAAATTCACCCATATGCCTGTGGTTGTAACTTGTTCATTCTCATTGTTGTGTAGTATTCCATTGCACCAATATGCCACAGTTTATCTGTTCTATTGTTGATGAACATTTAGGTTGTTTGGCTATGTAAATAGTGCTTCTATGACCATCACCCCCATGTCCTTTGGTGCACAAATATGTGCGCATTTCTGTTGAGTAAACACATAGGAGTGAAATTACTGGATCATAGGATACGTGTATGTTCTGGTTTTGTAAATACTGCTGAACAGTTTTTCAAATTTATGCTTCCTAACAGCAATATGAAAGTTGTAGTTGTTCTTCAACCTCATCAATCCTTGGCATTGTCAGTCTTTTAAATATTGTCATTCTGGTAGTTATATAGTAGTATTTCACTGTGGTCTAAATTTGCATTTCCTTGATAACTAATAAAGTTCAACACCGTTTCAAACATTTGTTTGAAACATTCAGATATCCTCTTTTGGAAAGAGCCTGTTCAAGTTTTGTGCCCATTTTTCCTATTATCTTCTCATTATTCTTCTTTTGTAGGAGTCTTTTTATAAATGCTCTTTGCAAATTACACATATACTGCAAATAACTTTTCCTACTCTGTGGCTTGCCTTTTAAATATTTCTTTTGATGAACAGAGGTGTTTAGTGTTAATGTAATACAATTCATCAATCTTTTTCTGTATGGTTAATGCTGCCTGTGTCCTGTTTGAAACATCTTTGGCAAGAGTAGGCAGCACCAGGAATCTGTCTCCCCACCAAAACAACAATTGCACTGGAGGAATCTGTCTGATGTAACTCTTTTAGAACTTTAGCATCTATTGAAGGCTTGCAACTTCAAGGGGAAGGCTTGGATGGTAACTTGTGATTAATTTGGGTCAATTTCAGCTCTGAGCACAATAACAGCTACCTATCCAGGCACCCCCAGCCATGTGGCAGGCAGCTGTGCATGTGTTCCTGGAGCAATCTGCATACAACCTGCCAGTCAGGGTGGGCAGCCAGGGCAAAAAGGACCCTGTCTTCCAAATATCAGGGATCAGTGCTCTGATTGACGATTGCTGCTTTTGATCACAGAGGTGCAGACAACCAGGTAGGTGGCCATTGTTGTTGCACTTCCTCAACTTGTTGCAAGCCCCTCCCACTCAGGATGAAGTGACTTCCAGGGGATTTAAAGGGCCAGTGTCCTTCCTCCACTGCCTTCATTTTTCTCTTTTTACTGTTTTGGGAGCCATACACTAAAGTCTAGGACATTCAAAAGCAACTGCATATATGGAGAAAATTAGAAGTGATCTTGCACAGCCAGGGGAAGGTGCAGGCTCATAAAAGACCTGAGAAGACCTTAAGTTTATACTTCAGGCTGATCCTTGGCACAGAGATGGCCTACATCAAAAACAATAATAATAATAATAATAATAATAATAATAATAATAATAAACCAGCAAAACTTGGGGAAGGGAGAGAATCTGATTTCCAGAGTTATCACTTCATCACATTCAAATGTCCAGTTTTCAACAAAAAATGACAAGGCATACAAAGAAACAGGAAAGTATGGTCCATTCGAAGGAAATAAAATAAGTCAACAGAAACTGTCCTTGAAAAAGATATTCCTAATATTCTTAGCCTTTTGAAATTCTATGTAAAATTTACAAGAAGCTTATCAATTTATGTTTTAAAAACACTGAGATCTTGATTGGGAATGCATTGACTCTATAGACTAATTTAGAGATAATTAATATTTTACAATATTGAGTCTTCTAGCCCATGAACATTGTACAGATTTCCATTTAATTATGTTTTCTTTAATTTATCTCAATAATGTTTTAAAGGATTTATTTTTTAGAGCAGCTTTAGATTCACAGCAAAATTGAGCAAAAAGTACAGAGAGTTCTCATATATCCCCAGCCCCCACACACACAACCTCCCTTACTATCAACATTTAGAACCAGAGTGGTATATTTCTTACAACTGATGAACCTACATTGACACGTCATTATCACTCAAAGTCCATAGATTACCTTAGTGTTCACTTTTGGTGTTGTACAGTCTGTGGATTATAGCACATGTACAATGACACATATCCACCATTATCCTATTATACAAAAAACTTTCATTGTCCTAAAAATGCTTTGTGCCCCACCTGTTCATCCCTCCTCCACCCCTAACCCCTGGCAACCACTGACCTTTTTACTGTCTCCATAGTTTTGCCTTTTCCAAAATGCCAAACAGTTGGGATCGTACAGTATGTAACCATTTCAGATTGGCTTCTTTCACTTGGTAATATGCACTTACATTTCTTCCATGTCTTTTCATGGCTTGATAGCTCAGTTCTTTTTAGCACTAAATAACATTCCATTGTCTAGATGTACCAGAGTTTATTTATCCATTCACCTACTGAAGGACATCTTGATTGCTTCCAAGTTTTGGCAGTTATGGATAAGGCTGCTATCAACATCCGTGTGCAGGTTTTTGTAGACATAAGTTCTCAACTCATTTGAGTAAATACCTAGGAGTATAGTATTGGTGCACCATGCATGGATTGCTGGATTGTATGGTAAGAGTATGTTTAGTTTTATAAGAAACTGCCAAACTGTCATCCAAAGTAGCTGTACTATTTTGTGTTCCCACTAGTAATGAATGAGAATTCCTGTTCCTCCACATCCTTGGCAGCATTTGATGTTGTCAGTGTTTTGGATTTTGATCATTCTAATAGATGTGTAGTGGTATCTCATTGTTGTTTTAACTCTCATTTCCCTGATGACATATGACGTGGAGCCTCTTTTCATATGTTTATTTGCCATCTATATATCTTCTTTGATGAGGTGTCTATAAAGGTCTTTGGCCATTTTTAAATTAGGTTGTTTTCTTTTTTTTTGTGAGGAAGATCAGCCCTGAGCTAACATCCAATGCCAATCCTCTCTTTTTTGCTGAGGAAGACTGGCCCTGGGCTAACATCTGTGCCCATCTTCCTCTACTTTATATGGGACGCCGCCACAGCATGGCTTGACAAGTGGTGCGTCGGTGCATGCCCGGGATCCGAACCTGCGAACCCCGGGCCACCGAAGCGGAGTGAGCACACTTAACCGCTTTGCCACCAGGCCAGCCCCTGGGTTGTTTTCTTATTGTTGAGTTTTAAGAGTTCTTTGTATACTTTGGATAATAGACCTTTATAAGACATGTCTTTTGTAAATATTTTCTCCCAGTCTTTGGCTCGTCTTTTCATTCTCTTGACAGTGTCTTTTGCAGAGCGTAAGTTTTTAATTTTAATGGAGTCCAGCTTCTCAATTATTTCTTTCATGGATTCTGCCTTTGGTGTTGTATCTAAAAAGTCAGCACCATACCCAAAGGCATCTAGATTTTCTTCTGTGTTATCTTCTAGGAGATTTATAGTTGCATTTTACATTTAGGTCTATAACCCATTTTGAGTTAATTTTTGTGAAAAGTGTAAAACCTGTGTCTAGATTCTTTTTTTTATTGAGGTAAAATTGGCATATAACATTATCTAAGTTTCACGTGTACAACATTATATTTTGACATCTATATACACTACAAAGTGATCACCACCAAAAGTCTAATTACCATCCATCACCTATACAGTTGACCCCCTTCACCCATTTTGCTTACCCCCCAACTTTCTTCCCCTCTGGTAACCAATCTGTTCTCTGTATCTATGAGTTTGTTTTTGTTTTTGTTTTGTTTGTTTGTTTTGTTTTTTAGATTCCACATATGAGTGAAATCATATGGAATTTTCTTTGACTTATTTCACTTAGCATAATACCCTCAAGGTCCATCCATGTTGTTGCAAACAGCAAGATTTCATTCTTTTTTATGGGTGGGTGGTATTCCATTGTATGTATATGCCACATCTTCTTTATCCATCCATCCATTGATGGACACTTAGGTTGTTTCCATATCTTGGCTGTTGTAAATAATGCTGCAATGAACGTAGGGGTGCAGGTATCTTTTTGAATTAGCTTTTTGTATTCTTTCAATAAATACCCAGAAGTGGAGCACCTGGATCATACAGTAGTTCCATTTTTAATTTTTTGAGGAATCTCTACACTGTTTTCCATAGTGGCTGTACCAATTTACATTCCCACCAACAGTGTACAAGGGTTCCCTTTTCTCCACATCCTTGCCAACATTTGTTATTTCTTTTCTTTTTGATAATAATGATTTTAGCAGGTGTGAGGTGATATCTCATTGTAGTCTTGATTTGCATTTCCCTAGTAGTGATGTTGAACATCTTTTCATGTGCCTGGTGGCCATCTATATGTCTTCTTTGGGAAAATGTCTATTCAGGTCCTCTGCCCATTATTTAATCAGGTTGTTTGTTTTTTGTTGCTGAGTTATATGAGTTCTTTATATATTCTGGATATTAATCCCTTGTTGGATATATGATTTGCAAATATCTTCTCCCATTCAGTATGTTGCCTTTTCATTTTGATGATGGTATCCTTCTCTGTGCAGAAGCTTTTTAGTTTGATGTGGTCCAATTTGTTTACTTTTGCTTTTGTTTCCTTTTCCTTTGGAGTCAGATCCACAAAGATCCACAAAGACCAATGTCAAGAAGCTTACTGCCTATATTTTTTTCTAGGAATTTTATGGGCTCAGGTCTTACATTCAAGTCTTTAATCCCTTTTGAGTTAATCTTTGTATATGGCATAAGACTGTGGTGTAGTTTCATTCTTTTGCATGTGACTGTCCAGTTTTTCCACCACCATTTATTTTTTTATTTTTTAAATTTTTTTTTTTGTGAGGAGATCAGCCCTGTGCTAACATCTGCCAATCCTCCTCTTTTTTTGCTGAGGAAGACTGGCCCTGGGCTAACATTCGTTCCCATCTTCTCCCACTTTATATGGGACGCCACCACAGCATGGCTTGCCAAGCAGTGCGACGTGCATGCCCGGGATCCGAACTGGTGAACCCCGGGCCGCCACAGCGGAGTGCGTGCACTTAACCGCTTGCACCACCGGGCCGGCCCCAAACCACCATTTATTAAATAGACTGTCCTTTCTGCATTGTAAGTTCTTGGTTCCTTTGTTGAAAATTAATTGTCCATATATGTGTGGGTTTAGTTTTGGCCTCTCAATTCTCTTCCATTGATCTGTGTGTCTGTTTTTATGCCAATACCGTATTGCTTTAGTTACTATACTTTTGCAGTATAGTTTGAAATCAAGGAACTTTGTTCTTCTTTCTCAAGATTACTTTGGCTATTTGGGATCTTTTGTGGTTCCATACAAATTTTAAAATTATTTGTTCTAGTTCTGTGAAAAATGCCATTGGAATTTTGATGGAGATTGCATTGAATCTGTAGATCACTTTGGTAGTATGGACATTTTAACAATGTTAATTCTTCCAATCAATGAGCAGGAATATCTTTCCATTTATTTGTATCTTATTCGATTTTTTTTCATTAATGTCTTATAATTTTCAGTTTACAGGTCTTTCACTTTCTTGGTTAATTTATTCCTGGATATTTTATTATTTTTGATGCAGTTGTATATAGGATTGTTTTCTTAATTTGTCTTCCTGATAGTTTGTTATTGGTGTATGTAAACATCACAGATTTCTGTATACTGATTTTGTATCCTGCTGCTATGCTGAATTCATTTATTAGTTCTAACAGTTTTTATGTAGAGTCTTTTGGTTTTTCTGTATATTGTATCATGTCATCTACAAATAGTGACAGTTTTACTTCTTTCTTTCTGTTTTAGATGTCTTTTATTTCTTTTTCTTGCCCAATTGCTGTGGCTAGGACTTCCAATACTATGTTGAATAAAAGTAGCAAGAGTTGGCATCCTTGTCTCATTTCGAATCTTAGAGGAAAAGTTTTCAACGTTTCACTGTTGAGGATGATGTTAGCTGTGAGTTTATCCTATATGGCCTTTATTATGTTGAGGTACTTTCTTTCTATACCTATTTTATTGAGAGTTTTTATTATAAATGGATGTTGAATTTTGTCAAAGGCTTTTTCTCCATCTATTGAGATGATCGTTTGATTTTTATTCTTCATTTTGTTAATGGAGTGTATCACATTGATTGATTTGCAGATGTTGAACCATCTTTGCATCCCTGGAATAAATCCCACTTGTTCATGGTGTATGATCCTTTTAATGTATTTTTGAAATTGGTTTGCTCACATTTTGTTGAGGTTTTTTGCATCTATATTCTTCTGGCATATTGGCCTATAATTTTCTTTTTTTGTGATAATTTTGGTATCAGGGTAATGCTGGCTTTATAAAGTGAGTTTGGAAGCATTCCTTCCTCTTTGTTTTTTTGGAGGATGGGTATTAAATCATCTTTGAATGGCTGGTAGAATTCACCAGTGAAGCCATCTGTTTCTCGACTTTTGTTTGTTGGGAGATTTTTGATTACTGATTCAATCTCCTTACTAGTAACTGATCTATTCAGATTTTCTATTTCTTCATGATTCAGTCTTGGAAAATTATATGTATCTAGGAATTTATCCTTTTCTTTTAGGTTGTCCAATTTGTTGGCATATAATTGTTCACAGTAATTACTTATGATCCTTTGTATTTCTGTGGTATCTGTTGTAACTTCACCTCTTTCATTTCTGATTTTGTTTATTAAAGCCCTCTCTTTTCTTCTTGGTGAGTCTAAATAAAGGTTTGTCAATTTTGTTTATCTTATCAAAGAACCAGCTCTTAGTTTTATTAATCTTTTCTATTGTCTTTTTAGTCTCTCTTTTGTTTATTTCCACTTTGATCTTTATTATTTCCTTCCTTCTACTGACTTTGGGCTTTGTTTATTCTGATTTTTCTAGCTCCTTTAGGTGTAAAGGTAGATTATTTATTTGAGATTTTTCTTGTTTCCTGAGGTAGGCCTATATTGCTATGAACTTCCATCTTAGAACTGCTTTTGCTGCCTCCTGAAGATTTTGGTACATTGTATTTCTGTTTTCTTTTGTCTCTAGGTATTTTTTTAATTTCTTGTTTGATTTCTTCAATGACTTATTGTTTAGTAGCATGTTGTTTAATCTCCACATTGTTGTGGTTTTTCCAGTTTTCTTTTTGTTGTTGATTTCTAGTTTCACAGCATTGTGGTTGGATAAGCTGATTGATATCATTTCAGTCTTTTTGAATTTATTGAGACTTGTTTTGTGGCCTAACGTGTGATCTATCCTAGAAAATGTTCCGTGTGCACTTGAGAAGAATGTGTATTCTGTTGCTTTCAGCTGTAATGTTCTGTAATATCTATTAAGTCCATCTGGTCTAATGTGTTGCTTAAAGCTGATGTTTCCTTATTAATTTTCTGTCTGGATGATATATTCATTGATGTAAATGGAGTGTTAAAGTTTCCTGCTATTATTTTATTGCTGTCAATTTCTTTTCTTTTTTTTTTTTTTTTTTTGAGGAAGATCAGCCCTGAGTCAACATCCATGCTAATCTTCCTCTTTTTGCTGAGAAAGACCGGCCCTGAGCTAACATCTATTGCCAATCCTCCTTTTTTTCCCCCCATGCCCCAGTAGATAGTTGTATGTCAAAATTGCACATCCTTCTAGTTGCTGTATGTGGGACGTGGCCTCAGCATGGCCGGAGAAGCGGTGCGTCGGTGCGCACCTGGGATCTGAACCTGGGCCACCAGTAGCAGAGCGTGCACACTTAACTGCTAAGCCACGGGGCCGGCCCATGTCAATTTCTCCCTTTAGGTCCGTTAATATTTGCTTCATATATCCTGGTACTCTTATGTTGGGACATACATATTTATAAATGTTATGTCTTCTTGCTGAATTGACCCCTTTATCATTATGTAATGCCCTTCTTTGTCTTTTTTACAATCTTTGTTTTAAAGTCTATGTTGTCTGTTATGAGTATAGCTACATCAGCTTTCTGTTCATTTTCATTTGCATGGAATATCTTTCTCCATCCCTTTACTTTCAGTTGTCTGTGTCCTTACTTCTGAAGTGAGTCTCTTGTAGGCAGCAAATAGATGGGCCTTGTTTTCTTATCCGTTCAGCCACTGTATGTCTTTTGATTGGAGAATTTAGTCTATTTACATGTAAAGTAATTATTGACAGGTATGTACTTACTGCCGTTTTGTTGTTTTTTTAATTTTTCCGGCTGTTTTTGTAGTTCTTCTGTGTTCTTTTCTTCTTCTCTTTCTCTCTTCCCTTGTGGCTTCATGACTCTCTTTATTGTTATGTTTAGATTCTTTTCTCATTTTCTTTTGCGTATTTACTATAAATTTTTGCTTTGTCGTTATCCTGAGGTTTATATATAACTTCCTATGTATATAACAGTCTGTTTTAAGTTCAATTTAAATTTAAACATGTTCCAAAACTTTACATTTTTTCTCCCCCTTCATGTTTTACATTTTTGATGTCACATTTTACATCTTTTTATTTTATATATCCCTTAACTAATTATTGTAGTTTTAGTTAATTTTACTATTTTAGTCTTTTATTCTTCATACTTGCTTTATAAGTGATTGACCCACTACCCTACTATGTATTTACCTTTTCCATTGTGACTTTTTACTTTTGTATGTTTTCTTGTTGTTAATTAGTGCCATTTCTTTTCAGTTTAGAGAAGTCCATTTAACATTTCTTGTAAGGCTGATTTAGTGGTGATGAATTCCTTTAGCTTTTGCTTATCTGGAAAACTCTTAATCTCTCCTTTAATTCTGAATAATAACCTTGCTGGGTAGAGAATTCTTGTTTCAAAGTTTTTTCCTTTCAGCACTTTGAATATGTCATATGAGTCTCTCCTGGCTTGCAAAGTTTCTGCTGACAAAATCTGCTGATAGCTTTATGGGGTTTCCCTTGTATGTAATAAGTTGTTTTTCTCTTGCTGATTTTAAGATTCTCTCTTCATCCTTAACTTTTACCATTTTAATTATAATGTGTTTTGGTGTGGATCTCCTTGGATTCTTCTTATTTGGAACTCTCTGGACTTCCTGGACCTATGTATTTGTTTCCTTCCCCAGATTAGGGAAGTTTTCAGCTATTATTTCTTCAAATAAGTTTTCTGGCCCTTTCTCTCTCTCTTCTCCTTCTGGGACCCCTATAATTCAAATGTTATTCCTCTTGAAGTTGTCTCCAAAATCCTTTAATTTATATTTAATTTTTTAAAAATTCTTTTTGCTGCTCTCTCTGGGTGAGTTCTGTTGCTTTGTCTCCCAGCTCAATATTCAGCTTCATCCAGTCTGCTGTTGAACCCCTCTAGTGCATTTTTCAGTTCAATTATTGTATTCTTCAGTTCTATAACTTTTGTTTGGAACTTTCTTGTATTTTCTGTCTCTTTGTTGTAAATTGCACTATGTTCATCCCTTCTTCTCCCAAGTTTGGTGAGCATCTTTATGACCATTACTTTGACTATTTATCAGGTAGGTTGCTTATCTCTGTTTCATTAATGTCTTTTTCTGAAGTTTTGTCTTGTGCTTTTGTTTTGAACATATTCCTCTATCTCCTCGTTTTGTCTAACTCTCTGTGTTTGTTTCTGTGTTTTAGGCAAATCAACTACCTCTTCTAGTCTTGAAGGAGCAACCTTGTATAGGAGATGTCACTTGGGACCCAAAAGCGCAATCCTTCCCAGACCACCAGAGCTAGGTGCTCAATGGGTATCCCCTGTGTGGGCTGCATATGCCCATTGACTCTGATGGGATCATGTGAGCAGCATGTGGGAACAGGGCTGCTCTCCTGCCACATCTCTCTGAGCTGCGTGAGTGGCATGTTGGGGTGGGGCTGCTTGCCCTCTGCATCTGTTGGTGTTGCATGCAGTTGGTGTTGGGGGTGGGGGGCGAGGATGCTCACCCTCTGCACCTGTCCGTGCAGCATGCAGTTGGCATGGGGCAGGGTGGGGGCCAGGATGCTTGCCCACCATGACTGGGAATGCTGTGTGTGAGCCACACAGGGCTGCTTGCCTGCTGCTATTAGCAGGTTTGAGTAAGAGTGCAAAAGTAGCACCCTCCAGTGCTGACACCAGCAAGATATAGGGAGCCCATAAAAATGGCGTCTGCTAGCGTTCTGTCTCCAGAGAGAGTACCAGCAGACTTATGCCCCTCTGGCAGATGCTTTAAAATTAGCAAGTGAATCTCCTCCACCTATGGTCTAGTCTCTTTTCAAGTTGCTGCTTTTTGCACTGGGTTCCAGAGTAAGCAGATCTATATGCAAGCTCTTTTAGAGCTGGGATCTTCATTTCCTACAGCCCTATGTTTCTCCTGAATGTAAACTCCATTGATTTTGAAAGCCAGATGTTTTGGGAGCTCCTCTCTCTGGTGTAGGACCCAAGAGTTGGGGTGCCTGGTGTGGGGTACAAACCCCTTTCTCCTCAAGGAGAAGCTCTGTTTATTTATTTATTTTGTTTGTTTGTTTTTGAGATCCCTCCTGCTTTTAAGACACCATGTTGGGGTGGAGTTTTTGGTGAGAGCATGTCTTTGCCTCTCCTACCTTTCTTGATATGGCCATTTTATTCTTTGTTGTGGAGCAGGTGTTCAGCTAGTTCTCAGGTTCTTTTCAGAGGGATTTGTTACATGTGTAGCTATATATTTGTCATGTGTGTGGGAAGAGATGAGTTCAGGATCTTCCTATGCTGCCATCTTGAACCGCCTGTCTAGATTGCTTTTTTTTTTTTTTTTTTTGCATGTGGATTTCCAGTTGTACCGGCACCATTTGTTGAAAAGACTATCTTTACTCCATTGTATTACTTTTGCTCCTTTGTCAAAGATCAGTTGACTATATTTATGTGGGTCTATTTCTGGGCTCCCTATTCTATTTCATTGATCTATTTGTCTGTTCTTTTGTCAATACCACACTGTCTTGATTACTGTAGCTTTATAGTAAGTCTTGAAGTTGGGTAGTTTCAGTCCTCCAACTTTGTTATTCTTCAATATTGTGCTGGCTATTCTGAGTCTTCTGCCTCTCCACAGAAACTTTAGAATTGGTTTGTCAATACCCACAAAATAACTTGTTGAGATTTTGATTAGGATTGTGTTGAATGTGTAGATCAATTTGGGAAGAACTGGCATCTTGACAATGTTGAGTCTTCCTATTCATGAACATGAAATATATCTCCATTTCTTTAGTTCTTTGATTTCTTTTATCAGAGTTTTGTAGTCTTCCTTATATAGATCTTGTACATATTTTGTTAGATTTATACCTAAATATTTCATTTTTGGGAGGTGGTAATGTAAATGGTAGTGGTTTTCATTTCAAATTCCACTTGCTCGTTGCTGTTATATAGGAAAATGATTGACTTTTGTATGTTAATGTTGTATCTTGCAACCTTGCTTTAATAGCTTTTTAGTTCCAGGAATGTTTTTGTTGGTTCCAGTCTGCTAATGAGCCCATCAAAGGCACTCTTCATTTCTGTTACAGTGTTTTTGATCTCTAGCATTTTTTAATTCTTTCCTAGAATTTTCATCTCTCTGCCTATATTATCTATCTCTTCTTACATATTGTCTATTTTTCCCATTATAGTTTTTAGCATAGTAATCATAGATATTTTAAATTTTTATTCTAATAATTCCAATATCTCTACCATATATGAATCTTGTTCTGATGCTTGCTCTGTCTCTTCAAACTGTGTTTTTGCCTCTTAGTATGCCGTGTAATTTTTTGCTGAAAGGCAGACATGGTGTATTGGGTAAAAAGAACTTGGGTAAATTGGCCTCTAGTGATGTGGTGGCAGAGGGAAAGTATTCTATAGTCCTGTTATTAAGTCTCAGTCTTTTAGTGAGCTTATATCCCTGGGCTATAAACCTTACAAGTGCATCTCAGTCCCCTCAACCATTAGGTGGGACAGGATGGCTAGAGGGGGCTGGAGTTGGATATTTCCCTTCCACCTACAGCAGTAATGCTTTATAGTTTTTGGTTTGGCATTTATGCTCATCTTTTAATAGATTTCTTTCTAAATATTTGATTTTTTTAGCCACTATTGTAAGTGGTCTTGTTTTAAAATTTTCTTTCTTTAATAATATTTTTCTGGTATAGGAAAATGCAGTAGATTCTTTTTACACTAACCTTGTTTCTGGTGAACTTTCTAGATTCACATATTAATATTAAAACTTTATAGATTCACTTGCATTTTCTGTGTACATGTTCATATCATCTGCATGTAACAGTTTCTATTTCTTCCTTTTTGAGTATTATTCTTTTCCCCTCCTGCCTTATTGCAGTGGCTATGACATCCAGCAGAATAATAGGTAGCAGAGATCCTTATCTCATTGTTGATTTCAGAGAAAAAGCTTTCAGTATTTTACCATTGAACATGTTTGTTGTAATTTTGCCTCTCTTTTTTTGTAGATAATATTTGTCAGATTAAGGATGTTCTCTTCTATTCCTAGTGTGCTGAGTTTTTATCTTGAATAGGTGTTGAGTTTTGTGAAATGCTTTATCTGCATGTATTGAGATGATCATATGATTTTTTTCTATTTTGTTAATGTGAATTTTATGAATTAATATCTTGAAAGTTAAACAAATGTTACATTTCTGGAAGAAGTTCAACTTAATCCTGATGCATTAGGCTTTTTATGATTTGCTGGATTCAGTTTATTAATATTTTCTTGAGATATATGCATCTATGTTCTTAACAGACATTGATTAGTAATTTCTCTTTCTTGTAATTTTTTGGGTCATATTTTGGAATAATATTATGTTGGCCTCATAAAATGCGTTGGTATTTGTTTCTCACTTTTCTAATATCTGTAGTAGTTTGGGTTAGATCAGTATTATTTCTTTCTTAAATGTTTATAAAAATTCAGCAGGGAAGCCAATATGGGCCTGGAGATTTCCTTGTGGGAATATTTATGAACTATGGATTCAATTTTTGAAAAAACAGAAAGGGAACTATCTACATTTTTTCGTTTTCTTCTTGAGATGGTTTTTGTAGGTTGTGCTTTTCTAGGAATTAGTCCATTTAATTTAAATTTTCAAATTTATTGGCATGGAGTTGCTCATAATATCATCCTGTTATCTTTTTAATATTTATAAAGTTTGTAGTGATGTCATCTGTTTTTATTCTTGATGTTCAAAATTTGTGCCATCACTCTTTTTTTCTCAATCAGTTTTCTTTTTAGGTGTTTATCAAATTTATTCATTACTTTAAAGAACCGTTATTTGGCTTTATTGATTTTTCTATTGAACGTTATTTTTATTTTATTAATATTTGCTCTTATCTTCATTATTGCCTTTCTCATACTTTTTTGGGGGGGGCAGTTAATTTAATGTTTGTTTTCCTAATTTCTTGAGATGAATCTTAAATCATTAATGTTCAGCCATTCTTCTTTTCAAATAAATGCATTCTAAGGCTAAACGTTTTTCTTTTGAGCACAGCTTTATCTCCATCATATATATTTTTTTTTGTCTAGAAATTTTTTTAATTTGTTTTTTTGAAGGATATTTTTGCTCTGAATAGAATTCTGTTCTATTTATTTTAGCATGTCAAATATATCATCATTTTTTCTTGGATTCTATCACTTATTTTGAGAAGTCACCTGGTATTGTTGTTTTCTGAAGGTATAAATGTATCATGCAATATATCATGTTTCTCTAGCAGCTCTTAAGATTGTCTCTTTGCTGTTTTTCTTTTTTAGCAGTTTTACCATGATGTGCCTTGGTGAGATTTTCTTCTTATTAATCTTTCTGGAAGTTTGTAGTGCTTCTTGAATCTATGAGTTGATGTCTTCCATTAGTTTTGGAAAATTCTCAGTCATCATCTCTTCACATGTTGGGACTCTGCTTTATTCTCTTTTCTCTTCTCTTCTAAGATGCAATTACACTTGTGTTAGACCTCTTCACCATGTCTCCTGTAGTGTATTAAAAGTGGCCATAGATTCTTTGCCCCTCTTTTCATCAAGGGGTAGAATATGTTTCTCCCTTGACCCTATGCCCTTGGAATCTGGGCTGACCCTGTGACTTGATTTGACTATGAGCACCTCATCTTTCTGGCCAATGGGACACAAAGTATTGTTCCCTGGATCAGCAGATTAAGTATCACCTGGAACTTGTTAAAAATGCATATTTTTTGGACCTATCTCAGACCTACTAAGTGAGAAACTCTGGAGGTAGGGCACAGTGAGTGTTTTTAGACAAATTTCTGAGGTGATTTTGATGCATGCTAAAGTCTTAGAATAACTGTTCTAAGCAATGGTGATTGGTGGTGGTCAGATGAACTAAGCAGGACATTTGAGTCCTTTCCTATGATTGTATGAACCCTAGAAGAAAGAAGCTCTCTTTTCCTGATGGCATTGCTAAGCTGGTATGGTATAACCCTGGAGCTGTTGGCAGCCATTATCTTTCACTTTGCAGAAATAGTCCCTATGGAGTAGGACAGAATGAGACTTATACAGAGGTAAGATAAAGCCCAGATAACTTTGAACACTGAACGTGACATACCTGAAGCTACAGATTAGCCCTTGACTTCTTAGTAATGTGCATCTTTTTTTCTCAAGTTAGTTTGATTTGTTTCGTGCACTTGCAACTAAAGAATCCTGACTAATACACAAGTAGATCTCCTACTTCCCTTTCCAAATGATATCTCATGCAGTGCCTCTGAAGTATAAAACAGATAAATGTAGATTTTCCCTGAATGGAGCAGAGACAGAAGTCCTCTAATCTTACCATGTGGTTTTTCACAGCCCTCCCACAGAAACTCCTGGATACTCTAGGCAACATAGATTAAAAACCACTTGTAGTAAACCTTTTGGTGACCTATGACATAAGTCCTTATTTCACCTAATTTCAGCTGCAGCTGTGATGGAAAGTTGCTTCAAGTGGCCCAATTCAAGCATCCTGCTGTGTCTCTGCTTTTCTGTCCTGGGCTTTCTCTCATGTCTCTGCTATTCTATCCCTGGGCTTTCTCTTAGGTCACTAGGTTTGCTTAGCACAGACATAGGCAGCCTGAAAATTCAGGGAGTTCATGCCTCTGGGGGCAATATTCTCCAAAATGGGTACATAAGTGTCCTGGCCTTCCATCCTGTGGAGGCACAGTTCTGAATCGCATTATGTATGATTCCAGAGACTCTCCAGTGGGATGGGGTCTTAGGTGCTGTCGGGGGAAGAGGGAGAATCTCCCTCTGCCCTTTCCCTTAAGGTTCTTCTGGCTGGCCAAATAATCAACAAGACAGGTTAGCAGGAGAAAATAATACCAAGTTTAATAACATGTATACATGGGAGAAACTCAGAAATGAGCAACTCGCCCCTCTGTCTAAGCTGCTTGCTTAAGTATTGCAGCTAAAGGCGAGGAGCATGTTGGGGGTGGGTAGTGGCCTGGGACTTCAGAGGGCAGGAGGACAATTCTTTTCAGGGTCATCTGTAGATAATGTGGTCAGGGAGAGACAAAGTTTTTGATAAAAGAGGCTTGGTGCCTTTCCTATTATAACCTCTATCCTACATTATCTTTACAGCCATCATGATAGAAGATCTGTTTCAGGAAGGAGCCACCATGTCAAATTCTTTAGGCAGTTAGTGGGGGAGGTCAAATGTCCTTCAGAGAAAACAATCAAGGTAAAGAGATATATTTCAGGGTGGCCAAATCTTGATCTCCCACAGTGCCCATAGTAGTAACAAGATCAATACTGTATCTTTTTTTTCTCCTTCTCTGCCTCATCTTCCTGCTTCCTTGCTCCTATTTCTTGTGGTTACTTCCAAAATAAACTACCTGCATTCAGTCTTTTTCTCGGGCTCTGCCCTTGGGAAAACCCAAACTAAGACATCTGTGTTATAAAGTATAGAACTGGGAGTTAGGACATATGGTTTTGAATCTCAGCTCTGTGAGTTAGGTTATGATATAGGCCTAATCGCTTCCTTTCTCTAGGTTTTAGACGTGACATTTGTAAAATGAGGAGGTGAATTAGCTGCTTACTTAGTTCCTTCTAGCTCTGACTTTCATGTAACCCTATGTACTGTTACAGAACTGAACAGTTACACATGAAACTAGAATAGGATGGCCAATATGAATAGTCAGGCCCTTGAGGTTTTTCTCTCTTTTCTAAACACCGTTTTGCACTTTTTCCCATATTTTTCCAGAAGTATCCAGATGATCTGCCTCACTCTCCACCTTGATTGGTCTTTGTAATTACAGACCCAGAAAAACAACCATAAATACCCAGCCCTGAGGAGACTACACGCAGCCATTTTGATGGGCCAGAAGCTCTCAAAACCACTGACATTCAGAGCCTCATGTCTGTGAAGGACGTAAAGATGGAGAGTAAAAACAAGTGTAGTCTGAATATGAGCAACTATCTGGATGACTAAACGCACCATAATAGCCTTAGTACTTTAGAGCTGGAGCCAAAAATACTTAATGAAAAATGACTTCAATTTCATATTGATTTAAAAAAATGAAATGTTACACCTGGTGATCCAGGTGGATAGATTCAATCTACTTTCCCTTGTAATTTGAGACAAATTGAAATCTGTGATAATGAACATAATCAGAAAGGGAAAGTCTATTCTTGTCTTCTTTCAGCAACTAGAAATGATCAATTTTTTTTTTAATTTTATTTATTTATTTTTTCCCCCAAAGCCCCAGTAGATAGTTGTATGTCATAGCTGTACATCCTTCTAGTTGCTGTATGTGGGACGCGGCCTCAGCATGGCTGGAGAAGCGGTGCGTCGGTGCACGCCCGGGATCCGAACCTGGGCCGCCAGCAGCGGAGTGTGCGCACTTAACCGCTAAGCCACGGGGCCGGCCCAAGAAATGATCAATTTGAAGCTTTATTGTTATTGGGTTTTTTTACATGGTGGTGGCTTCCAGTGGGGCCTTAATACAATAATTGTGTTGATTCCTGTTGGGGAGAAGAAGAGAGAGAAGAGATGCTTGCTATTTTAAAAGGAAGCAGGAGGAGTGTGGAGGATATGGCACAGAGGACATTCCTGCATACTAGTGTCAGGTGAGAGAGGTTCGCCCCTGCTCACCAATGGCTTTCCTCTGCAGGGCTGGTCTTACAGAAGAAGAAGGTAATCAGCCACCTACAAATGTTGTTTAAGGGGTTCATGCAAGGCTCCTGTCTTTCAATATGCTTACTCCATTTAGTCCTTGATGTGTGATATTTCTTTGAGATCAGAGCCCTTCCTTTGCCAAGTGAAGACAAGTCTAATGGAAAACACCTATGTAAAGGTATAGTGGTGAGTAGAGTCCTGATTTTGGAGTCAGGAGACAGAACTCTTGCCTCTGCTCTGCGGATCATTAGCTGTGTGAACTCAGGTAGGTCACTTAATCTTTCTGTGACATGGTCTCCACATCTTTAAAATCAGTGGGTTCAGAAAAGATGATTTCTGTCATCTTCTTTCTGTCATTCTGTCATCCAATAATAAACTGGATTATTGATGGAAATTCATGCTAATATATAAATGCCAGATATATTTTTTCTTAGAGTAGATTTGATGAGAGGAGGTGAGTGTCAGGGCTTGGAGAATCTGAAAGTGGCCACAGATGGAGAAAAGATGAACTGTACTTTACGATTTTTACTTTTCATGCTTATTGCCATCCCATCTACAACATTGCATAAAATGATATGAAATACAATAGGAGGCTTGGAATAGTCTAAAACTAATGGCTTTTACTGAAAGACAGACCTGGGTTCTAATCCTGGCTCTGTCATTTATCAGTGGTCATAGGAACCTAACAGCTTTGAGCCTCAATTTACACCCCTATAAAATGGCGTTAATAATACCTCCATTATGGCATGTCAGGTATCCTGGGAAGTGATAGTCAGGAGGAAGTCGTCACTAGGGAGGAAGATTACAAGGTTTTACAAGCCAGTTTTGTCCTCAGGGTGACGTTGTGTCTCCCTAGTACAGAAGGAGATCATAGAGCTCTGCTATCTGCAGGGTGTCAATTTGAAAGATGGAAGGAGTCATGAGGCATGCTAATGCTTTGACAATTACACTAACAGTTAAGTTACGTTCTTACTGCTCAATGCTGTGTCATTTCAAAGATGGCATCAAGTGTTGATATCTTTAGAGCTTGCAACATTTTCTGAAAGTGGTGATGACACATCATAAATCTCATCAATATCACTTTGAAGATGGACTCATATCTGGGCAGATGAGAAGCAAAAGCACGGTTATGGATCATTGCTGTGCAGCATGTAGGCTGTATTTATAGAAAAAACAGTCTGAAATAACTGAAACCATAATTTTGATAAGAATAGTCTGAACTCAAACCCATGCTTATAAATAACATTCATGATGTTGTCAGAAAAACTTAATAATTTCTTGTATTCTAATTGGTTTGTTAAGTATAAAGCTTCAACCATAGAAAAGAGCAAAATATCTCATGATATATCTTTAGCTGACTCTGGAAATTCATCATTTCACCATGTGCTTTTTATACCTCAGAGGTGAGTTGATGATAAAAACTCCTTTTATAATCCCTGATATTTTTATTAAAAGGCTCTTTAATTCTTCTTTAGACACATGACTCCCAATCTTTCTGCTGATATGTGACGACCTTTAAACCAAGAGCAGTTGGAAATTCATCTTAACACTGAGATTGATGCACTTTGAAATTCTTAAAAATTCTAAAGCAGTTGGGACATAATATGTGGACCACTTAAATTTAAAATGCTGCAACTTTTCAGCTCTGGCTATTACAGAATCAACAAAATGTATTCGTCCTTTTATTGCTTCACAGTAGGAATGATATTCAGATTTCCTGCAGCTCATTCCTGCAAGATGGAGGATTGAGATGCAGATTACTTGTGCCTACTATGAAAAGTTAGCGTGGGAAAACATGCAAGTTTCCAGTAATCTTCCCTTCCCCACATATCCATTCATAATTCATTTTAAATGAAATAATGCAACATATACTTTGTAGGTATTACATGGCTCCTTATTAGAACTAGAAAGAGAGCCATAAAATACAACAGGCCAACCCCTTCTTGGTAGTTATAGTCCATCTACTGGTAATACTACTAAGAAACATACATTAAGTTCCTATCCAAAAGACTTTTTTCTTTTGAAAAATGAGAAGAATGGTACATACATCTTCACTTCTTTTGTAACATTGACAGCCAAGTATCTGCATGAAGAAGGGAAATAATGTCTAGAGTCATTCAGAAGATTACTGATGAGCATAACAAGAGCCCAACTTGCAGCATTCACACAAAATCATTTTATTTAGAAAGTTTTCATTCATCAACAGGAGTAGTGGGCTGCATATTTCTGTTTCAGTAGAAAACTAGCCAGCTCTTATTTAATTACTTTGGAGCACCTTTATTCTCAGAAACAACAACATTATAATGGATGTACCATCAGGCGGCAACCAGATTTATTTCCTGAAACAGAGGAGCTTTGAAATGTACAGTAAGAAGTTCTTGTAACCAGAGAATAAAAACAGCTGAAGGAACTTATTAACGTAGGGCATGCTATTTGACCTCTTATGATTGTATACTATTTGCTCAAAGTTCAAAAATGAGACGATGAGGGAAAAAACAGCATGGGAGGAGACAGAAGAAATGACTGGGTGTCCATAAACAACTTGAATTATTTCTGCTCTGCAGCTTGTTGAATCCTTTGAAGGATTACCTGCATTATGGCTCGGTTGTGATTGTGATTATGAGACAGTTGGATTCTGGTTGTGAGCTCATCACAGGGTGACCATCTTGGTATGATACCATCTGCATCATGAAGCTGTTACCTGGTTAAATAAATCTTGCCTGGACATCTCTGCTTTGGGAGGATAAATTATTGAGATATTAGTTTGTGTTTTGCTTTGGCTGATATGAAAGAATCAGAATGACTTGGCACTATATGTGTCTTTTGTGGTCCCGTACAAATTTTAAGATTATTGGTACCAGTTTTGTGAAAAGTGTCATTGGTATTTTGATAAGGATTGCATTGAATCTGTACATTGCTTTGGGTAGTATGGACATTTTAATAATATTAATTTTTCTAATACATGAGCACAGTGTATGTTTCCATTTATTTGTGTTGTCTTCAATTTCTTTCATCAGTGTCCTATAGTTTTTGGAGTACAGGTCTTTCACCTTGGTTAAATTTATTTCTAGATATTTTATTCTTTTTGAGCTAATTGTGAATGAGATTTTTTTTTTTTTATAATTTTATTTATTTATTTATTTCCCCCAAAGCCCCAGTAGATAGTTGTATGTCATAGTTGCACATCCTTCCAGTTGCTGTATGTGGGACGCGGCCTCAGCATGGCCGGAGAAGCGGTGCGTCGGTGCGCACCCGGGATCCGAACCCAGGCCGCCCAGCAGCAGAGCGCACGCACTTAACCACCAAGCCACGGGGCCAGCCTGAGATTGTTGTCTTAATTTTTCTTTCTGATAGATCCTTATTAGTGTACAGGAATGCAATAGATTTCTGTATATTAATTTTGTATCCTACAACTTTATGAATTCATTTATTAGTTATAATAGTTTTTAGTGGAGTCTTTAGAGTTTTCTATGTATAGTATGATGTCATCTGCAAATAGTGACAGTTTTACTTCTTCCTTTCCAATTTGGATGCTTTTATTTCTTTTTCTTGTCTGATTGCTGTGGCTAGGACTTCCAATACTGTGTTGAATAAAGTGGCAAGAGTGGGCATCCTTGTCTTGTTCCTAATCTTAGAAGAAATGCTTTCACCTTTTCACTATTGAGTATGATGTTAGCTGTTGGTTTGTCATATGGCCTTTATTATGTTGAGTTATGTTCCCTCTATAGCCACTTTGTTGAGAGTTTTTATCATAAATGGATGTTGAACATAGCACTTGTTTGATGGCTGATATAAAACATGTTTGTATGCTGTTGAAAATAATGCAAGAGAGAAACATTAATTATAGAAAAAAAGTACGTGAGAAGGTGAGGAAATATGTGGTATCTTTGTTTTGTTTTGTTTTTTGTTTTTGTTTTTTTTTAGAGATAAGGACACTTTCTTATTAACAGGAGGAGGGGCATAGAGAGAGTACAGATATTAAAAGATTGGTAGTTTTGCCATGTCTTTTATACTAAGACTTTTTTCTTTCTAAATTTTGGTTCTGTCTTGACTTCCTCAAAACTTTTAAGATCAGAGTACCAGGGAGGTATGTTTTGTGAAACTTGAATGATTAGGAATCTTCCTATGTTGCAATCAACAACAACAAAAAAGTTGATCCAGAATTATTTTTTAATCCCCAAATGTCTAGAGACATTGCTACATTGTTGTAATTAGGACTATACAGGAGTTTAGGACTAAGATCTCATTATCTCCAGGACATGCCTCATGCATGTTATATCTGCTCAATATCTACTTATTGAATGAGTGCATGCGTGAACCCCCCCCCATCACATTTGTCAGGCAACTTTTTTTTTAATTGAGGTCACATTGGTTTATAACATTATATAAATTTCAGATGTACATCATTATATTTCGACTTCTGTATAGACTGCATTGTGTTCACCACCAAAAGTCTGGTTGCCATCCGTCACTATACGCGTGTGTCCCTTTTACCCCTTTCACCCTCCCCCCCTTCCTCTTCCTCTCTGATAATCACCAATCTGGCCTCTGTATCTATGTGTTTGTTTATCTTCCACATATGAGTGAAATCATATGTATTTGTCTTTCTCCTTCTGACTTATTTTGCTTATCATGATACCCTCAAGGCCCATTCATTTTGTTGCAAATGGCAAGATTTCGTCTTTTTTTATTGGCTGAGTAATATTCCATTGTATATATACTACATCTTCTTTATCCATTCATTTATTGATGGGCATTTAGGTTGCTTCAAGTCTTAGGTATTGTGAATAATGCTACAATGAAAGTAGGGGTCACATATCTTTTTGAATTAGTGTTTTTGTGTTTTTTGGATAAATACCCAAAAGTGAAATAGCTGGATCATATGGTAGTTCTATTCTTAATTTTTTGAAGAATTTCCATACTGTTTTCCATAGTGGCTGCACCAGTTTACATTCCCACCAGCAATGTATGAGAGTTCCCTTTTCTCCACATCCTCTCCAACACTTGTTATTTCTTGTCTTGTTAATTATAGCCATTCTGATGGGCGTGAGGTGATATCTCACTGTAGTTTTGATTTGCATTTCCCTAATAATTAGTGATGTTGAACATCTTTCATGTGCCTGTTGGCCATCTGTATATCTTCTTTGGAAAAATATCTGTTCATATCGTCTGCCCATTTTTTGATTGGGTTATTCATTTTTTTGTTGTTGAGTTGTATGAGTTTTTTTTATATTTTGGAAATTACCCCCTTGTCAGATATATGATTTAGAAATATTTTCTCCCAGTTAGTGGGTTGTCTTCATTTTATTGATGATTTCCTTTGCTGTGCAGAAACTTTTTAGTATGATATAGCCCCATTTGTTTACTTTTTCTTTTGTTTCCCATGCCTGAGTACACATAATATTCAAAAAGATATTGCTAAGACTGATGTCAAAGAGCATACTGCCTATGTTTTCTTCTAGGAGTTTTATGGTTTCAGGTCTTAATTCAAGTCTTTAATACATTTTGAGTTAATTTTTGTGTATGGTGTAAGATAATGGTCTCCTTTCATTCTTTTGTATGTGGTGGTCCAGTTTTCCCAACACCATTTAGTGACAAGACTCCTTTCTCCATTGTATATTCTTGGCTCCTTTGTTGAAAACTGACTGTCCGTAGATGTATGGGTTTAATTCTGTTCCATTGATCTCTGTGTCTCTTTTTCTGCCAGTACAATGCTGTTTTGATTACTATAGCTTTGTAGTATATTTTGAAATCAAGGAGTGTAATACCTCCAGCTTTGTTCTTTTTTCTCAGGATTGCTTTGGCTGTTCATGGTCTTTTGTTGTTCCATATAAGTTTTAGGATTCTTTGTTCTATTTCCACGAAAAATGTCATTGGGATTCTGATTGAGATTTCATTGAATCTGTAGATTGCTTTAGATAATATAAATGTTTTAAGCATATTAATTCTTCCAATCCATGAGCACAGACTACCTTTCTATTTCTTTATGTCTTCTTCAGTTTCTTTCAACAATGTCTTATAAGGTTTTTGGTACAGGTCTTTCACCTCCTTGGTTAAATTTATTCCTAGGTATTTTACTCTGTTTGTTGTGATTATAAATGGGATTGTATTCTTGATTTCTCTTTCTGCTACTTTATTATTAGTGTATGGAAATGCAACTGATTTTTGTGTGTTGATTTTGTATCCTGCAACTTTACTGTTTTCATTATTATTTCTAATAGTTTTTTGGTGGATTCTTCAGAGTTTTCTGTATATAGAATGGTGTCATCTGCAAATAGTGCAAATAGTTTTACTTCCAACATTCCAATTTGGCTACATTTTATTTCTTTTTCTTGCTTAATTGCTCTGGCTAGGACTTCCAATGCTATGTTGAATGAGAGCAGTGGGAGTGGGCATCCTTGTCTTGTTCCTGTTCTTAGAGGAATAGCTTCCAGTTTTTTACCATTGAGTATGATGTTGCCTGTGGGTTTGTCATGTATGGCCTTCATTATGTTGAGGTACTTTCCTTCTAAACCAATTTTATTGAGTGTTTTTATTATAAATAGATGTTGAGTCTTGTCAGATGCTGTCTCTGCATCTTTTGAGATGATCATGTGATTTTTATTCTTCATTTTGTTGATGTGGTGTATCACATAGATTGATTTGTGGATGTTGAAGCATCCCTGCATCCCAAGAATATATCCCACTTGATCATGGTGTGTGATCCTTTTAATGTATTGTTGTATTCAATTTGCTAATATTTTGAATATTAGGTTGCTAATATTTTGAATATGAGGGTTTTTGCATCCCTGTTCATCAGCAATATTGGCCTGTGATTTCCTTTTTTGTGTTATCCTTGTCTTTTTTGGCATCAGGGTAACGTTAGCCTCATAAAATGAGTTAGGAAGCATCCCATCTTCTTCAACTTTTTGGAATAGTGAGAGAAGAAGAAGTATTAAATCTTTAAGTGTTTGGTAGAATTCACAAGAGAAGCCATCTGGTGCTGGACTTTTGTTTTCTGGGAGGTTTTTGATTACTGTTTCAATCTCTTTACTTGTGATTGGTCTATTCAGATTCTCTATTTCTTCTTGATTCAGTTTTGGGAGGTGGTTGTATGAGTCTAAGAATTTATCCATTTCTTCTCAGTTATCCCGTTTGTTGGCATATAGTTTTTCATAGTATTCTCTTATAATTTATTGTATTTCTGTGATATTTGTTTTAACTTTTCCTCTTTCATTTCTTGTTTTATTTATTTGAACCTTATCTCTTTTTTTCTTAGTGAGTCTAGCTAAGTGTTTCTTAATTTTATCTTTTCAAAGAACCAGCTCTTAGTTTCATTGATCTTTTCTATTGTCTTTTTCATTTCTATTTTATTTATTTCCACTCTTTTTTTATTTTTATTTTTGCTGAAGAAGATTTGCTCTGAATTACCATCTGGGCCAATCTTTCTCTATTTTGTATATAGGTTGCCACCACAGCATGGCCACTGATAAGTGGTATAGGTCAGCACCTGGGAACCAAACCTGGGCTGCTGAAGTGGACCATGCCAAACTTAACCACTAGGCCACAGGGCCAGCTGCTCTACTCTCATTTTTATTATTTCCTTCCTTCTACTGACTTTGGGTTTCATTTATTCTTCTTTTAGGTGTAGTGTTAGATTTTTTATTTGAGATTTTTCTTGTTTTTGAGGTAGGGCTGTATTGCTATAAATTTCCCTCTTAGTACTGCTTTTTCTGCAACCCATAGGTTTTGGTATGTTTTGTTTTCCTTTTCATTTGTCTCCGGGTATTTTTTGATTTATCCTTTGATTTCTTCATTGATCCATTAGTTTTTCAGTAGCATGTTGTTTATTCTCCACATATTTGTGACTTTTCTAGCTTTCTTATTGTGGTTGATTTCTAGTTTCATACTGTTGTGCTTGGAAAAGATGCTTAGTATGATTTTAGACTTCTTAAATTTATTGAGACTTTTTTAGTTTCCCAGCATTTGGTCTATCTTTGAGAATGTTCCATGTGCACTTGAGAAGAATATGTATTCTGCTGTTTTTGGATGGAGTGTTCTATATGTATCTGTTAAGTCCATCTGGCCTAGTGTTTGATTTAAGGCCAATGTTTTTTTGTTGACTCTCTGTCTGGATGATCTACCCATTGATGTTAGTGGGGTATTAAAGTCCCCTGCTATTATCATGTTGCTGTCAGTTTCTCCCTTTAGGTCAGTTAATAGTTGCTTTATATACTTTGGTGCTCGTTTGTTGGGTACATATATATTAATAAATGTTATGTCTTCTTAGTGGAATGTCTCCTTTATCATTATATAATATCTATCTTTGTCTCTTGTTATCTTTTTTGGTTTTAAGTCTATTTTGTCTGATATAAGTATGGCTACACCTGCTGTCTTTTGGTTTCCATTTTCTTGGAGTATTGTCTTCCATCCCTTCACTCAGAGCCTATGTTTGTCTTTCAAGCTGAGATGGGTCTCCTACAGTCAACATATTTTTGGGTTTTGGGTTTTGTTTTGTTTTTGCTTGAGGAAGATTAGCCCTGAGCTAACATCTGTGCCAGCTTTCCTCTATTTTGTATGTGGGTCACCACCACAGCATGGCTAACAAGTTGTGTAGGTCCGTGCCCAGGATCTGAACCCACGAACCTGGGCCGCTAAAGCAGAGCACGCTGAACTTAACCACTATACCATGGGGTCAGCCCCCAGGTCTTGTTTTTTAATCCATCCCTCCACTCTGTGTCTTTTGGTTGATGAATTCAATCCATTTACATATTTAAATTTAGGGTGATTATTGATATATGAGGGCTTAATACTTCCATTTTATCTTTTGTTTTCTGGTTGTTCTGTATTTCCTTGTGTTGTTTTTCCCTTTTTTTTTTATCTGCCATTTCAGTTTGGTGGTTTTCTGTGATGTGTTTCTAAGTTTACTCTTTTTTTTTTTTTTTGGTTTTGTGACTCTGCTCTGAATTTTTGTTTTGTGGTTACCATGAGGTTTGTATACAAGATGTCGTAGATGAAATAGTTCTTTTTCTGCTGATAGCATCTTATCTCCATTTGCCTATGCAGGTTTCATCCTTTTCCTCTTCCCCTTCTATGTTTTTGTTGTCACAAATTATCCCTTTTTGTATTGTGAGTTTGTAACCAAATTGAAGTGGTTATAGTTATTTTTGATGCTTTTTTTCCGTTTAGCCTTTATGTTATAATTAAGTGTTTACTAACCTATTCTGATATAGAGTTGCAATTTTCTGATTCTGTCTATCTATTTATTATCTTGGTTAAAGCTTTGTATACCTTTGCATTTTGGTTCAGTTAGGAGAACTCCTTTCAGTGTTTCTTGTAAGGTAGGTCTACTGGTGATGAACTCCCTCAGCTTTTTTTAGTCAGAGAAAGCCTTTCTTTCTCCTTCACATGTGAAGGATAACTTTTCTGGATAGAGTATTCTTGGCTGACAGTTTTTAATCTTTCAATATTTTGAGTATATCATTCCACTCTCTACTAGCCTGTAGAGTTTCTGCTGAGAGGTCCACAGATAGTCAATGGGGGTTCCTTTGTAAGTTATTTTCTTCTCTCTGACCACTCTTAATATTCTTTCTTTGTCATTGACTTTTGACAGTTTTATATAATGTGCCTTGGAGGTCTGATTGAGTTGACGTGTACTTGTATATTCAGTTCCTTCCCCAGGTTTGGGGAGTTCTCAGGTATTATTTCTTCAAATAAACTCTCTGCTCCTTTCTCCCTCTCTTCTCCTTCTGGATACCCATCATCCTTATGTTACTTTTCCTAATTGAGTCAGATATTTCTCACAGAACT
Organism: Ceratotherium simum simum; assembly: GCF_057802395.1. NCBI lineage: Eukaryota > Metazoa > Chordata > Mammalia > Perissodactyla > Rhinocerotidae > Ceratotherium > Ceratotherium simum. The sequence continues at coordinate 77,304,510 of NC_141904.1, read as the reverse complement.
TCTCCATTTTTAAAAAATCTTAGTTGTATCTTCTCTTCTACCTGAATCATTTCTAGATTTCTCTCCTTGAGCCTGCTAATTCTCTCTTCCATATGGTCTGCTCTATTTTTAATGCTTTCCACTTTATTCTTTATTTCACTTATTGTGTTCTTCAGCTCCAGAAATTCCTGTTTGGTTTCTTTTGGAGTTTCAATTTCTTTGGTGAAGTACTCCTTCTGTTCATTAATTTTATTCCTGAGCTCCTTTAACTGTCTGTCTGAGTTTTCTTGCAACTCTGAGTTTCTCCATGACAACTATTTTGAATTTTCTGTCAATAAGATTGCAGTCTTTCATGACTTCAAGTTTGGTTTCTGGAGAGTTGTCGTTTTCTTTTTGTGCTACTGTGTGGCTGTAGTTCTTCATGATGCTTGATGAGTTATTCCTCTGCCAGTACATTGTGGTAGCAGACACTTTTATTATTTGAGTAAGGCTTTGTTTACTTTGATTCTGAACTGCTTCTGTTTGTATTTGAGAGCCTGTGCTTTCCACTGTCCACTGCCTCTGCCAGGGGCATTGTCAGTGTCCTCCTTGTGCTGCTTGTGCCTCTGAAGTTGCTGGTGCCTTGCTGCTTACAATCTTGCTGCAGTCATGGGTATCGCCACCAGGGCCACTAGGCTGGAAGCACCTCGGCTGCTTCCGGGATCACCTGGGTCACGAATTCTCCCACTGCAGCAGTTGAGGGGGTGTGGGGCAGGAGCTGGTGTCACATGAACTTCTGCTATGTCTGGGTTTGTTGGGTCTACAGGTGCTGCTGCTATGGGTGGGGAGGCTAAAGTTGCGGGCACCTCTGTAGCTGGGAAGGACCAGGGTCATGGGCTCTGCTGTTGCTGTTACCTGGCACTCTGTGGGATTTCCATGGGCTCAAGCACTGCTGCTGCATGTGCTGCCTATGCTGCTACTCCTGGCTTTTCTGGGGGTGCTGGCAACATTGCTGCTGGGGACACTGGGTTCACAGGTGTCGCTGCTGCTCTTGGGGCCTGGGGTCTTATATGTAGCCCCCACTGCTGGCAGCACCAGTGTCAACCAGGGGTGCTGCTGCCACCTGCCACCACTGTGGCTCCTGCAGCCTCTGGTCTTGCGCACTTGTGTGCTATTTGGAACCTTAGGTCATGGGCACTGCCGCTGTTGCCAGGGGTATTGGGGTCTTGGATGCAGTCCCTGCTGCTGGAAGGGCTGGTGTCAGAAGCGCTGATGCTGGTGGGTGGGGGAGGGGGCTGGGTCACCAGTGCTGCTCTGTTTCCTAAAGCCTTAGATCATGGGTGCCCTCTGCCACTGCTGGAGCTGAGGGGCTGAGCCTCAAGTGCCACTGTGGCTCCTCTGATCTCTGGTGCCTATGAGCTTTTTGGAACCTAGGTCACAGGCACCACTGTTGCTGCTGGGGGTATCCAGATCTTGAATACAGCCCACACTGCTGGAAGGGCCAGTGTCGGAGGTGCCACCACTGGGGGAGGAGGAGGGTGCTGGGTCACAGGTATTGTCATAGTTCCTAGAGTCTCCAATCAGAGGGCCACAGTGATTTCTGGTGCCTTTGGGAGCGTGGGCTGCCTGGATTCCTGGGGCCTCCATTTATGGGCCTCAGTTCCTGGGGCCTCTGGTCTCAGGCGCAGCTGCAGTTCTTGGACCCTCCGGTTATGGGAGCTGCTGCTGCTGCTGTTCCCCTGGTTCCACTGCCTCCGTGAGGTCCAGTCCATCCACCTTCAGATGTATAGATGTATGGATCTCTCAGGTGTTCTGGTGTGCTGTGCAGAGAGTCCTTTGTTGGTCTATGGATGTCCTACTTGTTGTAACTTAGAGGGGAGAAACAAAGGGAACAACTCACTCTGCTGTGATGCTGACCTCAGGCAACTTTTTAATGGCTAATTCTTTAATATTTTAAGTTATATCATCTCTTTTAGCTCTGGGAGAATGAAATTCAGTTCCCTTTAATGAATACAAGTTATGAAAGGAAAAGATAAATCTTCTAAGTGTATGCTTTGAGAATGAAGTCCTTTAAAATGTAGATAGATCAGTACAATTAAAAACTCTTAAATGTAAGTTGTAGCCTCTTATCTGAGTCCATATGAGGAAAAGTTACATATCTATTAGGGTGATTAGCGTGTTGAGGCAGCGGGGTTTTCAGAGTGAAAAACTGAATCTTCTTTACAATGTATATATTAAGAACATCAATCTTAGTAATAACTTCTACTAGATGAACAAACGTGAAGGATTTCACCTACCTAGAGTTAAGAAATGAACTCATTTCCTTCTCATAAAATATTCTTTTCTCCATAGCAAGGGTATAAGGTAGTAACTCAAGTAATTATCACTGAAGAATGAGAACACCTACTTCAAGTGTTCTTATATAGATGGTTTCCTTGCTCTCTTCACTAAGCAAAGTCTTTGGGATTGGAGAGATGGGTAAGAATGCTCAAGTGTATGGGCCCTTCAATGTACAATGGAATTTTTCAGCAGATTTTGAGCTATTGAGTTGCCACTTGTCTCCTCTGAGAACCATGATTCTTAATTATGAGAAACCCATTTTGACAAAGATTGAGAGTGGCAGAGAATTAAGTGGGAAAGTTAGCTGTCAGAATATCATCTGTCCCCCGTTTTTCTGAGTTTAGGAGAGTGTTTGGGAACAAAGTCCCAATTTCATAGCTATTGCTCCTTAGCAGATAAATTGGCAGTGATTTGGGAGAGAGGCTCATGACATTCCTGCCAAATAATTTTTTAATCGTTCTTTAAAAAAAATCCACTTGGTTCATTTTTGAAACTTAGGTGTTGTCTCAATCAGTAGCAAGCTCAGAGACCTCTCTGGGAGACAGCGAGTCTGCTGTTTTCTGCTGCAGTTTGGACATACATGGACTCAAGTTGGAAAACCAGTTCTGCCGCTTACTGACTGATTGACTTTGGGCAAATTCCTTTACTTTACTGAAGCAGGTTTAACTCATTTATAAACAAGAATATTAGTACTTGTCTTACAAATTCATTTATTTACTCTTTTATTAAACATGAAGTACTTACTATATTCTCATCCCTAGGTTGTGGGTACTTGGGATGCAAATAATAATAGCTAACATTTGGAGAGTACTAATCAAGTGCAAGTCACTCTACATACAGCTGTTTTATTCTTCCCATCAGCTTTATGAGAAAAATAGCTACCCTTATGGTCATTTATCAGATAAAGAAGCTGCACTTAGAGTTTAACATCCAAGTTACATAAAGTAGAAAGCATGGAGACTCAATTCCAACCAAGACAGCTTTCAGTTGGGAGTCTATGTTCTTAACCACTGTGCCATACTGTAAAGATGCAAAAAAACAATCCCTGCTGCTGGTGTGGACACAGACAAGACAATGAACAATTATAATAAAAGGATGTGCAAAGTATCCAGGCATTGTAGAGGAATAGCACTTAATTCCCTGGGATCAGATTTGGTTTGAAATCTAAGACCATGATGAATCTACAAAAGTTATCTGTTATGTTTGGATTGTTGCTGATTTCAAAGCTACTGGTGTCGGAAACAATATACTTACTGGAATTTTAGAAATGTCAATATTATCATTTAAAAGTCAGCCTCTCTATAAAAATTCATGATGTCATAGTGATAAAGTGCCAGAAATTTTATTGAATGTCTGCTATTGAAGAACTACTTAGCCCACGCCACCATTTACATTAAGAGGATGATTGGGCTGTTTAAAAGATTCTGATTTTGTTAATGACTGATACTATTAAGAATATACTTCACAGAAAATATGCTAATATTATTTTCATTAATGAAGTGCATATTTTAATAAAAACTAGAAAAGTGATTTTTGTGAGAACATTATAGGAGGATGTGATGTGTGAACTGTACTGTAAAGGCACCAATAAATCAGAATGAAACAAATGAAAATACTACATTTTTAATGACTTGAAGTTTGGGTCAGATAAAATGAAATTGGAAAGTTTTGAATTAATAGCACACCACAAGCTTGGAGACTTGCATGCAATCCAGCATTTCTGTATACTGTGTGCTATTAACTTGAAAGCAAAACTGGCTTCTGTAAAACATTGCCTTTTGTTAATTAGACAACTTCAAGCCTTTGAACATGAATCATTAACTGCTGATATTGCCCTAAGGACAAATGTTTGTGATCTCCTGGGGCCGTTAGAGATAAAGAAGAGGGCAAAACAATGAGGAAAGGAAAGTGCTTATTTCTCAGTTTTAGATTATCCAATTATTTCAAGTAGAGAAATATCATTAATAGGGTCACTTAAAATAGAATTAAGTGGGAAAATAGGAAGAAAGCATCTCAGTTGCGGGCATGGAATTTTATGACAATTATAAAAAAAAATTATTAAAACATAGCTATTTATCATTTTAATGGTGACAAGAAACTAATGCATTGCAACTTCCTATACGTGAGGAAAATGTGACATGCACCAGTAACATCTATATTACTACAGACTATGGGACTCTGCAAGCAAACCCATCAACCATTATTAAGGAATCCTGTGATGTTCTTGGCAGAGACTATGTCGATTGAAAGGAAAATTTCATTATATCTTTAAACATTTAAATACTTGGATTCATAGTTCGCTGATCTTTAGCAGCCTACTCTCATTTTGATTCAGATTTCTTTTATTCTTTGAGTCTTTATTGATGGTGTCTTTTGCATTTATTATGTCACATAGAGAGGGACTTTTTTTTTTCCCTATATAGGTTTACTTCCCATGTGCTGTTTTTGTCAGTGATGCTGAGTGCTTTATCCAGCAACCCAGGCTATGTGACAGATTTCCTAGGGGCATTTGCAGGATTATCTCTTTGAAGCTCTAGTGTCACTATCCACTGCACACATGGTGGGGAAAGGGATACGTGTCCTACTTTATTCTGCAAAACTAAATATAACCAGGCCTAGCCTGCTTCCCTCTGTACTTATAGCTCTTCTGTGGCCTCTGTTAGTGGGAAACAAAAAGTGTGGGGACAGTAGGTAAGAACCAAGGTGTTGCCCATTCAACTGACATCAAGAGATATCAGCACCCAGAGATTGTTGGCGGTGGCTAAGGAGAAATGGAGTAAGGAGGTCACATCTAGAAAAAATGGCTCTTAAACACTTTGTAAAATGTCAAATGCTATATTTAAAGATTGCAGATATTATTATTATTCTTTGTTGCTTTGACAGCTTAAATTCCCTGGGCTTTCTCTGAAATTATGTGAGGGACGAGGCTATATTTTTCCTTCTAACAGTTTTTTCTTCCCTTTCCTTCACACTATACCTCCTGTTCTGCCCCTAACAATGAGGGGCCAGTAAGTGGAGGTTGAAAAGTCTGGCCTGCCTTCTCTTCTATGCCCTCCTCTCCCCTTCAAGCCACGAGTGAACTAATGGCAGCATATTTGTATCGTTTTGCCTGACCATTTCACAGCATTTCTGTGTTCAGAACCTTCCATTTGAGTCACTATTGGTTTCTGCTCCAGCCTCCTGCCTCTCCCAATGTCCTCTCCCTCATATCTCACTTTCTGGTGACCTATTCCTTACCTCCATGGGGAAGTTTTTTTGGTTTTTTAGGCCTCTTTATGTGCTCCATTTTAATAAAAATAGTGGCCTTTTTGCACTGGTTGATGACATTTCATGATAATTTTCAGGTGATAAAAGAGAGAAACACATTTTAAATGAAAGCAACAGGCACTGTGTGCTCAGATTGCCTTTGTTGGATGCAAGCCAGTTTGCATGGCTAAAGGTTTTCTTTGTGCATGGGTGGTTGTTAGATGCTTAATGACCATCGCTGTTAGAACTTTAGATGGTCTTGGATCTGGGTGAGCAGTTTGAAATCTGGCTGCATTAGCTAAGACCTCATTGTAGGAAGGCATATTTCTACTTATTTCTAGATGAGAGCTCAAGCAAGATTTAGTTTTTGACTTGCATAGACCTTTTTTGGGGGGTGGGGGTCTTGGAAGAGTGTGGGTCTGTTTTTCAACAATTTTTATTACTCATGTAATAATCATTAATCATGTAATAAGCACTTGGGTATTTAGAAAGAAGGGAGATTCAAATGTTTGGAAAAACACCCTATTTATAATTTTATTTATGGAGGCAACACATAGCTCTTTGATCACAGATTTTTGGATTCTATTTCTTCTATTTGCCTAGATCCTAGGAAAAGACTTGGTCCATAAGGGATACTCATTAAATGTTTGCTGAATGAATGAATGCAAAATATAAACACAGGAAAGGAAATACATTGCAAGCAGAATGCAGGTGCTCAGGCACTATGAATGAAGCCATCAGCCAGAGGAAAGAGGGATGGCAACATCTCCAGTAGAAAAGGTTAATAAGTGCAGAAGATGAGACTTGCTTTGTCTTTCTGACTTCTTTGTGCCTCAGTTTCTTCATTGGTAAAATAAAGGGTCTGAATTAGATCAATATTTTTTAAACTTTAGTTTTGTGCATGATAATCACTTCGTTGAAGTGTAGAGTCTGGGAATCCATCCCCAGGAATCTGATCTGGTGGTTCTGGGTGGACATCAGGAGTCTGCATTTTTCACACGCCCCATAGGTGGTTCTGAAGCTGGTGGTCCATGGATGATCTTTAAGCACCTAAGGTAGCTTAGAAACTCTCCTTCTACTTGTACTGACATCTGCTAAAAGTCCTTGATGCCCTCATAAAGTCATCATTTCTGGTGTTTCTCACAATCCCTCATTACTCCCCATACATATCCAGCAATTCCAATCTTAAGCATCTCTGTTGACCAGAAATTTTCATGTTCAGCCACCTCCATGGATCAATGGCCAGTCTAAGAGTTGGCTGTCCTTAGGTCAAGTTCAAAAAGTTGTGGCTGGAGTGAGGCCAGAGTCCTATGCATAGAAGATGGCCTTTCCTGCTCAAGGAACTGCTTCCCTCAAAAGGGGCTGTGAGTGTGGGAAGCATTGTGACTGATCCACCCAGGTCAATGCTATCCAACTTGGCTCCCACGTGCTCATCTCCTTTTGGAGACTGCCCTGCTCAAGGTCACCAAGATATTTCTGATAGAGTTGAAGCCACAGTGGGTTCAGCTGCTCCCTGTCCTGGTGAGGCACCTCAGCTTTCTAAATGCTGTGCTTTATGTTAACAAAGCTGGCAGACTCTACATGAACCTTTGCTGATGATGTTGTTGAAAAATGGATACCTGTTTTCACCTTTCCTCATACCTTCCTAAATTCCTTTCGGTGATGAATATTCTTTTGCCAAGTAGGTGGAATGTAGCACTCCTGACTTGAGCTCCACTATATATGCCTTGAGTAAAATGACATTTATTTTCCTTCTGTTTTGGCTTTTGTGTGATTTTTAGAGGAATACATTTTATAGTTCTATAGACAGAAAGAGTGAATGAGCACAAGTAATCCTGTTAAATATCTCTCTCCTCTGAGTGCACTTGAATTTCTTTTTAAATCTGATAAATCTTTCCAATCAGCTTGACATTCGTCCCATCTCTTCCTTGGATCACTCTTATTTTCAGGTTGGTGAAGAGTGTCTGTAGCATTCTACAAATGCCTCTGTCTTAACAGGGCCTCATGAAACATTTATTATTGTCCTTTGGCTCAAATTGCAAATATTGTCATAGGAGTTCATTTCCATGATGTGTTTTTTGGGAACCAGTGTGATACTGAGGCAAGAATACAGTGCTTGGCACATAGTAGATACCCACTAATGCTGTTGGATGTGATTGGATTAATGCCTGGATGCTGGGTGTCAAGAAGTTTAAGGTCTAGTCCTGGCTATGCTACTTATGAGTTCTCTCTTCATAGGCAACTCCCTCAGCCTTTCTGAGCCTCAGTTTCCTAATCTGTAAATGAGGAACTCAGAGTAGATGGCCTCTTTCTGCTAAAAAAATGCAACAATTCTAATATAGCTCTAAGCATAAAAGATACCCTGGATGGGTGTGATGTCTATTGAATATTTGCCTCACCTCTCAGTTAGGGTACTTTCACTGCAGATTCAAAGTAACAAAATCTCGTCCTCAAATGGCTTAAACCATAAGGACGTTTATTCTCTCACATAAAAGGAAGACGAGAGTTAGTGCAGGCTTTGTATTTCTGTGATTCAACAACTCAACAATGTCATCGGGAACTCAGGAGCTTTCAGTCTCTGCTCCGTGATCTCCCAGGGAGCTAGTTTTCCTGGTGGCTATATGTAAATTGAAGCATCATGCTTCCTTTTTCACATCCATGGGTGAGAGAAGAAAATCCCTTGGCCAATCACAGAATATAATTTCTTCTCTTCAATCTTTTTGGGCCAAGCAAAGACTTGTGTCCATCCTTGGACCAGCTGAGGCCTGGGAGACTTGACTGGGTAATTGGATTGGAGTAGTCATCTGGGGTAGAATGGACACTGGAGTGCCAACCACAATGTTGACTGTACATTATTAACCATTACACATTTGGTCTTGCAGTGCTGAGTAGAAGGCAAAATCTACTTTGAAGTCTTTATACATCTACATATGCAGTTCAGTGTTACAGCTGCCATTGTAACTGTGACACACCAACATCTCAGTTTCAGGTTGGTGATTATATAGTGGGCACCTTTGATGTATTTCAATCCATCCTTGGCATGTTATAAAAGATCAAGATTAAGTGAACAAAACACAGTCCCTGCTCTTAAAGTCTCATGGGAGAAGCAAGAAATAAATAACTGAAAAGTTAAACTGGAATACAAAGAAAGTATATGTCAAGTGTCAAAGGAACCATAACAAAAAATAACCAATTACTAGACACCTACTCAATTAATTACTGTGTACCAGGCATTGTGTTAGGTGCTTTGCATATGTTATTACATTTAATTCTTGCAACAACCTTATTAGGTAGATGGTGACATCACCATTTGATAGAGGAGAAAACTGAGGCTCAGAGAGAGAAAATGCCGTGCCCAAAGTCACTCCGCTAGTTAGTGCCAGGGCTGGAATTTGAACCAAGAGCTGTCTGTCTCCAAAGCCTGTGCTCATTCCACTACATCATGCTTTGGACAATAAGTGGAAGTTGGCCCACAAACTTTCAACCAATTAACCTTTTTGCCATCTTATTTTGGGATAATGGGCTAAAAAAGGGTGCAATTAGGAGGACTAAAGTCACAGAACAGAAAGAGGTGATTGTTCCTGGTTGGGTTCTTCAGAAGATGCTGAAATGGAGTTTGAGATACTAGATGTTTATTAGAGATCAACACTTGTGAAGGGAAAGAGCAAACAAAATTGGGCAGAGGAAAAAGTCAAACTGTGATTCAGGCCCCACAAAGCCATGGCCAACCCAGCAGGGAGCGCTGGAGTAAGTATTGCCCTTCAGAGTGTCCTACTTCTGGCTGAATAGTTAGGCCTTTATACCCCTGTGTTTGCTTAGCCACTGGATGTGGGTGACCCTGAGAAAGGTGTGACCTCAGTGAGCTGGCTCTCTGGAGCTGAGGTAGGCCCTGGAGAAGCTTATAGTTGGAGGCTGTCTGTAGACCACACTCCTTGTAGCTGGGAAGCAAGGCCTTTCTTGAAGGGGTTCTGGAGAGTGCATTTCTGTGTCTATCACAGTGATGCCAAGGGCAAACTCGGCCTATATCCCAATTCTGCCTATATTCTAGTTTGCGTCCAGTGAGTGTTATTAAAAGGGATGACTGGAAGCGTAGTTGACTGAAATGGGTAGGAGCCTGGGAATGATGACCACAGGTGTCATTTCCATGCTTGCTAAAATGCTTACAGAAGGACACTTTTCAGTCTGGCCTCATTTTTTTCAAACCAGGGTCTCATTTACTCCCCAAAGATGCAATTTTGCAAATGGGCCACATTGTATTATCAATGAATAAGAGGCATAAACTGTAAGAGAATCAAAAATGTTTATTTGGGGTCTTAGGAATTACAATTTGGGAGACAGAGTCAAGTATAAACTCAAATGTGCTCTGAGGTGAACAAAAGAGGCAAGGATTTATAAAGGCAAAAAGAGATAAATTCTAGCAAAGTTACAAAGGTTGTTTTGCAAGATTTATGATTGGTGCTGGCAACAACTGTTACTTCTTGGCTATATGTGATTGATTGCTAAGGCCATCTCTGAGGCAGAAAGTTCTTATCTATGGGAGTGAGCATTATTTCTTGGAAGAAGGTCAGGATGATAGCAGTGAAGCACAATACAAAAGTTTACATTTCACCTGAGTAGAGACATGCATAAGCCCCACTTCCCTAATGGCCTCCCAGCTCCATTTTAGGTGCCCTTGATGTGTGTGACTCCATTTTGTAACCACCTTCCAAAGTATCAAAAGACAGGAGCCATGTTTTCTCATCACAGCAATGAGATCCAGCCAAACCAGGTCACCAGATTTCATTGTTTTTCTGAAGTTGGTGGATTTCTAGGATTGGGTTCTACTAAGGTAATTACAAGATGTTCACAGGCTTTTGGAGGTCAAATGTTTACTCCTCTCAGATATTATGTTAATTAGCTTGACTGTAGTAATCATTTCACTATGTATATGTATGTCAAATTATGTTATACACCATAATAAATATATATTATTTTTATTAAAAAAAAAGATGAATATGGGCCAAATGATAAAGCCTCTTGTGGTGTGCCTAAGAAAACAAATACACATGATGCAGTAAAGCATGAATCAGATAAGTGCATATTTGAATTCTGCATTATCACTTACTGGTTGTATGACCTTGGGAATGTGTCTTAACGTCTTCAAGTCTGTGTCCTCTTCTGCAGAATGGATTAGCTATTGCTGTTGCTGATGTTATTATTATTTTGGTTTCCAAACATTTTACCCTCTTGGTTACTCTCTGCCTATATTCTAGATCTTGCCTGTTAAAATGTGGAATTCGGAGATGAATATAATATGACGGACCTGGTAAGACCAAAGTAGCATATAGGGAGACTCAACCTTCTTTGTCTCAGACAGTACACATCACGGGTTTGTGATGAACCCAGCACAGAATTGCAGTAGCATGATTGACAACCACACACACTTTTGGCTCAGTTTTGGTGAATACCTGTACATCTTTTTCTCACAAACTGCAGATAAGTCAGGTTTCACCATGCCCAACCCTGACTCGCATCCATCAAATGCAATTGAATTAGCCAAAAAGTAGGAGTTTATGTTTATCTCAGTTAAATCCCATGCTATTGAAAAACAGGGGAGATGTTTCTCACCTATCACACATCCCAGTTCTACCAGTTGTCTGTGGTTCACTGGTCCATGCAAAGCGGGAAAAAAAAAGTTTACTCCTCTCATTTGGGGACCCTGGCTCATTTGCAGAGGTCTTGGTTACCAAAGTGGCCTGGAAATGTTTTCTCTCCCATGCTGCCTGGCTGCATTTTCTTGTCACAATTAAAAGATAAGATAAGTCTAAACCACACTAATGTGTCCATAGAACAGGGCTAGAGGAGGAGTGTAGACTCTCCCTTCTCACTCAGATATCACATGTAATAATGTTCCAAGTTGCTTTGCAATGGCCAGACATGTCTGGAGTAGCCCTTCCTAGCTCTCTAAGATGTTAGGGTAATTTTGAATAGGAGGCCAAGCCCAGTGTAGGTTAGTGGGGATATATGTAAGCAAACAGTGTGCACCTATGAAAGAATCCTCTGAAAGGGGCATTGGGGCTGCCAATGAGTTTTTTTTTTTAAATCTCTCCCCTTTCCTGCCCAGAATATGTCATTCTCCTTCATAGGCCACACCAGGTGTCTGGGCTTGCCAGGTGGGTGTGAGAGGTCTTGATCTACCCCATCTGGGCTCCCAAGCATCAAGCCACATGGTGACCACAGCTGGGGGAGGAGGGGGGCTGGCTTTTGGCAGGTTTCCACACCAGCTCTGTTGGAGTGATAATTGGAGGGGCTGTCATTAGGTACCTCTTAATGGCTTTCTTAAATGTGCCGACTTAAATTTATTTAGTTCCAGGGGTTCTCTGAGCAGCCATAACTGTATTTCAAATAGCGATTTCTATAAATTAGAAATGTCCATTTTTCTTCAGCCCAAGAATTTCAATGAACCAGTTATTCAAAATCAAACTCAATCAAGTGCTTTTTTTTTTTTCTTTCGGCACGTGTGTGTTCCCTGGGCCTGCAAAGAAACATGATGTTGCCATCGGATTGGCTGAACTGAGCTGATAGATGGGGCTGTCAGAATTTATTGCTAATTTGGCTGTTAAGATTTGCAAGGACTTGACAGAGCCGGTGCCTTACATAATGATACTTAATATCTGGTCTTGGGTTTGAACTTCAGTTTTCCCAAGTGTTGGTAAACACATGACTTTGCTCTGTTTTTGCAATATGTATTCTGAACTTAGTTGATGTCCTTTGGTGGAGGACAATTTGCAGGTGTGGCAATAGTGTTAGTGCATTCTCTCTTTGTTCTCATTATGCCCATGTGCTGTGACTTATGCTGAGTGTGTGCATGTACATGCGTTTTAAGTAACCACCTCTACTCTGGCATTGAAGACCTAAGCATACGGAAAAAATAAAACATGCAATATCCTATTGTTACTTCCTTGGGTAAGGGTAGGGATTCTGTCCAAAGTAAAAGAACTACAGGAATTTGCCACAGTAGTAGAGTATGGGAAAAATTAGAAATTTGTTTCTTATTATTTAGAGACCCAAAAGGTGTCAGTGGCATAAGATTGAGTCTTAAGAGCCCAAGATTGCCTGGGTCTGAATCCTGGCATCACTACTTACTAATTGTGTGACCTTAGGTGAATTACTTAAACTCTCTGAGCCTTAGTTTTTCCATCTGTAACATGGGGATGGTTGCCCACTGCCAGGTTAGAAAATGCTCACATCACATTGGATATTGTTACCATCAATTCAAAAGTAGAAGGTGCTGTTGAATGATTGCTTCACAGAATTCTTGGACAAAGATAACCCCATGTAACAAAGACAAGGCTTAAAGACCAATAAATGATTCTCTTCCCACTTTCCACAAATATTCATTGAGTTGGATAGGTGCATAGCACTGTAATGGGATCTCTGGCCCTCCAAAAACTAAATAATAATAAAAGAGCAAAGCTTTGCTCTTGAGGATTCCATAATTATGATATGATTAGAATAAAAGATGTCCAAGGTATTTTTCAGCATAAAAATTTGTGATTTGAGGTCTCTTCATATTCAAAAATGGCTATTGTCATCTTCTAACACCTCCAGGGAACTCTAGGATGAATCTAATAGTGAAGTCTTTGGTATGGGTTTTGAGGCCTGTATATGGAGGAGTTTGGAAGCTCAGCCAGAACCCATCTCCCTTCTCTGCCTCAGGCCTTCAGAACCTATCCCAGTCCAGTGTCCTGGAGCTAAACTGAAGGAAAGAGGATTTCCCCAGATAGTGTGGCTGATTCCCAGTTCCATGACAGGATTTGTGTTTTAGGGTGGCTTTCTATCATGGATAATCATTCTAATAGCTAATATTTGTTGGGTACTTACATGCGCCGAGAACTGTGCTAAGTAGTTTATGTGCATGTCTTATTTAATCCTTACACTCACCTTATGATATAGACATTTTTAAAATCCTTACAATTACCAGGGAGGAAATTGAAGCTAAGTGAGATGAAATAAGTGGCAGAGTTGGAACCTCACCCCAGATTGTCTGACTCCACAGTTCATGCTCCTAACCACCGGGTACCATGCTTCTGGTCTTGGCTCCACCCAGTACCAGCATGGTGGCATGGACTAGACCTTTCCTGGCTCTTGTTCTCACTCTTCTCATCTGTGAACTGAGGGCACTGGGTTCTATCTCTAACACTCTTCAACTTATAATATTCTCTGACTTTAGATGTGTTGAATGCTTTATATCAAATAAAATATTGGTAGAATCCACAAGTATGTAACTCATTTCCCTTATTTCTTCCCCTTTGACTTTCCCTCAAATTACCTGAGGATGCTTTGCAAAGAAGTAGTGTATACACGCATTTTCTTTTTTCTTTCTTTTTTTAGTTTAAACTAACCCAAATAGGCTGCTTACGTATTTTGGACATTGCTGGTTTCTGTGTCTGATTCTGGCCCCGAGCGGAACCCATCCTTGCCTACAGTGATATCTCTGGGGACATTTGACAAGTTTTAGGTGAAGCAAGGTAATGGCTGTGTTCGGCAGAATGTTTTCAGCCAGGTTAGAGCTGAGACTTGAGGAAAATAGGTAATAGCTGACCCTCTATCAAACAGAAGCATTTGAGAATTTGAAAGTACTTGGGAATGTGTGATAGTAAATATATGGTATAATTTTATTCAGATTTAGCCTATTGCCCCTTTAGTTTTGATTATTAATGAGGAGGCTGTGAACATTGGAGAGTGATAAAGGACTCCCTGCTCTCTGATAAACGATATGCGAAATTGAATGAAGTGTAAAGACGAAGTGAAGAGAAAAGAAAGGTGAACTAGAAAAATTTCAAGTCCAGTCCACAGAAATGTTTAGTGTAAACTTTTACTTCTTGGAGATTTTTCTCTCTTCCTTTGAATAATGCATAATATAAATGTAAACTCACACAATCACTATATTTATGACTAAAACAGCGTTCATTGCAAACAGAGTTTTTGACCTCAACCCAACAATTAATGGGTAAAAATGGGAGATAAACAAGAATTACCCATCTTTTATTCATATACATGGTTATCCATTCAATAATTTTAGAAAATTGTGTGAAACTCAGCTCCCCTACCCCACTACCACCTAGCTAACTCCTTCCATTGGTTTGCTTTCAGCTTAAATGTTTCTAGCTGGCTTCAAACTGTGTTGGTGCCCCTGACATGTGCTCTCAAAGGCATCCTGTACTTCTTTTATAATAGCATTTAACACATTCTATTGTAATTGTTTATTTCTTGGTCAGAGAGCTTTTGGCATTTTGCTCAAGACAGTTCTTCATTGTGTTAAATTATCCCATAGGTTACTCACTAAATGGCAGTAGATTGTCCCAGTTTTTTGACAATCCAAGATGCCACTGTTCATTTACAAATGCCCTATATGGGTGAATACATTTCCTAGTTGAGAACCAATGGAAGAACATAAATTTCAAGAAGGCAGGCATCATATATGTCTTGCTCAATATTGTATTCCTTGTACACAAACAGTGCTCAGTAAAAGAACCTTTTACTGAATGAGCACAGGTAGCTCCCACTTGGTTGGGACTGGTGTGGAGGGAGGGGAAGATAAAGCTGTTTTAAGTGCTGGTTGAGAGGAACTCAGGATGCTGTACAATGCTGTCTACAAACCCGTTTGCTGCTAATTTTGTTTCTCTAGATCTTCCTTCACGCGATCAGGTGATAGAGAAGGGAGAGTGGTAGAGAATAATCAAGTGAATGCTATATATCTAATTAAGATAGGGTAGGGGGATTCTGGGTCTATATTTATTCTCCCAACAATTTTATTTCATTTATGTTTTGGGTATCTGGAGATAAAGTTCATAAAATAGAGAAATATGAGGGTATTTTTAGGAGTCATACTAAAATTTCACTATAGATGGCTATTTCTCCCACATAGGAGAGAGTAACATCTCTACTTCAGCCTTTGAAAAGCAGACAAAGCCTGGTAGCTTCTGCAGCCCTCCATCTGTATCTGGGGTCAGAATTGTTCATGTAGGATTGTCTCTGAACTTTGTACAGCTGTTTGGCACTTTTATTTCAGTTTTCTTTCTTTGTGAGATAAATGAGAAATTGCTAAAACCCAAAGACCTTGACATTTGAAGGCCATCATAAAAATGTTTGAGAAGGCAGATTTTAGGAGGCTCTGCTAAGCTGGATGTCTTGGTTTCTGGGCTGCCTGACTCTCCAAAGACTCAGCAACTAGTTTCAGGGACCTTCTGATGTCTAAAGCACATATGTACACACACAGAGTTTATATATAGGACATATAAAAATCAGGACCAAAGGATGAAGAAGCAAAATTCTAACCATTAGAGTTACTATAACTGCTAAACATAACGTTTGGCTAAGAGCTTCCTGGTTGCCCAGGACAAAAATGGAAACACTTAAAATTATAGAGTTCTTTTTTTTTTTTTTTTTTTTAAAGATTTTATTTATTTATTTTTTCCCCCAAAGCCCCGGTAGATAGTTGTATGTCGTAGTTGCACATCCATTCTAGTTGCTGTTAGAGTTCTCTTTTTTAATCAGTTTCCTTCTGGTGGCAAAAAAGAGATACATGTTTATTTTACTCAGATGATAGAGATAACGCCTCAGGTGTTAGAATATTCCAGAAGGTAAGGAAAAAGTAGAAACCCTCTCAGTAACTGTATAGCCATGCCTCACTCAACGCACAAGTGTTCATAATAGTGCAGAGGTTTTAGTGACCCAAGAACAAACCTTAAGTCAGCTGCCTTCATGACTTAGATTTTTTCTGTTCCAGTTTATTTCCATTCCCTTAATGAGTTGATTGCCAATTCTCTATGTATATCTTGCATTCCAGTTCCCCAGGAGAGGAAAACTGATTGGAACAGTTGGTCACTGGCAATATGAAGCATTCCTATTGGGTAGAGTTCTCAAGCCAAGTCACCCTAGAGGTGATTTCCCAGCATATAAACCATTTCAACCAACTGTGGCTAATTTGGTCTGGGCAAATGGAAAAAGCATGCCAACCTCTGTGTAAGCATCTTCCTGTCATAGTTTTCTCAAAAGAGAGCAGTTATAACTGGCAGAAACTTTGAGGCTTCATGACCATTTGATACACTCTTCTTTATAGGAAAGAAAGAGGTCAGGGTTGACTCTCCGCTCTATTACCTCTTCCCCCGCAGGACAGACACACTATCCATTCCTGGGAGGTGGTAAGAGTAGGGTATACAATTGCTCCATTTCATCCAACTCATTCAGGGCACCAGGAGAGTGAATGCTCATCCTTTTCTAGTCTTTCCTGGGACTTCCTTTCAAGCAGCAAGGCAAACAAGTAGAACGAACAGGTGAGAGAATCTGAACAGGCAATTACGTTAGTTTTTGCCGCAATGACTGGACCAGCATCAGTGAGAGAAACAACAGGCCTACGGAATCTAGCAATCCACTTGATGGTGTAAGCTCAAGTTAACTTTTTTGTTTATAACTTAATTCTCCTTCCTGGCGTATTTTTGTTTTGTTTTGTTTATCTCCCAAAGTCCTCCCTAGATCTTTTCCCAAGATAGAGATACTAGATAACTTGTGACTCAACTTCTAATTACTGTTTGCTTCATGTTGTGAACTGAATGTTTGTGTCTCTCCAAAATTCCTATGTTGGAACTCTACCCCTCAATGTGATGGTATTATGAGGAGGGGCTTTGGGGAGGTAACTTTAGGATTAGATGAGGTCATGAAGGTGGAGTCCGTATGAATGGGATTAATACCCTTATACGAGTCATGAGAGAGCTTGCTTCCTCTCTCTGCTCGCTGCCATGTAAAGATGCAAAGAGAAGTCAGCAGTCTGCAAGGTGGAAGAGGGTTCTCACAAGAACCTGACCACGCTGGCACCCTGATCTTGGACTTCTAGCCTCCAGAACTGTGAGAAATAAACTTCTGTTGTTCACAAGCCACACAGTCTATAGTACTTTGTTATAGCAGCCTGAACTGACTAGGACAGTAAATTTGCATGCAGATTTTCTCATTTTAATGCCAGGACAAGCAGAAGTGAAGTATCCACCGTGAAGTATTTGGCAAGAAACACCCTTCCACTTGTTTAGCTTCCTATTATGTTCTGGGTGCCTCCTTACTCATTAAGTCAAAATAATGCAAACCATTCCAAGATTCCTCTTGATTTCTCTTACTGTACTATTTCTCTCTTTCACCATGATTTCTGACTATGACCTGAATTTATTTACTCTTTTTATTTGTGCTAACCAACTTTGATATCTTTCCTTTTCTTTTTATAATTAGTTCAATGCAAGTGCCCATTCAATATGTAACACTTTTACAGGAGAAACAAAGCTTTTCCTACAATCAACTTCAAAAATAAGATTCTGATATGGACTCTTATATGGGAGTTGAGTAGTACAATTGATGAACAATTGGTGATGAGTTGTAGCAAAACTAACATAGTTTGGGTTTCGTCAACACCCAATACTCTTGGGCAGGGAGTTGAGGAGTCACACATGAGACTCTCAAGAGTGGAAGTACAAGAATTTCACATTTTACCCTGCTTTTCTTTGTCTTGCATTTCCTGCCTGTGACAGATTATCCCGATATTTGTCCTTTGGTTGTTGTTGCTCAGGATAGTTTCTCATGATGGGAAATGTCAAGTCAAATAGTGTGACAGGTCTTGCTGAATGATTGAGTCAACCCTTGACCACCAGTGGCATTGTCAACCATGGCTGCTGAATTAATGAGGAAAATTAAAACTAATTTTTCAAAGGTCAAGAGAGGCTCACTTTTGTGATTTGACTTCATATGATTGATGACCATTTTTCTACCCTTCATTTTAACATCTTTGATGTTTAAAATTACCTGCAACAGAACACCATTTAAGATCAATGACCAGTGTCAGAAAGAAAGAAACACTGTTCAGTTTTGAGAGGCAGCACCTTAGAAAGAACTGGGTGTCAAATAATCTGTGTTAGAATCTTAGCTCCGTGACCTTACGCATATCATTGAAGCTTTTAAAGCCTCTTGGTTTTTTTTTAACCTGTAAAAGTCAGGTCATAATCCTGCTTTATTTCAGTGATCAAATAACATGATCGATGTGAAAGTTTTCAATCTGTTAAAGCACGTTGCGAATCTGTTGTATACAACAATTTACTTAGTTTTTGTTTGTTTTCCTTAAAATTTGATTTGAAAACATTATTACTATTATTATTATTTTTTGGTGAGGAAGATTAGCCTGGAGCTAACATCTGTTGCCAATCCTCCTCTTTTAGCTGAAGAAGATTGGCCCTGGGCTAACATCTGTGGCTATCTTCATACGTGGGGTGCCTGCCACAGCACAGCTTGATAAGCGGTGCAAAGGTCTGCGCCCAGGATCCAAACCTGCGAACCCCAGGCCACCAAAACAGAGCGTGTGAACTTAACCATTACGCCACAGGGCGGCTCCTTGAAAACATTATTTTTGATCAAATTTTCCTTAACAATCTCAGTCAGTGCTGTATTGACTCTGCCTTTGACAGGAGAGTACTGTTAAGGGATATTTCATAGGAAATATGATACTTCCAAGCAAAAGGCAAGAAAAGTTTCCTTTAAACAAGAACATTCATTATATACCAGAAAGATTGACCAGAATTCTCAATAGATGTACATCTACTAAAGTTTTATGGCTGTATTAGTTATCTCTTGCTATATAACAAATTACTCTAAAACTTAGCAGCTTAAAACAACAAATATTCATCATCTCACAGTTTCTCTGAGTCAGGAATTCTGCTTAGATGGGTGGCTCTGGCTCAGCATCTCTCATTAGGTTGTAGTCATGATGTCACCTGGGTGACAGTCATCTAAAAGCTTGAGTGTGGCTATTGGTAGGAGGCCTCCATACACTGCTGGCTGTTTTCTAGAGGCCTCAGTTTTTGACCATATGGGCCTATCCATAGGGTTGCTTGAGTGTCTTCACAAAATGGCAGCTGGCTTCCTCCAGAGAGAGTGATCCAAATGACATAGGAAGGAAGAAGTCACAATGCATTTTATGACCTTGTCTCTGAGATTACACACTGCTACTTCCACTACAGTTGCCAGACACAATGCAGACTTCCCAGTTAAATTTGAATTTTAGATAAACATGAAATAATTTTGTTTAGTATAAATATGTCCCATGCCATATTTAGGATATACTTACGCTAAAAAATGTTCATTGTTTATTTCAAATTCAAATTTAAATGGGCATCCTCTTTCTTTTCCCCCTAGTTCATGGTGCTTTTGTTTTAGAAAACACATTGAATCAAACACATTAAAGCCATTGCTTCCTTATTCTGGGTATTTCTAACCTCCACTTGAAAAAACATACAGTCAAATTTATCTTCATTTATTCTGTTAATAAGGTAATAAGCAAAAAGGATCACTGGTTGCTTCAAAAGAACCATTTAGAGCCAAAATCCAGGAATCTTAGTTCTGTTTCCATTTTTTTGCCCTCCTTGCCTCTTTTGTTGTGTCTTGCTCTATCTTGCCTATGCAGATTTTAAGTCAGTAGCCATCAATCTGAAGAATTCGTTCTGCTGCTGCCACCTACCATTTTATTTCTCTGCTTCAAGCAGGCTGGGGCTGTGCCCGTATTCAAACCGCGACATTGACCAAGTATACAGCCTCATTATTGGAGGAAGGGGAGATTAGAAGGGCACTGACCCCAAAAGTTCTCAAGACTTCTCACTTATCATCAGGAAGGAGGAAGAAGGGAAGATTTTTCTCTGGGTATTTACTTGTTTGTTTCTATTTTTTTGCCTCCTGAAAAGGTTTTTCGTAGGAGGGGATCATGTCTCATTAGTCATATAGCCCATAAACCTTCTCAAAAAGAGTGAGCCGGGAGAAAAATATAACTCAAGATTTGATTTCACAAAGTCTCTAAGCTCCCCAGGCCCCAAACTGGGGGTTCACTGAATGAAGAGAATTTGTTTTTCCGTTGTTTTCTTCTTGAGAAAAAGAAATGATTTTGAAAGTCAATGACTTCTTTTAATGCATTTGATACTTTCTCAAAGTCTGATAAAGTGCTTGATAAAGCAAGTCTCTTGTTGGGTTTTTCTAATGTTCCAGGGTAGTTTTCTTATTGATGATTATAGAGAAAGATTTCAAAGTTGGGTGGAGTAAAAGCCAGCAGAAATGACCAATTACAGGTGCCAAAAAAGAAAAAACTATTAAAAAATTTAAATGGTACAGTTGATATGTGTGTGTGTGTGTGTGTGTGTGTGTGTGTGTGTGTGTGTAGGTAGGTATATATATTCTGGCTATGTGACTGTGACTTTGGGCAATATATATATATATAGTCCAGTTTTCATCATGTGTGACATAAAAACAATATCAGAAAGAATTACTTTTATAATACAAGTCAGAATTACAATTTTAACACTACACAAACATTTTACAATAATTTAGATTTTGGCATGATAATGATTATACATATTTGATAAATACATTTTTAGTTATCATAATAGCAATGAAGATTATATGAAAGTTATTAAACAATTATGAAATTATATTTAACTTGCTCTTAAATATCTGGGCTGTTTCATTTAGCTTTCTTCAGAATGATTTTTTCTTATCCTTTACCTTAATTTCTGAGGGAATTCAAAAAGATATCTATGTTTGTAAAGCTTAAAATGACCATTCCTGCCCTTTCCATTCAAATACATCATATTTTTCTGTTTGCTAAACCTGGCACTCTAACTTCCTCTTTACTCTGTTTGTTAGAAACTAGACACTAGGTCAAGCCTTCCCTCAAGGGGAGGGGAATTAAGTTTCATCTCTTGGAGCAAGAAGTATCAAATAATTGGGGACATATTTTTAAAACCACCATAATGGTATAGTAGAAAGAACATGGACTTTTAAAGCCAACTGACATTGGGTTCAAATCCTGTCTCTTCCATTCATTAGCTGTGTCACCTTAGGCAAGTCACTGCTCCTCTTGGAGCCTCTGTTTCCTTATGTGTAAATTGGGAATAGTAATACCTACCTGCTAAAGGGCTGCCCAAAAGCCATACCCAACCTCCTTGTCTCCTGCTACATCCCACTACAGAGGCTAAAAAATTTAGTGCTCACATTCTCAGCTTTGTTTACAACTAGGGATGGCCATGTGGCCCGGTTCTGCCTCATGGAAGAGAATAGAAGTGTGCTGGGATGGGGCTTCTGAGGGAAAACTTTCACTTTCCTTATAGAAAGGAACAGACTTCTGTTGGCACCAGCATCTGATTGGCAGAGTCTAGGTAACATCCCAGTGCCCTGGTGGAAACGGAAGTTAAGAAAATGAGTAGCTAGCGTTATATATATGTGTGTGTGTGTATATATATATATATATATGACATTGTGATTTTTAATAAGAAATATATGTTTGGTCTTGGTCAGGTTTCTGGAAGAGATCCTAAAACTTCCTGAGTGAGGAGAGCAATAAAGGTGTCTTTTGTTATGTTAATGAGGTTACTTTTGGAAACCCCCTAGGTAACCTAAGGATGGGGGCTGGTTGCCAGGGGAACCAACCTTGTGATTAGAGGGTTGGAACTTTAAATCCATGGGATGTGTGTGTGTGTGTGTGTGTGTGTGTGTGTGTGTGTCCCAACCTCTGGGGAGGGAAGACAGTCAGAGAGCTTCTGGTTTTGTGAACCCATGGAGATTCAGGGAGTGACACACCTGGAGAGAGCATGGAAGTTCCAGGCCGTTTCTCCATACCTTGCCCTGTGCATATCTTCCATCTGTCTGCTCCTGAGTTATATCCTTTTAAAATAAACTGGTAACCTAGTAAGTAAAATGGTTCTCTGAGTTCTGTGAGCTGCTCTAGCAAATTAATCGAACCCAAGAGGGGCATTATTGGAATCTCCAATCTATAGCACCTGGGTCAGAAGCACAGGTGACAACCTGGACTTGCAGTTGGCATTTTAAAGTTGAGGGGAGGGCACTTTTGTAGGACTGAGCCCTTAACCTGTAGGATCTGATGCTATCTCCAGGTAAATAGCGTCAGAATTGAGTTGAATTGTAGGACACCCAGCTGGTGTCTGAGAATTGCTTGGTGTGGGGAAAAAACCCACACCATGGAACTGGGTGCAGAATCGCTAATATAAAATTAATTTATGTTTTTAGACTGTAGAGACACCCTGTAGTTAAATGTTAGGCAATGTCACAATAGAGTAAGAATAGTCAAGATGTAGAGATAATTAATACCTGAAGAAAAAGCAATTTTTTTGAACAGCATACTGTGGTGATGTACATTTTTGCCAAATTAGCCAATGTGAATAGTTTGTGTTGATTACAAAAATGAAGTCAAGGTGGAGGCAGTATAGCATAGTAGTTAAGAAGATAGCTTCTATAGTTCCCATTCTGGCTATGTGAATTTGGGCAACTTTTATCTCTTAGGGCCTTGATTTCCTTATCTATAAAATGGGGCTAATGATAGTACCTATCTCAAAGGGGTTTTCTTTTCTTAGGATCTAATAAATTTTCTATATAATAAGAGCTCAAAAATTTTAGTTATAATTATTCAGGAGTGACTGAAATATAGAAGTGGGCAAGAATTGTTCCCAATGGAGGGAAAGTCTGTCATTGAATAGCTAATCAAAAAGAACCTTTGGCTTTATATGTCCAGATTCGATGTGCTATACACGTGAAGAATCTAATTGGTTTGTCTTTTATGAAGCACTGGCAGGTCATCATTAGATTGTACCCCAGAGCCTATATAGTCAAATACAGTAAGCCATTAGAGGCCCAGTGGTGAAGTGAACTACACATTAGAAAACCTGGCTTTGAGTCTCTCAGTCAGCTATTGCCATAATAATGCTGCATGACAAACCACCCCAAAGTGGGTAGTAATAAACATTTGTTTCTGACTCATACATGTCTGGCTTAGCTGGGCTTGGCTGGGTTCAGGTCTGTTCCATGAATTTCTCATTTTCCTTGGATCAGCAACTAGTTACCCGGGACATGTTCTTATGGCAAAAGGTGGGAGCACAAGAGGACAAACCCAAGTGTGCAAGTACATTTCAAACCATTGCTTGTCTCATCTCTGCTAACACCCCGTTGGCTAAAACAAGTCACATGGCCAAGTCCAAAGTCAAAGGGCGGAGGCATTCATTCCACCCATTAAGAGGCCATAGCAAGGGTGTGGATGTGCAATACAACTACACAAAAATGAAGACTCAGGTCAAGTTTTGAGTTGAGGTTTTGGCTGTGTATTCATGCGTAAGTCATTATACCTCTCTGGGGTTCAGTTTCTTTATTTCTAAAGTGAAGAGGTTGAATTAAATTAGCAGTTCTCAGACCTGATATAAGAATCACCTGGGGGAAGCTTTTGAAAAACATCAATGGCCTGGGTTCCATCCAAGGCCAATTAAAACAGAATGCCTCAGGGTAAGCTTCAAGCATTGGTATGTCCATAAAGCTTTCTAGATGATTCTAACATAGGATTGGGAGCCACTGTGTTAGACAGTTGCTAATGTTTCTTTTATTCTAAAACTAGTTTAGGCTCTAATGGGACTGGTTAGTTGGCCACCATGACTTGTTCAAGATGGACATGCTGATTGGCAGAGTAAAAAAGTTTATGTCCTTAAATAATTGCTAAATTTTCCCCCGAATAGCAGCAACTATATTGTTTTTCTCGGTTCCTTTGCTCAAAGACGTTCCCACATTCTCCCCAATGTCTTCTTCCTTCTCTTCTCTTCCACCTGTTGCAGTTGCTGGAAAAGTTTTCTGAAATAAGTGAGCGCTCTACCTCCTCTTCTGTGTCATTTATTTTCCAGATCTTGCCTAAATTGTACTTCAAATGCTACTTCCCTCTTTTGCTACTTAGAACTAGCAAGTGTCACCCACCTTCCTGTCAAGGTTGGCAGTGATGATTAGCACACCCCCACATGCTGCCACTCTTTCCCCACCTACCCCAACATCAGTCTGTGGAAGGGGATTTACATTTCCGTAAGAGCAACTCTAAGACCTACTGAAAAGGGCTCTGGAATGAAATGCAACATAAATATTATCCGTGCCTTTCAGTGATGCTGTAGAAGAGATACTTGCATTGGGTGGGAGGGGGATGTAGGGACTGAGAAGTTCTCATTCCCTGCAGGGACTCTGTGAATGTTGTAGGAGATTTATCATAATTCACCAAGATTGTATTTTATGATTCTTTATTGACTCCC
This sequence comes from Ceratotherium simum simum, assembly GCF_057802395.1. NCBI lineage: Eukaryota > Metazoa > Chordata > Mammalia > Perissodactyla > Rhinocerotidae > Ceratotherium > Ceratotherium simum. The sequence continues at coordinate 77,279,839 of NC_141904.1, read as the reverse complement.
TCTGGCAAATTCCCTAAATTTTCTTCCTCACTAACAAGAATTATAATTTGGGGCGTATAAATGAAAGGAAAAGTCACAAACAGCCCTGAGGTCAGTGAGAAATTACTTTGATGAGAATTTTGTATTTTTCCTTTTCCTCCTATTCCTCATCTTTTATCATTGTACTATTTATTTAAAACTATTATGTTTCATCAATTCTAAGGTGCATTATTTTCCCCCAGAATTTTATCTCTCTGCAATAGGAATGTGTCTCAGGGTTGATGGAGTCTTACAATTATTTGGCAGAATTTTTTTTCTTTCTTGGAGGCACACGCAATAATAGTGTACCTTAAAATGGATGACATCTTAGAGGAATGAAATAACGACCTTGTCTAGGCTTTGTGCTAACTCTGTTGCATATATTTTCTCATTTAAGCCTCACAATAATCCATTGATTATTAATTGATCAGTGCATTTTTTCTTATCAACAAATATTTATTGAGCTAATATAATTAATAATAATAGTTAACATATATTGAGCAGGCATTGTGTAAGTCCTTTAAAAATACTCTCTACTTTTAGTACTTAGGATGACTCTGGAGGTAGATATCGATATTATTTGCATTTTATAGACCAGCAAAAGAGGTGTTCAGAGGTTGAGAAACTTGCCAAAGTCATAGAGTTGGTAGGAGGCAAGGCATAATTCAAATCCAGGTCACTCTGCCTTCAAAGCCCATGCTATTAACAACTACACTACATTGCCTCAAATTTTTCTTATTATTATAATTAACACTGTTGAAGTACTTTACCATTTACTGTAGGCTTTCACAAACATTCCTAATTCAATCCTAGCCTAATAACTTGGCAAATACAAATTCTTTTATAGATTTTGCATTTAAAGATGTAAAACACTGTTAAAATACATTCTTAAAAACCTACTTTTTTTTCTTTTGTGAGGAAGATTGGCCCTGAGCTAACATCTGTCAATCCTCCTCTTTTTTTTTCCTGAGGAAGACTGGCCCTGGGCTAACATCCATGCCCATCTTCCTCAACTTTATATGGGATGCCGCCACAGCATGGCTCCACAAGCGGTGTGTGGGTGCGTGCCGGGGATCCGAACCGGCGAACCCCAGGCTGCTGCTGTGGAGCGTGCACACTTAACGATTTGTGCCACCGAGCTGGCCCCAAAAACCTACTTTTATTTAAAAGGCACTAGCAAACCAAAGAAACACAAAGCTAAAAAGCTGGAACTGTTTCACTTCATTAAGGCCAAGTAAAGAAAAGCTGGATCATGCTAATTACTTTCTGAAGGACAATTGTCCACTTGATTATGGAAAAGCTAACTATTGCAACCTGTGAGCCTTTACTCTGAGATCTAATTCTGCATTTCTAACTAATTAAGGAAAATACCATCCAAACCAAATGGATTTTAAAAACAATGGATAATAATAGTTTGTAAAATGGATCATTGGAGTTGGTAAATACGATAAATGAACTCAGGCCAATGACTCTTCCATATAGCTTCAATTTTATAGGGAATGACTGAAAATTTGGGATATTGATGTATTTGGGTTAAGTCTATTGTCTTGTTATTCTAGTGATTTATGGCCAATGAAGAAATCCCAAGAAAAGGAACTATGTCTAAATGAACAGGAGAATTATAGTTAGATTGACATTGCTTTCAAATAATTCTATCCCTTTCATCTATTAAATAACCTAGAAATATCATAAAGGCACAGAATCATAGGATTCTAGAGATAGAAGGACTCCCAGGAGGTTGAATGTTTCCCACTTACACAGGTAGAAGCATGATCTCTCTAAGACAGCCATCACTACTTCACTTCATTTCTTCTTTGCTGGATGGTTTCTGTAATATCAATTTGTTCTTCTTTTATAAGTCTTCATAGGTATCTTAGGTGGGTTTATTGGTTTTGGAAACTCTTATTTTCTTGGAATACCACCTTCTAATCTCCTTCTGACCACTGCGGATAAAAATGTGATATCTAGCTTTGACAAAGGGCTAGAAATTTGCTATTTTGAGAACTGGGCATCCTTCCCCAAAGTACCTCATGTTTTATACAAGAGATGAGTTATGTTTGGCTCTGGATGATTGCCTTATAGTCAAAGATCTCCAGGGTGAATGAAGAACTTACCAACTAGTTAAAGAGTTAGTAATCAAGATAAGTAAATACATCTTCTTTTTATCCAACCCCAAACTCTTCCTTCTTCCTGTCCTCAGTCTTTGTGGGATAAAAACAGATCCCCACAAAATGGCTTTATAGCCCAAAAGACAGGCAGTAATTCTTTATCTCTAGTTTATAGAATATGAACATTTCATTAGATTCCATTGTAAAATATTTTTTCTTTTTTTTAATAATTCAACATATTTGTCATGAAATTATAATAGATCTTGGACTGGAATATACCTCAGAGATCATCCATTCCAATTCTCTTATTTGCAAATGAGATATTTTGTTATTGGAGTGATTAAATGCCTTACCCAAGGGTATATAGCCAATTAGTGGCAGATATAAGGCTAGAACCCTGGTCTCCTGACTCTCAGCTTAATTTTCCTCTCCAAAATCTTTCAGTTAATATTGGTAATGTTGGGGAGGGGGAAATTCCCCCCTTTATGCCTCTTGAGTTCTGATGGCTGGACTAATAATAAAATTGACACAAGACCAGATTAACAGGAGAAAAAAATAATTTAATACATGTGCATGGAACATCATATTAATGACGCTCAGAGAATGAACATAGGAGACAGTTTAAATATATTTTTACACAAAAAAACAATAAATTTGTGAGGAAATGACAGGACAAAGAAACTTAGGTTTGGGGTATGTAATTGGTGAGGAATTTAAACAGAGTTTAGGCTTGAGGTAGTAAATTAGTAAAAGTAACAAGATTTGTTTATACAGGCTTCTCAGCCCTGAATTCCCTATCTATGATAATAAGGATGTCTCTATCTCCTGGTGCAGGGAGGGTGCTTTTCACATGGGAGAATTATTTCCTGCTTTCAGGGCAAACAGAGAGAGGAGGGTCAAAACTTTGTCAAAACAAGTAACTTTATTTTAAAATAATCAATATGCCATTGTGGGATATTTGGGGGTGGTCTGCCATGGGGCCCAATAGTAACACCTTGCAAATGAGAACAATGTCCATGAAACTCTTTTCTTGGGGAAATAGCAAAAAAGATCCTGACTAGGTTGCAAAAGAGATTTCTCTTTAAGAGAAAGCTTCAAAAATGACCTTTGAGGGCATTTTTCCATATTTCTGATTAGTGGGTGCAATAACCTTTAGCTGAAGAAAAGGGCACCCAAAGAGCAGAGCAATAATAGAGAAATTACTTTGGCAATTACCATCACAATTACAAGTCCACCTTTGAAAATAGATGGAGAAATCAGTAATGAAAAGATTCAGCATCACAGCCTATGAGAAGAACAGAAATGTCAATATCAACCGTCTAGACCATTCCACTGACTTCTCTGGTTGAATTGTAATCGAAACCAAACAAACAGTGCCTTTTTTCCACTATAGTAAATGGCATTTTCTAAGTAGCTATGTCCTATTAAACCTGAAGAATTACTTGGTATCTTTTCATTACTATGAACCATAGCCTCATCATCTCTATTATGGAAGTATTATAACCTAACCAGCCTACTTCATATGATAAACTTAAGTTGAATAGATGATCAGACTGAGAAACCATTGTGGTTTTGAGTGAAATGTTTGAGCTCTGTTGTGGCTTTCTCTTAATGACAGTAGCTTTTATTTGCATTTCTTTAGACTATTTTATTTAAGTGTTGACTCCAGCCTCCTAGGTCTCTGTAGGATATGAAGGAAGACAAAGAGTATGTTGCCTGAGATGAGAAAAAGCTTCAGGTCACCTTTATTTAACCTATTCACTTTAGGATAACTGAGTAAGAGAAATTACCAAATATACCCAAGAGTATGCCTTCAACAGTTCCCAAAACACAGCCTTTGCTCTCTCATGATGGCATCATAAACAGAGCCCATCTTAATGTAGCAGAACACTGACTGGATCCATTCAACTCTTTATTTGAGCAGGTGAAATTTGCTTTAGCTTTCTTTATCTCGCCTAAGAATGCAATGAGAAAAAAATTTTACTTTTTCTGGGCCATTCATATTCTAGATACCCAAGTCTCTAATTTTCTAATTTTTTCCAGAATTAAGAATTTTGGTTTGGGTGACACTGAGTATCAGCAGTAAAATGATCTTCACAATTCTGCCCTCCATCAATTCACACTCCCACTTGGAACCATAACAGTTTTCTTGCAATGCTTCTTCTCTTTTCCCTCTTTGGAGGAGAAAAGCACTGTCTTTTAATAGTAGGTTACCCATTAGGTATATCCTGAGAATAAATTAAACCATTATGTGTTGAGATAATCCTCTGAACAAAGATGCTCTGAGACTATAGATAACATTCAGAGTTTTAATACATAGCTACAGAGTCCAAACTTTCTCACTCTTCTGTGCCAGGCTATCCCTAAAGTTTCTGAAGATACAAAGATTTTACTCTGAGTTTTATAGGTGGTTCAGCTGTAGGACCAAGTGAACAGCACTTCTCAGCTCTGTGCCAGGCATTTCTCTCTCTAAAATACATATTATCATCTTCCCCGCCCCCCCCCAAAGCTCCAGTAGATAGTTGTATGTCATAGTTGCACAGCCCTCTAGTTGCTATATGTGGGACGCAGCCTCAGCATGGCCGGAGAAGCGGTGTATCGGTGCGCGCCCGGGATCCGAACCCGGGCCGCCAGCAGCGGAGTGCGTGCACTTAACCGCTAAGCCACAGGGCCGGCCCATCTTTGACATCTTAACCAGAGCTTCTAAGCGGCTTTCAACCTCCAATTTAGAATAGGAGTCTACCTGGACAGATGATTTAAAAAGTCATATCAAATAAAAATATTTATACCCGAGTAGCACCTTTTTAGAAATAAATGCATCTCCTCATCCATTAGCAGAAAATTAAGCTAAGATTTTGAGAAATATGCTTTCCTCAAATCTGAAGTATTCTTCACAAACAAGCTATTAAGGCATCAGCCCAACTCTGCCACTTGACTTCAAATTTCTGTATTCCAGTTTTCCCTTCTGGGGAGAGGGCTAGAGATTTTATAGGAATAATGAAGCCACCACTGGATTCAGGTAATCCCTTGGGCCAAAAAATGCCCTGTGAACTCAAAATAACATTAGTTATTCTGTGGACTTTCTGTGTTTCTGTATATGTACTTATGCATGAGCATTTTAAACTCTGTTTCCCTGGACACTTCTTCATCAAATTAGATTGTTTTCATGTTTTTTCTTTTAATACCCCTTAACCACATCAAGATCCTTGATTGATGTTAAGGCTTTGAGACTTTGAGAATGAGCTATGCTACCTGCTATAAGTGGAGGTTCCAGTTCAATCTAAGAATTTCTGAAATTGCCTAAAGCTGTAATCAGAGCAAAGGAGCAAATGTCAGAGTATTTCTGTCTGTAATGGAAATAACCAGAGAAATACAAAACATCTTTCTCTAGTCCATTGTAACCAATTCTATTTTAGATTCCAAGGCAACTGTCAATTTAATACCAGGGCCTCTTTAAGCAGAAGTTTTGACTTGCACTGAATTTAGCAGCTGCAAGCTATTGAGTGACTGACTCTCTTTATAACAGCTCCTCTCTCCTGTGTTTGAAGAATTGAAAATAGAAATCATATAGTCTAAAATTCCTGATTCTTTTACCTCCCTAACCTCACCCTTCTAACCTATGGGGAGAAACAGTGCTTTGGGAAGAATGTCTTAATTTTGGTTTTCCTAGAAGCAGAACCCAAGAAAAGAATTTGAGTGAACGTAGTTTGTTTGGGAGCTGATCCCAGGAAATACCAGTCCAGGCATGAGGAAGTGAAATAAGGAAGGAGCCAATAAAGGGTATGTGATCAAACAGATCACCACCGTGGATAATTGGAGCTTATTCCCACTGGGGAAATCTGGGGCCTGGTGTAGAATACACACCTCCAAGCTATCTCAAGGGAGGGGTGAGAGAACTGTGGTATTTATATAACAACTCCAACAATTGCCATCTTGGTTGAGAGCTGCTGGTGGGAAGGGTGTGCAACTTACTAGCAATAAATCCTTGCTGATATCACTTAAGTCATCTGAACTTTATTTGCTCATGTGCAAGGTGGAAATGAACCTTGCTTCACAAGATTGTGGTAAGGATTCCATGCACTAGTGTATTAAAGTGCTTTGTAAGTTACAAAGTTACTATACAAATATTATTTATTATTAATACTGACAAACACATGCTCCATTCCTCCAGGCAGCATTAAGTCTTATGAAGAAGTTAAGACATATGCATAGATAAATATCAAAGACAGTTTATGATAAATGTCATTAGAGAAGAGCAATGTTTTTTGATAGCACAATGGATTAGGAACACAGGCTTTGGGGTTCAACCTTGGCTCTGCCACTCATTGTGTGACCTTGGGCAATTTACTTACCCTATCTGAGTTTTCTTATCTATGAAATGGGAATGACAGAATTGTTCGTGGAATTGTAACAAATATTAAAGTAGATAATGCATGTAAAGTGCTTAGTACTTATTAAATGGTGGTATTGCTGTCATTACCATCATTATTGTTATTTCTGCTACTACTCCTACATGGGATTCAGAGGAGAGGGAGATGACAACTAATTTGGAATGTGATAGGTTCCAGGAAGAGTGTCATTAAATGAGCTGGTAGATATGAAAGCCCTTAGTAAACTCTTCTTTTTACCATCAATTATTTATTTATTTATTTATTTATTATTGAGGTATAATTGACATGATATATTAGTTTCAGTCGTACAACGTTAATGTTTTGATATTTGTATATATTGCAAAATGATCACCATAGTAAGTCCAGTTAACATCCCTCACCGTATATAGTTACAAATCGTCAATTTTAAGGAACAGTTATTCATGAATAAGATTACATGACTTGGGCATTACAGTGGGTAGAATTATGCCAGACAGAGATGAGAGAGGAAAGGCATTCTAAATGTAAGAAACAGCATGTGGAAATAAGTACAGACAGGAGTGTGTCGGGAAAGTTCTGGAAACAGTGAGCAGCATGGTTGGGTAAGAGCATGGGGAATATTCAGAAGCGGAGGAAGCACTAAGTGGGAGGTGGAGTCAGAGCATGGGTGACATTGAGGGCCAAGGTAAAGAATTGGATACTGTATGAGAATTTTGAATACATGAGCGACTTGGAATCATGACTCGCTGGTTTGTGCTCCTGAGCCTTCATCATTCACAAGTGGCTTCTTGAGTCCTGAATCCAGAGCCACCATTGTCTTGCTCAGCTTTAATTTCCTTCTCCTTACTCTGTCCTTATGATCCTCTTTCCATTCACCCATATCATATTCATCTCTTTTTGCATCTTTGCTTCTGCTGAACTCCTCACATGGAATCCCCTTTCCCTATTTCTTTTTCCTTAATCAAATCCATCCCAGCTGGTCATGCATTTTCCAACCTGCTCTTAGCGATGCCTTCTGCCTTAGCAACTTTAACACTTTTTGTCTCCACCACCAATTGACCCACGTCCCAACAAGAGTAAAGCCTGTGAATACAGAGAATGTACTTTCTATTTTAATATTCCACGTATTACTCCATACACAGAGAGTGCTCAGCAAATACTTGGCTGATGAGACAGGTAGCCTTATCTCCCCAAGGGCCTCAGCTTATATTCAGGTCAACGGTATCTTTCTCTAATTCGCCTAGTCATGGCCGGTGGAGTAAAATATGACAGACCTGTCTTGGCCCCTTCTGTAGAGGGTCTGGTGATGTTAACATTACGTGGCTGCTCTGTGAATGGTAACTGTGAGCCTTCAGGTAGCAATTTGGGAAGAAAAACTGATTTATTCTAGGATGTTTCAGATATAATTGACTTGTGTGCTATTAAATATCACCTTGATTCACTTCTAGCTCTGAGCTAGAAGTCAAGAGATGCAATTTTATTTCCAGCTTTGCCATTAATTACCTATGTGACTTTAGGCAAGTCTTTCCTCTGTCTGTTAATAACAGCCATTATTTATTGGACACTAAGTGCTAGGTACTTAGCTAGATGCTGTACATCCATTATTTCATTTAATCCTCACATCAACCCTGTGAGGTGGGACCATGACTATCCCTACCATGACTATCCCTATTTTCAGATGAGTAAAATGAGGCTCAGGTCAGTGAAGTAACTTGCCCAGAGTCACAGAGCTAATAAGTGACAGAATCAGAACTCATAGCCCTGATTGTCTGATTCCAAAGCTTGTAAGCTTAACCATTATGCTTTACTTCAGTTTCTTTAAGTCTCAGCATCTTTGGCCTTAAATGAAGAGATGAGATTGGGAACTGTAGGATGCTTTTCAAGCTGGTGACTCTTCTCTAAGAACACGTGTTAATTCAGGCATGAAATTGATATCTGTAATTTGTAACCTAGCCACAATCAACCCAGCTTCTAGCTAATGCTACTCCAATTTCCTTGAGTAAATTCTCTCACCTCCACTCTTATTTGGAAGTTTTGTGGGGAGGGGGAGGGCTGACCTTCCCCCAGGTGTGGGCATGTGACCCAGGACCAAGCTAGTCTCATATTTCTTTATTTTTTTTTATTTTTTTTATTTTATTTTTTTATTTTTTTAATTTTTTGTTTATTGCAGTAACATTGGTTTATAATATTGTAAAAATTTCAGGTGTACATCATTGTACTTCTATTTCTGCATAGATTACATCATGTTCACCACCAAAATACTAATTACAACCCATCACCACACACATGTACCGAATTATCCCTTTCACCCTCCTCCCTCCCCCCTTCCCCACTGGTAACCACCAATCCAATCTAAGTCCCTATGTGTTTGTTTATTGTTGTTATTATCTACTACTTAATGAAGGAAATCATGTGGTATTTGACCTTCTCATATTTCATCCTTGGGCCACAGTACTTAGTTCAGGCTTGGTCATGTGACTTAATTCAGGCTAGTAATAATCATGCTCAGGATTTTTATTCTGACTTTTAGGGGAAAAGACATACTCACTTGCATTGTAATTGAGCCATGGAGGATGTAGGCAGTCACCCCTGTTGGTGGCAGTCACCTGTGTTGCTACTTGTGGAACCTGGGAATTAGCCAATGCCCGGCAGAGCAGAGCACAGAGAGTAAAGGACTGGGTCCTGGTGACATTGTGTTATCCCCTGAATCCACCCTTACTTGAAGCCAGGCCTAAGGCTGGACTTTCCAGATAATTGAGCCAATGTTTTCCCTTTTTGGGGTTCAGTTTTCTGTTACTGGCCACCAAAAGATAAGATGAGATTATGGTTCTTTTCTTTTTTTGGCACAAACCTACCAAAATGTTATTGAACAAGAAATTTCTTCAAGATCAGGCCCTGCCAGAGTGCGTCATGCCTTGAATCATCTCTAATTATTGTAGGAAATATATTATTACAGTGAATGAACAGGTACCTAATTTATCATGTGATAAAATATCAGTTAAGTGGTACAATGAAACTTTATGACTCCCTTCTGCCAGAAGGCTTCCTGATCATTTGCTTGTCTCCAGAAGATGTTAATTGCTAATTGTCAATGTGCATTTTAGGAAAGTGAGCTGCTGCCTGTGATGTCTGTTAGCCTTTAACTGGCACCTCATTTCTGTCCCCTCCATTTTTTTGTAATTACATTTGAACTTTGAAACCAAAAGTCATTTAGGTTAAGGCAATATGACTTGATTGAACTAATTGTGTCTGTACTTTTACGTAAGTCATTATATTTCATTGAATCATAGAATTTTAGGGTTGGAGGAGACCTTCAGAAAACAGCTTTTCCAACCCCACTAATTTAGTAGATGAGGGAAATGGCAGGCAGACGCTGCCACACCACACCACTTCTCCTGATCCTGTCCTGATATATTACATGACTACAAACTACAAAAGCCTGGGAGACATGGCAAATAAGTGCAAGTCTGCAAGATGAGAATTCACCTCATTCACGGTCTCCCCATTCTCACTCCTACCACCTCTATTTGTTTTTGGGGCAGGCTGAAGGCAGCACAAATGCCACAGGAGCCAATCCAGTCAGAAAAACCACCCAGAAGTTAAAGTAAGGGAAGGTACAATTTAGGTGTCCCTCCCCATCCCCCTGCCCCTGGAATTAAGGAATTTGTGATGGGTTTTGATGCCTGGAAAAGAAAAGAATTTTCTTTACAGGTGATTCTTGGGTTTTCATTAGAGTATATTTGATCCATAACTGTGCATGGCAATACTTTTAGAACTTCGATTTGTGTCATTAACTACTCTATTTCTCCACTTCAAAATCACTTTGTGCACCAAGATTTTTTTAATTTATTTTTTTTCCAGTTTTATTGAGAAATAATTGACATACATCACTGTATAAGTTTAAGGTGTACAGCATGATAGTTTCATTTACTACTGTGAAATGATTATCACAATAGGTTTAGTTAACATCCTTCATCTATATAGATACAATAAAAAGAAAAGAAAAACATTTCTCCTTGTGATGAGAACTCTTAGGATCTACAATCTTAACAACTTTTCTATATATCGTACAGCAGTATTAAGTATAGTCATCATGTTGTATATTACATACCTAACGCTTATAACTGGAAGCTTGTACCTTTTGACTACCTTCCTCCAATTCCCCCTCCCCCTACCCCCTGCCTCTGGTAACCACAATCTGATCTCTTTTTCTATGAGTTTGGTGGCTTTTTTTAAAATTAGATTCCACATATAAGTGAGATCATACAGTATTTGTCTTTCTCTGTCTGACTTATTTCACTTAGCATAATGCCTTCAAGGTCCATTCATGTTGTTGCAAATGATAGAATTTCCTCATTTTTTATGGCTGAATAATATTCCATCACATATATATCACAACTTCTTTATCCATTCATCTGTCAATGGACCCTTAGGTTCTTTCATGTCTTGGCTATTGTAAATAATGCCACTATGAACATGGAGGTGTGTACCAAGATTTTAACCATGTAAAGTTTAAATTTAAATTTATTTTATATATATATATATATAACATTTATTTTAGGGTCACTGAGTTCATCATAGACTAAAGCCACTTAGCAATTAGCAAGACTGCAGCAATGTTACCCTAAGTTAATTCCTCATTAAGAGTTTTCTCCCTGCTGGAAACTTAATCTGTACACTGCTGTCGGTGATTTGTCAGAAATAAGAAATCAGAGGAGAATCAGAAGGGAGACCAATGGGAGACTTAGAAGCTCAGATCCTTTTTTGGATTTATAGGGACACATTTTTAAAGGTGTCTTTCACTTTAGTGACAGTAAATAACTGGCAATGCCAACAACCGTCCCTGAGGTTGGTTAACAGGGCACAGGCTGTCACACAGTCTCTTGGAGTGAGGAGGGACAGCTGCAGAAATTACTCTTTGAAAATAGACATGTGTGAGTGATGGCCCTTTTCCATTGTCTCTGAAAACTGTGACTTATATTGTAATTCATCAGTAGAGCATCCAAGACAAGGTTTAGGCTCCCTGAAATTTCAAGCTTTTGATAGACTGGTTTAACAATAGAAAGTGAGAGCCTCAGTTCAGAATTAGAAACATAAATCACAAATTTATAAAGTAAACTTAGATTTCGACACTAACTAAAAAATCATGTCACAAATATGTGCTCAATTATTGATTATTGTTAGTAGCATTAAAATCACAAGAAGAAGAAGAAAAGTAACTTTGGGAGATATTGAAGTAAGGCCCAATGTAGTTTTTCCTACAGTAGGATGCCTTGGGGGTTATTGTACATTTTTTTGTAAAAGACTAAGCAAATGATACTATTGATCTTGATAAACTGGGTTTTTAAACAAAGGCGATAATCTTAGGATCCAGTTCTATTTTATGGAAAAGCTGTTGGGAGCTTAGTGAATGCCTTTTAAAAAGTGTTAAATCCCTGTAAAAAATTCTGTCAAGCAAGAAGGAAAACTCCTCACTCTCTGCTAGTAGTAGAGTATACTTTATAGACTCGAAATGTTAAAGGTGAATGGACAAGTTTACTGCCGATTTAGTGTCTTGTCTCTGCCGCCTTCAAAAGCTGCACGTAGTAAAGAAGGGAAGGGCCTATTAACAGGAACTGGCCCCTTGGAGCTGCAGATGGAGATGGAAGGAGAGCAGGGACTGAGCGGGGATGGCCGTGTAACAAGTTGGCAGGTGTTCTGAAGACAGCTGTGTTAACAACATGAAAAGGCCCTCCAGAGCCTAGTCACAAAACCACTACAACAAACAACAACCACCACAACAAAAAACCTCCCAGGACAGTGAAAGGAGGGAAAAGAGCTGGATTATAGGCTCCCAATCACACCTGATAGGCAGGTATAATGCCAGCTCTCCCTCAGCACACTAACACCTCCCAGGCCTTTCTGGGCCCACAGTCCTACAAGACTGAGTCACGCCTGAGTTGGCTTTATCTGATATCTCTGCAGTTGTATGGACCCATATTTGAACACTTCTCTAGGAACCGTAGAATACCCAAGTTAGAGGAGACCTACCCATTCCAGCTAGTTAAAACCCTTCATTTTGAAGATTAAATAATTAATGCAATCTTCAACAGACACTTACTCAGTCTCTATTAGGTTGCAGACTTTTTTGCCTCATAATCCAGAAAGGCTATTTATTTATTGAGCAACAACTATGTGCCAGGTATGATGCTAAATTAATAAGATGAACATAGCCCTTGCCTTTTGGGAGTTTACAGTCTAGTGACGGGACAAGCAATAAGCAAATAAACAAATAGAGAATGTATACATGGTTTCAAGTACTAAGAAGAAAACAAACAAGTGCAATATCAGAGAATAATAGGAGGAAAGAAAAGGCTGAGGCCAAAAGCTGGATCATGACTTGTTCTAGGCCATTTGAGAAGTTAATGGTTGACAGAGATTGTTCATTGAATCTGCAAGAAATTATTAAGCTCTTACTATGTACCAGGTACTGTTCTAGGCACTGGTGATATAGCAGTGAAAACAAAATGCACTAAAGTCCCCAACTTTATGGACCTTAAATTTTAGTTTGGAGAGATAGACAACAAATAAATGAGCAAATAAAACATAGAGTATGTTTGATATTTCTAATAAGCATAGAGAAATTAAGCAAAACAAAGCAGGGATGAGAAGTACCAAATGGGGAGTGACTTGCTATTTTGAGTAGCTTAATCAGAGAGGGCCTCACTGATAAAGTAACATTTGAGCAGGTACCTGCAAGAGGTAAGGGAATGAGCCCCATGTGGGTATCTCAAGGAAGAGCACACTAGACCTGCTCCAAGAGTAGGCACTAGCCACAGGTGGCTGTTTACATTTAAATTAATTAAAATAAATCTGATGAAAAATTCACTTCCTAGGTTGTACCAGCCACATTTCAAATGCTCAATAGCCACAGTTCTCTAGTGACTACCATATTGGATAGCACAGGTCTAGAACATTTCCATCATCACAGAAAGTTCTATTGGGTAGACAGAGGGACTAGCCAGTGTGCAAAGACCTTCAGACGAAAGCGAGCCTGGAGTGTTTGGACAGCAGCAAGAAGACTGGTGTGGCAAGAGAAGAAGATTGAGGGGGAGAATAGGAGGCGAGGAGGTCAAGACGTAGTTGGCCAAGTAATGGGAGCTCATATTGGGTCTCATAGGCAATTGTAAGGACGTGGGCTTTCATTCTGAGTGAGATGGAAAGACATTGGAGGGTTTTGAGCTGAGGAATTATGTCCTCAGTCTTATGTTTTAAGAGGATCATTCTAGCTACTCTGTCAAGAATAGAGTATAGGGGGCAAGGGCAGGAGCAGGGAGACCAGTTAGGAGACTCTCGCACTCACCCAGGCAAGAGATGGTGGCTATTTGATCCAGGTGAGAACGAGTCAGATTCTGGATGTGTTTAAAATAGACCCTACAGAATTTGCCAATAATTCACCTAAGAGGTGATAGTGACGTGGATTGAACTTGTGTCGTTGGAGCTGATGAAAGCAGTCAGATTCTGATTTTATGTTGAAGGCAGATTGTGTATAATTTCCCAGTGAAATAGGGAGTGAGGTCATTAGCTGAGAGTGGGAGGAGTTAGAGGGTTGGGGGAGAGAGAAAGCATGAAATAATTCTCTCAGAAGAGGGGGAGAGGGAATGATTGGGAAATGCAGTAGGATTACTGGAGACCACTGAGGCCCTTTAGAGGTTAGTGGTCATGAAATTAAAGGAAGAACATTTCTAGTGGTGATAATTTCTTTTCCAGACATGTTCAGCTACACAGGTATAAATTTAGGGTTGGAAAAGAGTTGGAGTTAGCTAGGGTAGGGTTTGGTTGGAGAGTATGAAAACAAGAAGGGACAGGGGAGTGGGCATTGTGTATACATCAAGGAATGTAATGATACACCAGAAATGTAAGTTTGTAAGCGGGGTAAGAAGAAATTGAGGACATGGGAGGAGTAAGGGACAGGAAAATGGCATTAAGACTAATGGAATGCTTGTCTGGTTGGGTACAAAGAATAATCAGAGTGAGCTGGAATGACAGAGGTGGTGGGTGGAGAGTGGGATATATGAAATGGAGAGTATGGAAGGTTGTTAGGAATGACGAGTCCAGAGTATGGCTGTGGGTGGGGGTGAATGGCTGAGGTCACATGGGGGACAGGGTCCTTGGAAGAGAGGAAGGAAGTCACGGCATTAAGATGTCAGGCAATTGGAAGGGTTATCTATATGGATATTAAAGTCATCAGGAATTATGACAGGAGTAGTATTGGAGAAAGTGACGTGAGTGGGACCTAAAATCTCCAAGAATAATGGGGAGTGATGTGGGGTTCTGTAGAAGCCTGTAAGCAGTAGGAGGAGTAAGTGTATAGCCAGATAGCAGGGTGTTTTATGGAGGAGGGAAGGAGAATGGTCTTTAAGTAGAATGAAGCACAGGACACCTGCTCTTTCCCTAATCACCTTTGTCTTCACGCAACCCCCATAAATAGTGAGCCTTTCTAGGCGAGGGAGAAGGGCTGGGTTCTGCTCCCCACCAGATAGAGTTAGCATTGCCCATGATTTTTGTCAGTTAAGAACAATACTGTGTCCTATAGCATTCCTGGGTCTCAAGGTTGAACAGACACATGCTTATAGGAGATGCTGGAGGGAACACAGCCCGTTGGGGTAAGTTTTCAGTTCCAGAATCAATGAATCCTATATTCAAATGTCCCTTTCCCCACCTACTAACTGTGTGACTTTTGGCAAATCACTCAACCTATTTTTGTCCTCCATGTCCTCATCTGTGTAACAGAGTTAACAGTAATATCTACTTCATCAGATTATGGTGAGGATTAAAGGAAATAATCTAAGTTAAGAGCTTTGAATGTACTATGTATCTGGTAGGTTTTACTATTGTTAATATTCAGATTTGTGATGTTTATCTTTACCCAGCAAGATTTACTTTGCGAAGTACATTCATTCCCTAGATTGAAAATGGGTTCATTCCTCCCAAGAACTGTACTTGTAATTCAGGTAGGTGCCACCAGGGGTTGTGAGCGTCTGTTAAAATTCCCAGATAGGCCTCCTTCCCAGGCTGACCTAGCAGGTTATGGTCCTCTATTCAAGATTTGAGAGGAGAATTTACTTGTGACCTTGAGCAAACCATTTAATCTTCTGCACCTTAGTTTCTGTATCTGTAGATTGAGATAATAACACTTCTCTTACCTAATTCAGTATTATATGAAGAATCAAATGACAAGTGTGAATTACATTGTAAATCATATTGTTTATGTAAATATAAGAGCTTTGTATTACTGGTATTACTAACACTAGCCCTTTATTCATTTTTAATGAATTTTTCCCCAAATAGCTGATTAAACTGATGTTTTTATAACTTGGGTTCATGAAGTTTTGCCATTATCCTCTTATGAAACTTTTATGTTTATCTCAGACAAAATCTCTGATGGCAACCTTGTAGTAACAAATAGTTCACTGGAAGGTAAATTCCATGAGGACAGAGACCATGTCTGTCTTGTTCCCCATTTTATTCTTAGTGCTCTGCATAATACCTGACACATAGTAGTTGCTCAATAAATATTGTTGAATCAATCAGTCAGTCATTGAATCAACCAATCAATTTGATCACTGCTTGGAGAAACCCTACCTTTGCAGCCTGCCTCATTTCTAACTGCTCCCCATCTTGAAATCCATGCTCTAGTCATACCAGACTATTTGTATTTCCAAGAACATATCATGTACTTTTACACCTCTGTACTTTGCTGTATTGCTCTATCAACTTGAATTTTATCCCTGCTTTTCCAAATGGCAAAATTCTTCTTTTCTTCAAAAGCCAGTCATAAAATAATCTCCTTTTGAAACCTTCTCCATTGTCCTTATTAAAAGTTGTTCACTCCCTGCTTTCCCTCTCCTAGGCATTCTACACGTGCATATGCTACATGCATATGCATTCCATCAAAATGTCATATTACAGTGGGAGGGGGTATAAACGTTTTCATTGTTACATAACCAGTTCTTAGGGGCAAAGATGAATCTTACTTATAATTGTGTTCCCAATGTCTAGTGCAGTACCTCAAAAGTAGTACATATCTGAGAAATGTTGGCTAGGTATATAGGTTGCAAGTAGGTTCTGTGCTGATTATTTTACATATATTATCTTTTAAATTTTTACAGTAGTATCCCTTGGGGTAGTTACAATTATTATCTTAATTTTACAGGTAAGTTCAAAGACTCAAAGAAGTTAAGTTCTTGTCCAATGTCTCAGTTAGTAAGTGGCAGAGCCTGTACTTGATCCTAGACAGTTTGACTCCACAGCCTATACTCCTGAGAACTTTGCAATTAAAATGAGGGTTTTAATACAGCACTCTTGTCTTAAGCATCTCTAGTTCATGTTTCAAGATGCCAACTTTGCAGATCATTTTTGTGAAAAATAGGATTTGCTGAAACTGTGCAGTGCAGGAGTCTGCCATCTTCTCTTGCATCGTACAGTTATTGCTGCCTCTCAACTTTATTTCCTTAGGCAAAATAAAGTCACTTCTTTGAATCTCTTCTTGAAAACTTAATTTTCAACTCCCAGAAGTACTGTGTTTCTAGAGAGACGGGGAAAAGGAGCAAAGCATGAAAGACGATTAGGAAGAACAGGATAATTAGAGTAACGTGTGGCTGGGCCTATTTCTATGTGCATGATTTGGTATGAAGCAGATGCTAGCAAGTCATAGAAGAGACTTGCTTGATGTTTTCTGCTTGATGTTTTCTTTTGAAATTTCCCCATCCATTCTCTCCTCCTCTAAACTCCTGATGTAGGAATCTAGATTATACAATTTAGTATTTGACTTCATGCTATCTAGATGTTTCTTAGCTGTAAGATTTCCTAAAATTCTATGATTTTTAGAAAGTTAGAACTAAGAGACACCTTAGACAGCATTTGTACAAGTACCTCATTTTCAAATTTGGAAATTGGCATATCAGGTAGCGAGGTGTGAGGATGAGGTGGGCCACCAGGTTGGAGGGAGCTCCTTGGGGAGTGGAAGGCAAAGAGGCTAAAGACTACGGACAAGGGCCACATTGTGAAGGGCATAATATGGCATACTAGATGGATAGACTTGATCCTCTAGGGAATGGGAAATTACTGCAGGTTTTTTTTTGTTTTTTTTTTTTTGTGAGGAGATCAGCCTTGTGCTAACATCCGCCAATCCTCCTCTTTTTTTGCTGAGGAAGACGGCCCTGGGCTAACATCTGTGCCCATCTTCCTCCACTTTATATGGGACGCCGCCACAGCATGGCTTGCCAAGCAGTGTGTCGGTGCGCGCCCGGGATCCGAACCAGTGAACCCCGGGCCGCCGCAGCGGAGCGCGCGCACTTAACCGCTTGCGCCACCGGGCCGGCCCCTACTGCAGGTTTTTAAGCAGGAGAATAATATGATCAGATAATATTCCCTCTGCTTTTCTTAAATCCTCACATAGAGTCAGGCTGGTGCTGGGTAGATAATAAAATGAACTTAATTGACTTAGAAACTAGATTCAGTGGAAAGTTTTTCATCACATGTGCACCTTCTCCTTCAGGAATTTCTGGAAAATAGCATGCTTTATTTATTAAAATTTAGTGGCATTTTTGGACACCAACTGCAATGCTTTATGTATATGGTGGTTGCTGTAGAAGTTCCAGCCTTTGAAATAAAGGAGTAGCTCACTTATTCTGTCTTTCTTTTATTTTTTATATGTTTTGATTGAGATATAATTCACATACCATAAAATTCACCTTTTAAAAGTGTACACTTCAGTGGTTTTTATTTTAGTATATTCACAAAGTTGTGTAACCATCACCACTAATTCTGGGACATTTCATCACCCCAAAAGAAATCCTGTAGCCATTAGCTATCACTCCCTATTCTCTCTTCCCTCCTCTAGCCCCTGACAACCACTAATCTATTTTCTGTAGATATTTTCCTAAGGATTAGCCTATTCTGGGCTTTTCCTGTACATAGAGTCATACAATATGTGGTCCTTTGTGAATGGCTTCTTTCACTTAGCATTAATGTTTTCAAGGTTCAGCCATGTAGTAGCATATATCAGTAATTCATTCCTTTTTATGGCAGAATAATAGTCCAGTGTGTGTGTGTGTATATATATATATATACACATGTACACACTACATTTTGTTTATCCATCCATCAATTGATGGACATTTGGGTTGTTTCCACTTTTTGGCTATTATGAATAATGTCACTAGGAATATTTGTATATAAGTTTTGTGTGGACATATGTTTTCATCAGTTCTCTTGGGTGTATGCCTTGGAGTGGAATTGCAGGGTCATATGGTAACTCTATGTTTAACTTTTTGAGGAACTGTCAGACTGTTTTCCACAGCAGCTGTACCGTTTTACATTCCCACCAGCAATATACAAGGACTTCAGTTTCTCCATAGCCTCACTAACACTTGTTATTGTTTATCCTCTCTTCTTATGTATTCTCTATTTGGCATTAACACCAGAATCTCACTATAATGCTGCCCTATAGGTATGCATGTCGATGAAGAAGAAATGTAGAAGGAGGTAGCATGGATTAGTGGAAGATGCTAAAAAAGAACTTCAGGAATCCATATTGGGCACTTAATGATCAGCAATTGACAGGTGGTGGATATTTCAAACCCACCTTGGCCTTCATTTCTCTTTGGGTTGTTTCCTTATATACTGCCTATACCCTATATTTCCTTCTATGGACAGTGGCATATAGTAACATTCTCCAATATTTTCTTTGAATATTTTTACAGTCTCCTTTTGGGATTCTAGTATAAATTGAGATCCTTCACTTTTCCTGGGTTTGCACTGTAGATGTTTGTAAACTGATCTTTTGTCTTATATGTGATATTTGGATGTTAAACATTGCAGAGGACGTTGTAAAACGAAGTTTTATCAATGACACCAATATATAATAAGCCCCTGTCCTTATCTGGGGCCTTTTTCAGTGATAATAGATATGGCCATTTATCTCAAATTGCCAAGAACCCATAGTGAGAAAGTAACATTCCAAGATGAGATACAGAGAGACATGTCAGTGTGCTTCTTTTGCCTCTTTCAATAATATTCCTCATTGCTTATTTCATGATTAAATTGTTGTGGCAGGGGGCCGGCCCCATGGCTTAGCGGTTGGGTGCGCGCGCTCCGCTGCTGGCAGCCCAGGTTCGGATCCCAGGCGTGCACTGACGCACCACTTGTCTGGCCATGCTGAGGCCGCGTCCCACATACAGCAACTAGAAGGATGTGCAACTATGACATACACCTATCTACTGGGGCTTTGGGGAGAAAAAAGAGAAAAAAAGGAGGAGGATTGGCAATAGATGTTAGCTTAGGGCTGGTCTTCCTCAGCAAAATGAGGAGGATTGGCGAGGAGGATTGACATGGATGTTAGCTCAGGGCTGATCTTCCTCAAGGAAAAAAAAAGAAAAAAAAATTGTTGTGGCAGAGGACAGGGTGTTTTCTGCTCTGGGAGGGGATTAGGGAATAGGCTGCAGTTTGGTGATAGAGTAGAGGCAGTCAACGCTCCCCCCTTACCACATTAGTTGCACAGGAACCTGAGGTGTAGACACCTACACCTGCATCTCTTTGCCTGAAGGCTTTCTTTGATCACCTTAATACACTCAACTGCCTGCAGGCTGGAAGTGCTGAGAAATTAACACCCCAGGAGCAGTCTCTAACCAATGACTGACAAGAGTTGGTGTATGTATTAGTTTCCTCTTACTGTCGGAATAAATTACCACAAACTCAGTGGCTTAAAACAACACAAATTTATTATTTTATAGTTCTGGAGGTCAGAAGTTCAACACAGATCCCATGGGGCTAACCTCAAGGTGTTGGCAGGAGTGCGTTCCTTCTAGAAGGTCTAGGGGAGAATCTGTCTCCTCAATTTTTCCAGCTTCTAGAATTCTTTGGCTTGTGGCCCCATATCACTTTGACCTCTACTTCCATGGTCACATTTTCTTCTCTAATTTTCCTGCCTCCCTCTTATATGGACCCTTGTGATTACATTGAACCCACCTGGATAATCCAAGATAATCTCCCCACCTTAATATCCTTAGTTTGATAACATCGGCAACGTCCTGTTTATAAGGTAACATATTCTCAGGTTCTGGGCATTAGGGGGTAGACAACTTTGAGGGGGGATGGGATCGTTATTCTTTCTACCCCAATGTATAAAAATCCCAATTCCCTCACTCCTTGAGTGGGATAATTCTGAGACTATGTTCTACACAGTTCCCAGAGTTTCCCAGTGGGATTTAGCTCTAGCTGTCCACGTTGGTTACCTGCTCGATGATATATCCTTGCTTGGTTTCCTTCCCTTTCCTATTTCATTGCATATTCAAAGAGTGATAGGAATAGGTCAAAAGGACACAGGAGCTGGCTTGAAGAAACTCCCACTGGCCAAATCTGGGACAATAAATAATAATCATAAAGGATTACTATCTATTCAATAACGAGTCCATTAGTAAACAAACAACAAACAAACAAATAAATAAGAAGGGAAAGCTCTTCCTTACAGTCAAAATCCAACTAATAAATGTAGAAGGGACGATGGAATTATAAAATTATTATTTGGCAAACATTGTAATAACTAATCCAAGCAAGAAAATTCAATGGATCTAAAACCAGTGAAAGTTTGAGAATAACAGGAACTTAAGTAGTCTCCAAGTATTTCCCTACAAGATCATCACAAAGGGTAAAAGAGTAACTTGACAGTGGAGAAATCTGGTAGACATCACCTTAACCAAATGATCTCGTTGGGTAATGACACACATTCATAGCATGTGCCCTCTGATCTGATGCACTGAGAGGAGCTCAGCCTCATTTCTATGGTGTTCCTGCCAAAGGTGCATAACGTGATTCTAATCATGAAAAGAAGTGTGACAGAACCAAATTGAGGGACACTCTATAAAATAAGTGGTCTGTCCTCTTCAAAAATGTCAATGTCATAAATAAAGGAAAGATTCAAGAACTATTCCAGATTAAAGGAGACTAAAAAGACATGAAAACTAAATGAAACACATGATTTTGCATTTTTGTTTTGCTATAAAGAACATTATTGGGGCAATTTAAAAAATCTGAATAAGGGCTTAGATTAGATAACAGTATTTTATCAATATTAATTATTCTGATTTTGTAGATT
This sequence comes from Ceratotherium simum simum, assembly GCF_057802395.1. Lineage (NCBI taxonomy): Eukaryota > Metazoa > Chordata > Mammalia > Perissodactyla > Rhinocerotidae > Ceratotherium > Ceratotherium simum. Next base: position 77,258,207 of record NC_141904.1, on the reverse strand, counting down.
GTACTGTGGTCATGTACAAGAATATTCCTATTTTTTTATGCTTAGAATACTTAGGAGAATATTCTTATATCTAGGAAATACACACTGAATTATTTAAGGATAAAGGAACATCATACCTGAAACTTATTCTTAAAACTGTTTAGAAGAGAAACAGAGACAGAGAGAGAAAATAAAACAAATATAGTAAAATGTTATCATTTGGAGGATCTGGGTAAAAAGTATTGGGGAATTCTTTGTACGATTTTTGCAACTTTCATGTATGTCTTAATTATGGCAAAATTTTAAAAATGTAAAAAGTGTAAGGCATTTAAGTTATTGAGTCATTGCCCTGATTACCTACAGGATGCTGTCTTGTCATTATGAGATAAATAAAATGTCCTCAGCCTTCTTAAGCCACATTATCTTTGCCTTCACTGTGTGCCCAGGATGTGTTGACTATTGAGGAGTTTCTAATTACTGTAACAGAGCACTGGATTTAGAATCAAGAAACTGGAATTTGAGTTCTGGCTTAATAGTTATGTGACCTTTGATAAGTCATTTTACTTTTCTTGGCTTCAAACCATGTCTGGAATGTTAAAGGTTTGAACTAAGTGGTTCTTCTTCATCCCTTGCAGAACACTCATTTATGATTCTCTAACGTCCTTTGGATATTTAAATAACTGAATCTATTCTTCTGGGTGTGGTTCATGATGACTCTGCCTTATAACAGATTCCACTTGATGCGGCTACCATATATTCACATCAAAGAAATTTCCAATGTGGGGTTATTTGTTTGGTTGTTTTTGTTGTGGTGAGCTGAAATATTCAATGCAATTATTCAGTTTGTGATTCCATTTACTAGATTTCTCACATAGGACATTTTAGAAGTTTAGGTAAACAAACTTCATACTAATGACTATTGGGAACAGTTTTCTTGGTGTAACAAATAAGCCATTTTTGCCGAGTTAGGATTGAACTGGTTTATTTCCAAAACCTCCAGGCATATGTGAGTTCCCGACTTACACTGAAGGATAGAATGAATGGTCTGTGGAAACAGCTAGGAACAGGGGAATCTGAGCTCAGCTACAGCATCAACCCCACACCTGCTTTGCTCCTTGATATTTGGCTGGGGGTGGTTCTCTAGTCATTGCCCTTCCTCTGTCTTAAATAAAGGTAATGAGGCTTGAACTTCTCTCTTGCCTCTCAGGAGTGCCGCAGTGATGAATGGAAATGCCATTTGCAAACTGCTGTGAGTCTTCTGCTAGGGAGATATTTAAGCAACAACGCATCCTTATCAGAGTACGGTTAGCTCTTGCTACAAAGCTAGTACCGAGGGACTGAGTCTTTTCATACTGGTGTGATTTAGAATGTACTGTAGATAGACATGCAGAGGCAAAGGAATAGACTACCATCTCTCTCCCACACCAGTTATTCTTATCTAAGAACTTTTATTTTTGTTATGGCACTTATCATAAGTTGCAATTAATTAACTAATTATTTAACTTATTTATTTTTCTAGTTGCCCCTCAAGAACATAAGTTCAAGGAGAGCAGCAACCAAGCCTGCTTTGTTCTCCTTGTGTCCCCAGACCCCAGCACAGTGCCTGACAAATAGGAAGGGCTCAATAAAGACTTATTTAGTGATGAGTGAATGAATTTTATAATCCATGATATAATCTTGCTATTTCTGTATGATAGGATTTGACTACATTTGCCAAGATACTTATAATTGCCCATGAGCTTTCAAATTCCAATAATCAAATAGGCAATTTCCTGTGAACGTGGTTTTAAAGATATCAATTATAGACAAGTAAATAAGTTGATACATGATACTTAATATGTGGGTCTCTCATATGTCAATGGGAAATTTTTAAGGAGCTTTAGCAGGTACAACTGGTAGCAGTGAAATGGATAATTCAGAATGTGGATTCTTTTTAGGTTTGGAAAGCAATTTGTATATCTCTTTATTTTTCTGTTGAAGGACCTCTCACATGTTGTTGTGTTAAGTTGCCGTAAAAAGTGCGTCAGTTTTATGTCAATTTTGAAAAGCTAAACAGCTCACACCATTGAAGGCAGAAAGGAGGTGATGGGGCAGTCAGAATGCACATTGGGATTATTTGCCCTAGATAATCCCCAAACTGTATATCTCTTCCATAGGTGATTAATTTTTGGTCCTGTACAGCTTTAAAAGATGAGGCAATTTGTGTGTGAAACCTTCCAACAGCCACCTGTAAGGATTTGAGACACCTGTTCCTCCAGCCTCCTTTGTTCTAGTGCCCAAAGCCTGATGACCTGGAGCAATGCATGAAATGGAGGTGGAGAAGGATACAGACTCGCTTTCTCTTATGGACTGCGTCAGTTCTTTAATGGTAGTTGAGGTTGGGAAATAGCCTTTCTTCTTGAAAGCGGTGCTTCTTTTTTTACTCTCTCTATTAATTCTAGGGAGGTCTGTTTTGTATATACAGACATGTGTCGCTTAATAACGGGGATACATTCTAAGAAATGTGTTGTTAGGCGAACATCATAGAGTGTACTTATACACACCTAGACGGTATAGTCTACTACACTCCTAGGTTATATGGTACCAATCTTATGGGACCGCTGTCGTATATGTGGTTCCTTGTTGACCAAAATGTCATTATGTGGCACGTGACTGTATTTTGGACACTTGATCTATGGTCATAGATCCGTTTGCCTTCCTGAAGATGACATTGATTATGTCATTCTCATTGTTCAAAATCCTTCACTGGCTCTCCAATACTTGCAGAATAAAGTCTCAGGCCTTCACTCTGGCACTCAGTTTTCCTCATAATCAAATTCCACGATAGTGTCATGGTTATGAGCTTAGATTCTGGGATTCTATATCTGATTCTTCCTCTTGGGTGACCTTTGGCAAATTGCTTAACCTTTCTAAGTCTCCCATTTCCTCATGTCTAAAACGGAGAAAACAATGGAACCTATCTCATGGGGTTGTTTTGGAGAATAAATGAAATTATGCATATAAAGTGCTCACCATTGTGACTACAACACTAAAGGCTCAATAAAAGTTTAGTTTTTATGTCTCTTTCTCCTGATCCAGCAACTGAACTAACTGCTGCTACAAGCACTGCTGCAAGTACCCCATAATTTACATTTTCCTGCAGACTTTTTTGCCTAGTGCTTTTCCTCACTCCTTCTCCCCTTTCTCAAGTTCAAATGTTCTTCATTCTCTGATGCCCTGTCACAGTGTTGCGTCCTCTCTAAATGCTTCCCCAAAATTAACTCCTACTTTCCTGCTCTCCACAGTTCTAAGTGATCTCTCCTTTCTCTAAATTGCCTTGACAGTTTTTCAGAGGTGAAAGTGGCAGCCACTTGAATCAAGGACTTGAATCTTCTGGACTCCCACTTAGGTGGTTGAGCTCTGGAGCATGTTTCTTTCTTTCCCATGTATCTCTTGGATGGGGTAATGTCAGTCTTCCCTAACATGCTGCTTGGCCCTAACTAGTAAACACAACCACCCTGTGATCACGTCCAGCACACAGTAGATGCTCAATAAATATTTATGCAGGGAAAGACTCTTTGTGGAGTGAAAAGAACTTTTTGTGGCTACTACATATATCACTCCATTAGAAGACCTTGTTTCATCCTAAATTGAAATTCCTCGGGAAGTGTGTATAGTGAGATACTAGGAGCCTTTGAACTTTGAGCCTGATCCTGGGAGGATTTGGTGACATGTCAGATATATTTTATGGCTCATGAATTTAAGTTGGTTTTGGGGATTCTATACATGAGAGGTGAATCTTTTCAGATTAACGGTTCTTTTTTGTATGGCAGCTATCATTTTCACTCATGGTCCAGGTTACAAATGATTGCCTGGGAGGCAGAGTGCTTTGGTATTTGAAGAGATTATGATGGATTATTACTGTCTTGCCATCTTCTTCCTTCACATGATGGCAGAAAAAAAGATGAAGTCCCCTATATTTTGAAAAAATGTCTCTTTTCAAGAAGAATAGAAACAGCCTTGGGGGCTACTGCTTGTGGTTTTGCTCAATTGATCTGGGCAAGGTGTTGAAGTAATAATAGAAAGGAACTTCCCACGTATATTATAGGAGCTAAAAGCAAGACTGTCATAACTGGAACTGTATATGACCACAGATTATTTGTCCTTGACAGACTAAATGAAATAAGCCTAAGGCAATTATTCTGATGATGCAAGGTAGGAAAATTTGGAGGGGAAGCTCAAGTTTTTGTATTTCTGAAATTCAGGAGACCTTGGTTCTAGTTTCAGTTTCTCCACTCACTGGTTGGGAGGTCTTGGCCAAGTTAATATCTTTCCCTGGATCTCAGTTTCTCCATCTGCAAAAGAACAGTGTTGAGCTAAATGGTCTGTAAAGGTTCCCTCAACTTTCATTTATCAGTAAGCATTGATGAGATACCAGTAGATCAGAGGCACCCACTTGGTGAATGAAGAAAGCAGAACTCGCTTTGTATGTCATTGTGAAGAAGGTGCTCTACCTAGAGTTCACTATAAGAGCTGGCTAATTGTATGTACCCATCCAAGCAAGCCTCCCAAGAAGGACTGTTATGGGCTGAATTGTGTCCCCTCGAAATTCATATATTGAAGTCCTAACCCCCCAGTACCTCAGAATATGACTGTCTTTCGAGATAGGGCCTCTAAAGAGGTAATTAAGTTAAACGAGGGCATTAGGGTGGACCTAATCCAATACGACTGGTGTTCTTATAAGAAGAGGAGATTACTACACAGACATATACACAGAGGGAAGACCATGTAAAGACACAGGGAGAAGACAGCCATCTACAAGCCAAGGAGAGAAGCCTCAGAAGAAACCAACCTTGCAGATACCTTACGTCAGACATCTAGTCTCTAGAACAGTGAGGAAATAAATTTCTGTTGTTTAAGCCACGTAGTCTACGGCACTTTGTTATGGCAGCCATAGAAAACCATTACAAGGACTCTCTGTGCTCTCTAAAGAAAAGTAGCAATTCTATTAGGGGGCGGGGGAAAATTTTAGAAAAATTGGGGTGAAAGGAGAGAGTTGGAAGGGCTGCCCCTGAAATTTTGTTTCCTAAGTGCCCAGCCTTGGGTCAGAAGTTGGGCATATATTCACTCATTAATTGTGGGTGGGGGGAGAAAACAATTAAGAAGTTGCCCTGGGTCAGGCGCTTCTTAGTCTTCGGGATGCAGTAGTGAGTAGTGGTTCCTCCCCCTATATCTTCCAGTGTGGATAAAGTCGGCAGCCTTCACAGTTTCTAAGAAGGAGAAAACACGCTGATGAGAGAAGGTATTACAGGCTGAACTATCTTAATCTGAGAGTTTGGAGAAGCCTTGTCTAAGGAAGCTCTGAGGAAAGAGTGAGGATTAAACAGGGGAAAGAGAAGAAGGTCTTCCAGGGAGAGTGTGTGTGTGTGAAGGTGGGAAGGTAAAATCAAGGCTCTGAAAAGCAGACTAGTATGGCTGAAGTACTGAGAGCAAGAAGCAGGGATGTGAAATTTGAAGGTAGTGAGTTAGAAAAGATAAGCAGCTTAATACTTTTTATAAAGGAAGAGACCAAGACTAGGGCTGGGATTGAATCATCCAACCCATCCGGCTGTGACTGCTGGCCATTCTAGACCCTATCAATCATTCTCTGGTCTCCCAGAGGAGTAGCCAAAGGATGCTCAAGCCAACCATGTGCAACTTTTAGAATTCATGGAAAGAGCTTCTACTCTGGATTTGTCTTTCTATATTCCCTGGGGAATTGGCTGGGACAACTTAAAAGAAAATGTAAAATTTAGGACCCTTCCTCCACTCTTCTAGGTCCAACTTTAAGTTCTCATTCTCCAGAATTGATGATGTCTGGAGAGAAGAGAACCCAAATGAGAGACGGCTTAGGAGTAATTGTAGAAATGTCAGACAGCTTTGCTTAGAGAAAATGAGAAAAGGAGAGGGAAAAGCAGATGATTTGCAAAAGACCAGTTTAAAAGGCTCTTCTTTCAGCAAACTTTGATTTGTCCTTTCTCTACTTCTACAATGGTTGCATGTTACAGAGCTTTGAGGAAAGGAAGTAGATTTCTGTCTGCACTCTACCCCTAAGCAGACTTTTCTGTCTACACTGTCCCCATTGTTTGGCATTTCTACACTGGCTGCATGGCTTTCTTTCCATTTCTCCCTAGTGTCATTATTCTTCCCGAAACTCCTCCCAAACCTGGTCATTGGTAGTTGTAGAACATGAGGGAGATTGTGTATGGATTCCTGCGAATCATCTTCAAAATGCAAGGTTTTTGGGGGGAAAAAACAATAAAAAGGGGGATGCCTGTGCTAATTTGAATAAGGCTTCCAGGGTTTGGGGAATTGGGAAAGTGTACTCCACTGAACCATAAAGAATACATGCTCAGGGCCGGCCCAGTGGCTTAGCGGTTAAGTGCGTGCGCTTGGCTACTGGCGGCCCGGGTTCGGATCCCGGGCGCGCACCGACGCACCACTTCTCTGGCCATGCTGAGGCCGCGTCCCACATACAGCAACTAGAAGGATGTGCAACTATGACATACAACTATCTACTGGGGCTTTTGGGAAAAAAAGGAGGATCAGCAATAGATGTTAGCTCAGAGCCGGTCTTCCTCAGCAAAAAGTGGAGGATTAGCATGGATGTTAGCTCAGGGCTGATCTTCCTCACAAAAAAAAAAACAAAAAAAGATTAGGTACTCATTTGTGTGGGGAGTATTTGTGACTGCCAAATCCACTGACAGTTGCTACATGCCCAGGAAAGGGAAGATGTTGTGTTGTGTGTTCAGGAAAGAAGCTTGGGGGCTGAAGACAAATCCCAACAGTCGCACATCACCACAAATAGCTCAGCCCACACAAATGTCCTGGGTTGCATGATTTCCACAAACTTGGATTGAATTTAAGGCAGAATTTCCCAGGCCTCCTCAATACAGAAGAGTAAAAGAAAGAAAGGAAATACAAGAAATGCAGTCTGTTCCCCTAAGCAACCAAATGCCAGCTTGCTCTCTGTAGCAGTCCAAAAATCTATTACCGGACAAAACAAAAGCTAACTAGGAAGATGAACTTAGTTAGAGTAAAAACTTATTATTCACTCCAAAGTCAAAGTTGTGAATGACTTCATTCATTCACCAAACCTCTATTGACTTTTGGATTGTCCAGTGTTTTTCACTGTCTATAAAACTGCCTGTTTCAATTTATGTACCTAATGTGGGAAGCTAACTATAACTTAGCTTGTCTTTCTGGGGAAATGGATTAGAATGAAGATATCTGTAGAATGGTATTTGAATCTTTCCTCAGAAGAGAACAGTAATTCAAATGGTGGGTTGATGGAATCTGACAATAGGCTTGGACAAATCTCCAAATGATAAAAACACCATTAAGTATTATGTCCACCAATATACTTGTTCAGAGCAGAATTAGGAAAAAGAAACTTTTCTACCAGTCTCTTCTTATTATCATGAATTTCTGTTCTCAGGAATTAATCAAGGTAAGAATCCAAAGGAACTCCCATAGGAATAGATTCTAGATTCACAAGTATTTTATATTAGGTTATGCTACAATGTCTAGACATCTTTTACTTTGGAAACAAAGGGGGTGCCATGTGTGAGTTTAGAGGTAGATGTATCAAAGTGTGGCTTGTTCTTTGTTGCTGTTCCCAGCCTAAGGCCTCCTTTGTTACAACACTAAAAAATTAGAATTTTTTTCTAAAGCGAGTGGACAGAAATATTTATATTTAGTGGGCAAGAAGCAAGTTGAACAGAGGATTAATTTGTGCTTTAAAACCCCACATAATCAGTTTTTATTTTCCAACTACGCGCTTCCTTGACACCTCAACCTCAGAGCTGCAAGCAACTTACTTGAAATCACACAGCTGACACCACAGACACGGTAGATACCAAAGGAAACTTGTACTAAGTGCAGGCCATTGACTGGAAGAGATGTAAGCATTAAGGCAATCTCTTATCTGTTTAATGCTTGGGTTTTATGTATTACCACAGCTGAGATTCCACACTGAGGCCCCAGGGCTTGGGAGGTTTATCAAGTGGCTCTTGCAAGCTTCTCTTATCTCACCTGGAAGGCACTTCCCCAAGGATTACATGGAATGGCTGAAAAAAGTTAAATCAGGAGCAAAGCTCCTTCTGAGGACCATAGGCTCATTGTATCACCCAGCCTCTCCCTCTCATCTCTCCACAAAATCTTGCTATAAATTCTCTCCTTCCTCCGCTTCCTATTTAGTTACTCTATATTTTAGTAGCTCCTAGCCCATCACCAGAATGCCTCCAGAATCTCCATCTCCTCTTGGAAGACTTCTTCTATGTACTTGGAAGCTCTGTGATCAGGAGCATTTGCTCCCTTTGCCTAGGATGCCCTCCCTCTGGATGTCATTTCGTTGAACGCTCACTTCATCTTTTAATTCTGAGCTTAAGTAGTGAGATTTGAAGTTTGAGCTCCTCAAACCGACCACGGTTCTTCTTTCCTGTGTTTTGTGCCACCATTTCATCCTCTTGGTGGTAGTTCTCATACTGAGTGGTCATTTATGTGGATGTCCATCTTCCTCTGTGACTGTGCCCTAGAGAGCATGTGCACAGGAGGCTCATTTATTTATGCCCCTAGTGTCTGACATAGAAGAGGTAAAATGCCCCCAAAAGAAGGAGTTGTTCAATCACTGGATATCCATATGATAGATGATTATACAAACTTGAACATCATGCTTTCCAAGAGAATTTAATAATATGGGAAGATGCTTATTTTTAGCATAAAGGGAAAAAAACAATATACAAAACCATATATACCAGGATTTTAATTTTATATTCATAAAGATGTATATTTTGTAATTATATGTATATACATATATAAATATACACATAGAGAAAAAAAGACTAGAAGTATACCAAATTTCACTTGTTATTTTGGAATTGTGGAATTATATACTATTTTTTCTTAATACCTATTTTTCTCCAGATTCTCCATAGTGAACATATGTTTCTGTTATAATCAGAAGGAAAAAAATACCATTTTAAAATAAATGGCAGATAGGAACTATCTTATGATGGTGGGGCACACCTAAGCCAGTTAGAATAAAATTTGGTGAAATAAACCATTGTTATAAGTGTGTGATGTTCTAATAAGAGGGAAAATAATATGGGAGCATATATTTTAGTTAATTTTCATAGTGGCCTTTTTTTTCATAGTTTCATCAGTAGAACATAAGATATTTAAACCAATTTGCCTCTTAGAAGATACAAAGTAATATATTTTTAAATGAAGGGCAATTGAGATCACAAAGATTTGAGATTAGGCATAAAACTCCTCACTTTAACAGTTCTCCAGGGAGTTTGTCTGCCCTGCATCCCCATCCTCTGGAATGATTTACAGGAAAGGTAAGATTAGACTACACGGGGCATCAGAGCAAGTGTTTGCTCTGGATGATGTGGTATAGCTTTAAAAATAGATCAGAGAAATGATTAAAATGTGAGACTAACTTTAATGGTTACAAAAGAAAAAAGAGTGAGGCAGCATTTTTCCTCTTACCTAAACCTGTGGCATTAATCCCATGTTAACAAACCTTTTGTGAGAAGGTCTTTGAAAGATCCTCGAAAGGTCATGAAACCCCTTTTCCTTGCTCCTCACTCTCAGGAAAGAACTAAATCAGTTAGGCAAATGAGATGGCAGCCCAGTACTCTGGGCACCTCTTTAGCTAGAAAACAGTTTAGTGGTTAGTCTTGGGCCTTGGAGTCTGACAACCAGGGTTGAAATCTTGGCTTCATCACTAGGACTGATGAACTGAGGCTCAGTTTCTCCATATGAAAAATGGGGATATATCTACTTCATAAATATACCTACTTCATGAAGTTAATGAAGATTATGTGAGATGATACAGGTCAACTGCTCAGCACATCCGGATCATGCGAAGTGCTCACTATATGGCAATATGTGGTACCTAATCTGACTTCCACTGCCCATCCCCTTTTGTAACTATGTTTTCTTGCACAGCTTCAGTATCTTCCGTTTGTTTGTATGGAGTTGTCACAAACTTTGAATAGTTGTGCTTTACTTTTTCCTCTCTTGGCTTGCTATTTCCATATATTGATCTCAGGTTTGGGTCTTAAATTAGACCCTGTACTCTGAGGCCTCACTGCTGGGCAGTGCCTTCCTTTGTGCCATTTTTCCTTCGTCTCGAGTGCCAAATTGAATTCTAGGCTATGTGTTCTACACTCCTGATCCAAATTTAGCTTGTAGACCATTTTATAGTTGAAAAACCTCAAGTTTTAGTCATAGAGACCTCGAGTTTTAAGTTCTGCCTCTTATCATCTGTGTGATTTCAGTTACGTTGCTTCCATCTCTGAGGTTGAGTATCCATTTTTCTCATCTCTAATGGAAGGACAACGGTAATCACCTCCAGTGGCAATTAAGAGGATTAAATGTAAATGATCTTTTTGATGCTGCTAGCAGAGGGTGAGATACACAATAAATGTTTCTCTCTCCTTATTCCTTCATAAGCCACCATTGTAAATGGTTTGTTTTCTTTCCTCCCATGACCACCCTGTCTTCTGTTTATATTAGTGAGACATGCTAATGTGCAGACTGATGTATTAAAATACTACTTAATTCAGGACAGCCCCCTTATTAGAAATTCATGACCATTCTGTTAGGGCCCAGGCTGAAATTTACCTTGTCAGTTTAATCTTATGGGCGAGAGACCGGGAGGCCAAGGTGGAAAGGAGAAGAGTGTCATGGTCTCACCCACTTGGCGCCCAGAGCTACTTTCATGAGGTGCGTGAAACTGGTTTTGCCTTATATTAAGTAGTACATAACTCAGAAAATGGGGTATGTCAAGAGGGCTGTCACATTTATTAAAAAAAAACACACACACACCCTTTTAATGTCTTATGGCCTCCAGATGGACTTTTTTCGAGAGAACAGCGAGTTTCCTGAGTATAAATATCCCACAGACTCCACAGACTTGGTGATTGTACAAAAGCCATGTTTCCAGGTGTGTCAGATACCACCCTTGCAACTGCCTGATTGTATGAACTTCACATTTCCCCATTTAAGCTTGGGAGCTAAACACTGAGTTTGTCACTAATTTTACATAAGCCTTCCATGGTTGATCGCTAAAGAAAGAATGAGCCTAGAATCTCCTCCGTAAAACCTTTACAATTTTTAGTTTTCAGAGTGGGTAACAGAGAGAACAGTATTGGGAGAATTGAAGGTTAGAATTAAAATTTACCCCAATGTAAACATAGTTTTGATGTGTATCTCACAGATCCCCGACTTCTTAAGAGGGAAGAGAGAAATGCATTTAAAAACATAAAGCAAGCCTTCAGTGTCATCTCCCATGAGCTCTCCTTTATGTACTTACTGTGCCTTTCCCATGTGCCTTGTGCCCTCCAGCCTCTGACCTTGACAGATGCTCCTTGCTCTACCTTAGAAGGGCCTGGATGGAGGGAGAGGAAACTGGAAGTGAAGGGCCTCATCCTTGTCTTCCACTTACAGAGCTGTAACGGTGTCAGGAAAATGATTACTTCTCTGGGCCTTAGTTTTCTTATCTGTAAACTGGGAAGAATAATACCCAATTTACCTGGACTATTTGCAGGATTAAATTAAATCCTCAATTTCTCAGGATCTGTAGTACAGAAAAGGACTCTGAGATACACCAGTGGTCAAATGGCTGTGGGAAATGCTGTCTACTTTATATTAGTACCGTCAAGTCTCTGAGGAGTTCTACAATACCAGAAACACATTTAGTTCTGTTAACCTGTGCTGGGCAATGCTGAACGAGCAAGTACAAAATGATGAGTTCCCTTGCCATCTCCTTATTCTTACCAGGTACCCTAAGTTCTCCACTTTGAGTACAGAGAGAAGGAGCTGATACTGGCACATGTGGGGGCAGAAGAGGACGGTGGAGAAATCATGCCCACCAGATTAGATCAAACCTTGCAGAGATTCTAGGCCAACATCATTCTAGAGCTTCAGATGGTGATTCTAAAACTCATCTTTAAAGAAATATTTTTCTTCCAGCTAATCTCTTATGAATAATAATTTAAAAAGTCTATTTGTAAGCAGGGTGAGACTGGAAAAATTGAGGTGAAGAAAGCACTTTCAGATGTAGTTAGAATGCATCAGAAGCAGTTAAATTCTCCTTTTCAATGAATAGAAAACCAGAAAGTATGGTTTTCCTGGTAAAGTGTTGGAGATACAAAATGTTTTTTTTTCCCAGTGTTAAGAACAGTAATGAACAAAAGAAAATGCCTTGGAAGATGAATACAGAGACAGAAAGCAAACACTAAGAAAGGGATTGATTGTGATGTCCTTAGCAAATAAAGAAATGAATGAACAATAAATAAGTAGAAAACCACGTGAGAGAAAACAATGGACTTTGGTATTGTTTGTAAAGAAATGGAGATGATTGCTTTTTTCCAATCACACAGCCAAATTAGAAAAATTGATAACCAAACATGGTATTTGTTTTTATATTCATGGCATCAGTTCAATTTGTCATTAATTAAATGGGCAAATTAGGAAATGCCTGTTTTAAGAAACTGCTCCAAAAATAACTTTGTAAAATCAGGTTAGAGATACATTATATGCCCTGAGGGCAACAGGAAACAAAAGGGAAAATATGAAATTAGAAAGTGACCTGTAACCATCACTTCAGTGGTAGAGGTGATATAAAAAAACTAGGTCCATTATAATCAGGACCTAGTTTGATTTCTAATTTCACTAGCTGTCTAACTTATCGAATTAAATTAAGTACAAATGAAGAAGTACTTGGCTCGGGGAAAAAAGTACTATGCCATTTTGTTTTCTATCAACTGAAAACCAACCCAATTAGCACAGACAAGGAAAAATAAGCTCAAATATTTTATTGGAGGAGGAAATTAAAAGGGTTTTCCCCTAAACTAACCTGGCAAAAGGTAGTTGACAAAAACACTTGGATTCACCGGTGCTTGCTATATATCCAGAATAGAGAAATGGTTGTTTTCCTTCATTTATATTTGAGTACCAATTATTCGCCAGGTTCAAATCATTGCTTTATGGGATAAACGATGCCTCCTCCCTGCTCTGGACCTAATGCTTCAGTGTCACTCCGCTTTCACCGCTTGCAGATTTAGCAGGAGAGCTGTTAGATGATCCACTACTCTCTGTAGGTATTTGAAGACAAGAATTCCCTGACAGGAACCACCCCTGCCCCCAGGTTGCATCCCAAGCATCTCCAATTCTCTCTGTTTCCCACACACACGCGGCAATACCAACAATGTAGCAGTTTTCCTGACACCCCCCACCCCGGTCTGCCGTTGTGCTAAAATTGGTCCTGAGTAAACTGGAACTTGAGGATATAGTGCATTTTTGAAGCAGGGGCACTATGGCTCTGCATGGGAATCTGGAAGGCTGCTGGACCCAGAGCAACAGATGGAGTGCAGAGTTCTCAATGTGCAGGAGGGTCTGACCTGGGCATGTTACACATCTTGCCTGGGTCTAGGTTTTTCTCACCAACAAATAAAGGCTGTGGGAAGAGATGCTGCTAGCTCAGATAATTGTTTTTCAGCTGCAACTTCAGCATTTGAAATTCTTTTTTTCCCCCTTAGAAATGGGAAGGAAAGTGATGATCTCTTTGTGTAAGTGATTCATGAAACAAGGAATTTTACAAAGAAAGAAACCCTTCTGCCTGCCTCACCTGCACTTTCTTTCGGCTCCTTTTTCCTTGCTTTTGCTCAGCTGGCACCTGCTTGCTCTCTGTCCCTTTTTATAATCTCATTGTTTCTGGTGTGACAGCATGTCCGTGGCAGCAGGTGCCATCTGGTAGAGCCTTTCTTTATTGCTCTGCTTTATCAATCCACATTTTCAAATAGGTCCTTTCTCCTTTAACTGTATCTTTAGCCACCACCTGCCCCCCCGCCCCCACAACACACACACACTTTGTGGAACTGGCCTCCTACCTAAATCTAGCCCCCTCTGTTCTAAATTTTACACACATTTCCTGGGAAAGACTTAATTCTGCAAAACTGACTATATATATTATTTAGATGAGAAATGCCAATTGTACAGAAGTTGTTCTGTTTTCTATTAATCATTTACTTGTCTCAGCAGATATCTCCATACTGATATATGGAGTAATATGGATCGAAGGATATAGACAGCTGTTAAAAAATAACATGTAATACATTTTGGAATACTACATAGCTCTATGTTTTAGACTTTGATGGGAAGTGTGGATACTACTAAAAAAAATCAGATTTTAACAAAACTCTTACAGAAAAGGAATATGACATATCCAATGTATGTGTGTATGTATGTATGTATATTTTACCACATTTAGTTATGCACGGGATACAGTAATATACCTTTTTTCTTCATATGAACTTTTTCCTCCATTAAGTTCTGGTCAGTAATATTTAAAATACAGAAGTCTTATTCATTAAAAGATCTTCACTAAAATAGATATTTCTTCCCTTAGAAAAAGAATTCAAAACTTTTTAGGGCCTAGTTTTAAAAAGCAACATGCTGTAGCTGATTTATTTTAGTGGTTTTTTTTAGGGATGTGAAAACTATCACCACTGCAACTAGTAAGAACTATAAATGATACATTATTGCAAGTGTTCTAAAAAATCAGAACAAAACTAATTTATTATAGTTCTGTCTTCATTATACACCACATGTTGGTGAGTTAAACACAACAAAATTATTATCTTTTCTTTTAAAAGTGTCTACTAAAGATAAAAAGAATAAGGTAACAATTAACATGTAGTTTGTTACATTAAAAAATCTGATATACATATTTCTATTGCCTGTTAGCTTGTTCTAAGCCTCTTTAACTATTACAAAAAAAGAAAAGTCATTGTTCAAAGGCAAACATTCAATTCAGTTGATACAACATTACAGTACAGTCAACTAACATCATTCAACGAAGGTAACAAGTCTAGCCTTAGCTTCTTGAGTTAAAAGTCTGTAGACCAGATTGCTACAAAAGGTTCAATGCTGCTTCACAACTGTGTTAGCTTTTTGGAGAACATGGTACTTTCTACTGATGGCTTCAGAAGAAGGGGTCATGCTACTGGTAAAAGCACAGGGGAACCCCAACCTGTCATTAATCATTTTATTGAGCATTGTAGTTAGAACAGCATTATTGAATTTAGCACAACTAAAACAAAATAATAATAATAATATAATAATAATAATCATAATAATGATAAGAATAAAAACCACACACAAACTGGAAGCCTAGAGATGCTGCCAGTCTTGTCAAACCCTTGCGATACGCTATACTAAAAAAACTTGAAATATCCACCCATCCTCTCCACTCTGCCACAAACTAGCAAAGTCAAAAATACAAAAGTCTTCAACTTGTTACTTTTGCAGAATAAAGCAAAAACGTCTTTGTGCTCCTTACTACCAGAAGCAAAATATCCACTGAGTTACCACATGTAATAGCTTCTGGATGTGTCAACCTGGGTTGGCTTGGTGTCTGCAGAACCATCTTTGTCTTTCTCGCTGTCACCTTCCCAGAGGTTAATGAGTGGTGGGTATAGCTCATTTAGTGGGATTGAAGAGGTCTTTTGCATATACTTTTTTAATGAATGGTGGTAGTTTTTTCTCTTAAATCTTTTGGCAATGTACACAGCAATGGACACAAGACTAATGACGGCAAACATGGACCCCATTACTGCAGCAAGGGCTGTACTGGTTTCTTGATCAGAAATGTCCAGTGCGAAGGCAGCATTTTTGGTTGTGACATTAACACATGACTTTTGAGTCTGCTGATGAATATTGGACACTGTGAGACACACTTCATAATCTGTGGAAGGCTGCAGATGTGTTAGGTTGTACTCGTGAACATCTACTGGGACCCTGGCAGTATATGTTATGTGGGGGTTGTCAATCTTCATGGTAGCAGATGACCATTTTAAGTTTGATGTCATGACATTGGAATTAACTTTCCAGGACACTAAAATGGAATGAGATTCTGTCTGCTTCACATATATTTTCAGCACCTGGGTACCATCCAGAAGGGTTCCATTAACCTTAATTGTCACCACGCGAGTGTCTGCACCTTCGACATTCTGGGCAACACAGGTGTACCTTCCTGAGTCTTCAATTTGTATGTTAGCTATTTCCAAGGTACCTTCACTACTTAGCTTGTATTTATCTGCAACGGTTTCTACAGTTATCTTATTTCCAAGGGGAGTGACCCAGTAAATTTCAGGTTCTGGCTCAGCCATGGCCCGACAGTCTAGGAAAACTGTTGTGCCAATATCCATGTTTAAATGATTTGGGAATGTGTCATGAGATATCATTGGGAGGCACTGTTCACTTGAATCCTGGATTAAAACTTCTTTCACCTGCTGCCCTCTATATTCGGGCGGCATGGCACAGAACATGGATAAGGGCTCCATGAAGCGGATGTTTGTCTTGTTGGAGTTAATCCAGTGGATGACACAATCACATCTCAGGGGATTGCTATGGATGCTGATCTCACGCAGATTGGGAAGGGATTCTACCGTCTTTTGATAAATGGCATTCAAGGCATTGTTGTTCAACATCAAGCTTTCCAGGGCAGGAACACTTCGAAAAGCTAAGCGGTGGATGTAGGATAATTTGGGGTTATTGGTGGCTTCTAGCTTTGTGAGTTCAGGCAAGTTATCCAGGGCATAGCGGTCCACGGAGACGAGATCCCCCATATTGTTGATTCCCAGTTCTTTTAACCGAAGCATATTTTTGAAGTCTCCTTCTTGGATTTTGTGGATGGGGTTTTTGTTGAGGTCTAAGAATTTCAAATTTGGAACTTTTTGCAGAGCAAGTTGAGGGACTTTGATCAGTTTGTTATCATAAAATGACAGACTCTCGAGGCTATCCAAGCCCACCAAGGCATTTCCAGGAACATCAGTGAGATACATTCCTGCCAAAACCAAGCTTCTCAAATTTGAGAGGGATTTGAAGTTCATATCCAGAATTCCAATCACAGGATTTTCCCCAATCATGAGAATTTCCAGGTTGGGTGTTGAATCAAACCAGCGGCTATCAATAACTTTCAATTTGTTAGAGTTCAGGTGGAGCCTTAAAAGATTTTTTAAGCCTGAAAAAGCATTAGCAGAAATAGTGCTAATCTGGTTATGGTTGATGTAGAGTTCTTGAAGGTTGCTGAGATCTTGCAGACAGTAATCAGTCATTTCCGTAATCTGATTTTCCTCCAAATGTAGAGTAGTGAGCTGGGTCAGGTTTGCCAGCCCTACCTCCTTAATATTTGTAAAGTTGTTTTGGGAGAAATCTAGCTCAGTTAAGTTGAAAAGCTGCTGAAGCTCATCCACGGTCTTGGCGATGTTATTGCTTTGTAGGAGAAGCACTTGTGTATCACTGGAAAGGTTGCTGGGAATCCTTGTTAAGCGGAGATCATTGCAATCAACAGTGGTGGCTTCTCTGTATGTTGACTGTGGGGTAAACCAGGGCCTAATTTCACATACACAAAGTTGTGGACACTCAGTATTTTGTAGGGAAGATCCAGTTAATGAAGTCATTAGCAAGCCCAGCACCAATTGGCAAGCTGCTAAAACAAAGCTCATCCTAGCCATGCTGGCTTGCTGAAAAAGCTCAACCCCTGACGCGCGTAAATTTTAACAACAGGTGAACACTATATAGTGATATGTAGCACAGCAAGCAGAAAAGGTAAACATTCAAGCAAAGTCTCAGTTGAGATGTGTAGAATTCCAGAGTCCAAAGGGATGGTCTTCTGGAGTTTTCAAAAGGCAGGAAGCAATTTGGAGTCTTTTATCTGTGTCTCTCAATTCCAGGCATGCCCACAGCTCTGTGGCATAAGTTACTTCAGCCAAATCAAAGTCTGGAGATGTGCCTGAAAATTAGATTAGGACAGATGTTATGTTTATTCTCCGTAGTTTCTACATAATAGCCTTTCTTTTGTCTACTAAAAAGGCATAATCACTTACAAATCTAATAACAGAACGTTCAAAATAATTAAGAAAGCTTTTAAATTGCAAGATACTTAGTATATTCCACTTAACTAAACTAAAACTGGTTACCACTTTTACAATTAAATTGGGACTGCTTGTATTATTGGGTAAAATCATCAAACACACACACATACACTTAATAGGAACACTCAGAAAAACCCACGGATGTCATTCCTTTAAAAAACTAAGGTGACTTTAGAAACTACATTATAATTATGGCTCCAAAAAAATCAAAAGGTCAAAAGCAAAACAAGAAAGGCAGTTTATTAAAGACTCAAAGGTCATCTTTAGTTATGTTTAAATTAATACCTCATTTGTTTTCAGCAATTCTGCCTTTTTCAAATGGTATATTCTGTAGACATATCCAGCCAATGCTTTTCTAGCTCAATTATTCTCATACAAAAAGTTAATTTAACACAACTACAAAAGGAAAATACCAGTTTTTCGTATATTCTAATAGCCACAACTGATCTTAACTGAATAAAACAGTAAAAGGACTCTATTCTGTCATACCACTGGTCTTCATTAAAAACACAAACATATTTATACATGTCTATACATCTCATGTATAATTTCATCAATCACATGGGAATGCCACTGGCCACTTAGTAGCTATAGACCGTGGATATAGTGGATATGTTATTTAACCTCTTGAAGCCTCATCTTCTTCAACTATAAAATAGGGTTGGTCGTAAAAGTACCTCTCTCTCATAGGATTATTGAGAGAATTAAAGGAATCTATGTAAGGCTCTTAGTGTAGTGTCTGCCAGATATTAAAGCTTGTAGAGTTAATTATATTTATTATCATCTTATTATATCTCTCATCTATTTTAGTTTTAGCTAAATAGTGCTTGTTGGAGGACAAGTAAAAGAAGGAAAGCTGGGATATTTGATTTTATTTAGCCATCATCTACTGGTTTTAATAAGGTCTTCTGAGATCAAATACATATTGCTCACCTGCTTGTAAAGATATTAGTAGTTAATGGTTCTAGTTTTCTGGATTCCAATCAGGTGTAAAAAGCCATTATCGATCCAGTGTCTGGCTTGCTTTCCCACGACTAGGCCAGTTACTTGCTAAGGTATTAAAAGTAGAGTTTTTATGTTTCCTTACATTTGTCTTTCTGTAATGAACTTCAGCTTTGAGTATTGAAGGAATTTCAGAGACTAGTATTTTCTTTATTCCCTTAAGATTACTGTCAGGATTCAATAAAATAGAGCACATAATGTGCTTGAAGCCTAGAGTTCAACACATAGCAAGCTTTCAATTCATATTAGCTGCTATTATTATCTTTTTACTTTGCAAACATAGTTATCCTCGTGATTGACCAAGAAGTATAATAATACAAATAGCCAGTCCTAAAAGTTCTGTACTTGTCATATTTTAGTAGAAAGAAAGAAAGAAAGAAAAGTCCTACATTTTTTGTTGTTGTTTTATAAAACATGCAAACCAAGATACTGGTTTAACAAGATGGAATTTAAAAAAATCATCCAATCCAGATCTGGCAAGTTGGAGGTAGGGGAAGGAAATGAATGTGTTGCATAATGATGGATACTTGCTATTCTCTGTGGGGAGGAAACACATTGGCATTCTCCTCCCCCTAATCTGGTTACTTTACCATATATCATGTATGTGCAAAACTTTTCAATATTATAAAACTACCTGATTCTGACTTTTATCAGGACATTACATAAAATGAAAACATACCTCAGAGAATAACATTTTCCAAATATTATTACCTCCACAAATTTCTTCTATGCTTTTTGTTTCGATTTAAAGTAATCCTAAAAACAGGTGCAGTGACCACAATACATGTTAAGAAAATTCCTGCCACACAGGAATTTGAATTATTCCTTATTCATCATTCAAAATAGAAAACCAAAAGAATAAATCTGCCCTTCATAACCCTGAGATGGAATTGCAACTAATTTTTTTTGTTTTGACTGAATTTAAGGAAACATAGCAAGAAGTAAAATATGCATTAAAGTTGTGTGAGACTCCCAAAACAATCTGTTACCATTGAAAAATATCTTTTATGGGGCTATACTTTGAATATTGTCACGCGTCATGCCTCTATTTTAGTTTAAATTATATGATTTGAGATAACTGTATTGCAATACTCAAATTTCTCTTTGATACATACACACACCTCTTTAAACCAACCACCAACAAGCCACACAAGCTCAGAATGCCAGATATCATATCAAACACAGAGGGAAGACATTTTCCTCTCCCCAGTCTGCACTTCGTTCCTTTGCCAGCAGAGAAATGAAACTTCCTTAACACAAAACAAGATGTTTAAGATGTTTCTGTTTGTATACCATTCTAAATTCTCTTTAATGTATTTCCCCAGCCTAATTTTTGAACATGACATTATATATAGAACAAAGCTTCATAGAGTAAAACCATTTTATACATGTAAAACAGAAGGCATGTCTCAGGAGCTAGTCACTAACAGTGTTTAAAGGTAAATCCATTTTCACAACAAGAGAAGAAAACTACAGACCAATATCCCTGATGAATCTTGATGCAAAAATCCTCAACAAAATACTAGCAAACTAAACTCAACAGTACGTTAAATGATTATACACCATGACTAAGTTGGATTTATACCTAGAATTGCAAGTATGGTTCAATGTATGAAAATCAATCAGTGTAATACACCATATTAACAGAATGCATGACAAAATCCACATGATCATCTCAGTTGATGCAGAAAATGCATTTGACAAAATTCAACACCCTTTCATGATAAACTAGGAATAAACTAGGAATAAAAGGAAACTGTCTCAACATAATAAAAGCCATATATGAAAAGCCCACTGCTGGGGCTGGCCCCGTGGCTTGGTGGTGAAGTGCGCGTGCTCCACTACTGGCAGCCTGGATTTGGATCCCGGGCATTCACCGACGCACTGCTTGTCCGGCCGTGCTGAGGCGGCATCCCACATACAGCAACTAGAAGGATGTGAAACTATGATATACAACTATCTACTGGGGCTTTGGGGAGAAAAAGGGACAAAAAAGGAGGAGGATTGGCAATAGATGTTAGCTTAGGGCCAGTCTTCCTCAGCAAAAGAGAGGAGGACTGGCATGGATGTTAGCTCAGGGCTGATCTTCTGCACACACATACAAAAAAAGCCCACTGCTAAAATCATATTTAATGGTGAAAGAGTGTAAGCTTTTCCTTTAACATCAGGAACAAGGCAAGGATGACCACTTTTGCCACTTCTATTCAACTTAGTACTAGAAGTCCTAGCCAGAGCAATTAGACAAGAAAAAGAAATAAAAGGCATCCAATTGGAAAGGAAGAAGTAAAATTGTCAGTTTGCAGATGATATGATCTTATATGTAGGAAACCGTAAAGATGCCAAAAAAATCCCCAAACTGTTAAAACTAATAAACAATTTCAGTAAAGTTGCAGAACACAAAATACATAAAATCCAGTTGTGTTTCTATACACTAAAAATGGCCAATCCTAAAATTAAATTTAGAAAATAATCTGACTTATAGTAGCATGAAAAAGAATAAAACACTTAGGAATTAAGCAAGAAGGTGAAAGACCTGTACATTGAAAAGTACAAAACACTGCTAAAAGAAATAAAATATGTAAATAAATGGAAAGACATCCCAGGATCATGGATTGGAAGACTTAATATTGTTAAAATGTCCATACTACCAAAAGTTATCTACAGATTCAATGCAATTCGTATCAAAATCTCATGGCAATTTTTGCAGAAATAGAGAAAAAAAATCTTAAAGTTGAATCTTAAAATTCATATGGAATCTCAAGGGATCCCAAATAGCCAAAACAATCTTGAAAATGAACAGAGTTGGAAGCCTCACACTTCATGACTTCAAAACACACAACAACGCAACAGTAATCAAGAGGGTATGGTACTGGCATAAAGATAGACATATAGACCAATGGAAGAGAGAGCCCAGAATTAAACTCTTCTGTATATGATCAAATGATCTTTGACAAAAGTGCCAAGACTACACAATGAGGAAAGGATAGTCTCTTCAACAAATGGTGTTGGATATCCACAGGCAAAAGAATGAAGTTGGACCCTTACCCTATACCATACACAAAAATTAACTCAAAATGATTAAAGACTTAAATGTAAGACCTAAAACTAGAAAATTCCTAGAAGAAAACATAGGGAAAAAGCTTCAGAACATTGGATTTGGCAATGATTTCTTGGATATGACATCAAAAGCACAGACAACAAAAGCAAAACTAGACAAATGGGACTAAATCAATGTTAAAAACTTCTACATATCAAAGGACACAATCAGAGTGAAAAGACAATCTATAGAATGTGAGAAAATATCTGCAAATCATTTATCTGATAAGGGGCTAATGTCCAGATTATATAAGGAACTCTTACAACTCTACAGCAACAACTGCAACTCAACAAAAAAAAATCTGATTAAAAAATAGGGAAAGGATTCAAATAGACAATTCTCCAAAGAAGATATACAAATGGCCAATAAGTATATGAAAAGATGCTCAACCTCACTAATCCTAAGAGAAATACAAATCAAAACCACAATGAGATATCACCTCCTACTCTTAAGGATGGTCACCATCAAAAGAACAGAAAATAAGTGTTGGTGAAGATGTGGAGAAACTGGAACTCTTGTGCAGTATAAGTGGGAATGTAAAATGGTGCATCCATTACGGAAAACAGTATGGACGTTCCTCAAAAAATTAATAATAGAATTAACAGATGATCCAGCAATCCCACTTCTGGGTATATATCCAAAAGAATTCAAAGCAGGATCTCAAAGAGACATTTGCACACCAATGCTTACTGCAGCATGATTCACAATAGTCAAGAGATGGAAGCAACCCATATGTCCATTGATGGAAGAATAGAAAAAGAAAATATGGCATATACATAAAATGGAATATTATGTAGCCTTAAAAAGGAAATCCTATTACAACTACAGTATAGATGAATCTCAAGGACATTTTACTAGATGAAATGAGCCAGTCAGAAAAGGACAAATACTGTATGATTCTACTCATATGAAGTATCTAAAGTAGTCAAAATCATAGAAACAGAAAGTAGAATGGTGGTTGCCAAGGGTTGTGGGAATGGAAGAAGAAGAATTAGTGTTTAATGGGTATAGTGTCAATTTTGCAAGATGAAAAAGCTTGAGAGATCTGTTGCACAACAATGTCAATATATTTAACACTACTGAACTGTATAATTAAAAATGGAAGATGGTAAATTTAATGTTTTTTTATCATAATAAGAAAAGTAAATCCATTGTAATTCAGGCCAACTTTTATCATATACATACAAATTAATTATCTTAAATTCTAAGACAAACAAAAAATAGCCGGCATAGATTTTTAAAAAGTGAAATTGCTTTGTTCTAGTGCTGACTGGACTAAGTAGGTCAAATGTGAGAAGAAAATGTCCTGCTAATTAGCAGAATGATGTTCCACAAACAAGTCTGGCAGTTTAAAGAAACAATACCTTAAATAACAAACCATGGCTTTAAAGTCCTCAAATTGGCAAGGGACATATTTCAAAGAGATCCACAATTATGTAATTACATTTGATGCTTCTTCCAATAAGAAATGTTTGGAACACTCTGCTCTGAATATAAAATTCCAGAGGAAAGGGACTGCATGGTCATCACCATCAGTGAATTGGCACTGACCTCCATTTTCCCATGGAATTATGTCAGATGGGATGTTTAACAAAATCACAATATTTGGTAGGACTTTGGGCCAGGATCCTTATGCATTAAGTTCTTAAGGAGTTGGGCGAAAGAAATAAGCAGTCACAAGAACATGATGGTTATGTGAATTCTATTTATACTAAAAATCAGATAGCTCAGCTTATAGAACGAATTCTGTCCTGAGGGATCAAATGATCCATATTCAGATTCTGACTTCTTCACTTATTAGATGTGTTACTTTGTACAAACTCAAAATTCTCTGTCTCAGTTTCCATAGCTAAAATTAAGGCTAATTATATCTACTTCGTATATGAAAATTGTGATAACTAAATAAAATAATCTATGTGAAGGTGTTCAGCCCAGAACCTGGGAAAGAATCCAGCACAGAGCCCTCAAATATGTATTTGAATTTCTGGAACCTCATCAAGTTTGCCATTAAATTTCACACTCACCCTGTAGGGCTATTGTGAGGTAGTGAATAAGAAAATCTCTTTTAAGACCCTTGGGCATGATAGGTGTTTAGAAAAAAATCATCATTATTATTTTTTACCATTTCCATTATATTTTCAACCAGTGTTATTGGAATTAAGTGTTAGAAGTCCAGAGGCCAAATATTGCAGTAGGACTAAATTAAAATGCTATGCGGGCAAGAAAATTATGAAATACAAATCACCAACCTGGAAATTAACATCATCTGATAGACATTGTAGTTATAGCAATGAAGAACTAAAATTCTGATTCCCAAAATATGAAGAAAAATGCCTTCTTAGGACATGTGCTTTTATGCATACCTTCTTTGGTAGCCAAATTCACACCATGTACATAATGTTTAGAAAAATCATTCTTTTAGCTCTATTGGTCCCCCATAGAGGACTCTCATGTAATTCAGGCCAACTTTTATCATATACATACAAATTAATTATCTTAAATTCTAAGACAAACAAAAAATAGCTGGCATAGATTTTTAAAAAGTGAAATTGCTTTGTTCTAGTGCTGACTGGACTAAGTAGGTCAAATGTGAGAAGAAAATGTCACTCTCATGGCGGCGGGGGGTGGGGGGACGGGGGGGGGGGGACAAGGTGGAGCCAGACACCACTCTGTGGATTGACCTCCCAGAGGGTGTTCCCTTGTGCCTCAAGGCCATCCTGACTTCGGCTGCAGGTACTGGCTGATTGTTAGACTCCCAAGGGCTATAAGCTTTTGAAACAAGAGTTTAGTATCGAGTTAAGAGTATGGCTTCTAGACAAACAGACCTGGTGTCAAATTCAGTTCTCTGACCTTGGGCAAAATTATCGAAGCTTTTTTTCTGAGTCTGTTTCCTTTTTTTAGAAAATGGAGAGCATAAATCCTATTTTGCAAGGGTGGTGAGAGAATTAGACTGAGATGTTAAATGTAAAGCTTTTGGCAAAGGGCCTGGCACATAGCAAGTGCCCAGTAGATGTTAGCTATTATTATTTACAAGTTTGATGTCTCATATTGGATCTGAGTCTTTTTATGGGTGTTGAGGATGAAAGGAAGGAGTGGGTAGTTGAAATCAGTAGAGGGTGTCTTTTGTGGTATTAGCAACTACAAGTTCTGAAAAAGGCCTGGCCAGAAGCCTTCTAACAATGTAGATGGCTAGTGCAGGTAGAGCCAGAGAGAGATATTACAGCAAATTCTTTATGGAGGGTATATTTTATTTCCCTTGGGAAGGAAGAAAGGTCTTGCAAGTACATTCTGAATGCTGAATTTGCATCGACTATTTTTAAAGGCATTAGTTTCTTGGACTTTTGTCTGGCCCCTGACCCTTTCTGACTCTTAGATTTCTTTCTCCAACCATTTTCCAAAATTATGTTCCTTGTTCACACATTATCCAAAGCGAAAACACTCTGTAGTGTGTGTTAGTGATTGCAGATGGAGGGTGCATATGGGAGGAAGAGCTATAACACTCTCCATAATGTGTTAAGGAAACAATAAAGTGTATCCCCTTGCAAGAACATAATGGAGCTTGCTGAGGCTCTTTTGCATAAGGAACTGTTCCTGAGATCCCACATTATTCATCAGCAAGCAGTGCAGCAGCCTGCCTGAGTGGGCCCACCAACAGAATGAGGACACCAGGAAAGGGATTCTTAATTTTGGCTTCACCACAAACTTCCGAGGTGACCTTGAGCAAGTCTAGTAAATTCACGTCCTATTTTATTTATCTTAGACTAAGTAGGTTGAGAGGAAAGGTGGTCATAGCTGCCCAAGCCAAAAGGAACTTCAAGAAGTTATCTTAACCCATTCTCCTGGTGTCATGAAAAACCATACTTCTAGCCGTTTTCAGAGAGGCAATCCTTCTTCTTCCCTCCTTTCTCCTTCTTCTTACCTCCCTCTCCACTCCCTCCTTTCCTTCCTCTCCCTTTTTTGTTATTAAATTCTCGTGAAGGCATGGAGTTTGATTTTGCCAAAGACCTCAAATTCCAGTGCCTTCAGGGGCTAGGTAGTGAAGTGAGTCTAACACAGTCATGTAAAAAGCTGGAGTGTGCGTGCACTCCAAAAGGTATTCAAAAATGTTTTTAACTGTGCAGGCCAAACAAAACCCATCTGCTTTCTAAGGCCTTTTATGGCCAGTATGCAACCTCTAAATAAGTATGATAATAATATCACCTATAATGCTCAGCTAATGGGAGTATTTGATAACTAGATGATTAGACATAAATTTTAAAATATTATTGGCAACTACTGCATATGTGAAAACCTATAATTAGAAACTCAGTGTATTACAGTGTGAATCTGCTCTGAAAACTTTAGTGTTTTTTAGAAAGCATTACATTTATAAAAATTCATTTTACACTCTTTTGTTTTGCAAGACCTACTTTTAAAGGCAGGCAGAACCTTAGAGATCCCCTAGGTGATCCAAGATGACCCAGTTAGCTGGCAGAACAACAAAATAAAACCCAAATGCCTTGATCTCCAATTCAGCATTTCCTAATTTTGACCACTTTAAATTTCTGTGTTGGTTTTCCTGGTTCCCAGGGAAAAATTTGATTGTCCTCTCCCTAATTTTATCTTCTTCTTCTCCTTTTTCTTCTTCTATTTGTTATTATTAATTAATAAAGTCTCAAAAATTCTCGGGTATGCTTGGGTGGTATAAATGCACTAGTGTGCACAGAAGAGGATGGACACAAGTGATCTTTTGATTCCCCCTCATTTTCCTTCCTCTTTGGGGCCAGGGCAAATCCATCTCACTGCAGGTGCAGTCTCGGCCAACATCTCTGGGAAAAGCCCAAAGGCGCAGCTGGTCTCCAAGCTGAGCATAAAAGCTGGGGTCACAATTCATTCAGCTCCTGAGAGGAACTGGGCATGGACAGCACATTAGCCCTTGCAAGAGTGTTGGCCAGGCATGGTAAACAGGGCAGGGCTGGACTGGATAGACTGAAGAATTACAAAAGAAAACTTAAAAAAGAAAGAAAGAAAATTGAAAAGCCAAAAGCCCAAACAGAGCCAGCTGGTGTGAATCCAAAACCAAGTAGGTGGCTTGGCAGAGTCGGGAAAGGTGCTTGTGGAAAAGCCCTGGGGAATAACATCTACTTCAGATTCTGATTTGGCTTTAACTGATCAAAGGCAAGCAAGCTTGCCTCTGTGAGATATGAAAAACACAAACTGTGAAAGTTGGATAAGGTCTTGGAGATCACCTGGCACATCAAAAACAACCTCTCATTTTACAGAGGACAACACCTCAGAGAGGTGAGGCCATATATTTGGAGGCCAACCTTGACTCCATTCCTACTCTCCAAACACATGATCCTTTACTCTACAGAACCTGGCACAGCTTCACTTAGTTAGTCTAGGCTGAGTTAAAATTTGTATTTTTGATCATTTGGGCAGGGTCTAAAACTCTTTGAAGGATGTTGCCCTCTAGCACTCCATCAATCAGTTACCATTTATTAGAAGCATAGGAAAACATCATTCAATTTAGGGAGAGTGCAGTGGCTTGTTTTCTTTAATAACCTCCATCCTGACCTTTGCTTAGGCAGATCAGGGATAGGGTGGACAGCTCAATCAATCATGCTGATGGTCAACTTATTCCAAAAAATTAAGTCAGGTCAGCTAAACAATGTTCACTGATTTTTTTTTTTAACATGGCAATGAATTGATCATAGTGGTTGATCTGTTCTACATAAGCACGGCCAAATTGCAAGTTTAATTTGTAAAATGCATAAATTAAATTTCTCCTAATTTGATGATGAAGTGTGTTGCAAACTGCATAAGGGCATAGAAATTCAAATGTAAGAAGTGTAAAGTGGATTTGAAAAATGAGTAGGAGTTGGAAGCAGGCATTCAAGATAGGAGAGACCTCATGAATAATATAATAATAATATGAATATAGCAAACTTTACTACTAGACTTACTTTAATAAAAGACTTACTATGTATTAACCACTATAGTGAGCGACTTACATGTGTATAGTATAAAGTCTGATCATTCCTATTTTTCAAGAAGAAGTTGTCACTTGTTCAAGATCTCAAGTGAGAGGATGGTCAAGGAAATAGGGCCCATGCCCTAATGCTATCTAGCTCTGAATCCTACCTGGTTTGCAGATAGTTTGAGAAGCAGTGTGGTACAGAGACTGGAGCATTGGACCAACAGTTAGGGGACTCGAGTCCTAATCTTTGGTTTTCCCTCCAACTCAGATCATGCTGGCCATCTTCCCTGCCTGTAAGTGATGAGGTTGGGCTAAATTTAGACAACATCTTATGGCTCCTCAAGCTCCAGGATTTTAGATATTTTATGCTTCTTTTCTGGGTTGCTACTCTTGAAGGCACTCAGGTAAGCAGCACTCCTTATGACTGGGAGCAAAGCACTTGGTTCTGGTTTAAGAGAAACTGTGTTTAGTATTTTTTTTTTGTGAGGAAGATCAGCCCTGAGCTAACATCTGCCAATCCTCCTCTTTCTGCTGAGGAAGACTGGCCCCGGGCTAACATCTGTGCCCATCTTCCTCCACTTTATATGGGACACCGCCACAGCATGGCTTGACAAGTGATGCAATGGTGTGCACCCGGGATCCGAACCCCTACACCACCAGGCTGGCCCCTGTTTAGTATTTTTTTTTTAAAAAAAAGAAAGGCATGGTCTTAAGAGGCAGACAGAGCTAAATCCATATCCTGGCACTACCTATGGTGCCTTGGACAAATTAGTCCACCTCTCTGGGCCTTGGTTTCCTCATCTGTTAGAAGGAGATAGTTATATATCTGCATCACGTGGGTGCCTGAAGATTGTCTCTCAGGTCATGAGAGAACCTGTCTTAAGCAGTGCCTGCTACATAGTAGAATCTCAACCATCATAAATTTCCTTTTGAAGTTCTCAACTTAGAAAATTAGAATTGAGTGCTGAAAACCTAAGTTAATATTTACTCTTCCAATAAGGAAATTAAAGCACTTCCTGAAAATTATCTGGAACAGATTTCTTTTCTTTCTTTCTTTTTTTAAAAACTCAATCCTTATTTGCTGCTTTATTTTTTCCTCACAACATCTCTGGGAGGTAAGCTGTATGATTATCCCTTTTCACACTGAGGAAACCGATGCCCAAGACACACAGCTAGAAAGTGATGGAGCAGGATTCAAACTGAGACAGCCTGGCTCCAAAGCCCATGCCCTAAACACCACCTCCCACATGCTACATTATCATCCCAATGAACACCCAATTTGGAATTGGATGAATGGGGCTGTCCATGAAGTATCAGAAGTATAGATGGAGAGGGAACTTGCTGGGAGCATTTACAGCTCTTGAAGGCAATAGAGATTCTTCCCAAATGACTAGAGCTCAACAAATCATAGTGAAGATCTAGGGATGGTTCATCTCTTTGCCAAATAGCTTGGGTACCACTGAGACATCCTCTATTCTTTGGGTAAGGACAGATTTCTAGAATACTAGAAAGAATTTTAAGCAAAGGCACAGGAATATTTCTGCAGTTTGGTTTGCATTGAATCTTATGGAATAATCTGGTAGGTCTCAAGATTTTTATTTTATTTTATTTTAATATGATACAGGTATATAAGCAAGTGTACTTTTCCCTCAGACCAAACAATGGGCAGGACTCAGACAAGGCTCAACCTGAAAACTCCCCAAGTATCACATGACTGCCTTTAAAATTCAATCCCCTCTCTTTCCCAGCCCATTTCTAGAATGTACTTTCAAAGGCTATGTCACCTTTGGAAGTAAGAAAAAAGTCACACATTTATTTTAACGAGACAATGCTAATTAAATCTTTGCATGCTAGTTACTTAGGATTTCAATTTTGTAATTTGATGGTAAGTCTCTTGAAAGGATTCTCCTTTGCAAGCACTATGTTAAAAAGTGCATACCTCTCTACACTAAGAGAGGTGGAATGACACCCAAAGCATTTCCATTCCTAATTGTCTTGGAAAGAAGTGTTCCAAATGAGTTAGATCCTTAAAGGAGTTACAGCTCAAACAGAAACAAAGAATAAACAAGAGACGGGCATTTACCAACACATTTACATATCGATCTTAGTTACTCTGGAGGCAAAGATATAAACAATAAGCAAACAGAATTAAATTGTTAGCTCAAGAAAGACAGGAAGCATCCTTTCCAAACTGAAGTATTTTCTAGCCTTATAGACACTTGTCATTTTTTATATCTATGTTCATTGCAGGGTCGTTTTGGCTGAGTAGTAGTCATAATAATAACAGCAGTTAGTACTTACCAATAGCAGTTAGCTCTTACCATGCAACATGCACTGCACTAAGCACTTGACGTAAATTTTTATTTAATACTTACAACCCTATAAGGTGGGACCCATTATTTTTCCTATTTTTATGGATGAAATGGAGACAAAAAATGAAACATCCAGGCCAAAGTCTTTCGAGTCAGTACAGTGGAGAGGTTCTATGTGAATCCAGGCATCTGAGGCCAGAGCCCAAATCATACTCCTCTGCTGTCTCAACCTGTCTGTGCAGGGGGAGTCCTTGCCAATACTTTAATCTGCCAGGACTACACTGAGTCTCCCCCAGGCAGGGATCTTGTTTCTGTCTTGGTCACAATGAGTCATCCAGGGCCAGACACTGGCCTGGCATCTACACAGTGGGCACTCAATAAATAAATAAAATAACTGTCTGAATCAATTAAAATGTGCTTTTTAGGTGTCCAAATATGATGCCATATTAAGCTTGCAAATATTCAGTCCTGCTGGGTCTCTTCTACATTTGGGCTGATACAAACCCTGTGCTTTTAAAAGAAGTATTCTTATTTAAAAAAGAAAAAAAACTTGCAAATCAGCACATATCTGCTCCCCATCTATCCTAATGCTTGTGATTTAGGAAAAACCTGCTCTCTGATTTATCCTTTTCTCCAGATCTTGATGAAATCTGGACTCAGTCTAAATGCAAAAGAGGTCCAATAAACTGGTGCCTAATTTAATTAGATTAACTTAATTAATTAAACAAATACTCCTTGGGTGTTTACTGTGTCACAGGGCAGAAAGACCAGACTCTGCCCTTACAGAGTTTATAATCCTATGGGGAGAGAATAAGACAAATACACAGGTGACACTGTAAAAGAAGATACATATCAAAAGGGAGGAATGAGTGAGTAGATATGTGGATCCTTGGGAAGGAGAGATGAGTTGCCTCCATGTGATGGCTCCATCAGCCCTGTCCAATACAATTCTCTGTGATGACAGAAATGTTCTATGTTGGCAACTGCTCCATAGGGTAGCCACTGAGTATCTGAAATGTGGCTGATGTAAATGAGAAATGGAATTTAAAATTTTATTTTAATTTGTTTCAATTACATTTAAATAGCCAGATGTGGCCAACAGCTACCATATTGGGCAGCGCAGCCCTAGATCCCCAAACCTAGCTGTTCATTAACCCAGGAAGCTTTTTAAGAATGCAGATTCTCATGTCTTATGGAGATTTTGATGACATAAGTCTGTAAAAATATATATATGTGTGTGTGTGTGTGTGTGTGTATATACACACACATTTTTTTTTTTTTAAAGCTCCACAGAGGGCTCTAATGCAGACCAAATTTAAACACTCCAGCTTTAGGCTGTCCTGGCTCAGCTATGCGCCCCCCCGCCCCCCCACCCTTACAGGTGCAGAGAGTCTGGCAAGCACACTGGCCTGGGCCTAGTAATTGCAAAGACGTGGCTTGACCTGGCTTTCCTCTAAGCCACTCTGTTTCCTTCCTCTACCCACTCATCCTAGTGTTCTCAGAGGTAACCCAAACTCCAAGCTAACATATAATTGAGGTCCAAGGTTATGTTTTATTCATCTTGGTAGATACTGTGCCTAACACAGTGCCTGGCCTATGAGTGTTCAGTGAAGGTTGGTGGAAACAACCAAGGTATGTCACAAGATACATTGTAGAGTCTTCCACCTATGGGGCTGCTGCACCAGAGGACAAAGGCCACCTCAAACAGGTGTATAGACAATGGAGTGCAAAAAGCAAACACAAGAAAGCCAATGCACTCTTTAAAAGGTTCATAATTTGAATCCAGACAGGAAATTCAAAAAATTCAAAAAAGAATTCTTTTGTCCAGAATCTCGGGATGAGGCAAACAAAAGTTTTCATCAGAATAGAGCTCTTGTGTTCAAACCAAGTATCAGTGTGCACCACTGTTCTCCTCACTACTGTCTTTGAAAGTAATAGTTGGCAAAGAACATTTTGCATAGAAAATGACCTAAACAAAAAATGTTTAACTCTGTACCAAATGTCATGACTTTTAGCATATTTCCTAAAGGAAAGGCTGATTGATTATCTGAAACTTTTTAGAAATTAAGAATTTTTGATGGCAAGTTTGCTACACAATGCTTAGTAGAGTGCTGAGCAGAGTGGGCACTCAAAAATGATTGTTGAGGGGCTAGCCTGGTGGAGTGGTTAACTTCGTGCGCTCTGCTTCGGCGGCCCAGGGTTCATAGGTTTGGATCCCGGGAATGGACCTACACACCACTCATCAAGCCATGCTGTGATGGCATCACACATACAAAATAGAGGAAGACTGGAACAGATGTTAGCTCAGGGACAATCTTTCTCACCAAAAAAAAAAAAAAAAAAAAAGGTTGTTGAATGAATAAGCCTTTTTAGGTGATAAAGTACTGATCTGTTTTGTGTTTGAGGCATTTTAGTTGCTTCCCATAAAAAAAAAAAAATTGTCATTTCTGGATCATATCCTTGGGTGAGAAAATTGCAGAAGATACGAGATAAAAATAATTCTAAAAACTGGCAAGGCAAATTCATATTATTGTGAGAAAGGTGGAAATGGTTTTTGAGAACTCAGGAAATTATCTCTATATTTCCCGCTAGAAGAAAAGAAGATGGCAAAACATGACCCCCAAGAAGGCAGCTCTTCTGAATATGAGAATAAACTCAGGCTTAGGAGCCAAAAGATTGAATAAAATCCAGCTCTGCATGCACACATGTCACTTTTCTAGTCCCCAGGTCTTCCTTTGAGAGTAGTGTCTGCGTCCTTTCTTCATGGGGTCGTTAAAAGGCTCAAATGAGTTAACACATATAAAATTCCTAGGATATTTACCATGAGTCCTATGATCTGGAACAAAGTGCTCATTATGGGTTGAATTGTGTCCTCCCCCCAAAAGACATGTTGAAGTCCTAATCCCCAGGACCTCAGAATGTGACCTTTTTTTGGAAATAGGGTCATTGCAGATGTAATTAGTTAAGGGGAGGTCATACTGGAGTAAGGTGGGCCCTAATACAATGTGACTGGTGTCCTTATAAGAGGGAAGATGATGTGAAGACAGAGACATACAGAGAAGATGGCCTTGAGAAGACAGGCACACAGAGGGAGAACGCCATGTGTCAATGAAGGCAGAGATTGGAGTTACGCAGTTGCAAACCAAGGAACACCAAAGTTTGCCAGAAAACCCCCAGTTGGCTAGGAAGAGGCAAAGAAGGATTCCTCTGCAGCTTTCAGAGGCAGCATGACCCTGCTGATATCTTGATACCTTGATTTCAGACTTCTAGCTTCCAGAACTGTGGAACAATAAATTTCTATTGTTTAAGCCACCCAGTTTTTGGTACTTTGTTACAGCAGTCCTAGGAAACTAATACAGTGCTGTACATGCATTAACTACTTTCCTAATTATTTTCATATGAATGCTTATTTTATTAAATACTTAAGGTGCTAACTCTCCTCACTCTCCTCCTCCCCATTGCATACCTACTACACACAAGAACTGATTATGAAAGGAGGTTGTTTTCTACCGTTACCTGTAAATCTTATGGATAGAGAGCTACCCATTTCTTAATTTTAAAAGCTGTGGTAAATTTGATGAATTTTGCAGCTTCTTCTTCTAGGACCTAGCAAGCAAGACTAATACTTATTCATGAACTATCTCAGCTCTAGGTCAAAATTATTTTTCCTCCGATATTTTGATATAGTTTGAAGAATTCTTGAACCTATAGTCTTTCAAATCCCTTTTAAACCTGATATTCTGTGACAGGCAAAGAAAATAGGACCAGGAAAAAAATTTTTTCTGTTTAAATCGCTTGTAGGATCAAGAAAGTTTGTTTTTTTCTTTCTGTGGAAGAAATGAGCTATTTGCATAGCTGGAATCATAGAGTAGCAATTTAACATTATTGAATTGAGAAACTGACAGAAGGCTAAACAGAACAAAACATGAATCAACAACTGGGCTATTTTTATTGCTCCTTTTTAGTACCAGCAAGTGCGGTGATATAAAAACTACCATGAAATCAATTAATTTTAGTCTTTCTACAAATTATTTTAATTCTCCTCCCATCATATGTCTATATGAAATAATTGCTTTGTAATTACTGACATGATTAAATGTTAAATAAACGCGAAATCTTCAGTTTGGCAGCCTTAATATGCCTAGAAGGCTCAGTTTCATTACTCCTTTTTAAGTACTTCACAGTATATTGCATAATATTTTCACTGCAGACAGAGATTTCACCATGCCATGTTAATAAATGTTGCAGAAGGAGCCAGTTGCTTCAATGGCTCTTGATTATACATTCAAAACTACAGATAGACCAATGAGAAAATAGATTCATCATGGTTGATACTGGAAGTGCCAATATGTTGGCTGCTAATACCAATACTGTAGATTTTTGGATGCTAACCAAGGCAAGCAATTTCATTACTGTATCAGATTTGCTTTTGCTCCCAGACCGAAGTAAAATTTAGTTTGTAATAGTGAAAATAACTTTTCAGAAAATGGCAAACATTTTCACATCTATTTCAGAATATTTATTGCATTTTTCTTTGCTCAAAGAGAGTTCTGTACTTTCTTTTGTTATATTTTTAACCTAATAGTAATCTTTATTAACTGACATTTTAACAAAATTTTTATTAAAAAAAATAAAACATCCAGTATCCTTAAGATAGGAGCCTATACTTTCAGCTCTGATCTGGTGATATTTCTCTCAAGAGTCTGCTTAGAATTTGCCAATTAGAGGATTAAGTGCTGTTTAAACTTTAGACTGAGAAAATGTCAAGAACATATCACTTCCACATTAAGATGTTTCTTTAAAATTTGGAGACTAATATATGGAAATGTACATATCTTTAGCATAAAAGTTCCCGCTACTCAAGGTTAAAGACAGCAGTATTCGGGTGAATGACAGTATTTGCCCTTCGACTTGATAGTCTTCAAGCACATTGTATTTCCACGAAATGCCATTTTTTTAAAGAAGCAAAATAAAGCCATCTGTCCCTGAACTCTTAAAATAAACCTGGTTTCAAGTTCTTTTTCTAAACTATTTTTATATGACGGTTCTAATAAGGGCTTAAAGAAATTGATTTTCTTCATTACTGGAAGCGAATGAATATAGCAGAAAGTATGTCTGCCTGTTTAGACCTTCCCTCTGAAGGCTTGGGGGCTGCAGTGGCTTTCTAAGGAAGAGTCTCACAACAGCCAAAGGACAGAGATGGGGAGCAGGATAAAGAACACGAGGGACAGCACCATGGAAAGTGCTTTACCTACGTTCTCACAGCACTATGGAGGTAGATATGATTATTCTCATTTTACAAATGACCTTAGGGCTCAGAAACTAAGTGACCTGTCAGAATTCCCACAGCTAATTAGTGAAAGAGGTGAGATTAAACCCAAGTTTGCTGCCTTCTGAAGTCAGGGTCCTTTCTATGATACCACCTGCCTCAACTGTCTTGTTGGACCTCCAGTAAATATTGTGAGTGCACTGCAGCATTCTCTCAGGTACATAGAAGAAAACTAACTTGTAGTGTAAAACCTTGGTTGACCAGAAGATTGGGTTCAGGGAATGTGCAAATTCAATTTTCTGGGTAGCTGAAGGTTTCCTAGAAAGCTTTTAGTTTCAATCTTTAATATCTACTTTCCTGCCTTTAATCAGGATAGTTCACTTTTTGGTTTTTTTAAAGATATTTTTCTTCAAAGCCCTGATAAAGAACTCATATTGGAATTTTTTTAAAATCTAAAGGCTTGATTATTAACTTATTTTCTTTCAATTTTCCCTTTTCTTCTAAAAGTGGACTGCAGAGGAAAAAAATTCTAGTTAATTACGATTTCTGGTAATCAGGTTTTTAAATTGTTTTGGTAAATTAAAATCAGGTGAAAGCTACTTCCCTGAATTTGAAAGTTTATTATAGATTCTCCTTGATGCCAGTGTGTTCCCTGATGTTAGTATGCATTTGAAACTAATGGTCCAATACTCAAAGCGCTCAGATCGTTGATGACCTGGATGCCATAAATCCACCAGAGCACATTAATAGGATGGTCTTTAATTACACAGTTTAGGCTTTGTGTAATCAAATGGTGCAAAGGAACAGCTAAGAATATTAAAATGTCAGCAGGCATTATAAATCATAGTGCATTCTATCGTCTCTCTTCAATTTACGTGTTTTATTAAATTAAAAGTAAAAAGAATAGTTTTAGTTGAATATCCATATTCTCATTCATAACTATTAAAATATAAAATAATCTAATGCTACTATAAGATCATTTTTATTACTTTACCTCCTACTGTCCTAATAGAAATTGTAGTTACTTTTTGAACTTTAAATATAGGAACCATTTTTTTAATGAAGCAAAATTAAAGTTATCTCTTAGAAAGGTTCACTAAATAAAAAGGTTATTTCTTAATAAAATACATTTTAGAAAAAACTGCAGTGCAATCTTACCTATCTAGGACTAACATGTACTTTAAAAGTTTTCTGTAGAGTTTTAGGTTTAAGGGGACACAATTTAAACTGTGGAATGTTCAAATGGTTATAATAGTGAGGAAATGTATTTTAATGGTGGTTTATTAATTCAAATTATATTTAAATGAGGATAATAAAGACATAATTTGAAAACAAGACCAGCAAATGAGAACTATTTCCTTGGAGAATTAAGTAACTCTAAGTAGTAAGCTTTGGCAACTTTTGGCATAAAATGTGGACAGGTAGCTTATTTTTGCTTCAGGGCTTTTAAGTCTCAGAAATCTAACTAGCACTCACATTAGCACTCAAGAAAATTCTGGGTTAAGAAGTATTACCATCAACATGTGGCTAGTAATTCGGTACCATTCCAAAATGCCCACAGGTGTAACAGAAATGAATTGGAATAGTTTTCTGAGCAGCAATTCTGTGTAAGGCACTGGGCAGTGGTGGGGAGTTGGGGTGGGGGACATCCTAGGTAGAGGGAAAGTTGTTGCAAAGAAGTGCTGTCCTGAGTCAATTGTGAGCCTTTCTTTCCAAATTCAAGTTCACAGACATCATGTTTGTAGCTTAAAATTGGTCATGGTGAGCATATTTACACCACAGAAATTGGCAAACACTACAAATCAGAGCTCATCTTTTTGGAGAGCTGGCTGTTAAACATTAACCAGCACACCACTGGTGTAAAGACACCAAAGCAGCAGAACTGGAATAAGTACATGGAATAGGAATTGTTTCATTCTGAGTGTGATGTAAGGTCTGCCAAGATAGGAATGGAAATCAAGACATAAAGTTAGGACGATGCCTGCTATGAGTTTTCTCTCAATTTATTACCCATGTCAGAGACCTAGCAGAAAACAGAGGGTACACTCAAAAGGGAGTGAATAAAGAAAGTCTTCAAAAGAGATCATTTATAAGGCATGGACAAGGTTAAGGTAAACTCACAAAGGATGGTCAAGGACCTCTCAGCTAGCTAATGTAGGAAGCATAACCCAACAGGAAACCAGATGGCAAAAGACCTATTGATACTGTCCATACAAGTCTAATTCCCAGAATACAATAAAGAAGAGAAGGGTAGTGTGGAAATATCCAGCACAATCCCATAGCCAGTGCGGACGAATAAATGTCTTTCCCTGTCCTTAGTGCAGGGAACTATGGGATAATTTCTGTAGTTCAGAAAGATTAATCCATCAGCTGCGTGTAAGACAGACTGGCGTGGGAACATAATGGATATGGGGAAACCCACTAAGAAACCCTTACAAAAAGCTAAATAAAGGGTAATGAGAACTGGAATTTGGACTGTGGTGATAGGAACAGAGAAGAAGGGCCATATTTAAGAGATATTAGAGAACCACAACTAGAGAAGTATCTATTAGATACTACAGATGACTAGATGTGGAGAAAGGGGAAGGAACAGCTAAAAATAATGCCAAGGTATTGAGTCTGATGACTATGATGATAGTGGTTCCAAAAACAAGATAGGGGCATGCAAGAGCAAGAGGTCATTTTGGAAGTGGGATGAGTTTCCATTTGAGGGATAACAGGTGGAAAGAGAGAGGGTGGAGTACTTCTCCCTCTGGTTCCCTCCCTGCTGGGCCAGTTTGCAGTGGCTTTGTTCTTCTGCAGAAGGCTATGGCTTCCTCTTGTACAGCCACAGCTCATTCTAGGTCCTAGAAACCACTGCCTCCTCTTGACCCTTCAGTGATGTTGTGCTTTTTAGGGTGAAATGATCCAACAGGCATTTGGAAATACAGGACTGGAGTTTGGGAGTGAGATTATGACTAGAGAGAAATTTGGATATTTTTCTCATAAAGGTCTAGTAGAAGACTTAAGATCTCAAGAGGCATAGAGAGAAAAGCAGGTTAGTAATGAAACGGGGGAAAGGGAGCCAGAGATGTACCATAAAGCATAGTACAAGTATGAAGGATAACGCTGCATCTTGCTGAAAAATAAGTGACTCTAACTCCACCATCTCCTTTGATAAGTATTTGGTAATAGTGTCTGAATTTAGTTATATGTCAATACAAAGATGGAGCTAAAACAAATTATTACAGGGGCAGCATGCTAACTCAGTGTTGAAATGATCTCTGTATTATGAACCATAATAATTGAGATCAGGCATAAAAGTAGATCTGTCCACGGAGGCCAAATCAATAACAACTAGGTTTTATGGTCATTAGCACCCTAATCAAATTACTCACCATCTAAATCTCTTGGAGGATCTTGCAAACTCAACATCAGTCACCTCTTTCATGTTACCACCAGCCAGATGTGGTTAAGTGCAATTTACATAATGGCAATCGTGACCAAGAATATTCTACACATGAAGCATTTGCGTGCCAAGCAAGAGGGATTTTTTGAGATATTCCCAAACGAGTATTAAAAAATTTACATCTGTGGGCAACACAAGTGATGTGTTTTCAATAATCCAGTGTCTTAATCAGGAGTTCATCCACAATAAAAGGAAAATGTATTACCTGGGGCAAAAAGACAATGGAAAGCAGAAAATAAAAGAAGGTAAACTAACTTCCTAGAAACCAACTATATATCTTTCCATTCTCACAATGCTATGATGTTACATCTTTTCTTTTTGTTTTTTACAACCAAGAGTCAGAGAAGTGAAGCAACATGTGCAAGACCACACAGAAATGAAAGAGAGACTTTCTCCCTGATGTGCCCTTCAGCTCTTAGAGCTTGACATGTGCCAGTCCAAATATGCCAGGCACTGGCATTGCCACTCAACCAGCCAAGACCCCTGAACCCTTGTTCATGCAATTCCTTTCTCCAGGAATTCAAGCCTTTTGTTGTCTTCCCCCTTCCAAGACTAGATTTGACACATCCCACCCCTTCTGCATAATAACACAAACTCTCCCTTTGAGGAACTTCATACGAGTTCTGTCGTTTCTAACCTCCAAGCGTACTTTGGAGGAAGGGGGAAAGGAAGGTCTGGGATTAATGCTTCCCCTTTTGTTTTATTCTAAGCCACACTGGTCTTCTCTCAGTTCCCCAAACCCATCAATCTCCTTCCAACCTCTGGGCCTTGGCTTGCAAAGCTCTACCCCTGTGCCTGGGTAACTCTTACTTACCCTTGAGACTTTGGTTTAAATGTCACTTCTTTAGGGAGGTCTTCTTTTAGAAACCTCCATGTATATTCTCTTCTGGCCTCATGTACTTCTCATTCACTGGACTTAATACAACCATACTTTCACATTTACTTGTGTGATAACTGGATTAATGCTTTTATCTCCCATCAGATGGCGAACTCCACAAGGGAAGGGACCATATTTCATCTGTTTTGCTCACTACTATATCCTCAGCTCACAGAAAAAAATCTGCACAAAGGTGGTGCTGCCAATATTTGACAAATGTCTGAAGTACATGACTGTCATGTTCTAAGCATTGTATTGAGTGCTTCCCCCCATCATAGCAACTCTGTGGGTTCATATCGTTCCTCCATTCTACAGAGGAGAGAGCTTGGAGGTCAAATAAATTGAGTCTTTTAACCAAGATCACAGAGCTAGTATGTGACAGATTTGAGATGCAAACCCAGACTCATCTCGTCTGAGTCTATTTTTTTCTGTTTTGTTGTAGAATTTCCACAGACGATCACTTAATTATTTTCTGACTTGTCTCTATTCGTTCTATCTCCCCAATGAGTCTCGAAGCTCATTTGGGATGGAAGTAACACCATGTACATTTTTTTCATCCCCTACATCACCCCTCTAATAGCACTTGATATTCTACATGCATTTAATGAATACTTTTTGATTAGTAACACTTCCTTGGCATTAATATCATAAAAGCATCCCCAAATGAGTTCAACTTTCTATAAAAACCTCTCTAAAATAGTAATGCATTAACATCTCTGCTATAACACAGGTTTATGATCTCAATTCTAACAAACTATATTTGTTCTTAATGCCATTGAGTTGATTCCAACTCCTAGAGACCCTGTGTACAGCAGAGTGGAACTCTGCCTGGTCTTTTTGCACCATCCTCTCACTTTCTGGTGCTACATCAGACAATGCTCCATGCTATACACAGGGTTTTCATGGCCAAATTTTTGGTGGGCGGCCAGGTCCTTCTCCTACACTTAGTTTGGAAGCTCTGCTGAAACCTATCCACCGTGGGTGACCCTGCTAGTTTTTGAAATACCGGTGGCATAGCTTTCAGCCTCAGCAACATGCAGCCACCACAGTATGACAATTGACAGATGGGTGGTGCGGTTCCCTGATGGGGAAATGAACCCAGCCTGCAGCAGCGAGAACATCGAATCCTAACCACTAGACCACCAACCAAACTATATAGAAATAATTCTGTAAAAATTGTTTAGAAGAAGCAGTATGGCAAAATGAAACAGACATATGATATGGAAATTCCTTTCCTCTTGCATTCACTGAATGTTTGCTAAGTGCATTTTCCATGTGCTAAATGCTCTTTTAGGTGCCAGGGGCCCAAGGCTGAGTAAGTCATAGTCTTTTCCCTCAAGGAGCAGTTGGTGGTGGTGGTGGTGGTATCAGAGCAATGCAAATAAATAATCCTATATTAAGATAACACATGCTATACTTGAAGTGAGGACAAGGAGATGTGGGAGA
Source organism: Ceratotherium simum simum (assembly GCF_057802395.1). NCBI lineage: Eukaryota > Metazoa > Chordata > Mammalia > Perissodactyla > Rhinocerotidae > Ceratotherium > Ceratotherium simum. The sequence continues at coordinate 77,216,849 of NC_141904.1, read as the reverse complement.
ATAAAGGACAGTGTGACTAACTCAGCCTGGAGGAAAACCAGAGTTAAGAGTACGTGATCCCACACACTTACTAGCTATAAAATATTGGCTGAATTCCCTATCTCAGGTTTTCCCTCATCTTTACAGTGGGAATAATACTTACCTCCCAGAGTTGCTATGCACTCCTCTCAGCACACTTAGAAAATGCTATTTATTGGCCCACAAGGGTAGCCAGAGGTGACTAGCTGGGTGGTACTGACTGTCCCCAAGAACTAAGAGTACTGATATCTCAAATGACCTGTAAATGCAGCCACCTACCAACTGGGAAGCTCTGATTAGGAGGATTAAACAAGACAATGAAAATGAAGTTCTCTGTAAATAATTATTATTTCCAGCTCCCCAAGAATTCAAAGAAAACGAGGCACTTAATTAATAGTATTCTCAACTCTCCCCTTCATGTGTATATGAAAATCTGCTAGCTGTAATGGGGTAGAGGCTATAGAGAGGCTAAATCATAGCCACCTGCCCCTGTGTCAGTCTACCAGGGGTCTCCTTAAGGGTCACACGGTTGGCTTGCCTGGTGACTTTCTCTTGCTTTGTGACTGACCCTGCTCCCACGAAGACTCTTGGTTACACTGTATTGGGTTCTAATCTGGTCCCAATCAGAAGCCTTGCAGTTTGGTCAAGAAGCAAGATGATGATGTTATGAAGATGATGATACTAAGAATCAACAATAACAATGGTAGCAGCATGCTTTATTGAGTACTTACAAGATGCTAGCCATTGTTCTAAGAGTTTTACATGCCCCAACAACTTTATTATATAACAATGGATCCCAGAGCGTTAAAGCTTTTTGGTCTGCTCTGACAATGTCTTGAATTCAGTTCCTTTTGGGGGAATGGTAGCTCTGAACCAAACCTGTTCTCCCCAGTTGGAAAATGTGATTCTATGAATGACAACTCAGTGACATTATAATATTTTCAGAGAGAGAAAAGAATCTAGAAACAAACAAAAAAGGCTCTGATGTATTTATCTGTTTGCCAGTTCTTTCAAAGCACATCAGCTGACTCAAGATTTCTTGCATGTCTGGACGAATATAAAGCTTCCTTGGGGTCTACCACAAAAGGTGACAACCATGTGCTACTGACTTCACAAACATCTAGTCTGAATCTTGTCTCTTAAAATCCGTCCACTTGCCTCTGAATGAGCATCCTTGGAATGCAGACACCATAGCAGTCAGAAGTGTCAGATTTCAACATAATAATACCACTTCTACTCATTACTACTATTTACTAAGTACTTACCTTGGTGCAGAAACTGTGCAAAGGGCTTTATATGCATGATCTCATTGATGAGTCCAATGATTCTATAAGGCAAGTTCTCTTGTTATCCCCATTTTACAGATAAGGATCCTGAGGCTCACTGAAATCACTTCAGACCACAGAGCTAAGATGCAGTTTTGGAACTAATTCTTTCCAACTCTAAGACCTGTCTAGTTAGCACTCTCTTTGCCCTGCCTTGGACTGTACATCCTGTAACACCATGGCAGTGACTCAAATTGTTCTGATGCATCACTGGCATGTCAGAAGGATCCCTTAAAGCAAAACAATCTTTAGAAGCAAATCTCAAGTAGGTTTTAATATTGCTAGCAGTTTTAAGCTCTCGTAAAAATCATTCAATACTTGTAAGATTCAGCAATCTACTTATCTATGCAAATATCAAAGACTATCGTTTTTCAAAATTAATCATTTTACTTCTGTCTTTTTTCTCTGTAACAGAAAGATGCTTTTCAATTTTTAGAAACCTTCTAAATTTAGACAATGATGATATAACTTAATATGCAGTGTGATGGTAACGGTTAGTAGAATGCAATCTTTAAGTATGCATTTTCATCCATTTAAAATTTTCTTATCCAACGCGAGGCCGAGTCCCACGTACAGCAACTAGAAGGATGTGAACCTGTGACATACAACTGTCTACTGGGGCTTTGGGGGGAAAAAATGAATAAATAAAATCTTTAAAATTTTCTTAAATACAATTTAAAAATATGCTCTGTTAATAATTACAATATAATTTTAAAGGATAATTCAATGATGATTGGTTAAATTAAAATATCAAGCTAGATTTCAAAATTTTAAAGTAATAAAAAATACCTCATGTTGTATTTTACATAAGCCTTACTTTAATAATGGAATTATAAAATTTTTAGAGCCGGATGCATTATGAGGGCTAGCCTAGTCCAATCCTTTTGTTTTATAGCTGCAATTGAAGAAAAAACATAACCCAGTGCTTTAACGGTGCAGATCAGAGTCAGACAGACCCAAGTTCACATCCCTGCTCTGCCACTTACTTCATCTGTCATCCACAGTCACACAGCCCATTCTTGCAAGTGCCCTGCCTAGAAAGCAGGACTGCTATAAACTGAGAATTTGAATAAAGGACTCTCTCCTCTAAAACACTTGTATATTCATTCATTCATTATTCATTCATTCTACAAATATTTACTGAGTACACACTACTTGTATGACCTTGGGCAAGTTACTTAATTGCTTTGTGCCATGGTTTCCTGAGCTATAAAGTGGGTATCTACATTATAGAGTTGTTGCAAGGATTAAATGAGTTAATACATATAAGGGGTGTGGGATTCCGTCACATTGGAAAGGCACGATAATGCTGGATATCATTATCTTCCTCCTATTGCTACTACACTCTATATAAGGTAATAGGGTTGGCTCTGGGGATATAATTTGGGAGCCCTATGTAATATTTTCCTCCTAATTACTAAAGCATCTTACTGGCCTGGAGCAAATCTCTCACTCCATTGTTCAGTCCTGAGGGTGAAGCCATTTGGAAACTTCTTCACTAGGGTTCTATTTTGACAGTGCTAGCCTTCATATCTGAAGAGAAAAATATCTCACCAGCATTTGCCCACATACTTGGTGTTTTTCCTTCAGATGGCTTTGAAGAGACCCAAGTTCTTCACCTGACTTCCCAGGTGAGAAATGATGAGTTTGTGAGTATGTGAGGAGGTTGGCTGGGATTCCAGAGATAGGCTGTCCCCACAGGACAGAGCAAAGCTAACTGGTCCTTTGGGGGGGGCGGGGGGAGGATGTTTAAACCTCACTGCACAGAACCATAATCAGCTGGAAGAACAAGCAGAGAAATCCAGTTCATTGCCACCCCAGCGTCTTCCGTGGTTCTGTCATGGTCAAATGAGTTAATATAGATTCCACTAGTGTCCTGCAAACTCTAAGGACATGGCTGAAGTCCTCCATAACTCTTGCTCGTGATCTTGGAAATCACAGAATTATGCAGATGAAAAGAACCTTGAGTGCTCATGCAGCTTTTCAATCTTCCTTCTCATGAGAAAACACTATACCATCCCAGAAAAGTGAGAGGTACCTACATCTTTAAGACCTTGAGAGAAGGCTCTCTCCAAAACTCATTTTGATGTGCAAGTCTTATTATTAAAACAAAACATAAACTTCTCAGTGTGGAATCTAATATGCCTCGCCTGTTGTGTGTATGTGTGTGTATGTATACACTGGCCATCATTGTCTGGGAGAAAAGTTAAAATAACCCTGCCAAAGAAAAAAGCAAAAATCAAACAAAACCAGAAAACCATACCACTACTGCATCTCTTTTCTAGGCAGAACATCCTTAATTCTTTCCATATGTTGTGGGTTGTCTCATTTTCTTACCCTAGCATCACTCTCCTATGAACATTTCTTCCCAGCTTGTCACAAGTATTTTTTTAAGCTTCTAAGGTCAGCTTAAGATAAAATATTAGACAGCAAGTCTGATTAATCCTTAGGTGTCTGGGAAACCCAAGTTAAGTTTCCCTGCATGATACATTTTAATTGATGCATCCCAGGTCCTTGCTCTCTTTGGTAATCCAAGAGCTAGAATGCTGAGTCACTGTCATATTATTACCTGTTCTGACTCCACAGTCCAGGAAGCAGCCTCGGAGTGAGTAGGAAAGGCACTGGGTCTGAGAGAGGCAGAGAGCCTCAGGTCTCACCCCAGCTTCGGTCTTTCCCTAGATGTGTGACCTTTGACAAATTCAACTTGCTGCAGGAAGAGGAGCCTTGCCACCTTTCTTCTTTTACAGCTAAACCTTAGAGATGTATTAAGTGACTTGTCCAAGGTCACACCGAACCTCTCCAAGGCTCTGATCCCTTAGTAATTGAAAAAAGGGAGAAGGAATGATAATACTTTGTGTCTCAGAATGTTACATGTCAAATAAGATACATATTTAAGGACTCTGCAAAATTTGAGGTTTTAAAACATGAGGCTTTGTCAGCTCAGCCCCGTCTTCTCTTTACGCCGCTTGCACAGTCCTATGTTTATTTCTACTGATCTTCGTTCTGTTTCCAGTCTCCTCTTCGGCCTACTCATGATACTCTGAATTCTGACTGAGTCCTACAAAAAATTAACAACTCCATCCCCAGTTTAGAGTTCTCGACAAACTTAAGGAGTCTACCCTCTCTCAACCAACCATCCAACTCACTTGTGTTCAATGAGATTAGATCTAAAATTGTCTCCTGCTGAACACTTGTGTTCCAGGTGATAGCCTGTTCTGTGAATTAACCAGTATGTTTCTTAAAACCTTTTCTGGCAGCCAAAATCTGAATGAAGGCTCCTTCTTCTATACTTCTGTAGCTCACACTTTCACCATCACAGCACACTTCATTGCACTTGCCAGTCTCCTTTCTGTAACCCTGACTAAACTCATTGACGGCAGAGCCAACATCTGCTAGAGGGAGGGTTTCTCAACCTTGGCACTACTGACAAGGTAGATCAGATAATTCTCTGTTGTGGGTGATGTCCTGTGCATTTTAAGATGTTTAACATCATCCCTGGCTTCTACCCACTAGATACCAGTAGCAACCCCCATCCCCACTTGTGACAATAACTGACAAAAAATGTCTCCAAATATTGTCAAATGTCCCCTGGGGGCAAAATCACCCCTGGTTGAAAACCTCCATGCTAGATCTACCAGAGTGCCTTTTTCATACCGAGCATTCAATAAATATTTGTAGAAGAATACATGACCGATGGAAACAAAACGGTTATGATGGATTTAACATACAAGCTGCAGAAAAATCAAGCTAATTTCTTTTGTTTTTAGTACCTCCTATAATGTCTGGCACACAGCTGGTGCTCAATGTATATTTATGGGTAAGCAAGTGTTCCATGATCATAAGCAGCTTCCTTTATCCCAGGTACAATTCTTTCCCTCAAGAGAACCCAGGTGAGGTGGCGGGGAATTGTCATATTAGAAGGAGAAATTTTTAAAAGAATAAAAAAAATTTCTATATTTGATCTTAGCCAAAAGGCCGAGAAGTGATTATAATAAAAAAACATTTCGTAGCTATGGGATTAGAAAGCAGAAAAATCACCTTCCCAAAAAGAGCATCATGGCTGTGTCCCCCAGACCTTTAGTTCCCCATTTAATCATGGCATTTGGGGCAGAAATCAAATTCTTTGCAGCGGTAATGCTAGAAATGTCTACCAGCGTTCCTAGATCCTTTAAAACACAACTCGGATAAAACACAACTCGGATAGGGACACAAAGCACCAGGAGAGTTGCAGGACATCTAGAAGGTCACATTCAGTCATTAGTGTCAGAGCTGGGAAATGAGCCTGTGCCTTCCTGACTCCCTGTACAATACTTGATTACAGTGATTATTATGGATGCAAATTAAGACATTACTATTGTGAAATAACAATGCAGGTTAATGATATTCTTTATTGCCACACTAACATTTTTTCTAGAGGGGAAAATTATAGGCATGAAACCAATTAAGGAACCTTTCTTTCTTTGTGAAGCTTTTTTAGTTTTCCTAAATGAAGATTCTCTCTTTGTGCTTACTGCTTAATAATGCAAACTGATTTTTTGTCTCCTCGGTCTTACTGAGATGGATGCTAATACTGCTGCTGTCCATTTTTTCCTGTATGAATTGAAAATGACTATGCTAATAATACATTATCTTACAAAAGGCAGTCATAAACAGGAGAAGCAAATATTTTGAATATTTAATGGACATCTTCCTGTAGAGGTTAGACATTGTTGGAAATCTTTGTTAGCCAAAGGCTCGCGATTGCCTTTGCTGGATACCACTGTAGAACGGCTCTCCTCTCATGATTGAAATGGTGGCTCCATGAAACACGGCAGATTAATTTATGTATTCCCCAAACTTTAAACAGTTGTCCTTTACTCTCAGGTCTACAAAATCTTGGCCACAAAAACCTTTCATGTAGAAGGATGTCGTGTCACATGTATATTGTTAAAGTAACTATGGTAACCAAAAAATGCCACCAGTGTGTCTGTTTCATACACAAATGAGGGGACAGCTGTGGAGTCCACATGTCTGCCAGTGGGATAATAGATGTGAGCTAGGATGGCCTGGGTCAGAAAATTACAACTCATTTATATTAATCAGAGCTTTCAAATAACATTCCAACCCCTGTGCTATAAAGAGTGTAAATGGAAGGCCATAAGCCACTGTAAAGGCAGTTTTCACTTAACAGCTTTCAAAACTAAATGTTGAAAGTAAATGCAACAGCATCTTTGGAGGACACTCCCAAGTCAGAGTTGACAGACCTTCAGTGTGTATCATTGCAAGTTTAAACCTATTTAAACCTAGTTTCTTTGCATCGCAGGGATGATTTTCAGTGTATTAAGTATAATAGCTCCATCCAAGTTAAATGTTTAAGTTAGTTGTGGTACTGGAGGCTCAGCCTCTACAAACCTTTTAGCAATCTCACTGACTATGGTAGTTAGTCCTTCCAGCCCTATTTGCCGAACCTGTCATGTTACAAATGAGGAAACTGAGGGTTAGTGGAGTTAAGAAACTGACCCCCGGTGGCGTAGCAGTTAAGTGCGCGCGCTCCGCTTTGCCGGCTGGGGGTTTGCAGGTCCGATCCTGGGCACACATCGACACACCACTTGTCAAGCCATGCTGTGGTGGCGTCCCATATAAAGTAGAGGAAGATGGGCACGGATGTCAGTCCAGGGCCAATCTTCCTCAGCAAAAAAGAGAGGAGGATTGGCATCGGATGTTAGCTCAGGGCTAATCTTCCTCACCAAAAAAAAAAAAAAACAAACAAGAAAGAAAGAAACTGACCCAAGATCACCTTGCTATGACTAGAAAACAGCTTGCTTAGCAACCAAATAACTGATAAACTTGCTAATAACATTCTACCTTTGCTACACCTTTTGAAAATAGTCAAAAAGTAAAAAATATAATAATATGTAAGTCTGCATATTGTTTCTTTTAAAAAAACACTGTAACATAAAATAGTATATATTTTAATTATTGAATAATATATATGCTTCATAGTTCTATAGGGTGGTCATAAAGTCTGGAAATATATACTATATTATTTTATCATGTATTATAATTGCAATGTCAGTAAACTATTTATTATGCACTTATCTAAGTTTCAAGACTTGGAGGCTACATTCTGTAACATATCCATAAAGTAGGTGAATGGTAATATGCTAAAATGAGAAAATTTATAAAGCAAACTTCATTTAAGAAGACTTATAGAACGAATGGTTCCCTTGGTCACTAGAGTATTGAATTTTACAGATAGGGTTTAACTTTTGTTTGTCTCTATTCTGCACTTTGAGCCAAAACAAGAGAGAATACATGTTTTCCTGACTTCATCTATATAATTATAATTTCATCCTGAATAAAATATTAATCAAAGCTCTATTCATGACTTAAAGATACTTCCATTGTTCCCAGAAACCAAAATATGATTCTAAAATGGAATCTGCTTTATCTCCAGATTTGCTTAACCGAAAATAGATGTTCAACATAATAATTTTGAAAAATTAAATACAATATTTGAGCAACCTTCCATTAGTGCTCAAGTGAATCATTCAAAGAACTATTATTCTGTAGCTTAAAAAGAAAGTGCAAGAAAGCATTAAGAAAGTCTAGTAAAAAATAACATCCACGTCCTATAATTTACCATATTTTATTTATGGCTTATGACTTATTTATGGTGGCATAAAAAGCCCACCATTCTGATTATTTATAGTCATACCCAACTGACTTGGGAAGTAGCAACATAACTCTCTATGGGAAGTAGCAATATAACTCTGTAGAGGCAGATTTTCTTTAGTACCTATTGGGTTTGTTCCCATGAGTGTCACTGCTTTAGAATATGTGATAAATGTTCCAGCGGTTCAGGTCAAGAAGTTAGCCTTAGCAGGGTCTAAAACCAGAGAGAGATCAATGGTTGAGTCTTCTCTTTCTTTTTTGGGAATTCCAGACACTACCCAGAGCTACCTGTGTTACTCAGAACCAGAGTCTGCAGTTGGATCTGGTCTGATTTTATTTAGTAGAGTGATCCTTTTCTAAGTACTTTATTACTTTTATTTACCAAGGAATGAACTCTAATCTTCCCTTTCGTTAGACTTGCAGAAAAAAGATTTCACACAGGCAAGACAGTAGCCAAAGATAAGTTCTCACAAATGTGAGGCTTTGGTCATTTTAAAGTTATCAGGTTTATTTAAAAAATACCTAGATGATAACTTTACAATAAAATGGTTTATAGCCTAGTTTAGAAATGTCAACTGTATTTTATAGATAGCCCTCAAGTCCATAATGAAGACAGAATCCCAGGCCTAAGTCACAGAAGAGTTTATTATAATGATTTGTTACTTTCTAACTTCTGAGATAGCTCTAAGACAGAAAATGTAATCTTGGCTATACCATTTTCTTACTTAAATTTGACTCAATTCATTTTTCTGCTCCTGGGAAAATACTGCCTTATGTGTAAAAGTCACTGAACCAGCAAAAATAACTTGAGGAAACATGTAAAATAGCAGACTAACATCTGTTGCCCACCCCTCTTCCCCCAACACTGAGCTCTCAAAACAATGTTGCCTTTTTTTTTTTTGGTTGTATTTTAATGTCCCTTTCAGTGAATATATAAAATACAGGGGCAAATGCTTCTCAGTGAATAGGTTCTTTTTCCCTTCAACAGTGTTTGAGACTGACAAAAGAGGCCACTGGGCTGGCCTGTCAGTAGGTATAATCCCAGTGCTCACGTGCGGCCACACCACCCGCTTCCTGTTCGGCCGTTGCACAATGCCAGGAGGTGAGCAGTGCTGTGCTCTATAGCTAATGTTAGACAAGGCAGAAATTTCCCTGCTTTGGAGTCTATTGCATGACTGCCTCCCCTTTCACTGTTCTGTCCCGTGACCCGAAAACCCCTCAGGTGACGAGGAGCGTGATGGTTTCATCACCTGCAGTTCTACAAGTTTGGTGCCTTAACAACTAAAATAATTTTGACTGGACAGTGAACATGCTAGTGAGATCTTCGTGTCGGTCAACCACAACTGTCTTCTCCTATATTGTATATCTCTGAGGATGGAGAGCAAATGTGAGCAGGAGGTGGAATTACTAAAAGAAGCAAAAAGAAACTCTAAAAGTTGAGGGGTCAATTCAGAAATCACTTCAAACCACCAGAAGTGGATTAAAGTTACTGTCTGCTTCATATAAACATTTTCCTCACTAGCTCAGAACATCCAGCTTCAATGTTGCACAGAAACACACAGCCAGGTAAAGAGCAAGCAGTACTTGGAGCTTTCTCTACAACAGCACTCAGAGAATTTGGCTCTTGAATAAAGGTGTCAGCAAGACATGGAATTCCCAAACAGAAAAACTCACACTGCGCCTTTATTCCATTTTCTTAAGGTCTATTGTTAACTAAAGACTCCTTGTCTTTTCAAATTCCTTCATGTGAATGGATGAGGCCAGACATCTGCCAGGATTCGCTCACATTTGCATGCAAATCAGAGACTTCTGGACACACATGGCCCCGGAGCCAACAACACCAATTTTACTCCAGACTTATACTGATCAAAGTACCTTCCTGAACTTTCCACTGTAGTCCTAGCTGATAAAAAAAAAATGAAGTAGTAAGCATATTCGAGTAATATTAATTATTTAGACCATCGTGGCAAAGCAAATTGCAAAACAAAACATACTGTCTTTCAGAAAATCCTACAAGAAAAAACCCAAGTCAGCAATATCTGTTCCCATACAGAATCCCACTTTTCCTTTATTATCTAGACCTGAAAATGAAAATGCTAATGGTGGCCTGAGATTTAGAGAGGGGTCCATTTTCCTGGACTCTTGGCCTTTGCCTGTGTGGTTCAGATGCCTCAAAACCATTCACACCCCGGTCATTAATTCACTCAGTACCAAGCACTGTTCTTGGCGCTGAGGCTACAGCCGTGAACCCAAGAGGCAAGGTCCCCCTCTCCCAAAGCAGGTGCCACCGCCGAATCTCCCAGTCTGCGTATCCACACCGGCTCCCTCGCAACCGTCCCGGGACGGGTTTTCCCATCTGTCCCAGATGCGCGGCACCCGTCCCGCTGCTGGATCTTTCCACCTCACCCCAGTCTGCCAGCAGAGACTCCCTCCGCGGGAGGCGGTCGCGGCTGGGCCCTGGGAAGCGCCGAGCCGGCGGCTGCCCACACCCTCTCCACGCAGCACAAAGGACACTCGCTGGCAAACTTTCCTCGCTACTGACCCCGACCGCGCGGGGAACCCAGCACTGGCTGCGTTCCTGAGCGGAGTGAGGCTTCCCGGACATTTCAGCATCCCTTGCAAGCCTTCTGAGGCTGCCACCCTTTCTGGACTCATAATTGTGTAGGGTGAGGTCTTTTCCCCATTTAGACCGTCCAACAGTTCAGTAGATTCTTCAGAATGCTCTAACTTTGTAACATACTCAGTGCTTTGTGAATTACGCCCCTTGCCCCATTCTTCACCGACAAGGCCGCCGCTAAGACGTCCTTCCTCTTTTCTCTTCCCACAACCTGCCACCTTCCTTTACCTTCTTTTGGTCCTCTTTCCAACTCCCCGGGCTCCCTTTCCGCGCTCTTCTCGGGCCCCAGCTGCCTTCCCCAGTTCACATCCCAGCAGCCCTCCTTCCTCCGGATCCCCGGGCATCACCCACCTCCGCGTGGGTCCCTGAAATCCAGTGGGCTCGCCTCCTGTCACTGCCTTTTGCCCGTTACTCTCTGGCCTTCCTTCCGAACTAGCCCTCTCTCCTACCCTTTTTTTTGGAGGAAGGGGATTACTAGATTCTCGTTTCTCCGACTTCGTCATTTTCCCCAGCTCCGTGAGCCGCGCCCCCTCGTCCCCCTTAGGCCCGCGATCTTATCCCGCGATTTCCCAGACCCTCTCGGGTCCTCCACGCCGCCAAGTTTGCCTCGACTTCCCCTCGCTGCCGCCCACATCTCCCGCCGCCGCCCCGCTGTGAGCGAGCGCACTTACCCCGAGGCCCGGCTGGCGGGGGTGTCGGGGTGCGCACGGGCTGGGCACCGGTGGCGGCAGCAGGAGGAAGAGGAGGAGGAGCACTGGCTGAGCGGCGCCTCCCTCCCAACCCGCAGCGCACACTGGCTCCTTGGGGGGTCCCCCGGCAGAGCACCAAGACACGAGGCGAGGCAGCGACACGAGCAACAGCTGCTGGGCGGGCCTGGGCTCAATCCGGCTCTCGGGGGCCGGGGAGAGGCAAGCAGGATTGGGAAAAAGGGTAGGAGAAGTGGGGTGCAGAGGGAAGGGCAGCGAGCAGCCAGGTCCCGAGGAAGGCGCCTGGGGTGCCTAGGGATGCCACCGCACGGACGTTGCCGCCTGGGCTGACGCTGCCGGCCTCTCTCCCCACCCGAAGGGCGCTGCAGCCGCGGGCGCACGGGCCTCGCCTAGCTTCCCAGCTCGCTGCCGGCGCCCTCGGTATGCCCCGCTTTGTGCTCCCCGCAGCCGGCGTGCACCTGGTGTAAGCAAAAGCGGTCAGCTGATGGGCTGCGCGCCGATTGGCTGCTCTGCGGTCTCCTCCCCTCCCGCCCGACCCCCTTCCCGGCCTCCCGCCCCCGACACCCGCCCCCGGCTCAGCCCCGTGCTGGGGCACCATCTGTAGCCGGCCCAACAAAGGCGCGGTGCCGTGGGTCTCGGGTAACCCGGTCGTCCTGCGCCGCCGCCGCCGCGGCCGCTGCAGGGAGCAGCGGGCCGCCGCTTTTTGTCTGGGGGACGACAGGCTGCGGCTGGGTTAGGGAGGCAAAGCACACTGCTTCTTTCTTAGCAAAAGACATACCGCAAAAAAAAAAAAAAAAAAAAAACACACAAAAAGCCGGTGCTAGGAGGTCAGGTAGCACAATGGGGCCAGATCTCTGCGCAACGTAGAACTTGGGCTCAGGGGCTGAGAAGCAGACAAAATTCAACCCGAGAGAGAGCCAAGTTTCAGTATGAAATCTGACCTTTAAGACCTTTCGTCTTAAAATGCCTGGTGATTCTTTGGGCTGTATGTACATGCCTGGGTGTGGGTACACGCGTGGTTGTGGAACTGGTACGCGCCGTTGCCACGGGCAGTAGTGTTCCGACACTTAAATGAATGGCAAAACCACTTCCAATTTAGGAAGGCTTTCAGAAAACGTTTCTGAAACTTGGTAATCACAGCTTTCTGATTTGTTAAGTGTGAAAGTTGTGTTCAAATAAGTGGAGGATTGAGCATGTAGTCTGAAGTGGGGAGTTTCTGAGAGCAAGGGGTGGAAATGGGTCTTTGGAAACTGCAAATGAACCTGAGTCTCAATTTCCAAGTGGCTAGCTTAGAGCCAGGCTCAAGAGCAGACCTTGGTGCTTGTTCTTGGCGAATCGGCTTTAAGCTAGAGCATTATTAACCCTTCGGTACTGAACGACTTTGAGCAAGAGAATGTAGTGACATTTCTTGGTGATGTCCGAGCTTAGAACTTCTGGGGATTTGGAAGGATATATTATTACAGAATCATCTTTTGAATTCTTTGAAGACATAGTATGAATTTAATAACAATAATCTTTTATCTTGATCCCCATAGTATTTCTTGGTGTATTTCATAGATGTCTGGGAAATGTTTGATGCTCCTATATGTCCATCTACTTTATATTATTCTGAAACTGTCATGTAGATAGCAGTGGGTTATAGTATGCCTTAGAAGGCTCTAGGGAATGAAGATATTAGGATTCAGGGTAGAAGGTAGATGGAGAGTGAAAAGACAGCTATACAAAAAGGCCCATTGCAACTAAGGTACAAAAGGTAGGAGGGTGCTGCCTATAAATGCATAAGATGTAAGAACTTCCAAAGCAAATTGAGTTTAGAACCTTTCTCAAGAGTCATATTTTTGTATCTTTCACCCTTTCCCATGCTGATTGTATGTAGCTTGGAGTTTGTCTGAAAGAAGGTGGACCTCTGGTGAAAATACAGAATTTGAATGATAGGGGAAAGGTAGAACACAGGTTTCTTAGGAAGTACCCCTTAGGTTTTCTGGCCTGTCTTTCTGTGAGTAGAAGGGAGATGATGCTGTACCCTGCATCGTGGAGTTTTACAGAGGTAGATCTTGGGGGACGGTTGAAGCAATTAATGGTGGTGGGAGTTACTCTTTTTAGGAGGCAAGATCTTTAACAGCCTCCAGGTTTTGGAAAAGACTTCATGAGAATGGTGTGAAGCCCAGCTAAGAAGAAACCAAGTCAGGCATGAGTGTATGAGCTTTGAAACCAGGCCAACAGTGCTTTAAATCCCAGAAATTTATGAGCTGTGTCTCTCTGGGCAAGTCGCTTTACTTCTTCAAGTCTTAGCTTCCTTGCTATAAAGTAGAGTTAATAACAGTAACTATCCCAAAGGATTGTGCTGGTTAAGTGAGAGTAAGCATGTAAAATGCTTAGTGCAGTTTTGGGTATATAGTAAGCATTCAACAAATGTAAGCACTATGCATTATTAGCTAGGTAGTAAAGACTAAAGCAAGACATCAGGTCAGACAGGTGGAATGATATTTTACAGAACTGACACAAGTGAGAGAATGCCTTAAAGGCTCTAGCAGTTCCAGTGAGAGAAACTGTTCAATTCACTTCTTTTTAAATCAGTGTATCATTTATTTAAACTAATTTCCCTCTTGCACAAGGCAAGAGTGAGAAAGGAAGCTCTTTCCATTTCTACTTGATCGTCGCATTTATTTGATTCTAGACAGAAGGTGTATTATCATTAGGAAGAAATGTATATGTCAGAGATGGGGAGGGGGCTTGAGCGGGAGGATGGGGTGTGTGTTGGAAAGATTGCTGTGAGACAGAAAAGGACAAATGTAGGCATGGCATATACAAAGGAGTCTGAAATTTGGTAGTTGTTGGAAATTTGATGAAATGCCTAAATCGTTAATTGCTCCAAATTTTAGAAACTGCCATTTTGTAACTCTACAAGGGGGTTTCAGGATTATTTTACCAACTGACACTTAAACATCCCTTCTCATTGGGAGGAAGAAAGAGGAAACTCCTAGTCAATGGACCAGCATAAGTAAACTAAACTCAGTTGTTCTTTCTTAGAATCTTTAAATCTGTCTGAATTATTCCTAGTGAGCTCACCCAGTGCTGGGGTCCCGAATTTATGAGCAAAAAAGGACTTTATCTTGATGTTTATTCGTTTAGGGCATTATAGAAGACCTTGGAAGCTTTGGAAGAGCAAGGAAATGGATAAAAGAGCCCAAGAGTTCCCAAGAGGGCCAGGTCTTACTGCTGATGTAAGGAGGTGTTCTTGCCCCTGGAGCTGGCCGTGTTGAGACACTACATATCCCTCTGGATTCCCCCACTCGCCCCGTGAGGTTCTTTAGCTTCAGTTTGAAGAAACATTATAATTGGTATTAGCCTAATTGTACTGATCTATGGGGTAAATGAGGGGAAAAAAGAGCGATGAAACTTTAGAGAGTGATCCTATTAGAATAATCTTTAAAAGAACATCTGTATTTTGAGAACAAAATTATAATATGCCATTTAAAACCACAGTTTTTAAAAGTTGAAAATATGTCTCTCTCTAATTGAAATATTAATAGAGTGCTGGCAGTCAGTGTTCTTTCAGTCTTTGAATTAATATTATAGTTTTAAAACAACCACCACCAAGCTCTTAGAGGGTGATGACTGTACAACTCATAATTATGTAACTGTTTTGATCATTATTAAGTTTCATACCAACTGTGTTGTTTCTTTGAAAATTTTTGACAATTGAGAGGGTTTACTACATATACATAGTTCCTGTTCTTCCAGTTTTGTACTGCATACAAAATCATTCCAACACAAAATAGGTACCCGTTGAGGATTCTGTAACTAAAATTAATTTTAGCTTTTAAGTCTAGTAATTTGACATTGAACTAAGGTGACCAACCATCTCGGTTTATCTGGGACTCTCGGGGTTTTAGTTTTAAAAGTCTCGCATCTCAGGAAACCTTCAGTCTGCGGCAAACCAAGATGGTTTGTTGTTCTAAATGTTCTTATGTGTGACTGGATCAAGAATCCTGTTTCCACTTGTAGAATTTAATTGCTGCTGAGCTCTTGACAATAATATAATCCAAACTCTTTATTTTGTGGATAAGGAAACCAAGTCCTAGAAAAGGACTCTGCCAGTCTGTTGACAAAGCTAACACTAAAAAACTAGACTATATACTGTTTGAAGGCACAGACCAGATGGCCAGCTCCTGGCCCAGCCCGCAGCATTTAATAGATACTCAGTAAACATTTTTTGAATGAATGAATTGAATCAATTAATAAATGAATGTCTTTATGTGATTGGAACACATTATATCATGAGCATTTTCTTCATATCATTAAAAAGTTTTTGAAACTATAATGCTTAATGGCTATGTAATTCCACCAATCTTCTGTTGATGAGAACTAAGGGCTTTATCAGTTATTTGCTATAACATGTGTTATAATAAACATACTTATTAGAAATGCCCATTTTTGTTATTGAACTGTAGATACATAAACTACAGTTTGGATTATCAACTTAACATATTCAATTTTTTCTATTTTTTATTACTATTTACCTTTAGACAGTCAGACCTTACTAAAAAAAGTAAAAGGTTATTTGGGTTTTTTGCTTTTATTTTGTTAAGATTTTAGTTGATAAGAGAATTTTAGAATCAAGTTTTTTTGTTTTCAATTATTTGCTCTCCATTCTGATTCCTCTCTTTTGCCTGTGTAATAATAGCTAACATAAATTAGATACTCACTCTGTGCCAGGTACTACAGTTAGTAGTGTTTCCTATATTGAGAGAGGCACTATAGTATAATATGTGCCACCAGGTTAGTATTCCAGCTCAACACAGCTGTGTGAATTTTAACAGTTACTTAAGATCTCCATGTTTATAATAGTATCTATATCATGGGGTTTGTGAGGATTAAAGAGATGTCTAAATGCCTAGCGTATAGCAAGCATTCACTAAGTAGAAACATATTAGTTGATATAATGCTAGCTGCTGGAACAAATAAACCAAAGAACTCCAGTGGCTTAAATAAGGCAATTTATTTCACACTAGTGTAACAGAGTGTGTTTCTGGCTGGGTGGACCCCACAAGGTCATTCAGGGCCCAGGCTGCTTCCCTTTTTTGGTTCTTCTGTCTCTTTCTGCAGACTTCCTTCCATTTACACAGAGGGTGGGAAAGAGAGTGAAGAAAGGACCGCATGGGAAAATTTTATGGACCAGGCTGAGAAATGGCTTACATGCCTCCACCTACATTCTATTGGCAAGAACTCAGATACATAGGTACGTCTCATAGCAAGGAAAGCAGGGGAGTGTAGAGCAGGTGTGTGCCTAAATGGTAGAGGAAGAAATTTTGCAACATTTAGCGATCTACATTAAAAATATAGCAACAGGTGTTAGAAATACAGCAATCTCTGCTACTGTTGGCTCTCATCTTACTTAGCCCTCATAGCAAGTCTGATAAGGTAGGAGGAAAGAAATGACTAGATCAGAGTCATACAGCAAGTAAGAGGCCGTCATTACAGCAAACAAAATATATACGAAACAGCTACTAGACAGGCTTTCCAATTCTTAGTTACTCTTAAAACTGTTCTTGGGTGATCGCTAGCCTGGTTACCATCACCACATTGCCTTCCCAAAGTTCCCAGAGACCTCAGGCAGGGAGAGGACGACCATCAGTTGCCCCATCAGCAGCTTATACTCCTTTTTCTTTCAGTAACATCCTTTTTCTTTCAGTAACCATAAAACTTTAAGGAAGTTCACAATCGTTCCTTGTAAGAAAATGCTTAGAGACTACTGCACTGGAATTCAGTGCCCCTATTATCATAAATTTAATATCCACACGGGCCTGGGGGCCTACCAGGCTATAAAAGAAAGATTGGCGGGTAGAGTAGACACAACTGATTTGTACACATTCTGTAGAAAAACTGAAGCTCACAGAATTTCCCTCCATTTCATCTAACACCTTCCCCTGTCAAGTTTGTCTGCATTTTGCTGCACGCACTTCATTTTATTTTCATAATAGAGACACTCACACTTTTTATCTCTGAGCATGTTAACAGTCTCTTCTGAGTAAAACATTGCCTATATTCCATTTTCATGGATAACTAAGTACTTGTCTACCAGATTAATCATCTGTTGAAATCCTTATTCTGTTAAATTTGATTCATGTTGTACCCTTGAGTCTGTATCCCTGCCCAAACCTTACACTGCACACACACTGTCTTTCAGAAAGGGGACTTAATTTTTGAGTTTTATGACTTTGGGAGAGAGAAAAGCAGCAGAGGAATATGTGATGTATAATGGTGACTTATGCTAATCACTAGAAGCAAGGCCATATTGCAATTCAATTCAGCAAGTACTATTCGATTTGAGGGCTGAAAAGAACCTTAGAGATTATGTGGCTCAACCTTTTCATTTTACAGATGACCAACTCAAGTCTCAAGAATACTAACACTTCCATATACTTCAGAGCATCTGGGAAATTTGGGTGGATTCAAACCCTTACCTAAGGTCATCCCACTGGTTAATAGGAGTGCTAGGCCTAAATCTAGTTCTGTTGATTTTTGGATGAGGGATCTTTCTCTAATATTAATGTAACTTTAAGTGAGATCCTCAGGCCTCCCAGAAGTTTGTGGATATACTCTCAAGAGTCTGCTAGGTTGCTATAAGAAATTTTTATTTTTGTAATTCCAGTAATCTGAAAAATTAACATAAGCATATTCTGAATTGTCTGAGTGACCTTCTTATAATTGAATGCAGAGAGATGAATCTACTGCTAGTGTCTATGTTTGTGTTTATGATCACATTGATGCCAAGCAGTACCACTTAACATATTTGGAACCGATGAGAGAAAAGTAGGGTGGTTTTTTATTTTTTTTAATTTTTTTTAATTTTTTAAATTTTTTTGTTTATTGCAGTAACATTGGTTTATGACATTGTAAAAATTTCAGGTGTACATCATTGTACTTCTATTTCTGCATAGATTACGTCATGTTCACCACCAAAATACTAATTACAACCCATCACCACACACATGTACCGAATTATCCCTTTCACCCTCCTCCCTCCCCCCTTCCCCTCTGGTAACCACCAATCCAATCTCTGTCCCTATGTGTTTGTTTATTGTTGTTATTATCTACTACTTAATGAAGGAAATCATACGGTATTTGACCTTCTCCCTCTGACTTATTTCACTTTGCATTATACCCTCAATGTCCATCCACGTTGTCACAAATGGCTGGATTTCATCGTTTCTTATGGCTGAGTAGTATTCCATTGTGTATATATACCACAGCTTTTTTATCCATTCGTCCCTTGATGGGCACTTAGGTTGCTTCCAAGTCTTGGCTATTGTGAATAACGCTGCAATGAACACAGGGGTGCATGTACCTTTATAAATTGGTGTTTTCAAGTTCTTTGGATAAACACCCAACAGTGGAATAGCTGGATCATATGGTAGTTCTATCCTTGATTTTTTGAGGAATCTCCATACTGTTTTCCATAGTGGCTGCACCAGAAAAGTAGGGTGGTTTTAATGTATAAATGATGTCTTCTCACCAGGTGAAGGCCAAATGATGTCTCAGCACATTCCAAGAAGGAAGGGTCCACAGAAATGTCATGAGTCAAAGGTGATGGGAGGAAAAAAAGGATGAGAGAACCGAGTCACCCCATAACATGAAGTAGTCTAAGCATGCAAAACAAAGAAAATAAGAGAGAGAGAGAGAGAGACTTAGCATCAATACCATATCCACACTTCAAGAGGTGACTTCATTTTAGAAAAAGGAAGGAAAAAAGTTCACCTATTCCATAAAATTGATGGTTGAATTTGGGTTTAACTGGTTTTGGGTTCTTTTTTCTAAACAGTTTTATTTAGATATAATTGCTCATATGAGTTGAATTGTGTCCCTCACAAATGTGGAAGTCCTAACCCCTAGTACCTCAGAATGTGACCTTATTTGGAAATAGGGTCGTTGTAGATGTAATTAGTTGAGATGAGTCATACTGGAGTGGAGTGTCTTTATGAAAAAGGGAAAATTTGAACACACACATACAAACAGGGAGAATACTATGTGAAAACAAAGGCAGATATCAGGGTGATGCTTCTACAAACCAAGGAACAAACCAAACAAAGATTGCCGGCAAACCCCCAGAAGCTAGCAGAGTCCTAGAACAGATTCTCCTTCACAGCCCCAGAAGGAACTAACCCTGCCGACACCTTGATCTCCAACTTCTAGTTTTCAAAACTATGAGAAAATAAATTTCTGTTGTTTAAGCCACTCAGTTTGCAGTACTTTGTTAGGGAAGCCTAGCAAACTGATACAATTGCCATACAATAAACTGCGCTTATTTATTTATTTATTTATTTATTTATTTATTTATTTATTTATTTATTTATTTATCTGTTATTTTTGTTGGTGAGGAAGATCAGCCCTGAGCTAACATCCATGCCAATCCTCCTCTTTTTGCTGAGGAAGACTGGTCCTGAGCTAACATCCATTGTCAATCCTCCTCCTTTTTTTCCCATTTTCTCCCCAAAGCCCCAGTAGATAGTTGTATGTCACAGTTGCACATCCCTCTAGTTGCTGTATGTGGGACGCCACCTCAGCATGGCGGGACAAGCCGTGCGTTGGTGCGTGCCCGGGATCCGAACCTGGGCCGCCAGCAGCGGAAGGCGCGCACCCAACCTCTAAGCCAGGGGGCCGGCCCAAACTGCACATATTTAATGTACAATTTTGATCTTTGTGTACACCCTGAAACCATCATCACAATCGAGATAATGAACAGATCCATCACCCTCAAACAGTGCTTTGTGCCTCTTTGTACTCAATTCCTTCCTACCTGCCATAGCCTCTTCCTTGCTGCCTGCCCATCCCTAGACTCAGTAAACTTACCTGCTTTCTGCCATTATAGATTAATTTGTATTTTTCAGAATTTCTTTCACTCAGGATAATTATTTTGAGATTTTTCCATGTTGTTGTGTATATTAATAGTTTGTTTTTATTGCTGAATAGAACTCCATTGTATGGATATACCACAATGTGTTTATTCATTCACCTATTGGTAGACATCTGACTTGTTTCCAGTTTTTGCCTATTACATATGACGCTGCTTTGGATATTTGTATTGATGTCTTTGCCTGGATATGCGCTTTCATTTCTCTTGGGTAAATAACCTAAGCATGAAATGACTGGATCAGACAATAGGTGTATGTTTTGCTTTTTAAGAAGCTGCCACACTGTTTTCCAAAGTGGTGGTAGCATTTTTCAGTTCCACCAGCAGTGTGAGAGTACAGTTGGCTTGCACATTAAAAACTCTTGAAGGGGAATACCTTTCAAGGTATTTTTAGATGATCTCAGTCACCACCCTGCTTATTGCCTTACACCAAGCTTGATTCACACACTTGTTACCCACCTATGTGGTTTTGAATGTGCAACCTCTGATTGATAAATTGATTCAAAATTGGCTATTCAAATATGTTAGTCACACATTGCATGTGTACAAATCTCTAAAGAATCTTGGACCAAAGTCAGAAGACACAAATGTGCCATTGACCAGTCATATATCTTTCAATGTGCCATCGGCTTTACTGTGCCCTCTGAAAAGTCAGAGTAAAGACGTATGTCCAGTAAAGACATCTGCCTCCTCGTAGGGTTGTTTTCTGGATCAAATCAAACTTTTATCAAATCAAGTCAAGGAAGCACTTTGCAAATTGTGGAATATATAGACCATTTTTTTCATGATGCCGGGATAAGGGAAGGCTCTCTGAAAGGTGGGTTTCCAGAATGCGGTTCCCACAGATTGTGACAGTCTACACAATGTGGATGGTGTCTAATGTAGAGTGTACCGGCCAACTCTACCTGCTCCCTTCCCTCTCGTTCCTGGGCAGAAAACAAGGTACTAGCAGACCTTGGGACAAATGACTAAATGCCATGTAGAACAGTTTGTCTTGAAGTCTGAAAGGAGTCTGAGATTGGAAGGCAGGAAGCAATTTTCTCTGGAATTTTCCCCATCATAGTTAAGGTTTTGTTATAATAATAATAATAATAAAATGTAGCAGCTCACTCTTATTAAGCATGTATTATATACTAGGCATGGTGTAATTTTTGCATGAATTCCATGGAATTCTTACAACAATCCCGTTAAGATAGGTGGGTATGATTCTCACTCTTGTTTTTTCAGATGAGGGAGCTGAGATCTTAACGGAGTTGATAACTTGCACCAGATACCAGAGCTCATTTTCCTAGCTATGATATAATCTATAGATCCTATCTCTGCTGGAATAGTATAATCTGAAAGGCTGTACTGTTTTGATCATATTGACAGAGATATGCTCTGGAAAAAAATTTAAAAATTAAACAAAACATATTGAAAAGTGTCCCAGGAACTGTTCCTAAATATCTTAATACTTTCAGAAAGGAGGAGGAGGAGGAACACTACTCACATTTTATTAGAATAACAGTGACATTCACAAAATAATAAGATTTGAAAGTCAACAGCAGGGGATTTGAAAATTTTTGAAATGTAAAAGGCAGCGAAATTTCTATTTAAAACACCAGAGCTTTTTGACAGGTGCGCAGGAAGAGCCAGCCACGGGCCACCTAGTTGATTCTTAAGGGGTGAACAATCATATGGGATGAAGTTTGCCAAGAACAGGTATTGGTCATTCCTGGAACATCGCTTGGCCAGCCTATACTACCAGGAATGATTAGAGCTGGATTCTAGAAGAAGCTTTAGCACTAATACTTTCACTTATCTGAACCCCAAGTTCTTTATGTGTAAAATGAGGCAGCTGATAGAATGTGTGATTTTCACATTTTGTTTCCCCCAGAATTCTTTGTTTAAATTAAATTATACAGAAACACCACATCAAGACATAAAAGTAAATTTGTCTGGGTTCTTGGTTGCAACAACCTGATCTACTCAAGGTAGTTTAAGTAGGAAGAGATTTACTAAAAGGTATTAGTTAGTCTGTTGGGTCTCTGGAAGAGCCAGAGAGCTGGGCATGGGTGTTGCCCAGCTGGGAACAAAGCAGCTAGAGAACACACCCAACCACCATGCATCTATTCTGGTGGAAGCACCATTGTCACTGTTGCCTGTCTCTTGATACCTACCACACTATGGACTGGAATCCAGAAACTCTACACAGCTCTCCATAATGATGCTGCTGTTGTCCTTGCCAAAGGATCTGAGCCCGCAGTCTGTGGCTACCTTTTCTTGTAGCTCATGTGTACCTACGTGTTGCTTGACCAAACTCAGGCCTTGTGCGAGACAGTAAGTCAGCTAGAAAAGGGTTGGACTGGGTGCTGGGTAGGCCAACTCACAATATCTGCCATCAGTGCTCTTTGAAGATGGCCAGAGTAGGAGCCCCTACTCAACCTTCACCATCACCATTCCTTGATCATGATGGGGCCCTGTGGGCTGGTCACTTACTAAACAGGCCCCTAAGACCCTGCAGACCAAAGTTAGAAAACCACCAAGCTAGATTATTTCTAAGGTTCTCTCTAGTGCTAAAATTTCTTGATTCTATGCATTTCCAGGGTTAAATTAAAGTTGGGGTGTTTAAAGAAGTATTTTCCAGTAGAGCTTAGCTAATTCCAATATATTCTGTGTAATTATCAGTAGCTAAGAATATTATACCCAAGGAGTATGGTTTCATCTACATTTACATTTTGGTCGATTCACTCAATTAGGTATATTAGTACACGAACATCCAATTCACACAAAAGGAAAGGGGAGGGAAGGGAAGGAGAAAAAAAGGGAACATTTGACAAAAATGTTGTATGGGATTTCTTTTCAGAAGGGTATATTTTGGGCCTTTCAAGGGAAGCGTTTTTAAGTTGTGAGTACTTGCAGATGCAGTTATACTGCTTACAGCATTTGGCACAAGTTCAGATCTACAAACTCGAAGCACAAAGCTCCAAAAATCAAAAGAAAGAGCAGGCAAACCTAAGCTACCCTAAATTATACAGGGATCTGTTTACATAATCTTTTGCTCTCTAACATCTCTCAATTAGCAGAAAATAACTATTCTAGTTATCGTCAAGGCACCCCAAAGACATCAGAAATCAGCGAGGTACCATGTTATTAGGTGTGGTATGTCCATCAACTATGTGACACCTTGGGATGTACTATATCTTTCTGCTTAAGAGCTTGGGCTCTAGATTCAGTCCCTTTAGAAGCTCTAGTTAACTTATCCATAAGATGGGAATAATGATAGTTACTGCCTCACGTTGTTGCAAGTATTAAATGGGATAATATATATTAAATTATTAGCACATTGCCTGGGACATAGGAAATGTTGTCTAGTACAGTCACTGGGGCACCTACCCTGGCCTTTGGTCCTTTGGAAGCCAATTGATGTTGGCAGCTGAGCAGTGATTTGGGGAGGCTGCTGCCCAAGAGAGCAAAAGTGGCTCCACCAATTGATCTTCTAGAGGAGAGAGATGTGATGTTTGTAAATGTGCAATCGACCCACAGGTCCTCCACCATCACCAAGTCATAGTGATGGATCGTTCCTCTTCCTTGGAGTCTTCTTTAACTCTTTGAGATTGCTCTTACCATGTATCATGGACCAATTTTGTCTATATTTGATTCAGTAAACATCGATGAGCATTGACTACATGCAAAGCATTATGGCCTATGAACTGGACAAACATGGACACCAATTCAGCAAATATTTGTTGAGTTTCTACTATATTCTAGGGACTGTTTTTGGCTCTGAGCTTTAGCTAGACTCTCTAGGATCAGATGTGGGCTGTGGTGGGGACAAGGGGACATGATGTTAAAGAGGCAGATATTAGGATTGACTCTGTCTTTATATATGTGGGAAAACCACAAGTAGGGTGACCAACTGTTCCGATTTGCCTGCAACTGAGGTGTTGCCTGGTGCATAAAACTTTTTCTTTTTTAAACTGAGACTGAAATGATTTCCCAGGATGTGGTATTTTGGTGCTAAAACCAAGAAGGTTCTGGCTAGACTGGGATGAACTGGTCATACTAACAGGTTTTAAATCCCCTATTGGACAGCCTCTGTACCATTGAGGAGTTTAATTCTCTGTATTTAAAATGAGAAACTCTGCACTGGGATGTAGCCATGACGTGATACAAAGAGGTCTAGAGTAGGATTTAAGAGAACAGCTGAGACCCTGGCCCTGGCTCTTGCTATTGTGATGACCCTTGACAAATTGATTACCTCTCTGAACCTCAGCTGCCTCGTCTAGAGAAGCGGGGTTACCCACCCCCTGCCTGTTTTAACAGGTTCAATGACATAATATGTGCAAAAGTGCCTGGCACAGAGAGGAAGTGTAATAATTTTTTAATTTTCTATTTTCAAATAAGAAAACATACTACAATGGCTTAAAAATAAGAAATTTCATATACCTATGCTTGTCTGTGTTAACCTTCCATCATTTGTGCTTCATGTATTGCTCTGATAATGCTCTTCAAATGTTTTCATTGAGTGAGTTCCAAGTTACTCCCCAAGTGCAAGTCTGATTTTTTAATATCTTGAGTATCTCCTAAAAGCTTCTAGAACTTAACATGGTCAAATTTTGGGAACACAGAGTGATAAGGTTGGTTTGTATTGCCCTGGGGATAAAATATGCAGCAAATATTTCATTTATTTTTTTATCGCATTTTAAACTGCAAGTCTACTACTATGAATGTTATTCTTATATAAATAAAAGGAGTCAGCTCAGATCATATCCTTGTGAAGCCTCCCCCTTACTTAAATTATTGCATTTGAATCCCTTTATCTGTGTGATTTTCTTGCCATGTGCAAATCTAATGGAAAGGAAAGGTGACAGAGACGGGACAGATGGATACCTTGCCATGTTAAGTAGACAGAAATCCTTCTGTGCCCGTGAGGCTGAGAAAACACAGTTGAAATGTCAAAGCTAGCAGCGTGGGTCCTGTAGTTTATAAGCAGCAACAAGCCAGCACACACAGCCCCACATTAGTCAACTGGAGATAAACGTCTTTGTAATTTCTAATTTTCTGTTAACGTAATAGGTTAGTGGGTCTGCTCATTTAGGAAACCCTAAAGAGCTTTCTTTAAAAGTACCAGTCAGGAGAGAAAATGTCACCCATTGGTAGCTAGCTTGTCTCTTCCTGTAATAATTCCCCTTATCTCTTTTTCCAACCTCCATCCTTCTCTTTCACATCAGGCAGTTTCTGCCACTGATTTTATGCCAAATGTTCATCCAGTATCTTGACATATGTTGTTGTGTGATGGCTGCATTGGTCTTCACATTAGGTCTCTTCTCCTGATGATTTAATCAGCTGGGCCAGATGCTCTTATGGCTTAAGGCACTGCAGATTCTGAGAGATGGCTCATCACCAGGTCATTGGGATCATTGCTTAAACCAGGCTGGAGGGACACTAAAATCGCATAACTAGAGCCATTCCCTTCTGATGCTTGAAGGATATTCCTGAGTTTGTGCCCATGGATTATAAGAGGTCATTCCTAGTGTTTTATTATTTTATTATTTTATTATTATTTAGGGTAGGAGAAGGGGGGAGGGTTCAGCTGAAAGATTATAATTGTCAAAAGAGCCATTGTGACCTCAGGCTGTATTAAAAGAAGTATTGTGTTTGAAACAAGGGAGGAGAAGTTTTAGCAGAACATAAGCAGCTGTCTTCAAATTAAATTATTCATTTATTCAACTAAAATGTATGACATCTATTCTGTAAAAGGCACTGAGCTGTGAAAGATACAAATATAACAAGTAGCTCACTAAGACAGATATAAGTTGTATTAAATGAGAGTTCTGCGAGGGGTCTGCTGCTTTTCTGGTTTGGCTCATGGCGACTGCCAGAATCTTTAGTATAGCAATCACAAACCAAGATGTCTACAGGAGGCTGGCTGACAAGTGAGGAAAATGGCCTGGGCAGGACTGTGACAAATTGGAGAGAGCACACTGTGTTTCAAGTGGGCAGCTGCTCTTCAGTACTATTAGATTTTCATCTTGTGAGAATGTGGATCTGGTTTTGCCAAGAGAAACTAGACATCCAGAATTTTGTGTGAAATATTTCATTTAAAAATATTGTCAAGATGGTAGCTAATTTGAGTGTTTAAAAGCTCTGTAGAACTCTTTTTTTATTTTATTTTATTTATATTTTTCCCCCAAAGCCCCAGTAGATAGTTGTATGTCATAGCTGCACGTCCTTCTAGTTGCTGTATGTGGGACGCGGCCTCAGCGCGGCCGGAGAAGCAGTGCATCGGTGCGCGCCTGGGATCCGAACCCGGGCCGCCAGCAGCGGAGCGCGCGCACTTAACCGCTAAGCCATGGGGCCGGCCCAAAAAGCTCTGTAGAGCTCTTAAACATCCTTTGGCTCATCCTGTTCATGGGCTTCCAATTTGTAGATTCTGCTCTAATCACTAGGGTTCACCCAGTTCAAGGTGTATTTGCCAATATTTAGAGGGGTTCTTTTACTTGAGACTTCACGTAAATAACCAATTGGTATAGAACCCCAGGACTTTGTAATAAGAAGAATGACTCAATTTACTTAATGTAACCAGTAGGTGAAGAGAAATGAATGACATATGTGTATTTTATATGATTTTTGATGGAGGGAGTTGGTTCTCCACTCATAGTTGAAAGTTTTAGCGTATTTAGCTGCCTCTGACCTGGAAACATTTCATACTTCCACTGGGACAGGTAAGGAATTTTTATTCTCCGGGACTCCACTTCCTAATTTGAGGGTGACTAAAGCTATTTCTCTGGAGGTTTCTCAGTATGGATTTATGGTGACCTCGGGCCAAATTCCCTGTTGATGCTTTGAATGTGTGTCTGGGGCTCATATCCATTACAAAGGAGCTTGCCTTCTCTGTGTCTTGGCAAAAGAAATGCATATGCCCAATTACTGGGTCGTGGCTCTTGAGTAACTTCTGAAATTGCCTGGATGCAACCTCTATTCCTCATGGGCTACAACCAAATTCTACCTCTTTATCTGCTGCCTGTATCATGCCAAAGATAGAAGTGCCCTGACTAAACCATGTACGTGAACTAGCCCCATGAACAAGAGAAGCAATGGGCCATTTTCTCCTCAGTTGTTAATTATATACAATAAATTTGCGATATCAAATCTGATAATGGTTACCACTTTATTCATTAGGGTAGAATAGAGAAGAAAGATGATGTATGCTTCAGTTGATTTTTTTTTTTTTAAGGAAAATAAATGGAATAATGGATGCCATTTTCAATGAAGGATGATCACTCACTAGTTGTAAAGTGGTGAAAATTCAGCTGGTAAATTTGTTCAGATTTGCCTTTCCTAGAGTGGGAAAGCTAGAATTCAGGTAGAACCTGTGACCCACATAGAGACTGAATTTAACTCTTTTACCCATGGTTCACCTAGTTTGGGCAGTCTTGTTATTAGCCAGGCTGTCCCACATTAGTGTAGGGAAAGCGTGATTCAAATGCTTTGGCAGGGGCTCGGGGAGCGAGGGACACATTTTATACTTGGCCACAAGATGAGCAAATGAGTTCAACATTATTAGCTGTTGAACTTTTCATTTTTGTTTTTATTTTCTTAATGAAAAAAAGTGTGATTTTTACATTTTTCACATAATAAACAGCAGAATAAGTTATGTTTCACAATTATTTGTGAGTGATATAATGTACTTTGACAAGTCTATCACATTTTCAACATTTATAATTTTCTTCCAATTGGGAGTTGAAGTTTTTGTGCCTTTTTATCTATGTTCATGCAAAGCGTGTTTTCCAAAATTCTTTTTTGTGTGTATGCTTTCTAAGCCTAAGCACTTTACAAAAATCAACCTATTATTCATCCCAACAATCTCATGAGGTAGATATTGTTATCCTGCTTTTCTTTGCAAGAGCTGAGGCTTAGAGTAATTAGCAACTTGTTTGAAATCTTGCTGTGCATTAACTTTAAGAGACAGTGTTTGAACCCATCTCTATCTTATTCTCATAGCAACACCATTATCAGCTATGAAATATCAACCTAGCCTGTTTAGGTCTCAGAAAAACTACTTTTATATCGACTTTTACCCAGAATATAGTTAATTTGAGTTCAGATATTTTTTTTTTTTTTTTTTTTTTTAATTTTTTGTTTATTGCAGTAACATTGGTTTATAACATTGTAAAAATTTCAGGTGTACATCATTGTACTTCTATTTCTGCATGGACTACATCATGTTCACCACCAAAATACTAATTACAA
The DNA here is from genome assembly GCF_057802395.1 of Ceratotherium simum simum. Taxonomy (NCBI): domain Eukaryota; kingdom Metazoa; phylum Chordata; class Mammalia; order Perissodactyla; family Rhinocerotidae; genus Ceratotherium; species Ceratotherium simum. The sequence goes on along the minus strand of NC_141904.1, from coordinate 77,188,379 downwards.
CCCATCACCACACACATGTACCGAATTATCCCTTTCACCCTCCTCCCTCCCCTTCCCTCTGGTAACCACCAATCCAATCTCTGTCCCTATGTGTTTGTTTATTGTTGTTATTATCTACTACTTAATGAAGGAAATCATACGGTATTTGACCTTCTCCTCTGACTTATTTCACTTTGCATTATACTCTCAATGTCCATCCATGTTGTCACAAATGGCTGGATTTCCAAGCTTCTTATGGCTGAGTAGTATTCCATTGTGTATATATACCACAGCTTCTTTATCCATTCGTCCCTTGATGGGCACTTAGGTTGCTTCCAAGTCTTGGCTATTGTGAATAAGGCTGCAATGAACACAGGGGTGCATGTACCTTTGCAAATTGGTGTTTTCAAGTTCTTTGGATAAATACCCAACAGTGGAATAGCTGGATCATATGGTAGTTCTATCGTTGATTTTTTGAGGAATCTCCATACTGTTTTCCATAGTGGCTGCACCAGTTTGCACTCCCACCAGCAGTGTATGAGAGTTCCTTCTCTCCACAACCTCTCCAACACATGTTGTTTCCTGTCTTGTTAATTATAGCCATTCTGACAGGCGTGAGGTGATATCTCATTGTAGTGTTGGTTTGCATTCGCTGATAGTTAGTGATTTTGAACATCTTTTCATGTGTCTGTTGGCCATCTGTATATCTTCTTTGGAGAAATGTCTGTTCAGGTCTTTTGCCCATTTTTTAATTGGGTTGGTAGTTTTTTTGTTGTTGAGATGCATGAGTTCTTTATATATTTTGGAGATTAAGCCCTTATCAGATGTATGGTTTGCAAATATCTTCTCCCAATTGTTAGGTTGTCTTTTCGTTTTGTTGATGGTTTCCTTTGCTGTGCAGAAGCTTTTAGTTTGATGTAGTCCCATTTGTTTATTTTTTCTATTGTTTCTCTTGCCTGGTCAGATGTGGTGTTTGAAAAGATGTTGCTAAGACTGATGTGGAAGAGCGTACTGCCTATGTTTTCTTCTAGAACTTTCACAGTTTCAGGTCTTACATTCAAGTCTTTAATCCATTTGGAGTTAATTTTTGTGTATGGTGTAAGGTAAGGGTCTACTTTCATTTTTTTGCATGAGGCTATCCAGTTTTCCCAACACCATTTGTTGAAGAGACTTTCTTTTCCCCATTGTATGTTCTTGGCTCCTTTGTCAAAGATTAGCTGTCCATAGATGTGTGGGTTTATTTCTGGGCTTTCGATTCTATTCCATTGATCTGTGTGTCTGTTTTTGTGCCAGTACCATGCTGTTTTGGTTACTATAGCTTTGTAGTATATTTTGAAATCAGGGAGTGTGATACCTCCAGCTTTGTTCTTTTTTCTCAGGATTCCTTTAGCTATTCGGGGTCTTTGGGTGTTCCAGATAAATTTTAGGAGTCTTTGTTCTATTTCTGTGAAAATGTTGTTGGAACTTTGATAGGGATTGCATTGAATCTATAGATGGCTTTAGGAAGTATGGACATCTTAACTATGTTAATTCTTCCAATCCAAGAGCACGGAACATCTTTCCATTTCTTTGTGTCCTCTTCAATTTCTTTCAGCAATGTTTTATGGTTTTCGTGTACAGATCTTTCACCTCTTTGGTTAAGTTTATTCCTAGGTATTTTATTCTTTTGTTGCAATTGTAAATGGGATGGTATTCTTAATTTCTCTTTCTGCTACTTCTGTTAGTGTACAGAAATGCAACTGATTTTTGTATGTTGATTTTGTATCCTGCAACTTTACCATATTCGCTTATTACTTCTAAAAGTTTTCTGGTGGATTCTTTAGGTTTTCTATATATAAAATCATGTCATCTGCAAATAGTGACAGTTTCACTTCTTCCTTTCCAATTTGGATCCCTTTTATTTCTTTCTCTTGCCTGATTGCTCTGGCTAGGACTTCCAATACTATGTTAAATAGGAGTGGTGACAGTGGGCATCCTTGTCTGGTTCCTGTTCTTAGAGGGATAGCTTTCAGTTTTTCACCATTGAGGATGATATTAGCTGTGGGTTTCTCATATATGGTCTTTATTATGTTGAGGTACTTTCCTTCTATACCCATTTTATTCAGAGTTTTTATCATAAATGGATGCTGTATCTTGTCAAATGCTTTCTCTGCATCTATTGAGATGATCATGTGATTTTTATTCTTCATTTTATTAATGTGGTGTATTACGTTGATTGATTTGCGAATGTTAAACCATCCCTGCATACCTGGAATAAATCCCACTTGATCATGGTGTATAATCTTTTAACGTATTGTTGTATGCATTTTGCTAGTATTTTGTTGAGGATTTTCATCGATGTTCATCAGTGATATTGGCCTGTAATTTTCTTTTTTGTGTTGTCCTTGTCTGGTTTTGGTATCAGGGTAATGTCAGCTTCAGAGAATGAGTTAGGAGCTTCCCTCCTCAATTGTTTGGAAGAGTTTGAGAAGGATAGGTATTAACTCTTCTTTGAATGTTTGGTAGAATTCACCAGGGAAGCCATCTGGTCCTGGACTTTTATTTTTGGGGAGGTTTTTGATTACTGTTTCGATCTCCTTACTGGTGATTGGTCTATTCAAATTCTCTACTTCTTCTTGATCCAGTTTTGGAAGGTTGTATGATTCTAAGAATTTATCCATTTCTTCCAGATTGTCGAATTGGTTGGCATATAGTTTTTCATAGTATTCTCTTATAATCTTTTGTATTTCTGAGGTGTCTGTTGTAACCTCTCCTCTTTCATTTCTGATTTTACTTATTTGTGCCTTCTTTTTTTTTTTCTTGGTGAGTCTAGCTAAAGGTTTGTCAATTTTGTTTATCTTTTCAAAGAACCAGCTCTTGGTTTTATTAATTTTTTCTATTGTTTTTTTGGTCTCTATTTCATTTATTTCTGCTCTGATTTTTATTATTTCCTTCTTCTACTGATTTTGGGCTTTGTTTGTTCTTCTTTTTCCAGTTCCTTTAGGTGCATTGTTAGATTGTTTATTTGAGATTTTTCTTGTTTGTTGAGATAGGCCTGTATTGCTATAAACTTCCTCTTAGAACTGCTTTTGCTGTATCCCATAAATTCTGGCATCTCGTATTTTCATTTTCATTTGTCTCCAGGTATTTTTTGATTTCTTCTTTGATTTCTTCGTTAACCCAATCGTTGTTCAGTAGCATTTTGTTTAATCTCCATGTATTTGTGGCTTTTCTGATTTTCTTCCTATAGTTGATTTCTAGTTTCATACCATTGTGGTCAGAAAAGATGCTTGGTATTATTTCAATCTTCTTAAATTTATGGAGACTTGTTTTGTGGCCTAATATGTGATCAATCCTGAGAATGTTCCATGTGCATTTGAAAAGAACGTGTATTCTTCGGTTTTTGGATGGAATGCTCTGTATATATCTACTAGGTCCATCTGTTCTAGTGTGTCGCTTTAAGGCCAATGTTTCCTTATTGATCTTCTGTTTGGATGATCTATCCGTTGGTGTAAGTGGAGTGTTAAAGTCCCCTACTATTATTGTGTTACTGTCTATTTCTGTTTTTATGTCTGTTAATAATTGCTTTATATATTTAGGTGCACCTACATTGGGTGTAGATATTTACAAGTGTTATATCCTCTTGTTGGATTGTTCCCTTGATCATTATGTAATGCCCTTCTTTGTCTCGCTTTTAGAGTTTTTGTTTTAAAGTCTATTTTGTCTGATATGAGTACTGCTACCCCTGCTTTCTTTTCATTGCCATTTGCGTGGAGTATCTTTTTCCATCCCTTCACTTTCAGTTTGTGAGTGTCTTTAGGTCTGAAGTGTGTCTCTTGTATGCAGCATATATATGGGTCTTGTTTTTATCCAGTCAGCCACCCTATGCCTTTTAATTGGAGCATTTAGTCCATTGACGTTTAAAGTAGCTATTGATAAGTATGTACTTACTGCCATTTTTTAACTTTTTTTTTTTTTTTCCTCAGTGTTTTAGTAGTCCTTCTCTGTTCCTTACTTCTTCTATACAGAATTGATGGTCACTTTAGTTTGACCTCTGTCTGAAAGCTGTACTCTTTAACTACCCTCCTCCCTCCTTTTGTTTTTGATATCATATCCAACTTCTTTTTGTGCATTTGTATCCATTACGTTCTAATCGTGGAAATAGATAATTTTTCCTATTTGTGGTCTTCTTTTCCCCTTAAATCAGTCCCTTTAACATTTCTTGTAACACTGGTTTCTTGGTGACAAACTCCTTTAATTTTTGCTTGTCTGGGAAATTTTTGATCTCTCCTTCCATTTTGAACGATAACCTTGCTGGGTAGAGTATTCTTGGCTGTAAGTTTTTTCCTTTTAGCACTTTAAATATATCGTGCCATTCTCTTCTAGCCTGTAAGGTTTCTGCTGAGAAGTCAGCTGATAGCCTTATGGGGTTTCCTTTGTATGTAACTTGACATTCTCTTGTGGCTTTTAGGATTCTCTCTTTATCTTTAATTCTGGACATTTTGATTATGATGTGTCTTGGTGTGGGCCTCTTTGGGTTTATCTTGTTTGGGGCTCTCTGTGCCTCCTGTACCTGGATGTCTGTTTCCTTCCTTAGGTTAGGAAGTTTTCATCTATTATTTCTTGAAATAGATTCTCTGCCCCCTTGTCTCGCTTTCTCCTTCCGGGACACCTATAACACTTGATGTTAGTGCGCTTGATGTTGTCCCAGAGGTCCCTTAGACTGTCCTCACTCTTTTTAATTCTTTTCTTTTACCTGTTCACCTTGGGTAATTTCTTCTAGTCTTTCTTCCAGCTCACAGATCCGTTCTTCTGTATCCTCTACTCTGCTTTTGAGTCCCTCTAATGAATTTTTCATTTCCAGTATTGTATTCTTCATTTCTGATTGGTTCTTTTTTATATCTTCCATTTCTTTGTTGACATTCTCACTGAGTTCATCTATTCTTCTCCCCAGATCAGTGAGCATCCTTAACACTCTTAGTTTGAACTCTCTGTCGGGTAGGTTGCTCATTTCTGTTTCACTTAGTTCCTTTTCTGGGGTTTTGTCCTGTTCCTTTACTTGGAATGTATTCTTTGCCTCCTCATTTTGCCTCTTTCCTGTGCTTGTGTCTATGTATTAGGTAGGTCAGCCATGTCTCCTGCTCTTGGATAGGTGACCTTATGTAAGTGATGGCTTAGGAGGCTTCCAGTGTGCTTCCCCTCAGTTCTCAATGTTCCAGGGGTGACCCCTATGTGGCTACGTGTGCTTTATTGTGGCCTGTTAGCTCTCCTATAGGCGCCCAGGAGGCTGAGTTATGCTCCTGGCCAGCTGTTGTAATGCTCAGCTGCTTGTAGTTGCTGTGGGCCCTTCAGTCTCTTTTATCAGGTGTGAGGAGCCCCAGCACAGTTGGCTGCAAGTTCTAATACCACATCTGTGTTGCAGTATTTCTTTTTTAAGTGAGTAGGCCCTCAGCGTGGCAGCAGGTTGTTAGGCTCAGGGCCTTAGAATTGCTGTAAACCTCTAGCCTATTAGGTCTCTTTGTCAGCTCTCTGAGGATTGCAGCTGGGTGGGGCTGGCCTCAGGCACAGGAGCACCCAATTGTTTCAGGCTTTGGAAGGTGGGGCAAACCTCCTATGTGGGTCTTTGAGAAGCACAAGTCTTCTGCAGCTGACAAGCCCTGCCGCCCACAGGTCCACACACACAGTCAACACAGTCCTGCCCTGTGAGCGCCCGACCTCCCAAGCGGACCCAGTCTCTCCACGCGGGAGCCCCACACACCTCCGCCACCACCCCACACTCTCCACCCGCTCCTTGTGCACACCCTGCCCCGCCAAGTCAGCTCAGTTGCCAGGCTGCAGAAAATCCAGTCACCAATCTATGCAGGCCCACACGTTGCCTGAGGGTTTGTTGTTAGGTGGGCCAGTCTCTAGGGTGTGGCTGCCTGCCCTGGCTGAGCTGGATTAAATCGGTGCTCTAGCGGGTGGAGCAGACCCTGGGCCAGCAGGTCTCAGGGAAAACTCCAATGGCGTCTGTGTCAGCACGCCACACCAGGCCACAACAATGGCCGCCGCCAATGTCCCAGTCCCTGGAGAGGTCTCACCCCTCACCGAGATGCACTCAGGGCCTATTAGGTGAGTCTCTTGTCACCAAAGCAGTGTGCACCTTTCTTTCTGGTGATTTTAGGATGCTTTCTGAACGGGTGAGTTTGTGCGCTGGCCCTTTAAGAGCCAGTTTTAGTTTCTTTGTGAACCGGGTTTTCTGGGGTGCTACCCAATGCTTTAGTAGCAGCAAAGTCAGATATTATGCCGCTGGTCTCGATTGTGCTGGGTCCACACAATGCCCACAGCGGGCGCGCTCCTGCCAGGGCCCCGCGCCCCAGGCAGGGTGCGACCTGTGAGCTGCTCCCGGGCGCCATGAAGCTGGCGGCTTGTGAAGGCGGCGTTTTTCCTCTCCGGAAGGGAGTCTCTGCCTCTTCCACCCCAGTTAGGATTGTCCGTTGTTGCAGGAGTTCCTCTTATCCAGTTTTCAGCTCTGTCTCAGGGGTAATTTTTCCACGAGTAGTTGTAAATTGGCTGTGTCCACGGGAGGAGGTGAGTTCAGAGTCTGCCTACGCCGCCATCTTGACTCCCTCCCCTGAGTTCAGATATTTTTATCAAATACATTTAAACTGGGGAGTTGATTAACACTTAAGAGGCAGAGATGGCACAAACCCAGGCTCCCATTAAATTTAAAATTGAACAGGAATACAGTCAACACCTGTGTTTTTAGTCAAGTTAACTGATGTGACCGAGTAGAAATTACTCTCTTCCTTATGGAGATATGGTAGTTGGATCTGCGCTCTTACTTTATGAAGAGGTAGACTGAGGCTTGGGTAAAGAACTCATCCAGGTGCCTGGGCTCCTGGAACTTTTAGGCAAGTTGTTTAGATCTGATCTCATCAAAATGGCTGTATCAAAATGTATGTAACCCTAAGTAAAACCTAGTACTCTACATAGTCCAGTCCTTGTCAATGTTGCCTTAGAAGAAAATTTCAATCCATCAATCAAAAGTAATTTAGACAATTTGAATCTTTACCAGAATCTCTTGAATAATGTTAAGGCAGAAACAATCTGAAACTCCCATCAAAGACAATTAAAATTGTCTTTCCCTAGTTCTCTCAAACACAATATCTCTCAGACCAGTAGCTGATCTTAGAATTTGCTTTCTCCTCACTGTCAACACTTCAACTTTTTTTTTTTATAGCTTAAGCAAGTCTTTTGTTTTCAATACCTTATTCCTTTTCCTTCCACCACTGGTTCCTTTTCTTCCACAAGCAAATCATGATTTTTTTTTTTATACTGCCTCTCTCTAGCCATTGCATTGCCCAGATTCTCCATCACAAAATCCCAGGAACCAAGCTGTCAAAGACAGAATTCTCATTAGAGAACTGAGAAAGGTAAGGCTGGGAATATTAATACTTAAATCACTTTTGCTCTATCACAGGTAAAAATACTATGTGTAGTTACTAAGGATTGAACATAACAGACAGACCTAGACATACTTTATCCATGAACCCCCCTTGCATCCTCACTGTGGACGAGACTAAGGAATAGCGTGAGGTTCAGGGATAGTATGAGAGTCATGAATGATGAGAGATTCAAGTATGTGGTGAGAGGTGAGGTCAGGTTCACAGGTGGACTGAGTAACAGGCCTGGGTTGAAACTCAGCATTGGGATGAATATGACAGTATGATAGTGTGATTTTTTTAGAAAAACATTTGATGACTTCTGTTGTGAGCAGCACAAAAAAATCCCGTGCCAGAACGTCGTTTACTCTGCCTTTGTTGCACTCTAACGTTCTTGCCTCTCTCTTTTCTGCTTGTATCAGTCTTTCCCAATTCCTAGGTACCAGATCAGATGTTAGATTGGAATCCTAGAATGTCAGGCTTGTAAAGATAAAGGTCATGGAGTTCAGCAGTTCCAAAATCTCATACCTGGGCTGCTTTTTCAAAATGCACATTCTTGTATTCCACCCCTCAGAGGTTCTTATTTATTAGTTTGCTGTAGGACTCTAGAATCTGTATTTTTTTTAAAAAAAATCCTAAGTGTTTTTGTTAACCATTCTGGTTTGTGAAATTGTGATCAAATTCACCTCCTTCCATCCCGCCTAATGCCTGAATTTCCTCCGACAGCATAGCTCTTGGTGGTCAGCCTAGGGATAATGGTGATGGTGAAGGAAGCTCAACTGTACCAAGTGCTTACTAATTGTTGCGCACTGAACTAAGGGCTTTATCTAATTTGTCTCATTTAATACATATAGCAATCGCAGGAGCTAGATAAGATTATTATACACATTTTACCCCAAGTCTTTGAATTTGCTATGAACTTACTCTCTTCTAGGTTTTTGCTCATGTATTGTTTGCCCTGTGAGGCACTCTCTGCCTAATCTATACCCTTGGTTACACACCTCTCCTTTGAGCTTCTGCAGCATCTATAGTTACTTCTATTCTTTCATATTTTATTGGGAAGACAGTAGAATTTAACAAGTTAAGGGCGTGGATTCTGGAGCCAGACTCTGGGCTTAAACCCAGCTCTGCCACTCTCTGGGAATTGCTCTGGGCAAGCTAACCTTGCTTTGCAGTTTCCTCATCTGTAAAACAGAGATTTAAAATAGTACCTCCTCACAGGGCTCATGTGAGGATTAATGCGTTAATGCGTGTAAAGCTCCTATAATAGACCCAGGAATGGAATAAAGTCCTGATAAATGCTACCTATTATTATCTTACTACACCAAACTTTAGTTGTCCATTTACTTGTCTTTCTCACCTACTAGGCTATGAGCACTTTGAAAGAAGAGATTATATCTTGTTCAATTTGTATCTCAAGTGTACTGCAAGGCCTAGCAGATAATGTGTTCAAGAATTGGTAATTCTTGATGTAATTCAATCTGTAAGAGGGTTCAAAATAAAACATCCTAAAGACCTTCAGCCCACACACTGATTTCTCTGAACATTTACAACTCTTCTAAATGATATCATTCCACTATCAATTAATAATAATTTATTTTATTGTTATTCAACCACGTGGCTCTGTAACTTTACTTACTGCTTTGCCTGTCAGACAAACCTGGATTTGAATCTTGCTTGCTTGCTTCTCTTGCTCTCTTGGGTTGGCATTGGACGGGTCTATGTACCTCTTAGATCCTCGTTTTCCTCATCTGTGAACCTGAGATGAAACATCTACCGTGCAGTGTAGTAGTAGAATTAACAGTGTTGTGTGAGAGACATGTTGTATTGTGCCTGTGATGGAAAAGATGCTCAGGAAGAGGCAGGTAGCCTTATTGTTGCATAAAAGGAGTTCAACATGCATGTCTGTTCATATGGTCTAGACCTCTGTTCAGTATTCTTCGTTCACATGTCCTGAAATCTTTTGGACTCAGATTTCTTTAAGTACTGTGATGATTGAATTGTGTCCCCAAAAAAGATATGTTGAAGTCCTAATCCCCAGAACCTCAGAATGTGACCTTTTTGGACATAGGGTCATTCAGATGTAATTATTTAAGATGAGGTCATACTGGAGTGTGTGGGGGGGGGCTAATCTAATACCACCCAATGCCTTATTAGAAGAAGAGAAAGAGACAGAGGGAGAGGAATGCCAAGAGATGACGGAGGCAGAGATTGGAGTGATGCAGCTCTAAGTTGAAGAACACCAAAGAAGGATACCTACCACCAGAAGCTAGGAAGAGGCAAGAAAGGATTCTACTCAGAGTCTCAGAGGGAGCACAGCCCTGCTGACACCTTGACTTTGGACTTCTAGCCCCCAGAACCATGAGAGAATATATTTCAAATTGTTTTAAGCCACCCAGTTTGTGGTATTTAGTTATGGCAGCCCTAAGAAATTGATACAATTATGCTAAACTTAATGACCATGACTTCTCAAAGTTACTCTAGAAAAAAGAGAACATTTGTGATACTCATAAAAATGAGCAAATTGGGGTTTTCCATAGACACTAGATTTTTCTATCCTAAAAAACTAGTATAGCTGTAGAATGACTGGTAGATTTCTGGGGAAAAGAGGGAAAAACAAATCCTTGATCCATCACACTCCTCAGAGGATTCCTTTTTTTTTTCTTTTCCCCTTTAAATTCCAAACTTTTTTTTAAAGAAGTTTGGGTCCCTGGAGGACCAGAAAGCTTTCAGTCGTACTTGTTCAAAAAGGTAAGAAAATCCTGTTTGCATTTACTATTTATGAGCTGTGGTTTCATATTGTCACGTGGCCACGTAATGCTTGCTTTTAAGAACCTGCAAATGAGACCAGATTCATTATTTTTTAATGTAAAGAGGATGATGGCAAACTCTGCAGTGTAATATACAACCAGGCCGTCACTCTTATCCTAGAATTTGTATTAACATTGCTCATTTAGAAGCTGGTAAACTACACGCCATATTTACGAACATCATATTTGACATAAAAGCAATATTTGTTGGAAATAGCATTCAAGTGTTTAATTGCAGTACATGATTCATGGGAAAATCTTTAAGTCGAAGCAATTTTGTGGTATTAAAACTTGGGAGCACATTTTTCCATGTAAAGCCCACATCTCATATTTCTCTTTCAGCAAGGGAACAGCTGCCATTTCTGCTGCTAAGTAAGTTTCATTCCAATTCTAAGTACAAGGAGAATGAAATTACAGTAGTCAAATGAGTTGGGGTAAAAACTAAAAACTAACCTTATGGTGATCCACAGTGTTCTGGAAGAGAATTTAATTTGTATTTATTTCTAAAAAGACTTTCTTCTGGGGAAGAAAGTGTTTTTTTGCAGTCTGAAGTAATGAAATGGGAGTTCAGTCCTGTCCTGGGAGAGCTGCCGTCCTCCGTCCTTTGCATGTGTTCAGTTCTCATGTGTCCCTCCTGACTTCAGCTTCAAGGAATGTCTTAAGCTGTGGAATGATGAAATTCCTCTCTTTTGAAGGAAGCAGCTCCACATTTCCAGGGGTGAATTTTTGGCCTAGGTTACTACCGCACAGTTGTGATTTTTTTTTAGTATTTTTCACAAGTTAGCATTTTTTCCGCAAATTTTCCTAAAATAGCTGGGTTATCATAGAATTATTTTCAAATCCATTTTCCATTGCTCCCGGTGTTATCTATCTCTGTTCCCTAAAACACTTAATAAATCATTTTCATTCATTCATTCATCTATAGTCTACCACCTGAGTTGACAAACTAAAGCCCCAGCTTGTGTTTGTGCTACTTGTGAGCTAAGAATGTTTTTTACATTTTTAAATGGTTAGGAAAAACAAAAAGCAAAAAAAGAATAATATTTTGTGACATGTGAAAATTATATAAATTCATATTTCAGTGTCCAAATAAAGTTTTATTGGAACACAGCCACACTCATCTGTCTAGGTATTATTTATGGCAGGTCATGGCCTAGAAAAGCCCCATGGCCAGTCTAGTACCTCAGGAGTTCTGCCTCCTTCTCACAGTTCCAAATTCTCTAGCACTGCCCTGAGACCTCTTGTTCCTGTCACATCCCATTGCCTTGCATCTATTTTTCTCTGTTCTTCCCAGCCCCTTTTGTGTGACACTCCAGTAGGGCTCTGCATGGCCGGATCCCAAATTTGTTCCTTTCAAGACAGCTCTGCAACCCATGATCTAGCCTCACCCACCCCTGATTCCAGCTCATCTGCCAGTATGGCATCTGTCTTATTAGTAGGCTTGGGCTGCTATAACAAAATGCCAAAGACTGGGTGGCTTAAACAATAAACATTTATTTCTCACAGTTCTAGAGGCTGGGAAGTCCAAGATCAGGGTACTGGCACACCCAGTGTCAGTTGAGTGTTTATAGACAGCCGTCTTCTCTCTGTGTCCTCACGTGGTGGAAAGGAGCGAGAGAGCTCTCTGGGGTCTCTTTTAAAAGGGCACTAATCCTGTACATGAGGCTCCCCCCTCGTGACCTAATCACCTCCCAAAGGCCCCACCTCCTAATACCATCACATTGGGGGTTAAGATTTCAACACATGAATTTTGGGGGCACACATTCAGTCCATAAGAGCATCCCATGTACTCTCTTGTCCAAAAAGGGAGCTTAGACAGTGAAGAGATACAAGTCATGAATTTTTTTAAAGGGAGTGGCTCTCAAACTGGGCCTCTCTCATTTTGCATTTGTTTAGTTGGTGTTTTGTTGTTGTTGTTTGTTTGTTTGAAGCTTAAATAAAGGAATCTGCTTTCATGGTTGTTAAATTTCTTCTGATTGGTTTCAGCCCAGTGTGTCTGTGGAGATGGTTTTGAAACTTACTGCAATCTTCCCCAGAGTTGTGTGTTCTAAAATTTTTTTTGCGGACACACATTCTACTCCCATGTATTTCAGGTCTATTGGACCTGAAACAGAGCTTTGTGGCACTATCCTAGAGACTTCTTTCCGATTCAATATTGATCTATTCAGCAGCACTCATTGGGAATGGTTCAAATAATTGCTAATCCTCGTAACAACAGGTGATTATGGAAGACTCTGTGAAGTGCTTTGCTAAAATGGATATGAACTGTATCTAAGCCCTTCCCCTGATCCAGTAGCTTAGCGGTTCCCATCAGGCTATCTGTGAGTACGGCAGGGTCAAAGGAGAAATCATTGGAGTCAGAGAGACCTGAGTCCTAGCAGTGTGTCTGCCACTTCACCTAGGACAGTGCTTTTCTACCCCTCAGTGTGGTGGTAAGGATTCAGTGAACTGAGGGGTACCTTACTTACTAAAGCAATTAGAATACAGCATTACATATAGCAACTCCTCATAAATAGTAGCTTTAATTATTATCAGTAATTATAATCAGTATTATTAAGAAAAGAATGAGATTATTTTAGGATGACTTATTCTTAGTAAATTCACAAAGGCACCAGAGGAGAAGAAATTTGTTTCTAAATGCCCATGTATCGTTTTTTGATCATTGATTCTTGTAGTTTGCATGCGTTTGATATTGTGTATATATATATTGTCCTGGGGTTTCTGCAGTCTAATTTGGGTGAAATTTGTCATCCTGTATATCTGACTCTAATTCTTTGGCAAGTCTCCTATTTATTTAAATTCTTAAGTATTACTGATGGTCTTTTCATTTTCAAACCTCCTAATATATGATTTGCTTGAACATGTGGATGTGGAAGCAGCCAGGTATTTCTGTATCGTCTCTTTTCTTTGGGACTTCTCTTCAGTTAAAAAACTTGATTTGGGGTTAGGAGTTCAGGATCAGGGATAAAAACATCTAGATACTGGTGCTTAACCTGCTCCTTAACTAGCTATGTGACTTATGATGTGCTGTCTTACCTCTCTTAGCATTAGTTTATTCCTTTGCAAATAATGGGATCTACCAAATGCTTTCCATGAGTTCCTTCTTGTTCTAGGATATCATGATCATAAGCAATCCATTAAACATATACAAGAAACCTTCAGATGAGTTTGTAGGGAGGGAAGGTGCGTGGAACCATTCAGTAACTACACAAGTTTCATAGGATGATACTGACAATAAGGACAGCACATCAACTCTGAAGGAATTCAGAGAAAGGAGGGATCTGTAGGTGTCAGACTGTTAGGGTCAGATTTCATGGATGAAGCCAAAACAAAAGGGAGAATAGAGAAGGGTTGATGTCAGAAATGCTGTTTATTCTTATTTTATTTTGTTGGTGTTTTAATTCTCTCCAAGGTCAATGTCAGTGCAAGATGTCTCCCCACCGTTCTTTGGAATACTGCCTTGACTCTTAATCAGGAGTTCTAACTTCTACCTTGATTTCCAAAATGGACAAGATAGTGCTAATTATTTCCAAGTACACAATTTTGAGGTGGTATATCATTTTAGTTGGAGAGAAATAACATTCAACACGTAAGGACTTGTAGAACTAGGCAGAGCAATTTAGAAATTATCTTCTGGCCTCAGCAGCATTTAAAGGCAAAGGACTCAGATAATTGCTACCAAGTGTTTGCTTCTTCGTGTTGAATAGAGGCTGAGAGGAAAAAACAAGGGAATAATAGATGGCTTCAATTTAGCTTGCTCTTTTGAGGAATACATTGAAATGTGGTGGTTAGGAGTATAGGCTCTGGCGTCAGACTCTGATTCCACCATCATGGTTGGATGAGGTTGGAGCAGTCACTTAACCTTTTGTACCTCAATTTCTTCATTCATAAAACGGGCATAATAACAGGGTGAAATGCATTATCACATAGACAGCTTAAACTAGTGGTTGGATTGGAGTAAATTCCCGTCATATATTATTATTCTTAGTGTTTTTGTATTCTCCCATAAGTGCATACACATATTCTTAAAAGCAATACAGGATAGAAACAAGACATAAAATGGAAAGGAGAAATATGAAAAATTCTGAGTCTTTCCAAAGGCATAACTTATAATAGACGGGGCCTTGGCTACTATAAATTCTCCTTCAGAAATGGGCTCTCTGACAGTCAATCCCTTCATCCCTCTTTACTCTTGAATTCAAAATTGTTGCAAAATTAAAGAAAAAGATCTTGGAATTTTGAGTGATCTCTCTGGACCTTAGAAATCATCATGTCATATGACTCTAATCTGTAATTTTATCATTTAAGATTCATTTATTTATTATCATTGAAATGTTATTAATTAAACATGGCAAGAATGAAACAAATAGCAAAATGTAAGCATTACTTTGCTAATCTGTGAATTCATTTTAATTATTAACTGTGTAGAATTTAATTATACAATAAAATTTTAAAAAATTGTTGAAAATCATTAAAATGAAAAACTGAAGATAAAAACATTTCCTTAGGAATTTTTGGCAGAAAAAAATTATTCCCAACTGTCATGTGGGTATAATAGATACTCCTCTTTCAGAACTTCTGTGACTCTTTTGTCTTGGGTTAATTCAGTTGTGGGAATCAACACTTGGAGAATGTAGTAAGGTGAGACCTTACACGTGGAAGTTAAGAAAGCACAAAAAGGCATTAAAAATTCGGGGCACAGGGTAGAAAATTCATCTGCTACTATAGGAGATCAACTAGCGGATGAATATAAAGCACTTCATGCATTCTTAATTCTTTGGCAGAATTAAGAGCTATTTCTTCAACTCTGTGTTTTCCTTTCAAAGCCTTCTGACAATCAATTCTCTGTCTCTCTTTTTCTCCCTCTCTCCGTACCTACTTTTGTTGGGGACAAAATGAGTGCTGGTGAGAAGCAGTAAAAGGAAATAATGGGATGAACACAGTCCAATATACATTTAAAGGGAAGAAAGGAAGCTTCTTGAACAATGAGACGTCTTAGGCAGTGGAAGGCTCCTTGCTTGATATATTTAAAACTAGACTAAGCAAAGCACTAGAAAATACTTGCCAAGCAAGACCACTGCTTTGGTAGGATGATGGGTTAGATGCCTCGGTAGAGTTTCTCCATCTTGAAGTTCTCTAATTTGGTAGCACAAGACATTAGTTCATCATATTGTTTACTGAGAAAATTGTTTGCTTATGCAAAATGGCTAGATTTGAATAACTGAAAACACAGCCAATAAAGAGCTGCAAGACAATGGCTTGTGCACAAAACCAAATGACATCGGCTTCACAATGAGCCCCTTCTGAATGCAAGGCTTAATTTTCTGCCAAGTAGGAGATCACCTGTGAATCTATTGAAATGTGGATAAACTCAACTTTCCTCAGACAGTGGGATTAGACTATAGAGAAGACACATGCAGTATTTGTCACCTAAGCATTTCATTGTCATTCATTCTCTACCATCTGCATTTGCTTTGCTCATGAAATGCAAGTTGAGCCTTCACTGCAAAGCCCATTTTTTTCTACTTGAAAGGAGAAATCGTAGTTGAAGTGACATAATGCATGCTCATGTACCCTTCTCCCACAAAAGGATTGAAAACCACTGAGGATCATGGAAAACAAATTTTTTTTAACCTTTTCAAATGTTTTGACTTGTAATATTATATTTTCACCTCCTGCCTGGTTATCCATCATCACCTTGACAGAGAAAATGTGTTCTCTTTTGTGATCTTCTCTGTTAAAATGAGTATGAAAAGTGAAGTCCACCTGTTGCCATTTAAGAGTACAGTTTTTCTCTAAATCCACTTGATATTTCAAGGCTTCACATCTGCTACTTTGTAATAACATTTTCCTTTATAGACCATGTGGTTTCTAAAATGATGTCATGTGAGTCAAAATCTAGCCAGGAATGGTGTTTAAGATTCCTAAGCTTAAGCTTGTTTTAGGATTTCATCCCCCATAGGGGAAAGAGTGCCTGGCGATTAACCGTGCCCTTATTTAAAACATATGAAGCACATTTCTTCTCTAGTGCCCATTTGGATCAGTTGGAAGTGACTGCTGGACTACTGGGTTGAGATTGGTTGTTTATGGACACCCAAGCGAAAGAGGCCTCACTGATTTGGGATGTCTGTCCTAATTGAGGGATTGGGCAATGTCCTGTACTGGCTATTCCTTCTTTAGAGGCTTCTTACAGGTGAAAGAAGGATGTCACTTCTGTCCCAAACACACTTGCATTGCTGACTGAGACAGCAGGGTGGCCACGGGCATTTGGCAACAAACTTCTTCCTCCCTCTACTCCGCTTTCCCCTCCTCTCTTGGTTTGACCGATATTCAATCCCTGTGAATTTTTGGAACAAAGAGGAATAATTACTGGCCTGGATTAAAAAGCCCAGACAGTGTGATATGTGCTCGTCAAGATAAACCTTTATCTGCAACCCCCCTCTCTGGGCCTCAGGAGGGTCTTAATCACCAAAGAGGTTCAGGTTGCAGCAATATTTGCTCTTGGTGCATTTTCAGAGGCTGGGGTAATTCTACAGCATGCAAATGAAGATAAGAGGTGGGTTGCAGACTAGGCAGCAGTTGCTGGTAGATAAGAGCATGTTATTCCATGTCAGAAGTTAATGGGAATTGTCAATGTGGTGGTGATTTTTCCAATCCTTTGTCCCCATTTTGACAGAGGACATGGCTCGAACCAAACACAGGATCCTATTTCCAGGAACACCTGTTGCTTCATGGATCAAATGTAAGAGATACTTCTTGGGAACTCCTTCTATCCCAATACACCATGTCCCTGTCATATTCTGTCTACATTCCTGGCATAAACTTTCCTCTGGCTGCCTTCAGTTACCAAATGGCTAATCTTCTCTTTGCTGCACGTTGTTTTCTTGAAAAGCTTTAAAAATGTTTCTCTATTTCTTTCTTTTTTGTTTCTGAGCAGGTTATATAAATGACAGAAATATATTTCAAGTCAACACTTAAATATCTCTGTCAGCTCTAGCAGAAAGCTCTGGGTAATAATAATCCACAAAAGAGTCAAAGTTATAGTTTATTTTTATATTTGTATTTAGGATGCAATCAGTCTGACACATACAAACACACCCACTTAGTACCAGGGCTCCTTTCTCTCCATGGCTGATGTCTGCATGTGAATCCAAGACGCAGTAACTAAATGACTAGCATTAGTTTTTGGTGATTGTTTTCTTTCTGCTTATCTGAATAACTGCAAATAGGTTCTATTATTTTAAAAATGAAAATATTTAGTGGACCAATCTATAACATGACAGGTACCATTTACCAGCCTAAAGAAAGCAATTTACAATAATCAGATTATTTCACCTGGAAAAAAGAAGTGGCATCTTGAGAAAATAAAAAAGGCTTGTTGGATCTGTTTTGAAGGCGTTAGTTGTTGTGTTATTTGTTATCTACTGTAATAACAGCATATCCCATTTATTGAGTGGTTACCATGAGCCAAGTATTGAGCTAATTTTGCATGCCTGATCCCATTTAATCCTCATGGAAACCTTCTGAGGTAGGTATCTATAACTCTATGTGATGGATGAGGATACTGGCTTAGAGTGATGAAGCAACTTGACAGAGGTCACACAGCTAAGAAGAGACTGAACTAGGTCTTTCTCCTTCCATTGCCTATGTTCTTTCCTGTCTTCCAGTAAAGCAACAGACCTAGCCTTCAACAAACAGTGTCAAAGAATGTCTTTCCAGTTTCTTACTTTCTCAGGCCCTCTCATTTTCCCAGACTTGCCTGAGATCTTGAATATAATTGTCTCCAACAAAGATGAGCCCTTGTTGAGAAGGGTGTAACTAGAGCCCATGTGTCCTGGCTCCTAACCCAGATCTCTTTCTCAGTTTCACCACTCTCTTCCTGGGGGATGATGGCAGGAGGTAAGAAATTGGCAGACCATTTTCATAAGGCTTTCCTTCACTTACCCCCTCTTTTGTTGTTGTACTCATCTTCACAGATCATATTCCTCCTTGACATTTTATTGCATATTTATTTGCCCTCTGTTTATAATGTTTCCCCATAATAGAACATCTGCCCTAGGAGAAGAGAGACTTTGTTTCATTCACAGCTGCATCCTCAGTGCCTAGAAGAATGTCTGGCCCTGATGGGCCCTCAGTAAATATTTGTGGGATGAATGAATGAAACCCAGACCCTCATGAGGCTTAGTCAGATGATCCTATTCCCTTGAACTCGTTGGTATTTGAAATTTAGCAAAAACCCCTTTCCTTCACATAGTATATATGAAAAGCTGTGGACATTTTTTTTTGTACTCTAGAAGTAGTGGGATTTTTGTTTTATAAAAATGATTTAATACATCATTAATATAGTAAGGTTTCATATTCAGGACACATCTATCTACAAGTTTTGTCCTTTTGAAAGCTCAAACCAATTTGTAATTAAATATACTTCAGAAATAGTGCTCTAATTTGTCACACAGCATCATAGCACTTGAAAACATTTGATGTTTCTTTCTCCTCCACCCTCTCAATAGGCAAAACCCCCCACAAAACTCACAAAACAAACAAACAAAACCCTGTTCTATTGCATTGCTTCAGCTTTTTGTAAAACCTTTCAAATGTTCATCAAATTTAGGCAAAGTGTGTACGTGCTATCTCATGTTAATAGGTCCAGATTTCCCAACTCTGAAAGATGTAGAGGAAACTCAAGCTTCAGTGAGGTTTCGTTGTCCTTGGAGGAGAGAGAAAAAAATTTTCCAGGGTTTCCTGAGGCATTTCTGGGCTTGGCTGCTCCCTGTGCATTGCAGGGTGTTTAAGGATTGGGATTCAAGCTGCATTACAAAATTTCCCAAGTATCAATATTTACAAAGGTGTGAGTGTTGAAGCGTTAAGAAAGGCCATAAGAGCTTGACACTGGAGGGAAATCTGGGAAGAAAATATTTTTATGCTTCTAATGTTAATCTAGGGGATGATCTTCCCTGTGCTTGCATAAGGAGAGAAGCTTTCTCCTTCTTTCATAATGCAACTGCATAAAAAATGACCTTCTTTGTATATGGAAATGACTCATTCTGAGAGAGTTTTTTCAGCCGAGGGAATCAGCCTTTTAGCTTTTCCTTTAGCACCACTAGAGGCTCCTTTGCTTACTCTTCTCACCTCCCCACAGTGAGCTTTTGCGGTGCAACTTCTTCGGAAAGATCTAAATTCCCGTTGACTCCTTTTACTTTAAAGTGTTGACTTAACAGTGAATGATCAAAGTTGAGCTAAATAGGGAAGAAATCATCTGTATAGTTACATTTCTTTGTATCTCTCAGCACATGCTCAACTATTTTAAATGCTAACATGGCAAACTATGTTGGATAAGCATTCTGGGGCGTCCATGTGTTCATTATTTTGCAACATAAAGTGGAGATACTCAATCCTTGAAAATTGCTGTCTGAGATTGGATACTGCACCGTGTCTTCTAACTCATATATTTGTCCTTAATAAAAAGGCATTACAGGAAGAATATTCTTGTTGTTCCTGGATCAACTCTTTTCTATAAAAGTGGGTTAAGCTGTATTGACATTTATTCTTTTGGGAAAAGCTGCTCTGGTGTGTGTGTGTGTATTTAATATGCAGCTGTTTGAGATTGACTTCTTCAGAAAAGGTATGGCTCCTTTATAAGAAAGTCAAAGGCTAAGGGTGTGGCCACTCAAGAAAGGCAGATCTAGATTTGAGTTTTGACTTTAGTTTTCCAGCTTTGGGCAAGTACTTGATTCCTCTATGCTTCTGCTGGCTTCCTCATCTACATAATGGGGACAATAAAAGCATCAGGCTTAAAATAGAATTAGTGCGAGGGTTAAAAAGTTGATCTGTTAAAGCGCTCACCACAAAGCTGAGCGCATGATAAATCCTTAGTTTATATTAACGACTCTTATTTTTTTTCAGTTGGCGAGTGAACATACAGTGAAAGAGACCAGGGTTGGGAAAGGGATGGTCAGTGGCCTGTGGGCCCTAATTAATTAATATCATGTCCTCAGGGAAACCTGCTTTGAATCCGTAAATTAGGGTAGAAAACCCCTGGTATATGCTTTCACAGTACCCCTTACTTTTTTCTTTATAACATTTACCATAGTTGTAATTATTGTATGATTATCCATTTAGGGTCTGATAGGTGATGGATGGGATCCTACATATTTTGTTCACTGCTATCTAACCAGTGCATATTCCACAGTGCCTGAAACAAAGGGGTGCTCAAAACCACTTGGTGAATGGATGATGAATTCAGGAAAGAGTTATAAGATACCCATGTATCTGGCAGAGCACCTTTGTGAATGCATGAATAGATGGATGGATGGATGGATGGATGGATGGATGGATGGATGGATGGATGAACTCTTCTGGTTTCATCCAACTTTTTTGGCTGCTCTTTTTCAGGGTCCTTTGCTGGCTCTTTCTTCTTTGTTCAATGTCTAATTGTATTTAGAGCTCCATGTCCAATGCCATGTCAGGAGAACTTATTGCTTGGTTACATCATCATTCTAGAGTCTGCAGCTTAGAACTGGAGAAATATGGTCCTTGAGGTCTTGAAACAGGTTCCATCTCTATGTTGTGCCTGGTACTATCAAAATTCCCCTTTGTTTGACGATGGCTTCTACAACCATGCAGTAACTTGAGGGGCTTTGCCCAGTTGGTTCCAGTACATCAAGTCTGCAGTGCACATGGAGGCCAGACAGGTTACGTAAACTAGTGAAGCTGGCTGGTTAGGGACAGTGGCAAATTGGACATTAGGGCCTCTTCCAGGGGCAGCCATCACTAAGTTCCTGTTTTGTCACATGAGAGCCCAGTATTGCCGGATCTGCCAATTTTTCAAGAGAAGCTAGACATCTACATTTCTATGGGAAATTCTTCTATTTAAAAATATTATTAACTAGGGCCGGCCCCGTGGCTTAGCGGTTAAGTGCACGTGCTCTGCTGCTGGTGGCCCGGGTTTGGATCCCGGGCGCGCACCAACGCACCGCTTCTCCGGCCATGCTGAGGCTGCGTCCCACATACAGCAACTAGAACTATGTGCAGCTATGACATGCAGCTATCTACTGGGGCTTTGGGGGCAAAAAAAAAAAGGAGGAGGATTGGTAATAGATGTTAGCTCAGAGCCGGTCTTCCTCGGGAAAAAGAGGAGGATTAGCATGGATGTTAGCTCAGGGCTGATCTCCTCACAAAAAAATAAATAAATAAATAAATAAATAAAAATATTATTAACTAATTCTTTCATTTTTATTAAAAAATTATGTGGTCCAAACCAATAGTTCTAATGGCTGAATTCACCCCATGGGCAGCCTGTTTAGACAGTTGCGTCTATACAACCCCAAATCATTTACTGTCAAGTGAAAAAAAACTTCCCTAAATACTGTGAGAAATGCTATTACAAAAAATGTTCACAAAGAGTTGGGTGTGCAATAGATATAAACACAAGCTTTAGATTCATTTGAATCTAAGTTTGCAATGTGACCTTGGACAAGTTACTTAACTTCTCTGAGATTGTTTCTACTGATAAGATTCTTGATTTCCTGGGGGCTTATGTGACAGAGAGAAACATAAACTTCTATATAAAGTTCATAATATGCTCAATTTATCAAATTTACATACTTAATAGACAAAACTTGAAACATCGAATTGAACATTTAAAATTTATTGCAAATGCAATTAAATAAACTCTCATAGAAAGTGCAAATTAAAATTAAAATTTTAATGTGACTGAAACTTTTGATCACTGTAACTACCTTAAAGAGTAGACAAAATACTATAATTACAATGTTTACTAAGCTTATTCCTGTAATTACATTTAAACTATTCTAAATTATCAATGCTCTGATTTATTTCTTTATTATTTCTATGTATATTCTTAAATACCTTTGTAGGGTTACAACACTATTTGTTTTAATTTAATTTAGAAATTATAGTAGAGTTTATATTGACATCTTCCCAAGATTACAAGGTCTTTACTAGTTCGGAAAAAAAAACCCCAAGAAAACAAAACAACCCCACCTCGAATGGGATTGATGCTTGTCCCAAATTGATTCGAACCTGAGCCACTGACCATTTGACAAGGTCCCTTATAAAACTATACTTTATTTCTTATGTTAGTTGCATGGTTTTAATCCTGTGCCTTTCCCACAGTTTTACATATTTGCAACTTGTTTTTTTCCCCCAGAATGAGGCATTCTTTAAGTCTTGCATGGCCAGCACTATATCATCAATTATCCTGCCGATGCTTATACATAGTCCTGTCCTATAAGTATTATTAGAAACTTATCTATACCTCATTAGTATTTTATTATAGTCAGTAGGGCCATCTAGCTCTCGGAGGACATTTGGCTAACCAATCATCTCAAAATTCTCTGTTGAACGCTCTTTCTAGTCGGTCGTTGAGTGTGACCACTGATTGAACCTCATTCTACCTGGTTGTTACTTGTGATCATAATCAGTCTTTCCTATTTGGGGATTTAGTTCCAAAGTTTCTTGGAACTACTTGGCTGACTCATAATTCCTTTATCTACCCTTCTGTACTTAGACAGCAAGTACATATCTATACCTTATGAGCAGATGTACAGAAGAATAAATAGAAGAAACAACACACCTACATATAATCTCTTTTAATTATTATAACCAATTAAAAAGCAAGTATATGTATTTATAGTCACTCTGCTTTTTGCATTATAATTACCTTTTATTTCACTTTGTGTTAACTTTCCTCATTTGTTATCAGGATGGAATCACGGCTTTTCACAGACTCAAACTTGTTTCCTTTAGCCATAATTATTTTTCTCTTTTTGAAGCTTAAATTGCTTTAACTTGGTCAGTATGTGTTTCTTTAAGCTGGCCAAGATGTCCAGCTTGATGTCCTCAAGAGCACCCTTGTTCTTTAGCAAAATTTGGATGTTCCAGGCTCTCCTGATATTACTCAGTTCCAAGGCGGGGGATCAGTTACCTTCTGAGAATCCCAGGTTTCTTTTTAGGAGAAACATATTAGAAGCTAGCATCTGGGCCCTAGAGATCCACATAAAGAGATGATGGGGTCAAAGTGCTGCTGGTGCTGTTGGGTCATTTTTAAAGAAAAACTGAAAAAATATATTTCGTTTTAGGAAACTGAGTTCATATTAATTTTTCCAGTTTAGCTATTATGTCAATCTTCCCTTGAATATAATTTAAGTTTCTCCAAATTAAAAAAAAATTATCCCCTTAACCATACTGTAATTATATAATCTCTGTTACAATCTTCTACCAATTTGTAGTCAGTTTGAGGGGGTTCTTCCTTCTGTGAAATAATAAGAAATATATGTATGTTGCTCTCTGCCCCCTGTTCCTGACACAGAGCTCCTAAATCCTTTGGAATTTCCTGGGTGATAGGAGCATCTTTTGTTCTAATGAGGTGACTCTTATTGGGCTTCTGGTTGGGGGTTGGTCACCAGAAAGACTACGCCATGATTAGAAGCTTGAACTTTCAGCCTCACCTCCCCCATTCTACAGAGAGGTGAGAAGGGCTGGAAATGGAATTAATAACTGGCCGTGCCTGTGTGATGAAGCCGCCATAAAAATCCCCAAAGTGTGGGGTATGGAGAGCTCCAAGGATGGTGAACACATCCACGTACCAGGAGGGTGATGGTGCACGCCAACTCTATGGGGCCAGAAGCTCCTGCACTCGGGATCCTTCCAGACCTCGCCATATGTAATTCTTTATCTGGCTGCTCATTTTTATCCTTTAAAATATCCTTTGTAATAAATCAGTGGTAGTAAGTAAACTATTTTCCTGAGTTCTGTGAGCTGCTGTAGCAAATGTTGAACCTGAGGGAGGGGGTCATGGGAAGCTCCCAGCTGTAGCCACGCCAGACAGAAGTGAGTAACCTGGCAGCCCACTACTTATGATAGGCATCTGAAGTGAGGGGCAATCTTGTGGGATTGAGCCGGTAAACTGTAGGGCGTGCGCTAACTCCAAACAGTTAGTGTCAGAATTGCTTGCTGTGGAAACCCACACACTTCCTCAATACAATGACCCTAATAACACGTAGCTTGCAGGGTTGTTGTGAGAAGTAAAGAAGTCCCCTCACAGCGCGTAGGACAGAGAACACATTTAGCAAATGGAAGCTAACGTGATTAAACATGGATAACCCAGAGGCGCACTTACATACGATGCAAGCTACCTCGTGCCTAGAAAGTAGAATTCATGTGTAAGCTGTAGAAACTCTATTTAAAATGTACAAGTGATACACAGAAAAAATTACTTTTCCAAAAATAAATGCTTTCTATCTCTTTTGTATTGCTAATCCTCTATGTGACATTCTGTAGCTCTTTTAAATATTTTTGTATTAACATTGAAATTATCCATCTGGGTGGTTTCTGCATCTGCTTGGGTATTAATAGTCTGTTCTGATCCGTCTCCATTTATGGAGGAGCTGTTATACCATAAAGGATTAGATGGTTTGGCCTGAAACCATTAGGAAAAAGCAGATCCAAAGGTTAGGTGACTCAGATGTATTTGGAGCAACTACGGCCATAATCACGGGCAATTCTTTTTGTAGCTGTTTTTTAAATCCAAAAATTACCATGTATGGCACTATAAAAGATGAATCCCCATCCCGCTTCTTTTGCCTTACTGAAGAAGCTGATTTTGAAAGAGGCCTCATTTTATTCATTAATCAGAAATCAATCAGTCCTTCCATACAGACCCACTAAATACCTACTATGTAATCAATGCTCTCTGGGATACATAGAGGCATATTTACCAAGGGTCCTGTGTTAAAGAACTTTTCGCTGTTACGGAGAAAGAGCACTCGTCTTAGAGTCAAAGTCCTCCTCTTAAACTCAGCTATAACTTACTAGCTGTGCAATCTCAGGTGAGTAGGATTCCTTTTCTGGGCCTGTTTTCACCTCTGTACACAGGTGAAGGAAATACTTAGCTAAATGGATTGTAGTGAGGATTAAATTTAGTGAGATAAGGTTTGTCAAAATGCTTTATAAACTGTAAATGTATACACAAATGTTTTTCTAGTGAAAAGCAGAGTATAAGGCACATTGCTCTTCTGACTTAGACATACCTAATAAATTTGCTAACTGCAAAGTAATAAATTGTCATTGCCTAAAAAGTATCATATTCAATAGTTTCCTTATGAGTTCTGAGGAGAAAGAGAGCATACTTTAAAAGTTGGGGTGACCAAGCAATGCTATGTGTAATAAAAAAGACTTAAATTAGGTTTTGAAGAATTGCTAAGAATTTGGGACAAAAACAAAGGAACAGAAGTAAGGAACCCCCAAACATTTCAGGACTCAGTGAATAGATCCATCTGGCTTTAATTGAGGGTTCCTGAGAGGAACAGAGAGACGTAAATTTGGAAAAGTAAGATGAAGCTAAATATTGAAGGGTTTTGAGTGCCTGGTTAAGGATTTCAGACCATCTGGTCAGCAACAGGGAAACTTTAACAGCCCACAAATTGATTTTAAACAAAAGCCTCCTGAAAGAGATTTTGTCTGTTCTTCCGTTCATGCGTGGGTAACTGCTTTATTTGATGATGGAGTGAGATTTGCCTTGATGCTATTTTCAATAGTTTTCCAATAGTTCTTTCTGTGGCCCTTGAAGATGATTCTGGAAAATATTTTTCTTTTCCTTTACACAGGCAAACTTCCTGGATGAAATTCGAACCCAGTGTGTTGGTTCTCTAAGCCCGTCTCTTCATTTTGCCTTTCTTCTTGCAGACAAATATTTTGATCTGTTTCCCAACCTTTATAGTTATAGACCTACTGTGCTGCCCAGCATGCTGTCCTGTGTTTGGCAGCATTCCACTGCTCCGTGAGCGTAGCAACTCTCTCTGTCTTAACTGCTGTATCCCCAGTGCCCACCACAGTACCAGGCACTTAGTAAGCTCTCAGGAGAAGTCGGTTGAACAGATGAAGAAAGGAACGAGGAAAGGATAGACATGAAGGAATGAAGGAAGGAAAGCAAACCTACTTAGAAAATGACGGGCAGCGTTGTCTGAACACAGCAAATTGCAACCCCATGTGTTGGACTATTTACAAGCTCTGTTCTTCATGACTGGGGTGTTAGAGAGTAAAATCAATAAGAAAGATTTATCTAACAAAATAACAATGTTTTGAGAAACACCTTGTAATAGAAGGCCAGTAGGGAATTTATAATGGACCATGTATTTCTGGCCATTTTTCCCATCCATCGACTTGGTATGATGTAATTTAAAAGGGCTTGGGGAGCTTAAAGCAGATTTAAAGAAACTCTGAGTGGTGACATGAAAAATAGGAGTGTCGGGTAATAGTTGCTATGTCGGTCAGTTGCAGCTACACATCGACAAAACAAAGTCACAAGACTATTTTGTTCTTTTTTGCCTTCCAACTTTTTTCTTGCATCAAAGAGGAAGCCTTTATGTCTAAAATGTGGTGGTATTTTTAGGAGAAAATGAATACACAAGCACAAGTAATAAATAACGCTAATCTATTATTTAGAGACATTAAACAAGTTCTCCTGTGTATATATGGCTTTGAATAGGAAAAAAAGGGCAGAAAATAGCATCGGGAGACTAAACTGCAGAGTGACCTTTGAAGTGCCTTCAGTGGATTACCACTTTCCTACGAGACTAAGTTTATTTGGGAGCAGAGGTTTCATTTAGCTATAAAAAGGGGGAAGTCACCACTTTTTATTTTACCATTAATATCCCCTAGAACTACAGCATCCATTATGGTAGCCAAAGCCATATGTGGCTATTGAAATTTAGTCTAAATGAATTAAAATTATATAAGTTTTACAATTCAGTGCCTCAGTCATTACCACATTTCAAGCGCTCAGTAGACTCATGTGGCTAGTGACAATGATACTGGACAGTGCAGATATAGAACTTTCCATCATTGCAGAATGTTCTATTGGACAGTGCTGCTTTAGAACCAGCTTCATCTGATTTCTTGAAAACAACCAGACTTTGGGCATAACCATAAACAGCCAGTGTTATCTGACCTGGATCTCACAGTGTCTCTAGGTCTTTCACTTCAGATTTTTTTTTTAGCTGTTTTCATTTTCATCATATGTATGAACAGTGAAGATTGTATTGAGCCTGTTGGGAAAGCTTAGGATGGTTTGGTAGGGAACAGCAAAAAAGAAGTTTCTATTAATCATACTTAAGCATTTATTTCTTGCTGCATGAAAAGCTGAAAAATAATGTTAAATAATTACATGCTTCTTTAAAACTCCTAATATAACATTTTCCAAAATGTGCTGTGAGGGGCATTCCAGAGAAAGATCCTTAGACAAAGCAGGGCTCCATGTCAAATAAGTGTGGGAAATGCTCCAGGCCATTCTCCACACAGCAGACAAAAAGAGCTTGTAAAGTTGCTAAGGATATTTCACTTCCTCCTTGAAGAAAACAAAAATAATCTTCAAATGCTTCCTTTTGCCTTTTAAAATCCAAACTCCCTACTAGGAGGTCCCAGGCCAGGCATGTGGATCCTGCTTATCTTTGCAACTTCATCTCTTGCCATTCTCCCCTACTGACTCCATCCAGACACAATGGCCTTTTAGTCCTTTAAAATGTCCATATTCTTTGCAAGCATATGTTGTTGCACATGCTGTTCCTCTCCCCTGGAATGCTTTTCCTCTGCCTTCTCTTCTGACAGGCTTCTAATAACTTAGTTCTCAGCTCGCACATCTCATCTTTGGGGAAGACTCATGTGACCACCTCCCCAGTTCCCAGCCACTGTCTATTTCATGAAGCTCTGTTTTTTTCCCTTGGCCATCCCCTTTAGCCTTATATATTGGCTTATTAACTTGTTTATTTTCTCTTGCCTCTATTAGACTGTAAGTTCTACAAGTATAGACACCATGGCTGTTTTATTCATCATCAGTTAACACGCAGTGTGCTGAAGCCAGCTTGAACTGGCTGAAAAGGGCTGATTGTGTACATTTTGTCGCTACTCCTAGTTCACTGATGTCACATTGATAGCTTGAAATCAACCCTGTGTGAATATACATATTATAGAAATCAGCAAACACTACAAGTTGGGGTATTTTGTTTCTTTCTCCTTAGAGAGCTGGGTTTTTTTGGTGAGGAAGATTCTCCCTGAGCTAATATCTGTTGCTGGTCTTTCTCTATTTTGTAGGTGGGACGCCTGCCGCATGGCTTGATAAGTGGCGTGTAGGTCCGCGTCTGGGATCCAAACCCGTGAACTCTGGGCCACCAAAGCAGAGCATGAGAACTTAACCACTACGCCACCAGGCTGGCCCACTCTGCCTCTTTTTTATTTTTTTTTGCATGAGGGAGGTTATCCCTGAGCTAACATCTGTGCCAGTCTTCCTCTGTTTTGTATGTGGGTCGCCCCGTCAGCATGGCTGACAAGTGGTGTAAGTCTGGGCCTGGGATCCGAACCTGCGAACCCAGGCCGCCAAAGCAGAGCACGTGGAACTTTAACCACTACACTATGGGGCCGGCTCCAGAGAGCTGGTTTTTAAACATTTGCCAGCACACCTCTGTTAACATGTTGCCTGGTATATGGTAAATTCTTAATATTTGTTAAATGAATGAATTAATGTCTCTTGGACAATCAAAATACTCACCAATAGGTTAATGCTCTAAGTTCTGCAAATCAAATTCATCCATAACCTAATATTTCCAAACATGTATGTCCAAGAAATACCCTTTCAACTAAATTTTTTGGCTATCACTCAGAAGTAGTGTGGAGCACATTTTGGAAAATGCTGCCCTAAAACATTAGGGAAGAAGAAATATACATGCCCTAATTTGGCTTCTCCATTAGATAAAAACTCCTGACACAGAAGATTCCACAGCATCTATTCTAAGGAAAGTGAATTTCATAATCATCAGGCATTACTGTTGTGCCTACTACCCAGAACACAATGCTAGGCAAAAGCAGTAGTCTTACTCAGCAGGGAGCCCTTTGGGGAGGCTACTTACACAATCTATAAATGTGAATTAGCTATTTCTTGTGTGCAGAAATTGTATAGAAGCTATGTAGCATTCAAAAAAGTAACAAAAAATGTTTCCTGCCCACCGGGAAATTATAGTCTCACTGATAAAAGGGCGCCATTGTCTGAGGAGATGCTCAGTGGCCATACATTTGACAAGTATCCGTTTCATGGAGCATAATTGAGGCTGGAGCAGAAAAGTAGCCTGTTCCAGTTGAAGGCAGAGAGTGGGGAAATGCACCACTAGATCAGTTGCTTCTGTAGGAGCACAGAGCTCACATTAAGAAGACATCAGGACATATTTGAAAAGGAAAATCAAATTTTGAGGACCTTGAATGGCAAGCTAAAGGGTTTGAACTTGACTAATGGGAGGGAGGGCTCTGAAAACTTGGGGAAATGAGGATAAAATTCATAACAGAGGAGTCTGCCTCAGAGAGACTTTTCATGGGCTTCTGTAGTACAGCTAAATCATTAATTTGGCCTACGAAGATCTTACATGGCCTGGCCCTGCCTATGTCTGTAGTATCTCACCTTGCATGATTCTCCCATGACCGCCACTCTGTATTCTAGACACACTGGCCTCAGTTCAGATACCTGAACCGTGCTATGCTGCTGTCTCCTCTAGGGCCCTTTCTCAGGCCCTTCCTCTGGCTAGAATGCTTTTCTCCATCCCCACCCCTTTATCTGGTTCACTTCTACTTGTCCTTTAGGTCTCAGCTCGACCGTCACTTCTCTAGGGAAGCCTTTCCTTACCACTTCCTTGCCTATATCCACATTAAATTACTTGGTTATAATCACTAATAAAATTGTATTTTTTAAATTTCAGAACAGTTATATGAGTTTGTAATTACACATTCATTAGTCTCATCAGTTGTAATCTGTCATTCCCACTACACCATATATTTCCTAAGAATGGGGACAAAAGTTTGTGGTGTATCCCCAGAGCCTAGCCCAGAACCTGACACCATAATTGACACTTAGTACATATTGGTTGAATGAATGAAAGAGTGAATGAATGAATTAAATGCAATTGATCAAAATCACAAATACCATAAAACAGGATGAGAGAGCTAATACTTTGGATAGTAGATACAGTTTCCAAAATTATCTTGACAGATTAAAACAATGGACCAAATGTAACGGGATGAAATTTAAGAGGGAAAATATGATGAAGAAGTGAGGAGGCAGAGTAGAGCAGGTGGGGTAGGAGCGAGTTTTAATTAACTGTAGGTTTAATGTGGTCTCAGAGTAGTGTGGCGGAAAAGCGGAAGCAGCCTCTGACTGCAGTAATTGGAATGTATACAATCCACGTGAGAGATAATTGTTTCCCTCTTCTCTGCATTCATCCTATTACTCACAGAAGATTGTGCTCAATTCTGAAGAAAAAATATAGATAAGAAGAAGCCTGTCCAAAGGAGGAAGCCCAGAATGATGTGGGAGACTCAAAACGATATTGTGAGAGCAAACTTCAAGGAATGAGCAATCTTGTCCAGGAGAAAAAAAAAATCTGTGAGAGGTCATGTCAGTAGTCTGCAAGTCTCTGATTGTTGTGAATATTTTAAGAGAATAAATTGCAAAAATGGATGAAAATGTAATAAAACCAACAATTCTGTTACTTCTTTTCCTTTAAGCAATAGAAAAAAATACTGAGATTTTAATTTAAAAAATACATTTGGAAATGCACATGGAAAGGAAGTAGGCCTATTATAAAGGGTCTAGAAAAAGTCCACCATTGGAAGAACTGCTTAGTAATAATTGGAGATATCCTGTAATGAAGTGGGCTGCCTTGTGAAAATGGTGAGTTACTTGTTAGGGGAGGAAGCAAGCAAAGTCAGGCTGACAGCCTATTTGTTGTTGAGGGGAATTCATACATCAGTTAAGAGTTTGGTTGAGTCGCCTCTGAAATTCAATGAGGAAATAAAGAGAGCAATTGATCTCAGATGACTACTCTTTAAAAATGGAGTTTAAAAATGAATTGTTGAATTTGGAGACAACGAAGATGTCCTTTAGTTGGTGAATGGATAAAGAAACTGTGGTACATTCTGACAATGGAATATTATTCAGTGCTAAAAAAGAAATGAGATATCAAGTCATGAAAAGACATGGAGGAAACTTAGATGCATATTACTAAGTGATAGAAACCAATCTGAAAAGGCTACATACTGTATGATTTCAACCATATGCAAAACTATGAAGCAGTAAAAGACTCAGTGGTTCCCCAGGGCATGAGAGGAAGGAGGGATGAATAGGCAGAGCACAGAAGATTTTTAGTGCAGTGAAACTATTCTGTATGATACTATAATGATGCATACATTTGTCAAAACCCATAGAATGTATAACACCAAGAGTGAAATCTAATGTAAATTTTGGGTGATAATGATGTAGCAATGTAGGTTCATCGATTATAACAAATGTAGCACTCTGGTGGGGATCGTGCTAGTTGGGAAGGCTATGCATGTGGAGGGACAAGGACTACGTATAAACTCTGTACTTCCTGCTCAGTTTTGCTGTGAACCTAAAGCTGCTCTAAAAAATAAAAAGTCTTTGTTAAAAAATGAGTTGTACCAATTCATAGAATTATAGATCTGTTGTCTTTTTTTTTTTCAATGTAAGACTTAGAACTTTTATTTTCAAACTTGGACCATGTCTCTCCATTTTTATCAAACAGATTTGTTGTAGTTTTACTGAAAATTCATGTGCAAACACTTTTCTTGAGTACTGGAACCAAAATTACTTAAGCCTTTTCTCCCAAGTATCAGTTATACAAAAACCTAAATTTAGTCACAAAAATGTTTTAGATTTACCTGAGAGCATATGCAAAATCTTATCCTCAATAATATAGTGCTTTGCTATTCAAGACAATGAAAAAGGGAGAAAAAATAGGAGAATGTAAGACTTCAACATGTTGTTTTTCCTTCTTTAATAAATGGAAATTGGTAATCAGATCCCACAAAGAAATTGTTAGTACTTGGGGCAATGAAGAAGAATACTTGATTCTCCCTGGTTGCTGATATAATTCAGATTCTAGAATATTGATTTGGGAACTCCAAAAGGATATTTGCCTTTAATTTTCATTGTTTCTGAAATCTTTCTTCTCCTGGGAACCCACGGTCTGCATCTAGCCTGTGGGACTGTTGGGTTCCTGAGGTGTGCCTTGACATGAGAACAATGTGTGTAGTGTGGAGCACATGGAACAAGGCACTGCTTTGATTTTTATCACCTGAAAGATTTTAAAACTTAAAATTTGGGAAAAGATTTGAAAACTTTAAATATATTCTTAGAAACCGTAGTGAGAATTCTGAGGCCTTTACTATCAGATTTTAATTCAAGTCTGCCCTGGGTCAGCATTTTCATTTTCTGTGCTTGTTTGATGTTTATCTAGTGGCTGTTCATATAGGAAAGGAAAGGTGATACCAAGAAGTCCCTCCCTTATAGTCAGCATTTTGACTCAAACTTTAAAGAGCCCGCCCAGTAGGAGAATTACCCGGATATTCATGCTGGCCAACAGAGAAATGACGCTTGAGTTTTTTTGGTAAGAAAATGGGATCAGAAGTGAACATTTTCATTAAATAGAGCTGGGAAGTGGAGCGTCCCAAGAAGGGAAAGTCTTGAGCTGAGAGTACCTGAAGGTGCTGGGCTGAGGCTTGGGCATCAGGCCTGCCTGAGGCCGGGTAAATCAACCCAGGACACCCAGCGGCTGTACCGGAGCTCCATCCTGTGGAGTTGGTGGAGTAGGTGTTCTTGCCGGGCTGTTTCAGCACAGCACCTTCCAGTCGCTCAAACGTTTCTGCCTCTCAGAAGGCTAGCAAAGACTCACATTTTTCCTCAATAAGAAACCTCATTGTTTTCCTTTATGGGTAAAAGTCGTGTTGTGATTTTTTTGTGGTGGCTTCCACTGAGGAGGTGAAATGTCCCTTGCTTCTTCCTCTTAGCCCTCTTTTTTCCTCTTTCGCCATGGATTACCAGTAAACTACTGATTATAGAATTCTAAGTTCCATGGAAGTGTCATTTGGAGGTTCCCTAGGATGGGACAAAAGGGGACAGGCAAAGCCAGGGAAGGAAAATGCAGTCAGGCCCTACTCATGCACGAAACTCTCCATGACCCCGCTCTTTAGCTTCATCTCTCCCATTCCTCCCTTTCCATGTTCTGTGCTTCCCAACACACCAAGCTGTTTCTCACATGTGCCCATGCTTTTGGCTTGTCTGACAGGACTTTCCCCCATCATTGGCCTGCTAGCTCTTCTTTCTTTCTTCAAGAAAGTTTCCTTGGCATCCTCTCAGCTGGTTTGGTGCTGCGGTAATATTCTGTGCATAATTATCCTTGCATTTTCT
The DNA here is from genome assembly GCF_057802395.1 of Ceratotherium simum simum. Taxonomy (NCBI): domain Eukaryota; kingdom Metazoa; phylum Chordata; class Mammalia; order Perissodactyla; family Rhinocerotidae; genus Ceratotherium; species Ceratotherium simum. Next base: position 77,154,924 of record NC_141904.1, on the reverse strand, counting down.
GCAGTTCCTTACAATGACCTGTTGAAACATCTCTCTCATACCAGTGAGCTCCTTGTATAGAGACTGTTATCTGACTCACATTTTTATCCCCAGTGCTTAACAATTGCCTGGAATATAGTTGATGATAAGGAAATGCATTTAAATAAATGAATGAAATACTACTTTTCCCGCTATACCTTTCCAAGAGCTTGGGTCCCTTCAAGAACACAATCATCTATACATATCTTTATTTATTTATTTATTTTATTTATTTATTTTTTCCCCTGAAGCCCCAGTAGATAGTTGTATGGCATAGATGCACATCCTTCTAGTTGCTGTACGTGGGACGCGGCCTCAGCATGGCAGGAGAAGCGCTGCGTCGGTGTGCTCCCGGGATCCGAACCCGGGCCGCCAGCAGCAGAGCGTGCGCACCCAACCGCTAAGCCACGGGGCCCGCCCTATGCATATCTTTATTGAGCATATGCTAAACTCTGGGGTTGGTGAAGGCATAAGGCACTGAGGCTTTCTTTCACCCTCTTTTCTATCCATAAACTTTCTTCATGAAAACAGGTGGAAATACGTCCTCTAAGGTCCACTTAAACATTACTTACAAAACATGGTTAGATGGATTGTAAGGCTTAGACTAGTAAAGCTCTACCATTATTAATTCCCAATTGAATACACTAAGAGGGCATTTACATTTCTTGTAGAGTACATAGTACTGATTTTCAAACTCACCTACTGGAGCATTAGGAGTCTTCAGAGAGCTCCAGGGCAGGCCCAGGGAACAAAGGGCAGAGACTCAGACTGGAGGGTTTAGAAGCTGCCCATCTAGTACCCCATTTTAACTCCATTTTTAAACAGTCTTTTTCCCATAAAACTTCCTTTGAAGAATGGATTTACTGTTCTAAAAAAATTTTGAAAACCATTGGTACTGTTTTTATTTGTTTATTTATTTAGGAAGATTATCCCTGAGCTAAAATCTGTACCACTCTTCCTCAATTTTCTATGTGGGTTGCTGCCACAGCAGGGCTTGAAGAGCAGTGTATAGGTCCGCGCTTGAGATCTGAACCCGCAAGTCCTGGGCTGCTGAAGGGGAGCGCACAAGCTTAATGACTATGGGCTGGCCTCCATTGGTATTGTTTTTGAGAAGTGAGGTTAAAGAAAGAAAATAATGTGCTCATATTCTTTTTTTAAATTATTGTAGTAAAAAGCATACAACAAAAAATTTACCATCTTGACCATTTTTAAGTGCAGAGGACAGTAGTGTTAACTATATGTATGTTGTTGTGCAATAGATCTCTAGAACTTTTTCATCTTGCAAAACTGACATTCTGTTAAATACAGTGTCATTTGAACAGTATGACATTTTGTTATTAATTGCTCATTTCAGCCTGTCTTTTAATCTATTTTCCTCCCTTTGGGAAATTTATCATTCTAGCATGAAAGAAGATATTTACTTCCCTTTTCTTGTTTTTAGCATGAAGAGGACATATTGGCATGCTAAGCTATGACCTTTCATTGTTAAATACCATGTCTTAGCTTTATTTATGTAATAAAAGCCTCTAAGAACTGGGATGTAATGTGGATCATCTGGTTCAACCCCCTTATTTGACAGATGAGAAAAAAAGGTCCAGAGAAGCTAAGTGTCTTGCTCACAATTACAGAACTAGATAATAGCAGCATATGGACTAGTTTTCTTATCTCCTGATGCAATGTCATTCACCTACTTAATTAGCTTCATTTCAAAATCAAAGGTTGGTGGATTATCTGCAATCTTTTCCATTGAATCCTTTGCGATGTGCACTCTCCAATTCTTTTTGCAACTATTGGTGGTGGGGAGAAAGGAGAATATTAAAAGATGGGATGTGTCTAATTGCTACTTGCTGTATGCCAAACACTAATTAGGGGCTTTAATTAAGCCATCTCACTTTTTTTTAACTTTAAAAAATTTATTTTTAAAATTGTACTAAAATATACATAACATAAAATTTACCTCCTTAACCATTTTTTGTGTGCAGTTCAGTTGACATTAAGTACATTCACATTGTTCTGTAACCATTACCACCATTCATCTCCAGAACTCTTTTCACCTTGCAAAACTGAAACTCTGTACCCATTAAACAATAACTCCCCATTTTCCCCTCCCTCCAGTCACTGGCACCACCATTCTCCCCTCCCCCCAGCCTCTGGCAACCACCATTCTCCTTTCTGTCTCTATGACTTTGACTACTCTAGGCACCTCATATAAGTGGAATCATACAGTGTTTGTCTTTTTTGTGACTGGCTTATTTCACTTAACATGATGTCTTCAGGGTTCATCCATGTTGTCACATGTGTCAGAATTTCCTTCCTTTTTAAGGCTCAATAATATTCCATTGTATGTATGCACCACATGTTGTTTATCCATTCATCCATTGATGGTTAGGCTGTCTCACTTTTGAGGGAGCATTATTATCCTCATTTCATGGATGATGTAACTGAGAATGAAAAATGTTCAATAACTTCCCACTTGTCACAGAGCCATAAGCAGTAGATTTACGAGTCAAACTCAGATATATTTGAATCTGAAAGTCATATTCTTTTCAGTGTATGAGGCTGTCTCCTAATATTGCAATATATTTTACCTATATCAGCCTGGTTGGGGGGATGAAAGTCCTTAATATTTTATTTTAGAGCCTTTATTTCTTTTATTTTAGAGATAATCTAGAAGGAGCATTTACTAACCTTTTTAAAATTGATCCGGTTTTTAACCTTTAAGGTTTACTTACTTGCTGGGAGTAAGGTATTTATTCAAAGTGATTTTATCATAGTATGAAGAGATGGCAGTATTCAAATAAAAAGTGGATTTTTTTTTTTTTCAAACACATAGTGCCTTGGTAAAATGCAAGATGTAAAAATCAACTCATACTGTTAAGAAAAATCATTATGTCCTGTAGAGTTGGAGGAAAACATTACAGGCATGGGCTTCTCCTCCGTGAAGCAAAGCAAAACAAACGGAGCTTTAAGGATCTGTATCCCACTTTCGTGATAATAATAGCTAGCATTTTTTACTGCTTTCGAGCTATGTGCCTGGCATTATGCTAAACACTTTACATACGTTATTTCATTTCATCCTCTCAGCAGCCCTGTGATGTCAGTAGTCCTTGTATCCTCATTCTATAAAGTGGAATGATGTTGGGAGAGAGGTTAGGTAATTGTTATGGGTTGAAATGTGTCCCTCTCCTCCAAAGATATGTTGAGGTCCTAACTATTAGTATCTCAAAATGTCACCTTATTTGGAAATAGGGTCTTTATAGAGTTAATCAAGTTAAAATGAGGTCATTAGGGTGGGCTCTCATCCAGTATGACTGGTGTCCTTATAAAAAGGGGAATTTTGGACATAGAGACAGAAATGCACAGAAAGAAAACAGCCATGTGACTGGAGTGATGCAGCTACAAGCCACAGAATGCCAAAGACTGCCAGCAAACAGTAGAAGCGAGAAGAGGCCAGAAAGGATTCTCCCGTGGAGCTGGCAGAGGAGTGATAGCCCGCAGACAACTTGATGTCAGACTTCTAGCCTCCACAACTGCCAGGCACTAAATTTCTGTTTAAGCCACCCAATTTTTGGCACTTTGTTACAGCAGCCCTGGAAACGAGTACAGTAACTTTTCCAGGTCAAACCAACAGCAAGTGATGCAGCTGATATTTGGACAAAGGCACCTATTAAGAGCTCAATAAATATTATCTGCTATTATTATTTATAACATTATTAGCAATAATCTAATATTATCATTGTTAATAAAACTTAGGGCTATTGTTATTTCCTTTCTCCTGAGCCTGTATTATTATCCATCAACATATTCAAAACTGAACATGAAATCAGTTATCTATACACGAGCAGCTTGCAGAGTTCAGGCACCAGATAGTCCCCACTTAAAGAAAAAGTGCCCTTAACAGTCTGTGTGAGACACCTGTGAAACTTGGTGAGAGAACATTTGCAAAATGATCTCTAAATCTAGGCCTTTTACATGATACCCACCCGAACCTGAAGGCCTACATCCTGAGCAAGTGGAGAGAGCAGATTGTTGAGGTCCTGTGTTTTGATGAGGATTTATCCGGAGAGGATTATTATAGCTCTCAACTCTGCACTAATATCTAGCATCTGATCGTGCATCCACGGAAACATAATTCAACTTCTTAATTTTCCAGACCTGCAGATAATTGGTTCCATAGAGACATAAAGACTCACGCTCTCAACACTTACGTCAGAGATACTGCTTACAGTAATCAGAGGATCAGCTCCCTTTGAAGTTAGGAAAATGAGTGTGTGGAGGGGGGTCTGAGGGTGGGAAGAGAATCATTTCTGGGTCCTTTATTATAATTACAGTGGATTATGATTTTTTTTTAAGGTGAAGGGAATTTAGCAGAGGCAGACCTAAATTTTTCCCTCTCTCTCTGCTCTGTACCTCAGCTGAGTCTCATGTGGTTTGCCAGGCTGAAGGGTACACTGGAATTTAGTGGAAAACAAAGTGAGCAGTTTTTCTGGTTTCACAAGTTATCCCTATCTGCATCTTTGGAGAAATTATGACCAGCTAAGTGAGGGCAGAGCTGGCCTTGTAGATAAAGCCACAGGCAGGACGTTTGGAGATGTGGTTTCTAATTTAGGTTCTGTCGCTGGCTTGCTCTGACCCTCTGGGAAGTAACATGGTTCCTGTGACCTTGGTTGGGTTATTTGTGAGATACCAGAAACACACAGCCTAGAGCTCCCACATGAAGGTGCTGTGAAGGTTACTGTGGTGGATTTGTAATCATGGCAGTCTTCAAAAGCAAAGAGTACTGTCATGGAACCCTGTCTTGATGTTGAATTTGTTTGCATGACATAATGCATCCAATTCTTAGAATAGTTGGGGAGAAGAGTATCATGGCTAGTATTAGTCCTTTCTCACCTAGCCTTTTGTCATAACTTTGAAGTCAAAATTAATTCCACAAATCTCCATTACATTCCAGTTACGCTGAGTGACTCCGGCTGTCTCCAAGGGTGAAAGAGTCAGGGCCAAGAAGTTATAAGCAACCAGCCACAATCAACTCAGATGTGAGCTCTGTCTCCTATGGTTGTGAGAACTATTTCTTTATTCTGACCTGAACTCCAGCTCTGAACTGTTTTCCCCTGTAGTTCAGCTGCCATGAATTTTAGATTATTTTGTTTCAATCCCTCTTGTTTTGGCATTTGATAATGGTTCGATTGCCCAATTAACTTAGAATCCATCTCTGGCTTGAGAAATTTAGATCCAAAAGAGCAGATCTCATAGTAGCTTTGAACAGTAGCTTTAGATGGCAAATTCATGTATAATCAAGGGTTCCAGTGTGTGGCCCATCTCAGTCTCAGTGCTAGAGAAATTCAGAGAAGGGGAGAGCAAAAGATTGATTTACCTGTTCCCATTTGGGAACAGCTAGAGCAATTGCTTTCTAAATCCTGTACCTTATTTCCAGATTTATCTTAAAGTCTCAGTTATGTCCCTTTCCCGCCTCCAAAAACCTTCAATGACTTCCCAGTTGTATCAATTAGCTTTCACTGCAAGCCATTCCAAAACTTAGTGGACTAAAACAATAAACATTTATTATTTCTCACAATTCTGTGGGTTGTTTAGACCGTTTTTCTGATCTGGGTTGGCTCTACTGAGCTGGAATGTCTAGAACGGCCTCATTCATATGCCTGGAGGTGGGTAGGTTGCTTGGTTTAGGAGCCTTATCTGGAATGGCTTGTCTGAAGTGCACCTGTCTCTCATCCTCCAGTAGACTAGCCTTGGCTTCTTCACAAGTGATCTCAGGGTTCCTAAGAGTGTTAAGAGAGGGCAAGCCCCAGTGCACAAGTGCTTCTCAAGCCTTTGCTTGCGCATACTTTCTAGTGTACCATTGGTCAAGCCTGGAATCAAAACAGGGATACAGGAAGCAGTTATTGTTGTAGGAGGTCATCACTCAATACCATTTAATAAGGTGTGAACTCCTTAACATGGTATTAATTCATTCTGACCACAATCTACCATGCCAACACTATGCCACACTATACACCACTAGCACTATGCTTCAGCCAAACTGAACTTGCTGATTCTAGTTGCCACACTATCTAGTCTCCATGTCATTATTCATGCACTTCTTTCTGTTGGAATGCCCTTCTTCCACTTGCCACTTGGCCAAATTCATCACAGAACAAAAATTTTTTAAACGTCTACAATGTGCTAAGCAGTATGCTAGGTGGTAGAGAGACAGCCTTGCAGAAGCTCTGAGGCTACTGCTCCTGTATTAGTTTGCTAGGGCTACTGTGACAAAGTACCACAGACTGGGTGGCGTAAATGACAGAAATATATTTTCTCACAGTTGTGGAAACTAGAAGTCTGAGATCAAAGTGTCAGCAGGATTGATTTCTTCTGAGGACCATGAGGGAATAACCTGTTCCGGGCTTCTCTCCTTGGCTTGTAGATGGCTGTCTTCTCCCTGTGTCTTCACATGGTCCTCCTACTGTACATGTCCGTGTCCAAATTTCCTCTTCTTCTAAAGACACCAGTCATAATAGATTAGAGCCCATCCCTATGGCCTCGTTTTAACTTAATCACCTCTTTAAAGACCCTACCACCAAATACAGTGGTGTTCTGATGTACTGGGCGTTAGGACTTCACTGTATGAATTTCTTGGGGATACAATTAAACCCGTAAATATCCTTAAATACCCCCACTCAATTGCTACCTCTTCTTTAAAACCTTTATAATACCTCCTAGATAAAAGTAAATTTTATCTCCTTTTAACCTCCTTTGCTAATTTAATTGCCTATTTTATGATTCTGATCAGTTACTATCTTGTATTATAGTTATCAATATCTGTGTCTATTTCTCCCATTCATTCATTCAATATTTATTGGGCACCAACCATGTGTCATGCATGGTGCTAAAGGCCAGGTAATAGAGGAATAGTAGACACTGCCAGTGCCCTGCCCATTTTCCTGTGGGCACTCCCTGTTGCAGTACACCTGATGGTGTCCTATGCAAGATCCACAACTCTCTGCCCTAGGGCTTTCCACCAGGTACCCAGGGCAGGTGGAACTGCTAGGAAGTTAATGCCCCTGGGAGCAGCCCTCACCCAGTGGTGGACGGGAGTTGGGGGATAAGCACCCCAGCTTCCTCACCCTCCCAGAGGGGACACCTCAGAGGCGTGATGTCCCAGAGGTTGCTAATGGGATGGAGCCTCAGCTGCCCACAGCATAACTGGCTAGATTATGCATTCCCTCATTATTGGCTCCCTCCCTCGGGCATTCTTGTCTTATGTTTCTACTCCCTTACCTGTGGCTGCCTGGAATCACCTCCAAATGAACTACGTGCTCTCAAATCCTTGTCTAGGGGACTGCTTCTGGGGCAACTCAGCCTAAGTCAAGAAGTGAGCATACAAGTCATGGTCTCTGTTCTCACATAACTCACTCATTAGTGGGGGATACAGACATGAGAATGGAGAATTACAATACAGTATGATAATAGCTAAAATTTATTGTGTAGTCTCAAAGCAATTCTAATAAAAGTAAGAAATTTTATTATTTCCATTTTACATATAAGGCTTAGAGAGGTTGAAAAGTGGCCCAGGGGCAACACAAACTGATTTAAAGCCAGGTCTGTAAGATTTCAGAGCCAGAACTCTGCCATTCACTTAGTGAGGTAACCCTCACTTAGTTCTTCCTCCTCTTATGGCAGATGGTTTCAGAAGGGTTTGATTTATTAAAAAACAAAAAACTTAACAATGATTGAAGTCATGGGCCATAAACATTGCCCGGGTGTCTAATTAATGATTACAATCCATCACATGGAACCCTGGCATGGAGTCGTGAGGCACTGGGGCCTAGAGCGGCTCCAGGCCCTGAGATGTGCTCATCCCTGTAAGCCAGCTGGTTACTTACAGCAAATCCTATCCCTGCAAATGCCAGCAGGACATGGGAACACAGGGGTTGCTTCTTGCAGCAGAGGCGGTGGACCTGGCATCTTGGGTAACAGCAGCTGCGAGAATTATCACCTCCCAGGTGGTAAAGGCCTCCTCCCCGCCCAGCCTCCCCTCTTGATGGCTACAGTATCCGGATGGGGGCAGGGCACTTTGGCCTTCACTTACCAGGTCACTGATGACAGGAGTTCATCCCTGGCAGCTAATTGCTCCATTCTTCAAGTGACCCTTTTGTCTGTTCCAGGTCACCAGAGCACCCTTTCCCACGGGAAGACAAAGAGGCTGCTCCTTACTGAGAGCTGGCCTGGTGGGGAGAGTGGCACTGGGCACCTGGGGAGAGCTGAGTGCTAACGGGCCATGGGGCTGATATTTAGCAGGGACACAGCCAGGATTCAGCACCTAGAAGGCCAGCAACCTGTTTTACTTTTTCTTTCCCTTCTCCTCAGATTAAAAACAAGCAAACAACAACAACGACAAATCAAAACAACTGTAACCAAGGTTAATTATTCCATTCTGTTTTACAGATCGCTTGTAATAGAAAACCTAGATTTGAACTTCTGTTCCACTAGTCCCTGGCTGTGTGACCTCAGGCAACTGGCCACTCCTCTCCCAACATCTGCTTCTCCTGTAGTCAAGTGAGATAAGTGCTTATCTAAGGCTGCTTGGCTAATGTGGCATGGTTGGGATTCTATCCCATGCCTTTGTTGGTATCAAAACGCATGTTGCTTGAGCCAGCCCTGATGGCCTAGTGGTTCAAGTTTGGTGCAATTACTGCTTTGGTGGCCTGGGTTTGCTTCCTGGTCGCAGAGCCACACCACCCATCTGTCAGTTGCCATGCTGTGGTAGCGGCTTACACAGAAGAACTAGAAGGACTTAAGAAGAACTTACAACTAGGATATGCAACCATGTACTGGGGCTTTAGGGAGAAGAAAAAAAAAAGAGGAAGATTGGCAACAGATGTTAGCTCAGGGTGAGTCCTTCCCTGCAAAAAAAAGAACAAACAAACCTCCAAAACCCACATGTTGCTTCCTCTTAGAAGGGTGCTGGGCAGGTAGTAAAGGCTCCAGGGACACAGCACGGCCACCAAGGCAAAATGGTAAAGGAGATAAAGTATGTGCTCACTGTTCTAGAGGCACCCTTTCTGTCCTACTAAACTTCAAGCACCAGAATCCTCCACTTCTCTCCCCTTCACCCCATTTCACCTGCTTCTTAGAAGGAGCCTGGAATTTGGGCTCTCTAGAAATCCTTGGACTTGGGTTCTAGCTCTGCCACTTAATGGCTGCATAGTGGTAGACATATGACTTCTACTTTCTGCATCTCAATTTCTCATTCTTTAAAAAGAAGGGACGAGTCTGAATGATCTGTAAATTTCTTTTTTGGTTTAAAATTGTAGGTTCAGAGTCGGACAGTCAGGTTTTGAATTTCCAGGTGTGTGAACTGGGTCAAGCCCTTACCTTCCCCAAATCTGAAGCTTCTCATTTGTAAAATGGGAATAATGAAAGCCCTACCTCATAGATAGTGGTGAGAAAGGGTCAATACAAGTGAAGCCTACAAGTGCCTGGCATGTCCTATTAGTAAAAGCAGAAGTAGCAGTAATATTCCTAATGTAAAATTCTCTGATCTAGGATCAAGTTGGTCATTTCCACCTCAGCCTGAATTTTAATTATGGTGTTTCCTTTCTCTGGGGGCAGTTGCTTTATAAAGATACTGTTAGCTGTTAAAGGGATTTCGGTCAAAAAGAAGTATTTGAGGGGCTTTCCAAGCTCCCTGGAGAGCATGCCACTTGGGCAGCTGTCTCCTCCGACAATCTATAAAGCGTGTTGTGTGTGAAACAACCGGGTAGTTAGGCCAAGAGGTCAGATTTTTTTCTGCAGAGTCTCTCTGTTGAATCCCAGGAACTGCATACCGAAGTCCTCAGTTTGAGGGCATGCTTGTGTTGGGGGAGGAAGGTGGAGGAGTGTGGCTGAAGATGCCAGCCTAGCCCTGGTCTGATATTTTTTTTTTAGAATTTAGAAAGGCTTCCTTTTGCCTTTGCTTTCTCTTGGCTCTGCTGGCTTGGCATTCTTATTCAAATCAGACCCCAATCAGAGGGGAGTACACATCATTCAGTCACACACGCTTGCTTGCTCTTGCTCGTGTGGGCTTTAATTACCCTGTGCCTTCCAAGCGTTCACACCCAAAGGAAATCACTGCAGCAGAGGATCTGGACTTTATTCTCAAAGGAAGCATTCAGTGAATAGAAAGTGCAAAACCTGTGAAATGCGATGGATATTGGCACGCAGACAGAGGTGGAGGCAGGCCCTGGAAACCTCATCAGACTGACTCTCAGGACCCAGCAGAGAACCTCCAAGCCCTCAATTACTGAAGGCACTACCTTTTTCCAGGAGTCTCCTATCAAATATATTTGCTTGTGATTTGTAAGCTTCCACAACAGAATGTTTTCTAATCATAGAAGCATAGCTTCATGTGGTTCAAAGAGACCTTAACAGGCACATGGTCTAATCATCCATCTGATGTCTGAATCCCCACTTTGCCATTTCTGCAAACAGGTCGGCTAATCTCTGCTGAAATGTATCCAGCAGCAGAATACTTACCTGGTTCAGTCCATCTTTGTTTAACTATCTTAGAAAGTTCTTCACTGAAACTGTCACTATTTGCAGATGACATGATTTTATATATAGAAAACCCTAAAGAATCCACCAGAAAACTTTTAGAAGTAATAAATGAATATGGTAAAGTTGCAGGATACAAAATCAACATACAAAAATCAGTTGCATTTCTGTACACTAACAACGAAGTAGCAGAAAGAGAAATTAAGAATACCATCCCATTTACAATTGCAACAAAAAGAGTAAAATACCTAGGAATAAATTTAACCAAAGAGGTGAAAGATCTGTACACTGAAAACTATAAAACATTTCTGAAAGAAATTGAAGAAGACACAAAGAAATGGAAAGATATTCCGTGCTCTTGGATTGGAAGAATTAACATAGTTAAGATGTCCATACTTCCTAAAGCCATCTATAGATTCAATGCAATCCCTATCAAAGTTCCAACAACATTTTTCACAGAAATAGAACAAAGAATCCTAAAATTCATATGGAACAACAAAAGACCCCAAATAGCTAAAGGAATCCTGAGAAAAAAGAACAAAGCTGGAGGTATCACACTCCCTGATATCAAAATATACTACAAAGCTATAGTAACCAAAACAGCATGGTACTGGCACAAAAACAGACACACAGATCAAGGGAATAGAATTGAAAGCCCAGAAATAAACTCACACATCTATGGACAGCTAATCTTTGACAAAGGAGCCAAGAACATACAATGGGGAAAAGAAAGTCTCTTCAACAAATGGTGTTGGGAAAACCGGATAGCCATATGCAAAAAAATGAAAGTAGATCCTTACCTTACACCATACACAAAAATTAACTCCAAATGGATTAAAGACTTGAATGTAAGACCTGAAACTGTGAAAGTTCTAGAAGAAAACATAGGCAGTACGCTCTTCGACATCGGTCTTAGCAACATCTTTTCAAACACCACATCTGACCGGGCAAGAGAAACAATAGAAAAAATAAACAAATGGGACTACATCAAACTAAAAGCTTCTGCACAGCAAAGGGAAACCATCAACAAAACGAAAAAGACAACCTAACAATTGGGAGAAGATATTTGCAAACCATACATCTGATAAGGGCTTAATCTCCAAAATATATAAAGAACTCATGCATCTCAACAACAAAAAAACTACCAACCCAATTAAAAAAAGGGCAAAAGGCCTGAACAGACATTTCTCCAAAGAAAGATATACAGATGGCCAACAGACACATGAAAAGATGTTCAAAATCACTAACTATCAGGGAAATGCAAATCAAAACTACAATGAGATATCACCTCACGCCCGTCAGAACGGCTATAATTAACAAGACAGGAAACAACATGTGTTGGAGAGGATGTGGAGAGAAGGAACTCTCATACACACTGCTGGTGGGAGTGCAAACTGGTGCAGCCACTATGGAAAACAGTATGGAGATTCCTCAAAAAATCAACGATAGAACTACCATATGATCCAGCTATTCCACTGTTGGGTATTTATCAAAGAACTTGAAAACACCAATTTGCAAAGGTACATGCACCCCTGTGTTCATTGCAGCCTTATTCACAATAGCCAAGACTTGGAAGCAACCTAAGTGCCCATCAAGGGACGAATGGATAAAGCTGTGGTATATATACACAATGGAATACTACTCAACCATAAGAACGAGCGAAATCCAGCCATTTGTGACAACATGGATGGACATTGAGTATAATGCAAAAGTGAAATAAGTCAGAGGAGAGGCCAAATACCGTATGATTTCCTTCATTAAGTAGTAGATAATAACAACAATAAACAAACACATAGGGACAGAGATTGGATTGGTGGTTACCAGAGGGGAAGGGGGAGGGTGGAGGGTGAAAGGGATAATTCGGTACATGTGTGTGGTGATGGGTTGTAATTAGTATTTTGGTGGTGAACATGATGTAGTCCATGCAGAAATAGAAGTACAATGATGTACACCTGAAATTTTTGCAATGTTATAAATCAATGTTACTGCAATAAAAAAAAAAAAAAAAAAAAAAGAAAGTTCTTCACACTGAAGTGTTCTTCCAGAAGCTTCCATCTTTTGCTTCTAGAACCTCTTTGGACCATTCAGCACATATATCTCAATGTTTCTCAAAATTCAGTCATTCATGCACCACCTTTACAATTATTCTGTATCTGTGCACTACCTGTAATATTATCAAGTTAATATTTTCCTTTTAAAGTTAAAAACTTTAGTTTTGTCCTAAGCAAAATTATTTGGGAGACCATGGGTTGAAGGGCGGGTATTATTTTTTACAATACCTATAAAAATAAACACATTTACCAGGTAAAACCATCTGCATACCATTAGGGTAGCACACCATATGTCTGCACTCTAAATAACAATGCTTTCTCGTATTTAATTAAGTGAAAAAAATTGGAGGGAAATAGTATTTATTGAGCACATATTATATGCCAGATACACAGTAGGTGCTTCATATATGTTATCTCAATAAATAGTTTAATGCTCACAATAACCTTCTGAGCTCAGTGCTATTTTTATACTTGTTTTACAGATGAAAAAGTAGAAGTTCCGAGAGGGGAAATACTTGCCTAAAGTTACACAATTAATGAATGAAAATGTTAGGACTTGAATTCACGTCTTCTGGTTTCAAATGCCAAGCTTTGCTCACTGGGTCACAAAATGACCAGAAGTTCTATTTGCCCCAGAAAGAAGGTACTTTCAGTGGCTTGGTGCCTTTGCTTTATTGTCTCAAACAGGGGGGAAGAAGATATCTTTGTCTCCAAACAGCTTACCGTGGATTAGAACAGTTGTTCATTCCTCAATGAGTGCTCTTAAAGGCTCTAAATAGACAGCTAAGTTGACAGACGTATATGTGGCAGGTGTATCTTAGCTTAAAAGACAATTCCTTTCTTTTAAGAAACGTCTTGGTCTGTAATTGAGCCCAAGGCATGCTAGACACAAATAACAGATATCGATATAAAAGTTTGGAATGAGGTGGAAGAAGGGACAAGAATAGTTTCTCCCCTCCATCCCAAATCTAATCCTTTCAACCCTTCATGTGCTACTTTGAAAGTGCATTGTGTATCCTGTAGTGGGATAGGAAGGTGGGAATGCAAGAAAAGACAAGGATAAGTTGCAGGAGACCCGTAGCTGTTTGCTCACTCAGGAGCAAAGCCACCAAGATCCTCAGGCAAGGGGAGTGATGTCCTCCTACCCTTTTCTTCTATTCTAGCAGCTTACAGTGCTCATGTTCAGAGTTTCCAAACAGAGCTCTACAGAATACCAATGTTTTATGGTAACCTAAAAAGAGTTCCATGAAGAAGGGTCTCATAAGCAAATAAATTTGGGAAATGATCCATACTATATTCTCTTTTTGTTGATTCTAAATATATATTTCCCATTAAAGGCTCTGAGAAAAGATAACTGATAACTTTGTTTAATTCAATGTTTCTCAAAATTATTTGACTACTCTCAGGGAAAGTTGGAAGACTCTGAAATGGTCAAAGGAGATTTCTGGGTATCCTTTCAATTGAATATGAAGCATTAACTGCCTCATCCTTTTGGATTATTTGATTTTATAGGGGTCTTGGCCTTTTATTGTCTTTGGCCCAGCTATTTTACAGATCTGTAAGTTGTAGACTACTAATGGTAGTACAAATAATTCTTGTTCTTGGAAGTGCAAATGTGTTTTTTTCCTATGGAGTTGCATAGAAGCATCTGCTAGCAAATTTATTTCAGCATTCCTGGTTGCCATGTACATGTCTACTCTTTGGATTCTCTTTTGTACTGGCTTTTTACATCTTACTTTTTCCCTCCTTATTTAAGGAGCTAAATAAAATCTTTGACACATTTTAATTCTATACTTATAGGAGAAGCATGATTTTTCTCTTTTCTAAAAATTAATCTTTCATACCCCGAACCTCATTTTATTTCTTGTCTGTTATGAATTTGGTCTCTTCACATACCTGTACATCTAGTTGCTGTGGCCTACCAATTCTGGTCCCTGGCTTCTCTTTCTCTTCCTGCTCAGCACCTTTAAGTCTGAATCTTGCAGTAACCAACTACTTTCTGGTCTCAGGACTCCCTCTTCTGCAATGCCTGTGGGCCAGGTACCCTAGGGAAGTATAGCATCTAACATGGTTTCTCTACCAGCCCTTCCCAGAACCACTTATTTTTCCATCTTCACTTCTGGCGTCCTTTTCTACTTTTCCTGAGCTGCCATTCTCCAATCTTTACTTACCCAATTCCTTTCTGTCTTTCCAGGCCCAGCCTCCTCCATGAAGCCATCCTTGGCTATCCTAGCCTGGATTACTTTCTTCCTGCACTGAAGTGCCTTAACATTTTACGTCACTCCTAGGGCCTTCTTCATACACTTCCTGTTGCTGTTCATGAACATTTAAAAAATCTCAACGAATTCCAGAAGGGAGAGCATAATTCTTTGTATGTTTTGATGGAAGAATCATATGGTTGGTCCTGGTACGTGGATTGGTTCTCACCAACTCAGTCAAAATGGGAACAGTAATGTTGTGTGTGTGCCTGGATGAGCAATTTATTAAGGAAAGGCTCCCAGGGGACACTGGTGAGCATGACGGGGAACAGGGAATGAGAAGAAGCCAGGCAGAGGTGAGATTTCACACAAAATCTTCCAGGAGCTACCTTCAGCCTGATCCCACAGGGCACTCTGGAGCATAAGCTGTGCCTCAGAGTTGTCCTCACCAGGGAGCACCTGTGGATCGTTGGCTAAGGGCCACCCAGGCACTTCCTGGCCATTTGTAAGTGCAAGTGTCTCAAGTCGCCTGAGAGAAGTCCTCCAAAGATAAGCTGTGGATGCTGGTTGTTAGAATCAAAATCATACAGGGAAAGCAAGCACAAAAATGTTAAACGGGAATCCAATGAGATCTCAGTGGAGCACCAACATTGCCCATGATACCCTGCTTTGTAAGAAATTTTTTAAAATTGTGGTAAAATACACACAACATAAAATTGACTATCTAAACCATTTATAAGTGTACAGTTCAGTGGCATTAAATACATTCACATTGTTGTGCTACTATCACTACCATCCATCCACAGAACTCTTTTCATCTTGCAAAACTGATACTCTGTACCTATGAAACAATAGCTCTCCATTCTTTCCTTTCCCCAGCTCCCGGCAACCACCATTCTACTTTCTGTGTCTGTAAATTTGGACTACTCTAGGTATCATGTATAAGTGGAATCGTACAGTATTTTTCCTTTTGGGGAACTGTAATGTTTTTAAACAAATGCCAATAATCCTTTAAAAACGAGTGTCCTTACATGTTTATAGCACAGAAATGGTCTCTCCAGCCCTCTCTTATTCTTATTGGTTTCTAGACACCCCTTTCACTCCTGCCAACAATTTCAAAAAATAGATCAAGAATGGGCCCAAGAGGACTCTGATTTACCTGGAGCTATATGACACCTAATCCTGGCGATGAGATCAAGTCACCGTGATACCTCTTAAAAGACAGATTCCAAGGGTCCTCCCCAGACCTATAACTCAGAATCTCCCACACTGAGAGTATGTGTTCTACGTAAGAAAAATCTTTTCCATGTGAATTTTGTGTAGCCAGAAAAGCATTTTCAGAGTCACCAATCTTGAAGAGCAGTTTTCAGCCTTGTCTTTAAGCCACTGAATCCTTCCTTGAAATGACATTTCTCACAGGACCCCATTTTCCAAAACAGAGAAAAGCGGAGCTGTTCATGCTGATGCAGGAGGACTGGCCTCAGGATTTGGTCCCAGCTCACCTCTCTCTGCAGTTTCTGCCGTTCCACCTCAGAGCCACAAGGCTTTTTGGAAACAGCTTGAAAACTAATGATCTAAAAAAGTATGTTGAAAGCTTCTTTTCTCTACCCATGTGTGAAAGGTGAAAAATGGCCCCCAGAAGATACTCATGTCTAGTCCCTGGAACCTGTGAATGCTACCTTATTTGGAAAAAGGGTCTTTACAGATGTAGTTAAGTTAGGGATTTTGAGATGAGGACATTACCCTGGATTACTCCTGTTGGCCCTGAATACCATCACAAGTGGCCTTACGAAAGGGAGGAGAGGGAGATTTCAGGCAGAAGAGAAGAAGATACAGTCGCTCAGAGAATAAGGCAATGTGATGACAGAGGCAGAGACTGGAGTGATGCCACCACAAACCCAGGAATAATGGGGCAGCCACCCCGAACTGGAAGAGGCAAAGAACTGATTCTTCTCTAAACCACTCAAAGAGAATGTGGTCCTGCCAGATTTTGGATTTGTAGCCTCCAGAACTGTGAGAGAATAAATTTCTTTTGTTTTAAGCCATCACGCTAGTGGTAACTTGTTACAGCAGCCATAGGAAATGAATCCACCATGCAAGTAAAAAATAATTTCCAGAAGTGTAAAATAATTTCTATAGCTACTCTATGGAAACAATTATTGATTATCACCACCCCCTCCCCAAGCAAAAGATGGGTCTAACACTAACATCCGGGATAAGCACCCAAAAGGAATCAGAAAGCTTCCTGTTTCTTTTCTCCTTAAGGGAAATAATGAATCTCTATCATTTCAGCTAGTTTGATTTTCAAGTGTTCCTCTATCAACTTTGGCTTTAGAGAAGCTCTTGTGAATGAAACGATTCATATAGTTTCAGAGTATAAGCCCCTTTTCCAGTCCAGTTTTCTCCTGCAAGGACTATATTTTGTTTCCGTGCTACTAATCCGTTTACGTGAGTTCTGTCTTGGGGAGATGGAAATGTAAATGGCTTGTAAAAAAAGGACTCTGTCTACAGTAAGAGATAATGCACCTTTTTATTTTGTGGAAATTAAGCTATTGCCGAGTCTACATAATACAAATATTTAAGCCATTAAGTGGCATTTTATGCAAATCAATAAATGAGAAGGAAATAGCACTAGCAGAAAAATAAATTCACTTTTATAAAAGTAACAAGGCCACTACTAAACAGTTCTTATGTACAGGATAATCAGTAGGATGGCCATGTGCTCTAAGTCTCAAAAAACATCTCCAACAAGTATTTTATGCCCTAATAATTCCTTATGTTTGTGTAGTACGTTACAGTTTTGCAAAATGCTTTTGTATTCATTCTCTCTCACATTAAATTTGCACGTAGATAAAGCAGGGATTACCAGTTGTTATGGGTTGAATAATGTCTCCCTTCTCTCTAAATTCACATGCTGAAGTCCTAACCCTCAGTACCTCAGAGTGTGACCTTATTTAGAAACAGAGTCACTGCAGATGTTATTAGTTAAGATGAGGTCATACTGGAGTAGGGTGGGCCCCTAATCTAATATGACTAGATATCCTTATAAAAAGGGAAAATTTGAACACAAACACACAGAGAGGGAAGATGATATAAAGAGACACGGAGAAAAGAATGGTCATCTATAAGCTAAGGAACACCTGAGGCTACCAGAAGCTAGAGGAGAGACCTGGAACAGATCCTTCCCTCATGGCCCTCAGAAGGAACTAACCCTGATGACACCTTGATTTTGGACTTCTAGCCTCCAGAATTGTGAACCAGATTTGCATTCTTTAAGCAACCCAGGTTGTGGCAGTTTATTATGGCAGTCCTAGCAAGCTAATACATCAGTGGAGTTTAGGAAGTGACTTCATATCAAGAGACTATTGCCAAGATCTTATAAGAATGGATCCAGGACTAAAACCTGGATTTTCTGGTCCCTGGTACAGTGATGTGATAGTTTCAGATTCTATTGATTAGATGCCAGAGCTGGGTCAGAGCCCATGAGCCATTATCTGCAGCTGATGAGTATCAAGAGCAGGAGTTAGGTGGAATATGATTCTCTACTAGAGTTGAAATGAGAGAGATGGAGGAACCTGGGTAGGTAGCATGTACCCAAACACAGTCATGAACTCTGAATCACAGTAAGCAGCTGGGCTGTGGGGTTTGCAGGCATGTTCTAAGACTAACACATAGAAATTGGTTTAAGGGTCAGAAAGCTGTGGTTAATGGCTGAAGAAGTCAAAGAGTTGATGAGTTAAAGCTTACATTAAGCCCACCCTTCCAGCTGCCCAAGAAGTCACCCACAATAGGGTGGGGGAGCCCCGTCCGTCATCATGGTGCAGGGGTCTCTGTGGTCTGAGGCAAGTCAGGACATTCCCTGGTGATTCTGCCTGGGAACTGTTTCTTGGGATTTAGAGGGTGCACATTCCCAGAAACAGAATTCCCCCAAGGATCATATCAATTATCTTTGCTCGTGACTATTTTCTATTTAGTTCTTGTTTTCATATGGAGGTATGATAGGGAAATAGTGGATTTCAAGGAGGATATATGCCAGCTGACATTCTCTGGTCCTCTGCTAGGATCCCAGGTGTGTGCTCACAACTGAAGACAACTGCATGGTTCCCTGCTACCTTGTGAGGAAGAAGTGCAGATGTGGCCTGCTGCTGCTCCCTGAAAGTCAGTTGTATGTGTGATGAGGACAAAATGCCCAGTCCCATGGGAAGCCTGTGAGGTAGGTTCTTTTGGTTGCAGGGAAGAGAGACTCAGGTTACCTTAGGGATCCAGGGGTTTATCATATTGATTCATGGATGAATAAAGAAGATAAGAATATTGTCCATGCAGTTGATCCTCTCAGAGGTTTGGAAATGATTTGAACACTGGGGGATCCAGCACCCCTCTGATGTCACACTGCCCATCAGCAGAGCAGGTTCCCTGATTCCTACTTATGTCCTCTGCTCCTCCTTCTCTCTGCTTATATGATTCTTGCCAGTAGAGGCTGCAGGAAACAGAAAATCCAAAATATGGCAGAGATATCACGGTCAGTGAAAGTTCTGGGGCAGGATATGCAGCATCTCCTCATGAAAAGGTATGGGGAGGTAGACAGCCAGACAACCCACTCTTTGAATAATGGCAAAAAGATTTTGCACCAAGAATTTGAGGCAACAAAGGTGGGCAAGCTGCAGCTTCAGATTCAGTTCACATTTGCTGAGAACTTAAGGTGGGCTACACACTGTGCTTGATGCTTTTCCCTATCTTATTTCATTTTAAGGCTGAGAGTAGAATTTTTTCTAAGGAGGGAATTGTTTCTGTTTAGGGAAATCTTGGATGATAGCTTTTCTGGATGTATAAGAAATCTTCTCTGCACCTCACTTTTTATGGGCAAAAACCAGATATGGAAAGATCTAAAGGTCTGTGTAATGAAGGTGGGGAATGTCCAATTTTCAGACCGCCGAAGAAGGAGGCGTTATGGCATGACTTAATTTAATCCCCACAATGGCTGTGTGAGAGAGATACCATTGCTTTCTTCACATCATAAAGTAGAAGACTGTGCCCAGCAAGGTTTAGTAACCTCCCCAAGGCCACACAGCTGACCAGTGACAAAGATAAGGTTTGAGTGCTTTCTGTTTGATGGCAAAACCTGCACTTTCAACCCTTACGCTATACCGCTTAGAATCATTTGCCTGTTAGTACATATCTAATGCAATAAGAGAAAATAAATCTTTAATGTCTCCAGGTAAATTTCTACTTGGCTTAAAGTATCCAACTCCCCTTTCATGTTGCTAAGTGGTTAGTGTGGTTTGTAGCAATACAACCTGCACAGTGTTCTTGCAGACAGTCATCCTGAGGGGGACCAGAGCAGCATCTGCTTCCTCCTCCAAAAGTGGGTGTAATGGCAACAACAACAAAAATGGCATCTCAATAGAGCTGCTTCCAGACAGGCCTATATTTTTGGTTTAGACTTGACTTTGTAATGTTTTATGACTAGAAGAGAGAGAGCCTGAAAGTTATGCTATTTTTGAGATAATGCAGTAAACTGGAATGCTCAAGTGATTTGCAGGGCAATTACTTATCAACAAAAAATAGAAAACAGATTCTGTTTTGAAAGCTTAAGCAAATGTATCTTAAATTTGGACTAGACAGCCCAGGGTTCTTGTGGACTTGATAGCTAATTTTAAGTTTCTTGACAGACTTATATTCCTCAGGTTGGTGGTAGGGATTAATTGAGTATCAAATTCCATTTGTGGAGGAGACCGTGTGTTGGACTCAAAAACTTACAAAAATAGCTTTTAATTTGCTTCCCCTGTAAGCGGATTATATAGAATTCGATTTTCACGTTCTGAGGATTTTGCTCCTAACCCAGTCACTGTTACTAGAGCTGTCAGAGGAAGGGAGTTGCTCATGTTCTGCAAAGCCAAATCTCCGTGTTTTCTTTGAATTTAACAACAGCAGCAGACAGGAGCACTTTCTCTAGATACACTTTGCTTTGAATCCTGAAAAACCTAGAGATATTACACACCTACCTGACTTTGAAAACAGAGGATTCCTGTGGGGTGTTTATTTCTTTCATAACCATGAGATGAATTGATAGTGTGTGTGCTGGGATAGAGGAAACAGACCATTTCCAAATGCTTTTGCAATGAATATAACTAAACTGTCTTAAAAAAAACCAGACTAGTCAAAATAAGTGCAATTATTTTTAAAAATAAGTCATCTTTATAGGAGAAACAGTCTGGAAATATAAGCTGGAGAGAGCGGAGTGTGTGTGTGTGTTTATGTTGTTGTTGTTGGGCAAAGTCTTCGAAGGCTGCAATCATCTGACAGTGCTTCCTTAAAGTCTTCAGAGGATTTTTCACTGTAGTGTATATCAAATGAAAGAGGAGGAGAATAAAATCTAAAATTCAGAACGCAGCCTGTACACTGTGCCCAGGGCTCTTATGATGAAAAACATTAATTTCCCTTAGTTCCTAGAAGAGTTTTGGAACCTAGATGTCTATTCCCAGCTCTAGGGGAATGCATTTTTGTTTATTTATTATATTTATAAAAACCACTTGGTCCCATTTAGTCTCAGGATGCACTACTATCATTTAAAAATATCCAGAATTAATAACCATTTAAAAATCCCTCAGAAACCTAAAATTTTCCAATGTCTTTGTATCCTTAAAAAGGAAACACAAACAGGCAAGATGGAAGGAAAAAAAGATAGAAAACGGAAAACAGATCAAACTAACTGGCCAGTGTGGTAGCTTCAGTGCCGAGTCCCTTTTCCCTCACTTCATAGATGACTTGTGATGCAAGGTAATGTCTTTGGAACACAGTGGCTAGTCATTAAATATTTATCTTTCTTTGAAACTGTTGGAAGAAGAAAGCTACAAATTGAGTAATAATGACCATAAAATTAACTATTATTTGTATATAGTACTTTAGAGATTACGGGGCAAATATCACATCATTACACTCTAGTGGCTGTTGGGGATTTGTCAGATAAAATGTGACCAGAGATTGGGGTGGGATGGAGAGGCTGGGAGGGGAGGAGTGTGGTCCTTCACTGGTAATAACTCCTTGTTTATTCCTTGATTTCAATCATGATTCAATCATGATTCTTTTACTATCGGTTGTTAACTTTCAAAGTTAAGAATTGGAGAAATGCATAAAAGCTAGGAACCCATTCCTTAGAAAACTAAGTACAAATAACCAAAACTGTGTAATTTCAGCAGGTTCCAGCCATGGACCTGTCTTAGGGAACGTGGCCTCTTAGTACAAGCTGAACAGTACAGAGCAGACAGCTAAGAGATTATGGGCGGGGAGTTTTCACTTTTATTTACCACTGTATGCCTAATGCTTAGCACTTTAGGTGGCATATAGTGGGTGTATAATAGATATGTATTTAATGAATGAATAAAAATGAGACCTTGAATTTCTATAAAGTGCCTTTCAACCAAGCATCTCAAAATATTAGCATAGTCATCTCTTGATTATTCAAGTCTAGTTTTGGTTTTAAGGAATATCATCAGGAAATATTCAATTTGGGTCAGTTTCTTTTTCCTGCTATACCCTCTTGTCTTATTTCTAAACAAGTGAGTACCTATGGGAAACAACTGGTTCTAATATCTGTAAGTAGCTTTGTGAACTTGAGCGCATCTTGTCTTTGCTACAGTTGAGATGCTAATTTAATACCTTCTCTCCCAGTTCCACTGGGATGTGGGAGAAAGGAAGTGATTTGATATATATATGAATTTTCTTAAAATAGGGCCAAGTATTTTTCAAAGCATTCTAATGTCCATTGGTGTGGTGCCAGGGATAAGGGTTCACGGTGTTAATCATAGTGGGACAGATGTATCATATGCTATTAAGTACTTGGTGGCCAAGGTTTGGCCTTCCACATAGGTGATGTTGTAGGGCCGTATTTTATAATGGGATTTTCTCAGGCAGAACTAAAAAAATGGTAAATTGGAAGGACTACTTGTCTGTCCAATATTGAATAATGCCTCCCGCATCCTTCTCTTCTTACATCTTCCCCCATTATGTCGTCATCATCATCTCTAACAGATTAGCCCAGATTCCTTCACCAGGAAAATGGTGTTGACCATTGTCTTGCTCAAGACACTCTAAAGCCTTTTTGCATCAACTGTATTGCTGATTTGGAAGTTTAAGCTTCTCTCTGCCTTCAGAGGTGTCGTTTAAAGAATTACAACTGTTGTTCTTAAAATCGCAGCATGCTTCTGCAAATCACCACACCCATGAAGCCTCCCCTTCTCCCTTCCTTGTTCTGTCATGTGATTAAAGATCTTTGCCCCATTATATGACAGACTTGGATTTAAATCCAAGCCCTGCTATTTACCAGTTGTATGTTCATGAGTTTTTAATCTCCTGATACTCAGTGTTCTTATTTGTGAGATAGGGCTAATAGGATATTTTCCTTGAGTTATTGTAAAGCATAGATAAGAAAATGTCTATACAGCATTTAGTGTCATGTTTGATCATGAGAAAGGGCTTTATACCTGCTGGTTGCTGCTGCACTTGTCGTTGATGCAAGTGATGTTTGTTTGTTGAAGACACTGTCCTGAGAGTGCTGGTCTGGCTCTGAGTTTAGAATGAGCATTGTGGCCTAATGCAAGGGGGTTTCCTCCAGGGGAAATCTTCAGTCAAGGAGAGAGGCTCAGCTGTCTGCCAACGCGCATAGTCTGACACTCTGAGACTTTTTTCATGATGTTTAGGGGCTGTCTTCCTCCCTGGCTCAGGATGGACAGAAGCTTCATCAGAGGCTGAGTCTCTCAATATTCAAGGAGCTGATGAAACACGCTGTTTCTTAAAGTAGAAGTTACAAGAGCCCCAGAGCTCTCTGCCTGGCCTCTGATAGCAATTCCCAGAACTGCAGCTCTACAGCAAGGCTCCTTTTAGTCCATACTAATTCTGCCAGCGCCAGAGTCTCTCTCTGCTAGTGGTTTAGTGCTTCTATATTAGACAAATTGCTGTATCAGAAACTCTTAACCAATCTCTTCTTAATCATTTGATTAATCAGTGCTTTCTCTCTCTTACATAAAACATATTGCCTAATGCCCAGAGATTGTGGATTACTCCCAACTAGTGGGCTGCTCTCTGTTCCATCCCGGCTCTTCTGTTCTCATCAGTGCAGTTTTGTACTTGCCAAGAGTCAGTTGTGTTGCTGCCCATATCTATTTATGCCAGTTCTATTTGTTATGTAATTACATATTTCAATTAAATGTTTCACAAACCGATTTAATATAAATGCGAAAAGAGAGTTGTTGATTCTATGAATGTTTTGGAAAGAGTTAGCAGGGTTGAGTTGCTAAAAGTGCTGTTGATTTAGGTGTGGGTGAGACAAATCTAAAAGCTTTGGGGGTGGAGGGAATCATAAAAACTAGAAAGAGTCTGCACTCAGATTGTTTCACAAAGGTCTTTACATTCTCACTCTGCTTATAGAAAGCAAACCTGGAAATCCTAGCAGATGATGCATTGGTTGAGCTGTTTATGCAAGAGAGACAATGTGGACTCTGATCATTGAACCAATTTAAAGTCAACCACAACAAGAATACTTGGGCTACGTCAAAAGCTTAGGAATGGATCCAATTTATACGTTTTAAGTTGCAATAAAAAATTAAGGTATGTATGCATCATTTTTAAGGATTTTCCAGTTTAACCAATATTTTTATTAATTGACCAACTACGTGTCTGGTCACAATGGATGGCAGCAGAGGATTTCTACTGTCCAAGGTACCTACTGTGATACCTGATGCATCTGCTATCCACTGCACAAGCTGTTTCGGGAACAGCCAATGATGGTGGTGGGTTGTGCAGGTTGGTTCACAGTGTCTCATCTGGTCTCCTTTGAGCTCACACTGTGAAGCAGGTACCTAGGGCTCAGGGTGCATTCCATGGCCAAAGAAAGTGTGTGTGACTGCCTACCTATGTTAACTAATACTTTATGAATATTTTGTCATACACTGCTTTATTCAATCTCTAAATAGCCCCTGAGAGGTAGGAATTATTATCACCATTTTATAGATGGGGTTGCAGAGATTCAGAGAAGTTAAATAAATTGAGCCTAGTTACACGTCAAGTAAAGACGTGGCTAAGGTGAGTCCCAGACTCCAAATCGTATGATTTATCCATCAAGGCTTATTTGCCTGTTGATTCGGATGTTAGCATTAACTGCTCCACTCAGGACTGAATTCCAGAACCCAATACCATTAGCACTGAGCTTTAACCAGCTTCACCTAAACATGGTTCTCACATTCTTAAGATTCGATCAGTTGGACTAGGTACAGGCAGGGAACTTGATGCAGACTGTCCTTCAAACTTCCAAGTCAAGGATTTGTCAAAGCAGCACAACTCCTGATGGTCCCATGATTGCCCTCCACTCTCTTGCTGGCTGTGCTGCAAGGTGTTCTGTGAGCCAGCAGGCACACTAAAACATTCAAAGCGAGCCACCAGAATGAGGGGGGAATGCTTTTGGCAGCACATGTCACTTGCATTGTTGCAACACCTGCTTGTTTTGGTGCAAGATAAGGGTTTATCAGAATTTCCATTATTCCCTCTATTCAGTGGGAGAGTCATTTGGCTGACTCTTTTCCCTCTGGTCTATAATTTGGGACATGGTGTGTCGGCTCAGCTAGCATTGCTTTATCATTAAAATTGTTGTTGACCATTTTGAGTTAGTATTAAACCAAATACACACGTTTGTTTATTGTTCTCTAGAATACTTGTGAAAAAGCACAAAACAAAAAGCCTGGCTTTTGGTAAAAGTCAGGGAAAAAGCAAAACACCTTGGAAGTTTAAATCAGTGTTTTGTAAAATTTTTTCAGTGATCCACCATTATTGAAATTATCAGAGGAACTTAACCACATACATTCCTGGGTTTTACCCCAAATCTACTCAATCAGATGTTGTAGAAGTAGAACCTGGGATCAAAATTCTGGGAGCTGCTGATTTAAATGAGTATTACATGGAGCAATAAACATCTGTATCAGTTTCCTAGGCTGCTGTAACAAAGTACCTCAAACTTGGTGGCTTAAAACAATAAAAATTTATTCTCTTATATAAACGGAGGCCAAAAGTTCAAATAAAGAGTCGGTAAGGCCTTGCTCTCTCTCAGATTCCAGGGAGGAATCTGTTCCATGCCTTTCTCTTAGTTTCTGGTGTTGCAGGTAACCCCGGGTGTTCCTGGACTTGTAAATGAATCACTCCTATCTCTGCCTCCATCTACACCTTGCGTTCTCCCTGTATCTCTTCTCCTCTTCTTATAAGAACACCAGTCATGTTGGATTAGAGCCCACCCTATCAAGTATGACCTCATCTTAATTTGATTACATCTATAAAAACCCTATTTTCAAATGTGGTCACTTTAACAGGTACTGGGGATTAGGACTTTAGCATATCTTTTTTGGGGAAACAATTCAACCCGTAAAAACATCCTGCACATTTCCTGACAGGACCTTTATATCAATGGAAATAATATATGTTTTACATCCTAATGTGAAAAATTTAGCAGGGTGTATGAATATGAGAAATAAGCATTCATCTCAAACTAGAGATATAATTTTTTATTTTGTGATAGCCATCTGAAATTCTGAAACCTTATTTAAAGTGTGCTTTCAGTCATAAAACTTTCTTCATGTAAAGAACTCTTGAATTTCTCATTTTTTAGAATAATAATTTTTCTGTAAACTAAAAAATAATAGTGAATTTCTCTTCTTTGTAACTTATTCTAAAGAAAGATATTATTTTGCTACCAATCTCATCTACTTATCATCCAAAAGTGTGTATTATACCATCTCTTACATTCCAGGCCCTATTTTAGACCTTGAAGATACAAAGGCAAATGATACATCAGCTTCTGTATTGTAACATAAAAATATCATTTTTGTCTTATTAGAAATTTTGCTTTTTCTCCATTGCTAGGATGCATTTATTAATATAAAATTTTCACTTTTTTTTTCAGCTTTATTGAGATATAATTTATATATAACATTGTATAAGTTGAAGGTGTACAATGCATTTGATTTAATATACTTATATATTGCAAAATGATTACCACTGCAGGGTTAGCTAATACCTCCATCATGTCATGTAATTACCATTTCTCTTTGTATTGAGAACATTTAAGATGTATTCTCTTAGTAATTTCAAGTATATAATACAGTGTTATTAACTATAACTGCCATGCTGTACATTAGATCCCCACAACTTACTCATCTTATAAGTGGAAGTTTGTACCCTTTGGCCAACATTTCCCCATTTCCTCCACCCTCCCACCTCTGGTAACCATCACTCTACTCTGTTTCTGTGAGCTCACATAAGCCCTCATTATTGAGGGATTTGTATTCTAGTGATAGAGACTGGTAAGAGAATTAGACATTACATGTATTTTGGTGAAAGTAAAGAATATTATGGGGAGATGTGGCAGGTGGGAGAGGTAAAAAGATAAGCAAGGAAGGCATCCTGGAGGGGCTAACTTTTGAGTAGAAGTTTGAAGAAAAAGTAGAAATTTGTCAAGTGAAAGAGGTGGGAATGGTGGTACAAAAGATTGAGATATCTGGAAAACTTCCAGGGGTTTGTTAAGGTGGAGCAAAAGGAATGATGAACTGGTGCTGGGAGACAGAAAGGTTGACAGAGTTGGACCATTAACAGCCTGTGTGTTTTGGGTGATTTGCCCAAGTTTTTCTCTTGAACAGAGTTTGCTGAAGGTTGAACACTATTTGATGTGAAAATCTATTAATCTATTACCAGAAAGAATTCGTTCTGGTAAAGTGCTTTCTAAACACTGCATGTTATTGCATATTCCTTTCTTGTAGGTTCACAACAATCTTAAAAGCTCTAAAATATCCTGTAGAAAGGAAATCCATTTTACTTTAACTTAGCATTTCCCAAACTTCCTGATAATGAAACTCCGTTGTGGAACTGTGAATCTAAGTGTTTCCTGGGCCTACATCAACATAGCCCAGGGAGACAGGGCTGGAACAGTCTACAAGAGGAGGAGTCAGTGATAACCTCAGGAGTAACTCCCCTGGAGTGGTTAAAAAGCAATTTCCTAATAGTCTTGAGTGGGAAGCTTTATAAGACTGCTGCTCTGAGTTAAGAAATGAGACAGAGCAGAAGGAATAACAAAGGAAATTGCATTAAGGGGTGTAAATGATCCTAAGGTTAAGGATGCATTTTTTCGACAAAGAGAATTTTAACTTAAAAACAAATCATTGTAACAGTAGTACATATTCATTGGTAAAAATGTTTAAAACAATACAGAAGTATATAAAGTGAAGTAAAACATGAACGATTTTTATTCATATATAATAAGTTTATTAAAAAATTTGATCATGCTCTACTCCCTGTTTTCCAAGTTGCTTTTTCACTTAATTATATACTTTAACCATGTCTGTATACAGAGCATTTTCACATGGTGTTGGCATGCTATAATTAATTTATCCAAATCCTTAAAGATTTTAGAATTATTTCTTACATTTGGTTCATTCAAATAGTGCTGCAATAACTATCCTTATGCATATATCTTTGATACCTGTGTAAGTAAGTAGTTTCTAGAAGGAGAAATTCTGTGTTAGAATCAGGGCAGAGATTCTAGTTTCCTCTCAATATCCGTTCTTTCCTACTTCTTTAATAATGTAACCCTACATTTACTCCTGGCAGCGGTGTAGTCAGTTAAAAGACTACGTTTCCCAGCCTCCTTTGCGGCTGTGTATGCCATGTGACTTACTTTTAACCAATGAAATAAGAGCTCAAACACTATAAAATTCTTTTAAGAAGGCTCCTTACTAAGGAAAGAGTAAACTTTTCTTTGTCTATTCTTCTGTCATGCTGGTTGGACTTGAGCAGCCTCTTGGATGGTGAGGTGACATGCTAAGGGCACAGGGTAGTAGCAAGACTGAAGGAGACTGGGCATCTGATAGTGTAAAGCCACAATAGTAGCCCTGGGGTGGTTCCCTCTGGATTTCTTTTATATAAAGAGAACTAAATATTTATCTTGTTTAAGCTACCACAATTTTTTTTTCCTATTACATTCTCTCAAATGAAATCCTAATTTATTAAAATGAAATGCACATTGAAAAACTTGAAAATATTATCCAAATGCCCTGAAAAGGAGTTGTACCAATGTACACTCTGATCAACAGTGAATGAGATTGCCTGGAAGAAATACTAAATTTGTTAAAAATGATGTATCATTTTTTTCAAGAAAATTTTAATGGTTTTCAGAACTTTGGTGTTAAGCATGCAGATATCCATAAGTCAACAGCATTCCGTAGAGAGGAAGTAAAGTCATACAAACTTCTATTTGTATCTTGATTCGTATCTTGGCCACTTAGTAGCTGTGTGACTGTGACCCTGAGCTAGTTTATAACCCTTTAGACTCAGTTTCCTAATATACAGTATGGGGTTAATAACATTACACTCAACAAATGTTAGCTAGTATTATTATTCAATAAACAAATTGAGTATCTGCTTTTGTGGGCTATCATGTGGGATACAAGTATGGATGACCCAGTGCCAATAATCAAGTAGCTCAATAGAGTAATTATGGGGGTAAGGACAGTGTCACACATACTGTAACTACCACAGTGAATACAGCAGGAATCCCTAAATAGAAAAGTCACAGGAATTAGGGGAAGGGGAGATTACTTCTTTTAGGGGCATGGTGTCAAGAGAAGCATCTCAAAGTCTTTAAAGGATGGGGAAAATTCCAACTGGCAGAAATATCAGAGGACTTCATTCCAAACCAGCCAGCATGGCAGTAGAGAAATGTTGGAATGAGAAGGTGTGGGTCAGCTAGTGATCCAAGTGGCTGAGGTATAAGGAACATGTACAGTAAGCAACAGAGCTATAGCAGCAAGATAAGGCCAGGTCCTAAAGGGCTCTCACTGAACAGCTTGAATGGGTCCTTAAAGCACTGGGGAGTCATTGAAGGGCTCTAGTGTGAGTGTAAGGACAGACAGAAGATGAGAGGTGTGCTATATGAAAGTTAACTTGGCATTGGTGTGCACTATGGATTGGACAAAGGGAAGACAGGAGGTGGGGCTTGGTAACTACTGCCCAGTGTTGCGTTGTCACAGTGGGAATGAATAGGAACATATCCCTGCACAGAACATCCATTGTTATAATTTTTTCCATTATCATTTGGAGAAACCAAGAGGCAGAGTAGCCCTGTGCCTTCCAAGGTTGATAAATGAGTCAGTAATGAAACCATTAGCAAGTTGCCTTTGATTCCTGCTCCTTTTCCACAGGGCAAGTTTGTCTCTTAGCAACACATTTTGAACTTGACAACACTCAAAGTTCTCTGTGAATGAATAAAGCAAAATGGAGGGAAATGTGAAAGTTACTTTGATGTGAGGAAGTATGTCTGCTGGGTATGTGTATGCTGGGCATGTTCTGGATGCCCAAATCATGGGGAGCCAGTGAAATGTAAAATAGGAGATTCAGTGTTCAGTAAATAGAAAGTTCCCTTCTTCCTATAGTTGGAAATAGGACATGGTTTAAAAATACATAAATTAGGTACTTATGGAACATTGCCTACTTTTTGTCACTAAAGAAAAGGACAGTCAGGTATGAGAGAGAACGTTTCAAAGAATGCAAAGAATAGCTGTGAAGCTAAAATTAAAGCAGAATAACCACTACATTGGCCTCATCATTGCCTTTGGTACATAGACTTGATGCATCTTGAGGGTCTGCACTGTGTCTTTTTAGTTGATTGGTCAGTTGTGTAGGATTGTATTATATACAGGTAACTTCTTAATGCTTTTATATATTTATTCATTTAACATATATTTATTGAAAACCTACTATATGCTGGGCATTGTTTTTGGGCCTTCACAGTGTTCTAAGCATGGGTTTGACATGGTGAGGTTTGCTTTTTATTTACTCTGCTGGCACTATCAGAGCTGGATGAAGAGGCGTGAGAGACTGTGGATAGAAAGGCCATGAAGAAGGTCTTCTTGTACCTGTCAGCTAAGGCGTTGTCAGAGCAGGTATAGTTTTCTATAGTGCAGAACAAGTTATCACAGACTTAGCAGCTTACAACACACATTTAGTATCCACAGTTTCTGTGTATTATCTCACATTCCTGAGTCCAGAAATGGGTTAGCTGGGTTCTCTCTGAGTTGGGTTTCTCACAGAACTGCAATCAAGGTTTTGGCTGGGTTGCATCTCTTCTGGTGGCTTGACTGGAGAAGAATCTGCTTTAAGCTCTCTCAGGTTATCAGCATAATTTGTGTATTTATTTATTTTTGCAGTTGTAGTTCTGAGAGCTTCAGTATTTTTGTCAGCAGTCAGCCAGAGGCTGCCCTCAGTCCCTTCAGGCTGCCCTCACTTCCCTGCCATGTAGCCTTCTCCACAGGCAGTTTACAACCTCTCAGCTCACTTCTCCAAGACCAGCAATGCAGAGAGACACTAGAGTAAGTCTGCTAAGCGTCTTCTTCAGTGCGGTCAAGGGGGTGACCTATTTTGCTGTATTGTGTTGGTTAGAAGCAAGTCACAGATCCACCCCCACACACGCACTCAAGGGGAGGGGACTACAGAAAGGCGTAAACACCAGAGATGGGGATCAGTGGAGGTCACCTTAGAGTTTGTCTGCCAGAAAGGGCGTTGGAAGACAGATATTCAAGTCAGGCCCAGAACAGGTTTTATTTAACTTTCTATCCTCATTGCCTTGTACACAGTGACTATGAAGAAAGTAAGCTTGTTTGGGCTTCTTTATTGATTGGATATGAGGAGCAGTGGAATAAGTCAGGAGGCAGCTTCAAGGATGACTCTGAGGTTTCCAGCCAGAGTTAACTGAATGCTGATGCCATTAGTATTCTGATTCTGCAGGTCTGAGGCGAGACCTGAGATCTATATTTCTCACAATGTCCTGGTGATGCTGATGGAGTTCAAGGACCACACTTTGAGTAGCAAGTTTCAAGAGCAAAGAACTTCAAATGATTTTTTTTCTGAACCATCTAAAGAATTTTGAAAATCTACTTTCTCGCATATTTGTAAGTTGACATCTAACATTTTTCATTGTGTTTAAACAGGTACAAAGGATATGACTTCCAGTGTGTTGTCACTATTCATATTTTAAAATAAAACAGTTACATTTCTCTTTTAAATGTATCCACAGGCCTGTAACCATAGTGATTTGATTCCCATCATCATCTATTTAACAATATATGTGAAAAAGTTTTTCTTACATAGTAAAAAAATTATACTCTATTCCTTTTAATCATTGAAATCACATTTACATTCAACTTTTCCCATAGATTTTTTTCTTTTTGAATTAGTGTTTTTTTTTAAATTTTTACTAATTTTTTTATTGCAGTAACATTGGTTTGTAACATTGTATAAATTTGAGGCATACATCATTATACTTCTATTTCTGCATTGATTACATCATGTTCACCACCCAAATACTAATTTTATCCTAAAGTGATACATTTTTCTGTTGAAAGCTTTTACTGATCACTCTGTCTACTTAGCTATCACAAGAATAAGCATATAAATTGAAATTTTAAAAAATTTAAAATTTCTTATGTTCGTAAGGCCCAAATGTTAAAAATTTCTTCTGGATTAATTTATTTGTTACAATTAGTTGACAATATTAGGTGTAATTGATCAAAATAGCACATAATCCAAATTTCGGTAAACACTTACTAAATAGGATTGTATTGGAAATGCATCTTTTAATGAGATAATTGGGGCTGGTTTACTTTAAAAATTTTTTGTTGTTGTTGTTGGTTTGTTTTTCTTTATTTTGTGGGGAAGATAAGCCCTGAGCTAATGTCCGTGCCAACCCTCCTCTTTTTGCTGAGGAAGGCCGGCCCTGAGCTAATATCTATTGCCAATCCTCCTCCTTTTTTTCCCTTTTTCTCCCCAAAGCCCCAGTAGATAGTTGTATGTCATAGTTGCACGTCCTTCTAGTTGCTGGATGTGGTACGCTGCCTCAGCATGGCCCGACAAGCGGTACATCGGTGCACACCCAGGATCCGCACCCGGGCTGCCCGCAGCGGAGTGCGCGCACTTAACCACTAAGCCATGGGGCCGGCCCCTGGTTTACGTTTTTAATTAGCTGCTGTATCAAGGATAAAAATTACTTATTGTTAGAATGAGACATGATGGGGCAGCAATTCTTTGTCACTTCTCTGTTTTTTTTTTTTTTCTAATAGCAATGTTACTCAATGCTCTGAACACCTTTAAAGATATATGCCAAAAATCACATAGTAATCTATTATCAAACTTATTTTTAATGATGTGTTAGTGGACATGTTCATTAAATTATCTTTCAAACTTATCAAGAGCAAAGAGTTGGAAATCACCTGACTTTTCTTATAATAGTAAGAGTCAGGATCGGTGAGAGCTATGCCTTTCTTTTGTAAAAAGGGAGAAACGGGGCAGGGGAAGGAGGTGGAGAGGAAATTGGCCTAATGCTGACTGGAAGCACTTTCTTAGGAGATAAGTTTTAGGGAAAAGTATATATGGAAATTGAAGATCTGGAAATGTATTTCTGGAAACTATTCGTGTAGACTTTGAGAAGTCTGCCTAGGAGGGTACAAGCACCCCAGTTTGAAGACTGCTACAGTGGGAACTGGAAATGTGTGGAGCTCAGGAGAGGGGCTGGGCTGAAGGCAAAGTGAGAGGACATACAGACAGAAATTCTTGCACACTAAAACCTGCATTGCACAGATCCCATTAATTCAGAATTCTAGGAGAGAGTCTGGATCAAAGGAGATTTTGTCCTATATATATGGAAAGAGGAAAAGTGGTTAGCAGACCCAGGGGCCAAATAGGCGTATAGGGAGACTGAAAAACACACAAAGTACATACGTTCAAATCCTTTAGGACATCCTAAATCCATGTATACAGAAGTAGTTGATATGTGATTATAACCCATCTTTATCTATTTGTTAGAGTTAGTTCTCTGCTCAGCAACACTTTGCCTGCTTAATTCTAGTTACTCTGTGTACACAGTGTGCCTGAGTTGATGAATCCTCATTACTAGAAAGAAAGGCAGAGAGGAAGGAAGGAAGGAAATCTAATTTGGTCCTTTTACTCAATCTGCCCATCCTTCTTCTGCTACATCTGAAGTGGCTAAATCTGGGTGACTTTATAAGGTTCCTTCAACACCAAGGTGTTTCGATTCTATGAAACAGTCACTTTATTTTTTTGCTGAAGAAGATTTATCCTGAGATAACATATGTTGCCACTCCTCTTCTTTTTTTGCTTGAGAAAGATTAGCCCTGAGCTAACATCTGTGCCAATCTTCTTCTATTTTTTTTGTATGTCGGACACTGCCACAGCATGGCTGGTGAGTGGAGGAGGTCTGTGCCCAGAATCCAAACCCGTGCACCCGGGCTGCTGAAGCAGAGCACATGGAACTTTAATTACTTGGCCATGGGGCTGGGCCCTCAGTCACATTTTTAAGATACATAAAATAAACTGAGTCACACTTTTCTTTTTACTTTTCTTTTGAGCAGATCCTTGGAAAGGCCTAGTCAGATATGCTGAGTTTATTTTCATAGAGAGGCCAGGTGGGAGAGAGAGGCCGACAAACTTCTACTGCCAAGGTGATGCTGGAACTAGCTTATTTGCAATTTTATCAAATAATTGATAAAGAAATGCTATAATCCAAGGCTTGGGAATGGCAAAAGGAAGAGAACCAGAGGTTTGCAAGCCACATTCTAAAGCTAAATAACCATTCTCACAAAGAATATATTGTCTATCTCTGACATCCCCAGATCTATGTTGTGTCATCGCTGTCATTTCTTTGTGCATTTCTCTTTCTGGGCTGTAGCCTTTTGCCTGCCCTTTTGGCATCTATATATGATCAAATACCTTGTGACATTTAAGCTTAAGCAGCAAGATATTCCTGAGAACAACTGTGGTTCAATATTTTCCATAGAACTAATAATAATCTGCTGCTTTAATAACTGTAAAGAGCAACCAACGCCTCATGGAAAACGTGGAGGAGTTTGAATTTTCTCTGTACAGAATCACAGGGACAGAAGAGACCTTTCTTTGTTCCTATAAATCCATCCAGGGTTTTTTGGTGCTGTTTTTTTTTCCCCCCACTTATCATGTGAGGAAGTTGAAGGAGGCATAATAAAAGGTTCTAGATTCTTGCCTACACATTTGCTATATCTCCTCCCCCACTTCTGTCCTATTTCTCCACTTCTGACCTAATATTTGTTTGCACACTTACCCAGTTATATAGGTTAGAGGAGAAGCTGACACTCCAAAGTAGCCAGTCAGCAGGGAGAATAACCTAGGATCAAAACTCCACTTTGCTTCAAATCTTAAATGCCGAAAGGTGAACCTGTTTTTGCCTAATACATCTTTTATGTTTTCTTCATCTGCCAAAGTGTGTTTGTCACTTCATGGGGCTTATTTCTTAAAAATGGATGCAAAAATTTGGCATGTTTGTGAATTTTTCTCCATAGCTTTCATCAGAGCCCTGAAGAGATAAATTTCTCCCTAAAGGTAAAGAACCACTGACATGATGGGCTGGTTTTTCTCCATGGCACTGAGTGACTCTTAGGGCTGCCCTAGCGAAGTGTAGAATTCATGGCACCTCCCACGCCACAATCCTTTGAGACTTGGGAACTTCAGCTAAATAAATACCAGTTTGCCCTCTGGTATGTGTTCTCTTAGAACAACTTTCCTCCCTAGCTCCAGACAATCTCAATTGCTTTTTTGATCAAAAATTTAGTGGAGATCATGAGAATACTTTTTCAGGATCTGCTGTGTAACTGGGAAATCCTGTCGATATAATCTGATAGTAATTCACTAGTTCCTAACTATCACCACCTCCCCCAACATTTACTGGCACCATGCTGAACACGTTGTAAGCATCATTTTGTTTAATCTTCATAACAACCCTTTTAGATAGGCATTATTGTTATTCACATTTTGGATATGACCATTATGGATAAGGAAATGATGGCACAGAGGGGTAAAGACCTTGCTTATAGTCACACAGCTAATGTGTGATGAAACCCAAACTCGTACCCACACAGCCTGTTTATGGAACTGGAGCCCTAGTTTATCAAGTTGTTCCTGTCAATTAGGTGACGTCCATGAGGATGTGATCAATCTGCTAAACAAATGGGAAAATGCAGGGGAGTAATCAGAAGGCTGGTATAGGAGAGGAGGCATTGGGTTGGAATTTGGGGAATCTGTTTCTTAATATCCCCTTGGTCATCAACTTCTAGAGTAATATTAGGACAGTTATTTAGTATTTCTGTGGTATTTCTTCTGTAAAACTGAAAATTATTATTTATAAATTTCATTTATCCTGGAAGTTAAAATAACAGATATCAAGGGCTTTGATAAAGGAAATAATAATGATAGTAATAATAACAATAATATTGTATCTGTAGATTCAGATTAGAGGCCTGAATGCAAAAAGGCCTCAGGTTTCGTTTGTGTAAAAGATCCCTTTGTCAGTATTATCTTAAGCATGGTTCTTATTGTCAAAAAGTGAATTCTAATCTTTTTTCCAGCTTTCTCCTGTTTCTCTCTCTCAGTGTCTCCCCCCTGTTCCTTTCTTTTCATCCTTCTCCCTCTCCTCTCCTCCTCCTTTCCTCCTCTTTTTTTTTCCTCTCCTGCTCCCGTGTCTTGGATTACAAAGACAGTACTGTGCCTGGGAGAGTGCCGCAGGGGTGCAGTGCGAGATGAGAATGAGGCCGAATAAGTTTTAACAAACTCCATCTCTTTTTGCAGCTGCTGTTTGGAAAGCAGGCTTCCTGCCATTTTCAGGCTGAACCTGCCAAATGCCTTATCCTGGGCTGAGCCCCAGGACCTCAGCCACAGACTACTGTCTATGGCATTTCCAAATGCAGTCCCTCAGCTGTGCTGCCGGCAATAAATATCTCTTTCTGTAATGGGGAAATGGGCCTGTGAAATCTATCCGTTCATCCTTCAGAGCCTCCACTTGGCCGCCTCTTTATTTTCACCCAAATTGCATTATTGCTCTTTACGATAGAATCTGGAGACATTTATCAAGGGCCTGTGTGCCAAAGTTCTGGATATTAGAATATTCTCAAATTCTCCAAGGGAGGGATCAATAGAAAATTGTAGCCAGAGGACTGATTAGCAAGATAGCATGGAAGGTATTTTTCTTTCCTAAAGTCTGTAGCCAGCTCAAATCACTTCATCTAAATTTCTTAGCCCTTTGTTATTAAAGACAGTAACTCAAAGTCTTAAGGTTAGAAACATTAGATTTATTTTCTTAACATTAAAGACTAGAACTGAGACCACTACCAAGAGCAGATAAACCAAATGTGGCATTAAACCAAATGGTAATAATAATATCAATTATTATTGTTTATTCATACATATTTTGTGGTCCAGATAAGGCAAGGAATTTCTCTCTAAATCATCTCATTTAATGTCCAAAACAGCCTTGCAAAATAGATATTGTTAGCTGACTTTTAAAAATAAGGAAAGCAAAACTGAGTGAGTTTGGCAATAGGTTTTTCTTCTTAATTTTTTGCATTTTAAATTTACATGCTGAAAAATAGACATTCTCATACACTGTTGGCAGGAATGTAATTGTTGTAGTAGATAATTTTGTGATATGAATCAAAATTAAATACAAGCATAACATGATCCTATTTCAAAAATGAGAACATGTATCTATACATATGCATGTATGTTTATATATATATGTATATACACAAACACAATTATATTTATATTTATTTTTTTAATTGGGCAAAAGTTATAGAAGCATCTGCATGGCTATCTCTAAGAAATGATACTGGAGGATTGTGGTGAGAAAGAGGGCTTTTATTTATAACTTTATGCTCATCTAAACTTTCAATTTATTGTTTTTTGCCAAGATCAAATATTACCTTTCTATTATAAAAAAGCTCATTTAAAATGAAATGAAATGAGTGTGGTCTTTGACTCAACAATTATATTTTTAGGAATTTATCCTAAGGAAATAATTCAGCAATTGTACACAAATATGTAAAGAAAGGTTTCATTGCAATGTGATTAGAAACATCTAAATATCTATCGGTATATGTTCAGTTAAATAAAATATGGCACATTTATACAGTAGAATGCCATAAAATGATTTTTTAAAATAAACGAATAAATATGTGTATATTGACATCAAATTGCCTCCAGCTAATGCCCACCAGGAACTCACCTGTAGTTGAACCAGTTGGGATTGCTCCTCATTGCAGGGAGGGAGAACCCTCCATTTATCCTTTCCATGAGGGTGGTGGGGTACATCAGTTAGAGGGTATTAGGAGGGACTTATAGGGGATTTGGCCTTGGGTGAGGTGGTTTGGGGAGAATTTAAGAAAGCAGGGGTTACTGTGGATTGGATGCTGTCAAGCAGTGGAGGAATTCCACGATTGTATATCTTAATAAATCTTTTCTCAACGAAAGGCAGAATAGAGCAAGGCTAAAGCTGTAATTGATAAAGAAGCAGAAGTCACTGATATTAGTTAGGAAAGGGTGATGTCTGGTTATTTTTGTGGTGTCTTGGGCAATGTTTATGTCGTGTCGGTGTTCAGGCGTGAGCGCAGGTTGTCTTGTTTTTGTCTTGATCCACCATTGTCACAGAGTGGCCTTGTCTGATGTTGATTTTCTATGAAATTGTTTATGTTTAACAGGAGAACATCAAGTTCTAGCTTACAGTACCAGGCTTGCTCTCAGATGTCAGAGGCTGCTTTTCTCTTTCTCAAAAGACATCTACAGTATATTCAGTAAAAATAAAAGCAAGTTACAGAACAGTACTTATGATGTAATCCTACTTTAAAAATATCAATACAAAAGTTTATTCAGACATAAAAAAAGGTTGGAAGAATATACTCCTTGTTATCAACAATAACTCCATTAAAGAGCATTAAATTATGGGAGATTTTTTTACTTTCTACTTCTCTGTTTTGTTTAAATTTTTAAAAATAATGAGCAAGTATTATTTTTACAATCAAAAGGCAATTAAAATGTTTCTAAATTGAAAATGAAAACTGGGATGTTTCTGCAAGCAAGCATGTGTTTGTTCCTCTCCACCCAGTGCCCACATGGTGAACGTATTCTCTTTTCCATGCTGGCTCTCTCCCACGGTAGAATTTGGAGATAAAGTCACATCTTTGATTTTTTAAACATATGGTGGCCACAATTTGAGGTGTACCTGATCATTAGAGGAATAGGGATGGGGGAGGTGATTTGAGTTTCAATAAGCAAGATAGTCTCTAACCCTCCCCTCCACTTCTACTGTCTCATCCCTCAACATAGAGAGCTATATACCTGTATGAGCTACTGTGTGCACATAAAATGGGAAGATCCCCGCCAGTGGTCTCAACTGAATTTTTAACAGCACTCTAGTTCTCGAAAGTATCCTGGTTTAGATGGCAGGTTATATAGTCACCCCAAGAAAGGCTTTCCAGGGGAAAGAAGGTTGGGCTGAGCGACTTGACAAGTGTGGAGGAGATTGGCTGGGAAGGAAGAGAATTCTAGGCAGATGGAGCGGTATGTGGAAAGGCCTTTGGTGGGTAGGAGTAGGGCACATTTGAGGAAGTGAAAGGCCAGTGTGGCTGGAGGTCAGAAGAAGTTAGGGGGAAAGTGGTAACAGATAAAGTTGGAGAGGAGATTTGAGAGCTGAGTACGAGGGCTTGTAGACCTGGTAAAGGAGTCTAGACTTTATCTTGAGAGCCATGGGAAGCCACTGAGTTGTTTTAAGCAGGATATGACATGATCAAGTTAATATTTTGAAATGAATCCTTTATCAGTAGTGAAGAGGGGGACAGTAGGGCTAAGAGTTGGTTCATAGAGGCTGTTTAGAATATTGTTGCCTGGGCTGGCCCCGTGGCTTAGCGGTTAAGTGCATGCGCTCCGCTACTGGCGGCCCGGGTTCAGATCCCGGGCACACACCGACACACCGCTTCTCTGGCCATGCTGAGGCCGCGTCCCACATACAGCAACTAGAAGGATGTGCAACTATGACATACAACTTTTTACTGGGGCTTTGGGGAGAAAAAAAGGAGGAGGATTGGCAATAGATGTTAGCTCAGAGCTGGTCTTCCTCAGCAAAAAGAGGAGGATTAGCACGGATGTTAGCTCAGAGCTGATCTCCCTCACCAAAAAAAAAAAAAAAAAAAGGAAGTTGTTGCCTAAGGCCAAGTGAGAAGTGATGGTGCCTTGCACTATAGATGGCAGAGGAGATGGTGATAAAGGGACCGATTGGATAGATATACAAGAGCTAACCAGCATTTTTTTAAAAATTATAAACTGCATCCATTACTCCTAGTCCTAGACAGAAAATATATACATAAGAGAGTATAGGGGCAAATAATGAGAATAGCTTATGGAAAACCCAACCTTAGTATCAGCAAAAGTTGATCATCATTTTATCCAGCATGTTATGCCAGTCCCCAAACTACATCCCACTGCCCCTCCTTTCTGCACCTATGGAAGACATCACTAATCGATCACAGCACTCTTTCCTACTAAGCCCTGACAGGGTCAAAGAACAATTTTCAAGTCAACATTCCCAAATCAACATTTGAAGCAGCCTCTAAGAGCTGTTCAGGATTATTATGTCTGAAAATGTCTATCTGCCATCTTGCTTATTTAGGAGAGAAATTATTGCATGAATGCTCTTGCTGATTAAGCAAGTCCCCTACCACTTTATCTTTCTCCCCGGCACCAGGACATCTGAGCATCTGAATGGCAGAGATGGTAGAGGTGAAAAAAGACTCTGTGGACACTGCATGATTTGGATCCAGATGGTCTACACTTATCTTATGAGATTAAAATGAGATAAAGCAAGGGGGAAACGAAGGATATTCGTTTTGGATTGAGGACATGTTTGCCATTATAGTGCGCTTTCAGATTTGGCATTGCCATGTTTTTTAATCTTTTTCTCTGCTTAAAAGGACGTATTGACTAAGAGAAGAATGGAGTAGGTGAAGCATCCCTATATTTATAGTGTGCTTGTGAATGTTTAATATGCTAACAGGCAAAGTGGGTGGAATAGAATTGCTCTTAAATAAGTAAAAAACTTAGCATTCAATTAACTTAAAAAGTGATCTTAATTTGGAGAATTTCACTTAACATATTGTGGGTAAAATCTTATTTTGTTTTTTTAAACTTTCTTTTGCTAATGCAAGGCAGAAGAGTTTGTGCACTAAATAAATAGACTAAAGTCTCATTGGCGAGGGTCAGAGATCTGAGATTCTTATGTTTTGGAGAAAGTGATTTAATTTTCATAGGATCTTTGGGTTTTTTGGTGAGGAAGATTGGCTCTGAGCTAACATCTGTTGCCAATCTTCCTCTTTTTGCTTGAGGAAGATTTCCCCTGAGCTAACGCCAATCTTCCTCTATTTTGTATGTGGGATGCTGCCACAGCATGGCTTGATGAGTGGTGTGCAGGTCGGTGCCCTGGATCTGAACCCGTGAACCCTGGGCCAACAAAGTGGAACGTGGGAACTTAACCACTATGCCACTGCGCCATCCCCCACCCCCCACCTTTTTTTTAGTGAGGAAGATCGGCCCTGAGCTAACATCTCTGCCAGTCTTCCTCTATTTTGTATGTGGGATGCTGCCACAACATGGCTTGATGAGCAGTGTGTATGTCCATGCCTGGGATCCAAACCCACAAACCCTGGGCCACCAAAGTGGAGCATGCACTATGCTACTGGGCTGGCCCAAAGGATCTTTTTTTTGTTTTTATGGAGAAAAATGATAACAGTGTCAGCCAGCCACAGCCATGGGCCTGAGCTGGTAAGGGTACACAAAATTTTGCAAATGCTCAACTCTGTCCCAAGAGGGAAAAGCCCCATACCCACCATACCCCTCCAAAGAGACAACTATCCTAGGACTCTTGTTTCTCACAGAAATTGCTTCAGACAGCTCCCTTTTCTCAGACTTTCCATCTTTCCTTTGCTGTTTTATTTCCTCTGATTGTACCACTGCAGGGGAAACTCTTTCTGCAGTGGAGGGGCTTATAGCAAGGACTCTGAAGTCGCATAGGCCTCCCAGCAAATCCAGACACTACTATTTATGAACAGTATGATCTTGACTATTTCACTGAAGCCCTTTGAGTCTTATTGTTTTTTTTTTTACATAGAAAATGGGGATAGTAAGTGTTCCTACTGCCTAGAGTTGTTTGAGGATTAAATAAAATTGTGCATATGAAGTGGTAAGCACTGAAGGGGTATTAGCAGTTGTCATTATTGTTGCTATTATTATTATTATTTTAATCTGCAGGATTTTGATCCAAGCTTGGGGCTTCATGCACATGCCGGCTTTGGTAGCTGTGTCAACGGTCCACCTGGGCACTGTGGCAATGGTGCTGACGGTGGAGGAGGTGGTGGTGGTCGAGAGGGAAAGAAGTGGGGTTGGGCGAGGATGGCGTGGTGCAAAGGAGGAAGCTGGGAAAGCACCTAGAATCAGGAAGCATCACATAGTTGAAACTGTGGTTACTGAATCCACGAATCAGGAGGGTTTCTTAATCAAAGTGCAATGTCAGAGTTGAATAGTAACTAATAATATGAAATTTTCTTGTAACGCCTAATCACACTTGAAACATAGTCTGACAAAGAGCTTTTGCCCTTGGCATTTAGAATAGTCAAAGGGTTTAATGTTAAGAACAGCCATTTGGAACAATAGTGCTTGGACCACTTGAAAAGGAATGTTGCAAATAGCCTGTCCAGTCAGAATGCAAAAAGTGATTTCACTTAACCATTGAGAACGTTAACTCGCTGACCTGCCCATCCAGTGGCTGGCATGGCACTTATCTCCACATGCCTGATTAGACAATTGTAGTTATTTGGTTTCTGTCAAATACAACTGGATTCCTAGTAAACACCCTGATTTATGCCTTTTCGGACTCAAAATAGAACCAACTTAAATCAACAGGAAAGAGCTGTTTAGGATGCTATGTGTATATAGAAAAATGCATCATTTTTTAGGTCTGGAATCATCATAAAATAATGACTTTAAGGTCCTATTTGCCATGGGGTTTCACGGAGCTATGTTTAATAGGCATAACACCTGATTTCAAAGAAGTCACTGTCTTCTTGCCAGGCCAGTTGGAGTAGTTATTAGGAACAAGACGGCCAGCACTTAAGTCCTGGCTCTGCCATTTACTAGCTTTCTTATCTGGAGAAAATCACTTATCTCTCTATGCCTCTCTGGCAATAATAAAAGTTTCTACCTCACAGGAATGTTTTAAAGATTAAATGAGTTAATGCGTGTATAGCGATTTGCCCTAGAAGTGGGCAAAACGGGGAGGGATGCATTGTCCGTGGAGAGTTTAGAAAGAATAATGAAGCCAACTAAAAGTCTGGATGCTTTTTATTGTCATCATGCGCCTGCAGTTCTAAACAATATCACTCCTGGAGTGGACTGCTCCTTCCACCCCCACCCTTGATGACACCGCTGGGGAGCAGTATTAAGAACAGTGCTTGGCACAGAAAGCTCTCAATGCATTGTCACCTGCTATTATTTTTCATTAAGTTCTAGCTCTCATTATCTGCTCAAAATTCTTCAGTGGCTCCCTACAGAAAGGTGATTCAGACTCAGCCTGCCATTCAAGGCCCTCCCTATCTGATTCCCGCATATTGTTTTCCTGATCGTATACCCATTAGACACTTTCTTTTAACTTAGAGGAAAACCAGTCAAATTGGTTTTCTCTGAAAGCCTCCAGGCATGTGCATATAGTGTATTCTTTCTCCTGTCTCTTCATGATGCATGAACCAGTGTTCTTTAAGACCTAACCCAAACGAAACTGATTCTGAATTCCTCCCTCAAAATCATTGCTTCTGCTTAGAACTCTCCAAGCATTTCATCTCTTTTTCTCTAAGGGTTCTCTTTTCCTTCCATCTAGTTACATAAATACTTTATCTCTCCCACTGCACTCTGAGTTCCTTGGGGCAAAATTGAAGTCAAAATGCCCTTTGATTTCTCACAATGCCAGGTACAGCACTTTACTCCAAGTGAATATTTATAAAGCCATGTTGAATGAATGAAGTCCAGGAACTCTATGGAGTGAAATCCAAAACCAGTCTTTCTGAGGAGACTCAGACCTTGCCACCACGATCATTGCCGAACAGGAACGCTGTACGAAGCAATTAGCCACACTATGTTTTACTGGGCTCTTTCTAGAGATTTAGGAATTGGCTAACATGATGGAGATAACTGATTGTATAATTTGATATATTAAAACTTGGTTAAAGATGGTCATTCAAGTTACAAATATTGAGTGTGTGCTGTATGTATAGCAAGAACATACTAGCGATGGCTCTGGAAGTAGAAGACATCATCCTTGCC
The DNA here is from genome assembly GCF_057802395.1 of Ceratotherium simum simum. Lineage (NCBI taxonomy): Eukaryota > Metazoa > Chordata > Mammalia > Perissodactyla > Rhinocerotidae > Ceratotherium > Ceratotherium simum. Next base: position 77,110,862 of record NC_141904.1, on the reverse strand, counting down.
CCTAGGGAGCTTACAGTCTGGTTGGTGAGAAAAAAAAAGTTATGCTAGAAACTAGGCAAGAACTTGTTAAGCAGGGCCGGCCCCGTGGCTTAGAGGTTAAGTGCACGCTCTCCGCTACTGGCGGCCCGGGTTCGGATCCGGGGCGCGCACCAACGAACTGCTTCTCCGGCCATGCTGAGGCCGCGTCCCACGTACAGCAACTAGAAGGATGTGCAACTATGACATACAACTATCTACTGGGGCTTTGAGGGGAAAAAAAAAAGGAGGAGGATTGGCAATAGATGTTATCTCAGAGCTGGTCTTCCTCAGGAAAAAGAGGAGGATTAGCACAGATGTTAGCTCAGGGCTGATCTTCCTCACAAAAAAAAAAAAAAAAGAACTTGTTAAGCAATGTATAAACATGTGTATATAGGTTTATACACAGTTGCTGAAGAAATGTCCATGTATTTATGGAGAAAAGAAGTTACCTGAAAGGATAGAATCATTCAGAAGTCGTTTTGAAAGGAGGAGACTGATGCAGGAGGCAGTGATGCAGGGAGATTACTGTGCTAGATGTTCTCTGTTCACCCCACAAGATCTGCTCTCCACCCTTGTCCACCCCACTCTGTGTCCTGGGGGCTGACCTTGATGGGACTGCGTGGACACTCTGCCATGCTCTCCGATTCCCAGTGTGTTCAGCCAGTGGAGGCACTGGCAAGAGGTTGAAGGGCTTGAAGGTCAGGGGAGGGTGATGTTGGGATGGAGTATGTGTGCCCCAAATCCTTCCCTGCTAGGATGCAGGTCAGCTGCTTCCTTCTACAGAAGGTCCCAGTTCACGTCAGGCAGCCCTCTCAATACCTATGGCTCTGACGGGTTCCTGTAACAGCTCTCTCGTCTCACCCCCTTCAGGGCTAGAAGGGGTAGTTATTCTTTGCTAGTAGCCCTGGGGTGCTAGTAGCCCTGGGGTGCTTTGTCATCTCTTGATGATGAATTTACACTAACTCTGCCTAGACCTTGTAAATAGTCCCTTTAGTCAACTCTCCTCAATTACCTGGTGTGAGTGGCCATTTGTTCTTAGCCAAGATCCTGACTAATACAGGCTAGGAGGTCAGTGCAGCAGTTCAATTTCAAAATACTTATTGAACATCTTTACATGTCAGGCATGGTTCTAAGCATTGGGGATAAAATGAGATTAAAACAAAATCTCTGCCATTAAGGAACTTCTAGTCTATCGGGGAAGACAAACGTACAAGGTGATTTCAAACTGAGAATGGGTGTTAGAAGAATGCATTGTAACAAGGTAACAACGTGGGAGGGAGGGCACTTATGAAAGATGAATAAAGCTAAAACCAGCTGTCTGATATTTTATCATGAAAATATGTTTAGGATTTTTAGAGCCAGAAGGGATAATAGCTGTTTATCTGGACCAATACCTGTATTTTACAAAGGAGGGATTGCAGGGTCCATTGAATTAAAATGAACTATCCCCACTACTGAGTAGTGAAAACCTGGAGTGAGACCTGAGCATTCTCACTTCTAGTCCACTGTCCTCTCTCCGTTTTCCTCTAGACTGTAGATACTGCCAGTTCTAACTCCCACCTATGTCTTCCCTGCCTCTGCCTTGGCTTCTTCCTCCTGAACCATTTTTCATTTCAAAGCACTTGCTTATTTGGAGCAAGGAGAGTGAAATTATTGATTTCAATATTCTCATTGTCACAGTCAGAGGGAAAGGTGAAGAGGGCTGTGACATATGGAGGTGGAGTGTGTGGTTAAGGACAGACCACCAATACTAATCCACCCGCCACCAGAAGCAATCTGAGTGTCGGCAGGCTTTGAAGTGTGGCCAAGCCTCCTCCCTGTGCTTGTGAGCTGACTGGTTGCTCTAGCCCGACTGGGGCGCTAATAAACATCCTGTGTAGGGTGATTCATCCTTCCTTCCACCAGCGCCAGAGAGAGGCTGAAGTGCAGAGTAGAGTTTTCCACACAGTATTTTAGGTGATAGGAAAAGAAGCTTCTTTATATAAAATTACTTTGGATATTACAACTTAATTTGCTTGGGAGCTGAAAGACTAGTGTTATTCATGCAAGGGTTTTAATAATCATAATAACTTCCATTTATGGAGTGATTACTATATGGCAGACACTGTCCTGAGGGTATCACATGTACTGACTGATTTAATCCTATACAGTAGACCCTATTGTGATTCTTGTGATGATTAATATTATTATTTCCACTTTACAGATGAGGAAATAGAGGCACATGACTAGAAGTAACTTCCCCAAGTTCACACATCGTGTAAGTGGTGGAGCAGTGACACAACCCAGGTACCCCGCCCCAGAGCCAGTCTTGCATACAGTGTTAGGATGTTTATATAAATAAGCGTCTAAAAGCTGGTGTCCTCTTTCATTTGCTTTTCTTCTTCTTCTTCTTTTTTTTTTTTTTTTTAATTTTCTGGAGTTCCGCAATTTCCAGGCATGAGAGTGAGGAAATTTGGAGTAGATATGTAAGCTCTGGGAACAGGACCTTCAATCCAGGACCTCATGAGCTTTTAAGCCTCAGATCTTACCTGAGTGAGGATCACGGATTTGCCTCAAGAAAGGAACAGCATGAAGCGTATATGGGAAGTAGAAATGTTGGAGCATTATGGAGCCCACAGGGATGCATAGGATTGAGGTGATAATACTTAGCTCCTCAATGATACAATGGAGCTTTCTTTATGCTAGGGTGGCCAACTGTCCCAGTATATCTGGGACTGAATGGTTTCCTAGGGCATGGGAATTTCCATGTTAAAACTGAGAAAGTGCTGGATAAACTGGGGTGAGTTATCACCCAACTTTATGCATTGTTGAGGCCAGTTGAAGCTCACTCCTTTCTCAGATCCTGGAGTCAACCTTACTTTAATCCAGTGTTTCTTATCACATACTCCACAGACCACCTGCACCTGAGACACTTGAAACCCTTGTTAAAAATGCTGATTCCTGCACTTCATTCCAAATCTACAGAAGCTTGATATGTGCACATGGTAAGGTTACAGTTCAGGGAATCTGCATTAAAACAAGACTGCCAGATGATTCTTATGCTCATAAATGTTCCCAAACTACTGATTTAGTCTATAATGAAATGAAGAAATGTAATTTCCCAGCTTAGGGGCTCTGGATCTATTATTCTCGCTGTCACTCTTATTCTGATTTAATGCCTCAGTTCTAATCAGTGGGATCCTGCTTTGTTTCTCAGTCCCTATTTGGATCTAAGTTTCAAAAACTGTGTTTCTGGTCTCTTCTCCTTGCTCTACATGCTAGTGCCTGCCTTGAAAACTGATCCAGCTCCCCATTTTCTATGAGACCAATTTCTTACCCTGCCCTCTTCTGTTCTGGAACTCAGTTTCTTTCCTGAAATCTCACTACCAATAGATAGATCTCCAAGTAGTCAACCTCTAGTCTGTCTGCTTCCAGCTTCCCGATGTCACCTTCACATCTTTTAGTCAAAGCCAAGGGGAGAAGAAAAGCAATTGTTTCCATAATTCTCATAAGAAACTGTCTGTTATATGGTCAATAGGTTAAAACATCTAATTGGCTCTGAAAATTGGCTCTACTGGAGCTTGTATCTATCTAAGCAAAAGCACATATATTTATTTAAGCAGTGAATTTGATCACAGCTAATGCACAGGTAGGACTACCTGCTCACTGACCTCTCTGTAATCTGGTATTTCACTATATTTATCTACAATTAAGTAGCAGCCCTCCACATCACTCCCCTACATTTGCCCAGAGAACACCTACTCAGCTTAGGCATCTGTGATCCTCTGAAGTCTGATTTTTTCCTCTTCTGGGTCCCTGCTCTATGGTGATAGACTTCTACAACATCATCTGTAGCAGAAGCTGTTGGTACTATATCCCAAATCTTCTTGGCTGCTTCAGAGTCTACCTGCAGCTGTGGTGGACAGCTCTCCCTGTATGCCAATGACTTCCCACTTGAAGAGCCTACATCTCTCTTCTTCTCTGCTTAAGGGTGTTTTCCAGCTGATAGCCTAGAAGTTCCAGAGACAACCTTCAACCTAAGGAGGAAGAGCATGATGGAAAACTCAGCTTACCATCTCTCATGGGGTTGATTCTAAGGTGTGCTGTACGTGGTTCTTCGCAAGGCCCCATGGAATTGAGCACCATTTGCCGACGTGGTAACCTGCTCATTTGTGATCCTAGGATCACCTTCTGAATAAACTATACATACCCATGTCTTTGTAACAGAATCTGCTTTTGGGGAAATCCAAATTAAGCTGCCATATTGTACACATTACTAGACATATATATTTATATGTCTGTCTCTTCCTCTCAGACTAGAAGCTTCTTTATGGAAGGGATCATCTCTTACATATATCCTAACATGTAGCCTGACACTCAATAAGTACTCAATCAATATTTGTTGTGTGAAAGAATGAGTTTATCTACATTTAAATGACATAATAATGTTTCTGATTCACCGTAAAATCTTAAAGTATGTCCTAAAGCAGCCATTGTAGTTCTATAGGAAGTTTAATGTAATAAAATTCTTTAAAAAATTAAAAATCTACTAGGATTCTACAGGTATCTTAATATTACTTGTCTTATTGGATTAGCCAGAATACCTCATTCCTTTTATTGAACCAGATACAGAGAATGTATTATACTTTTCTAATTGTTTTATTACCTTTTGCCTAAACTAGAATAAAATCTGGGTCTCTTCTTCACGGTCTATAATAAATATTAAGCCTATCTTGAAAGTAAGTCTTTCATCTGTAAATGATAATAGTACTGATGAGTGATATGGGAAAAGTGAGGTCTCCCTTTTTATTGTTTTACTTGAATGTCTTTTTTAAAAAATGTATTAGGCTCTGAGAAGAATTCAAATTAGTTTATCCTCAAGGGACTACAGTTTTTAAATATCTTCAACTGAAGAAAGAACTCACTCTGGCAATTGTATGTCATTTTGTTAATATTTTCAGAAAGCTGGCAGTTCTTGAGCAATATTATGAAACCAATAATTTATTCTAATTTTCATCTGGATTGAATAAGACATTTGTCATCAGTGAGCGCTTCCTCCATCATTTAATTTTTTTCCTTCTAAGTTATGCACATTCAGTTGATTCAGCAGTGAAAAAACACAAAGCCTGCAGAATTATGACTATGTCACTTTGCTTCTAGCAAAAGTACTAGAAAAACTGAAAGGAAACAATATGAGCTAAAAGAAAGAAAGATGCACAAATTGACCAGGAACAAGTTCTAATGAATATTTATGGTTAAAAATATAATAAGTTCCTATTTATCATCCTTGCTTTACACCAAAATAAGTGATATTATATTCATAAGAGCAATGAAGAGGCTGATCTTACAAGAGGGTTTTTAACTAGTTTATATCAGAAACATTGCTGTCATGAGATATTATTTTTAATAAGTTACTCTAATAATCACATATTATTGAGCTTTCAGGTACACTGTTTTTCATTAAAATATATGATGAGTAAAATGTAGAAAAACTTGATAGACTTGCTACAGCTAAGGATCTAATCATAAAAGGTTTTTCAGGAAGAACATAAATGTTGATATGGGCCTTTTCAACCAACACTAAAAAATAGCAAGTAACTCATTATTTTTATATTATAAGGTCTAAAAAGAAAGGGCTACCATCACAGGTACATAATCAGTTAGATTAAAAAAATAATAAATTAGCTATTAAGGAATGTTGTGGTATGTAGTTATTGTACCAATTTTTTTTTTTTTTGTGAGGAAGATCAGCCCTGAGCTAACATCCATGCCAATCCTCCTCTTTTTGCTGAGGAAGACTGGCCCTGAGCTAACATCTATTGCCAATCCTCCTCCTTTTTTTTGTTCCCTTTTTCTCCCCAAAGCCCCAGTAGATAGTTGTATGTCATAGTTGCACATCCTTCTAGTTGCTGTATGTGGGACACCGCCTGAGCATGGCTGGACAAGCGGTGCGTCGGTGTGCACCTGGGATCCGAACCTCGGCCGCCAGTAGCGGAGCGTGCGCACTTAACCACTAAGCCACGTGGCCGGCCCCTATTGTACCAATTTTGATTGACCTTGACAATGATCCTTATTATATTGTAAGCTCCTCAAGAATAAAACATTTACAATTCCCTTGGTGAATGCACACATTACAGTTTCAATTATCTGTTGAATGAATATTTCCCCTTAAATATTAAAAAAAAGTATCTTGAAAGGAACTGTGGAAATCCTTGTGAGAGGACAAAAATAGAAATAGGACACTGTGATTTATTCCAACAACTCAAACAAACCATCTTCTGTCTTCTAAAGCAAACATATGTCATAGATGTTTGGTTTTCCCCCAAGAAAAATAGATTGTTCTGTACTAACAGATGGTAAAGCCTGAACAACTAAAGACAACATATTCAAAAAGTCTAGATTTGTCAATGGTTTTAAAGGCAAAATAATAATTTTTTTCTCTGTAAAGACCTATAATCTTCCTTCTTTTGAAGTTTCTGAAAAGTTTAATTCATGTAAGGTTTAATCTCCATGTTAATCCTCAACCAGTGTGCAATACCAAGAAATACCCCTCCCATGATTGTTCAATTACTCTCCTACAAAGTTGGATAGAGTCTTAGTGTACATATAGCCCATGCATTGAGATTCTTGCATCAGGAAAAAAAGTTAACCAGCTGTGAGGGAGATTGGTTTCTAAACCTTTATGACCAGATACTATTTTGATAGTATTTTGAGGTTTTTAACTGGAGCTCCCTTTAAATGGACCCTTTCATTGTCCATTTCTTTGAATAAATTGCTCTTCTCTTATTTAATCATAAGCATTCATTACCCCAGGTAAGGGGGAAATATGCCAGAAAAGCAGAGAAATTACTTTTGAGTATCAAAAACTAAGGCTTTTGAGTCACAAGAACCTGGGATTAGTTGCAAAAGTTGAAGCCCTGAAGGATTCAGAGTGTAAAATTTATGCGATAAACAATAGATAAGATAAACTGAAATACGGGATGCCCCCCAGCATACTGAGCGTACTTAAGTTGGGATTACTATAGTGTAAGCTGGGATCTCTGGGGTAACTAAATTTGAGCAAAACATTTGATAAAGTTTTACATAATATCCTCGAGGAAAATGTTTGCCCAAATGATAGTGATTTATGGGGATTCAAAAGTTGAATGGTGTGCTCACTTCGGCAGCACATATACTAAAATTGGAATGATACAGAGAAGATTAACATGGCCCCTGTGCAAGGATGACACGCAAATTGGTGAAGTGTTCCATATTTTTGGGAGGAGGGCAAAAGGGATAATTAGGCACATGTGTGTGGTGATGGATTGTAATTAGTATTTGAGTGGTGAACATGAGAACATGATGTAATCCATGCAGAAATAGAAGTATAATGATGTATACCTGAAATTTATACAATGTTATAAACCAATATTACCTCAATAAACAAAAACAAAAAACAAAAGTTGAATGGTGTTATCAGTACCAACTTTGAGCCAGATTGCTAGTGGCATTCTGAGGCTCTGCTTTGTTCAAAATTTTAATAGTTTAGATAGCATATAGAAAGTTTGCCAATCAGGTTTGTGGGAGGGCTGAAATTAGGAGAGGGTAGAAATTATGTTAGAAATTACATGAAAGATTTAAAGAAAACCAGCCAGGTAGGCAAACTGGGCCAGATTTAACAAGATAAAAATATACAAGGATAAATGTAAAGACCTGTGTTTAGAATTAAAAAAAAAGAAGTCTGCACAAATGAGGGGTTGGCAAGTCATGCCCGAAAAAATATTTCTATGAGATATTTTCATGCTCAAGCTGGATGGGTGACATTTTTGCCAGAAAAGATGTTTCATTTGGTTATATTCAAGGAGATGGGAATGGACTCACTGTACTTTGCACTGGTCAAACTATACATGGAGGAGTGGGCTTAATTCTGACTTTTATCTTCTGGGTTGGATATCAATGAACTGTAGGACATCTAGAGTATGTGGCTAAGATTTTATATTCAGCAAAAATATTTTTGAGTTCTTTTTATGTGATAGACACTCTCCTAGGTCCTAGGGATATAGTGGCAAGCAGGAGTTAAACGTGGTGGGGTTTCTGCAAAGGGGATAATTAATCTGGAGATGATATGGGGGTCCGGTCCTTGCTAGCTGACATCCATTGAACAGCTGACATTGTGGAAAAAGAATTAGCCTGATACTATGTGGCTCCAGGGGGATTAAGCAGAAGTTATAGGGATGCGGATTTCAGTTACAGCATCTCTTCACAAGTGGAGAGGGTGGCCTTGTGTTGGAGAGTGCCTTGTCATTTCCCAGCAGAGGCAGAAGTGCATCTGTCAGGGTAAATGACATAATGCAGAAAATGCTTATCACAGTACCCAGGCATGTCACAGGTGCTCAGTCAATGGAACAAAATAGTTGCACAGGGTTTTCTTATACCTTTTGGGAGTATATGATAGATGATTCTAGAATTCTAGAGAACTCTTACCCATATTTTTTCCCTCTGTGCCCACCACAGAGTTTGGTATATGATTGGTGGTCTTTAAATGTCAAATAAATGAATGAGAGATTTATGTCATCTCCGAGATTGTACATTAAGAATTATGATGTTAATGAAGCAGCATTTAGAATTCAGAAATTGTAGTTTCCAGTTCCATTTTTAGTGACAGTATGGTTTGACATTACGTTTTTTCAATATCCTTTTTCTTTTTTTTGCCTGTCACTTAAAGAAAATCTCAGTCATTCTCAGGAACACACGGATCTTTTTGTCATTTCATAGAATGTCAACGTTCTATGGTGGCTTGTGGATTTACTTAGAATTTACAGAGGATCCATAATTTCATTCTCCAAATCAAGTAGGAGCCTTTCAAAGCCAAGCTCATCCTATTATAACCTGCATTGTTCTGATCCACACAATACATTTTTCTCCTCATTTATGAAGTCCTCTTGCTTCCAGAAGTTTCTCTCTGTTTATCCCCTTTCTTCTTAAAATGAACATTTATTATTTTCAACATCCTTCCTAGTCACTCTTCTCTCCCCCTAAACTCATACTGGAAATTATTGATTATTTCTAGTCCTCTCAGGAGCTGGATAAACATGTCAATGTTAAATATCCTAAGACTCCTCTATCATCTCTTGAGTGCTTACCTTGTGCTAGGGGCCTTACGTATCTTATCTCCTTAATGCTCCTAACCACTTTATCATGTTGGTGTTATTATTCCCTATTTATAGATGAGGAAATGGAAGGTCAGAGAAGGTAGATAATTTCCCCAGTGCTATACAGCTTGTTAGTGAAGGAGCTAGGGTTTGAACCCACTTCTTTCTTGTAACCCCACATTCTCTGGTCTCTTCATGTCAACTGGAATTTTGGATTGAAACGGTAAACATGCAAAAAAGAGAAATGGAAAATTGGGCTTTGTTTTGAGTGGGGTTTATCTTTGCCAAATAAATTGCGTGGCTCCTTAGTACAATTAGTCATAAACAATGAGAGATTCAAATGACTGATATCTCCCAGAGTGTCCTTATGCCTTCAGGGTTCCGTGAGTGTCTACCAATCAGACTAGAAAGTTTCTTCTGGAGGTTTCAGGCAAATCTCCTGGTTTTGGGGCAAGGAGTGGTGCACAGAGTTGCTCAATGTCACCTAGCTGGTTAACAGCCCAGAGAGGACCAAAGGCCAGGCTTCTAGATTTCCAGACTATCAGACTATTCCTAGGGAACTTAGAGTGAAATCATGGATATTTTCCCCTGAATAGAAACTCTACTCAAACATGAGACACTACAGTATGGTTATATTTTGATAGTTTCTAGCTAAAAAAAAAAAAATCTTGATTTAAGATCAAGCAAGTGTTTATAAAGCATTTCTGAACCCCGTGGAGAAAGATAGTTTCTAAATAAAGTTTTATTTGATCATTTTGAAATGTTTATTTTATCCAAGCATTCTTTTCATAAAATATTTACACGTGCTCTAATAGCAAACATTCACATTAGTATGTGCTAAAGATCTGAAATTTACTTAACCAAAATTGTTTGCTTTTCTGGGTCCAACCAGCAGGATTTCCGAAACCCAAAAGAGATAAAGGGATTTCCTTACAAAGCCTGTTAAACCATCAGATAGGAATTTGGAAAGGGCAATTCTAAAATAAGGCTCATTTAGAATAAGAACTCCCTTAAGACGTTGACTTGAAGAGTCTACACTAGCTCAAACACCTGCAAAATGAGCAAATAAAGCATAATTTCCCGAAGACATTATGCCAAAATCTTGCTAAATTATTTTCATTGCCAAGGACTCAGTTAAATGTTTCAAAGAGAGAAGCATAGCGGGTTTTAGCAGTTTTTCTGGATTTCCAGAAAAGAGAATAGATTTGGGAATTGCCTGTTTTATCAAAAGAAAAGCAATAAAGAGTAAACTTCTGCCTCTATTAGAGGTGATTCTAGAGATGTTAAAATGTTCCTAATGGGGGCCAGCTCCGTGGCTTAGCGGTTAAGTGCGCGCGCTCTGATGCTGGCGGCCTGGGTTCGGATCCTGGGAGTGCCCCGAGGCACCACTTCTCCGTCCAACGTGAGGCCGAGTCCCACGTACAGCAACTAGAAGGATGTGAACCTATGACATACAACTGTCTGCTGGGGCTTTGGGGGGAAAAAAACTGAATAAATAAAATCTTTAAAAAAAAAAAAAAAATGTTCCTAATGTTGGCAGCAAGCCCTGTGGTAGATATATTTTGAATGGAAAACAATCCCGCCTGTTCCTTTGAGCTTATTTTGAATAAATCTCCTGGGAGATCATAAAGAAAAGCTCTTTCTCATAAAAAGGAAATCTCACTGCCGGAAGCTCCATGGTGTGGCAGAAAGAGCATCAGGACAAGGTAGCAGGATTTCTAGGTTCTTCTTCCAATTTTGCTGCCTGTCAGATATGTGCCCTTAGGTAAATCACTTACCCTACCCGGGACTCAGTTTCTCCCTCTGTAAAAGGAGGGCTTTGGACAATTCCTAAGGCTTCACTGGTGTTCTTTTCATCAAGGTCTTTTTCTGGTGATTTAGCTGTGGCTCTTTCCTAGGCTTCTTATGAATCCATCTCCCAGAGGCACTATATTCTTACAAAATACAGCTTCTATCTACCCTTGCAAATGATATTTATAAGGCAAGAGGCACACATATCCATTCTTCATCTTTTTAATCACTTTTCATACATATTGAAAGCTATCTACAGTAGTCTCCTCTTATCTGCAATTACACTTTCTATAGTTTCTGTTAACCTGTGGTCAACTGTGGTCTGAAAATATTAAATGGAAAATTCCAGAAATAAACAATTCATAAATTTTAAATTGTGCACCGTTCTGAGTAGCGTGATGAAATCTCACACCATCATGCTCTGTCCTGCTTGGTATGGGAATCATCCCTTTGTCCAGCATATCCACACTGTAAATGCTATGCACCTGGTTAGTCACTTCGTAGTTGTCTGGGTTATCAGACCGGCTAGTCGCAGTATAACAGTGCTTGTGTTCAAGGAACCCTTATTTTACTAAATAATGGCCCCAAAGTGCAAGATTAGTGATGCGGGTAATTTGGATACGCCAAAGAGAAGCCATAAAGTGCTTCAAGTGAAAAGGTGAAAGTTCTCAACTTAATAAGGAAAGAAAAAAAATTGTATGCTGAGGTTGCTGAGATTTACAGTAAGAGCAAATCTTCTCTTCATGAAATTGTGAAGAAGGAAAAAGAAATTCATGCTAGTTTTGCTGTCACACCTCAAACTGCAAAAGTTATGGCCACGGTGCGTGATAAGTGCTTAGTTAAGACGGAAAGGCTGGGGTTGGCCCGGGGGCGCAAGCGGTTAAGTGCGCACTCTCTGCTGCGGTGGCCTGGGGTTTGCTGGTTCAGATCCTGGGCGTGCACCACCGCACCGCTTGTCAAGCCATGCTGTGGCGGCCTCCCATATAAAGTGGAGGAAGATGGGCATGGATGTTAGCCCAGGGCTAGTCTTCCTCAGCAAAAAGAGGAGGATTGGTAGATGTTAGCTCAGGGCTGATCTTCCTCAAAAAAAAAAAAGAAGATGGAAAGGCATTAAATTTTTACAGTAAGATATTTGAGAGAGAGATAGAGAGACCACACTCACATAATTTTTATTATGGAATGTTGTTATAATTATTCTATTTCGTTATTAGTTATTGTTATTAATCTCTGTGCCTAATTTATAAGTTAAACTTTATCATATAGGAAAAAACATAGTACATATAGAGTTTGGTACTATCGTGGTTTCAGGCGTCCACTGGGGGTCTTGGAACGTATCCCCTGTGGATAAGGGGGGACTAATATAGTAAAACTTTCTTTGTTGTAACCTTATCAAAGTTTATCTTTGCTCTTTTTCGGAAAAGAAAGTGGCAGTCACTTAAGAAAACTATGTAAGTCAGGTTTGTAACGGGAGTGTTGGACTTCCTTAAGAAAATTACCTCTTTAAGCATGGCAGCCAGTTAATTCTACTGATGCGATAATGACAAGACTAAACAGAGCAGGTTTTGGCAAGGGCTTACAATCCGTTAGCTTTAGCTGGATTTATAAAACATGATTGAAAGTAATGAGGCCCATTCCTTTAAGAGTGGTCTATGGTTGTGACTTTTTACTGTTTGTGGCTACACTTATAGAACTAATTAGGTCTTTGGATCCAAACTGGTCTAACAAATTTAGTGAAGGGGAGAAAACCAATTCGTTACATTTTAAAAAGTACAGTCTGCCAAAAGAGTTAATCTGGTTGTACATCTAAATAAATGCTTTTCAGTCTGTGGGTCAAGACTGGTGAACAGGTTGTGAGATCCAGATATTGGCTCATGGATAGCATTTAAAAAAAGATAGACAAGAATAGAAAATATCAGAGTATATCATAATGATGGTTAGGATTGGTTTGTGAAAATTAATTTTGTTTATAAAGAGAGAACAGATATACATGCATATATGCTTCTGATCGCAATGTAAATTTTATTTCTCGCTAGGTCTGGTTAAGAAAAGGTCAAGTTCCTGTGGAAAGAGATTCTGAGATGGAGACTTGTGTGCAGTGGGTTTATTGGGAGGGGCAGTGGAGGAACACCACCTGTGAGAACAAGAGGGCAGCAGGATTAGGCAGAAGAAATTGCACAGAGATCCAATTACAACAGGGGTCTCAGTGGATCCCTATGGGGAGCTCTGGAGCTCAGCTGGCCCTGTGAAGTTGTCCTACACTGAGGAAGGGGGTGGAACCTTTTTACCCTTACAGCCAGGTATTGGTTGTGGGCTGCTCCCAGGGGAGGGGCGTTACCTTGGGTGAGGTAGCTCCCTTTGCTGGCCACTCTGCTGTGAGCAGACAGTGGCCTGAAGAGCTGGAGGAATGAGTGTCTGAGTGCTGAGGGGGGTCATCTGGGAGGCACCCACTGCATCTACACAGCTACTACCTAGACAGCCTGAGTCATACTACTCCAACTTTAGTGCCAGGGCTCTCAGCCTCGGCATTATTGAAATTCCAGCCTGGGAAAACTTAGTTGCATGGGCTGCACTGTGAATTGTAGGATGTAATAGAGAGCCTGACTCCATTTTTGATGGTTGACCATTGACAACTTTCAAGCACTACCACTCCCCCTTGCCCTTTTGCCCACATCTGAACAAGCCCTAAGAAAACTAGGATGTTCCTTCCCTGGGCTCCAGCAGGGAAGTTCAAATCAGGCAAACCCAGGCCTGTGGGTGGGAATCCTTACCCTAGCTTCACTTCCTAACCACAATAAAAACCCAAGCCATTTTCAGACTGGCTTGGACACCTGCCCTGCACTCTGCAGGAAGCCTCATTATTGTGAGCAATAAACCTTTTCATAGCCTGTTGGGGGGTGTGTGTGTGGCAAGATCAGCCTTGACCTATGAACCGAATTTCAGACATAGGATATTCAACAGCATCCCCGTCCTCTATCCAGTAGATGCCAGTAGTTCCCACCCCCCTCCAAGATGTGAAAACCAAAATGTCCCCAAACTTTGCCAGATGCCCCTGGGGGACAAAATCACCCCTGGTTGAGAACCACTGCTCCAGAGCATAAATGAACTTTTACTAGATAGGCAATTGATATCAAGATTTAAGTCTAGTGTGCTGTGTTCCTAGTATTTTTGTATGATACCCAGAAAAGACCCATTGTAGTTTTAAATTCTATCTCAACAGGATAGTTAAGATAGTTTCATGGTTCTGTGTGATTAGTTAGCATGTCTGATTTCTTACTTTCAGTCTGGCTGTGAAGTCAGAGTGGGTGGTCTGGTGAGAGAACAGACTGCAGGCTTTAAACTTTGATTGTTTTATTTGTGGGGCACATTAGCTCCTTCTTTGGAAGGCACATAAAAGCATTTAGGCCCAGTAAAATGGGATAATGTGCCGATTTGCATTTGCTAGCCATTTAAAAAATCCATTTTATGAAGTGTGAGTGAAGCAGAGTGGTGTAGTTGGATTTTAATCACTAGAGTTTCGACCTTCCCTTTTGGGAGCTATTAATGCTATTTCAAAGATTAGAAACTACAGTGAGCGAGAGAATAGAGGTGGTTGAGCTGAAAGGAGTGGCTTTTAAATGAGAATTGCTGAGGATGTTTTTGCTAACAATTGTAGAACACAGAATCCCACACTTTACCTTGGTTGCCTTAATTATTAAATCCATGCTTACACTAAAACACAGGGGTTGAAATGAGGTGGAAAGACTACACAATTGCATTAGACTCACCCAATAGTTATTTCCAAATACTTATTTGGCGTACTAGAAGAAATCTTCTCCAGTTCTCATTCAGTGATCCACTTTTGGTCATGATAATGAATAACATCATTTTCATGATTAACCAAAAATTTTAAAAGAGTATAATTTTTTAAAAAATTAACTCATTTAGAAAGTACTTCACTCTTGACACATACTAATGTAAGTTTCAGTGTTGCATATTTTGGATTGGTCAATTCAAGGCTGATTTTATTGAAGAGAAAGTGACTTTTAATAGAGAAATTACTAACATCTGTGAGGAAGTCGTCTCATTGCTGGGCTTGGGTGCCGACGGCATGCTGGGAGGTAACATCAAGTCTAAAGAAAGTGTAAGAGCTGGAAAAGACCGTAGAAATCACAAAGAGCAATGACTTCTTCTCTAGGCAGGATTCTTTTGATTGCTGCGAACAGAGGCCGCTCAAGTTAGAGCAAGAAAATTGGGCATTGTTATAAGGATCCAAACAGATCTCACGGAAGCCAAGAATAGGATACAAACCATTGCTTGACCTGTGAGCGTGATTGCATGAGTTAGTCATACAGAACATGATTGACCTCATTGCCATCCTATGACGTCAGTCATGGGAACCAGAAAGCTGGCAGAAACTAGGTCCGCCTTTGCCACCATCTCTCAAAATTGTTTGCCTCTGCTTCAGGTTTGCCTCTGCTTCGTTTTCTTGCTGTTCACTATGGATTGTTTTCCTCTGGCATTCTTCAGATTATCAGTGGCCCCAAATGTTGGACTGAGGGCAAGAGTTGACATGGTTTTCCGTTAACCTCACATAGTTACTAGCCCGGAGTCCCAAAGCCTGGGATTTCTAGGAGAATCTGATTGGCTCAGCCTGAGTTATGTGTTCCCCCTTCACCCTATCAACTGTGGCTGCCTGGTCCAACCCCTTCTGCAGTGTTGTGGATGGACAGGCATAGCAAACCAGATGAGAGGCTTTCATTTTAAAGATGAGAGAACTGAACACCTGTGAGGGGAAGTGATTTGTCCTTGGTTGTATAGCCAGTTATAATTTTATTTATTTATTTATTTTTCCCCCAAAGCCCCAGTAGATAGTTGTATGTCATAGCTGCACATCCTTCTAGTTGCTGTATGTGGGACGCGGCATGGCCGGAGAGGCTGTGTGTCGGTGCGCGCCTGGGATCCGAACCCGGGCTGCCAGCAGCGGAGCATGCACACTTCACCACCAAGCCACGGGGCCGGCCCTGTATAGCCAGTTATTGACCAACGAACAGTAATGGAACCCAGGGTTGCTTATTCCTCTACAGTCCATGCAACATTGCCCCCCCTCCCTTTTTATAATCATCAAAAGTATATTATGTTATGTCATACCTCTTTAGCATTTCTCCCTGATTAGAGGGAAGGAGAACACTCTTGGATTGGGAAACTGAGGCAAAGGGTGACTGGTAAGTCAGAGATGTGTCTAGGTATTCTGTAATTCAGTAGGTTGTTAATTAAATTTCTTTTAAATAGCTTTATTGAGGTACAATTTACATACTATAAAATTCACCCATTTTAGTGTACAAGTCAATGAATTTTAGTATATTTGCAGTTATATAACCATCACCACAATCTAATTTTAGAACACTTTCATCACCTTATGTCCACTTACAGTCACTCCATATTCCTAACCAAACCCTAAGCAATCATTATTCTACTTTCTGTCTCTGTATGTTTGCCTTTTTTGAACATTTCATAAATATGAAATAATATAATGTGTGCTCTTTTTGTCTGGTTTCTTTCACAAAGGATAATATTTTTGAAGTTCAATCATGTAGCATGTATTGGTACTTAGTTCCTTTGTATATATATATTCCATATATATATAAAATATGTAAATCTGTCCCCACATTTTGTCATTTAAGGATTATGATATCTGAAATTACATATAATTTTAAACCTATTTGAACAATATATATTAACTATCTGAGTACAAATTACTGTGTTGCTGTGTTTACCAGTACTCAGTACTCTTGTTCATAAGGGCCGTGTCTAATGGGTTCTGTCCTCTCCCACCTTGGTGGCTCATGAATACAATTCCCCACTAATTCCCCACCTTCTCTTTGGCTACAACAAGGCATGAGGATCCTGGGAGGCATGGGGAGATGGAGACGGGATATTCAATGGCCAACAGGCTGGACCCTGGAGGTCATCACTCACTCAGCTCACCATTCATTTTCTTTCTCCAGGTGGGGTCCTTTTTCCTCCCTCCCACTTCAAGTACACCAGTTTCTCTACTCTTGCCATCTAAGTTCTATTTCTAATCCCTCCACCCCTTTCTAGCCCAGTTTTGTCTGTTTTTACAGAAAAGCAAACTCTGCAAATTTTTCGGTCTCCAACTTCTGCCAGCTAATTATCTGAGTCTTTGTTTTTGGTTGTGTGTGAGCTGAGGGGTAAAGGTGAGTTATAACACTGCCATACAATTAATCTAGTACAGTTGTTACCTAGTTGTAAGTAGGGCAGTGGTGGTGGGACTGGAAAAATTCATGAATGAGGGACACATTTGTTTTGAGTGAAATCCCTGTGGTCCAAATTCAAAATACAGAATCTCAGAGAAGTAAAGAAGGTAAATTAATTTTCAACAAGGAACATAGAATATATCACATGTAGCAAAGGAACTGAATATTTACTGGGGCTATCAAAGTAAGACCCTGGAATGTGAGGACAACCTAAAGGATTGGTGATGGATGAAAAATGGTGCTGAAAAATTTTTTTAAAAATACAGTTTTGTTTAGAAGAGATTCTGTGAACAAATTAGCAACACTAAAAACTTGGGCCTAATTTAAAGAGTGTTTAATTTGGGAGAGCTTGAGCTATATCTTTCATAGAAGCTGCCCATGGACATGCCTAGACATCTACTACTTGATCTTCATCTTGAGAGCAATCATATTTCATCAGCTCCTTTGCTCTAAGAATTACATAGGCCCCTCCCGTGAAGCACCAAGAAGAAAATTGTATATGAGACGCTAGGGTGGGATATGAACATGTGAGATTTGTTCTAAGATATTGACCTTCAGCTAGTCTCCCATCTATCAACATTTCACTGTGCATAATAAAATATAATGATTCTAAGATTTCCAAGGCCTATATAACTCTCTAATTTCCATATAAAATATTAATATTAAGTAGCTTTAAAGTAAAGTAGGACCCTGGTTTCATGCACTTTTAGAGCAATTTAATATAGACGCCATTGTAAAAACTGGCAACGCTTCAAAGTTCCCCACTAAAGAGCTCCAAAATGAAAAGAAGTAATCTTTATGTACACTAAGCTAATTAAAAAAGAACTTGGTAATTTAAAGTTTTTCATTTTTGTTGTAAGTCAAAGTGTAACGAAGGTAGTTAAAACAATATAATGTGATACTGATATTTTTATTCCAATAATGCTCTTATGAAGTGGGGATCAACACATTGGAACCATCATTATTCCATTAAAAATGAATCAGCGTTGTCTGTCAAAATTTATCATGGTCTGATTATGAAGCCACATTAGTTATAGTTTGTTTAAGCTGCCAGCACACAATAAGCTCTAGAGAGATTATTATTAAGAGCATAAATCCAACAAGAAATGGATAAATCCATAGCATTACTTAAATAAACAGAGAAAGATTTTTCTTCGTATCCTAAAGATTATAGAATTTTACTCAAATGAAGAATACTGGGCTTCATCTTGTCCAACCTAATACAGTATTTTATAAATGAAGAAAATGAGAATCAGTAAGTTAAGTGATGTATCCAAAATCTAACAGCTAATCAGCAATTGATCTAGAACTAGAACCCATGTGATAGAGTAGAAGTGAAATATGCTAAGAGAAAGTAGTGTTCTTCATAGAGTACTACTACTCTTAGTTATGACTTGCTGGTAAAACCTCTTTACAGAAAGATGTTTGTTTTAATTAGGGAAGGATGGACAAGTATCTCTCTCCGCCACTTACAAGCTATAGCCAAGTCACTTAGTCTCAGTGTCATGAATTACTTGTTGGTCAGTGGAGACGATCTCTGCCATGCTTCCTTCTTAGGGTTTCACAACCTTCTTAGGGTTGTGAAAAACAAATTCCTTCGTTTGTCCTATATTTTATTGGACAGTTACATGTTTATACTATCGTACTGGGTGTTAGCTCAAAAGTAAATTGGATTGGTTCCTGCGTTTAAAGGCGGTAGTCTTGTCTATCTGTCTGTCTTCCCCACCAGAGTACGAAATTGTGTCCATTGCTGTATCCCCAGGATCTAGCATAGTGTCTGGCATGCAGTCAATATTCAATAACTACTAAGTGAATAAATGAATGGAGGGCAAATTGAGCATATAGAAATAACTCTAATGTAAGGTAAGAAGTAGTCAGAGTCATAGGAGAACAGTGGATTCAATGCTCTGGGTGTTTATAGGTCTTTGTTAGATTCCAAAGAGCCCATGAAGCTGATGTTAACGTTCTCAGCTCAGACTCCTGAAGTCTTAGCGTCCTAGAGCCAGTCCTAACACTGTACCTAGTTCTATTGTCTTGATCAAACCACATAGACTCTCCAAGTTTTATTTGTAAAATGAAAAGATTAGACTACAGAGACTAGGCTGATAATATAAATGAATTAAGTAGAATGAGTGCAAGATAATGGGGCTGGTAGGGACTGTACTAATCTAGAAAGCTTCCCTGTCTGGAAGGGATCACCCCTTATCAACATAGCAATTTGTTTCCATTCAGGAATAAGGATGTAGTGTTGTCTGATCTTTCACATTTTCAAGAGAAATCCAAATTTTTCAACTTTTAGAGTTTTCTAATTTTTAAATGTTAGCAACTAACTTAAAATTTTTTAAAAAATGCAAGTCAAACAAATCTGTCTCTGGACCAGATCTGGCCCATGGGTTGCTAGTATTTTAGCTCTAGACTAGATGATCTTCAAGATTCTAATAATCTCTACTTCTTTGTTTTGCTGCATGTCCTAAATTAAGTGCTAAGTTTAGGAAATGATGCAGTTAATCTTGGAGTGACCTCTGATTTTTTCCAAAATATCTCTCAGTCAACTTTTACTTATGAGGTTTGTGCTGACAATTTTCCATGCAGTTATGGTCTATAACATCACAACATAAATATTGTTTCCTGGAATTTTCAAAGGATGATTAATATTTGAAAACCATTCTGAGATCTGGAATTGTTTCTAACCACAGACAGAAGGACAAAAGCAAAGAGTTTATCTTTATTAGGCTTTCTCTATTCAGTTTATCTTGCAATCTTTTTATGAACTGTTTTTCCAGAGAGTATGCCCTTAATTGAATGTTGACAGCTTAGAACTAACTGGAAGAGGTCCTTGGCTTTCCCATCATGCATTTCTCTCTCTGGTGTGGATATCCATTTATAATGAGCTGACTGTTTAGAACAGTAGATGCCTTTTATTATTGCTGACATAGATCTTGGGTGTTTTTTTCCTTCACGTTTGCACTGTGTAGATTGATTTCTTTTATGTTTATTCAGCTAAAACTTGCATGCCTGAGAGAAATTGAAATAGTATGCCATTTGTCATTTTACCTGGCCATGTCTTTAAATAACGCCTGCTTTTTTTATTGAGTACTTGCAAAAATAATTTATTTATACAATTTATAGGAAAGCAGCCTGGTAGCACATTACAATATCTTCTATCCGTTGACCTTATACTGCACTTCTTCCTATGACCTTTTGTAAGACGTACTTTTTAGGAGGAGGAATTCATAGGCCTCCTTTTACTTTCCTGTAACATAGTCTGCCTTCAGTAATTTATCTTCACTGCAGGTTTCCCAAGTACTTTTCGAACTAAAAATTAAAATAAAATTTAGCATGGAATAACATGGTATAGGCTCTGCAATTAGATTGTCTGGGTGTGACTTTCATCTCTTTCTACCACTTACTGTGTAACTTTGGGCAAGTTACTTAACCACGCTGAACCTCAGTTTCCTCATTTGTAAAATGGAAATAGTAATAGTACCATCTCATAAAACTGTTTTAAGAATTAACTATGAAAATTAATAGTATGTGGTACACAATAATTATTATGTAATAATTATTAGCTATTGTTTTCGTTGTTATTATTTTAAATTCTCTCTTAGCAGGTATGGCATTAGGCTACAAGTAGCAATGTGCTACAATTTAGAGAATAACATTTGCACTACACCATCCCCTGTTCCAAAAATCCCACCTTTCCTCCTTTCCTTTCTTCTTACCTTCCATGGTCCTCTCTCTCTGTCTTCTCATGCTCTCTCTCTCTTTAATTCATTCTTGAATATTTGAGTACCCACTCAATGCCAGACATGGGCAAGAGACTGAAAAGACAGTGGTGATCATGAGACTCAGTTCTAGCTCTCAGGGAGCTCACAGGGTGTTGAGGGCAGGAGGCAGCCATTAATCCAACAATGGCACGAATATACAATTACAAACTGCGACAGCTAACCAAAATTAATGAACACTCTCAGTTTACCTTTGCTCTAAGAACTGTGAAACATAATAACATTAGCAACTAATATTTGTAAGATGTTTATCTCTTACAAAGTGCTTGGACTTACTTTGTTTTATTTGAACCTTATAATTGTGGTGTGATGTAGATATTATTCACTTCATAGATGAAGAAACTGAGAAAGTAAATGACTTGCATATGACCACACAGTAATCTTATTAAAAGACTTAGGGCAGGATCTTCTGTCTCCAAACTCTGCACTCTTTCTAATAATCTATAAAATAAGAATTTTTGAAATTGTTGAACTCACCTGGTAGCTTCTAGAAATGACTGTGCCTCTCAAGAGACTTGTATTCAAATGGTATTTTGGGGCCCAAGCTCTAGGCTTTAATCTCGAAATAGACCAGTCAACCAGCCTACCTCTAGCTTGTGGTTCTAATCTCAGCCAGTTCCTCCCAAAGCAAGTTGTGAATACCAAAGAAGGCCATTGAAATTATAGCCTGACTTATCAGGACCCACTACTGCTTTTGGGAAATCCCACCGAAGGTCCAGATAAATATGTAGATTCTTTCCCATCCACCTTGGTTGCCAGCCTCTGTACCAGAGTTCCTATTGTTGCCACCCCAACCAGTCTAATTTTCTCTCAGTTTACAAAGGCAAAAAGACAATAGTACAAAATATCCATTTCTTTCCAGCAGAGCTGGAATTCTTAGAACATCTAAGAACAAAGTTGCAAACACACCAGCCATGGCTTGACCAAGTAGGAATTCCATTCTTCCAGGTGTGTGTGCATGGGCTTCCCTGTGATGGCCTCACGTTTCGGGAAATGGACATGGGACCAGATCACCACACCTGGCATACACGCTCAGGGGAATATTTGGGGAAGCTTCGCATGTTTACCTTGAAGCTACCTCTTTAAACAGTCCATCATGTTGTCTTGCTTCCTTGATAGTAAAATGTGGCTCTAACAGATGTGATTCTGTGTTATTACATTCAGGAGGATTATAAGCAACCATGTAACTCAGGGTAGCCTCAACAACTAGTTTTAGGGATCAACCCTGAGCATACTCCCTGCTCCATCCTTGTGACTGCCTAGTGGTTATACAGCGACAACACCATAACTTACTCTCCATCATTGGTCCTAGATGAAATGAGCAACCTCTTCAAACAAGAGGTTTGCCTTCACTTTTAGCAAACGTTTTCATGAGTTGTTATGGAAAAGAAGCGTGACTTCTAGTTTTGACAAAACATGGGAGCAAAAGGAGTCATGACATTTTGGGTTTGAAAGAGCTTTAGTTCAGTGCCTTCATTTACCAAAAAGGAAACTGGGTCTTTGTGGGAGGCAAAATAATGGTCTCTCAAAGGTACACATGCCCTAATCCTAAGAACCTGTGAAAATTTTACCTTACATGGCAAAAGGGACTTTGCAGATGTGATTAAGGTTAAGGACCTTGAGATGGGGAGATTATCCTGGATTATCCTGGGGGTTCAATCTAATCACAGAGTCCTTATAAATACAGGAGAAAGGCAGAAGAGTGGATTAGAGACATGCATTGTGAGGACTCTACTAGTGGTTGCTGGCTTTGAAGATGGAGGAAGGGGACCTCTAGCCAAAGTATGTAAGGCCTGTAGGAGCTGGAAGTGGTCCTCTCCTTACAGGCAGCAAAGCAATAGGTACCTTGGTCCACAACAGCAAGGAACTGAATCTTGCCAACAACCTGAGTAAGCAAAGAAATGAATTCTCCCCTAGAACTTCCAGGAACAAACAAAGCCCAGCCTATTACCTTGATTTTAGCCGAATGGGACCTGTGTTGGATTTCTGATCTACAGAAATGTAAGTAATATATTTGTGTTATTTTAATCTGCTAAATTTATGGCAATTTGTACTGGTAGCAATAGGAAATGAGTACAGGCATACACAGGGAAAGAGTCTCGGCTAATGTCACATACCTAATTTACAGCATGGCTGGGAGCTGTCCCCAGGACTTTTTTTAAAATTTTTTTTTTAAATTAAAAAAAAATTTTTTTTTTAATTAAAAAAAATTTTTTTTTTTTTTTAATTTTTAATTTTAACCCAGGACTTTTGACCACCTGTCGCTCTAGGTCTCCCCCCTCATCTCCATCTCAGTTACTCTCTAACACATTGCCCAGATTTTTTCCCTTGTCCTGTTGATTATCTCTCAAACAAATCTGAAATTATCTGGCTTCCTTATTTTGTTCCTTATCATCTGTCTCACTGTCTAGAATGGCAGCTCCATGAGGACAGGCCTCTGTTTTTATTGCTCACTACTTCAGACATCATTACCAATGCAATGCTGCACATGGAGTAGGCTCAATGAAATCTGCTGAATGAATGAAAAAATGAATAAATGAATAAACACTATGTCAAAATCAATGAGAATGAAACTATCAAGCTAAAAAAAATTTCATAAATTTTTGCTCAGATCTCTCATTTTACAAATGAGGAAACCTGAGATGGAGGTCATCACAGGTGCAATTCTTAGCCAATCCAGAAGAGAGCCTAGGCCTCCTGACCACCTGTGCAGCACATTCCTGTTTTTCATTTGATGTGCACCAAAGTGTCACATTTTAAAAGCAGTGTAGAAATAGATGGATGCTGTGCAACTAAAAGATAGAAATTGGAACTGACACAACCTGGGTGTATATATTTCTGAAAATACCCAGGAGCAATACCTGTCCTGAAATTGTTCACCTTTTTAATCTTTCTGTCTCTATTAGCTCAGATAGACCACAGACTTCTCAAGCAAACACTTTCATTCATTCTTGAAAAAAGATTGTGAAGCGCTTTAGAAGGAACAGGCTTGGCAGTTCTGTCCAGCATCCTGATTGTGCTGGTCTGGGCTATAAAGAGGTGACTGCCTGTCTGGGTTACAATATAAGTTTGGCTTTTAAAACCCACTTTTAAATTGTTCATTTGTTGTTCCTATGTTTTTTTGACTTTTACACATGCAGTGTCCAACCTTTTAATTACCATTTCCATGTGTTTCAGTAAAATCTTTTTTTTTTTTTTTTTGGTAAAGATTAGCCCTGAGCTAACATCCATTGTCAATCCTCCTCTTTTTGCTGAGGAAGATTGGCCCTGGGCTAACATCCGTGCCCATCTTCCTCTACTTTATATGTGGGACGCCTGCCACAGCATGGCTTGATAAGTGGTGCATAGGCCTGTGCCCGGGATCCAAACCCGTGAACCCTGGGCAGCAGAAGCAGAGTATATGAACTTAACCACCATGCCACTGGGCCAGCCCCTCGGTAAAATCTTTTTTGTTTTTGTTTGTGTCTTTTTGTGCTAGAAAAGAATTTGGAATCAAGCAATTTCTTATCTCATCTACCAGTTTCATCACCAAATATCTATTGAGAAACCTCCATGGATAAGAGCAGAGATGACAGCTTTGAGGGGACATGGAGGCTTAGACCATGGGCCTCCCTGCTGTGACTGTCACAGGCAGATGCCTGGAGGGTCACAGCAAGGTCACCGACTCCTCATGCGGCCAGGCCACAGGCTAAACTGTGGTCTGCGCTCCTACATACACTTGCTGCTAAACACTACTGTTTGTGTCTCCCCAAAATTCATATGTTGAAACCTAATCCCCAATGTGAGGGTATTAGGAGGGATTTGGGAGATGATTAGGTCATGAGAGTGGAACCCTCATGAATGAAATTGGTGCCCTAATGAAAGATGCGCTGGAGCGCTCACTCACTCCTTCCCTGTGTGAGGACATAGCAAGAAGACGGCCTGCATCCCAGAAGAGAGCCCTCACCAGAATCTGACCACACTGGCACCCTGATCTTGGACTTCTAGCCTCCAGAAGTGTGGGAAAGAAATTTCTGTGATTTATAAGCCGTGCAGTCTATGGAACTTTGTTATAGCAGCCAGAGCTGACTCAGGCACTAGGGGTATGATTATCTGTTGAAATATTTTCCTTTGATTTATAAATCCTTCCTCCCTCTTCCCACATTGGCTTCATCTCCTTCTGTTCCGTGAAAGTAACAACCCTATACCCACCAGAGCCAAGGATGAGAAAACCAGGACATTTTTAAAATGAAAAATAAACAGACCAGCAGAATCAAGGGAAAGACAGGTAAAACATCAATTTCTAGCCACAAGTGACCCAAATCTTATTGGATTTCTCTCCTTTCTTGTCCTGCACTGCTGTTTCCACTTCTGCCAGGCAGCATCTTCTGTTGGGCCATAAGGCCAGGTCAGATGTATCTTCTGGGCTGTCTGGACGCACAGCCCGTGCCCAGGCTGGTGGCTTCCATCAGTGCAGCAGCCTCTGTCTGCTTCCCCTCAGCATCCCTTGGCCTCCTGCCTGCAACAAGGAAGCAGCAGGTGCAGCCGGGCTCCCATGGGTGTGTGCCACAAATCAAATTGTCGTTCCTTTCATAAACTTGACCCAGGCAGTCACTCCCACGAGACAGCCGTTTTCCAGGAGAGGTTTTTCTATTCTGACAAAACCCATGGGGCAACTATTTTGTGAAGAGATTGAATCTAGCTTTCTGATCAGGAAGAAGACTTTCAAAATCATATTCTAGGCAGTGTTGACACCAATACCAAGTCGCAGGAGACTCACCCAGAGTGCAGTCTCGTTTCTGCCCCTGACAAGCTGGGCCACCTTGGGAAAATGTCTTAACCTCTCTGGGCCTTGGCTTTCTCATCTGTAAAGTGAGAGTTGGTCTAGTATCAGATATGATGACATGGGGGCCTGGGGTCTGAATTCAGTCTGCACATGTATTTTGTTTATTCTGAGCAGTTTTTTCTCTATTTTCTTTAAAGCAAGAGCTTTAATGCCTTCAGTTGAGACAGTTGTCTACCAGTCTTTCAGTCTCTCCTCATCCGTCTTGGCTTAAACTGAGTTTTACTCATTTACGTTATATATTTGGTCCCTGGACTCATTTCAGTTTGCAACCCCTGGACTAGGTAACATTAAAGTTTATTCCTGGTTTTAATAGTTTATGATTCCCCAATGCTAAGTCATCTGCAATGGAACAAAACAAAGAGAGGTGAATTAGACATTTCAAGCGTGTGTT
Source organism: Ceratotherium simum simum (assembly GCF_057802395.1). Taxonomy (NCBI): domain Eukaryota; kingdom Metazoa; phylum Chordata; class Mammalia; order Perissodactyla; family Rhinocerotidae; genus Ceratotherium; species Ceratotherium simum. Next base: position 77,084,688 of record NC_141904.1, on the reverse strand, counting down.
CATCTAGACTCTAGATTCTAGAGGACTAATGACTGTTCCCATTTCACGTGTCCTCAAACATCTATGCGTGGTGGTAATTTTCAGCAGTAACCCCATCTTTGGTGAATGTGTGTGAGTTGATGCCTCATGAAAGAGGAGAACATGAGGGGTGGTGGCTAAGCAAGCGAGTGTTTCCAATGGTTTGGACTTGCAGAAAGGAGAAACTCTGTGGTAGATGACAGAGTGGCCAACACTCCACACCCCTCCCTTCATGCCTAGCTTTGGTAAAGTCACTTTGCAGCTTCTCCTATCGAGGTAGAGTTCGTTTCCCCACTCCTCGAATCTGGGCTGGCTTGTGACTTTCTTTGGACAATAGATTGTGGCAGAAGTGACGTTATACCAATTCCAAGTCTAGGCCTCAAGGGGCCTGGCATGCTTCCATTTGTTGTCTCAGAACCCTGACAGCTGCCAAATGAATAAGCCCTGGTTAGCTTGCTGGAAAATGAAAGACTTGTGGCCTCATCGCCCATGTCACCCCAGCCAACAGCCTGTCTACCCTAGAAGCACAATTGCCTGCCTGACCAGCAACTGACTGCAGTTGCAGGAGTGAGCCCAGCAGACACTAGAAGAACCTCCCCAGCTGATCCTCACCCAAGTCGCTGAGCCAAAAATCATGAGCTAGAGAAATGGTGGTTGTGTTAAGCACTAAGTTTTGGGTGGTTTATCATGCAGCAGAAGCTGATATAGACTTATGTGCTCAGTTCATTTTAACAAGCACTGGTCGAGGAGCATGTGAGAATACAGATGAGTAAGATACTATATCTATCTCCCAGGAGGAAACAAGAAAAATGTACAGATATTCACAAGGGAAATGAGACACGGCAGATGTCATAATGAAGATGCAGTCTTGGCTTTGGTTGTTTAGACTGGAGGACTGGAGAAGACCCTTTACTTTACTAAAGAATTTGCCCTTTACTTTACTAAAAAGGCACTCCTATTTTCCTGTTTGTGAAAACACAAAGACACATATGATACGAATCTGGACCTTAAATGGCTCATGATCCAATTGGAAAGGCAAGACAAAACTACACGAAAAAAGTTATAAAATAAGACATGAGGCTTCTCCCTGAGCCACCATATCAGATGGTGGCCATGGTGGCAGATGAGATTGCAAGGCTCAGGCCACCCAGCCTGATAACAATATGATCTTCGGGAGGAATATCTGCGAGGAAATCTCAGCCAAAGTCATTTTTGAGAGTGACTAGTATCTTGCTTTCCATGATATTTCCTTTCAGGCGCCAACACATTTTTGGTGACATCTAAGAAACATATTTCTTAGATTTCTGTAGCAGAGATGATGATAAAAGTCTTCTTGGACATTTAATGATTGTTGGCAAGAAATGTGCTGCTGCTCTGGGCCTGAAGAAGGATTATGGAATGGCAGTGAAGGAAGGTTCAGATGGGGACAGTCTGTCTATCACTTTCATCCCCATGTTCCTGGAGGTCAGCAGGTGAATTGGCCTCCTGGCTAAGCATGCCTTAGGGCTAATTTCTCCTTCTCTAGGAAATAATCAGGTTCGCAAGTTCCAATATGTTAAACAGTACACTTATTTTTTGCCTGTGGATGGAGAGATTGAGGAAATAATTTAAAAAACCCACACATAATAAAATACATTGTTTGTTGCATGGTGTATAGTAAAAAAAAATGGCATGAGTTAAATGACAATACAAAAGTAGCTGCTCCCTCTATTAGGACTGTGAGACACCCTGGAAATAGGGTTCAATGTATTCCGGAGAGTTTTCCATAGGATCTCAGTCCTGCAAGATGCTTCATGGTCCAATAAGTTTGGGAAATGCTGCAGGCTATAAATTTCTCTTGGAGACTAATTCTTCATTTTAATATATAAAAGTTCTGAGAAGTTACTGCTTTAAAAAGAACCACATAACACCAATGTTTCTTGAGAAATAACAAACATCTTGGCAACCTTTGATCTAATCTGATCTTTTCCTTTGCCAGGAGAAGGAACCAGATGGTGGCTAATGATTTACACAAAGTCTCAACCTACTTAGTGTGAGAGATGAACTAGGACCCAGTCTCCCTGAGAGATTCTTGGTCAGGGGTGTTTTTTCTGAGACTTCTCTTTGTCTCACACAAGGTAATCAGAGACCCTACCCCTGAGTGTCGGGCCAATGAGTACAGTGAATCCACAAATGGGAGCAAGCCAGAGCCTTGCAAGCGGGAACCATGGAGAAGCTCCCTGAAGGTAGTGGATCTTGGGTTGAGTATTGAGTGACAGGGAGGATTTGGATAGGACAAATGAAGCAGAGGGCATTCCAGAGAGTGCACAGAACATTCCAGATAGGACTCATGCTCACTGCTGCATCCTCTTTTTCTCCCCATTTTTATTTTAATGGACTTTATTTTTAAAACGAGCTTTAGGTTCACAGCAAAATTGAGTGGAAGGTACAAGAGATTTCCTGTATACTCCCTGTCCCTGCATACGCACAGCTTCCCCCACTATCAACATCCAGCAGCACAGTGGTACATTGGTTACAAATGATGAACCTACACTGACCCATCATAATCACCCAGAGTCCATAGTTTACCTTAGGGTTCACTCTTGGTGTTGTACATTCTATGGGTTTAGACAAATTTATGAGGACATATATAGTATCATACAGAATGCATCCCTCTTTATATTTGCCATAACAGACAAAATCAAAATATAGAAGCAAAATACCTCCCCTCTGTACAAATAAAGCAAAATCCAATTAGGGGAAAGAACCAAATTGTGTTAGGAATGCAGTTTTATAAATCATTTGAGTTTTAGGTTTTTTTTGAAACAGTGCATCCATGCTATGATATTATGAATTGTATCCAGTAGCATAATAGGATAGGGTTCCCTGCTCTCTGTTCTCTCTTATTCTTGAGTATGTTATCAGTAATTGTTCCTGTCCTCTGTGTATCACTTTGCTTGCAGAGTATATTAATTCAGGTAAATTTGAGGAATAAGCCAGAAGCTTTTTAGGAAATTACAAGGGCAGGGTAGTGAAGAAAAAGATTTGTTTAAAGGTATTAATTACACAATGTTGTGAAGATGCAGCGTGGGGGTCATGTGGATTAGAAGTAGAAGAATTGCCCAGAATGTCAGGATAAAGTGATTACGTGTCCGAACAAATGATGGGAGTTGCCCAGGCCAGAACTCCATTAGACCTGTTGTGTTCTGAGTCTCCAGTGTGACAAACAGGCCTTCTGTTCCTGCTTGAGTGTTCACTCAAAGCGAGGAGAGCTCACTTAGGAATGAAGGGAGGAAAAGAGAAGAAGTGAAGGAAAGTTAAAATGTATAATATGGGCTTAGATTTGAGGGCAAAAGGGCCTTCTACAAAGACTTTTGAGTATGATTTTCTTGCTCCTTCATTTATTCCCAATAAATGGACTTGAATTTAGCAGGTTGATTACTCAGGAGAGAGGGATTTTTCCTCCTTCTCCTCAGAAAAGGGATAATGCAGAACTTGTCAGAGAGACCTCTCCATAGCACCCTTCCATTTTTCTCCACCTTCAGGTTCAAGAGCTGCAACTCCTCTGCCTTGGGCCCCCTTCCCTGTGATTTGGAGGGTGCACTTTTGTAGAGGGAAGTTTATCTTCCTTTCTCATTTAAATCTGTCAGCCCTGCTTCCAGAGCTCTACCCACCCGTGGAAGAGAAACGTTGGTGTAGCAGGTGTAAGTGATGTTCTTTTGTGGCCACTATCTCCTCTCTATAATTGTTATGTGTGATCATGAAAAGCAGATGTTTTCAAAGGTCCCTGAAACTTTGGTTCTATCTTTTGAAGCCTTGGGTTAACCTTTGGAATTTTGTTAGTTGAAATCTTACCACTGGCATCAACTTAGACATGGCAGTCTATTCCTTCACCCCGACATCATCTTGCCTCTGAAAACACATGCTGCTCTCTCTCCTGGCTGCATCCCACTTCTCCCCGTCCTTGCCTGAAAAAACAAACTGTTTCTTGCTTCTGGGCAGAATAGAAGCATAAGTGAACTGTTGTGGGGTTGGTGTTCAATCTCCACGCAGCACATCTCTGGCTGACTGATTTACAGAGACTCTGCTCCCAGTGGCTATCCTGGGGCCAATAAAGACTTTTAAAGGAGGGGATTATGGAGAACAAATGGCCCAGCCATTTCCATGAGAATTTCTCTATACTCCAGAGAGGGTCTGAGTTTTACAGGATGGCAGGATCAGCTATGGTTTTCAGGTTTCTGGATTATGGAGTGTAGGGTTCCCCAGGCAGGGCTGGAAGGATCTGGGTGGGGGCAATTTGGCAGAGAGGTTATAAGGCACTGGAGGAGGCCCTCACTCAATAGGAAACATAATGCCGTCCTCCAGGAGCATAGAGTCTATTCTAGATAAGCAGTTAGGACACAAGGGAGTTGGAGGGAAAGACTACAAGTCACTAAAATGGTATATGGTAAATGAGTGCCATTTGTGAAAGAATTTAGAAAGGAAAAATTATTTCTTTCCAGAAGGTTCTGGAAAGGTTTCAGAGGGAAAGTAGGATATGATTTGGAGTTCAAAAGAATCAGCATTACACCAACTTAAAAATTATACAAATAATTGTTAATGTAAAAATCCCCCAATAAAATGAAACCATGACCCTACCATGGAGCCAAAGTAACTACTTTTATGTTCCCTTTCAACCTGTGATTATGTATTTCAGCGTTATAATATAGTGTGCAAATAATTGTGTATTGTGCTTTTTTTCACATTGTTTCCTTACACATGTTTTGAACATATTTTATAGACACTGTAGGTGTCCCCAAAACAGCAGTGTACAATAGAATGATCAAATGGTTGTCCTGTTTTAGTTTCTATGACTTGCCCAGTTTTAGCACTGAAATTCCTGCATCCAGCAACCCCCTTTTCCACCTGCCCAGCCCTGGAAACCAGGACTGTTGGTCATCCTATAAAAAGACCCTGGCCCCATGGAGATTACAGTGTGGTGGAGACAAGACTGTAAGCCTGTAATTGTTTGTGCACTGAATGTTACAAGGGAAGTGCAGGGGCTGTTATAATGACTGGATGGCGGAAGGCCTCGTGGAGGAAGTTATATGTCAGGAAGTCCAAAGAAGTGTTGGTTGAGGGGAAGAACCATCGTAAATATGCTACACCTGGAAGCACACTTACTGTAGGAAGTTAAATTACATTCCCTAAATTACTTTCCATCCTAGAATCAAAATCCTAGGAGAACATGAGGTTGATTATAATGTTTAGATATAATAGGGGAGGTCTGTCCACATGATTCATTAGTAGAACTGCATATAAGGTTTCTTCTGTAATGATAAGGTTTGTTTGCTTGTTTTCTATATTGATAACATTTTTTCTATATCTGAACTTCATAAAGAATGCTGACTTAGGGGTCACAATTTACATAGATGATTTTGTATGTTTCTGACCCTTTTTCATGTTCCTGACAGTTACACACATTTATTTTCTCTCTGAAAATTTTGAGACACATGACCTCCCTTTGCCTACCCTGCTTAAGAAAGGGTGATGGTCTTAAAGGATGTCCCTCCTGCCCTTAAAACGACTCCATGAGAACAGAATGGTGGAGGGCATTGCATCTCCTTAGGCCTGGATGAATACTGCCCAAATCTTTCCCTTTTTTATATTCCATGCATAGCATCCCCCATTTCTATTGATGTGCTCTTTCTTCAGATATGCTAATTCCATTGATTAAGTTACAGCTTTCTTTTGTAGTCAAACTTTGATTAGATTTTCCCAGTCCTTTTCTTTTTGCCTTTGACTTGGGAGATATTCGACAAGGACAGTTGCTTTCTGAAACAGTCGAAAATCAGCCATTAGGATTTTACTGGTGAAGCTCTCAGAGATTGTGGAGTATCTCACAGGTTCCCCTATGTTTTAAACATATTTCACTGTTGATATTTTCTCCCCATCTCGTCTCCTGCCTTGCTCAGAAAAAAGGATTTTATGTGATTGTGCCTCCCTAGGCTTCCAAATAAGGTGCAAACACCTGAGCAGGAATAATGCCATCAGCCCCAGTGAGAAACTTGGAAGTAGAATTTACCCCTGTCCCCAAGAAACTTGACATTCAGGAGCTGTCATAATGCATTGATCATTTCCAATTGAAGACTAGAAAGGAGATAAGAGTTTTTAGTTCAGAGGAGAGAGAAATTTTTGTGTAGTACAGGAGCATTTAATGGAGGAAGAGACTTGATCTGGGGTTTGAAAACTAGGGAGAGCGGAGCTCCCAGTAGAAACTGCTCTTTCTCTTATCAGCATGTTGTCATGAGTAATGATAAGGTGCAGTGGTATTTTTCTTTGCAAATGTGTTTCATATGACCTGTTAAAAGAGGCCTTGAGAATGTTCTTCAAACAGGCAACTCCTTACCTGGAAAAGGTTACAATTAGTAACCTGGAGTGAAAGATTGCTTCTCCATTTCTGTCCAAGCTTGTGAGTCTGTGGCCAGCCTGGCCAACGTGCCATTCACACATCCGCCTCTTCTAAGGAGGGGATGATCTATAATGTCCTCTTGGGCAGAGCAGTGATGGGGCATGGGACTGTAGCCAGGAGCTGGGGAACAAGGAAGAAGGCCCCTCATGATGGAGAATACCTGATCAGATTACAGATCTCCTTGCAAAATACCCAGTTAGGCACAAATACAGCTTTCCTACTGCATAAAATAATAAATCATAAAGAAGAATGTGCTAAATTTTTTCCAGATTAAATTTTCATTGATGCCCATGGCTTCTGAAGAATGAAGTGCAGCTAAGATAGACATTTACTGTGTGAAGGCTTAAAATAAAATTTCAACTGAGCAAAAAAAATAATAATAATAACAAAATAAATGCAAGTTTAATGTCTAACAAGACATACAGTATGTAATTAAATTCAACTTTATCAGCTCCAGCATTCATTAATGGATTCTAAGCCTAAGGAGCTATGAAGTTCTTTAAGAGGCAATCAATAATCCATTACAATTGTGACACAAACTCTGAACCTAATTACCAGCAACAGAATAGTTGTGGCCCATTCGATAAGACAGTAGTATTATTAAAGGTGAGCAAAGGTATGTGAGGGTTAATCAACATTGGCTTATAGTTCATCAAACCTATACCTTAATTTTTCCTTTATATTATCATCTATGAAAAATGCTAATTAGAGTTGTTCATTAGAGCTTCCTGTTCTTTCCAACCTTGAACTCCAGGTTTGTTCTTTCTAAAAACTTTGCTTTTCAAGTGCTCTCAAGAGTGGATCATTTAATTTTATGGCACTTTACAAGATTTCCACTGCACATTTCTCGTTTTCAGCAGCCTGTGAATTTCCTCCACCAATCTTTCTTGTAATGCTCTTTAATTTACTCTGATGGAGTTTGGGTTCCTCAGAAGCAAACCCTGAGACAGGATTTGATGTGAGTAGTTAATCTGGGAGGTAAAGAGAATACCAGTAGGGACTGGGGAAGTAAGACAGTGAAGGAAGACAGCCAATATAGAAGGATATTCTTCAAGCTAGATTCACTATGGGCTGCTGGAGTTTAATCCTGCTGGGGAAACTCTAAAGGCCAGGATAGAATACACACCTGAGTCCTGCTACCCAATGGACCAAAGAGCTGGGTATTTATACACCAACTCCTGTCAGTCATTGATTGAGGAGTGCTCCAAGGGTGCATTAATTCTCTGGTATTTCTGGTCTGCCACTTAGATGGCAAACAGTGCTTAAGAGCTCAGAGAATGCCCTCAGCATTGGCAATTGAAAGTCAGGCAGCATGTGCTAACATGGTGAGGGTAGAGGATGTGGAGGGCCTCGAAGCTTCTGCTCCATCTAACACTGGGAGGCTTCTCACCACACCTCCCTAAGTACTTGAAGTCTGTAGGGCCTTGGCTAGAATCTTACATTCCTAGCAATGTTTGTTGTCCTGGCAGGCATTTTAGATTCACACTGAATATTGGTGGCTGGAGAAATGGGTTTGGGGGATAGCTATAGAAATACAACAGCAAAGATCTCAGCAGGAGAGAAAGCTAAATGTCTTAAGATGAGAAAGGATGGGGAGAAGGAGCTTAATGACTGTTCCTGGAGATTTTACAGATGTTACCACCAGGGACAGAAAGAAATCATACAAACAGATCATTTGCCAATTCTGGTAGCATCCAAAGAATTACAATCAGGTAACAGCCTAGAATCAGACTGGATGAGGGGTGCACAACTCTACGTATGTGCGTGTGTTTGTGTGCACATGTGTGAACCAGAGCATGTGTGATACATGTACATATGCTGGGAGATGGACCCAGAGGACTGCAAATCAGGGATAATTTGTCTCGTTTAGGTTTTGCATTAGGCTGAACACCCTAATGCAACACATGGTTCCCCACCTTTTCCCTTGTTTTAAAACGCTATTCTTCAGGTTTATTTTCAAAACTACGACCTGTCTCTAAAGATCAAAAGACACCAAGTAAATAGTATTATTTTAATAAAGAAGCAGAAGGACTTCTTAAGGAATTCAGCTGATTATCCTGAACATAATCCACGAGGCTTTTCTGTGATCTTGGTTTTCTCTTCCAGAGTGTTATTTTGAGGAGCAAAATCAGCATGTGTGAGGTTAGATTTCCAGATTGAGTAAGGGTGAGAAAAATCAGACTTAGCTCTTCGGCATGGATTGTGCCTTTGTCTCTCTTTGAGACTGTTCAGGTGTCTGTCAGTGCTTATGGTGGCAAACCCTGCAATTATGTATGCTTACCTATGTAATCTAGATATGGACACATGTAGATTACATTGTGCATGTGTGTGCAAGTGGAATCCCGTGGAATATTTTAGAATCTAAAAGTTTCTTTTGTTTTCATTAAGCCCTCATCCAAAGTATCTCTTTCCATTTACTTTCTACATTCCAGGACCATTTCTACACCTTAAAACGATTTTATGTGCCATAGTCCTGTGGATGCTGATTAGAAAATCATCGGACTTTGTTGTCTTTTGGAATCTCTTAGGAAATTAACATAATTGGCTATTTCTTGCATTCTTAAGTTTCACACACTTGATAAAGGACACATTCATCTTGTATTGATCTTTCCTCAATACCATGTCCCCCTGTTCTTTGCACCTAATGAGTGTTCAATAAATCTTGGCTGAAATAAATGTGTCTTCTAAATCTTTCGAAAGTCAATCCTTCAGTCCTTTGTCCAGAGAATACTCTGGAATATTTCAAAACAGTCAAGCTGTTTGTTCACCAGTCCCTTTCAGTTGCAGTGACCTATGAGTCCCACTACAGGCTCAGCTCACTTCGTCCCCATGGGAGTAGGTAGTGTAAAGGCAAAGCCAAGAGTGGGCTTTGAGATTAAACTTGTTGCTTTGAATGTGGAATCTGTTTTACCTGAGGGTGCATGTCCACCAAGCCTTAGCATGCTCCTCCTCTGGTGGCCTAGGATGTATGGCTGTGACGTTGACTTGATTTCCTTCCCTAATTAGCACTCAGTTCTTTACTGGAACTGCAACTTGTTTAAGATCCAACTTAGTCAACTGGGGCCTTGATACGTTGCTTAAATCATGCTAGCTCCTTCTCTCAGGAGCTAAATCATACACAAATAACTCAAGACCACTGTCCGTACTTCTTCTATGAATATGTTTTGCATCCAAAACTATTCTTCCACACACACTTGTCCTGAGGAATTTGATGTCAGTTAGACCTATGACATTGTATAATGCTGATTAAATTTGATCACCTCAGTTTTCTATTTTCCTTAGCCATGCAAACATTTACCCATCCAATTATTCATTCATTGATCCTCTTATCCTTCTGTGGAGACTACTCTGTCTGAGGCACAATTTCTAAAGAGATTCTATTTTTTGAACCTCCATTTTGGATTGTCAACTGCTATACCAAGAGCCAGTTCTACATCTGGTCAGTTTCCCTCATCCCTTGATTTTCACCCACACCCAGCTTCTCCTCCATATCAGCCCAATTACGGAAGTCCCTACTTGTGTTGTATCCAAGCCTACCCAAGTTTTAACATGAGCTCATCTCACTTTGCTCTTTATATATTTCATCTACTCTTGTCAAGCACATCCTAATGTTTCTTTATAGTTTAATATGGCAGTTTGGGTTAAGAATTGAGTTTCGTATCCTAAAACGAAAAATAAAATTATATAAATTAATTAATTGGGCACTCATTTATTGCATACCTACTATGTGTCAGGCATAGTGGACAGTGAACAAGATAGATAAGATTCCTACTCTTAGGAAGCTTATATTCTAGTGAGGGAAACATTCATTTAATTAGGACAGTTGATCCCTCATTATTTGCAGATTCTGTATTTGCAAATTCACCTACTGACTAAAATTTATTTGTAACCCCCTAATCAATACTCACAGCACTATCATGGTCATTCACAGACATGCACAGAGTAGCAAAGAATTAGTTTTGCCCAAGCCCCATGTTCCCAGCTGAGGTTAAACCAGACAACACTCTGCCTTCTTTTTTCAGCTTGCGTACTGTAAACCAGTACCCTTTCTGTAGTGGAATTAATGCCATATTTTTTGTATTTTTGTTGGTGAGTTTGTTGTTTAAAATGGCTTAGTGCTGAAGTGCTGTCTAATGTTTCTAAGCACAAGAAGGCTGTGATGTGCCTTACTGCGAAAATATGTGTGTTAGGTAAACTTCCTCCAGGCGTGAGTTTCACTGCTATTGGCTGTGAGTTCGATGTTAATGAATCAACAATATATACTAAATAAGGTACACATACAGATATGGATGCACACATAAAACAAGGTTATGTATTGAGGGGTTAACAAAAATGTAATGAACAAAGACTCATGGGAACCTAACCCGGTATTTTCCTTGAGAACAGTACTTCAGTATTTGCTAATTTAGTGTTCATGGTGACTTTATAGAACATAAGTATGGTGAATAACCGGAATTGACTATAACTTAATGGATAACTGTTTAATTGCTTATTTGATAAGTACTACAAATTAATGGCACTCTGTACTGTGATAGTGTATAGTAGAGGGACTTAACTTTAAATGAGAGGTTAGGAAAGGCTTCCCTGAGGAAGTGATGCTTTTGCTGTAACATGAAAGAGACGTGGGGATTAGCTGAGTTGAGAGTGGGAGGAAGGGCACTTCAGATGAGGGAACAGCATCAGAAAGGCCCTGATATAGGGAAGAAGGTGATTCATTTGAGGAATAAAAGAAGGCCACTGTGAGAAGACGATTGTGTAGAGGGGAGAGTGGTGAAAAATAAAGTTGTGAACATGGACAGGGGACAGTTCATGCAGGACCTTATGGACTGGGTTAAAAATTTGAACTTTACTGAACAGGAGTGAAAAGATGCTAATGGGTTTTAATTGAAGGACTGATGGTTCTTTCTGCTCTAGGAAAGATGGATTAATTGCAGGCAAAGTGGATATGGGGCGACCATTCAGAGTCTATTTCAGGAGTCCAGACAGGGGATGATGATGACTTGAACTAGGTTGTAACAATGGATATAGAGAGAAGGAGATAGATTCATAAGAAATATAAGAGGTAAAAATGGCAACATTCGGTGATTGAGGAGACATAGAGGATGAAAGTAAAGGAGGATAATCATCATGGGCTGGCCCGGTGGTGCAAGCGGTTAAGTGCGCGCGCTCCGCTGTGGCGGCCCGGGGGTTCGCCGGTTCGGATCCCGGGTGCGCACCGACGCACCGCTTGGCAAGCCATGCTGTGGCCGCGTCCCATATAAAGTAGAGGAAGATGGGCATGGATGTTAGCCCAGGGCCAGTCTTCCTCAGCAAAAAAAAAAAAAAAAGAAGAAGAAGAGGATTGGCAGCTGTTAGCTCAGGGCCGATCTTCCTCACAAAAAAAAAAAAAAGGAGGATAATCATGGTAGAACATCTGGGTAGACTGTGATGTCATTTATGAGAAGGGGAACTTCAGAGAAAGAATATAATTAGAGAGAATGTAGTAAATTTTGTTTCCAAAGATGGCTGCAACAACATGTCACACCTCTCCTGTGTTTTTGCAGTGTGACCTTACCACTCTTCCATTAAGAGGTAGGATTTACTTCCCTTTTCTTTGAATCTGGGCTGGCCCTGTGTCCTGCTTTGTCTAATAGAATGCAGTGAAAGTGATGTTACGTAGCTTCTGAGACTGGACTTGATGAGAATTGTTGTTTCTGCCTTTGTCCCTTGGAATGCTCCTTCTTGGAATCCAGTTTCCATCTTTGAGGAAGCCCAAGCAGCTACCTAGAGAAGCTCATGTGGAGGAGAACCAGGACCATGGCTGATCACTCCAGCTGACTTGCAGATGGCAGCCAGAATCAACTGCTAACCATGTGAGTTTTGGACCTTCTAGCCTTCTTAGCACCTTGTTGTCCCACATAGAGCAGAACCATCCAGATAACCTACAGAATCATGAGAAAAAATAATTTTCTATTTTAAACCATTAAGTTTTGGGGTGATTCATTATAGATAGATAGGATATTCAGTTTTGAACATGTACATGAGATGCTGTGGAATATTCAGGTGAAGATAACTATTAGGGAGTTGGTTAGAAATGCCTAGAGCTGACAAGTGAAATCTGGGATAGAGATATAAATTTGGAATTTGGGAGTTGTTAGCATATAAATGGTGTTTCTAGCCATGGAAGTTGATTAAAAAAAAAAAAAAGCTAGTGAGAATGTAAAGTAGAAAAAAAAAAGCACAATGTGGAGTTAGGACTAGGCTTTGAAGAATTCTGACATTTAATGGTCATGTTTTGAAAAAGTTCCTCAATGGACATTAAAAGGAACACCCAGCAAGGTTTTCTTGGTATCATGGAAGCCAAGAGAAGAGACTATTTCCGGAAGGAGTGTGTGCTCAATAGTAGTATCAAAAGCTAACAAGAAGTTACATAAGATGAGTTCAAAAAGTATCCCTTATTGATTTAGCAGCAAGGTGGTCATTGATGAGTCATCTAAGTGAATTCCCAGAGACCTGTAATTTATTTCTTACAGTGCTGATAGTATTTTTATCGTGACCATTTTAGTCATAATAGTTGACATTGCACTCTTAAGTGTATGCAAGGCACTGTATTGGATTCTTCATATATACTATATCATCTCTAATTTAACCATTGTAACAACCATATTTATTTTTGAAATAACTAAAGCTTAGAGAAATTAGGTGAGTTCCCTAAAATTATTCAGCTAGTAGGTGGCTATGTGGCCTCTCTTCCTGACCCCTCTGCCAACTAATTTACTGCTCCAAGTCTGTTGAAGAAAAGGAAGCCACATAAGCAAGCTTGATACAACTGTGTTCATAATGAGTAGAAGAGTAGCTGTTACTAAGATATTATTGTTAATTATTTTAGGTGTGATAATGGCCATTTGCATGGGGTTTTTTTTGGGCTCGTATCTTTTATAGGCACAAACTGAAATATTTACAGATGAAATTTTATATCTTCATACGCTTCAAAATAATCTAGTTGAGAGAGGACGTAGACAGGGTAGAGATGAAATTAGATTGGCCATGAGTTGATACTTGTTAAGGCTATGTGATGGGTAAGGAGGAGGTCGTCTTGCCATACTCTCTACTTTTCTATAGTTTAAAATTTTCTATAAGTCAAAAACATAAGAAAGGTTCTGAAGTCTTCCCAGTGAATAAGAGTGCCTGGGCTTTATGATAGCTATTTTGGGTACTCAGAGCTTTATTTCTGGTGGTTTCTTTCTAGTATTGTGGATAGCTAGAGGTGCTAGATAATGGCACTGGGCATAGGAGGAACTATTTATTAGGTACTCTATAAAATCTGCAAGAAGAGAAAAATGAACCCTCAAATTTCAATTTACTGAATAATCGCTAATTGTGACATTCATCATCACTCTATAGGGTTTGTAGCATTTGAGAGATGACAATTAATTAGCTGGATCACTTTATAAAATGCATGTTGCTTTTAATTGCTATGGCCCATTTTTTCCTGTTTAATACAAATTTGGAAGCTCTTAAATGCATCAGAAATCTTTCTGGATTTGCTGTTGCATGGTTCCACAGACGTTTTTCCCCTGGAGACATGGTAATTTTGCAACTTTTAAATATTCAACACAACTCTAATTATAAATAGTTCTCTTTCAAAAGCGATAGCCAGACTCTTGGCACAAACCACCTCTTGTTAAATGGGTAAGGATGACAGCATAATGACTGATGATATGTGTTAGATTCCCTCATTTCTCTTAATTAGAATTTTCTCTGCATTATCATGCTTTGTAACTAATCAGCTCATTCCTGACAATGGTTAATGTGATTGGGAATGGTTTTAACTTTGTATTTCATCTGGAGAAACAGCCCAGCCAGTCTGTCTGGTAGCCTATGTGGGCAGAGAAAGAAACTTCCCCCACCTCCTTCCAATTTTTCTGTTCTACTTGGACTGGTCAGAATATGAGGAGAGAGAAGGGAAAAGGTAGCATGTTTCGTGCCCTCAGAAATAGAGCAATAGATGCAGAGGGAAGAAAGATGCAGCCTTGTGAGAGAAGGCAATGAGAAGGTTAGAGAGGGTGACCATATGGAGCCATAAATCGGTAGCTACCTAGGCAGCAAAGCTGACCCTGGACATCTGGTTTGGACTCACCAGTTATTTACTGAGCACCTGCTGTGAGCACAGGCCTGCCATGGCTGCTGTGGGGAAATACAAAAGACTCCAGAGGGCCGGCCCTGTGGCTTGGTGGTTAAGTGCGCGCGCTGCGATGCTGGTGGCCCGGGTTCGGATCCCGGGTGCGCGTCGAGGCACCACTTCTCCGTTCATCCTGAGGCCGAGTCCCACATACAGCAACTAGAAGGATGTGCAGCTACGACACACAACTATCCACTGGGGCTTTGGGGGGAAAAATAAAATAAATAAAATCTTTAAAAAAAAAAAAAAAAAAAAAAGACTCAGAGACCTTTTCCCTGCCTTAGATTCTGGTTAGAGGCAGACCGTCTACAATTTAATATCCTCCTTGAAGGCAAAGACTCGGTCTCTTTGGTTCACCTCTGTGTCCCACTGTCTGGTACCGGGTTTAGCTCACAATAGTTACCTTCAATAAATGATTAGCTAAGGAATGGATGGATGAATGAACACAACAACAGACAAATAGTTATGGGGCTGCTTATGAAATGCCAAAATAATCCACTTCAAACTAAATGATTGCTGGCTGGGTGCTTGCAGAATACAGGAATGATCAGAGCAGGATGAGGTTCTACAAAAAGATGTCAGGCTTCTAAAAAGCCCACCCTGGATACCATTCCACCTGCATCCCATGATGGGATAAATTAAGACGAAGACTGTGAGGGTTAAACTTTCCAGGATCCACTCATGGAACACTCGTGGCAACAGAACTCCTGGAAACCATCCCTCAGGTAAGAGAGAGAGTGTCTGGTAATTGTAAGAAGGGAAGAGAGTGCCAGCTCCTCATGGGCTACACAGACACTCTTGGGTCAGACACCTGGAAGAGCTGAGAGAGGAGACCGTGTAGCTTTACCAGGGACCCAGGTGAGTTGGATGCAGGATACAGGTGGATTTCATGAACCGGTTTTTTTACTTTGTGTTGTGGCCAGTCTTGAGCCTTTTGAAGCATAAGGAGACAGTGTCCCAGAGGTCAGTCTTTATGGTGTCCTGGAAAAAGGTATTTCTGAGCCTTCTACACGTGACTTGAGAGGGAGACCCACGGCAGCTTTACTGCAGTACTCGGGAAGACTCAAAAAACCCCAAAAAACTATGGTTTGCATTCAACCCATAGATTGCTCGCCATCAACAAAATGAGGACTTTGGAATGGGTTTGTGTAAGATAATAGAAAATATATATTGGTCTCTGCCCCCAGTTCCTGACACAGGGCTCCTGAAACCTTTGTAATTTCCTGGGTGGTAGGAGTGTCATTTATTCTACTGAGGTTACTCTGGGTGGGCTCCTAGATAGCTCCTAGATGAAGGCTGGTCACAAAAAAGACCAAGTCATGATTAGAAGCATGAATTTTCAGCCCCATTTCCCATTCTCTTGAGAAGAGAGAAGGGCTGAAAATGGAGTTAATGACTAATCATGCCTATGTGATGAACCCTCCATAAAAATCCCAAAATTACAGGGGTCAGCGAGCTTTTGGGTTGGTGAGCACATGGAGATGCAGGGAAAGTGGTGTGCTCAGAGAGGGCATGGAAGCTTTGCACCCTTTCCCCATACCTTGCCCTGTGCATCTCTTCTATCTTGCTGTTCCTGAGTTAGATCCTTTTACAATAAACTCGTAATCCAGTAAGTAAAATGTTTCTCTGAGTTCTGTGAGCCAATCTAGCAAATTACTTGAACCCAAGGAGGGGGTCACTGGAACCTCCAATCTACAGCCAGTTGGTCAGAAGCACAGGTGACAACCTGGGCTCGCGATTGGCATCTGAAGTGAGGGGAAGTCTTGTAGGACTGAGCCCTTAACCTGTGGGATCTGACGCCATCTCCAGGTTGATAGTGACAGAATTGAGCTAAATTGTAGGACGCCCAGCTGGTATGGTAGAGAATTGCTGGGGAAACCTATGTGGGGAAAACCCCCCATATGTTTGGTGAGGAGGTGTCTGAAGTGAAGTGTTCTATGTAAAAGTAAAGGAGACACACAGGAGGGAAGGACTACATTTTTCTAATACAATTTGGAAATATTATTTTTGTTTTGGGACCCTCCTCTAGATTCAGTGAAATACCTGACTTGAAACAAATATTTGGATCATTGTGTGGGGTTGCTTTATCTAGAAATTCACATCATATTTGTCCTTCAAAGTAGTGACTTATATGAAGAAAAGTAATTCGACTGGAGAATGTATGAACAACACTCTCCCATCCCCCTTCCCACATACAGACATTTGGGAACTACTTTTTTCTTCTTCTTCCAGTGAACATGTAAATGTTTTGCTAAAGGGAACATATTGATTAATCACCACCACATGGCCAGACCCCTGCTTAGGAGAGAATATCATTATTATGGACTGAATTGTGCCCCCCAAAATTCATACATTGAAGCTCTAATCGCCAATGTGACTGCATTTGCAAATAGGGCTTTTAAGGAGGTAATTAAGGTTAAATGAGATCATAACGGTGGGACCCTAATCCAGTAGGACTGGTGTCCTTATAAGAAGAGGAAGAGACACCAGGGATGCACATGCGCAGAGGAAAGACCATGTGAAGACACAGCAAGAAGGGGGCCATTTACAACCATAGGTGAGAGGCCTTACTAGAAACCAATCGTACTGGCACCTTGATCTTGGACTTCCAGCCTCCATAACTGTGAGAAAATACATTTCTGTTGTTTAAGCCACCCAATCTGTGGTATTCTGTTATGGCAGTCCTAACAGACTACTGCAATCACCTAAAAGTAAATAAACATGGCTTCTGTTGTCAGTGAACTTAAAAGACTAACGTACATAAAATAGAGAAGATACATTGCTATGTTGAATAATGCTGACAGTAATATAATAAAAATAATAGCCTATTATAATGGTCAGTTTACTATGTGACCATTTAATTTACTATGTGACCATGTCAACTTTATGTTAGACCCTTGTTATGGGTTGAACTGTGTGCCCCAAAAAAGGTATGTTGAAATCTACTCAGAATGTGACTGTATCTGGAAATGGGGTCTTATAGAAGTAATCAAGTTGGAATGAGGTCATTAGGATGGGCCTTCATCCCATATGACTTATGTCCTTATAAAAAGGGAAATTTGGACATAGAGACAGACATGCACAGAGGGAAAATGATGTGAAGACACACAGGGAAAAGGAGTCATGTACCTGGAGTGATGCATCTACAAGCACAAAACATGAGAGATTGCTGGCACATACGCCAGAAGCTGGAAGAGGCAAAGAAGGATTCACCCCTAGAGCCAGCAGAGAAAGCATGGCCCTGCCGATTTCAGACTTCTGACCTCCAGAACTATAAGACAACAAATGTCTGCAGTTTTAAGCCATCCAGTTTTTGGTACTTTGTTCTGGCAGCCCTAAGAAACTAACACAACCCTGTTCTTGGAGCTAGATACAGGGCGGTTTACCAGGGCAGCTTCTCAGTCACTAATCTATAAGGTTTTAAATGATCACTGGAATGGTTTAGAAATGATATAGTGCCAGCTAACTCAGGTTTCCTCACGTAAGGTGCAACGTCCCTGCTGGGGTAGTGAAGTGTCTGTACTGGAAAGAAAAAAATAATAATTTAGAACATCACTTGCCATTGCCCAACTAATGCTGTTGAGTATTTTTGTGATGCACGCACAATTTGCGTAGTGACTTCCTATAAAGCAGATACTGTTATTATCTCATTTTACAGCTCAGGACATGAGAGTCAGAGAAATTAAATGATGTGCCTGACTTGCCCTTAGGCATATTGCTAGTAGATCACAGAGCTAGCATTCATTCAGACTAAGGTTTCCTAGCGCTATGTGCTGAAAGGTAAAAGGATTTGGATAAATAAGGAAGAGAGTAGGAAGTACTTCTGAGCTGGGAGAGTAAACATAGTTATTTCCCTGAGAGATATTTCCAGGCATACATAAAAGAGAGAGTGGAAAGTGTGGCTGGAAAATGAGGAGCATAGCATAACGGGATTGGAGTGGGCAAAAGTTCAAGGTGGCCTTTTCCATATAAGGACAACATTTCCCCATTCTCAGGGTTTCCTGCTTCCAAGAATAGATTAAGAGTAGATGATGAGGGGCTGGCCTGATGGTGTAGTGCTTAAGTTTGTGCGCTCGACTTCAGAAACCCAAGGTTTGCAGGTTTGGGTCCCGGGCATGGACCTACACACTGCTTGTCAAGCCATGCTGTGGTGGCATCCCACATATAAAGTAGAGGAAGATTGGCACAGGTGTTAGCTCAGTGACAATCTTCCTCAAGCAAAAAGAGGAAGATTGGCCACAGATGTTAGCTCAGGGACAATCTTCCTCACAAAAAAGAAAAAAGAAAAAAAAAAAGAATAGATGAGGAGACAATAAGACTTGACCTAAATCCATTTAGTGTGCCCTGCCTAACATGAAATTGTGTGTCCTTTTCTTGTTTCTTCTCTACCTCCTTATCTCTTGAAATTCTATATGGTGTGAGGGAATACGGAGATCATTGATCATATTGATCATATAGAAAATCCATGTGTCTGTTATGAGACTTACACAGAAGAATCTAAGCAAATAATGAGCATTTTCTCCAGAGCTATCCAGTATTTTACAAACGAGTGGTAATAAGATTCATTATCCTTAAATTCTCCACTCATTAAGCACTGTGCTGTAGTAAAATAATAATAATAATAATAATATAACATGGTAAAAGAAAACAATAGTAACAAACCTAATGCAGATGTTCTGATGGGAAGACCAGCCTGCTTTACTGAAATTCTGAATTATGGAGCATTTAACAAGAAATGTAACTTGGTAGCAAAGTCTGCAGATAAATTTGGGCCAATAGAGTATGGTCAAATACAAACCTAAGGATTTACTTAATATGTAAGAGCAATTTGTCATTAAGATGGGGAGAAGGTGTAGCATTGTGTAGAAAAAGCTCTCGTTTGTGACTGAAAGGTCTGGTTTTGGTTCTGCTGCTGTGTGGCTTGGGGAGTCTCTTCACCTCCCAGGGCCTCATTGTCTTCATCGATAAAGTGAGAGAATTTCATTAAAAATCACAAGTTCCTCTTAAGCTGTAAGTCCTGCCTTATCATGTATAGAACTCAGTGCTTCTCAAGTCCCTAAAGGTACTTCCAAGTGTCTCTTTAATATTTGAACTTCTTTGAGATGGAGAAGATTGTCTCCAAGCATTACCTTCTGGCTTGGAAAACTCTATCTTGATCTGATTAGAATTATAATAAATGCAAATCAGTGGTGTCTAAATGAAGGTGTTATTATGGTTGAGCATATAAGCAGGCCTGAGTGGTTACACTAATACAATCTTTCTCTAATCAGGATCTTCTTGTGTCATATTGATAATTTTTTCCTTGGCAAATGACTGTGTATCTTAGATTCTGAACCTAGATATTTATAGTTGTACCATTATACGAGCACAAGCCAATTGCTTGTATTATCACCCCAAATATAGCATACTTATTGATGTCACTGCAGTCTCTTGGATTTCACACACATTATTTACGTGGAGTTCCTTCAGTGTATCATTTAGATATTAAGCAGACAATGACACAAATCATAATTTTTTGGGAAAAGAGTAATGTTTCTCTCTTCTAATTAATCTATCTGTCTAGGAGGGAAGTTCTGTTCTTATACTCTTCCTCCTTGTTATTCTTCCCCATGTTAGGAGGAATAAATAATCTGATTGATCAGAACTGGGGACATTCATTGAGCCACATTTTCTAGGAGACAGGATGATAAAATTAAAAGGGCAACCCCAGATCATCTGTTGCTTTGTTGTGTGCTGCATTCTGCTGGTGACAATGTTTGGGGCAGACCTTTGTCTTCCATTCTTCTGGCTGGGTGGGGGAACACATCTCTTCTGCAGATCCAGCTATCCGCATACAGGTTGACCCCAAGATCCGGGTTTCTGAAGGAAGTAAGAGGTGCTCACTGACCTCAAGACCAAGTTACATTCTCCAAAATCATTTATGGAACCCCCCCATTTGAGGGTCATTGTGTGCTTGCTCAGCCATGGGTAAAGCTGATGTGTTGTGTCATTTTCTTGTACCCATTGGTTAGGACCCTGATAAGGAGGAGGGGTGAGTCTTGGCCTCCTCCCAACTTCCAGCATTGTTTTGTGTCAGCATTGTAGACAAGAGCTTGCAAACTCCTGACTTCATTTGATTCAATCTGCCTCTTTAGACAGCCTCTCTATCCCAGTTTTCAAGACATATCTGTGTGTGTATATATATGCATATATTTTAAAGTAATCCCGTTCTAACTAGCATAGCTGTTACTTTTATGTGTTATTATAAAACAGTGCTTCAGCTGTCAGCATGCTGTTCTCCCTCCATATGCTTCCCCTGTGTCTTCTGACACTGCCTTTCCAGGGCCGAGAGGAAGTAGAGGGAATCTGTGGCATGCCTGGAGGACTGCCTCTGGGTCACAGTGCAATTCTGAACAGCTCTGTCTTCTCACTTAGTGCTTCTCAGTACTCTTTTGCTGAGTCAGGAGGATGTTCCCATATCTCCACCACTTTGTGCTTTTGGGCATGAAGCCTAGCTCTTAAACCCCAGTCTCATAACCCAATGCTGAAATTGCTGTTGCTGCCATTTTATTGTAGCAGATGGGAAGATAGTGTTTTGGAATTTTATATCTTCTAAGGGTAAAAACTGTCATATTCCTTCAAGCTTGTAAAAATCCCTTGCATTTGTACCGTGCTTTGTGGTTCACAAGGTGTTTTCATATTTATTGTCTCCATTAAGGCAAACAACATTTAATACTTTCTCAATATTTATTTTTTATATACCAATTAGAATGGTGATGAATCAGCCATTCAACAGGCATTATTTGAGCACTTATTTTACCCTGGACATTAGGAACTTAAGGGTGAGTTTATTATTATTGTTATGAATATTGTTGTTATTTATTCTTTATTTGCTTGTTTATTTATTTATTATTTAGTTCCATTTTATAGATGAAGACACAGGCTGAGAGACAATAAGTAAATTATCCTAGGTCATCCAGACAGTAAACAGTGGAGTGAAATTCTCAAACTTAAGTTTTTTCATTTTCATATACCATTCTAACTTGTTCCTGAGTTAGGTTCTTCTAACCTACCACTTCTCTTTTGAGAGATTTTTTTCTGATTTAGCTCAAAGGCTAACAGAATAAGCCATTATTTACTGAGTATCTGATAGGCCCTGAGTATTAATCATTAATGCTAGGTTAGTGTTAGAAATGTCTTGAAAAAAATATAGATTTAGAGACTTCAGAGTAAAGAGTTACAAAAAACAGGAAGATAGCCCTCAAGGAGAAAACAGGAGTCTTAAAATGATCTTTTTTGTACTTTCCACAATGATGGGTAGATTGTCAAATGGTTTTCTGGACTGGCAATTACACTTTGTGTACCTATTGAATATTGGGCTTCATTTAAAAAAATATATAGTTTCTATCATACTACAGGTTTTGACTTATATAAATGTTAAGTAGGAGCTAGAAAATTATTGTGAATGAATAGAAAGGACTTTAACTGAAAAACTGTTAGAGATACCAACCAAACTCCAAAATAAAGCAAAGTATAAAATAAATATTTTAAAAATTACCTTGCCTATGTACCAGTAATAATATGTTAGACAATTTTTTAAAATAAGAGATGATATTCAAAATAGCAAGAGAAATACTAAATTCTTAGGAATAAACTTAGAAAGTAACATGTTGTTCGTGGAGAAAAAAAAATTTAACCAAGGGATGAAATATTGAACTTTAGTGCATGGATAGGAAAACTGAGTATTATAAATACTTTAACTTCTCATAAAGAAATATACAGCTTAAATGCAATTTCAGTTAAAATCTCTAAAGGACATTATCTAGATTTTGCTATAGTTGTTCTGAAGTGTGTTTGGAAGAATAAAACATTGCAACGAACCAAGAAAATTTTGAACAAAGAGAGTAGTAAAGGGGAAACTTGCCTTCTTAGCAACTAAAATTTATTAGAAGGCACCTATATAATCAAAATATGATGTTAGTGGCTCAGGATTGGACAGATAGCACAGAAATCAACTTTGGTGCAAATAAGCAATAGAAATACAAATGGAAAATAATTGTATAAAAAGGCTCAAACTTCCAATAATTAAAAAATCCAACTTAAACATGAAAATATACAATTTTTCATATATTAAAGTGAAAATTATTTGGCAGAATTTTAAAATGATAATATTTAGTGTGAGCACATTCAAGATATGATCACAGAAATAAGCATGGGAATTGTGGGTGGAAAAATAGGATAAACTACTACACTCTTTCACTGCTGGGCAAGAGGGAGTGGGAGTTGGTATGATAGTCCTAGAGAGAATCAGATATCAATCAAAAGTCTTAAAAATACTCATGACCTTTGACCCAATCATTTGACTTCCTGAAATGCAGGGAAATAGAGATATGTACACAAGCAATAATCTACAGGTATATTTATTGCATTATTACTTATTTTTGACAAAAGTTGGAAACTCCCTAATATTTAATAATAATAGCTAATTAAACCATGATATATATACAAATAATTGAACACCTTGTAACCATCAATATATTTTCAAAGAATATCTCATAAAATGGGGAAATGATCAAAATATAATGTTAAATGAGAACAAAACAGGATCCACAATCATCTATATGAAGGGACTACTGGGTTAAAAGACACACCACACTGTTAATAATGGCTTTGTGTGGGAGATAGAACTTAAGGTTGTTTCAATGTTATTCTTTATAGTTTTTCATATTTTCAAAATTGTCTACAAACAGCATGTATTATGGTTACTTTTTAGAACATGAATGATAGATTATTCTTAATAATATTTTATTATTTAATTAAAAGTATTATTATCAAATCCAGAAGCTAGTTAATTACAAAGTTAGCTAGTTAGTAATTCCATTTCCCTGAATGCTTTCCTTGGTTAATATTAGAATTTTATAAATTTCTGCTTAAGATATGCCGTTTGATAGTTGTAAGAAGTATTTTTGATGTTTTAATTCGCATTTCTTTGCTATTTAATAATATTAAACATAGTTTCCTACACTTAGTGGTCATAAATGTAAACATAAACATAAAATGATTTTATATACTTAAGTATTATTGCTATACATCCTATTCCATTCATTTCTTTGGCTGTTTTTGTGCCACTAGCATATGTTAATTATATAATACTTAATTTTATAATGTGCTGTAATATCTAGTGGCGTAAGTTATTCTTGCCACGGCAAATTATTCTCTCTTTCCTCTGTAGCTTTGCTTTGCTCTTCTTTTTAAAATATTCTCAGCTGTTGATTTCTTTGAATGGTACATTAGTATACAGTAGAACTTATTTTCTTTGATAAACAGATTATGACATTTAAGGTTAAGAAGTTGGGGCGACAATTTTAAAAATACATATATATATTGAGTTGCTGATATAAATCCCACTGTTAAATAATTTTCAATCAAAAAATTCAAACCATTTTGTGTTGCTGAACCAAAATGATTCAAGAGATGTAAACACTCCAGAAATGAGCAGATCCAAAGACTATTATTTTTCATTTTATAGATGAGGCAACTGGACATGCAGAGGTTAAGTGTTTGACTCAAAAATCACTTGCTCCGTTTTGTGGTTATTAGGCAGAGAAGAGTGAATAGAATACTTGACCTAAATTGAGATATAAATACAATAGTTAGGTTGGTTTATAAGAGCATACATTAATCATGTATACTTTTTAAAGACTTGCAGGGACCATCCCTCTTTTGACCTAGAATAGTGGTTCTCAACCAGTGGTGATTTTGGGCCCAGGGGTCCTTTGGTAATATCTGGAGACATTTTGGCTTGTCACAACCAAGGAGTGTGGGCAGGTTTGCTGGCATCCAGTGGCTAGGGGCCAAGGATTCTGCTAAACATCCTACAATGCATAGGCCAGCCTCCAACCACAAAGAATTATCTGGCCCAAAATGTCAGTAGTGCTGAAGCTGAGAAATCCTGGGCTAGAGTGCCAAAACAACTCTTTCTGAAAAAAGGTCATATATGAAAGAACAATTTCTCCTATTTGGAGACATTACTCATCTGCCATTATAGCCTTGAGCCTCCAACTACACTGGCCATTAAAAAAAAAAAAAAATTCCCCATTTTGAAAACCAGTTCCCAGAAAATGAGTGTTAGTGCTTATTGAGTTATTGAATTCTACTAGGATTTTTACCCCTACCCTGTTTCTCTGTGGCCATGTGATGTGAAACAAGTTACCCCATCTTTCTGGGGATCTTCATATCCTAATCTGTAACATGGTGTGAAGATAGAAAGAGATAATTGATATGAAAGTGATTGGAACTGTGAAGTGCTATGTAGAAATATGAGGTGGTGTTGAATATGAGATGGTTATACTCTCAGTATGGCCGGCTGGTGGCAACATTTCTTTGGTTCTGACCACAAAGTCACTGTCATAAAAGGCATTAGCCTTTCCACTAATTTGCCCCTTTCTTGTAGTGAACAGGAAAGAATAGCTGATTGAAGAAAACATGCTTTAAAAAATATCTGCTAAGTTTGAGTAATAATCTTCCATTCAGAATAATCCAGAACCACTTCCCTTGTGGAAAAGTTGTGGAACTTTTAATTTTTGCTAGAGATCTACAATTCCTATATTGGATGGTGTTATGAGCTGGGTTGTGTTGCCTGTAAATCCATATGTTGAAGTCTTAACCCCCAGTACCTCAGAATGTGACTGTTTTTGGAGATAAGCTATTTAAAGAGGTAATCAAATTAAAATTAGGTCATTAGAGTGGGCCCTAATACAATATGACGGGTGTCCTTATAAGAAGAGGAGATTAGGACATGTATACACACAGAGGAAAGACCATGTGAAGACACAGTGAGAAGGCTGCCATCTGCTAGTCAAGGAGAGAAGCCTCAGAACAAACCAACCCTGCTGTCACCTTGATTTTGGACTTCTGGCCTCCAAAATTATGAGAAAATAAATTTCTGTTGTTTAATACACCACATTTGTGGTACTTTTCTATGGCAGCTCTAGGAAACTAATACAAATGGACCATTCTAAATGTTTCTCTCTGGAAAGCCATAGCACATAAAATACACATCTGGTCTTCTGACTCCAAGATCCCGGGGTAATTTCAGCAAATAAAACTTTGCTCTAGAAAAGGCTTTGTGCTTTCATTACCTGCCATACTAGGGCTTTTCATGGAGAGGAGGGACAAGGGCCAAACCCCCATGAACTCAGATGGAATCAGTTCGAGGGGGCTGTTATAAATCCATCGCTTCTGGGTTCCAGAGGAATTCTTAATCACTTCTTCTCTCCTGCAGCCTTGGAGAACAAGGCCCTGTTGCCTTCCATGGGCAGCATCTGTTGCTTCTGTGTGTGTTCAGCCTTGAGGAGGCATTCTCTACTTGTTTGTAAATGTCTGGCTAAAACCAAATGTGTCGGTCTGTTGGTGATGGCACTGCAAAACGATGTCTCTAGGTTGCAAATGTTTTGTATTCATCTTGCCCAAGTTTAGCAGATGAGACCTAAAAGCATTTTGTTACTCTCCTGGAATAATGGGTAATTTGACCCTGGGGCATCTTTAGAACAAGATGCTTCTTCCTCTACTTCTGCTTTCCCTTCCAAGACAGTCCTGAAAAGTTCTCAAACATGTTCTGTTGTTTGTACTTGTTTGTGCAAAAGCATGAGTCTAGGGCAGGGCTCAGGCTGGGGCCAGATTGCAGGGATTTAAGTATTGATCTGCCATCTCCTGACTTTATGACTTTGGGCAAGTTATTCAACCTTGCTGTGCTTTAATTTTCCTTACCTGTGAAAAAGGAAAATTCTAGTACCTTCTTCCTGTGGTAGTTGTGAGGATTAAATGAGTTAATGAATGTAAAGCTATCAGAACAGTACTTAGCACATAGCAAGCATTCAATAAATGTTACCAATGTGAATGGAATATACCAGCTGTTCAATATGAGATCTTTTTTTCCAATACAATAGAATGAGAATAGACCTCATAAAATTTTTGCTATGTAAATGCTGCAAGGTATCTTCTCCCTTAGGCAGAATAAAAACAGTACTATTGAGGCTTCCAAACTAAGCACTTTATGTATTTCATCTCATTTAAACCTCATAACAATCCTGTGAGGTCAACACTATGTATCTGTCAGGATAGGGCACGTTATACTACAGTAGCAAATAACACAAAAATCTCAATGGCTTAATGGAACAAAGATTTATTTCTTGTTCATGCTACATTTCCAGTGCAGATAGACAGGGGTGTTTGCTTATCATTATCATTCAGGAAGCTCTGCTGGTGGGGGATGATGCTGTCATCTCAACACAAGTCTCCAGGACTAGCCATGGTAGGGGAAGAGAGACAGGAGAATGGAGTGCTAACTCTTCAATACTTCTTCAACGTGTGGAGTGACACATGCCATTTCTGCTTGAATTAGCCGCAGAAAGTCAAATGACCATGCATCACATCAAGGGAGAGTACGCTTGGAAGGAGAGAGAGAAATCTCAGTGCGCTCACACTGAGATTGTTGCTCTTTTATACATGAGGAAACTTCAGCTTAGAAGGGAAAAGTAACTTGTTCAGTGTCATATAGTAAGTGGATAGCCACAATTCCAATGTTTGACTCTAAAACTGGTGCTTCTAACCATTGTGATTGTTGCCTGCCTAGGCCAGTGACATTCTTGTTAGAGACTATTGTGGTTTGAAAAGTGTCTACCAAAAAGATATGTTGAGGTCTTAACCCCTAGAACCTCAGAATGTGACCTTATTTGGAAATAGGGTCTTTGCAGATGTAATCAAGTTAAGATGAAGTCATACTCCTTTATTCCAGTATGAATGGTGTCCTTATAAGAGAAAACAGACACCAATAGACACACAGGGAGAATGCCATGTGCTGATGGAGGCAGAGCCAAAAATGCCAAGGACTGCCAGTAGCACCAGAAGCTGGAAGAGGCAAGGACAGATGCTTCCTGGCTTCCCCAGAGCCTTCAGAGAGAGCACAGCCCTGCTAACACCTTGATTTTGGACTTCTAGCCTCCAGAATTGTGAGAGAATAAATTTCTGTTGTTTAAAGCCGCCCAATGTGTGGTACTAATACAGAGCTCATCCTGTAATACTGTGTTTTGGGTCTTCATTTTCCCATTGTTTATTTGGCTCACATGTCCTTTCTAACCAGCTTGGGTCTTCTCAGGGGCGATCTTCAAGAAGCCTTCCATAAGGGCCCTGTGCCATGTCTTACTCTCTGTGTCTCCAGTGCCTTAGACAGTATCTGACGCTGAGAAGGCACTCAGCAAATGCTTATTGAATGAATACAATAGAGGCTTTTTAAATTCTTTATTTTGTTTTCCCAGTATATTTATTTCAGACTTTGAGAGATATTGAGAGTTTATCA
This sequence comes from Ceratotherium simum simum, assembly GCF_057802395.1. Lineage (NCBI taxonomy): Eukaryota > Metazoa > Chordata > Mammalia > Perissodactyla > Rhinocerotidae > Ceratotherium > Ceratotherium simum. The sequence goes on along the minus strand of NC_141904.1, from coordinate 77,056,743 downwards.
AAGGACAGTTCATGCATTGGTTCTCTTTTTGAAACTCTTGAGCACAGGGAACAGCCTTAGCTTCATATACAAAATCTTTGGTGGTTTGATCCATGCTGGTCTCTAAGATGGGTTCTCCAGAAACAGACATGAGACAGAATGTGGGGCTCAAGATATTTGCTGGAGAGCAATGCCAGTGAAAAGAAGGAGGGGAAGCAGTGTAGACAAAAGAAATCAAACTATGATGCGGGCCTGACATAGCCTCGGTCAACCTACCTATCAGGGGCTCTGGAGGAGTTCTGTCTATCAGAGTGTCTCCTGCAGGGCCAAAGTGACTGGGCCTTTAGACCCTGCAGGCTGCCCCAGGAACAAAACCTTGGGCAAAACAACTCTCCGCAGCTGAGGCCGATCCTGAAGTGCTGACAGCTGGAGGCCTCTGCAGACTGCACTCCCTGCAGCTGAAGAGCAAGTCCTTCTTTGAGGAGGAACCTGGGTGGCCCGCCTCCATATCTACATCTATCCACCTCTCTGGCTTCATCTTACACCACTTCTCTTTTCCCACCATCACCTCCAAAGCACCAGCCCCCCTCACCCCCCACTATAGTAACCATTTGCAGATCTTCAAAACCTCCTGTTTTCCACCTCTATGGCTTCACAATACTATCCCCTCACTCTGGAATGCCTCTCTCCTCTCTCTCTTCCAGAAAACTTTGTCTTAGTCTCCAACACTCTAAATCTTATCTTTTCAGGAGAACTTTGCTGACTTCACATATATTTATTCTTTGTACTCCTTGATATCCTGTAGCACCATCATAACAGTGCCTATCACACATCATCACGTCTGCTACTCACTAGACCATAAACAGCCTGGAAAAGGGACTTTGAATTCAATCTCTGTGGCACCTATGCCTAATCTGGTGCCCAGCAATTAATAAATGTTGATTGATATAGGCAATTAATAAATGTTGATTGATGATGCACTGAAATATTCAGAAGAAAACAGAAGGGGCTTTGTGATGTTAAAAGAGGGAAAATTTGACTTGATTGTAGTAGAACTCAAACTAAAATGAAGTACTTATTATCCTCTTCCACTTGGCTTCTGACCAGCCAGATCCAGTGTCCTAGGAAATCCAGCTTTAACAGCTGAGTTCCTCATGGATCTGAGAACCCATATAGGAATGCTACAAAGACAAACAGGGAAGACGCATAACTGAGGCTCAACATACTCGAAGGATACGTAGTGTAAACTGGACTCCAACTGCAGACAGAAATGTGCCCTAAGGACTCTTCACTGGAATCAGCCTGCTCTTTAAGCCGGTAAAAGGCTCCAAAGGTAGCTGTGCATCTAAAGTCAGGGTTTAAAGAGGCTTAGATAGTCTAACAGACATATTCTGTCTTTGGCTGGCATCAATTTTTCCTTTATCTGAAATAGCCTCAGTTTTTCTTTAGATAGCTATCCTTCTCTCGTTTGCATCCAGTCCCAGGGAGACTATCAGTCAAGGACTCTGCCTTCCCTCAAATACAAGGAATAGTTTTGCAGAGGGCTTGAGACTCAAGACAAGCCAGTCAGGCCAGTGGGTGTCAGTTCTGGGAAGGAGAAGCTCTTATTCTACTAGCTTTTAGGATGACTGAAGGTAAGATTGGAGCTGCTGGAGATCATCAGGACATCAGGCAGGTAGAGCTGCCAGAGATGAAGCCAATACAAAGAGCATTAGAGACAGAGGATGGAAAGAGACAAGTCTTTGATGACATCATTAGAGTATCAGAACTTAGACTTGCTTGAATTTAGTATAATCATCAAATTTTTAATTAATGAGCCAAAAATCCCCATTTTTTGTTTAAGCTAGTTTGAATCAAGTTCCTATTAGTTGAAACTGAAAATTTCCTCTTCAGACACAATTTTATCCTTTCACTTAATTGTTCAGATGAAGGGAGTGGAAGACAGAAAGTAGGAACCAGTGTTTGGTCTACTATATCTTTGACTCAGCTCTGTACTTCAGACCAAAAACCAAAACAAAACAACTATTTTATGTCATTTGGAAAGTGAATTTTGTCCCTGAAAATGACAAAAGATGTATGAGAGCTTCTCTCTATCTTCATAGCAACTCATGGTTTAGCTGAGGAGACAGGCTCAGCACATATGAAAACAGGGCAGTGTAAAGGTTTAAGTCTCATTAGTGATGGCAAAAATTCCAACCTCTGATGATCTCAGTGCTCATCCTTGTTAGGACTGGCAGCGGACTCATAGGTTTGTATTTCTACCAACATAGTTAGCAGGCAGCTTCATCTAGTGTGATGAGTGATGACTCCTTCACCCTGGTAATTAGGTTTTACCTGCCTGGGGCGTATTGGAAATTAATAAAGCGGCGTGTTGGGGTGCCTTGCCTGGCCTCGTCAACAGGAGCATAATTCCTTGGGGATAGATTGCTCAGAGCTTCAGGGTTTTCAGGATTAGATTGAATCATTCATTGGTTTCATTGTTTAAGAAACATAATAAATACTTGGGGGGCATGGGAGATGCCTTAGTTTTTGGAGGGCTTTGCAATACCGTTAAGGAACTCTAGACTTAGTTCAATAGATAACATAGCTTCTTTTTTTTTATAATTTTATTTATTTATTTTTTCCCCAAAGCCCCAGTAGATAGTTGTATGTCATAGCTGCGCATCCTTCTAGTTGCTGTATGTGAGACGTGGCCTCAGCATGGCCAGAGAAGCGGTGCATCGGTGTGTGCCCGGGATCTGAACCTGGGCCAACAGTACCAACAGTAGCGGAGCGCGCGCACTTAACTGCTAAGCCACAGGGCCTGCCCTAACATAGCTTCTTATAGCTACCATTTATTGGACATTTACAATATGCCAGACATTGTGCTAAGCACTTTACATGGATTGTTTCATTTAATTCTCATAATAACCTTATGAGGTATGCAATTCATCCTCCTTTTGCAGAAATATAAACTGTGGCTCAGAAAGATAAATTTACTTGCCCAAAGTTACAAAGCTAATAAGCATGGGAGTCAGGATCTGAAATCAGTTCCAGAGCCTGAGTCTTAATACTACCTATCTGCCATCCCAGCAAGGGAAAGGACCCAGTGACAGCAGGAACAGGTGAAGAATGTCACTGCATCGGGAAGTGTGCAGTGAGGAGACCCTGGGTTCTGACAGACTAGCTCAGAATTTACTTCACTTATCTTAGAACAAAGTAAAGAAGGCCTGGACTGGTGCGATGGCAGGAGGAGAGGCGAGGAGGATGACAATGAGAGATTTTGCAAAGGAACATTGCAGGATTTTGATACTGGGTTGAAAAGAAATAAAAGAATAATAAGTCAAAACATTTCAGAGTCCATTTTAAACATGGGTATAAAATATCAGCATCCAAAATAGTAGCTGTCAAGAGATTACTTGCAGTGTATTCCGGGAATGCACTTAGTTTTCATGGCAGAAAGCTGTGTCAAGGAAAGAACGATTCACATACACATCTATTGGAGGCTCATTAGTCTATTTAATGTATTTTTAAATTTGTAAAAGACCATTTGCCGCAATTGAGTCTGGGCACATATACAAGGGGAAAAAAAATCAATATTGAATTTTACAAATAGATGCCTGTCTCTGCCCTCACTTTATCATTCCCATTAGGCAAATGACAAATAACATTATTGTGCAGAGTGAGGTTGTTTAGCAGACTTGAAGAAAGTTCCTAAGATGCTAGCCCATTTTTTTTATACAAGTTCTTCATGCTGGCTTTCCTCTAGTTTCATTTTCACAGTGACTCACACTGCATTTACTATATTTTTTAAGGTTCACTTTGAAATAGATGAACAGGAAAGATAGAAAATGGGTTTCCACAAGCCTGCAGGCTGGGGTAAGGGTATAACATGGAAATGTTCACTAAGTACCAGGGAAGAAATGGCAGTCAGGGCCCGGCTGGCAGTAAACCAGCTGTTGGTGACCACAGAGCCTGACTATAAAGCCTGGCTTAATTTGCTTCATGGTTTGGAGATCTGGTCAACCCAGCTTACCATCCTCAGCACTTCACATGTTCCACTCTCCTTATGATGTCATCAGCATTTACTACAAAAAGAAGCATGTCAGGCTCTCCCTTACCTCCCTCCCTTTCATTCACTCCTCTGAACGATTTCACACTGAGGAAAGCTCACTGAAAGTAGTAAAAAGGCAACTGCACTGGGAATCAAAAGACTGAAATGGAGTCCTAGCCATGTGGACGTGGGTGTGTCACTTCTCTGTGCTAGATCTCAGTTTCCTCATCTATAAAATGAGAGGATGGGACAATGTGACTCTGACAGTCCTTGGAGCTCACACAATCTGATTCGACTCATACAGAACACTTCTGAGATACATAAAATAAAAGAAAATGGATTTGTTGGTGAAATAGTATTACAAACTTAACTCTTAAAAATAGATGAGTAAATGGTGACGAGATTATTTTGGGTAATATGCAGATAAACATTTTAAATTTTAAGTCACTTGTCTCTCTTTTTGTGTATTAGAAAAGGTATGGCTAGCACATCAAACCAATGGTTACATTGTTATTGCTTACAATAATGGTAAACTTATTTAAGGCAAAACATGAGTTGATTTAAAGGTATCGTATAATAAAGAATTTGGCTGGCCTTTGTCCCTGGTTCCTGGAAGGTAACCTCTTCATCCTTGGAATTATCAAGTGATAGAAGTGTTTTTGTTATTCATAGTGAGAGCTTCCTGAGTTTATGCTAAGAGGTAACTCATGGTGGACCCCTACATAGTTTCAGGATGGAAGTCTGCCATGCTGGAAAGACCAATCATGTGGTTTGAGGGTTGGGGCTCTGAGTCAGGAGATATCAACTTGACCTCTGGGGAAGTTGGAGATTAGGTGCAATCACCCAGCCAATGATCCAATCAAGCAAGCCTGTGTACTGAAACCCCAATAAAAACTCTAGACACTGAGCTCTGGTTGAGCTTCCTGGTTGGTGATACACATTAATGTGTTAGGAGGCTGATGTGTCCTGAGGATGTGGAAATTTTGTGTTTGGGACCCACCTAGATCTCACTCTAGGTGGTGTGTCTCTGCATCTGGCTGGTCCTGATTATATTCTTGACAATAGAACTATAATCATAAGTATAGAACTTTCCTGAGTTCCGCGAGTCATTCTAGCAAATTATCAAGCCTGAGAAGGTAATGGGAACCCCTGAATTTGTGGGTGGCCTGGGAGCCCTGGAGCTTGTGGCTGGTGTCTGAAGTAAAGTAAGTCTTGAGGAGGACTGTTCCTTTAACATCTGAAATTTGACCTAATTCTAGGTAGTGAGTGTCAGAATTGCATTGCAAAAAGGCAATATTAAGTAAATAGCAATATTAATTATTTAATAATAAAATGGTACACAGGTATATGGCCCAATCCTGTACATAGTATAAAAATGACCGAAGTTTGGGAAACTCTAGTATAATGTTCTCTGAAATGAAATTAACTATTTTAAGATTGTTATATATATTTTATAATTTACTCCTCACAAAATCACTATGAGCTAGGTAACTAGTAATATTCCCATTTTAAAGATTAAAAAACTGAGGCCCAGAGAGGTTAAATAACTTGCCCAAGGTCATGTCACAAGTAAGTGGCAGTGTTGGAATACAAACTCAGGCAGTCTACCTCTAAAATGCCTTATTCTTAGTGTGTTCATGATCACACTATTAAAATATCTACCTTGTAGGATCACTGTGAAAATTAAGTGAAATAGTGTATATTAAGTTCATTGAAAGGCTTCTAGCACATAGTAAGCATTCAGTAAATGTTAGCTTTTATTATTCTTCTTGTAATTAGAAATAAATTTCTGTATTAAATAATATCAGTCATTAAAATAAATTAGGGAACATTTAATTTGGTCATACCTTATAACATTGTCTAGAATCTATTGAAAATCATATATATGCTTTGTTATATATGAAAAAGAGGAGCTTTATGTTTGTGAGGTAAAGAAGGTACAGGACTTGCATCACAGACCATTCTAGGCATGAAGCAATCTCTTTTCCAGTCAAGGAATGTCATTAAGTCCAAAAGTAAAGTCAGCAAGATAACGAATCTGGCTTTTACAATCTTTCCTTGGTATTATGTAATTCTAGGTCATGTGGTAGAAAATAATAAGAGAAGAAATTTTAGCTAACATAGCAAAATGTGGGTTTCGAGATTTATTTAAGCGACCACAGTGGCTTAGTTAGTTAGAATGCTCTAGACTGGTAATTTATCTTTATTTGTCAGCTCCTAAGGGTTGAGTTCTTATGAAGGGCAAAAAGTGAGTAGGAAGCAAAAATAACTGCCAGTTTTTGACTAATGATTGTCCTCAGATTTCAGGTTGATACATCTCTAAAACTCTTTTGTCAGAAGAAAACCTAAATATTCCCCTAAAATTTTAAATGTATAACTTGGCAGGAATTGGGAAACATATTAATAGTTCACATATTTTCTTTCACATGAACCTATGATGATATTAATAATATTCACTGGGATATAATACCTAGATATATTAATTTAAGAAAAACCACAGCTTATTAGAACAAAGGGGCTTTTGACATAATGTAGGAAATATTTTGACATGAGCACTTTTTCTGGCTGTGGTATTCAGTGAGACAGTTATGAGCTTTATGAAAGAAGTGACTCTACGAGTTTCCATGCAGGGAAAAAGCTTCATCTTTTACCCCAAAGGAACAGCAAAGGGAGGAAGATCCTATCTGTTTTGCAAATTCATTGACTCCATGGAAAGTAGGGTGGAGAGATCAAAGTGGTAGGCAAGAGCCAGATAATGTAGAGCCTTGGAGCCTTGAGATTTAAAAAGTCTGGGATTTTATTTTGTGTGTGATGGGAAGCCATTAGAGGGCTAAAGCAGAGGAGGGATGTGATATTGTGTATATTTTAAAGCATTACTCTGGCAGCTATTTGTACAATGGATTGTATGCGGGGAGGAGGCTGGAAGGGTAGGCCCATTAGCGCTCCCAAAAGTCAGAGAAAACTGGGGAGAAGAAATGGGAGTATCTATTAAATGGAACAAACAGAATCTGGCATCGGGGCTGGCTTTGTTGCTCGCTTGCTGTTCTATCTTAGGCAAGCTTCTTCCCTCTCTGAGCCTCAGTCACATCATCTGAGAATAAAAGGTCTTTGATACTAGATCCCTGTACAAGTGCTCCTGCACACTAATGTTATATGGTTCATGGTCTGTGCCTTTCCAAAAGTAGTAAAATTTCCAAGATTGGAATCACAAACTATAACCAACACCAAGCATGAACGGTGGAAATCAATGGGGTGAAAGTGGATCCCTGGGCTGCCGTCAGTTCGCAAGGTCTGGTGTGTGGTCTTTTTTTGCATGAGTTCAGCACATATTACCTGACCTTTGTTTGGTGCCTTCTCATTGTCCTCATTTGTGTGGTTATCTTTTGTGTTTGCTGCCTCTTGACACTCCTTGGGCCCAGCATTGCTCCTGGCTGCATCATGGCTGGGTAGCTTGGGGACCTGTAGCAAGAGAAAGCAAGTCTGATATGTTTTCATTAAAATATACACCACTTTGGTGAGTCTGGGTGTCAGCATTGATGCTTAAAAGCAGGAAAAGTTGACGTGAAGCAAACTGTGCAGTTCTCAGTGCTTCTGCAAGGCTGAGATTGTTGCAACTCCGGAGAAAACTGCCTAACTTCATGGCTTCTTCATGTAGACATAACAGCCTAATTTAATAATAAGGAGTGACCTCATTGGACCCATTCCTCCCACTCCCATAGAAAGAAATTTCTTTTCCTTCAAATTGACAATGTTGTGATTTAATTTCTTTTAAATATTTCATCAGGATTTATTATTTGTGTCCAATTTTGAAATGTCTATATTGTCAGAGTACTTGTTTAGCGTGGAGTGACTTGGAAACTAAAACTTAAGAAATATTAAGGCGTTTTAGAAAAGAGTGTGGATAAATACACCATATTATTTTTCAAATACTATTTGAATATTTCTTGAGTGATAGCACCTGATTTTATCACTAGACTAGACATTTAGGTACTTCTCTCTTTGCTTGGGATATTAATTTCTATTGCTCTGTGACAAATTGCCCCAAATTTAGCAGCTTAAAACAATACCCATATTTGCTCACAGTGCTATAGGTAAGAAGTCCAGGTGGGCTCAGCTGGGCTTTCTGCTCAGGGTATCAGAAGGCTGAAATCAGGTGCTGGCTGGGCTGAGTTCTCATCTAGGGAAATGTCTGCTTCCAAACTCATGCTTGGAAAGGATGAATTCTTGGAAAAATTTAGTTTCTTGTGGTTGTGGGACTGAGGTCCCTGCTTCCTTGCTGGTTGTCAGCTCTCAATTCCTAAAGGCAGCCTGCATTCCTTGCCACATGGCCTCCTCCATCTTAACACAGTGAGGATGCATATGTTGAATTGTTCTCATGCATTCAATATTTCTGACTTCCTCTTGTGCAAGCAGCCAGAGAAAGCTCTCAGCTAGTCCCACGTGATTAGGTCAGGGCTACCCTGATAATCTCCCTATGTTAAGATCAACTGTGACATGAAATATAACCTAATCATGGAAGTAAAATCCATCATATTCAGTCTTGGGGATTGTGCAGGGTGTGTATTCAATGGGGTGGGAAATCTTGGGGCCTATCTTACAATTCTGCCTACCATACTTGGCTACTTAATATAAATTTAGTTGGGAATGTTTTAGTTTGAGTTATCCCAAGAGCAGGCATAAATTTGGGTACAAATAGTTTATTTGGGAGGTGGTCCAGCATGGTGAAGGAGTAGGGAAGTGAGACAGGGAAGAGAGGAAAGTCAGGAAAGGATACCTTAAGGAGCTAGTTACTACTACAAGCAATGAGGGCTCAGTCCTTCTGGGGACCCTTGGAACTGTGACTCCCACCCGCCCCCATAGGTTGAAGGTTTCCCCAGGGGGCATTGACACCCAAACATTCTGGTTTGTGCTACACAAGGGCAGAATATGGTTCAGGGGCCAGAGAATTCTTGTGGCGTGAGACTCAGGACAACACTGGTATGTAAGTTCACTGTCATCAGTCTGCGGGGGCTGCCTGCTGGCCTGGAACTTCACCTTTACCATCTTTTAGTCCCTCAGTTTAGCCCAGGGAGTGGGAATGACTGTTGCCAATTTGCACATTAGGAAACTGAGACTTAGGTTAAGGTGGTTTCTCTAAAATTATTCTGCTAGCAGGTGGTGGCCTATATTTAACCTATATTGTCCAACTTGTCCATAGCATATGCAGGCTACTGTGGAAGACAGAAGCCACAAGCCACTCTCCTACCTTCTGATGTTTCTGGTGTTATTCATCATCTCTTAGAGTCTACTTTTTAAACAATTTAGGAATAAATAAGTACCAAGGTGATTTTGAAGAAAGGTGATCAGAAGATAATAATCCATGAAGGCTGAATGGAGAAGGTCCCCACTAATTCTCAGAAGAAAATACAGGACTACCTCACATTTAATAACTCTATTGTAGACTATTAGAAACCCATGCTTACTAATAAAATCCAATACGATGAATGTGCTTTAATTTTCAAAGTGTTTTCTTATTCAGGATGCCATTTGCTCCACCATTTACCTTTGTCGTCCATGGGAGAGGTGTTACACTGCTGTCACTATGAGCTTGGGTTTTGGAGTCAGATCCTCCTGTGTTTAAAGCCAGGCTCTACTGCTTTCTGTGTGATCTTAGATAAACTACGGGAGTTCTTCTAACCTTGGTGCCTTCTTCAAAGAATTATTGTAAACGCCAAATCAGATGGCATATTCAAAGTGCTTAGCAAAGTGCTCAATATGTGGTAGCTATTATTAGTACTATTCTCATTAACAGATGAGAAAAACTAATGTTCAGAGAGAAGTGACTTGCCCAGTGGTCATCTGCTAGATGGTGGTGGAATTAGGGTCAGAACCCAGATGTCAGGGCTCTAAGTGAGATCTGTCCTCTTCTTGATGGAGAGAAGATAAGAATCTTCCTTGCTCTTCTTCAAGAAGCAGGGTAACATCCAAGTGAATCACCTGGTCTCTTTTAAGAACTGCTTTGGGTGTCCCAGGACAACCAATTCTCAGCTCCAGATGAAGGGGTCTGTGTAAGGCAATGGAATAGATGTAGTATCTTCTCCCCTTGGGAAGTTCTTTCTATAGTCCCTCAGTGTACTGTTCCAGGACTCAATTAGAGGCAAAGAAATGGTTTCCAGTAGGTGCTGGGGAGGATCTGACAACTTCTCTGGAGGACTTGAAGGTATTTTAAGGCTCACTTCCCTGCACTACAGCCAGCACAGGCATTTGATGTTATGGTGGCAAATCCTGCCATTCAATTTTTGTATGAAGAGTTGCTTTTTTATTGAAGAGTTACTTCTGAACAAAACCCATGGGTATTTTTCCTTGTCTACTTTAATAGGCAAATTGAAACCATCTAGATTTTTCTGTCACTGTTTTCTATTCACAATTCTTGAAAGAAGTCTTTCCTTCACAATTCTTTAATTTAATCAATATGTGTTGAATGTCTGCCATGCATCAGGCACTGTTCCAGGCCTTGGAGATACAGTGGTCAACAAAATATACAGAGACCTTGCCATCATGGAGATGATATTGTAGGTGGTGGTAGGGACTTGGCAATAGACAAAATCAAGTCAATTATGTAATATGTCAAGAAAATAAGATAGAGAAAGGAGGATAGGGAGAGCTGGACGTTTTTATGAGGATGGTGAAGGAAGGATGGTCTGAGGAGGTGATATGTGAACAGATGGCTAGAGGAAATGACGTAAAGAATCATGCTGATGTAAAGGTGGAAGGAAGCACTGGTTGGAAGCTCATTCAATACATGATTTGAGGGTAAAAATGAGGCCAGTGTGGCTGGGACAGAATGAGCAAGGTAGAGTATCACAATAGATGAGGTTCTAGAGAAAGAGTCAGGAGCCAGAGTGTGGTTAGTCCATTATAAGTATGCCATTATGAGGACTTCAGTTTTAACTCTGATGGCTCACTTAGGCTGCTGTGTGTCTAACCTCATAGTTTTCTTCAAAACATAAAACAGCATATCTAGAATAAATTTTGGACTAATGATGCTTAGATATAATGATGTTCAGATACAACAAAACAGGCAATTCAAGCAAGGGAGTGTTTGTGGAAAGCATTTCAAGTCCCAGTACTAAGAACTGGAAGAAAGATCTTTGGGATATTCCTCTGCTACACCAAGGGGCTTTAACCAGGGGATCCAGCTAAACTTGTGTTTATTCCAGTCCTATAAGTTTTAGTTTTCTTTCTTTTTTGTTCTTTCATGTTTTGATGTCTTGAGCTAAAAATCATCCTTTAAAAAGAAAATTTTATGAAAGAACGTCAAATGTACTAGCAATATCTTAACCCTCACTTGGAAATTGGAGTTTGAATAATTAAAATCAATTTTTATGCTTTTTGCTACTACCATGACAGGATGTTCCTGTCAGACAGCTCTTGTGGGCTCCAGAGTAAGTTTGCTAATGGAATCTGGCCCATCTAGAGCTAAAGCATTTTCACAAAAAACCCATAAAGCTCCAATTACACAGGCTATTCTTTTGAAAGTCCTCCATGGTGATTCTATTGAGTCACATTGTAAGAAGCAAAACTGCATTATTAAAATGACCATTTGATTATTTTTGTCTGTTTTTTTTTTTCCTTCTTGCTTTTGGGAAAAACATCTCACTTCAGACTTCCCTAGGATTTGTTCCTTCCAAGAATTTCTCCGAAATAGCTCCAAAGACAGCTCTAAGATTCTTTGCAAGTAATAATGGAGCAGTTTATTGTGCTAAGCAACATACAAATATTAAATATGTGTGCTTGAAAAGAAGATCCTGGAACAGTGATGTAACTGTCAAAAACTGCAGAATCACCTGTGGGGCTTATAAAGCACAGATTGCTCTGTCCCACCTCCAGAGTTTCTGAAATAGTAGATCTAAGTGGGCCTGAGAATTCACATTTCTCAGAAGTTCTCAGGTAATGATGATGCTGCTGGTCTGGGGACCTCATTTTATGAAAAACTGTGCAAGGGTGATGCTCTGCCATGCTGCATTAGGTCCTGGGTTTTATACCAATGGTTAGTGTTGGTTCCCATCTGAGTGAGTATAGATATTAGAGATTTCAGAATTTTTCTTTTATATATACTCAACTGTAACAAGGGTCTGAGACATGATTTTTAGTACAGCAAGGCTTCAGAATTGATTTGAATAAGGTTCAAGTCTTCAAAAAGAACATGATCAATTTTAGAGTGTTTCTCAATCAGTTTGGATCCACTAGAGCTAATTATTACAAAACCCATTCTTCACATCAACTGGTTCACTTCTTGCTTTGGGTATCCTCTGCATACACCGTGGTTTTGTTTATTGTGTTTTCCCACCCCAAATGCCCCCTACCTTGTTCTCTATCCAAACAAACCTGACCTAAGGCCTAAGTCAAATCCCAACTCTTTTATGAAAGCTTCCGTAAAGCAGTTTCTTCTTCTTCTGAGACCCCATAGCTTTAATTATTCGGACAATTAATATGGAATGACCTAGTGACCTGTTTTTGCCCTGAATTGCTAGATAAACATTCTGTGCTTATCTAACCATACATCTAACCATATCTAAGTTTTTGTAGGAATGTGTTTGACCTCCTCAACTAGACTCTAAGTTCCCTGTGAGCAGAGATTGAGGCTACCATGCAATTGATGCTTAATATGTGTTAACTTGAATTTTATTGAAGGCACAATTATACAAAACTAAGTTTTTACTATATCAAATATAAGAAAAATAATTGATGTGTATCGAGCACTTACTATGTCCCAGGAATTTGTATCATCTCATTGATTTCCTGTAATAACTGTGTGGTGTTGATACCATTATTATCCTTGTTATACCAATGAGGAAACAAAGACTTAAAAAGAGGTGAAGTGACTTGCCCAGGGTCACACATCCAAGAAGGGTAGAGCTGGGATTGGAAATCAATCAGACCTCAGAGACTGCACCTTATCCTTTGCAATGTTACTGAACCATAATCCTTTTCCTACCCTCCCATTCTCAGAAGCCCACACCTTCAGCTCTGTGGACTACACGGAAGCTAGCTTCTCTTCTCTCTGCCCCAAACTCACCTGAAACCACATGAAAAATGGAATCTGGACACCTCCAGTCTACGGATCCCAGACCCCTTCTTCCGTAATGATTCACCATCAAGGGCTATAGAAGCCACGGCAGCAGTAAAGGACTCTTGCATCCATCTACTTTGAAATTACAGAGGAAAACAAATTATCCTGAGCTTTTTTATTGGCATCAAGTGGTAGGTCCAGACAGGTTCTAGAAAAATTTAGCTTTTAAAGTTTAATTCAGAGGCGGGAGTCAAGATGGCGGCGTAGGCAGACTCTGAACTCACCTCCTCCCGTGGACACAGCCAATTTACAACTATTCGTGGAAAAATTACCCCTGAGACAGAACTGAAAACTGGATAAGAGGAACTCCTGCAAGAACGGACAATCCTAACTGGGGTAGAAGAGGCAGAGACTCCCTTCTGGAGAGGAAAAACGCCGCCTTCACAAGCCGCCAGCTTCACGGCCGCCGGGAGCAGCTCACAGGTGCGCAGCCTCCCTGGAGACGCGGGGTCCTGAGCCGGGAGCGCCCCCGCTGTGGGCATTTTGTGGACCCAGCACAATCGACACCAGCGGCATAATATCTGACTGTGCCTGCTACTAAAGCATTGGGTAGCACCCCCAGAAAACCCGGTTCACAAAGAAACTAAAACTGGCTCTTAAAGGGCCCGCGCACAAACTCACCCGTTCCAGAAAGCATCCTAAAATCACCAGAAAGAAAGGTGCACAGTGCTTCGGTGACAAGAGACTCACCTAATAGGCCCTGAGTGCATCTCGGTGAGGGGTGAGACCTCTCCAGGGACTGGGACATTGGCGGCGGCCATTGTTGTGGCCTGCTGTGAGCGTACTGACACAGACGCCATTGGAGTTCTCCCTGAGACCTCTAGCCCAGGGTCTGCTCCACCTGCTAGAGCACCGATTTAATCCAGCTCAGCCAGGGCAGGCAGCCCACCCTAGAGACTGGCCCCACCCAACAACAAGCCCTCAGGCAACGTGTGGGCCTGCATAGATTGGTGACTGGATTCTCTGCAGCCTGGCAACTGAGCTGACTTGAGCTGGGCAGGGTGTGCACAAGGAGCGGGTGGAGAGTGTGGGGTGGTGGCAGAGTGTGTGGGGCTCCCGCCGTGGAGAGACTGGGTCCGCTTGGGGAGGTCGGGGCGCTCACACTGGGCAGGACTGTGTCGACTGTGTGTGTGGACCTGTGGGCAACAGGGCTTGTCAGCTGCAGAAGACTTGTGCTTCTCAAAGACCCACATAGGAGGTTTGCCCCACCTTCCAAAGCCTGAAACAATTGGGTGCTCCTGTGCCTAAGGGCAGCCCCACCCAGCTGCAATCCTCAGAGAGCTGACAAGAGACCTAATAGGCTAGAGGCTTACAGCAATTGTAAGGCCCTGAGCCTAAAAACCTGCCACACTGGGGGCCTACTCACTTAAAAGAAATACTGCAACACAAATGTGGTATTAGAACTTACAGTCAACTGTGCTGGGGCTCCCCACACCTGATAAAGAGACTGAAGGGCCCACAACAACTACAAGCAGCTGAGCATTACAACAGCTGGCCAGGAGCATAACTCAGCCTCCCTGGGTGCCTATAGGGAGAGCTAACAGGCCACAATAGAAGGACACACGTAGCCCACATAGGGGCCACCCCTGGAACATTGAGAACTGAGGGAAGCACACTGGAAGCCTCCTAAGGCATCACTTACATAAGGTCACCTATCCAAGAGCAGGAGACGTAGCTGACCTACCTAATACGTAGACACAAGCACAGGGAAAGAGGCAAAATGAGGAGGCAAAAGAATACATTCCAAGTAAGGGAACAGGACAAAACCCCAGAAAAGGAACTAACTGAAACAGAAATGAGCAACCTACCTGACAGAGAGTTCAAACTAAGAGTGTTAAGGATGCTCACTGATCTGGGGAGAAGAATAGATGAACTCAGTGAGAATGTCAACAAAGAAATGGAAGATATAAAAAAGAACCAATCAGAAATGAAGAATACAATACTGGAAATGAAAAATTCATTAGAGGGACTCAAAAGCAGAGTAGAGGATACAGAAGAACGGATCTGTGAGCTGGAAGAAAGACTAGAAGAAATTACCCAAGGTGAACAGGTAAAAGAGAAAAGAATTAAAAAGAGTGAGGACAGTCTAAGGGACCTCTGGGACAACATCAAGCGCACTAACATCCGTGTTATAGGTGTCCTGGAAGGAGAAGAGCGAGACAAGGGGGCAGAGAATCTATTTCAAGAAATAATAGATGAAAACTTCCCTAACCTAAGGAAGGAAACAGACATCCAGGTACAGGAGGCACAGAGAGCCCCAAACAAGATAAACCCAAAGAGGCCCACACCAAGACACATCATAATCAAAATGTCCAGAATTAAAGATAAAGAGAGAATCCTAAAAGCCGCAAGAGAATGTCAAGTTACATACAAAGGAAACCCCATAAGGCTATCAGCTGACTTCTCAGCAGAAACCTTACAGGCTAGAAGAGAATGGCACGATATATTTAAAGTGCTGAAAGGAAAAAACTTACAGCCAAGAATACTCTACCCAGCAAGGTTATCGTTCAAAATGGAAGGAGAGATCAAAATTTTCCCAGATAAGCAAAAATTAAAGGAGTTTGTCACCAAGAAACCAGTGTTACAAGAAATGTTAAAGGGACTGATTTAAGGGGAAAAGAGAAGACCACAAATAGGAAAAATTATCTATTTCCACGATTAGAACGTAATGGATACAAATGCACAAAAAAGAGGTTAGATATGATATCAAAAACATAAAAGGAGGGAGGAGGGGAGTTAAAGAGTACAGCTTTCAGACAGAGGTCAAACTAAAGTGACCATCAATTCTGTATAGAAGAAGTAAGGAACAGAGAAGGACTACTAAAACACTGAGGAAAAAAAAAGAAAAAGTTAAAAAATGGCAGTAAGTACATACTTATCAATAGCTACTTTAAACGTCAATGGACTAAATGCTCCAATTAAAAGGCATAGGGTGGCTGACTGGATAAAAAAACAAGGCCCATATATATGCTGCATACAAGAGACACACTTCAGACCTAAAGACACTCACAAACTGAAAGTGAAGGGATGGAAAAAGATACTCCACGCAAATGGCAATGAAAAGAAAGCTGGGGTAGCAGTACTCATATCAGACAAAATAGACTTTAAAACAAAAACTGTAAAAAGAGACAAAGAAGGGCATTACATAATGATCAAGGGAACAATCCAACAAGAGGATATAACACTTGTAAATATCTATGCACCCAATGTAGGTGCACCTAAATATATAAAGCAATTATTAACAGACATAAAAAGAGAAATAGACAGTAACACAATAATAGTAGGGGACTTTAACACTCCACTTACACCAACGGATAGATCATCCAAACAGAAGATCAATAAGGAAACATTGGCCTTAAACGACACACTAGAACAGATGGACCTAGTAGATATATACAGAGCATTCCATCCAAAAACGGAAGAATACACGTTCTTTTCAAATGCACATGGAACATTCTCCAGGATTGATCACATATTAGGCCACAAAACAAGTCTCCATAAATTTAAGAAGATTGAAATAATACCAAGCATCTTTTCTGACCACAACGGTATGAAACTAGAAATCAACTATAGGAAGAAAATCAGAAAAGCCACAAATACATGGAGATTAAACAAAATGCTACTGAACAACGATTGGGTTAACGAAGAAATCAAAGAAGAAATCAAAAAATACCTGGAGACAAATGAAAATGAAAATACGACATGCCAGAATTTATGGGATACAGCAAAAGCGGTTCTAAGAGGGAAGTTTATAGCAATACAGGCCTATCTCAACAAACAAGAAAAATCTCAAATAAACAATCTAACAATGCACCTAAAGGAACTGGAAAAAGAAGAACAAACAAAGCCCAAAATCAGTAGAAGAAGGGAAATAATAAAAATCAGAGCAGAAATAAATGAAATAGAGACCAAAAAAAAATAGAAAAAATTAATAAAACCAAGAGCTGGTTCTTTGAAAAGATCAACAAAATAGACAAACCTTTAGCTAGACTCACCAAGAAAAAAAGAGAGAAGGCACAAATAAGTAAAATCAGAAATGAAAGAGGAGAGCTTACAACAGACACCTCAGAAATACAAAAGATTATAAGAGAATACTATGAAAAGCTATATGCCAACCAATTCGACAATAGGGAAGAAATGGATAAATTCTTAGAATCATACAACCTTCCAAAACTGGATCAAGAAGAAGTAGAGAATTTGAATAGACCAATCACCAGTAAGGAGATCCACACAGTAATCAAAAACCACCCCCAAAATAAAAGTACAGGACCAGACGGCTTCCCTGGTGAATTCTACCAAACATTCAAAGAAGACTTAATACCTATCCTTCTCAAACTCTTCCAAAAATTGAGGAGGGGGAAGCTCCTAACTCATTCTACGGCCGACATTACCCTGATACCAAAACCAGACAAGGACAACACAAAAAAAGAAAATTACAGGCCAATATCACTGATGAACATCGATGCAAAAATCCTCAGCAAAATACTAGCAAATCGCATACAACAATACATTAAAAAGATTATACACCATGATCAAGTGGGATTTATTCCAGGTATGCAGGGATGGTTTAACATTTGCAAATCAATCAACGTAATACACCACATTAATAAAAGGAAGAACAAAAATCACATGATCATCTCAATAGATGCAGAGAAAGCATTTGACAAGATTCAGCATCCATTTATGATAAAAACTCTGAATAAAATGGGGATAGAAGGAAAGTACCTCAACATAATAAAGACCATATATGAGAAACCCACAGCTAATATCATCCTCAATGGTGAAAAACTGAAAGCTATCCCTCTAAGAACAGGAACCAGACAAGGATGCCCACTGTCACCACTCCTATTTAACATAGTACTGGAAGTCCTAGCCAGAGCAATCAGGCAAGAGAAAGAAATAAAAGGGATCCAAATTGGAAAGGAAGAAGTGAAACTGTCACTATTTGCAGATGACATGATTTTATATATAGAAAACCCTAAAGAATCCACCAGAAAACTTTTAGAAGTAATAAACGAATATGGTAAAGTTGCAGGATACAAGATCAACATACAAAAATCAGTTGCATTTCTGTACACTAACAACGAAGTGGCAGAAAGAGAAATTCAGAATACCATCCCATTTACAATTGCAACAAAAAGAATAAAATACCTAGGAATAAACTTAACCAAAGAGGTGAAAGATCTGTACACCGAAAACTATAAAACATTTCTGAAAGAAATTGAAGAAGACACAAAGAAATGGAAAGATATTCCGTGCTCTTGGATTGGAAGAATTAACATAGTTAAGATGTCCATACTTCCTAAAGCCATCTATAGATTCAATGCAATCCCTATCAAAGTTCCAACAACATTTTTCACAGAAATAGAACAAAGAATCCTAAAATTTATATGGAACAACAAAAGACCCCGAATAGCTAAAGGAATCCTGAGAAAAAAGAACAAAGCTGGAGGTATCACACTCCCTGATTTCAAAATATACTACAAAGCTATAGTAACCAAAACAGCATGGTACTGGCACAAAAACAGACACACAGATCAATGGAATAGAATCGAAAGCCCAGAAATAAACCCACACATCTATGGACAGCTAATCTTTGACAAAGGAGCCAAGAACATACAATGGGGAAAAGAAAGTCTCTTCAACAAATGGTGTTGGGAAAACTGGATAGCCATATGCAAAAAATGAAAGTAGATCCTTACCTTACACCATACACAAAAATTAACTCCAAATGGATTAAAGACTTGAATGTAAGACCTGAAACTGTGAAAGTTCTAGAAGAAAACATAGGCAGTACGCTCTTCCACATCGGTCTTAGCAACATCTTTTCAAACACCACATCTGACCGGGCAAGAGAAACAATAGAAAAAATAAACAAATGGGACTACATCAAACTAAAAAGCTTCTGCACAGCAAAGGAAACCATCAACAAAACGAAAAGACAACCTAACAATTGGGAGAAGATATTTGCAAACCATACATCTGATAAGGGCTTAATCTCCAAAATATATAAAGAACTCATGCATCTCAACAACAAAAACTACCAACCCAATTAAAAAATGGGCAAAAGACCTGAACAGACATTTCTCCAAAGAAGATATACAGATGGCCAACAGACACATGAAAAGATGTTCAAAATCACTAACTATCAGGGAAATGCAAATCAAAACTACAATGAGATATCACCTCACGCCCGTCAGAATGGCTATAATTAACAAGACAGGAAACAACATGTGTTGGAGAGGTTGTGGAGAGAAGGGAACTCTCATACACTGCTGGTGGGAGTGCAAACTGGTGCAGCCACTATGGAAAACAGTATGGAGATTCCTCAAAAATCAACGATAGAACTACCATATGATCCAGCTATTCCACTGTTGGGTATTTATCCAAAGAACTTGAAAACACCAATTTGCAAAGGTACATGCACCCCTGTGTTCATTGCAGCCTTATTCACGATAGCCAAGACTTGGAAGCAACCTAAGTGCCCATCAAAGGACGAATGGATAAAGAAGCTGTGGTATATATACACAATGGAATACTACTCAGCCATAAGAAACGACGAAATCCAGCCATTTGTGACAACATGGATGGACATTGAGGGTATAATGCAAAGTGAAATAAGTCAGAGGGAGAAGGTCAAATACCGTATGATTTCCTTCATTAAGTAGTAGATAATAACAACAATAAACAAACACATAGGGACAGAGATTGGATTGGTGGTTACCAGAGGGGAAGGGGGGAGGGAGGAGGGTGAAAGGGATAATTCGGTACATGTGTGTGGTGATGGGTTGTAATTAGTATTTTGGTGGTGAACATGATGTAGTCCATGCAGAAATAGAAGTACAATGATGTACACCTGAAATTTTTACAATGTTATAAACCAATGTCACTGCAATAAACAAAAAATTAAAAAAAATAAATAAAAAAAATAAAGTTTAATTCAAAAGTCTCTTGCAAACTATGGATGTGGCAAAATGAATCATTTTATATTAAGCAATAGAGAGAGAATGATGATAAATGCCTTTTTGAAAGTTTTAAGTTAAGTTCCAAGCGTAAGCCCTTTTCTAATACTTCATCAGAGTTGATTAGAAGCTCTAAAAAATCCCATTATGGCCAAAAGCTGGTAACTCCTAGTTTCCCTTGGGTGGAAAGATTTGGTCTGATAATATCCAAATAATATTCATTAATTGAATATTATCCATTCTATGTGATTTTACTATGTACATGTTAATAGTTGGTTGTTGAATAATCATTTTTACTAAGGTATTTATGAAACCAGTTTTGTTTTAGAGATTCAAAGAATTCATACATATATAGAAAAAAATTGAAAGTCTTCCTTCAAAATCCTTTTCCCACTTGCCTCAGTCCACCTCTGTTCCCAGCTGTAGCCATAGTCAGTAGATGAATATAAATCTTTTATGCTCCTTGCTGCATGCACACATATGCATATGTGCATGTACAGAAACAAATGTAAGTTTTTTCCGTAAATAGGATCATACTATAAAATTTGTTCTGTCTGTGATAGTTTTTCCACTTGAAATATTGAGATTCTTCCATTTTAATTTGATACAATGCCTCTATTTCATTATTTTTAAAGGTTTTAAAATTATTTAAATGAGATACTACTACTGGTGCTATTTACCGTATTTGATTTAACATTGTTTACAAATATACCTAGGATATTGTTTTTATTCAAGTATGGTGAGGGCAGCAGATCAGGAGACAACTGAGGTTGAAAAGATGGTTTGTTACGGTTCCCAAGAGGAAGGGACTATGCCATGCCACAAGGGGCCACACGGGGAAGTACCAGAATTGGTCAGGAGGCAGAGGGAGCGGAGAAAAATGTGGTCTTTATTGTGGTTTTTGTTGGAAGGAATGGGTGAGGCGGAGACAGCAAACTAAACAAGTTTAGGATTGGATAGTTGGAATAATTTCAGTGGACTCTGGGATATAGGATTGGTCCCTAATTGTATGGTACCTGGTCCTGGAGTGATTTGGGGCACAAGGAGTATTGGCTTGGTGTGTGAGAGGTAGATAAAGGAGGCGGTTGGGAGTACGGGCTCTGGATTGGTTGGTTTGCACATGAAAGTCATGCTTGTAGGCAAGTTGTTTGTAGTCTCCAAGAATTAGCTAACTCTGGGAAGAGCAGTCCCTCCTTGGTTCCACAAGGCCCTAAGATGTTAAAGCATAAAATATAGAAAATAAAAAACATGATTAATGCAAACATCTCTCCATTTGCTAAACATTTTGCTGTTTCTAGTTTGTTATTATTGTTCTTATTCTGCCTACCTCATAAAGTGTGAAGATCAAACAAGACAATGGATGTGCAAAGACTATCAATTAAGAAATGATATACACATGTATGGGATTTTAATTCGTGTATAGTACCCATTGTTGAAGATGCTATAGCTATAATGTTCTATATATTATCATATTTTATATGCCTTTATCTATATAGTTATTAAGATGTAAACGAGAGCTTATCAAAGTTAGCTTTAGACAGGGTTGTGAAGAAAAATAGCTTATATTCATTTTGTTTAGTCCCCACAGTGATGCTATTTTGCTAGCTCTTATCCCCATTTGACAGATGAAAACTTGGAGACTTTGAAAAATTAAAATAATTTGCCTAAGTTCTCTCAGTTTTTATAACAAAAAGCCAGCTATGGTTTTTAACTTAGATTCCTCTGGCCCTAAAATTCTTACTATGCACTTCTGACCCTCCCTGATTCTAACACTTTCCCTCTGCTTTCTCCCACATTTAGGAGCTAATTGACCCCCATCTATAAATCAGCCCTGCCTTTGGCCTCTGGGCTAGGTGGCTGAAATAACGCCACAGGAAACTGCCTGCCACAAGAATCCCTCTAGGACAGAGGTCCTTATGAGATTTCACAATGTCTCTGCCAAAGGCTGAGGTCACCCTGAACCCCAGTCTGTCCCTCGGATCCTACTGCCTGCCCAGAGATTCCCAAGACACAGACAGCCTCCTGGATTCCCTCTGCTGATTCTGGCCAAGTTTCCTCCTCTCCCAGAATCCCAGGTGCCTGCTGCTTGCTTATTCCATGACCCACTTTTTGCTGACCCCTTTGAATACTCTGTGGAGCCTGCCAGGCCGGGATTTTCCTCCGTATATGCGGTTGCTCTGTCCCCCAGTGTCACTCCAGTTACAAGCCTAGCCCCCAGAGCCAATCAGGCTGTGCTCAGCTGTCTCTAGTTGTGATCTTTTTAATGTCCTCTCCCCTAGTTGCCCACCATCTCAGAGGTTAGATAAAGCCCCTTGCTCTTAATGTCCTTTTAAAATATCACTTACCTGTATTCTGCTCCCTCAGGGGTTCTTTTGTCTTCAGCAATCCTGGGAAAATCACAATTATGATATTCATAGCCACCATTTATTGATCACCTACTATGATTTAGTCAATAGAGGAGACACTTTGCATGTAGTATCACATTTGATCTCACAAGTTTTTCAGGTAGGTGTTATTTGCCCCATTTCTAATAGAAAGGCACTGTGCCTCAGAGAGGTCACCCAGCCTGTGCAAGGGGATTGCCATTCATGACATGTCCCAATTGAGAAATAGCATGATTGCCATTCATCTTTAGCCGACTCTGAAGACCTTATTCTTCCCAGAACTCTCTGTCTCCTTAAGTAGGTGCACTAACTTTTGGTCATAGCAGGCTGGTACGTCAGCACTTAACCCATCTGAATTGTCCTCAAGCTGGAGGATGGGAATAGGACAGTCATGACTCACTGTGGCTGGGCTGCAGGATCTATACTCTCAGGGCAAAGCAGACCTTGGTGCACCTCTTGTATCATCCCTCTTACTTTCACCTAGAGGACTAGCTCTGGCCATCCTGTGAATTGAACCCACAACTGGGATATGTGGAATGTCAAAGGATGTGGCATGAGTAAAGCAGCTGGGGGTCCTCATCAGCACAGGAAGAAGGAGAAGCAGCAGAATTAAGGGATAGAGGCACTGAGCTGTGTGTCACAGAACTTGGACCCTAATCTTGCCCCTGCTTCTAACCTATTTAAAATGTGAGGAGTAGCAGAGAGGGCATCTCTTGTTGCAAATCCTATTGACTGTGTAGTATTGCCTGGAGTATGGTGCTAGGAAGGATGCTCAGGCCATTTCTGGGCTCACTGGTGAATCTGTGGGTATGGGCGGTGTGAGAATAGTATGAGTGCCAGGGACTTCCTTCCATGACAACTGTAACATTCAAGCTCCACCATTCAGAAACCATCATTTTTCACTTCATCTCCTTGGGACCCTCACGTAGGAGATTCCAGGACATGTCACAATTGAGAAATAGCGTGAGTTTCTTCTACACTGACCTCTCCCAGAACTCTGAGAAAACAGCATACAGGTTAACTGGTTAGCTGTGCTGAATGCTGCCAGGAGGTCACCTGAAAGGAGGACTTTTGTTTGAAGACCTAAAAGGTTTGACATCCTAAATTCTTGAGGCACAGTCCATGTTCCAATTTCCTTTGTCCTTAATCATTGCCAGCACTGTATTGAGCACACATTCCACAGGAGAAAGAAAATCACCTCCTTAATGGGAGAGACAAACACAGTGGATGGGTTGAGGGTTTTTTTCCCTTCCTGTTGTCAGTATTGTTAGCCGGAAGCTGAAGCCCATTTTGTGGCCCTAGAAAGTTTTTGCTTAGTCTTCCCTTTAGCCTTCTAGATGCTCTTCTCCCAGCATATATTTGCCCTTCGCCCAACCCCTTTTCCATTTTATGCAGGTTCTTTTTGCTACAGGGAGGCGCTTCATTCTTCATGACCTTGCATGACATATGAAGCCCATGATGGCGCAAAGTGCAGGGAAGTAGTTATGCTCTAACTGCCTCGGGCCCCCCAGGAACCCCTCCATGACAAGTAGATGCAGCAGGAGCCAAATGAGGATGCCAAACTGTAAGTTATAAAGCCCTCAGTACTCTTCATCTAAATCTGTGCCTTCTTTACAGACATGTGTTACTCTCCGTTCCAGTCTTTTCCTCTGGGTTTTGCATCTATGCATTTGCATTCTAGGCAAATTCTCCTTTCATGATAAGAAAACCACAAGTTAGCCCTAGCCTCCCTTCATGACACTGGGTTGGCAGCTCTGTATTGGGCTTCCCACTTTTGGCCTTGCCCAAGACACATACCCACATTGCTGTCACCAATGGTTATCTACCCTTTCCTTAACCAGTGCTCTATTGTCAGTGTCCAAACCAGAAATCACATTCTTGCATATTTAGCAGCAGCAATAGTAAGAGTTGTGGCAGCAACAGCTGCTGCCCAATAGCAGTTCTTTGTTGGACCCATAAATAATCTGGGGGGACCCACAGGTGATAAATGGGTCTAGGCTTTTGGGACAATATCCTTACTTAAGCTGCCCCTTTATCTCAGGACCAAGGTCACAGACACTATAACACTTTATGTCCCTAAGCTCTTTACAAAACTCCTTGCATTTCTATGTTGACTTTTTTAGTTGTCTTTCACTTTTCTCTTCTTTGTCCCAATTTTTCTTGTCAGAATTTGATTTCTAAGAGCCTTGCGTTACACCGGTGAATTATTAGAAACAGTCTCCACTGTGTTCTTTCTATATCTGTTCTGATGTTCTCTTTTGGATCCTTTTTATGGTTTCTTTTATGCATTTTTCTTTCTTCTTCTGCTTCTTACTCATCGACTGAAAAAATTCTCCGCTCTCTCCTGCTTGCTAATCAGGGTGGGGGTGACCTGGAAAAGAGTCTGCAGAGGAGTCCAGAGCTGACCTTTGTGTCCTCTTTAGAAGCCATTCTCCTTCTCTAACATGTTTTCGCATCTGTTAAATGAGAGGGCTGAATTAGGTATCTCTAATTTCCTCATCCATGCTATATTGTGACTCCAGTTGTTCATAAGTAATAATACCTGAAATTTATTGAATGCTTAACGAGTGCTGGTCACTGGGCTCAATACTTTTCTGGCATGCAAATGAGATACATACAAATGCACGACATCCTAGGATGATGATAATAATAACAGCAATAATAGTGAACATTTAGGGGGTGCTTCCTATGTGTCAGGCACAGTGTTAAGCTCTTTCTGTGTATTATCTCATTAAACACTCACGATAATCTTTCATGAGTTTTATTATTGTGCCTACTTTACAGATGAAGAAACAGAAACTCAGAGAGATTTAAATAGCTCATCTAAGATCATGCAGTCAGAAAGTGGGGGTGTGGGGATTTGAATTCCAGGCAGTTTTACTCCAGTTGTTGAGATCTTTTCTGGGGTGAATGATTCTAGTAGTTATTTCCATAGTAAGTGGCAAGGTTGGCCTTTGATTACCATGACTAAATATATTTCAGGAGCATGCAGCAGGAGGATCCCCAAGATAACTTGGCAAGGGAAAGTATAAGGCACAGAGTAATAAGGCGGTTGAGGAAAGAGGTAGCTGGAGAGGAAATTCAGTTCTAAGCAAAGAAAAAGCAAACCTGGGAGGAGGCCTTCCAAAAGCTTATGGAGACAAGGAGGGAATAATTGCAACTAAGAAGATTATAAACCCTGTGGGCACTGGTGACCCTGAGCCACTCAGCAGGGACCCACAAGGGCTGACATATTAATGGTCCATGAAATCAAAAGACAATGAATGAATTTAGCCAGCCCTGTGCCTTGCAGGAGGTAATGCAGTTCAACGTTCATTCACCCCGAGATACAATATAATTAGAACACTTCAGAATCAAATTTCTGATTAAAAAAATTCTCAAAATAAAATATTGAATCAAGTGTGGAAATGGGAGACACAATTAAGTTAATTCAATGAACTTTTGAGTGCCACCCATTCCCCAGCTGTTTAGAAGCCCACACTGTCAGGCTGAGGAACTTGGATTTAATCCCTTCACTCGCTATCTGTATTTAAGAAATTCTTAATGCATCACATCTATTACCTTGATATTTCCAACTTGGGAGAGGCCCACAAGCAGTGAATCACTGTAGGGTTTTTGTAGTAGGGGGTAAGAAAATATAGACAAGATGCTTTTGAATTTAAGATGCATGAAAATCACAGAAAACAGTGGATGAAAAACACAACTTAATTCTATAAAATGAGGGCACCTTCACAAGGCACCTCTCATACTGCAGACAGACCATCTACTGAAAACAGGAGCATCTTCCCATCTCCTGCCACAAATAAAACCCCTTTATAAAGGTAATGTGTCAGTGACCTGGGGGTTACATGACTGTTTTCTGTAGGACATTCTAATAGCAACACCCAGCCTCACTACATCCCTCCCTGAATATATCTAATCCCTTCAATTCCTCATTTAATTCCTTTTTTACTGCAGATATCCTAAGTGAAAAGAGATGAGAAAAGCACTAGTAAATCTATATAGTAATTGTGAATTAGACTCCAAAGTTATCCTCTTTTATTCCACCATTCCTATGGGCATTGATGACCAAACATTTGCTCATACCAAAAACCTAAGGAGTCCTCCTGAATTTTTCCCTCTTCCTCATCCTGCACATCCAATCAAGCAACAAGTCCTGTTGTTGATGCTTCTAAAATATAGTCCAAGGGCACTCATTTCTCTCCATCACTGCAGCCACCGGCCCTGTCTCCTGGACTGCTGCAATAGCCTCTATTACTTTTCCTGATTTCATTCTTTCCCCCTTCTAGTGTGTTCTCCAAAGAGAAACCAGTATAGACGTGGAAAAATACTCATCTCATACAAAGTAATCCCCATAAGGCTATCAGTGAATTTCTCAGCAGAAATTTTGCAGGCCAGGAGAGAGTGGGATGATAATTCAAAATGTTGAAATAAAAAAACTGCCAACTAAGAATACTTTGCCCAGCAAAGCTTTCCTTCAGAAATGAAGGAGAGATAAAGACTTTCCCAGACAAACGAAAGTTGAGGGAGTTCAGCACCACTAGACCTGCCTTATAAGAAATGCTAAAGGGAGTTCTTCAAGCTGAAATGAAAGGATGTTAGTTAGTAGCATGAAAACATATGAAGGTATAAAATTCACTGTTAAAGATAAGTATACAGTCAAATTCAGGATACTCTAATACTGTAATGGTGGTGTGTAAATCACTTAACATAGTATAAATGTTAAAAGACAAAAATATTAAAAATAACTATAGCTACAATGATTTGTTAATAGATGCACAATATAAAAAGATGTATACTGTGACATCAAAAACATAAAATGTGTGTGTGTTTATGGGGTAAAAGTGTACAGTTTTTGTATGCAATTAAAGTTAAGTTGTTATCAGCTTAAAATAGAATGTCATAACTCTAAGATGTTTTGTGTAAGCCCCATGGTAAGCACAAAGCAAAAATTTATAGTAGATACACATAAGATTAAAAAAAAAAAAAGGAATCAAAGCATACTACTATGGAAAATTACCAAATCATAAAGGAAGACAGACAGAGCGGAAGAAAGAAACAAAGGAAATACAAAAAAGCCAGAAAACAATTAACAACAGGGCAATAGTAAAGCCTTACTAAATCAGTAATTACTTTAAATGTAAATAGATTAAATTCTCCAATCAAAAGGCATAGAGTGGCTGAATGGGTAAAAAACAAAGAAAACCCAACGTGTATGCTGTCTGCAAGAGACTCACTTCAGCTTTAGGGACACTATACATAGGCCGAAAGTGAAGGGATGGAAAAAGATATTTCATGCAAATGGAACCCAAAAGAGAGCAGGGGTAGCTACACTTGTATCAGGAAAAATAGAGTTTAAGTCAAAATCTACAATGAGAGAAAAAGAAGGTCATTATATAGTGATAACAGGATCAATTCATCAAGAGGATATAACAATTGTAAATATATATGCACTCAACCTCAGAGCACCTAAATATATTAAGCAAATATTAATAGATCTGAAGGGGGAGATAGACAACAATGCAAAAATAGTAGGGGACTTCAATACCCTACTTTCAACAAAGGCTAGCTCATCCAGATGGAAAATCAATAATAAAATATTAGACTTGAATTATACCTTAGACTAAATGGACCTAACAGACATATACAGAACATTCCATCCAACAGTAAAAGAACACATTCTTCTCAAGCACATACAAACATTCTCCGGGATAGATCATGTGGTAGATCACAAAACAAGTCTTAACAAATTTAAGAAGACTGAAATCATATTATCTTTTCTGACCACAGTGGTATGAAAATAGAAATCCATAACAGGAGAAAAGCTGAAAAATTCATAATATGTGGAAATTAAACAACACATTCCTGAACATCAATGGATCAAAGAAGAAATCAAAATATATCTTGAGACAAATATAAATGGTAACACAACATACCAAAACCTATGGGGTGCAGCAAAAGCAGTTCTAAGAGGGAAGCTTCTATCAATAAATGCCTACCTCAAGAAACAAGAAAAGTCTCAAATAAACAACCTAACTTTACGCCTCAAGGAGCTGGAATAAAAGAACAAAAAAAACCTCAAGATTAGGAGAAGGAAGGAAATAACAAAGATTAGAGCAGAAATAAATGAAATAGAGACTGAAAGACAACTGAGAAGATGAATGAAACTAAGAACTTGTTCTTTGGATAGGTAAACAAAATATATAAAACTTTAGCTAGTTGCACCAAGAAAAAAGAGAAAGGACTCAAATAAATAAAATCAGAAATGAAAAAGATGTTACAACTGATATCACAGAAATACAAAAGATCATAAGAGACTATTATGAACAGTTATATGCCAACAAATTGGACAATCTAGAAGAAATGGATAAATTCCTAGAAACATACAACCTACCAAGGCTAAATAATGATGAAACGGAAAATCTGAACAGACTGATTATTAGTAAGGAGATTGAATCAGTAATCAAAAACCTCCTACAAATAAAAGTCCAGGACCAGATGGCTTCACTGGTGAATTCTACCAAACATTCAAAGAAGAGTTAATACCAATCCTTCTCAAACTCTTCCTAAAAATAGAAGAGGAAGGAGCTCTTCCAAACTCATTTTACGAGGCCAGCATTACCCTGATAGCAAAACCAAAGATGCCACCAGAAAAGAAAATTACAGGCCAGTATCCCTGATGAATATAGATGCAAAAATCCTCAACAAAATATTAGCAAACTGGGGGCTGGCCCAGTGGCGCAGGTGGTTAAGTGCATGCGCTCTGCTGCGGTGACCCGGGGTTCGCTGGTTTGGATCCCGGGCGCGCACTGACGCACTGCTTGGCAAGCCATGCTGTGCCGGCATCCCATATAAAGTGGAGGAAGATGGGCACGGATGTTAGCCCAGGTCCAGTCTTCCTCAGCAAAAAAAAAAAAAAAAAAAAAAAGAGGAGGATTGGCAGATGTTAGCACAGGGCTGATCTCGCAAAAAAAAAAAAAAATATTAGCAAACTGAATTCATCAATTCATTAAAAGGATTATACACCATGATCAAATGGGATTTATTCCAGGGATGCACAGATGGTCAACATTTACAAATCAGTCAATGTGATATACCACATCAACAAAATCAAGGATAAAAATATGATTGTCTCAATAGATGCATAAAAAGCATTTGACAAAATTCAACATCCATTTATGATGAAAACTCTAAACAAAGCATGTGTAGAGGGAAAGTACTTCAACATAATAAAAGCCATATATGACAAGCCCACAGTTAACATCATACTCAGTAGTAAAAAGCTGAAAGCTTTTCCTCAAAGATCAGGAATAAGACAAGGATGCCACTCACACCGCTTTTACTCAACATAGAATTGGAAGTCCTAGCCGAAGCAATTAAGTAAGAAAAAGAAATAAAAGGCATCTAAATTAGAAAGGAAGAAGTAAAACTGTCACTATTTGCAGATGACATGATATTATATATAGAAAATCCTAATGATTCCATCAGAAAACTCTTAGAAATAATAAACAAATTCAGTAAAGTTGTAGGATACAAAATCAATACACAAAAAGCTGTTGTTTTTCTATACACCTATAATGAACTATCAGAGAGAGAAATTAAGAAAACAATCCCGTTTACAATTGCATGAAAGAATAAAATACCTAGGAATAAATTTAACCAAGGAGGTGAAAGATCCGTATATTGAAAACTACAAGACGTTAATGAAAGAAATTGAAAAAGACACAAATGGAAAGATATTCCATGCTCATGGATTGAAAGAATTAATATTATTAAAATGTCCATACTATCCAAAGCAATATACAGATTTAATATAATCCCTATCAAAATTCCAATGGCATTTTTCACAGAAAAGGAACAAATAATCCTAAAATTTGTATAGAATCACAAAAGACCCTGAATAGCCAAAGTAATCTTGAGAAAGAAGAACAAAACTGAAGGCATCATGCTCCCTGATTTCAAACTATATTAAAAGCTATAGTAATTAAGACAATATGGTATTGGCTTAAAAACGGACACATAGATCAATGGCACAGAATAGAGAGCCCAGCAATAAACCCATGCATATATGGTCAATTAATTATGACAAAAGAGCCAAGAATATACAATGAGGAAAGGACAGGCTCCTCAATAAATGGTGTTGGGAAAACTGGACAGCCACATGCAAAAGAATGAAACTGGACCACTATCTTACACCATACACAAAAATTAACTCAAAATGGATTCAAGACTTGAACATAAAACCTGAAACCATAAGACACCTAGAAGAAAATATAAGCAATAAGCTCCTTGACATAGGTTTTGATGATGATTTTTTGAATCTGACACCAAAAGCAAAAGAATAAAAGCAAAAATAAACAAGTGGGATGACATCAAGCTAAAAAGCTTCTGCATGGCAAAGGAAACCATCAACAAAATGAAAAGGCAACCTGCTGATTGGGAAAAAATGTTTGCAAATCATATATCTGATAAAGGGCTAATATCCAAAATATATAAAGAACTCATTCAACTTAATAGCAAAAAAACAAACAGTCTGATTAAAAAGTGGGCAGAAGATCTGAATAGACATTTTGTCAAAGAAGACATACAGATGGCCAACAGGTACGTGAAAAGATGCTCAACATCACTAATCATCAGGGCAATGCAAATCGAAACCACAATGAGATATAACTTTATACCCATTAGAATGGCTATTATTAAAAAGACAAGAAATAACAAGTGTTGGCAAGCATATGGAGAAAAGGGAAACCTTTTACACTGTTGGTAGGAATATAAATTGGTCCAGCCATCATGGAAAAAATTATGGGGATTCCTCAAAAAATTAAAAATAGAGCTACTATATATTCCAGCAATCCCACTTCTGGGTCTATATATCCAAAGGAAATAAAATCAGTATCTCAAAGACATATCTGCACTCCCATATTCATTACAGCATTATTTACAATAGCCAAGATATGAAAACAACCTGTGTCCATCAACAGATGAATGGTTGAAGAAAACGTAATATATATATGATGGAATATTATTCAACCATAAAAAGGAAATTCTGCATTTGGGACAACATGAGTGAATCTGGATGGCATTATGCTAAGTGAAAAAGCCAGCTAGAGAAAGACAAATACTGTCTAGTATCACTTATATATGGACTCTTTAAAAAAAGTTCAAACACATAGAAACAGAGACTAGAATGGTGGTTGCCAGGGGCTGGGGCATGGGGGAAATGGGGAGATGTTAGTCAAAGGATACAAAATTTCAGTTATAAGAGGAATAAGTTCTGAGGATCTAATGTACAACCTGGTTGCTGTAGTTAATAGTACTGTATTGTATACTTGAAATTGCTAAGAGATCTTAAGCACCCTCACCAAAAAAAAAAAAAAAGTAGTTATGTGAGGTGATGGCTGTGTTAATTAAATTGATTGTGGTAATCATTTCAATGGTTACAGTATATACATATATCAAATCATCACAATATAAACTTTAAATAGATATAATTTTATTTGTCAATTATACCTTAATAAACCTGGGGTTAAAAAAAGGAAAAATTCCTGGGTAATTTGCAGTAATAAAAACTACTGTTGAGAGTTGGCTTACTCCCTCAACTCAACAATTCGTCTTTCCACAGCCATCTTAAAATGCTTACTCTGGCCTACAAAATCCTAAGCAATACTCTCTGCTTTCCAGTCACTTTGGGTTTCTCTCACTCCCCTGACCTTGCCACCTTCTATCCCTCTACAAGGCCTTGATGCCTCTCATCCTGATATCTGGAATGCTCTTGGTTGACTTCTACTCCTTCAGATCTTAGCTTAATCACTTCCTCAGGGAAACCTTCCCAGACCTACCAGTGTGGCTGATTTCTTGACTATATACTCCCATAGAACCTTGTCTTTCCTTTTGAGCCCTTATCTCCATTTTCAGTTATGAGTTTACTAGTGCAACTATTTCAGGAATAGGGGGTCTGTTTTTTGCATCACTTTCTCTAGCACCTAGCACAGAGTATGGCCCAATACTGAGAAATGAAAGAAAAAATAAGGATAGGAGGTGAGATTGGGAGGGTGAATGTATACTCTTCCATTCCTCTAACTACTCTTCCTCCTGAATCTGAGTGGGAAAGTGGGGAAAACTAGGTAGGGGACTGCATTTTGCAGTGTTATTATCTTCTGAGTGTAACTGCAAGGAAGTGAATCCAACTTTAGCTGAAATATTACAAAACAGTTCCTCAAGCCAAATTATGACTGATTTTTAAATTTGGCAACATTGTTGCAAACGTGAAAAGGGCTGCCCAGAACAAAAGTACCTGTGGGTCCCTGTCCTCTGAAGATCATGGGAAACTGATCAAGCGCCAAGATTGTCAGTGTGTGTGTATGTGGTGGGTGTGTGAATTTAAACTCAGGAAGTGGAGTTTGTGGCTGCTGATTACCAACTTGGTCTTCCACATCAATGAGGTTTGCCGGGTAATTGTTTAATTTTGTACTTGAGTTTGGAGAACACACACACACACACACACATACACACACACACACATACACACCCCACACAGAGGTTTATGCTTGTGTGTCTCAAAATGGATTATGCTATGCCACAGGAATGTATTTATGCTTATTTCTTTTTCTGTCTGTTAGCTTGAGATATTAATGTTGCTGTGGGAATTGTTACCATGGTTGTTCCAGGAGCGTTTGCAAATGTGTACAGATATTCCCCCTTGATAGTTCTTTCGTCTCTAAGATTAGCATCAGAACAAACAGTTGGAATAGTCAATATTACCCATTTGAATGGAACAGTTGGGATGATATATGAAAGTCTGTGAAGTGGTTTGGTTTTTTTTGTGTGTAATGTAATTTTGTGTGTAATTTTGTGTGAAAATGTGTGTAACATTTTCAGTCCTAGAGGATATTTTAGAAAGGTACAGAATATATGGAAAGATGTCTAAATGTGAACAAGACCAAGTGTGGGTCACCTTGACTGGAACATGAGTTGTTGGTGAGAAGGAGCATCCTTTAGAAAGAGCAGCTATAGATATTTTTCGAGCTGACTTTAATTTGACAACATTGAGAAAGACTGTGTTGAGAGGATGGGCGTTCTATGCTTAGAACTTTATAAGAACTTGAAAGCAATTGGTAAAGAAAACTATATTATCCCTCATGCTTCAGTCGGTCCTTGGGAAAAAATTAAGAATGAAAATATACATAATGGATAGATTAACTGCCTGGCAACTGGGTTATACTGCCTCCCTAACTCAGAGGGGCCCAACGAATCTTTTAGGAAGCAAGATCCTTAAATACGTTGTTAGACCAACTGGAAAATTAACTAGGACATTGACTGGAGAGATCTCATTTCCATGCTAAAACTTACCAAGTAGAAATGAAAGAGGTGTTCAGCTACTCTTTTTCAAAACATGTCTGTTATTGCTGGACTTTTTTATGTGGATTATCTCTTCCAGGGAAAGGAGAATTGAAAGGATTCCTTAGTCATTAAAAAAAAATCAAAGCATTAAACAAGATCATGGTTAGTTCAAGTGATAATTGCTCTAAATAGCCTGCCATAATCTTCCAGGCCAACAGAATTTACTCAGTGTTTAGTTTCCATAACACTTAGTTTTATCTCTCTCTAACCTAACTCAAACTGGTTTAAGAAAAAAAGTGTGAAATGTTGGCATGTATACCTAAAAATCTCAGGAGTGACTGGTTCAGGCACAGCTGGAACCTCTGGATCAAAGGATATTAACTATATTTATTCAGTCTTTTCATGCTCTATCTCTCACATTTTTCTTGAATTGACACCTTTTTCAAGCAAGATGGCTACCAGAAGCTCTAGGCTTATGTTCTAGCCTCTCAGCAACTTACATCAGAAAGAGACTTCTCTTTCCCAATAACTCCAACAAAATTCCCAGAATTGAATCTCATTGGCCTGGCTTGAGTCACACGCCTATCTCTGAACCAATGGCCATGGCCAAAATGGATAGAGGGTTGTCATCATGCAGAACTGAGACGTATACCACACTTGTGAGCTGGGAGCAAGAGCCAACCACACAGGGACTAAAAGTGGAGGAGTAGTTTCCGAAAGGACAGTTGAGGAGCCCTTTCCAGAAGTAGGGATGGATACAGAACAGACAGGAAAGAGATGTTTGCTGTGGTAGATTGCATTAACGACTCCTTCTTGTATCCATCAGCTTTTGCCACGAGACTTTGCTGTTCCTCTAGGGAGAAGATGGAGGATATTTCCTGTACCTTGATTCTGCATTTGACCATGTGACTTGCTTTGGCAATGAGATTTAGCAGAAATAATGCAAGTATAGGCATGAAAAAGCATTTATTGGTTGGGCCTGCCTCCTGCACTTGTGCTACAACTATGAAGAGACTATCCCACTGGTAACAGAAGAAGACAGACATGTAAAGCAGAGCTTCT
Source organism: Ceratotherium simum simum (assembly GCF_057802395.1). Classification (NCBI taxonomy): domain Eukaryota; kingdom Metazoa; phylum Chordata; class Mammalia; order Perissodactyla; family Rhinocerotidae; genus Ceratotherium; species Ceratotherium simum. The sequence continues at coordinate 77,021,871 of NC_141904.1, read as the reverse complement.
CCAACTACAGTGCCCACAGCTATGCATAGCCCAGAGCAGAGGCCCAAATGACTTAAAAACACATGATGGACCCAGCCAAGATCAGTTGACCCATTTGTCACCTGTGAGGCATGATCATCAATGCCCATTACTTAAAGCTACTATGTTTTAGAGTGGTTTGTTAGGCAGCAATAGCTATCCGATACATTTATCGTCTCTGTTAATATCATTTACAGGGTTGATAATCAATCATTGTATGCTAATTCTGATGTTCCAGTGGCTATAATATTGAAATACTTTTAAATGAGTGGGTAAATAGTTTCTTCCCCAAACACCCTGAGTGTCCCTTAACCCTGGCACCCTTTGATCTCCCTAAATCTAATAACTGAAGGAGTAATACCTGCTCTCACCAGGATCCTCCAACACCCTGATTCAATTCTATAGCAGAAATCCATTCTGATTGGTCAGTGCCAAGGATCCACCATTTGTTAACTATTCTGAATATCATTTCTGGTCATTTACGGAACTGATTCATCTCCTCATTAGGCTGTTAGCTTCACAAGGGTAGTCTCTGTGACCAAATCATCCTGAGTACTTTTTCTGGGCCTTGCGCAATAAATATTAGTTGAATGAATCCTGGATAGAAATATGTACTAGAAGAAGCAGTTATGGTCCAGCATGGTCACCAAAAAGGTTGAAGCCATTTGCTGCACAAGTTTAAGTGCCTGATGGATTAGCAACAGCTCAGTGAAAGGGAGAGAGGTGAGGACCCCTTTAGGACATTTATATTTGTTCTCATTTTGAATACAATTAATTTCTGAGCTAGTTTCTGTTGGGATTTTATTTTTCAGTACACCTAAAACTGAGTAATGTCTCAAGCAGAATCACCATCTTTTCCCTCTCCCCCAGTCCCCATCAAGTTAATCGCTATAAATTTTCATTCACTGTTACCAAACGTCTCTCAATCTTTCATATTCAAAACCTAGAAATAAAACTTCAGTTGCTATGCTAGGTGCTACGGCAGAATACTGAGCGAAATAGACAGGGGTCCTGTCTTCATGGAGCTTAGAGTGCAGCATCTACCCAGAAGAGACTTCAAGGCTACTTGGAGACCATCTTGACTTTGATTTCTTCCCTGCCCTGTTGTCTAATCTGCCACCAGTGAGCAGACGCTAACACTCCTTCATGCTCAAGGCATCACATCTGTTCCTTCCTTTACACTCCCGTTGATGCCAGATTAAGAGAAGCCCTTGTCACAGTGTACATTGACCTTCATTTTTTCCTTAGTATGAAGACAGGCTCTCCAAAAACCTTTGCAGGATTCACTTTGTTTCCTTTGCAGACTTCCACAGCTTTTAGATTCCCAGGCTGCAGAATAGAAGAAGATAGAGATTGATACTGAAAGCAAAATACCCAAATGGGAGCACTGGGTTTACTACTCCGCTTTTTCTGCACCTTGGGAAAATGTGGCGCTGACACCCAGAGGGCTCCATGGCTTGTTCTAAGTTGTTTGAAATGCTGAGATTTCTCTTACCCAGCACCACATTTCAAGTGTTTTCGTCTTCATTCTTCATTACCATCTGATAACTGGCCTCTCTTCTCTTGCCCATAAAAGTTTGCTTCATGGCAAGAAGCACATAGTCTTGGTTGGAATTACATACCTGACACTTATTCCTTGGGATAGTATCTTAGCCTATCTGAAACTTAGTTTATTTATCTTTAAATTGCGGAGTGGGTAGTAGTGAGAATTTAATGAGATCATTTATGTACCACACCTGGTGTAGTGTTTGGCACATAATAGAAACTATTATCTTTGTCATTATCCATGCCATATCTCGCCTTCATCAATGCTTCTATTTTGGTTAGAGAATGTTGCCTGTGTATTAGTCAGGACTCCCTAGAGAAACAGAACCGAAAGGCTATATCTAAAGGAAGAGATTTATTATGAGGAATTGGCTTGTGCAATTATGGAGGTCTGCCATCTGCAGGCTGGAGACCCAGGAAAGCCAGTGGTGTGATTCTAGTCCAAGTCCACAGGTCTGAGAACTGGGGAGCTGATGATGTGAATCTCAACCCAAGGGCAGGAGAATACTGATGTCCCAGCTCAAGCAGGCAGGCAGGAAGCAAGAAGGGGCAAATCCTTCCTTCCTCTGCTCACTTGCCCTTTTATTCTATTCAAGCCCTCAGTGGATTGGATGATACCCACTCACATTGGGGAGGGCCGTCTACTTTACTGAATGCACCGATTCAAATGCCAATCTCATCTAGGAACGCCCTTACAGACATATCTAGAAATAATGTTTAATCTGGGCATCTCGTCAAGTTGAGACATAAAAATTAACCATCACAGCTTATTTCCCCTTTTGCTGGCTGAATGTGGACTTGAAAACCCTGCTAACTATAACAATCAATTTTCTCCCTTCTTCTGTTAAAGTAAGCAAACCAAATTTGGCATTCTCTTAAACTGTTGTTTTCAGGTTCAGTCTGCTAGAGTGGTGGACATGTTCATTTGGAGCAGAGAACAACTGCATCATCATACAAATTACACTGCAGCCACTTCTCCTGGTTTTGCATGCCTTGGCCCTACTCAGTGCAAGCTAACTCTTGGACCAAGACTGTTACCTCTGGCCCAAACAGAAATATTGCCATCAAAGAGTCAGAAGGAACCTGGAAGGTCATCTAGATTCTAGTCTATCACCCTACTGGGTATTTGATTCTCTTTTACATCCCCCAGGGCAAAAGATTGTCCCATTCTACTTGAGCACAGCCTCTTGAAGCAAAACATCCATCTTTTGTTAGTTCTGATGACTGTGGATCTTTCTTCTGTACTTTGAGTCCAGATTGGCCTCCCTTTAGCTTCCCTTCCTCTTCTGCAAAGAACTCTTTCAGTATGGATTGCAGAACTAGTGAGAGAATAGCTTTTGAGCTACAGAGCAGTCTTCCCATTAAAACCTTAGTTCTGAGGTCAAATACTCAGAAAAAGAATTGGGCTCGACTATCATTAGTTATTCTAATGTGAACAATACTTCAAGCATGACAAAATTATCAAATGAAATTACAGTCAGGAAAAATCTCTAAATGGCTGCCCACACTGAAATGCATGACTTTGGGATAGATATTGAGCTCAAATGGTCCCAAGTAGGAGTATTTTCTGCTGCTTTGATTTTCAGAAGTTCCTTTTTGTCTTTTGCATCAACCAACACAGTACATCCTTGGCTCCCTCCTAGGAATGTGATGAGTGGTGTTCATATGGATGTGTCTTTCCTTGGCACCAGACTTCAAGAAGATGTGAATGCAGGAGTTGTTCTGAACAACCCATAACTCCTTGGAGGGTAGGAGAGAGGCAGGTAGAGAATTATTGAAGAACTTACTCACGTGGAAAGGTGGGAGGTAAGAGAATTTTGAGTAGGGAGAGTTAAAACTGAAGCTAAACTGAGGAACCTTTTCCGAATGTTCCACTGGAATTCTACTGATCTCAGTGGTGGCCAGATAGTCTCAAACTATTCCACACCTCACCTCTGACACTCTTAGTCCAAGAGGCTGGTAACTTGTGCCAAAAAGCGTAGTTGGTCTGAAACTCTTGGTAAACATGAGACCATCATTATCCATCTTTAGCAATTCCTGCTGGGTCCATCTGTGCCTTTTATCAGCACATAGTTTGCAGTGTAAAAGATGGATGTCTTAGTCCTAGAGGAACTTAGGTCTTTCTGTTTGTGGGGTTTGTTTTTTTTTTGATTGTTTTGTTTTTGCTTTTGATTTTTGTTCTATGAGGTCAGCCTTAGGCCACATTGGAAAGTAGAGGATTAATGATACTTTACTTGTGTGTTGCACTTTATAGATATTAAAGTGTTTCCACATCATTACTTAATTTTATTGAGCACTCACAAATCAAGAAACACAAGACTAGGTGCTACCTTACTGCAGTTTGTAGAAGAGCTGGTTAAAGCCCAGAGAAGCTAAGCAAGCTGCCCGATAACACACAGTAGGTTAAATGGAAGTGAGAAATAGAACTCAGTTATTCTCTCTCCTAATCCAATGCTCTTTCCACTTGGCTCCATCTTGAGGCTCTACTCCCCTTTCCTTTCTGGTTCTGAGTGCTACCCATCCTCTCATCTCCAATTGTGCAGCACACTCTGTCACTGAGGCTAGTATAAACCGCCAAGGCAACCAGGGTCTGGATCTTTTCCTAAGCTTTTCCCCATCACAATTTCATGCCAGTGTATCATATCTTTAAGGCTTATTCCCTGCCAATGAATGATTTCAAAATGTATAGCTAGATATCTAAACAAATGTTTCTAGAAATAAGGGTAAAATAGGATACAGACTCAAATGTCTTAGGCACCAGACAAGAAGTGCTAATGAGGGGAATAGTCTTGGTGTCAAAACTAGAGAGTGGTAGAGACTATGGCAAACCAAAGTGCTTGTGCCCTGTCTAAAGCAAGTAGCTGCTATTCAGCTCCAGCTGACTGTGGCGTGGGAGAATGCAGGCCTGATGCTGCCAGATCTTCCTATATATTCTTTCCTCCACAAAAAACTGAAAGTCTCGACTTCTTTGTGTGATTTTCTTATATTTTAAAGCCATTGAGCAGGCCTCACAAAACACACTCATGTGTGTAATTGGGCATATAGTTGGCCAGTTTGTGTCCTCTGATCTGGAGAGACAAAGGAGGAAGGCCTGCTCTACCTGACCTTCATGGGACTTCAACAGAATAACAGCCAGTCTGGGCACCATCAGTTAAGAGGGGTATAGACCAACTGGAACATGTTTAGAGATGAAAGACCATGGTGGCCAGGAGACACGGACACATATGAGGAAAGGTGAAGAAACTAGAGGCCTCTGCTCTGGGTGAGAGAATACTTGATGGGCTGTCATATAGAAGACGATAGAAAATTATTCTGCAGAATCCTAAGGGTTACTTCTCGTGTTACACCACCCACTACATTTTATTTTTTTTTTTAATTTTTATATTTTTTTAATTTTTTGTTTATTGCAGTAACATTGGTTTATAACATTGTAAAAATTTCAGGTGTACATCATTGTACTTCTATTTCTGCATGGACTACATCATGTTCACCACCAAAATACTAATTACAACCCATCACCACACACATGTACCGAATTATCCCTTTCACCCTCCTCCCTCCCCCCTTCCCCTCTGGTAACCACCAATCCAATCTCTGTCCCTATGTGTTTGTTTATTGTTGTTATTATCTACTACTTAATGAAGGAAATCATACGGTATTTGACCTTCTCCCTCTGACTTATTTCACTTTGCATTATACCCTCAATGTCCATCCATGTTGTCACAAATGGCTGGATTTCGTCGTTTCTTATGGCTGAGTAGTATTCCATTGTGTATATATACCACAGCTTCTTTATCCATTCGTCCCTTGATGGGCACTTAGGTTGCTTCCAAGTCTTGGCTATCGTGAATAAGGCTGCAATGAACACAGGGGTGCATGTACCTTTGCAAATTGGTGTTTTCAAGTTCTTTGGATAAATACCCAACAGTGGAATAGCTGGATCATATGGTAGTTCTATCGTTGATTTTTGAGGAATCTCCATACTGTTTTCCATAGTGGCTGCACCAGTTTGCACTCCCACCAGCAGTGTATGAGAGTTCCCTTCTCTCCACATCCTCTCCAACACATGTTGTTTCCTGTCTTGTTAATTATAGCCGTTCTGACGGGCGTGAGGTGATATCTCATTGTAGTTTTGATTTGCATTTCCCTGATAGTTAGTGATTTTGAACATCTTTTCATGTGTCTGTTGGCCATCTGTATATCTTCTTTGGAGAAATGTCTGTTCAGGTCTTTTGCCCATTTTTTAATTGGGTTGGTAGTTTTTTTGTTGTTGAGATGCATGAGTTCTTTATATATTTTGGAGATTAAGCCCTTATCAGATGTATGGTTTGCAAATATCTTCTCCCAATTGTTAGGTTGTCTTTTCGTTTTGTTGATGGTTTCCTTTGCTGTGCAGAAGCATTTTAGTTTGATGTAGTCCCATTTGTTTATTTTTTCTATTGTTTCTCTTGCCCGGTCAGATGTGGTGTTTGAAAAGATGTTGCTAAGACCGATGTGGAAGAGCGTACTGCCTATGTTTTCTTCTAGAAGTTTCATAGTTTCAGGTCTTACATTCAAGTCTTTAATCCATTTGGAGTTAATTTTTGTGTATGGTGTAAGGTAAGGATCTACTTTCATTTTTTTGCATATGGCTATCCAGTTTTCCCAACACCATTTGTTGAAGAGACTTTCTTTTCCCCATTGTATGTTCTTGGCTCCTTTGTCAAAGATTAGCTGTCCATAGATGTGTGGGTTTATTTCTGGGCTTTCGATTCTATTCCATTGATCTGTGTGTCTGTTTTTGTGCCAGTACCATGCTGTTTTGGTTACTATAGCTTTGTAGTATATTTTGAAATCAGGGAGTGTGATACCTCCAGCTTTGTTCTTTTTTCTCAGGATTCCTTTAGCTATTCGGGGTCTTTTGTTGTTCCATATAAATTTTAGGATTCTTTGTTCTATTTCTGTGAAAAATGTTGTTGGAACTTTGATAGGGATTGCATTGAATCTATAGATGGCTTTAGGAAGTATGGACATCTTAACTATGTTAATTCTTCCAATCCAAGAGCACAGAATATCTTTCCAATTCTTTGTGTCTTCTTCAATTTCTTTCAGAAATGTTTTATAGTTTTCGGTGTACAGATCTTTCACCTCTTTGGTTAAGTTTATTCCTAGGTATTTAATTCTTTTTGTTGCAATTGTAAATGGGATGGTATTCTTAATTTCTCTTTCTGCTACTTCGTTGTTAGTGTACAGAAATGCAACTGACTTTTGTATGTTGATTTTGTATCCTGCAACTTTACCATATTCGTTTATTACTTCTAAAAGTTTTCTGGTGGACTCTTTAGGGTTTTCTATATATAAAATCATGTCATCTGCAAATAGTGACAGTTTCACTTCTTCCTTTCCAATTTGGATCCCTTTTATTTCTTTCTCTTGCCTGATTGCTCTGGCTAGGACTTCCAATACTATGTTAAATAGGAGTGGTGACAGTGGGCATCCTTGTCTGGTTCCTGTTCTTAGAGGGATAGCTTTCAGTTTTTCACCATTGAGGATGATATTAGCTGTGGGTTTCTCATATATGGTCTTTATTATGTTGAGGTACTTTCCTTCTATACCCATTTTATTCAGAGTTTTTATCATAAATGGATGCTGGATCTTGTCAAATGCTTTCTCTGCATCTATTGAGACGATCATGTGATTTTTGTTCTTCATTTTATTAATGTGGTGTATTACGTTGATTGATTTGCGAATGTTAAACCATCCCTGCATACCTGGAATAAATCCCACTTGATCATGGTGTATAATCTTTATAACGTATTGTTGTATGCAATTTGCTAGTATTTTGTTGAGGATTTTCGCATCGATGTTCATCTGTGATATTGGCCTGTAATTTTCACTACATTTTAGATAGTAGACTTGTCCGTTTCTTCCCTCTGTCCTCTCCATCCCTTTTCTTAACCACAGTTTATGCACTCAGGATATATGAATTTAATTTTTAAAATGTTAATGTCTTAGGGCAGGGGTAGGCAAATGTTATTTATAAAGGGCCAGATAGTAAATGTTTTAGGCCTTTGAGCCACAGAGGTCTCTGATGCATATTCTTTGTGGTTTTATTTTTGTTTTTGCTTTTACAACTGTTTAATATAAAAACCATTGTTAGCTCCTGAGCCTTATAAAAGCAGATCACAGGCCAACTTTTGTAGTTTTCTGATCCCTACCCTAGATGGACTGAATAGTTAAACAAATCAGCTGGGATATCCTTTTAATTCTCCCCAAACAGCAATTTCTATATGTGTTACCATAAGTAGGTATTGTAAATAAAAGAATTCTTGTTTCAAATAAATTTGGGAAACATTGAGTTAAGCAAAGTTAAAAAGCTTTTTTTTCTAGAACCTTTAATATGCTAATGTAAATTAAGAATTTTTCAGAAAGACCTGAAAAAATCACAGAAACCTTATTTAAGATGGAGTCAGGAGGCTAGAAGGGGGAGCTCTCATGCCCTAGGACAATTGCAGAGCCCAACAAGAAGAGGAAAGACTTCCTCTTCTTGCCCAGCAACAGCTCAGTCAATGAGAGACTGTCACAATTCAGGCAATGAAAAGCCACTACACTTTGAACTCCCAGTCTCCTCCAATGGACTCGTTGTTTACAATAGCCCTCCCAACTTCCTCTTCTCCTCTATAAAAGAGTTTCTCCTCCTCTTTTTGCTCCAGACTTGCATGTGGCTCACCCTGGTTGCAGACCCAGAATTGCAATTCTTTGCTGATCCCAAATAAACCCACTTTTGCTGGAGAAATAACTGGCTGTCTATTTGTGTAAGGTCAACAGTCCATTTCCAAAATTGAACGTGGAACCTTTTCTTGAGGATCTCATCCACATCTCCCAGGATATTTGCTTTGGAAATGCTCTCCAAAGTGAAACTGTTCTTGAAAACCAACCAAACCAAACCAACAACAATAATAAAACTTTTTTTGGTTTGTAATTCACCTTTTTAAAGCCACTCTACCTGAGCTATGGAAAAGATGTTTATTTAGAACTTTTCATATTCTAGAAGGTGTGAGCGGTGCAATTAATATTCTTTGGAGGAAAAGGGTAGCCAGCTGAGTTGGAAATAAGAGAGAGAAATGTTTGGATTACTTTCCACTTAAGGGTGATTTCTGTGAAGTGAATTCCTAAATACTTTAAATTACTCTGTTACTAACCATTAATCTATGGAGCCCACAGAGCCACCAATAGTCAATTACTTGACCAATTTGATTAAAAACAATTACCGGAAACTTTGTCTATTTGCTGCTAAATGCTAATTTCCCTGAAGATTAATATCGGTTTAAAATGTAAAGAGTTGGCTCTAAGCTTTACAAGGCAACAGAAGAAAACACGTTGCTCATTTTGAATGAGAAGGGAGCTGGGCTGGGTGTGTGATACAAAGGAAACACCAGGCTTAGCTCCCACCCTGAGGTAAGTCGTCTTGCTAAGTGGGGACAGCACATGAACAGTTCTGCAGTGACATGGGCACACTTTGAGCCAGGTGCATCTGTGTTTGAGCCCAGCCTTACCTCTTGACCACTGCCTGTCCTCAGGCGCCCTAGTTAAACTTATTTGATTCTCAATTTACTCATCTGTAAAGTGAAAACAGTAAAAGGGCATTTTATAGTGTTTAGAGAGAGTGTACCTAAAATATTTTCCTCTAGTAGTCACTCAAATACTATAGCTGTGACAAGTGTAACAGGGTGACACAAAAGGTCCAGAGGTAGGCACTCCAGCATTGCTGCAGTCGATCAAGTCAGCTTCTAAAGTTCTGCTCCGTCACCCATAACATGAAACTTTCTGCCTCATGGCTGCAAGATGGCTGCTCCCCGTGTGGCTGTATTCCTAGCAGGATGAAGAGGAGTGTTTGAAGGGGAAATAATTCATGCCAGCTGAGTTTGTCTACTTTTTATCAGGAAAACAATAGCTTTCTCTGAAACCTCACACAGTTTATTCTGCTTTATATCTCATCGGCCAAAACTGGGTCACAAAGCAACTCTTAGCTGCAAGGGAGTCTGGAGAGGAGAGAGTATTTTTAAAAGGCACATTGGATCCTGAACAACACAGAGAATAAAGAAAACAAGATAATGAGAGGAAACAAGAAGGCGAGAGCGGACAGGATGACCAGGTAAAAAGCAGAATCTGCCCCAGAATTTCACCTGCACTTGCAGGCCATCCTCTAAATTTTGGCCAGGCGGCTCCACTGTGTATGCCACGGTAAAAAGAAGCTGCCCAAGTTCTTCTGTCTTTGCCCCCAAAGGAGATGATAATGATAGCTCTCAACTAGTGAGAGGATATGTTAAATTAACTTACTTGTCTTGTACAGGATCTGGCCCAGTGTTAAAATGTGCATGCCGGAAACTGATCTAATATAATTTAGAAAGATTTTCACGATTGAAACAAATTATCAAACCACCAAAATTTGGCATTTCTGTCAAACTAAAGTTTCACCATCTCCCTTGGGTAAAAGCTGTATCATTTACATCTGTGAAGTATGTGGAAAATGTATTTGTGATTTTCCAATCATGAAAAGCTTTATGGACCTAGGTGACATACATTCCAACTATATAGCATTTCTCTAACTGACTTTTTTAAAAATTAAAAACATGACACTATGACTTTTAAAAAAATTTAACCTGTGACATGTTTTCTCTAGACCCTTAGTTTGACTAAAAAGAATCATGTTGCTTACACAAGCCTCAAGTTCTGTCTTAATGCCACAAAAGAAGATGAGACTTTTCGTTTTTAATTACAGAGACCCTGCCTGCATTATTTTAAGCCTTTGGAAGCAATTTACATGGCACTAGGCAATTTGTCCTCAGATCCTCGTCTCCACTTCAGCTATGTTATAGCATCATATATTGTCAGAGCTGGAAGGGACCTCAGAAAATGTATAGGTCAATCCCCTCCCTTTGCAGATGGAGGAACCAATGCTCAGAGAGGTTCTGTAACTTGCTTCATCCAAAACCACATGGCCAGTTGGTGAGTCCCAGCCTAGTGCCAGTTCTGCCACACTGCTCTCTAAGAATCACAGCATTTCAGAGCTTGAAGAGGCCTTTGAGACAATGCCATCCAATAACTTGTCCTCATAGATAGGCAGCTGCCCACGGAGATGTGAAATAACTTCTGCAAGGCGGTCTCAGAGCTCTCTTCCCCATTAATAGCGTCCCTTTAGGATGTGGTGCTGGTGTTCTGGAGCATTCTTAAGATTCATTTATGTAGGGCACAATTCTAATACTTCAGCTTATTTTCAGTATCTTGCTGCTGTAGCAGGCGACAGAGAGCAAAGATTAGTGAAATTGTTTTAGTCTAAGTGACCATTTAGAGAAGATCATAATGCCTTATGGTGAGAAGTGATTGGAGAGTGAATTTTTATTAAGAATGTAATTTATAAAGTAATTCATTTTTACATGTGTTTCAGGCTTGTTTGAGAAAGTCCTTTTTTGTTTATAGAGTGCTTTCACATTTATTATTACCTTATCAGATCATCCGAATAGCACCATGAGGTTGGTATTGCTATTTAGATTTAACAGATAAGAATATATAGTGTTAGAAACCATGGGTCGATTGCCCAAGGTCATACTGCCATTAACTAAACCGAGGAGGTATTTAAGCCTTGGTCTTCTCATCCCAGAATATATATACTCTTCCCAATTTATCTTACTATCTTTTGGAATTTAATGATATTGTTGTCTTATGGTTTTCAGTTTCCTGATAAAATAAATGGTTTATCACAGACTATATCTACAAGCAGGCTAGTTTGAGAAAATTTATTAAAGCACAAGGGATGCTGCTGTGACTATGATTTTTTTAAAATTTCCAAGTCCTATTTTGTTGTGAGAAGAGTTTAACGTTAGATTATTTTTATGCTGAAGTCCAGAGAGACTCACTAAAAGCATTCCTTACTTTAAGAAGGCAAGATATTCACAAAGTTGAAATTGCAAAGCAAAGGAATTAGGAGTGATGATTCTTTTCATATGCAGTTACTTTATAAAAGATTTACCAAAAGAATCCTATAAATAATGCATGTCTTCTTTATGCATTTCAAGTATGATTTGGTTAACCAAAAAAATTTAATCATTTTATAATCAATTTTTCTAAGAAATTCCTCTCGTTCTTGGTTGACTATATTTTCTCATTTCTTGAAAATTTCCTTTCAGTCACCTTTGAATGGTAAGGTTGGCCTCATCCTCTGTTTTCAAAGTTAGTGACAAGTAATGGATTCCAAAGACATCAGGGCAAATACTTAATATTGAACTTGAATATACAGCAACTGGGGCTAACTATGAATTCCTGAATGATGGAGTGTTGTCTACTCTGCTGTTATTGACATTTCTTCTCTACTCATATTTGTGGCCCAAGAGGCGGGTTCGTGTGGCTGTCAGTTTAGATGAAGCGTCAGGAACTTCATTCCTGAGGGATAGAAGAGCAGCAAGGAACTTCAAGGCTCACAGTGTTTGCACAAGCACTGTATGATTTATTAACTTATTATTTTTAGTCTCACAATAAAAGCATTTCTATTGCAATTGTATTTCTTCTCTGAGACGAAACATTACTGATTTTTGAAATCTTCAGATGAAGAAATATATGTATATATTTTTTTCTGGATGATGGGGTAGGCATGGGGGTGGGGCTGGGTATTTGTGAGTTGTTGAAAGAAAAGAGGTTGGTGGAGAACAGATGGCCTCCTCCAATCATACATATTCATGAGTGCATTTATTTCATTATGTCGTCCCCTGGGAAACCCTATACTTCAGCTTTTATAAGTTTGTATGGCCATCAAATTGAGCAGTCAGAAGCCCTCTGTCAAAAACTGTGTTGCTGCAAAATTTGAAGAAAAGTATGCGAAAGCCTTCACTTCACACTTTTGTCTTGACTTTTCATCACTAAAACACCTGTTATTTTGATATCTAAGACAAGAATGTCATTGTGTATAATAAATGCTAAGTGTTGATAGCTGAGCTAACATGTTTCATTAATCAGATGGTGGTGTGTTATGTTTAGAGTATCACTAAACACGTTGTTTGCTAATTTCATAAGAAACATGAGATTAACATATATCTGCGTGTCTGTTGCAACATCTCCAAAGTTCATGCCGGGACCTCCTCCTTTGCAGAAAAGAAATGGGTCATCTGACGGTTTGAAAAATGTTTATTATTGACTTCCCTGTGTGTCTGATAATTTGGCAGGAAACTACCTGTTATGTGCTTCGTCAAATTCTTTTCCACTGGACCAAGACACAGAGAGGCCTGTGAGCAGCACAGATTTTTCCATCTTATCTTATGAGCAAGCTCCTGGCTAGTGATTATTGAAGGCATCTCAATAGTCTTTGCTTTAAATGTTATCACTGTCTCCGTTTACCTCCACATTCCTTTACCTCAAACAGGATGAGAGCATTTTTGTCTTTTCCCATTGTCATCTGGCCTTGAGAAACTGTTGATATATGATGATTTGTTCCACAGATTTGTGAAGATAATTTCTTCTCTACCAGATGATGAGATGTCTTCTGCCCGAGAATCTATGTGGAAATTGAGGCATTCATGAAGTCTACCCACTAGGATGAGGCAAGTCGTTCATTTTCTTAAATCATGATGGATTTAATAACAATAACAGTAACAATAACATAACCTAACATTTATTAAGTAGTTACTCTAGGCAAGCACTATACTAAGAATTTCTTCAGAAACTTTATAACACTGATACTATTAGTATTTACAGTTTGCAGTTGAAGATACTGATATTTGAAGAAGTTAGGTATCTGTTATATATTATGTCAAGAAATGTGAGAGCCTTTTAAACAGTGTTATCTCATTTAATTCTTGTGATCTCTCAATAGTAAGAGATCCAAGAATTGTTAAGAAGCTGAAAGGTCCCATGGAGTCCAGGCTGGAGTAGATTTCCTTGCAAGAAAAGCCTTGTGCAAATGAGTGATTGGGCATCAAAACCTTGAGAAAGAAGAGGAAACTATTTTTGCAGAGAAGAGAATAAAGTAGACAACAGAGAAGCATGCAGTTCGGTCTGGAGGAGGGCAGAGAAAGTAGATGACTGGGTTCTGATAGTTTCATGTAGCTCTCACCTCCATTTCCCAGGAGCTCCAGCTGTGATTCATTTACACATGTGCTCTACATTCTTACAATAACCTTCCCTTGGCTCTAGGGAGCTTCATTGGGTTTCTATTCCTTGCAACCCAAAGTATGAACTTGCAAATAGTAGAGCTAAGATTCAAACTCTTGCTTTCAGTCCTTAAACCAAAGTCCACACTTGCTCTAAGTCATCCTCTGGTTAGTGGCCCTCCACATTGAAAGAAAAAGGGCCCAGTGAACATGGCTGTGGAGCAGATACATCTTTTTAGAGCTATCAGGTTGAGGAGACAAAAAAAAACATATAAAGGAGGAGACTGTATGGACAATGACTTCTGGCATGCCAATAAATTTAAGCAACAGGTAAGGCTAGTCTAAGACTACCTTTATTAAAGCACATTTTGTTGTCTTTAAAAAGGTCATAAAAGTGAGAATGCTTATTAAAAGTTACTATTATAATAAAAGTTTATGACGGAATACATAAAGTAAAAATTGAAAGCCCTCCTCTTGTTCTCCCCACTCTGGTCCTCAGGGACCCACTCTGCACAGTTTGGTATGTGTTTTACTAGACTTTTCTATGGGCAGAATGGATAAGTGCATATGATGGGGTTGTGTTCAAACGCTTCACACCACTCATACTTGCTTCTTATCGATTGTCCATTACATTGTGGATACCCTGACATATGAATACATGCAGATTTGCCTCATTTATATTCAGAGCTACATGGCATATTCCATGGAATGGGTGCACCAGTTCTCTGTCAATGAGCATTTGATTGTCTCCAAATTTCTGCTATTACATATCAGACTTCAGTGAATAGAAACAATTCTCTTTACAGTGCTTCATTTGCTCATTTCAGGCCATATTTCAGAAACACTGTTAGGATGATTAAAAATGCAATCATCCACCCTTATAATCCTAAGGGGCAGGTAAGTATAATAGGTATTCACAGCTCAAGTATCACCTAAAAATCAGTTTGGATGTCATTTATTAAGGTACAGTGATACCAAGCCATTAATCAGAGTTCCTCTCGGTTGCATTGTGATACAGAGGAGGAAAGGGTGGGTATCATTGCTATTCCTTTTATCTACCTAAAAAAGATTTTAAAACTTTAAAAATTAATAATGATTAACAATTGACCCTCAGGGGGGATATGGCATTGCTCTCTGAGTAATTTACCCTTGACTCCTTAGAAAACCAACTAGTAAGCAAGTATTTATTGATCACCAACAAGTGCCCAGTACAGATGTAGGAAAAGATCTAGGATTTTTTTTATACTTTAAGCAGAACCCATATTCTGTGAGCAAGTAGAGCAGGAAGAGATGAATGAAAGAGCTGGTGTTGATGATCAACATGATGAGGAGATGTTGCTGATGGTTTAGTACTTCGTATGTATGATTTCAGAAGCAGGGTAGATATACATAGTACAAAGAATATGACATTATTGAGAATACTTAGAGAACTTCTGGTAATGTTTTAAAAAATATGAGGGTTTTCCTTACTGAAGATGCAAAACACATCTAGTCAAAAGCTGTGTGTTTTGCGAATATGTACGGCCTTCCAAAGTCATGGTAGATAAGGAAATCTTAAAAATGAGTGAAGCAATATATATGATAGCTATCTCCATACTTCTTTATTAAGAGCCAATTAGGTGAAAACTCCACATTTAACACTTTAGAAGATGTCAAAACTAAAAAAACACAGTCTCTTGGGGCCAGCCCGGTGATGTGGTGACTGAGTTCGTGTGCTCTGCTTCAGTGGCCTGGGGTTTGCAGTTTCGGATCCCAGGCATGGACCTGTGCATCACTTATCAAGCCACGCTGTGGCAGGCGTCCCACATATAAAGTAGAGGAAGATGAGCACGTATGTTAGCCCAGGGCCAATCTTCCTCAGCAAAAAGAAGAGGATTGGCAACCGATGTTAGCTCAGGGCTAATCTTCCTCAGCAAAAAAACAAAAAAACCCACAGTCTCTATGCAAAAGAAAATTAAGGTTAATGTTGTAGAATAAATAACCAGAGTATACATTTAAATAAGGTAAAAATGATCGTTGAAGTCCAATTCACTTCCATGTTTTCATCAATTCTTCTTTAAAAAAAATTAAACAGCTGTATACAAGTTTCCTAGTAATGCTCTTCTGTGCCCATATTCACCCAGTGCAAGGGGTTTGCTTTGTTTTGTTGCCAGGTGGGTCCTTGGGACGAGATTTTTTATTGTGATTAATAATTACAGCTGTCATTTATTGAGAGCTTACTTGGTGGCCAGCACCATACTAAAAACTTTATATAGAATTTAAAATTCTCCTAGTAGGCCCTTGTGGGAAGGTTTTTACAAATGTGGAATCTGACAGCTATTAAGTGGCCAAACCAGGGTCCCATGCCAGGTTCTGTACCACTCTGCCCATGATTACCAACCTCCAGCCATTCTCAGGCCACTTTGAGATGTTTGCCTTATCTAAACACCACCCAAATAGTACTTTCTTAGGGTATTTCCTAAATCAACTCGCTTTTCATACCTGTTACTTGTCCTAAGCATTTTGGGCCATAAAATTTTGGGGTTTATTGCACTAGTTATAGGTTTTTTTCTAACAGGTGATCAAATAAATAGCCTTGAAAACAAAAGAGTTTGCCTGTATAGCACCTGCAATGATTTCATTTTATTACCAGTGTTACATGTACCACACTTGGGGAAACCTTGCACCATGTAATGCTATTTTCAGGTTTTTCTTTTTTGTGCCATCATATGTTCTCTGGATACATGCTCATTAGAGATGTCCACATCCTTACAAAGAAAGTAGATGTATAAAATCAGGTTTGCATTTCAATCCACCATGAAGACATACAAGCTCATCTTACACAAACGGAATACAATAGGAAATATGCTTCTGGAGGTAATCCTAACAAATATAACTTCACAATTAAAATTACCAGCTGTCTGAAGACACCAGAATATGCCCTTAGCAACAAAGCCTTGCCATGTAGGATATTTTATCATTCAATTATTCTGGCTTTCTTTAAAAGGTAACTTAAAAAATAAAAAATAACAGGAGAAAAGGGTTTTGTTTCACCATTTGGATTAATCAATAAAGTGTGTCATTTAATTAAACTAGTTCATTTCGTTATTATTATTATTATTAGCATTATGTAAAGTCAACAGAAGATATTATTCCAAAGGATATTTAGGGGTTTTATTCATTTTGAGTAATCAGATGGCCAAGTGTAACTTACAGAGCAATATACTGAATCAAAAGAAGCAGTTGCCATAAGAGAAATTATTATTTGCCTGCATATAATCAACCAGTTTTTGACTTTATAGCCCACGTAGAAAGATTAGTTGAAAAAATCATAATAACATATAAAGTTGCCCTTTCAGAAAATTAATTTTCAAGACCATACAACAGACAAAACTTAAAATGAATTAAAGAGGGACCAGAAAAAATTTTTTACAACATTCTGGACTCCTCCCAACTAGAACAAAGTCTTCATTGCTTACTCTGAACAGAGAAGCTCATTAATTTGTACAATGCGGGTGGAATATGAAACATTAATGTTCTTTGGTTTTTGAAATTTTAGAAAAAGACAAAAATCTTCATTAATTGTCTTATCCTGAGAGGTAGAAAAGTATTACAAAATTTACTTTCTCAGTAATGGGAGTTGAAGCGACGTTAAATTGCTTAGTTCTGTTTTCATATTTTCTACTTTGCCTCTGACTGAAGCAGGTGGGCAATGTTTGCATTCAAGACCTGGGATGCTGCAGCTCAAGACCTCAAGGTTTCAAAAAATAATAGCATCATATCTCCAGGAGGTATCAGGAGCAACCCGAGAAAACCGCATAGCTCTGTGCTCAGTGTACCCAGTTTTGTACTTTGAAGAAAGGACAGGGAGAACTGGTTTCTTTCCAAAATGACCATATCCCAGAGGTAGTGCAGCAATATAGTACAGACACAAACTTTGCTGTGCCCCTGCAGTGTGGGCTTTTGGCTTGGAGAGAGGAGCAGTGGTTGGAAAACTCAAGACACAAGATCTAGGGGTAGGGCTAGCTCCTGATGTGGTTTTATGTCAAGGCAAGTCTTGGTTTCACCCTGACTTCACATTAGGTCCTACATTGGAGAACACCTTCTTTGTGAGGGAATGGGGCCCTAGAAAGGGCCTCCTGGGCATTATGAGTGCAAAGTAACAGACCTGAGAACAGATTGTGTTCTTTCTTTCGAATTCTGAATTTGTTATTGGATATTTAGGAATTTCCTTGTAAGAAGATATTTTATAATACAACAAGCCATGTACTTAGAAATGAAGAAGGCTTCAAGAAACTGAAGGTTATTTTTGTTATTTGTTTGTTTCATGGGGGAAATCATGGCCATATGGTGAAGACTTTTCTTTACATTCCAGCAGACGTCAAGAGTGGACCAAGCTCAGACCTGGGTATCATTTTTCTATTACTACTTCAATATAATACATATTATATTGTATATTATACATATATTATATATAATAATTATTATATATATAACATATCGAAGTAGTCACATATATAATATATATTATATTAATATAATGTGTTGTAGTGGTTAGGCAGGTAAACTCTGGAGTCAGCAATGTAAGTTTGACTCTCAGCTCATGACTGTTTAGTTGTAGAATCCTGGGCAAGTTATTTATTTTCTTAAGCCTCAGTTTCATCATCTGTAAAATGAGAATCATAATCATGTCTATTTCTTAGGTAAAGATGAGATGAGAGTTGTATAACACTTTGTAAATTCTACCTATTACTACTGCTGTCATTGGACTTGCTGTCCAATGAAACAGAATTCCCAGTTCTTCATAATCATTAGTGCAAAAGGAAAAGCTTGGGGAAACAGAAAACTGTCCTTGACTATCATGAGTAAGGAAAAAGACAAGTTACCTACTGTTTCATCAGCAGCTCTGTTGCTTAGTGATTTAGAGTGGGTGACATAAATACATTGTTGGAACATATTTTTTCAATCTGGAAACTAATCCTTTCACAATCCACAAAGAGGATGAGTTTTAAACATGTTCATCCGAAGCAGTTCATGACTAACCCTCTGACCCAGGAGGACAGTCTGCTTCTAGGATATGATGGAAAAATAGGCATGTATTTGACCAACAATAGATAACAAATGCACGGAACTTAGCACAGTGCCAGGCATGGAGGAAGCTCTAAAGAAATGTTTGTTCCTTCTTTCCTCGCTCACATGTATTTCTTGAGAGCAGAATCCTTGAGAATGGAATCTTCCATACTTCTTCTGTTCCTGTCTGGGAATTATTTGCTCACAGCTAGATTCCTACTGGGTTGTGAGTTCCTTTGAGGGTATGACACCATGTCTTATTAATTATACAACCTCCCATTTTCAACCTCATAGCATGGAGCTTGCATGCAACAGGTGCTGAATAAATGTTAAATATATAGTTGAAAGTAAGTACAGTGTTGTTAAGATTGGAGGATTACTTTCTTTGTTCAGTATTATATTTCGTTAAAGTGATCTAATTTGCTTGTTTAAGAAAGACTATCTGAAGGAAATTCATCAGGGGTGCTCTAATTTGGTAACTTGCAAAAATTGATAGATCGGCTTTGCATGTTAGACTATTGGATATTTTTCATGGCACCCTTATTGTGTTGCTTTCCCATGTTGGCTTGAGCTTCTGTCTTTCAAACAACTTCTTGCTTCACTAGAATAGCTCTTGACTTGACTGCAAGTTAAAACTCTTTAAAGGGAGAGCTCACTCCAGTGATCTTTTCAGTGACTCCACTGTCAGTGGGGATTTGTGATTATTGCCACTGCTCCAAATTTCTACAATCATTTGCATTTTGAAGTGATTGGGATGACCGTTCACTGAGAATATAATATATAATTTTTTTCTGTTGGTATTTTAGCAGCTTTTTGCCAGGAGAACAATGAGGAGAGAGTAAATTGTATTGTAATTCATTTGGATAGGAGCCCATTTCAGGGAGATTTTGGGGACATGGCTCAGACTTTGGCTCTTACTTTAGCTCTTTTGAAGTACTTCCACTTGAGTCATTGAAGGGCTCTTAGAGCCTTACAGCTTTCCAGCAGCTATGAATTCTTAATGAAAGATGAAATTTGACTTTCAGTTTGAGGTATTATTATTAGTGCTGGGAGATGGGAAGGCAAGGCAGAACAAACTCTTTTTTTGGAAGATTAAAATTGCAGGTTTTCACCCTTCCTTCCCATTTCTCCCTTTACCTCCCCTTTTCCTCTTTCTCCCTCCCCATAGTTCGACATAGCAGCTAGGAGAAGGAGCACTTGAAAGGATTACTCTAATCATGGTCCATTTGTGATGATCATTGACACAATTAGATGAGGTGTTTAGTAAACGCTAAGATTCCTGACCATTACTTCAAACCCACTGAATGAGAAGAATCTCCAAGCTATGTGAATTTTTAACAAGAACCCCATTTTAGGTATTTAAAGTTTATGAAGTATTTGCACTGTGTGGTTGGATTCAGGGAAGTAAAATCAAGCCAAATTAAAAAAAAAATCATTTCTCAAGGCCTAAATATTTTAATTTTACAAGTAAATTATAAAAAGTTCATTTTAAAAGATGTCATTTCTCCTATTGTAAAATATGAAGTCCATGGCTGGCAGTTTTATGGCAGTCCAGAAGCAATGGGATGAGAGCTCCCTTGGCTGCCTTTCACAGCTATAGTGGATAAGTTGATGCAGTAAAGCAACAACCCACAGAGAAACACTGAGCATCTTCTTAAGTCTTCATTATGTACAGCAGCATCTCCATGGCTCTTCCTTAACTGAGATCATATATGACTTCATCGAGAAGATGGCCCATTTCTCTATCCCTAATGGAGAAAATGGGTTTTATATACCATGTAAATCATACTGCCATTCTCTAAAATCGTATTGATGTAACCAAATTTAGTACTGATCCCCTGCTTAATATGTTTTTAAAAGCAGCAAGGGAATTCAAATTTCAATGCCAAAATCAATTCCTGTCATTCCACAGGACTGTTAAAAGGTTTCATTTCAAAATCATATTTCTTTCTACCGAACTCTGACATTTGAGTCTATGAAATTGTTTACCCTTGATTTTTTTTAAAATCAGTTTACTGACATGTTTTGACGGATGCTGTATAATCATATCCTCCGTTAAAGGTATTGTTCATGCTTCTTAAATTTGATTTTAATTCATTTTGCATACATAAACTATCAAATAAAAGCCAATAATCTGGCAATCAAAATTCAGCCCCATATGCATGTGGGGACAACTTTCTACTTCTTACTACAGGTTCCTAGTTGACAACAGCACAGCAAAGTGTGACCATGAAAAGTGGATTGGAGGTGAAAATGGTTGGCAGTGAGAAAGAAGGTCACCAGAGTGGTCACTAATGTATCTGAAGGTGATGTCAGGAACGAGACTGGAAGAAAATGTCAGAATGCCAGACGCCACAATTTTAAGTGACTATAAGAAGAGTGCAAAATATTAATGATTTGACAAGGAGAGAAAGGGGTGATATAGTTGAGTGAGAGTTGTGAGCTTCAAGCTATGGTGGGCAGAAAAGTACCCCAAAGATGTCCATGGCCTAAAAGCTGCAATGTAAAAATATGTTACGTAACATGCCAAAAAGGACTTTGCAGATCAAATAAAGGTTAACGGTCTTAAAATAAGACTAGCCTGGATCATCCAGGTGGGTCCAATCTAATTACATGAGTCTTTAAAGGTGGAGAACTTTTTGCAGCTGGAAATAGGAGAGATGAGGTTGAAGGGGAAGTTAGAACAATTCAAAGTATGAGAAAGACTTGACCCACTATTGCTGACTTTGAAGATGAGAGGGCCACAAACCAGAGAATGTGGAAACCTCTGCAATGACCCCTGGCCAACAGCTAGGAAGAAAATAGGGACTCTGTCGTACAACCACGTGAAATTGAATTCTACCAATAACCTAAATGAGTTTGTAAGCAGATTCTCCTCCAAAGCCTCCAGTCTGTCTGATTCCTTGATTTTGGCCTTGTGAGACCCAGAGCAGACAAATTAGTCCAGCACCCTGGGACATCTGACCTATAGAACTGTGAGATAATAAATGTACGTTGTTGTAAGCCACTAAATTTGTGGTAATCTCTTATGGCAGCAATGGAAACCAATACAAAAGGCAGTGGTGTTGTTGCAGGAGTGCTGACAAACTCTAATCTGGAATGGGCATGAGGATACAGGCAGTAGTGGTGACGCCTCTGGACTTGAACATATCGAATGTCATATCCCAGCTGACACTAGCTGAGTGATCTTACTCAGGAGACTGCACCTTTGTAAAGCTTCATTTCCCCCTCTACAAACTGGAAATAATAACGGCATCTCCTGCCCTAGCTTGTGGTGAGGACTAAATGAGGTAATGGATGTACAATCATTTAACAGTGCCTGGGACAGGACTGTAACTGAGTAGAGTGGGCTTTACTAAAACATAACAAAGCAGTCTCTTGTCCCTGAATCCAAGGACTGGTGACAATGGGCAGACTTGAGAGGAATTACAAAGTAGCATCATCAAAGGGAAAGTCAGGTTCCATCCAAAGCCTGGAAATGGAGAAAATGTGCTCAGAATAGGATCTGGAGCAAGTGGTGAGCCAAATGTGACTCAGAGCAGCCTTCTCAAAATCAAAGGTGCATAAAGATCACCCAGAGACAGATGATTCTGGGAAGTTGGCAGAGTAGGAAGCACCAGAAATCTGTGTCCCACCTCGATAACAATTGCACTGATAGAATCTTTCTGATGTAACTATTTGGGATCTGGAGTCTATTGAAGGCTTGCAACTTCCAGGGGAAGGCTTAGATGATAAATTGTGGTTAATTTTGGTCAATTTCAGCTGTTAGCACAATAACAGCTACCCATCCCTCACCCCCAGCCACATGGCAGGCAGCTTTGCACATGTTACTGAGAAAAAAACAATCTGTACACAGCTTTGAGGAGCCAGGGTGGGCAAAAAACCTGTCCTGCAAATATTGGGAATATGTGCTCTGATTGCTGCTTCCAATCCCAGAGGTGCAGACAAAAAGGCAGACAGTCATTATTGTTGCACCTCCCTCTATTGTTGCAAGCCCCGCCCCCTCCAGCTGAAATGACTTCCAGGTGATTTAAATGAATGGTGCCCTTCATTTTACTCTTTTTCCACTTTTGGGAGCCAAACATTAAAGAGTGGGATATTCAAAAAACAACTACATATGGAGAATAGTAGAAAGTGACTGTGCATGCCCAGGGAAAGGCTCAGAAAAGACCTGTGAAGACCTTAAGATTGCACCCCAGGCTGATCCTCAGCACAGAGATGCCCTACAACAATGCAAAAAACAAAAGCAATAAACAAAAACAGCAAACCCTGGGGGAGGGGGAGAATCTGATTTCCAGAGTTACCACATTATTAGATTCAAACATGTAATGTTCAACAAAAAGAAATCAGAAGGCATACAAAGAAACAGGGAAGTATGGCCCATTCACAGGAAAAAAATAAATCAACAGAAACTGTCCCTGAAGAAGACCTGATGGCAGATATGTTAGACAAAAGTCTTTAAAACAACTGCCTTAAAGATGCTCAAGGAACTAAAGGAAGATGTAGAGAAAGTCAAGAAAACAGCGTATGAACAAAATAGAAATATCAATGAAGAGAGAGAAAACCTAAAAAGAAATAAAAAACAAATTCTTGAGCTAAAAGTACAATAACTGAAATAAATGTTTCACTAGAGGAATTCAAAGGCATATTTGAGCAGGCAGAAGAAAGAATAAGCAAACTTGAAGACAGGATAATGGAAATTATTGTATCTGAGGAACAGAAAGAAAAAAGATTGAAGAAATGTAAATAGAGCCTAAGGAACCTGTGGGATACCATCAAATGGACCAACATACTCATTGTAGGAATCCCAGAAGGAGAAGAGAGAGAGAAAAGGGCAGAAAGGATATTTGAAGAAGTAATGGCTGAAAATTTCCAACAGTTGATGTAAGATATCCAAGAAGTTCAATGAGTTCCAGGTAAGATGAATTCAGAGACCCACACGAAGACACATTATAATCCAACTTTCAAAAGCCAAAGAGAAAGAGAATCTCAAAAGCAGCAAGAAAGAAACAACTCATCACATACAAGGGGTCCTCAATAAGATTAACAGCAGATTTCTCATCAGAAACTTTGGAGGCCGAAGGCAGTGGGCTGATATTTCAAAGTGCTAAAAGAAAACAATTGTAAACCAAGAATCCTATATATACCAAAACTCTCCTTCAAAAGTGAGGGAGAATGGGGCTGGCAACATGGCCTAGTGGTTAAGTTCAGTGCACTCCAGTTCGGTGGCCTGGGCTTGGTTCCCAGGTGCAGACCTACACCACCCATCAGCAGCTGTGCTGGGGAAGCAACCCACATACAAAGTAGAGGAAGATTGGCACAGATGTTAGCTCAGGGCAAATCTTCCTCAAGCAGAAAGAGAAAGATTGTCAACAGATGTTAGCTCAGGGCAAATCTTCACCAGAAAATAAAAAGAAAAAAAAAAAGGTGAGGGAGAAATTAAGATATTCCCAGATAAACAAAAGCTGAGGGAATTTGTTACCACTAGACTTCTCCTGCAAGAAATGCTCAAGGTAGTCCTGCAGGGTGAAATGAAAGGCCACTAGATAATAACACAAAGCTGTATGAAGAAATAGAGATCCCAATGACGGTAAATACGTGGGCAATTATAAAAGCTCATATGATTGGTACAATGGTTTTTAACTCCAATTTTTGTTTTCTACATGATTTAAGATTCTAATATGTTTTTAAATGAGTAATTATTAGTCTAAAAGCTAGTATTATTGTAACTTTGACTTGTAACTATAAATTTTGTTTTCTACATAATTTAAGAGACTAAAACATTTAAAATAATTATTACTTTATATTTCTGGGCATACAATTTATAAAGATACAATTTTGTCACATCAACAATCAAAAGAGGTGAAGATAAACATGTAAAAGAGCAGAGTTTTTGCATGTTATTGAAGTTAAGTTGGAATAAATTCGAATTAGTGTGTTATAACTTTAGGATATTAAATTTAATCCCCGTACAAGCCACACAGAAAATAGCTGTAGAACATACACAAAAGGAAATGAGAAATGAATTTAAATATTTTACTACAAAAAAAAATCAACTAAACACAAAAGAAGTAAATAATGCAGAAAAAAAATGCAGTAATGCAAGGGAAAAAAAGAGCAGGGGTGTCTATAATAATATCAGACAAAATAGACTTTAAATAAAATAGGTTGTAACCTTTTTTTAGAAGAAAAGAAAGAAATTATATATTAATAAAAGGTTCAATAAACCAAGAAGATATTATAATTATAAACATTTATGCACCTAATGACAGACCATAAAAGTATATGAAGCAAAAACTGATAGAATTAAAGAGAGAAATAAACAGTTTCACAGTAATAGTTTGAGACTTAAATATCCCACTCTCAATAATGGATAGAACAACTAGATAGAAGATAAATAAGAAAATAGAAGACTGGGGCTGGCCAGTGGTGCAGCAGTTAAGTGCACATGCTTCGCTTTGGTGGCCCGGGGTTTGCAGGTTCGGATCCCAGGCATGCACCAACGCACTGCTTGTCAAGCCATGCTGTGGCAGTGTCCCATATAAAATAGAGAAAGATGGGTACAGATGTTAGCCCAGGGCCAATCTTCCTCAGTAAAAAAGAGGAGGGTTGGCATCAGATATTAGCTCAGAGCTAGTCTCCTCCCCCCAAAAAAAGAAAATAGAGGACATAAATAACACAATAAATCAAGTATATCTAACAGAAACACAGAACTCTCTACTCAATAAAAGAGCATACACACACATTCTTCTCAAGTGAACATGGGACATTTTCCAGGATAGCTCATATGTTAGGCCACAAATCAAGTCTCAATAGATTCAAAAAGATAGATATCATGCAGAGTATCTTCTCTGACCACAATGGGATGAAGTTACAAATCAATAACAGAAGTAAAACTGGAAAATTCTCAAATTTGTGGAGATTAAACAACATGCTCTTTAACAACAAATGTATCAAAAAGAAATTGCAGGAGAGATTAGAAAATTCTCAGAGATGAATTAAAATGAAAACACAACATACCAAAACTTATAGGATACAGTGAAAGTAGTGCTAAGGGGGAAATTTATAGCTATAAACACTTACATTAAAAAAAATAAGAGAGTTCTTAAATCAACAACCTAACTTAAGGAACTAGAGAAGTAAGAACAAACTAAAACCAAGGCTAGTATAAAGAAGGAAATAATAAAAAGTAGAGCAGAGATAAATGAAATATAGAATAAAAAACAATAGAGAAAATTAATGAAGCCAGAAGTTTGTTCTTTGAAAAGATTTAAAAAAAAATTGACAAACCTTTAGCTAGATGGACTAAGAAAAAAGAGAGAAGACTCAAATTACTAAAATCAGAAATGAAAATGGAAACATTACTACTGATTCTATAGACATAAAAAGGATTATAAGAAAGCACTATAAACAATTGTACACTAACAAGTTGGATAACTTAGATTAAATGTAAAAATTCTAGAAACACAAATCTTACCAAAACTAAATCATGAAGAAATAGAAAATCTGAGTAGACCTATAACTAGTAAGGAGATCAGAACAATAACCAAAAATCACCCCTAAGAAGAAGAGCCTTGGACCTGATGGCTTCACTGGTGATTCTACCAAACATTTAAAGAAGAATTAACATGAATCCCTGTCAAACTTTTCCAATAACTTGAAGAGGAAACACTTCCTAACTTACTCTATGAGGCCAGCATTACCCTGATACCAAAGCCAGACAAAGACACTACAAGAAAATAAGATAGACCAATATCCCTTATGAATATTATTTATTTAATATCATTAATAATTATTTATTTCTAAAACTTTTTTGGTGGATTCTTTAGGGTTTTCTATATATAAAATCATGTCATCTGCAAATAGTGACAGTTTCACTTCTTCCTTTCCAATTTGGATCCCTTTTCTTTTTCTTACCTAATTGCTCTGGCTAGAACTTATGATACTATGTTGAATAAGAGTGCTGAAAGTGGGCATACTTATCTGGTTCCTGTTCTTAGAGGAATAGCTTTCAGTTTTTCTCCATCAAGTATGATGTTGGCTGTGGGTTTGTCATATATGGCCTTTATTATGTTGAGATACTTTCCTTCTATACCCATTTTATTCAGAGTTTTTATCATAAATGGATGCTGTATCTTGTCAGATGCTTTCTCTGCATCCATTGAGATGATCCTGTGATTTTTATTCTTCATTTTGTTAATGTGGTGTATCACATTCATTGATTTGTATATGTTGAACCATCCCTGCATCCCTGGAATAAATCCTGCTTGACCATGGTGTATGATCTTTTTAATGTATTGTTGTATTTGATTTACTGGTATTTTGTTGAGGACTTCTGCGTCGATGTTCATCAGTATTATTGGCCTGTAATTTTCTTTTTTTGTGTTGTCCTTGTCTGGTTTTGGTATCAGGGTAATGTTGGTTTCGTAGAATGAGTTAGGAAGCTTCCCCTCCTCTTGAAATTTTTGGAAGAGTTTGAGAAGGATGAGTATTAAATCTTCTTTGAATGTTTGGTAGCATTCACCAGGGAAGCTGTCTGGTCCTGGACTTTTATTGTTGGGGAGGTTTTTGATTACTCTTTCGATCTCCTTACTGGTGACTGGTCTATTCAAATTCTCTATTTCTTCTTGATTCAGTTTTGGAAGGTTGTCTGATTCTAAGAATTTATCCATTTCTTCTAGATTATCCAGTTTGTTGGCATATAGCTTTTCGTAGTATTCTCTTATAATCTTTTGTATTTCTGAGATATCCATTGTAATTTTTCCTCTTTCATATCTGATTTTATTTATTTCAGCCTTCTCTCTTTTTTTCTTGGTGAGTCTAGCTAAAGATTTGTCAATTTTATTTATCTTTTCAAAGAACTAGCTCTTAGTTTCGTTGATTTTTTTCTATTTTTTTGTCTCGATTTCATTTATTTCTGCTCTGATTTGTATTATTTCCTTCTTTCTACCGATTTTGGGCTTTGTTTGTTCTTCTTTTTCCTGTTCCTTTAGGTGCACAGTTAGACTGTTTATTTGAGATCTTTCTTGTTTTTTTGGCGTAGGACTATATTGCTATAAACTTCCCTCTTAGAACCACTTTTTGCTGTATCCCATAAGTTTTGACAGATTGTATTTTCATTTTGTCTCCATGTATTTTTTGATTTCACCTTTGATGTCTTTGTTAACCCAATCGTTGTTCAGTAGCATTTTGTTTAATCTCTACATATTTGTGGCTTTTCTGATTTTCTTCCTGTAGTTGATTTCTAGTTTCATACTGCTGTGGTCAGAAGAGATGCTTGGTATTATTTCAATCTTCTTAAATTTATTGAGACTTGTTTGTGATCTATCACAATATAGATCACTAATATGTGATCTATCCTGGAGGATGTTCCATGTGCATTTGAAAAGAACGTGTATTCTTCCGTTTTTGGATGGAATGTTCTGTATATATCTACTAAGTCCATCTGGTCTAATGTGTCACTTAAGGCCAATGTTTCCTTATTGATCTTCTGTTTGGATGATCTATCCATTGGTGTAAGTGGAGTGTTAAAGTCCCCTACTATTATTGTGTTGCTGTCTGTTTCTCCTTTTATGCCTCTTAATAATTACTTTATATATTTAGGTGCTCCTATATTGGGTGCATAGATATTTAAAAGTGTTATATCCTCTTGTTGGATTGTTCCCTTGATCATTATGCAGTGCCCTTCTTTGTCTCTTGTTACAGATTTTGTTTTAAAGTCTATTTTGTCTGATATAAGTATTGCTACCCCAGCTTTCTTTTCATTGCCACTTCCATGGAGTATCTTATTTCATCCCTTCACTTTCAGTTTGTGAGTGTCTTTAGGTCTGAAGTGTGTCTCTTGTATGCAGCATATATATGGGTCTCGTTTTTTATCCAATTGGCCACCCTGTGCCTTTTGATTGGAGCATTTAGTCCATTGACATTTAAAGTAGCTATTGCTAAGAATGTACTTCTTGCCGTTTTGTTACTTTTTTTCTGGGTGTTTTATTAGTCCTTCTCTGTTCCTTTCTTCTTCTCTTGCTCTCTTCCCTTGTGGTTTGATGGCTTTCTTTAGTATTATCTTTGAGTTATTTCAGTTAATTTTTGTGTATTTGTTACAGATTTCTGGTCTGCGATTACCATGAGGTTCATATATAGTAACCTACATATATAGCAATCTCTATTAAGTTGATGGTCTCTTAAGTTTGACCTCTTGATAAAAGCTCTATTCTTTTACTCCCCTCCTCCCACATTTTATGTTTTTGATATCATATCTAACCTCTTTTTTATGTATGTGTATCTGTTACCCTGTTATCATGGGAATGGTTAATTTTAGTACTTTTGTCTTTTGACCTTCATATTAGCTTCATAGGTGGTTGATCTGCTACCTTTACTGTGTATTTGCCTTTATCAGTGATTTTATTGGTTTTTTTTTTTTTTTGATAATTTTCTTATTCCTATTTGTGGTCTTTTCCTTTCCACTTAAATAAGTGCCTTAAGCATTTCTTGTAAGGCTGGTTTCTTGGTGATAAACTCCTTTAGGTTTTGCTTGTTTGGGAAACTCTTTATCTCTCCTTCCAGTCTGAATGATAACCTTGCCAGGTAGAGTATTCTTGGCTGTAGGTTTTTTCCTTTCAACACTTTAAGTATATTGTGCCATTCCCTTCTAGCCTGTAAGGTTCCTGCTGAGAAGTTAGCTGATAGCCTTATGTGATTTCCTTTGTATGTAACTTGTTGCCTTTCTCTTGCAGCTTTTGGATTCTCTCTTTATCCTTAATTGTTGACATTTTAATTATAATGTGTCTTGGTGTGGGCCTCTTTGGGTTTGTCTTGTTTGGTGATCTCTGTGCTTCCTGTACCTGGATGTCTGTTTCCTTCCTTAGGTTAGGAAAATTTTCAGCTATTATTTCTTCAAATAGATTCTCTGCTCCTTTGTCTCTCTCTTCTCCTTCTGGGACACCTATAATACAGATGTTAGTGCACTTGATGTTGTCCCAGAGGTCCCTTAGACCATCCTTGTTCTTTTTAATTCTTTTTTCTGTTTAGCTTGGTTGATTTCCTCTAGTCTTTCATCCAGCTCACTAATCTGTTCTTCTGTATTACCTACTCTGGTTTTGAGTCCCTCTAGTGAATTTTTCATTTCCATTATTGTATTCTTCATTTCTCATTGGTTCTTTTTTATATTTTTCAATTCTTTGTTGAAGTTCTCACTGTGTTCATCTATTCTTCTCCCGAGATCAGTGAGCATCCTTATGACTATTAGTTTGTACTCTTTGTCAGGTAGATTGTTTATCTCTGTTTTGTTTAGTTCTTTTTCAGGGGATTTGTCCTATTCGCTTATTTGGAACATATTCCTTTGTCTCCTCATTTTACCTCTTTCTCTGTGCTTATATCTATGTATTAGGTAGATCAGCTATGTTTTCTGATCTTGGAAAGGTGGGCTTATGTAAGAGATGCCTTATAAGGCCCAGAGTGTGCTTCCCTCTTGTCACCAGTTCCAAATGTTCTAGGAGTGTCCCTCATGTGTCCTTCTCTTGTGGCAGGGTTGCTCTTGCTGCAGGTGCCCGGGGAGGCTAGGCTGTCCCCTTGGCCGGCTGGTTGTAATGCTTAGCTGCGTGTGGCTGCTATGGACCCTTCAGTCACTTTATCAGGCATGGGAAGCCCCAGCACAGTTTGCTGCAATGTCTATTAGCACATTCCTGTTCCAGTTTTTCTGTTAAGTGAGTAGGCCCCCAGTGTGGCTGGTTGCTAGCCTCTGGGGCTTACAATTGCTGTAGGCCTCGGGCCTGGAAGGCTGTTGTCAGCTCTCTTATTAGGAGTGCAGCTGAGTGGGCCAGGCCCCAGGCGTGGGAGCACCCAATTGTTCAGACTTTGGAAGGTGGGGCCAGTCCCCTATGTGGCTGTTTGAGAAACACAAGACTGCTGCAGCTGACAAGCCCCACTGCCCACAGGCCCACACACCCTGTCAACACAGTCCTGCCCTGTGTGTATGCTCTGACCCACTTAAGCAAACCCAGTCATCCTGCTTCAGCAGCCCCACACACTCAAACAATGCAGGCTTGCCTCTTGTGTATGGCCTGCCCTGCAGAGGTGGACCCACTCTCCCCACTGCTGAGGTCCCAGGGACTTTGCCTATGTGGGCCCACAAGTTGCCCAAGGGCTTGCTCTTGGGTGGGGCCAGTCCCTAGGGTGGGTTGCCTGTCCTGGATAAGCTGGATTAAATCAGTGCTCTAGTGGGTGGGTCAGACCCCTGTGCTAACTGGTCAGGGGAAGAACTCCAACGGCGTCTGACAGTGTCTGTGTCCGCATGCATGTACTAGGTCACAATATTGATTGCCGCCAATGTCTCAGTCCCTGGGGGGGTCATCCCAGCCTAGGGAGGTCTCACTTCTCACTGAGATGCACCCAGAGCCTATCAAGTGAGTCTCTTTTCACCAACAGACTATGCACCCATCTTTCTAGTTATTTTAGGTTGCTTTCCAAAGTGAGTGAATTTGTGTGTGGGCCCTTTAAGAGCACGCTTTTTCTCCCCTCATGTCTGGTAGCTTTTCTTGGGGTATTCCCCGTTGTTGTTAATAGACAGCAAAGCCAGATATTATGACATTCGTCTCAATTGTGCTGAGTCCAAAAGATGTTTATTGTGGTAAATCTCCCCTGCTCAGATCCCCCACTCCTCCAGGAAAGGCTTCATACCTTAAAGTTTCTCCCAGCTGGCCATGAAGCATCATGGCTAGAAGGTGGCATTTTCCTCTCCAGGAAGGAATTTATGCCTCTTCCACCTTGGTCAGCACTGTCCCTTGTTGTGGGGGTTCTTTTTACCCAGATTTCAATTCTCGCTCATGGGTAATTGTTCCAAGAGTAGCTGTAAATTTGTTATGTCTGTGAGAGGAGGTGAGTTCAGAGTCCAGCTATGCCTCCATCTTGACAGTGGATCTCAGACTCAATTGTTAAAGACTGAGTCTTTCATCTAAGATCAGAAACGAGACAAAGATGTCCACTTTTACCACTTCTATTCAACATAGTACTGGAAGTGCTAGCCAGTTCACTTAGGCAAGGAAAAGAAATGAAAGGCATATCTGTTCACAGATGATATGATCTTATATGTAGAAAACTGTCAAGAGTCTACAAAAATCTATTAGAGCTAATACATTACAAAAACAATTCTATTTACAATAGCATCAAAAAGAATAAAATACTCAGGGGCTGGCCCTGTGGCATAGTGGTTAAGTTTGGCGTGCTGCACTTCAGCGGCCCAGGTTTGGTTCCTGGGTGTGGACCTATACCACTCATTGGTGGCCATGCTGTGGTGGCAACCCACAAACAAAACAGAGGAAGATTGGCACAGACGTTAGCTCAGGGCAAATCTTCTTTAAGCAAAAAGAGGAAGATTGGCAACAGATATTAGCTCAGGGCAAATCTTCCTCAGGAAAAAAAAAATACTTAGGAATTAATTTAACCAAGGAGGTGAAAGATTTGTACAAGGAAAACTACAAAGCGTTGCTGAAAGAAATTAAAAAAGACATAAATAAGTAGAAACACATCCCATATTCATGGATTGGAAGACATAATATTGTTAAAATGTCAATACTACTCAAAGTGATCTGCAGATTCAATGCAATCCCTATCAAAATCCCAATGACATTTTTGGCAGAAATAGAAAACCCATCGTAAAATTCATATGGAATCTCACATGACCCCAAATAGCCAAAACAATCTTAGAAAAGAAGAACAAATCTGCAGGACTCATACTTCCGTAATTCAAAACTGACTACAAAGGTACATGCACCCCTGTGTTCATTGCAGCCTTATTCACGATAGCCAAGACTTGGAAGCAACCTAAGTACCCATTAAGGGACGAATGGATAAAGAAGCTGTGGTATATATACACAATGGAATACTACTCAGCCATAAGAAACGACGAAATCCAGCCATTTGTGACAACATGGATGGACATTGAGGGTATAATGCAAAGTGAAATAAGTCAGAGGGAGAAGGCCAAATACCGTATGATTTCCTTCATTAAGTAGTAGATAATAACAACAATAAACAAACACATAGGCACAGAGATTGGATTGGTGGTTACCAGAGGGGAAGGGGGGAGGGAGGAGGGTGAAAGGGATAATTCGGTACATGTGTGTGGTGATGGGTTGTAATTAGTATTTTGGTGGTGAACATGATGTAGTCCATGCAGAAATAGAAGTACAATGATGTACACCTGAAATTTTTGCAATGTTGTAAACCAATGTTACTGCAATAAACAAAAAATTAAAAAAAAAATACTGACTACAAAGCTACAGTAATCAAAACAGTGTGGTACCAGCATAATGACAGACATAGAGACCAATAGAGTAAAATAGAGCAGAAAGCCCGGAAATAAGCCCTTGCATATGTGGTCAAATGATCTTTGAGAAGGGTGCCAAGACCAGTCATTGGGAAAGGACAGTCATTTCAACAAATGATTCTGGGAAAGGTGGATATCCACATGCAAACACATGAAGTTGGACCCTTACCTAACACATATACAAAAATTAATTCAAAATGGATCAAAGGCCTGAATGTAAGACCTAAAAGTATAAAACTTTTAGAAGAAAACATAGGGCAAAAGCTTCATGGCCTTGGATTTGGCAATGATTTCTTGGATGTGACACCAAAGACACAGGCAACAAAAGAAAAAATAGACAAATTGGACTTCATGAAAAATTTAAAAATTTGTGTATCAAAAGCCAATATCAATAGAGTAAAAAGGCAACCCAAAGAATGGGAGAAAATATTTGCAAATCATGTATCTAATAAGGGATTAATATCCAGAATATATAGAGAACTCCTAAAACTCAAGAACAATAACAACAAAAAAACCCAATTCAAAAATGGGCAAAGGATCTGAATAGACATTTCTCCAAAGAAGATATACAAATGGTCGATAAGCACAAGAAAAGATGCTGAACATTACCGCTCAATAGGGAAATGCCAATCAAAACTACATTGAGATACCACCTCACACCCATTACGATGGCTATTATAAAAAAAGGAAAACAAGAAACAAAAAATAACAAGTGTTGGCGAGATGTGGAGAACCAAATGTACAATGGTGTAGCTGCGATGGAAAATAGTATGGCAGTTCCTCAAAAAATTAAAAATAGAATTACAATATGATCCAGCAATTCTACTTCTGGGATTATACCCCAAGAATTGAAAGCATGATCTTAAAGAGATTTGTACATCCATGTTCATAGCGGCATTATTCACAATAGCTAAACTATGGAAGCAATCCAAGTATTCATCAACAGATGAATGAATAAGCAAAATATGGTGCATACATACAATGGAACATTACTCAGCTTTGAAAAGGAAGGAAATTCTGACATATGCTACAACATGGATGAACATTGAGAATATTATGCTAAAAAATAAGCCAGTCACAAAAAGACAAATACTGTATGATTCTACTTATTGAGTGAGATACTTAGAGTAGTCGAAATCTTAAAGACAGAAAGT
The DNA here is from genome assembly GCF_057802395.1 of Ceratotherium simum simum. NCBI lineage: Eukaryota > Metazoa > Chordata > Mammalia > Perissodactyla > Rhinocerotidae > Ceratotherium > Ceratotherium simum. The sequence goes on along the minus strand of NC_141904.1, from coordinate 76,987,663 downwards.
AGAATGGTGATTGCCAGGGCCAGTGGGAGGGAGAAATGAGGAATTATTATTTAATGAGTATAGTGTTTCAGTTTTGCAAGATGAAAAGAGCTATGGAGATAGATGTTGGTGATGGTTTCACAACATTACCGAACTATTAAATACACTAAACTGTATGCTTAAAATTGGCTAGGCTAGTAAATTTTATGTTATGTGTACTTACCCACAATTTAAAAAATAGAAAAAAAAAGATCACCCAGAGATCTGAGTACAAAGCAGATTCCGATTCAGTAGGTGGGGTCGGGCCTGAGACTGCACTTCCAACAAGTTCCTAGGTGATGCAGGTGCTGCTGGTCCATGGACCACACTTTGAGCAGTATGGAATTAGAGTATGTGAAAGAATGGTTGCCATCTCCCATAACGCTGCTGGATGGTGACCTGAGACAGGAAGGGAATGACAAAGAATCAGAAGGGCTGGCTGGGCTGTCTGAAGCAGGACTGAATGAGCAGGCTTGGCTTGCTGTGCTGGAGGGCCTCCCCTCTTCAGAAGTACCTGTTCTCAGAGGTGGGAATGGGCCCACTTAGACACAGGTGTGTGTCTGTGTATTTTCAGCACCTGCAGGCAGAGACCTTCTCTGGGGCTTCGGTGTTTCCTCACGGCCTCTGTTCTCAGAAAGCCCACACTGCAGGCTGCTGGTGAGAAGACCTCAGGAAGCGGGTCCTGTGAAAAGGATCAACCCAATTTGCCTTCCCCATGCTCCAGAATTGAGGTGGACGTTGGAATTGAGACAGGTAGGACATTTGTTTGACAATATCCTTAAGGTCTTGGCTTCGTATGACTAATGCTTCTCTCTACCACTTTCCAGTCGTTTCATTTTCAAGATACTTTCACATCCATGATCTCATCTTGGCCTCATGGGTTTTTCATTAAATTCTAAAGGTGTTTACATGCAGTACATAGGTATGGTGCTTTGCGTTCTCATCTGAAATTAAATATGTAAGCACGTCTGCTGTCCCTGAGGTCTTCGAACACAAGGCATTGAATCTTTTCTCCTCCTTCCTTTCATCATCTTTTAAATAAGGAAGCGTGCTCATAACAGCCTCAGGAAGTAAACTGGGTGGGGAAGAATCTCAAGTTCTGCAGGCGTGTTACGGCCTCCAGTCTGAGTAGCCAGGGCCAATACCTGGATGTGATTTAGGGACACTGATCAGGGTTTTTATAGCTTGAAACATAAATTATAGCAGAACAAAGAGAATGTGATGTGAAGATGTGAGCAGAGTGGAGTGACTTCCTGGTGAAGGTTCCTGGCTCATACTTATGCTTATAAGATTTCTTGTGAAGGATTAAGCATTTTTTTTTGTTTGTTTAATTTTGGTTTTTTTGGTGGGTGGAAAATGTATTGAACTCTTATTATAGGGACTATTTTATGTAAGCTAGTCTCATGTTCCTGGAAAGCAGGGCGAAGTGATAGTAAAAGCACAACTAAGCAAAGTATATATTAACATTTTAATATATTCATTTCTGTCGATGTTTTTGTTATCAGTTTTAAGACTGAATTATGTAGTTACTGACTGAACTTTATGATCTAATCCTCAGGGATGCAATGCATGAGCGAATTTACTAACTTCTATGGGTTTAAGTGATTTAATGAAAAATGAATTTTTAAGGAAAAAGATGGCAGGTAATAAATATGAGATACTTCCCACCTGCTTCTGATATACGACCCAATGTAGTTCTACTCACTTATGCAGAAGATGGATCACTTTAGCCACGCCAGAAAGAACCTTTAACTGAACTTTGTGAATGGAAATCAGAGAAAATAGGCCAAGGTCACTTGAATTTTCTTGCAAAGATTATCTTGGCTAAAGTGAGACTTTAAAAGGGGGAGAGGGGGCTTGGATAATTAAAAAGGGAGAGGTTTATTTATATGAAGGGGTTAGACTGCAAGAAAGTTCCAGATTAACCTACTTGCTTATTCAATAAAGGGAAAATTAAGAATTTTGACTCTGTTTATGATGTTACTGCTTAAGAAGTGGGTTTGATATATTCCTTTTCTGTAACCAGGGGTTCGTTGCCTTGGACACCTTTGCATGTGTAATTTTGGGCAGCCAAGTCATTGAAACATAGTGGCTGAGGGAGGACCTCAATTGTCCTTCCCTGTTTTGGGTTATGTCAAAATGTATTCAGTCCACCAACAAACATTTTCGTGCTCACTGTGTCCCAGGCACTAGTCACTACTGAAGCAATGGTGAGCCAAAAAGACAACACCTGTGCCCCCCATGGTCATAGTTCTACTTGGGGAGGTGGATGATAAACGCATAAAAACATGAATATTGATAGGGATAAATGCTAGGAAGGGAATAACAGAAGGGAGAAGCTCTTCTTGCTAAGAGCTAGGAGGACACTTGCTAAGAGCTAGGAGGAGATGGTGAACACGCTGCGGGGCTCAAGATCTCAGGGATGTCTCTCTAGCCTCACTTCCACCTCTCACCTGCTTTGAAGAGACTGCCAGCAAGAACAAAAGCCAGAGGTTTGGGATCCCCTCAACGTGGCAGTTACATTGAGCCAGTGACACCCTCAAGCAGTGGCTCTCAAACTTGGTTTAACTTGGCAATCACCTAGGGAGTTTCAAAAATAACTGATACCTGATTGCCACCCCCAGGGATTCTGATTTAATTGGGATGGAGTGCTGCCTGGAGAGTTGGTCAAGCGCCCCAGGTGATGCTCATGTGCTGCATGGTTTGAGAACACTAAAGCAGTGGTTCTTGAACCTTCACAGGCATCTAAGTTACCTGGAGGGCTTACTAAAACACAGATTGCTGGGCCCACCCCCAGAGTTTCTGATTCAGTAGGTCTGGGGTGGAGCCTGTGAACTTACCATCTCTAACGAGCTCCCCAATGCTGCTGCTGCTGGCCCAGGAACCTTCCTCACCCCTTGGAGAGAAACATAGTAGTTAGAAATCTCAACTTCTATTTTCTAAATATTAATTTTATCTCTTGTTTTTCTCCCAATATCTTTGTGGTTTAAGAAAACAGAGGACAGAGACTTCCCCAAGCATGTGACCACTTTGCCTTTTGGTCTTCGTACCCAGCAGTTGGTTTGATCAGAATGTAATTGCCTAGGTAGAAATCAGGTAATTCTGTAGCAGAGTTTATTAAAATTCTCTCCTGGCACTCTCTTCCCCTTAACTTTGCAGCTTCTCCATCTCAGATGCTATTATAAAATATCTAGGCCTCATGCTACCCTTGGAAATCTCAGCAAGGTAATCAGCCCTAAGTGGTATTTTCTGTGAACTTGTTAACTTATGACTTTAACAATAGTGAATGGTAGAGACTTACATGAAGAGGAAGAAACCAGCTATGAGGGTTCAAGAAGTTGTGGAAAAATATTAGGCCTTTCTTCACCTTTTGGAGATGGGAAAATGTTTAGAAGTTCTGTTTTAGAATTCTGTTCCAGATGATATTCCAACTCAAGCAAAAGCATCGATTTCTGGACTCTTTACCTGAAAAGTCCAGGGATGGATCTAGCTAGCATCAAGTACCTGGATCCAGGGGCGCGCACAGTCTGTCACCACCCCTGGACTTGGTTTTCTCTGTGTTGGCTTCAATCCTCCATTAGACTCTTCCACTGGGGTGGCAAAGGTGGCACCCAGCAGCCTTTGCCTTTATTCTACCACAGTTATATCCCAGTGGAAAGCCGATGTCATTGTCTCAGCAACTCTAGCAAAATTCTCAAGGCCGAGTCAGGTGGCACACGTCTGTCCCTTAACTAGTCACACTGTATGCTGTTGACATGGAGGGCGTCCTGACTGAGATGAGGACTGAAGTTGCTCTTAAAGTACAGGTGAAGGTTGAGCAGGAGGCATTCAAGGCCGGCACAGAGGGAGAAGAAAAGACAGAGTATAACACATGGGGAATAGTCACAATAGTTAACAACCTGTATAGCATGGGTACTGTCCAATGAGAACAAAGATCTGTGGAGTTCTGGAGGGCCCCAGTGGAGGGAGTTGCTGGATCAAGGGACATCCTGGGGCTCTCAGGGGTAGGAGTGGGAGGAACTGCAAGTGCCAGCTCTGTACCAGCCACTATGCAAGTATTTCAGTGTTTTACCAGCCAGTGTTGCTCTTAGTGTACTGGACTAGTATTTGGTGTTATATACACTATCAAAATAAGAGTCCATGCTGTAGGTCAGAAAGAACCCAAGGACTCAGAAATCCTTTGAATTACTTTGCATAATAAAAGTAACTTGAACTTGCAGAACATTTTTTTTTTAACTTTTAAAGTTCATTCACAAATTCAGTGTTTTTTTTTTAAAGTTCTCATAAAAGTGAGTGAGTGAATAAGTATCACTTGAGTGGAAGTAGCCAGCAGTGGACTACTGAATGTGTAGTAAGAGATTTCTTTCAAGTCTCAAGTCCGTATAAATTTTGTGTTCTAGTTCTTAATAGGTATTTACTCTGCACATTGGAATATTATTATAAGTGTTCCACTAGGAAGAATGTAGTTTTATGTTTCTAGGTTAATGGCAGGATGTTGTTATATTGAATCTATCCATTTGGGACAATTGAGCCAAATTAGAGCAAATTAAACATCACCCAACATAACAGGTTCAATGTTCAGGCAATTTCCCTTCTGTGTCTTGGTGTCAAGTCTTTCAAGAGCCCAGAATCATGTAATTATGTAGTTATAGACGATGACAGTATTTTTTATTGTATTATCAACGTTGTTGGTAAGTTTGTTTCAAAATCTCATCACTGAGGAGAGATGCCCCCAAATGCTACCCATAGGTGATCAGGCACAACATTTTCAGGCTGTAGTGGCCATTCTAAGTGCATTTTCAAGGGGTACTTGTATTATTGGTAGATTGAAAGGATCTCTATTGTGGTCAACTTCTTTTATCACCTCCAAGAAATACTCATGAAAGATTTTTCAGCCTTAAACATGTTGAATGGTACAGGCTTTATTTTACCATGAAAGCTATAATTTTTCATAACAAATTTACATAAATTATCTGGTTTATGTTGTGAGAACCCCCGTCAAATTAATTTGTGAGCATCAAAAAAAATCCCAAGTGGCCACTCTGATGGATACTCATAGTTCTGTCACTGCCAGTGATATGAATTTAATCTGTTCTCATGGAAGTGGCTTATCTGATATGCTGTTGGCGCTAAGACTATTGGCTTCTTTGAACTTCAAAGCACATTTTCCACTCAGTCACGACAAATTAATTTTTTGAGTCTTTGGGCTTGTACATGTTCGTCCTCGTACACACATACACTCAAAGAAAATAAAAAAATAGACTGGCATGGAAAAGCAGTATTTTGCTGATTGTGCAAGGATTTGAGTAAGCTTTGTGAGGCAATGTATTGGAGTAATTTGTATTCTATAACTTTGTAAGAAATGACATATTCATTTCTCAAAACCAATATTCAACTCCTCTGAGTGCCTAACTTGCCTGGCTGGTGGGAAATTTAGTCTCAATCATAAGAGTTCCTTGTCCCTTAGCATGATCTAAAGATGCCAGAATCTTATTATATCCACCTTGGAGGGCTCATCTGGTGTCACGGTTGTGCTGTATGAACCTCTGTCCCTTTATCTTCTTCACCTCACCAAAAAGAATCTCTTCCATAACATGGGGGAATCTTTCTTCCTCTCCTCACATCTATCCTCTCTTCCTCTCTGGCTCAGTTAGCATGATCACACTCAACATGCAGTATTTTTCAGAACAAAAATGAGCTGCTGTTTTCACCCAGCAACACACTTACTCCTGTGGTAAAGGAACACAAATGGCAGACTTCTTTCATATGCTTGGGTAGGGGAAAATGCAGAAAGAGCAAAATGCAAGTTAATAAATTTTTAAAAATTATCCTATTATGAGTATAAAAATTCAAAGTGTTTTTCCCCTGAATATTTTCACAAAATCAAATCTCTGAGGAGCCATGCTATGTGTTTTTCTTAGCTTTACATAGTCTTAGGATTCCAAATTATTCCCCAGGGCACATGTGTTCCATCTGGAGAAATGAGGACATAAGTTCTCATATGATTCTCCAAAACCATATGGAATCTCCCTTTTACAGATGACAAAACTGAGGCTCAAATAATTTGAGACCTACCCTAGGTTAGTGATTGCTTTATTCAGCAAATCCTTTTAGTAGTATATGCCAGATACTGTTCTCGGTACTAGGGATACATTTGTGAGCAAGAATGACCAGTTCTCTCCTCTTGGGGAGCTTCCACTGTAGTCGGGAGGGTGGAGGACAGGGGAAAAGCAAGCAGTAAAGTAAATAAAAAAGAGAATTTCGGATTATGGCAATATGAACAGCTGAGATTTATTGAGTTGTCAGTCTTTGTCAGTCCCAGGTATAAATGCTTAATATATTTGTCATCTAATCCTTAAAAGAGCCCTGTGCAGTAGGGAATGTTATACTATTTTAGATGAGGAAACTAAGGGAGGCCCAGAGAGGTTAAGTAACTTGTACATAGTAAGCAATGGATTCAATCTCAGACACCCATGAATAACTATGCTTTGCTGAAAGTAAAACAGGTCATGAGGTGGGTTGGAGCTGGGCATGGAGGGAGACTCCTTTCGTAAGGTTGTGGCTGGCCTCTCTGGAGTTACATGTGAGCTGAGAGCTGAATGGGAGGGAAAAGCTAGCAATGCAAACATTTAGGAAGAAGAGTGTTCCTGTGCAAAGGCCCTGGGGTAGGATGGGACTGGTTGAGAAATGCATGTCTATTGGAGTCCTAAATCAGTGATCTTTCTGCTTTGTAAGGAGGAAATCACTAACTGTGGGGCCTCCGGAAAATCAAAAACAAAACCTTTGTTACAAAAGGACAGCTATGGCTAGCAAAGGTTTTTACCCATTTGCTGAGCATTCAGCAGGAGGTTTTAAGACTTTCACAACAGCCTCACCCTATTCTCAGATTTAGGCTGCCAGCTGAGGACACCAGATGTATCTATAAGTTCACATTTCTCTCGGTAATTCCTTTCATAAACATGGCCAATTCTTATTTTTCTGATTCTTTTCTAGCTCTTAGTTTTGAATCAAAATGATATTTTAGAAATAACTATTATTTCTACTGTATTGCTAAAGTGTTTTCCTTTCTGTTTTGTGAAGTTTGGGGAACAGATTTATAATTTTTTCCCCCAGATGTATTCTGCTTAGCTAAAGTTGTCAGCAGCCACCTTACCTCTGCCCCTTTGTGAGAAGTCTTTCACAAAGTGAAAGTGTGATGGGTTGTCTTCTCCCTAGACTGGATGTTGGTGTTTGGCAAAGTGCTATGTTTGTGAAAGCACAGGGGTGAGAGATCTCCCAACCTGGGAGGTTAGGCACTGCCAAAAGATATTCTGGTTCCAAGGCTGAGCAGTGATATCTATGAACTGGGCCGTTTCACTTGCTAAATTGTCTATCCCTTAGTTAATCAGAATTACCTATTTCCCAGCCATGTCAAGTAACTGAAATTTATTATTATTCAATTATTTTGTCATTCATTCAACAGTGTATGGAAAGAGTAGTGTATAATATCTACTGAGCCCTATACCCAGTTCTCTCTCGAGCTAGTAAGGTGACCATCACTAAGTGAACATGCATCTCTGAATTTGTTTCCACATCTGTAAAATGAAGGGTGATGGAATGGGAGAGATTGAAATAAAGATCCAAGATACCGAATCCTTGAATATATTAATACCTGGATGCCTAACATCCTTTGAATTCCAGAGAAAGAGAATGATACCAGGCAAAGTAATACTTTCACTACTAGTGGTGGCTTTAGTCCCCAAACCAGTGTGGAACTGTAGTTGTAGTTCCTCAGCTGCCTGAGGTCCTGTTGACCTGAGAGGTGCTCCTTTCACCCATGCTAATGGCTGGCTGAGTCTAGAAGCAAAGCAAGTCTAAGGAGCCAGCTATGACCTTCCCCCAAGTCTCACTGATGCTCAATCTTCTGATCTTACCACTCCAGTGTCAAGGAATGACCCTTCTAGAAAGAGCACATCTTCCTATGAGATGTAGCCCAAGAGAAGGAGACCTGGGGCATAGGGGATATGTCCCAATGCCCAGAATCTCTCAGGCCCTGAGTCTTATCAGATCTGAACAGCTCCAAAGCAGGAGAACAAACTTCTGATCTTGCCACTGGAGAACAAGATAGCAGGGCTGGACATCCTCAACTGGTTTGTCACTCCAATCTCATGACAGAAAATGCCTAGAAAGAATTACCCCCAAATAGGTTTATTTATGTATTTCCGCAAAGGCTCTATACCCTAGAAAATACAGTCTAATGAATGCCTTTGAACTTAATCAGTGGCAGTTGTCTGGTCATCGTGGTGGTGGAGGATATAAGTGGTAAAGGGTAGGAATGGAGAAGAGCTATGCACTACCGTAGACAACAAGTGGGTCAAACTATGTGATTCCTAAGGTGTCTTCCATTGACAAATTGTGACCCTCAGTCCAAGAGTCACAAGCCAAAGCATAAAGGTGGCCTTTAGAAGCTGGCAGTGGCCCTCAGTTGACAGTCGGCAAGGAAACGGGGACCTCAGTCCTACATCACAAGGAACTGAATTCTGCCAACAACATAAATGAGCAAAAACACAGATTCTCCTCTAGAACTTCCATAAAGGAACACAGCTCTGCTGACACCTTGATTTTGGCCCAGTGAGATCCATACCAACTTCTGACCTGCAGAACAACTGTACGATTATAAATTTGTGTTATTTTAAGCCACTAAGTTTGTGGTAATTGGTTGAAGCAGCAAGAGGAAACTAATATATCCAGAGAAGAAAAAGTCAAAATACTTCCTTAATGATTCAGAAAGGAAATGATAGCAACATAAGTGTGTTGAGACATCATGACGTCTGACTTAATTTCCTTTTCTCTTGGGGTTATAGGAGTAATAGGGAAGACAGGTTGAGGAGCCCATGCGTGAATGAGTTTTTCAATGCTCTGCCCCAGTGTCTGCTCTGAGTCCCATCAACGAGGGTGCACTGAGATGTCATTGCCAAGCATTCTCTCTCCTTCTGTCCCTCTGGAGCTGGGTAAACATTTCCTTACTTTTGTGTCTATTTAACCCTGCTGAGCCAAACCTCAGTAGTATTTCTTAAATAGTGTCAGCAGCAATCATGCTTTTGGGAAATAATTCTTTGAAGCTATGGTTTTCTTCTAGCAGCATTTCTGCAGAGCAGAAAACATCAATATTTAAATTTCACTACTTTTGAGAAGAGTTGAAGAGGTTATTAGCCCTAGCCCCAAAAATACCAATTTGAGGTAAAATTATAGTGAGGGCGTGAGTTAAAAAGAAATGAAAGGCTCACATCATCATGCTGATTCAAGAGAAAAGCTTGCAGGGGTTCTGTAGTTTGTTTTGGACTTAACGGAAAGAAGTCATCTGTTACTTCATCATGCAGCCTGCTATCTGATGAGTGATGCCATTGACATCATTTTGTAGGCATTTTGTTTATTTCTGGAAGTAGAAGCATCAGGAAAAACAGTTAAGCCCTTTAGAGAATTAAGACTTAAAATGGAAAATTCAGTTCAGTCCTTAGTGACAGGCTTCCTCTAGAAGCTGTTTGAAGACAAAGCTCTCATTTATAAATAAACAACTTGGAATCTTTTCCCACCACTAATTGACTTTTCATGAGGAACTTCAACTGCACACACTCTCTGGGGGGTAATAAAACCAACTGCTGGGATCCAAGTTGTCAGTTTCCTGTTTGGAAAGTCTGAATGCTGATGGGCTGCTCTTCCCCCATGGGTGATGCACAGGACAAGTGATAAAGAATGGAGTACTGTGGTGACCGCTTCCCTGCAATGACAGAGTGTGGCGTGGCTGGGCTCCGGGACTCTTGATCACGCTTGCTGAGGCCCGGTAACCAGGTCTCAGGGTGAGAGAGAGACAGGCCATTTCTCCATGCTGTGATAGGACAGCAAAAGTCAGAGAGCAGTAATTATTTAATAAACATAGTGTTTCATGAAAATAGAGCATCATAGAATCAGTAGGGAACTCAGAAGTTTTCAAGTCCAACCCACCGTGTAAGGAAGAAAGTTCTTCAGCTTTGTTTCCTTCAGGGAAAGGGCTGTTGATGTTAGAACATGCTGTCATCGCCTCACCTGAGTTACTATCATTCTTAGAAGAAAAAAATGAGTTTGGGAGTGAAAAAATTCTGGGTTCTAATCATGGCCTTGGAACTTATTATCTGTTTGATCCTGAATGTTAAACTTTCATATTGTCAAGTTTCTTAATTATAAATTAAAGATAATGAGAATTACCCTGAGGATGGAATGAGGTCATAGTGTTATGAAGCACCTAATTCAGTGGCTCAAATAAAGTAAGCATGGACATGTTTTATGGTTCTTATTTGTTAAGATTTTCAGAAAATACTTTTTGAGTGCCTTCTAAGGAGGTTCTAGGCACTGATATAGATGCTGGGCTTGTTGAACTGAACCAAAACATAACCAGTCCCTGCCTTCATGTGAAGGGAGAGAATGAGCAAATATACAGATATATCTAAGTCATATATTAATAATATAGCAAGCTTGAGGCATAGAGAGTAACAAGATGCAGGGAAGGCATCTCTGGGGAAGTGACATCTGAGGAGACACCTGAACAAAGTCAGGTGTGAACTGCACGAACATCTGGGGAAGAATATTCCAGGAGGAAGGAACATCAGGGGCAAAGGTCGTGAGGCAAGGGTGTTACTTCAAGTGTTGTGAGGAATAGCAAGGAAGCCAGTGTGGCTGAGGCAGAGTGGCGTTGGGGAGTGATTGGAGTTGAGGACAGAGGGACAGCCAGGGTCTAGATCATGTGGGACCCTCATGGACTGTGGTAAGGACTTTGGGTGGTGTTCTTGATGAACACGAATATGACATCATATATTATATGTTTTAGAACAGTAGTTCTCAGCCCTAGCTGCACATTGGATTTCCTTAGGGATATTTTGAAAATACCAGTGCTTATTCCAGAGACTTGTTGCCAGAGACTCTGATTTAAATGGTCCAGGGTGAGGCTGAGCACTGTGTGTTGTAGAAGCCCTCCAGGAGATCCTAATGGGCACCCAGGGCAGGGAAGCAGTCTTGTAAAAGGATATCAGTAGTTAATAGAATAAGAAATGTTTATGATGAGCCAAGAGTTAGATTATGTTCTGAGGTTAGTGCTGCTCTAAGGCTGTGTGGAAGTCAATATGATCAGATAGCCCCTAATGATGAATGAGCCAAGAGAGCTTTCGAATCTTGGTCAAGAGTCAGGAAAATCTTAAGAAAGAAAAGGGATTTTCTCACTCCCCACTGGCCCTGCAGATTCTTTCTGAGTCATAGTAGGGAAAAAGATGAAGAGGATCAGAAAAACAGGAGGACAGAATGGATCCATAAGAATGGACATCTAGAAGTTTGCTTCGTAAAAGCATTTTAGCTACGAAGAACTTCCCTGTGCTCATCTGTGATTGATAAGGATGTTTAATTTGAGTTACATGTTGGACTTGAGTTGATTAATAACTGTTGCTTCCAGTGTCTTGAATACAGTACTTGTGACAAAATTTGTGTAAGATATCAATTAGCTTTGTGTTTTAGCCAGTTAAGTATTATTTTAGCTCACCATAAAAGCCACAGACTTTCAGCAGTTAAAAATTATGTAGTCAAAAGTATTGTGGTTGCTCAGTGGTTCTCAACAGGGGACGGTTTACTCCTCATGCGACATTTGGCAATGTCTGGAGACATTTTTGGTTTTTACAACGGGGATGGGGATGCTGCTGGCATCTAGTGAGTAGAGATTAGATTTGGCCCAAAATGGCAATAGTGACAAGGTTGAGAAAACCTGCTTTAAAGTCATTGTCCCCTAACTTTGGAGAGAAAAAAATCCAACTCTACGTTTCCTGCTACTTAGCTGTGTAATATTAAGCAAGAAGTTTGACCTCTCTAAACCCAGGGGATTCTCATCTGAAAATAAGCTGTTGAATCAGGTTCAATACAATGCAACAAAATATAGGTGTCTGTTATGTACCTGTCACTGTGCTAAACTGAAACATAGAAAAGTCCCTTCCCCTTTAGGAAAGTAATGATCTCTGAGGATATATAAGTCAGCTATAGCCATGATAATGCTGTGTAACAAACCACTTTAAAATTCATTGTCTCAAAACACCATCATATCTTCTCACTTGTGAATTTTCAGATTGGCTTGTGTTCTGTTGATCTAGCCTTGGCTTGTCTCCTAGCTAGGATCCAGTTCTAATATTCCATGTAACTTTCATTCTTCTAGGGCATGATCCTCTCATGGTGATGGCAGAAAGCACAGAGGGACAAGTAGAAACATTCAATACCTATTAAGACCTGGGCTCAAAACTGTATCACTGTCCTTTTCAACTACATTCTTTTGGCAAAAACATGTCATATCACTAAAACTAGAAACAAAGAGGTGGAGAAATATATTCTACCTCTAGAAGGAAAAATTGAAAGATCACGCGTCAAAGGGTATTAACATAAGGAGAGGTGAGAATTAGGAACAATAACGCCATCTATACATAGAGACTTTCCAATTCAAATGTGCAGTGGTTTTAAGACTATGTTCTTGTCCATGCATCCCTTGAGATTTTTGTTTTATTAAGTTGATTTCAATGGTATCTCTTCATTTAAAGATAATTTTAAGAAAAATTTCCAATTTCGCTTCCAAGATCCACCTAAACTTCCTTTGAAACTATTTCCTTTGATATGAAGACCTTCCAGCAAGTTTTTTGTCCCCAACTTTGTTTGGCCTGATGTATTCCTTCCACCATGGAGGCTTGCTACAGAAAGGGGTAGAACTTGTTTGCTGCAAAAGATAATTTATGATACTCTGGCAGTGGAAGGAAAAGGAACAGATGGCTAGCATCATCAGTACCATACAGTGTGTTAGCTGAGTGATATGTCAGATGTTCTTTCTGCTCCGTGGGTGATGGCCTCCTCCCCGTTACTGCTCCTTGAATTTGAGTAGCAGGGAACTTTGTATTTCATAAGTGACTCTTTAAAGTGCTTTGAAGAATCCTCTAATACTATGACCATAGGCTAGATGCTTTACAGACTTTACCTCTGTGCCTAATGACAACACTAAAGCTAGGTACTCAGATGTAATTTTAAAATGTGTATTGTATAAATGTATGTGTTTGTAAATGCATAGAATATCTCAGAGGGAACTCATGAATCAGTTAATGGTTGTACCAGGGACAGATATTGAGTGGCTATGGGACAGAGGAGGGAAGAATTTGTTTCATAAATACTCTTTTTTACCCCATACATTTTGTATCATGAGCATATATCACCTATTCAAAATATTTCAATAAAATGAAGGAGGGCGCTAGTATCCATGTTTTACAATTGGGGAAACTGGGTAAGTTACTTTCCTATTCAGAAGTCTCGAAGCTCTATTTCTAGAAAAATGAGAGAGATGAGATTTGAATAAAAGTCTCTGTAACACTAAAACTTTAATTTTTTATCCTGCAGTAAAGTTACTTCTCAAAGTTTTCTGGAAATGGATAGCTGTGCATATGTTTGACTTACTGTTCAGGAGACTCATGCATTTTCATCAATGTCTCCATTAGTGTCATTATTAAATTTTTGCTTGCCAGGAGTTCTGTTTGACAGGCTATACAAAGGCCATTAAGTAGGCTAGATTATCATGATCTCTAGTCTGAGTGTGGAGTCATCACGGCATTAAAGTTACCACAGTATATGAGGCATCCACTAAGAGAAGCTGAGAAGTCTAGTTTGCCAATTCTTGCATTTTTATCCTCTTCACCTATTAAAACAACTACTACTAACATTGAACACAATGTTGATCATTTGTGTCTTCTGGGAATAATACTTTCCTGAAGAACTCTTCTAAGCCCAGCCAACCTCTGGAGACACTATTTTTTTCTGACAGTAGGAAAGAAGCATCCAAGAACTCAAAAGTAAAATGTCATTAAAAGAGAAGGCTACCCAAAGTTCACGAACTGATTTTGCACCAAATATCCATGCAATCCACTTTGCCCAATAGCACATTGAGAGGTAAGGAGTGCTTGTGAAATAAACTAAGTTTAAGAAATGGGTAGTGATTTATCCTCCTGAGAGTATTTGTGGTGCTATGGAGCAGGCATTTATAAAGCCAGCTATCTTTCTTAACAGTTGCTGATTGGGTTTTCAAGAAGAACTTTCAACATTTGCAGCTCTCCTTTGGCCCCTTGTAGGTTTGGGGCTTTAAGTTGTTGTTGTTTTTTGTTTTAACTCCTCTTTAATGAAGAAGAGAGAGCATGATATCATGGAAAAATCCATAGACTGGAATTAGGCCAGTGGTACTTAAGTCTTTGTTCTTCATCCAGGCTGCTGTCTCTTCTCTCTGGACCTCAGTTTCCCAGGTCTAAGGAGAGTCAGACAGTATCCTCTCTATAGTCTCTTATATCCCAAGTATGATAATCTCATGATTTTTTTTCCAGGATATGGGAACTAAAGAGCACATTTCTCACCTGAGGCAGTCCTAAATAAAATTGTCAAATTGTTAAAGTTTTCTTTGGTGGGATTTTATTTCCCTGCTGTGTCTCGCCTCCCTTTCCCCACTTCTTCCTAGATATCTACTCTACAGTGAAGGCTGTCTGTATTGGCGAGCTGCCATCTAGGGCAGGAGAGTGCAGTAGAAAGAACATCAGATTTGGAGTTAATCAGGAGCTAGTTTTATTTCCTGCTTTTCCATGAGTAATGATCTTGAAAGAGTTACTCAACTTCATCAACACGATGGCAGGATGACCTAGAGCATCTTAGTAATTCCTTCTAAGCTCTAAAAAACTATTTCAAGCCCTGCTAAAGGGGACGTGTACAATGTTGCTTTCCCCAGACCCCATGCTCAAGTCTAGATAATTTTATAGAGTGCATGTTTTTCTCTCTTGATTTCAATTTATATCAAATAGTAAAGAAAAGAAACTCACTCCACAGTTCCACCACTCTGACGAGTTGACTGTTTTCATTATCCCATGGATTCTAGTTTTGGTTGGGCTAGGAATTTGATTCACTCTAATAGTCTGTGGGAGGGTAAATTTTTGTTTAGGACTTCCTACCTACCTCTGTCAAATCACTGTAGAGGAGTCTAGTTTGTTGTAAGGACAACCTGTTTTTTATTATAGAGTGAGCCTCTCTCTGGCTTTGCCACCTATAAAATCACAGTCAAGATAGAACAGCAGCTTTCAAAATTTTTTTGATTGAGACCTACAATAAGAAATACATTGTGATTTATTCATATGCAAATATACACACTGCTGAAATATCTTACAAAAACAATTATCTTTATTACATGCAATGTACTCTGACTTTTTATTCTATCCTATTTCCTTAAAAAAAAGCCCTGCACAAGTCATGACCTACTAAATTGATTTCAGAGCCCTCTAATGGGTCTTGACCTGCTGTTTTGAAAAAACAGTCACAGCCAATTTACCATTTAGTCAGGATGCCCTAGGGACCCAAAACCATCTTGGCTTGGCTTTCAGCAAAGAAGTAAATAGTATCCATTAAATAATATATACTGGATTGAATGTGGTACAGTGGAGAACTTCTCAAATGGTGGCATAATCCTCACATACATGTAAGTGATGTCAAAACCCTGGAGGATCTTATTAGGATCATCATTCTGCTCTATGACACACGTTTTCACGTTTTTTCTTTTTGGAAGAATTTCATATCATGTAACAACAAAAAACTTTGCCATCCTGGAAGAGCTCCATTGCTTAATTGGCTTGAGGCACTCCAAGCATGCTGCCCCATGTTCCTTTGTTATGGCAACTCCAGGTGGAGACATATGTAGTATTGGTCCAGAAGAGAAAAGGCCTGAAGCTCTGACAAACTAGCTGGGAGGCAAGTGGGCAAGTCAGTACATAATGGTAAAACAAAGCAGTTGGAATACGGTCTTTCACTGAAGCATGTCAACTTGAAGTTGTCAATTGGCTTCTAGAAACCAGCCATCTCTTGAGATCTCTCTTAAGCCAGAAATCCTCACCATTTTGGTACATGGGAGTTATTCCCATGCCTCTGAGGTCGAGTTTTCAGACAGAAGAAATGTCTTAGGACAGATTGATATTTCCAAAAAGGAAATAGGGAATCGAGTGTATGTTTAGTGATTCTCAAATTGTAGAAGCACAGTGATTTATGTAAGGTAGTTTAGATTTGGGACTTGAAACAGGGTTTTGGTTCCTAGATTTTTCTCAGTACACACACACACATATAGTTGTTTGGTTTTAAAAAGGTTATCTTACGCATCATTCTGAAATTGCTTTCTTGCTTTAACTAAAAGATACAAAGATAAAATCTTTCATAGCAGGACCGCAGATGTACTTTATTCTCTGTAATGGTTTCCTGGTATTCCATTTTATAGATATATTGTATTTTCCAGTCTCCTATTGATGGATATATAGATTGTTGCCCTGTTTCTGCTATTATAAATATATTTTAGCCAGTAGTTTTTATCTCTATATTATTTATACTATGTAAGTTATTTCTATCAGATGGATTCATAGAAGATGAACTTGAGGGTCAGATGTGGCCATGTAAAAAATGTTGATACGTTCACCAAATTGTCTTCTAAAAATGTTGTATTTAATTATTAACAGGTAAGAGGGACCTTATTTTCCCACACACTCCAAAACAACGACCTTTATACTTTTTCTAATCAACTAAATGACTATTAGTTTCTCATGTATAAATTTGTTCCTCAATAATAAAAAGACAATAACTCAATTAAAAAGTGGGCAAGGGATGTAAATAGACTTTTCTCCAAGAAAGATATACAAATGGCTAGTAAGCATATGAAAAGATGCTTGACATCTTTAGTTATTAGAGAAATGCAAATCAAAACCACAATGGAATACCACTTCAAACCCACCAGGATGGCTAGAATCAAAAAGTCAGATAATAATAAGTGTTGATGAGGATGTGCAAAAATCAAAACCCACTGTTTGGGAGAATGTAAGATGCCACCTTGGAAAACAATGTGTCGGTTCCCCAAATGATTAAACATAGAGTTACTCTATGACCCAGTAATTGCATTCCTAGGTATTTACCTAAGAACAATGAAAATATATGTTCACACAAAAATTTTTATACAAATGCTCATAGTAGCATTATTAATAATAACCAAAAAGTATAAACAACCCAAATGTCCATCAACTAGTGAGTGGATAAACAAAATGTGGTCTATCCATACAGAGGTATACTATTCAGCCTTAATAAGGAATAAGTTCTTTTTTCCTAGTTTTATTGAAAAATAATTGACAACATCACTATATAAGTTTAAGGCATACAGCATGATGGTTTGATTTACATATATTGTGAAATGATTACAATAGGTTCAGCTAACATCCATCTTCTCATATAGATAAAATAAAAACAAAAGAAACAAGAAAATAAAAAGGGAAAAAAGTTTTTCTGTTTGTGATGAGAACTCTTAGGATTTACTCTTTTAACAACTTTCCTATATATTGTACATCAGTGTTAGCTATAGTCATCATGTTGTACATTACATCCCTAGTAGTTATTTGACCACCTTTCTCCATTCCACCTCCCCTCACCCTCTGCCTCTGATAATCACAAGTCTTATCTCTTTTTCTATGAGTTTTTGTTTTTAGATTCCACATATAAGTGAGATCATGTAGTATTTGTCTTTCTCTGTCTGACTTATTTCACTTGGCATAATGCCTTCAAGGTCCATCTATGTTGTTGCAAATGGTAGGATTTCCTCATTTTTTTGTGGCTGAATAATAGCCCATTGTGTATATATACCACAACTTCTTCATCCATTCATCCATCAGTGGATACTTAGGTAATTTCCATGTCTTGGCTATTGTGAATAATGCTGCTGTGTACATGGGGGTGCAGATATCATTTTGAATTAGTGTTTTTGTTTCCTTTGTATATATTCCCAGAAGTGGAATTGCTGGATCATATGGTAGTTTTATTTTTAATTTTTTGAAGATCCTCCGTACTGTTTTCCATAGTGGTTGTATGAATTTACAATCCCACAAATAGTGCACAAGGGTTCCCTTTTCTCCACATTCATGCCAGCATTTATCTCTTTATTTATTTATTTTTTTTGTGAGGAGGATCAGCCCTGTGCTAACATCTGCCAATCCTCCTGTTTTTTTTGTTTTTTATTTTTTTTTTTTGCCGAGGAAGACTGGCCCTGGGCTAACATCTGTGCCCATATTCCTCCACTTTATATGGGATGCTGCCACAGCATGGCTTGCCAAGCAGTGCGTCGGTGCACGCCCAGGATCCTAACCGGCGAACTCCAGGCCACAGCAGCAGAGTGCGGGCACTTAACTGCTTGCGCCACCAGGCCGGCCCCCATCTCATCTTTTTGATGGTCATTCTAACAGGTGTGAGGTGTTTTCTCATTGTAGTTTTAATTTGCATTTCCCTAATGACTAGTGATGTTGAGCATCTTTTCATGTATCTCTTGCCTTTCTGTGAATCTTCTTTAGAGAAATCTCCATTCAGGTCCTTTGCCCATTTTTTTAATTGAATTCTTTGTTTTTTTGCTATTGAGTTGTATGAGTTCTTTATATATTTTGAATATTAACTCTTTATTAGATATATGGTTTGCAAATATTTTTTTCTATTCCTATAGGTTGTCTTTTCACTTTGTTGATGGTTTCTTTTGCTGTGGAGAAGCTTTTTACTTTGATATAGTCCCACTTGCTGATTTTGTATTTTGTTGCTTGTGTTTTAGGTTTCATACCCAGAAAATCATTACCAAGACTCATGTCAAGAAGCTTTATTCCTATGTTTTCTTCTAGGATTTTCATGATTTCAGGTCTCATATTTAAGTCTTTAATCCATTTCGAATTAATTCTTGTGTGGTGTAAGATATGGGTCCAGTTTCATTCTTTTATATGTGAATATACAATTATCCCAGCACCATTTACTGAAGAGACTATCTTTTCTTCATTGAATATTCTTGGCTCTCTTGTCAAATATTAGTTGACTGTACATGCTTGGGTTTATTTCTGGGCTCTTGCTTCTGTTCCATTGGCTTATTCGTCTGCTTTTATGCCAGTGCTATAGCTTTATAGTAAAGCTTGAAATCAGGAAGTGTGATGCCTTCTGCTTTGTTCATTCTAAGAATTTTTTTTTGGCTATTTGGGGTATTTTGTGGGGTATTTATTTATATATATAAATTTTAGGGGTGGTTTTCTACTTCCATAAAAAATGCCACTGGATTCTTGATAAGGGTTGCATTGAATCTATAGATGGCTTTAGTAGTATTGACTTTTTAACAATGTTAATTTTTCCAATCTATGAACATGGGATACCTTTCCATTTATATGTGTCTTCAGTTTCTTTCATTAATGTCTTACAGTTTTCAGCATAGAGATCTTGCACTTCCTTAGCTAAATTTATTCCTAAGTATTTTATTGTTTTTGATTCTATTGTAAATGGGATCAATTTCATTTCTTTTCCAGAAATTTTATTGTTAGCGTATAGAAATGCTACTGATTTTTGTATATTCACTTTGTATCCTGCATCTTTACTGAATTCATTAATTATATTTAACAGTTTTTAGGTTAAGTCTTTAGGATTTTCTATATATAAAATCATGTCAACTGCAAATAGAGGCAATTTTACTTCTTCCTTTCCAGTTCTGATAACTTGTATTTCTTTTTCTTGCCTGATTGCTCTGGCTAGGTACTATGTTGAATAGGAGTGGTGAGAGTGGGCATCCTTGTCTTATTCCTGATCTTAGAGGAAAAGCTTTCATTCTTTCCCCATTGAGTATGATGTTAGCTGTGGGCTTGTCATACATGGCCTTTATTATGTTGAGATCTGTTCCTTCTAGGCCTAATTTGTTAAGAGTTTTTATCATGAATGAATGTTGAATTTTGTCAGATGCTTTTTCTGCGTCTATTGAGATGATCATATGATTCTTTTCTTTCATTTTATTAATGTGGTATATTACATTGATTGATTTGAGTATGTTGAACCATCCTTGTATCCCAGGGTTAAATCCCACTTGATCATGGTGAATGATCCTCTTAATGTGCTGCTGAGTTCAGTTTGCTAGTATTTTACTGAGAATTTTTACATCTATATTCATCAGGAGTATTGGCTTATAGTTTTCTTTACCAGTAGTGTTTTTTCTGATTTTGGTATCAGGATAATGTCGGCCTTGTAAAATAAGTTTGGGAGTGTTTCCTCCTCTCTGATTTTTTTTTTTTTTTTTTTGAAGAATTTGAGAAGGATCAGTGTTAAGTATTTAAATGTTTGGTAAAATTTACCAGTGAAGTCTTCTGGTCCTGGGATTATATTATTGGGAGTTGTTTGATTACTGATTCAATATCCTTACTAGTAATTTGTCTATTCAGATTTTCTATTCCTGATAGTCTTGGTAAGTTGTATGTTTCTAAGAATTTTTCCATTTTTTCTAGTTTGTCCAGTTTGTTGGCATGTAATTGTTCATAGTAGCCTCTTGTGAAACTTTATATTTCTCTGATGTCAGTTGTAATGTGTTTTTTTTAAATTTATATTTTGAACTTATAAACTGTCTCTTTTTTCCTGGGTTAGTCTAGCTAAGAGTTTGTCAATTTTGTTTATCTTTTCAAAGAACCAACTCTTAGTTTGGTTAATCTTTTCTATTGTTTTCCTGTCTCTATTTAATTTATTTCTACTCTAATCTTTATTATTTCCTTTCTTCTGCTGACTTTAGGCTCAGTTTGTTTTTCTTTTTCTAGTTCTTTAAGGCATAGAATTAGGTTGTTCGTTTGGAATCTTTCTTGCTTCTTTTTTTAAAAATATTTTATTATTATTATTTTTTGCTGAGAAAGATTCACCCTGAGCTAACATCTATTGTCAATCTTCCTCTATTTTATATATGATCTGACACCACAGCATAGCCACTGACAGATGGGTGGTGTAAGTCCGTGCCCAGGAATCGAACCTGGGCCACAGAAGTGGAGTGTGCTGAACTTAACCACTAGGCCACTGGGGCTGGCCCAGGAATCTTTCTTGCTTCTTAATATAGGCATTTATTGCTATGAACTCCCCTCTTACAACTGCTTTTGCTGCATCCCATAAATTCTGATATGTTGTGTTTTCATTTTCATTTGTCTCAAACTTTTGTTTCCTCTTTAATTTCTTCTTTGATCCATTGGTTGTTCAGGAGACTGTTGTTTAATTTCCATGTGTTTGTGAATTTTCCAGTTTTCCTCTTGTTATTGATTTCTAGTTTCATGCAATTGTGATCAGAGAAAATGCTTGGTATGATTTAAATCTTCTTGAATTTGCTAAAACATGTTTTGTGGCCTAACATATGGTCTATCCAAGAAAATGTTCCGTGTGTGCTTGAGAAGAATGTATATTCTGCTCTTGTTGGATAGAAAGTTCTGTATATGTCTGTTAGGTCCATTTGGTGTATATTGTTCAAATTCACTGTTTCCTTATTGCTTCTCTGTCTGGATGATCTATCCATTGTTGAGAGTGGGGCATTAAAGTCCCCAACTATTATTGTATTACTGTTTATTTTTTCTTTTAGCTCCTTGCCTTTTTGCTTTATATATTTAGGTGGTCTGCTGTTGGGCACATAAATATTTACAATTGTTATATCTTCTTGATGTATTGAGCCCTTTATCATTATATAATAACTTTGTCTCTTTTTACCATTTTTAGTTTAGAGTCTGTTTTGTCTCATATAAGTATAGCTACCTCTGCTTTTTTTGGTTACCGTTTGCTTGAAATGTCTTTTTCCATCCCTTCACTCTCAGTCTATGTGTGTCTTTAAAGATAAAATGAGTCTCCTGTAGGCCGCATATTGTTAGATCTTATTTTTTTAATTCACTCAGCCAGTCCTTTGATTGGAGAATTCAATCAGTTTACATTTAAAGTAATTATTGGTAGCTAAGGACTTACTATTGCTGTTCTGTTCAGTGTCTTCTGGTTTTTTTTGTGTGTGTGGATCTATTGTTCCTTGTTTCTTATCCTACTGTCTTTTTTTTGTGTTTTGATGTCTCTTGGTATCAGTATGCTTTGATTTCTTTATCATATTTTTTTGTGTAATTACTATAGGATTTGCCCTTGTTACCATGAGGCTTACATAAAATATCTTAAACTTATAACACACTGTTTTAAACTGATAACAACTTAACTTCAATAGAATCTATAAACTTTACACTTTTACTTCTCCTCTGCCTCATATTTTAGGTTATTGCTATTAAAATTTACATGTTTGTGGGGCCAGTCCAGTGGCATAGTGGTTAAGTTTGCACACTCTGCTTTGGTGGCCTGGAGTTTGTGGATTTGGATCTTGAGCACGGACCTATGAACTGTTTGTCTGGCCATGCTATGGCAGGCGTCCCACATATAAAGTGGAGGAAGATGGGCATGAATGTTAGCTCCAGGCCAATCTTCCTCAGCAAGGAGAGAAGGATTAGCAATGGATGTTAGCTCAGGGCTGGTTTCCTCACACACAAAAAATTTACATTTTTTTAATATCATGTAACTAGTAAGAGATTTTTGGACTTACAGTTGTTTTTACTACATTCTTTTTTTTTAACTTTTAAACTAGAGTTGTGAGTTATGTACCACTATTACAATATTGCCGAATCTGACTTTATATTTAGCATTACCAGTGAGATTTACACTACCTTTCTATGCTTTTATGACATTAATTAGCGTTTTTTTTTACCTCCGCTCAAAGAACTCTCTTTAGCATTTCTTGTAAAGCAGGTCTGGTGGTAATGAACTCCTTCACCTTTCGTTTGGGAAGTTTTTATCCTTCTTCATTTCTGAAGGATGTCTTCAGTGGGTATAGAATTCTTGGTTGATAGTTATTTTCTTTTAATATTTTGAATATGTCATCCCATTCCCTCTGACCTGAAAAGTTTCTCTTGAGAAATCCGGTGCTAGTCTTATGTGAGTTCGTTTGTATGTAACTTCTCTCTCTTCTCTTGCTGCTCTTAAAGTTCTTTCTTTGTCTTTGACTTTTGACAATTTAATTATAATGTGTCTTCATGTAGCCCTATTTGGGTTCAACCTATTTGGGATGCTTTAGGCCTCATGGATCTGGATGTCCATTTCTCTCCCACGTTTGGGGAGTTTTCAGCCGTTATTGCTTTAAATATACTTTCTGTCCCTTTCTCTTTCCCTTCTCCTTCTGAAATTCCCCATGAATATTGTTTTCTTTCATTGTGTCCCATAATTCCCTTAGGCTTTCTTCTTTCTTTTTAAATTCTTTTTTCTTTTTGCTCCTCTGACTGGATAATTTCAAGTGTCCTGTACTCCAGGTTGCTGATTCTTTCTTCTGCATCATTGAGTCTACTTTTGAAACTGTCTATTGAATTCTTCAGTTATTGTATTTTTTAACTCTAGGATTTCTGTTTCTTTTCTTTTCTTTTTGTGATGGTTGCTCTTTCCTTGTGGAACTTCTTGTTTTGTTCATGCACTGTTTTTCTAATTTAATTTAGTTGTCTGTTTTCTTGTAGTTCATTAAACTTCTTAAGAGGACTAGTCTGAATTCTTTGTATGAAGGTTCATAGATCTCTATTTCTTTAAGGTCAGTTATTTGAGCTTTATTAGTTTCCTTTGGTGGTGTCATATTTACCTGATTTTTTTGTGTAATCCTTGATTTTTTATGTTGGTATCTGCATATTTGAGTAATGGGTCTCCTCTTCCAGCCTTTCAGGTTTGCTTTGGCAGTGACAGATCCTCACCAGTCAGGTCAGTTTTGATTTCTGGGTGCGTAATATCCATGGGCAGGTGGGGTCTGCTATTTTGTATTTTAGGGGGCAAGGCAACTGTTCCTTCTCTGAGGTTGGGGATGGGGGGATGTGCCACTGGCTGAGGACAACAGTGGTATAGGACTGCTGGCTTGGTGTCCTACCCAAGTGAGGCTGTAGGATGGGCTCTGCAGTTGTCTGGATTCTCTGGTCAGGCTTACTAGATGGTTGGGACTGGATGCCATATTCCATAGTGGATGGGGTTATGAAGTAGCTTCTCTGATGTGGCAGGGTAGAAGGCCAGGGCCCAGGGCCTGTATAGCTTGTTATTTGGGGGCTTGAATCAGGCCTGAGTGGGCACTGAATTCCCTGGTTAGGTGAGGTCATGAATTTTGCTCTGTAGATGAGGGAAGCCACAGGCTATGCTCTCTGTTAAAGTGTCACTGCATGTAGAGCTGTTGAATGGGCTTTGCAGCTTCCTGTGTGCTTTGATTAGGTTCCCTGGTTGGTCCAGCTAAAGGCCTTCTAACGTAGTCTGTCTTGGTCTCTGAGGTGCAGAGGGTACTTTGGCCTCATCCCCGTATTCTAGGATTCTCTCAGTGGTATCTTGTTCTTGAATTGTTGTTAGTTGTTCTTTTTGTGAGGGGGAGCAATGTCAGGAACGACCTATGTTACCATCTTGGTGACCTGAATGTTACTGGCAGAAAGTGTAGCAAAGTGGTCAGCACTGAGAGAGGGCTGTGGCCTTAATGTTTGGCGTATGTGGGGCTTTGGAGGAAGTGAGGATGGATCTTGAGTCTGGCTTCCCTGTGTGGAACCTATGCTCTGGGAAATCTGCTTCCAAAAGGAATAAATTCTGATACATGCTGTAACGTGGATGAACTTCTGAAACATTATGCTAAGTCAAAGAAGCCAGACACAAAAGACGACACATTATATAATTTTATTTGTATAAAATAGACAAATCCATAGAAACAGAAAGTAGATTAGTTGTTGGGGACTGGGGAGAAAGGGAACAGTGAGTGACTGAATTGGTATAAGATTTCTTTTAGGGTGATAAAAATGTTCTAATATTGGATAGTGATGATGGTTGCACATTCTGTGAATATATTAAAACCAATAATATTACACTTTGATACACAAATTATATCTCAAAGTTGCTTTTAAAATTGGCGTATCTTTTATTGGTAAAAATGAGTGTACTTTCATATGCTTATTAGACATTTACATTTCTTTAGGGATTTCCAGTTCTATTCCTATCCTTTGCACATTTATTTTCTAAAAAATTTAAATTTTATTCATTATTGTGGTAAAATATATATAACATAAAATTTACCATTTTAACCATTTTTAAGTGTACAATTCTATGGCATTAAGTACATTGATATTGTTGTGTGACAATTAACACCATCCATCTCCAGAGCTTCTTCATCTTTCAAAACTAAACTCCTTACCCATTAAATAATAACTCCCCTTTCCCTACTCCCCCAGCCCCTGGCAACCATCATTTTCCTTTCTGTCTCTATGACTATGATGACTCTAGGTACCTCATGTAAGTGGAATTACATAGCACATGTCCTTTTGTGACTGGCTTATTTCACTTAGCATAAAATCTCCTCTCCAAGGTTCATTATATTGCAGCTTTTATCAGAATTTTCTTCCTTTTTTAAGGCTGAATGATATGCCATTGTATGTATATATTACACTTGTTTATCCTTTTATCTGTCAATAAACACTTGATTGCTTCTACCTTTGGCTATTGTAAATAATACTGCTATGAATGTGGGTGTATGAACATTTGTTTGAGACCCTGATTTGAGTTTTTTTAGGTGTACACCCAGAAGTTGACTTGCTGGATCACATCATAATTTGATAATACTATTTTTAATTTTTGAGGAACTGCCATTCTGTTTTCCATAGCAGCTGCACCATTTTACATTTCCGCTAGCACTATACTAGAGTTCCAATTCTCCACATCTTCACCACTACTTGTCTATTTGTTTTTTTAATGATAGCCATCTTAATGGGTGTGAGATGGTATCTCATTGTGATTTTGATTTGCATTTCCCTAATGATTAGTGTCCTATTGAACATCATGTCCATATTGGCCATTTGTATATCTTCTTTGGAGAAATGTCTATTCAAGACTTTTGCCCATTTCTCAATTGGGTTACAAGATGAAAACACTCTGGAGATTGGTTGCAAGACAGTGTGAATATCCTTAACACTACTGAACTTTACACTTATAAGTGCTTAAGGTGGTAAATTTTATGATATGTATATTTTACCATAATTTTTTAAAGGAATAATAAAAATTAATCTAAAAGATGCCACAAAAAGGAGAGAGAGTAGGGAACAAAGAGAAAACAAGTAGCAATATGGTAGATTTAAATTCACTCATATCAGTAATCACAATAAATGTAAATGGTCTATATAGCACAATTTAAAAACAGAGATTTTCAGATTGAATAAAAAAGCATGACCCAACTGTATGCTGCCTACAAGAAGCCCACTTTAAGTATAAAGATACAAATATATTAAAAGTAAAAGGGTGGAAAAAGGCATACATAACATAAAAATAACAGAAAATGCTAAAAATTATAACATAAATAAATGAAATAGAAAAGAGAAAATCAATTCAAGATTTCAAAAAATATATATACCTCTCAGCAAAAGAAAACTAGAGCGGCTATGTTAATATCAGGTAAAGTTGATGTAAGACCAAAGAATATTACTAGGGGTAAAGAGGGGTATTTCATAATGATAAAGATAGTTTTTATGTTGTGAAGACATAACAATATCAAATGTTTATGCATCTAAAAACAGAGCTGCAAAATAGATGAAGCAAGTACTGATAGAACTACAAGAAAAATAGATAAGTCCATAATTTTAGCCACAGAACAAGTCTCAATCAATTTAAAAGGATTCTGTGAACACAAAGGAATTATTTTAGACATCAATGAGAGAAATATCTCTGGAAAATCCCTAAATATTTTAAAGTTCAAGAACATACTTCTAAATACCACATGGGTCAAAGAAAAAGTAAAATGGGAAATTAGAAATTATTTTGAACTAAGTGAAAATGAAAACCCAATATATCAAAATGTTTGGGATGTGGCTAAAGAAGTACTTATAGGAAAATTTATAGCACTAAAATTCATATATTAGATAAGAAAAATGGCCATAACTTAATGACCTCCACTTCTACCAGAAGGAGGATTCAGAAATAAAAGATTAAATCAAACCCAGTGTAAAGAGAAGAAGAGAAATAATTAAGATCAGAGCAGAAATAAAGGGTCAAGAAAATAGAGAAGGAAATTCAAAAGAATCAATGTAACCAAAAAGTAGCTCTTTAAGAAGATTAATAAAATTGATAAACTTCTGACCAGGCTGTTCAACAATAAAAGAGAGGACAAGAATTGCTATTATCAGGAATGAGAGAGGTGATGTCGCTAGAGATTCCTGCAGATATTAAAAAGGAAAATAAGAAAATATTTTTAACAACTTTATAGCAATACAATCTACAACAAAGATAAAATGGACAGATTTTGAAAGACACAAAGTACCAAAGCTCACTCAAATAGAAATAGATAACCTAGATATCCCCCGTAAAGGAAAAACAGCTTTTTCGTTGTTTTGTGGGGGGAAAAAACAGTTTTTCTCTACTATGAGTTTCTCCCCTGTGAGTCTTCTTTACTACTCACACAAAACACTTCTCACAATTCTGGTCACCAAATGTGTGTGGGGAGTTTCCCCACAGCAGGAAGCAAGTCTCCAATACCAGCTGGGTGTCATACAATTTAACTCAATTCTGACACTATCTACCCAGAGATAATGTCAGATCTCAAGGTTAAGGGCTCAGCCCATAAGACTGCCTGTCCCCACCCCCACTTCAGATGCCAGTCTCAAGGTCAGGTTATCACCTGTGTTTCTGACCTACTGGTTATATATAGGAAGTTCCAACGACCTCCTCCTCAGGTCCGATTAATTTGTTAGAGCAACTCACAGAACTCAGGCAAACACTTACTTACAGTAAGTTTATTAAAGGATATCATAAAGATGAAGAGATACATAGGGCAAGGTCTTGGAGGGTCCCAAGTGCAGGAGCTTCTGTCCCCATGGAGTTGGGGTGCATCACCCTCCCAGTGTGGATGTGTTCACCCACCTGGAAGCTCTCTGAAGCCCCTACTATTGGGATTTTATGGAGGCTTCCTCACAGAGGCATGACCAATTATTAACTTCATTTCTAGCCCTTCTCCCCTCTCTGGAGGATGAGGATTCGGGCTGAAAATTCCAAGCTTCTAATCATGGCTTGGTCTTTCTGGTGACCAGACTCCATCCAGAAGCCATCCAGGAGCCCACTCCGAGTCAGCTCATTAGAATATAAGATGCTCCTAGCACTCTTATCACTAAGGAATTTAGAAGGGTTTGGGAGCCCTGTGTCAAAGACAAATATTAGAACAAGAGATGCTTTTATGTTCTTATCACTTAGGAAATTATAAGGTTTTAGGACACCTGTGTCAGAGTTAGGTCAAATACCAAATATTGGAACAAGAGATGCTCCTAGTGTTCTTCTCACTTAGGAATTCATAAGGGTTTTAGGAGCTCTGTGCTGGGAACTGGGAGCAGAGACCACTATCTATATTTCTTATTATTTCATATCCCTATGTCTATTAAACAACTATAATTTATAGTTAAGAATCTGCTCATAAAGAAAACTTCAGGCCCAGATCACTTCTCTGGTGAATTCTACCAAACTTTTAAGGAAGAAATATAGCCAACCATGTATAAACTTTTGAAGAATATTGAATAGGAGGAAATACTTGCTGATTCATTCTCTTTGTTGAACATTACTCTAATGTTCCAACCAGAAAAAGACATTACAAGAAAAGAAAACTAAAGAACAACATATCTTATTAATATAAATGCAAAAATTCTAAAAATTACCAAAGCAAAGACCAACAAGTCTTTGTTTAGAACGATGCTTTTATTTCTCTTGGATAAATATGTAGGTGTATCTTCCGGGTCATATTGTAGATGTATGTTCAACTTGTTAAGAAAATTCCAAACTAAACAACATGGATTAATTTCAAAATAATTATGCTGATTGAAAGAAATCAGATTAAAGAATACGTATGGTGTGATTTCATTTATATAAATTTCTAGAAAATCCAAACTGATCCATAGAGACAGAAAGCAGATCAGAGGTTATAGGAAGGAGGGAGAGATTACAAAGAGGTAAAAAATTGTGGGAGTGTGTTTGATATGCTCACTATCTTGATTGTGGTGATGGTTTGACAAGTGTAGATATGTCAAAATTGATCAAACTGCACATTTTTAAATATGTGTAATTTACTGTATGTCATTTATACTTTAATAAAGTTGTTAAAATGCAATGAGTAAAATTTTTGTTTTTGCAATAGCAATACAAGTTATTAAATATCTAAAGCAAATGTAGCAATAAATGTGCAAGGCAAAAATTACAAAGTTTTCTTTTTTTTTTTTTTGTGAGGGAGATCACCCCTGAGCT
Source organism: Ceratotherium simum simum (assembly GCF_057802395.1). Classification (NCBI taxonomy): domain Eukaryota; kingdom Metazoa; phylum Chordata; class Mammalia; order Perissodactyla; family Rhinocerotidae; genus Ceratotherium; species Ceratotherium simum. The sequence continues at coordinate 76,958,473 of NC_141904.1, read as the reverse complement.
AAAATCCGTGCTAATCCTCCTCTTTTTGCTGAGGAAGACCGGCTCTGAGCTAACGTCTATTGCCAATCCTCCTCCTTTTTTTCTTCCCTAAAGCCCCAGTAGACAGTTGTATGTTATAGTTGCACATCCCTCTAGTTGCTGTATGTGGGACGCAGCCTCAGCATGGCCGGAGAAGCAGTGCATCGGTGCGCGCCTGGGACCCGAACCCAGGCCGCCAGCAGCGGAGGGCGCACCCAACAGCTAAGCCACCGGGCCGGCTCCTACAAAGTTTTCTTAAAGGACATAGAAAGATTTAAAGTAATTGAAAAATATGGTATACCTCTTCATGTGAAGACTCTATATTTTTGAAACAAATTCTTCTCTGATTTAAAAATAAATTCAAAGCAATCATATTCAAACCTCTCTCTTTTTTCAGTGGTATTGGAGAACTTGACAAATTGATTTTAAACTTCATCTAGAGAAGCAAATTTGAAATTTTACCCAAGAAAATTTTGAAAGAGAAGAATAATGAAGGGGGGCATGCTTTCTCAGTTACTAAAATGTATTTTCACTCTGTAGTAATCAAAACAATGTGGTACAGAAATAGAAACTGAAGAAAGGCCCATATAAATATGAGAATTCAGTATGCCATATGTAAGATGACTTAAAATAAATGTCTTTTTTTTTTTTTAATAGATAATGCCAAATTGCCTTTCAAAGTGGTTATACCAATTTGTAGCCACCAGAAGTACTATGTAAGTGCTCTGGTTTACCCTCATCTTCACCAAGACATGATATTAAACTTTTTTTTTCCCTGCTGTGGTGAGTTATAAATGAGCTCTCATTGTGGTTTTAATTTTCATTTCCGTGATTACTAGCCAGGTTAGGCATCTTTTATGGGTTGTTCAGATTTCCTTTCTATGAAGTATCTATTAAAACTTTTCCTCATTTTTTCTGTTGGTTGTTTTTCCTTGTAAACTGTAGGAATTTTTACTTTTTGGATATTGATTAATCCTTTGCCTCTTATATGTATTGAAAAATATCATCTTCCAGTGTGTGATTCTCCTTTTACTTCCTTTCCACTGACTTTTGATGGTCAGAAGTCAGAAGTTTTGATTGTCAGATTAATGCATTTTGTTAATCTTTTCCTCTGTGGTTTGCATTTTTATATTCTGTTTAACAAATCCCTACCTTTCTGGAGGTCATAAATATGTATTGTCTTATAGAGTATTGCAGTTTTGACTTTTATTTTATATCTTACCCAGATTTAATATTGTACATAGTGGTTAGGTAAGGGTCCATGTTTTGTTTTTGTTTTACCATATGACCCAAAATGTTCTACCATTTGTCCTAGCAATGTTTATTTATTTATTCAATTTATTTAAACTTAAAAAAAAGAAAAAAAGGTTCACCTGTTTCTCCCACCTCTCTCCCCCACCTCTGGCAACCACCAATCTATTCTCTATATCTATGAACTTGTTTTTTCTTTTTAGATTCCATATGTAAGAGAGATTATACAGTTTTTGTCTTTCTCTGTGTGACTTATTTCAGTTAGCATAATGCTCTAGAGGTCCATCCATGTTGTCACAAATGGCAAGATTTCCTTCTTTTTAATGGCTGAATAATATTGATATATATACCACAATTTCTTTATCCATTCATTCGTTGATGGACACTTGAGTTGTTTCCATATCTTGGCTATTGTAAATAATGCTGCAATGAACATGAGGGTGCATATATCTTTTTGAATTAATATTTTCATTTTCTTTGTATACATATCCAGAAGTGGAGTTGCCAGATCGTATGAGTTCTATTTTTAATTTTTTGGGGAATCTTTACACTGTTTTCCGTAGTGGCTGCACCAATTTTACATTCCTACCAACAGTATACAAGGGTTTCCTTTTCTGCACATCCTTGCCAACACTTGCATAGTTTGAAATGGCTTTCTATTTGGAGCACTTAGCTGTGGGTGTGGAAATGGGAATTTGGAGTTTAAAGAGACTTTAGCTTTCACTTAACGACTTTCAGTACTCTTTTGGGTTTTTACTTATTGTAAATAAGTAAAATATATAAAAATATGTATTACTTCAAAAATATGTGTAAATACATATATGCACACATATATACATACTAGCAGATGTTAAAGAAAGTAATGTGGATCTGTATACACTGCCATGGGAAGATTTTCAAAATACATTATTGAATGACAGAAACAAGTCATAGAATTGTAAATATAATTTAATCCAATGTGTGAAAAAATAAATTATATATGCATGCATAAACATGTGTGTAGTATTGTAATTAAATATATTTAAACATGTATAAAAATACTTTAGGAGAGAGGTGTAGAATTCCTCTGGGGAGGGTGACAAAAAAGTTTTACTTCTCTTTTGTTGCATTATTTGAAGTTTTTACAGTGAGTATATTTTACTTTTGTATGTTAAAATTTTGGATTAAGAAATAATCAGTGGGGAAAGTGCATGACTCATTAATGGATGTTGGGATGAATTGGCTTGCATTTAGAAAAGCAGCTTTCATTACTACCTCACACCACACAGAAAGATAAATTCTGCTTGGAATAATATTTATTGAGTACTTATGCTGTGCCAGGCACTATGCTAGAATTTTTGCATGTATGCATTAATTCTCACAGCCAAAAGAATGTGCGGGGTAGTGCGTTCCATTTTATGAGAAGAGTGAAAGCTTACTTATGGCAGAGCTGGGCTCTAAATGCACATGCTCCTTTCTCTTTGTCTGCTTAGGTGTTGGCTTGCATTTCTCTTAAGCATGTAAGAAAAGTGTACAACAGTTTTGGAGGAAATATGATGCATACTGTTGGTTTTTTAAAAAATGACCTAGGAAAAATTCTTAAACTTCCTTAGAAAAGATTAGAGAAAAAGCTCGTACTGTTTTTCTTCATATTGTCACTTCACTGTTCAAGTGCAATGTATTTCAAATATTCTGGTATTCAGTGACAGAAGATTCTGATTACCATAATCTCTAAGTGGGAATCTAAATTTGACTCTGACACTGAAGCCTTCAGTCATAGTGTTATGACATGAAATCAGAATACAAGGTCATGCAATGTTCTGCAAATAATCCTGTAATTACATCTTCTAGGCTTTTCTAAACTATGACTGTTTTTCCATTGTGGTGACTTGTACTAACCGGCATACCTACTTTATTTTCTTTTTTCTTATAAAAGTAATGTGTGCTCATAGTTAGGTGTTTTGATAGGTATGATTAGTAACAACTTCCAAAGTAGAGGGAGTTACTTTTTAATCTCTCTCTCTCCCACTAGTTAAAAATCTAGGATGGCAGAGATCGTATGTATTTATCACTACATCCACAGCCAGACTTATAGTAGTTGTTCAATAAATATTTTAAGTGAATAAATTAAACAGAATATTTTGCTTTGTTTCCTACCCTGGAAATACACCAATCATAACACAGTCCATAAGACATAGTTTAATTAAACTCATTGTATGTAATATCTTCATTATCTCTAAGAGATTATTTAGCCCTCATCTTGAACAGTTAACACCAGAAACTAATCTATTTTCTCTGCCTCACCTGCTAATTGCATAGTTAATTCTTTTCCCTTCAAACAGTTTTGAGAATTGTGTATCCAATTAAGAGATGTCATATGTAATGAAAACAGAAGTGTGAATCTGAAGATGGGATCATCTCTACGAATCCTGCCAACTTACCACGCAACCTCGATGGTAACGTCCATGAAAGCAGGGTCTCTATTTTATTTACAATCTACCCAACACTTGCCTAGCATATGGGGTAAATTGGGAATTGTTTATTGATCTTAAAAAGGAAATTAAAAACCAATTGTATCTTATATTTCTTATCTAAAATTAGGTGTAGTTCTTCATGCCATACCCAAATTGCTAAAGATGTGATGGCCAAATGAGATAATGAATGGGTGAAAATCCTTTGAAAAGAGACAAAGCTTTGTTAGAACATATCTAAGCAAGCTTGGAGCCTTTCTAGCTCCCTCATCCCTAGAACCAAAGAAACAGCCATTTCTATAGGGTACTTAGAGCTGTGCCCCAGAATGTAAGAGAATCTTCCTGTGGCTATCATATCTTGTCTTCCATTTTAAGCCCCTTAAACTTAGATTTTGTGACCTAGTTTCTTTCATGAAGTCTACATCCCTCTCCCTCAGGCCCTTGGACTGATAAACCCAGTTCTCCAAGCTTCATTTAAGTTTAATTCCAGTACCTCCCCCTCCCATGTCCCACCCTATTCAACAACTTTTTTCTGACAACACCCTGCCTCTCACTCCCTTTCTCCTTAGCCTGTCTTTCAATACATCTGCACCCAGGCCAGGTTCCTAGTAGCCCAGCACCTCAGGCTCCTACAAAATATAATAAACTGTTGTTAAACCTGTTTTGAACCAAACCTCTGGAGTGTAATATCTCAAATCTGTATGTCAATGAGAAGACATTGCACAAAGGATGATAAAAAGAATAGCATCACCTCCACTGGGCTTGTCTTCCAATGCTGGTCCAGCAGTGCTAGATATTCAACCAACACACAGGGCCACTCGCAGAGCATTCTGATGTTTATGCTAACCATAAAAATCTAATTGACCTTGAGCTTCAACATCAACTCCAGGGGCTAGAACACAAAATATTTATTTACCTTTGAATGCTTTATGGGTTCTACTTTTTCTAGCATTATTCTATCTTTGCCACTAAATAATCATACACATCTTGAAATAAGGAGATGTTCAGGATTCTACCTTTTACCTTATGTAGTCAAGTGCCTTCATTTAATGTTAAGGTTAAAAGATGAAATTATTATTCTTTCTTGGCAGAAACTTCACTCAAGTCAGTTTTTCTACCTGTTCTGTGTGTCATAGTGACTTAAAACTAGTCTTTAGGGTGTTTTGCTTTTTTATGAATGCCTTACCTGAGCCTTCATTTTATCATCTGTAAAATGAAGATACAGATGACAGCTAACATTTACAAAGGGTTTGCTATGCTAGATCCTTGCTCAGCACTTCACAACAAAGGTAGGTTTAGCCACATTAGAAAGTCTGGAGATTCCTCAAAAAATCAACGATAGAACTACCATATGATCCAGCTATTCCACTGTTGGGTATTTATCCAAAGAACTTGAAAACACCAATTTGCAAAGGTACATGCACCCCTGTGTTCATTGCAGCCTTATTCACAATAGCCAAGACTTGGAAGCAACCTAAGTGCCCATCAAGGGACGAATGGATAAAGAAGCTGTGGTATATATACACAATGGAATACTACTCAGCCATAAGAAACGACGAAATCCAGCCATTTGTGACAACATGGATGGACATTGAGGGTATAATGCAAAGTGAAATAAGTCAGAGGGAGAAGGTCAAATACCGTATGATTTCCTTCATTAAGTAGTAGATAATAACAACAATAAACAAACACATAGGGACAGAGATTGGATTGGTGGTTACCAGAGGGGAAGGGGAGGGTGGAGGGTGAAAGGGATAATTCGGTACATGTGTGTGGTGATGGGTTGTAATTAGTATTTTGGTGGTGAACATGATGTAGTCCATGCAGAAATAGAAGTACAATGATGTACACCTGAAATTTTTGCAATGTTATAAACCAATGTTACTGCAATAAAAAAAAAAAAAAAAGTCTGTGACGTGAGGTCATTATTGACCCTGCTAGCTCTGAAGGGACAGGGAGGACATGGGCTAAGATTTAGGATTTGGCTTACTTATTTAACAATATATCAAGTGTCCTGACTCCCAGAGCAAAGAGGTATGATCTTTGAGTTGCAAACGTTGACTTTGAGAGATACAAGGTCAATAGGGAGAGGTAAGGAAAGCAGTGGTTATTTTCCATTTAATATTGTGTTGGGCAGATTCTTATTCCTTCCCTCATCTCTGTTCAAAAGACGTTGCCACTCCTTCCATGTCCTCCAAACATACGCCCTGGTACAATAGTAAACATCATTTGAAAGTCCCGTTTGACACACAGTTATTTTTCTGCAGCTCCAGTATTGATGGAGTGAAAGCTCATGGCTCTTATATTTATTGGAATTATCTGCTTTTGATCTGAATTGGAAGCTAAAACTGACCAGACCTATCTGTTGACTTTTTTCTTCTTGAACACATATGAGTCTTTATTTATTTTTTATTAAAGATGGAAATCTCTCCTCAGAGAAAATCAAATGCAGCATTAACCTTGTAAGCCTGGGCTTTGAAAGTTTTCTCAGAGCTTTGAAGTTGAAGTGCAAATCGACACATTGACTATAGTTAGATCCACCCCAGAAAACTATTTCCTGGAGGAAGTAGCATCACACATAGTTAGAGGAGGATGATGCTTGCAATGCTAATACAGTAAGGTGACTCAAGGGATACAAAGCTCTCTTACTGCTCTTATCATTTTGCAATGAATAATGTAATAGTACAGAATGAGAGACATTGCCTTATGGATAGTTCTTTGATAAAGACTATAATGGTCCGCGATATATCTAGCTATCTACGTAGGTGTGGTAGTGGGTTGAATAATGTCTCTTCTAAAACTCGTGTCCCACCCAGAACCTCAGAATGTGGCTTTATTTGGAAAAAGAGTATTTGAGTATGTAATTAGTTAAGCTAAGTTGAGGTCACAGTGTACCAGGGTGGACCCTAAATCCAATGACTGATGTCCTTATATGAAAAGGAGAGGACACACAGAGATACAAATAGGGAAGAATGCCATGTGAAGATGGTGGCAAAGATTGGAGTGATGCAGCCAAAGAATGCCAAGAACTGCCTGAAGCCACCAGAAGCTAGGAAGAGACAAGGATGATTGCTTCCCTAGAGTCTTCAGAGGGAGTATGGCCCTGACAACACCTTGATTTTGGACTTTTAACTTCCAGAATTGGGAGAGAATAAATTTCTATTGTTTTAGTGGTAATTTGCTATGGCACCCCTAGGAAACTAAGAGTCAAATGCATAAACAAATTTGAGAAGTGGGGATTGAGTCCGAACCTGACTCCCCCAGTTATGAGCTAGACTCCTTGGGCAAGTCACACTCTCTCCTGCAGCTTACCACCTCGTCTATAAAATGGAGATGGTGGTACCAACCTCAAGGTTGCTGTGAAGATTAAGTGAATGACACATGCAAGGCTCTTAGTGAAATCGCTACTCATTACAGTCCCGGTAGTAGCAGCTGCCGCAGTTGCTGTTTTTGTTTAGTGTGCCAACAATGCAGATGCAAAAGCACAAGAGCGTGTAATTAAATCCTCTTACTAGGATTAAGGTGAGGCTTATGTCTCTCCTATAAACCTTTAAACCTTCTCCCTGAGTGATATAGACAACAAAAAATGAAAATAGGCCTTTGTCATCCTAACATATTCATAGTCTGAATCACTTGCCACAACCCATCTCACACTCTGAATTCACACCTATTTCCTGATCCCTGCTGTATAACATTGGTGTTTACTTTTGTTCTTATGATTTTGATTTGTCCCTGACTTTTGACATAACTTCTACGGTTGTGACATTTAGCTGTCCATCTTTACTGTAATGAGATGTTCTCTTTGCTGTCTTCCGTTTCCATCCCTGTTCCTCTCTAGCTTCATACCAATAGCAGATGGTAAAGGAAGTCCAGAAAGGCAATTAGAATGTGATTATCTGAGGGCTCAGGCAACAGAAAATTAGGCAGCAGCTCAAGGAAGCAACTGTGGAGATAGGCTATAGGGAAGGTGATTGCATGGTTTTTTTTCTTTCTTTCTTTCTTTTTGATAATCTGCAACCAATAGAGAGTTGTTATGAAATATTATTCTTAATCCATTGGCTTTAAGTAAACTGAAGACCAAGTGGAAAGAACAATAGATAAATAAATGGATTCTATTCACATATTGAGATGTCATTTTATCGCATAGTGTAATATGTAGACTCTTACAGCTTGGATGGATTCCAGAAGTCATTTATCCCAGAAATTATTAACTGATAAAATTTAGGAATCCTTTCTACACTGTAATGCTCACAATATATGCATATGAAATTGAACATACAATTTTTCACAGACTTCCTGTACTTGGAGACCAGACTCCACATAAGGAACCCTTGACTAGACCCAAATATTAATGTGTTTAAATGAGGTAGTAGAAGTCTAGGTAGGATACATAATCTGCCCAAGGTGGCATGGAAAGTAAGTAGCAGTGCTAAGACTAGAACTTGAATCCCCTAAATTCTGACTATCTGGAATATTGATAGAGAAAGATAAAAGATGATATTAATGTCAGTCAAGAGATTAGACTGAATGAACCAGAGAAGCAATTTGGGGTGGTACGGGGAGGGAGTTTAAGCCTTAGGTTCTTAAGTAGATAGTGATGTGGTAAATAAATTGTCCTGGCAGCTCTGGAGGGAATGTCCCTTGTAGTTTTTGTAGACCAGTAGAGATTACTAGTTACAGCAAGTGATCTACTGTCTTCTACTGTCTTCTTCTACTAGAGCAAGTCTTCTACTACTAGAAAAATCCATTTAAATCCCTGTACAATCTGAAGTATGAGAATTTAGTTTTTTGGGAAAAAGGAATATTATGAAGATAGAAATGGTTCCTTGTCTTGATTTTCTCATTAGCTCCCTGAGTATCTTTAAGCAAATCATTTAACCAAGTCATCTATGATATAAGAGGGGTTTTACTGAGGGGGAAGCCTAAGGTGCCTCCTAGCTTGAACACTACAACATTGGAGAGATCCATTGATCTCTCTACTGGGATTTAAAGAGATCTGAAGCCATGCTTGTCTTTTCCTATTGATGCACGTGAGGACTGTTCTATTTGGGAGATTCTGGTTTTTGCAGCAAGTGCAAAGCCGCTTGGCTGCGTTTCTCCCCTTGCTGGAGCTTGCTCTCCAGAGCTGTGAGTGCTGTCGCCTTGTGTGATTATGACTCTTCCTGTAAGTGCAGCAGGATACTTACAACAGTCTCATCTTGGGGATGTGGTTCCTTCTCTATTTAGTATCCCAAGAAGACTTGTATGAGAAGATTCCTGAAATATTAATCCATCTACATGGGAAGATGTAATAGCTCAATCCTTACGAGGTAAAACTGAAAAATAATATCAAGATGATCTATAGTCATTTGGTTCCAAAGTACAAGTGTCTTATTGAAATCAAATCCATTATAGTGATGTCATAAATTTCCTATGGGGGAAGCTCCATTAGGTGACTTTGGACCAAGAAAGGGGCTGTTATGGGAAGCCAAAAGGGAGTTGTTGGTTCATCATTTGATATTAATGAACCATCAAGTTCATAAGATACTGTACAGCAAGGAAACTTATATTACCTGAATTCTCCCACCACAAATTTTCTCTTTGATGATCTGGCTGCACAGACATTGTACAACCTTAAAAGCAATGGCATGAGAGAGGAATTTGTCATATTTGTTTTCGTATAAACTAAAATGTGAACAACTAACTCCTAATACAGTCTTCCAGTAAATGAGAGAGTGATGGAGAGTTTTTCCATTTTAGATTGAAGACAGCATAGGGCAGGATTTTCAATGTCAGTGCACAAGATTTACATTAGTTTTTTTGTTTTGTTAAATCTATTTAATGATAGGATTTATGAGAGCAGAACAGCTGCAGAGCTGTGTTCTTTGGGGCTTTTTACATATTATACAAACCCTTGAAACCTGGGTTGGTGCAACACTGGTATGGAAACTTTAAGGAGTCAGATGATAAAAAATATGGCTTGCTAATGTGCTATGTGAAGTTTATAATTCTATGTTGTTTGGAGTATATAAGTTTTTTTTAATTGTCTCACCACACATTTAATTGAAGCATGGGAGTACAGATAGGTGAAAACTTTATCTAAAGATCATTCATCATTCTATAAGATATATATAAATAATTTTATATTTATGGTCACATGAAGATAATTGAAAGTTGAGTATATTCTGATTTTTCTTTTTTCTTTTTGTTGCTTCAATGCAGATTAGGTCTGTGAGTTAACAACCGAAGGGAGACTGGAAGTGGATTCCAGTCTGGATTTTGTTTCCATGGTAACCCATCAGCAACCATAGCTTGTTCTACTTTTTTCTATTTAACTTACTTAGATCTTTACTTTAATGTAGTGAAAATTAATTGACTATTTGTAGGAGTTATTCCAAGTGCAAATAATCTGAGGAATAAAAAAAAGTTGATTTCCAAGCTGAAAAGATTAAAAATATTGGATTTATTGATTCTAGTCTTGCCAATAATGCCAGATTTAGAAACCAGGCATGCAACTAGATTGTCATTTAGCCAAAGAATGCAGGAACATCTGCATCCCATATACTGTCAATTAATGGTCTTCAAAAAGTCCCTCAAAGAGAAAGGACTAAAGTCTCCAGCCAGCCAGAAGTTTGTGATTAGAGTTTGGGCCTCACACCAATGTAGAGTACTGAAAAGGAGCCCCACATGGAGCTCCACTTCTTCCCAGTCAGCTTTAGAGCACACAGAGGGTGAGACCTTCACAGTCTGTATCACAGCCCTTGTCCCCAAACCCACGGGTCAGATCTTAAAACCCTACTGGAAGAGAAGGTGGGGTTATTACCCTCCAGCTTTTTCAGACAGACAAAGTGAGTGAGTTTGTCTCCAAGGCAAGTCATGGGGTAGGAGAGAGCGTTTCCATGAGAGATGACCAGGCCATGAGTTGGTTTATCTTTCTAGTGTTAAAGGACAGGTGTGAAGCAAAGCTTTCTGTATACCTGTGTGCTGATATTTTAATCTCCTGTGACTTCTCCCACTAGAGAAAAGACACTGTCTGAAGCCAAGAGTCTGAGTCATGCAGGATGGGGCTGAGGGGTGAGAAGAAAGAAGCCTAGATACCTTTCCCTAGAATCAAATGAGAATGAGCACGAACTCCCCATTTTCCTTTTTCCAACTTGCTGCATCACTTACCATTGACAAGTTAGGAGGTCTGCCTGAGGAGAGGTCTTTCTGCTTCAGCTGTCGTTGACTCAGACACCTTGTGTGTTTAAAGCCCTGTGGGACTTTTGAAATCATCAGGCCCACCTGCTTATTTCCCAACTGAGGAAATGGAGCCAGAGAAGTTCAGTGACTTGCTCAAGAACACAAGGAAGTGGCAAAGCCAGGAATGGACCTCGAGTGCCAATCCTGGGTTCTGACACCCATGCCTGGCTGCCCCTTACTCTATTTCTGTTGTTTCACTGGCTCTTTCTTGCCATCACTTTGTTTTTCTCGTGTTCCCTTGTTTGCTTTAATGTGACTGTTTTCTGGGCTCTGAGCCCAGCTGGGTTTAAATTTTGTTTATTATTTAACACCTCAGATTCTGTTTGAGATAGGACTTTCATATTATTATTGTTATTGAGTTCATTCTTTTTTTTTTTTTTTTTTGAGTGTATGGGGCAAATAAAAATCTGAATTTAATGCCCAAAGAAGCTTGTTTAGTATGAATTTAAGGCCCAAAGAAGCTTGTTTAGTATGAATTTATACAATAAAATAAAACCCTAATGCTGTGAAAGAGGCAAAGAATGTAATTAAGTGCCAGTCATCTTTGAGGAGAACTCTCAACTGGTCCTTCATTTGTCAAATCAAATATTTTCTCTAAGACCTTTCTGACTCCACTTGCAGAGTTCTGACCTTTCCTGTGTGTCCTCACAATATTCAGCTCAATTATAGCACTTGCCACGTTGTTATAATTATCTGTTTCCATGTAAACTGGCCCATGCCATTCCCTGCAATGGTTTCATACTATAGTGAGGATAAAATAGAGCCTCTTAACTGTGCCATGCAAGGCTTTCTGCTGTCTGTTCTCTGTCCACCTCTCCAGCTTAATTTAGTGCCACTGCCTTTCTTACTCTGGCCACACTGGCCTGTTATTTCTCTCATAACCCCTTTTCTTTTTATAGCATTTATGTTAATTTTCATACATTTATTTCAATGGGTATTTATTGATGCTGAAGAAGAGACAGGGTAATTCTTGAAACATGATCCCCAACAAGATAGGTCAACATGCTCTCTCGATGGCAAGGGCAGAGATAGAAGAGGAGATTGTGCAGAGGTACAGGTAGGAACCTGATGGAATCCTGTCTGGTGGCTTCTCTTGGCTACATGAAGTACAAGACCAAATGTTAAAGAAGAGGTTATGAGAATGGGGGAGAATGATATAATGTTTACCCATATGTGACTCAGTTTCTTTATCCATAAAATAGGTATACTAATAGGACCTCATTCATAGGATTTTGTGATTAACTGAAGAATAGAAAGATGATAGATAGATATAGATATACGTATAGATTTTATATATATACTATATATATATATGAATGTTCTTCGGGCAGTATGCACATATAAGAGAGAGGGAGCACAGTATTTCATAGTAGTGTATATGTTATGGGTTGAATTAGAGCCCTTAAAATTCCTGTGTTGAAGTCCTAATTCCAGTACCTCAGAATGTGACTTTATTTGGAAATAGGGTTATTGCAGACACAGTAAATTAAGTTAGGATGAGGTCATACTGGAGTAGAGTTGGGCCTCTAATCCAAATCTTTGGTGAGAGCTTACTCTGGGTGTTACTCTGTTGTATCTCATCTCATGCTATGTCCCAGGTACCAGTCTATTCTATCATATGCTCCATAACCCTGGAAGGGGGTCCTATCAGCATCCTTAATTTATGGCTGCAGAAGCAGCAACAGAAACGCAAAGCAGGTGTTGGGGGTGGGATTCAAACCAGGCTGTCTAGCTTTAGAGCCCACCCTCTGACTACTCTCCACTGCATCCCTGGTGCCTCCCTTATAGTGTGCTGAAGATACAGTGAGACAATGCTTATGAAGTACTAACTAAGAACAGTGCCTGGCATGTAGCAAGAGAGCAATAAAGGTTAGCTATTTTATTATTTAAGGAGAATAAGGAAGGGATGTGATGGTTATTGTGGGTAACAGGACAGCCTTCTTACTAAGAAATATGGGAAGATAACTGGACAGTGTTCAGTGTCCACTTGAGGACAAACAGTTTGGTTGCATTACTCTTCTTCAACAAGGCTTATATTTTAGAAAGGATTTAGTCTCTATATGAGTGTGGTGGCATGAGACTGAAGTTTTCTTCTTTTCCTTCTGGATATCATACTAAAGCAAAAAGATGAATGAGAAAAAACCTGATAACTTCTTTTTCAGTGCAAGTGGGTGACAGCTATAATATGCTGAGTCGAAAGTGCCTAGGGGCTGCCAAAAGTGGCTAAGATTGCCACAGAAGCCACATGGGGTGAATTGCAACACAAACTTCTTGGAAAGATGGGCTGGGGGGTTGGGAATGAAAAGTGAAACAGAACAGGGAAAGAATAATATATACACTTATTGTAATAGCTAGGAGTCAAAGTCATGATCATTTTCATAGATACTTAAAATATTTGACAAATTTAACTATTTATGTTGGGAATAGATAAATGCATTCTTAACATTATGAAACTACATCTATGTCAACTCAAAAGCCAGCATCAAACTCAATGAGGCAACACTAAACTCTGCTGACTAAAGGTAGGAACAAAATAAGGGAGCCGCTTTTTACCACTATTGTTTAACATTACTGGATGTACAATTAGACGTGAGGAAGATATTATGTCTTAACAAATTTTAAAAGAGGTGGTAAGCGTGAAATTTATGGTATGTGAATTATATCCAAACAAATTTGTGTTTTAAAAACACACAAAAAAAGTGGTAAAATGGTTACTCTTTTGTAGATAATATAGATAATACGATCCCATACCTGGAATATTTAAGGGTAACTAAAAATATGAAACTCTGGAAAATTCACTTAAGTACTAGAGTATACAATTAATTTGCAGATATCAAAAGCTTCATATATATAAACAGCAGGCAAAGGAGGCATTTCATACTGGGGGTAGGAAGGTAGCAATGGGAGAGATGGACTATGCAATACAACTGGTAAAACTGGGTAGTATTCCAGAAAAAAATGGAAGTCGAATCTCTCTCTTTACACCATGTATCAGGAAAAACTCCAAATGCATTAAAGATTTAAGTGAAAAAAAGAAGAAATTATAAAACAGCAGGAAGAAAACCTGGAGGAACTGCATTACAACTTTGGAGTAGAGGTCTTACTAAATATCTCTCAAAATCTAGAGGCTATAAAGAAAAGCTTGATGAATTCAACTACATACATTTAAAAAAGACTTTTGCATAGCAAAAAATCAATATAAGCGAAGTCAAAATACAATTGACTAAGTAGGAAACGTTTGGAATCCATTTATAGATAAAGACTATTCGTATCTGCCACTCGTCTAAGAGCAAGGGTTCTATCAGTAACGAAAACTGACAAAATCTCTCCTTTCTTGTCCTTCACGTTCTAGTTAGTTTACCGCTTGTGGCTTCCTCATGTATGGAGACCTGTAAACGTTAAGACCAACAACCCAATAGAAAAGTGAGAAAAAGATATGAACAGTAGTTCACAGCAAATTCAAATGGCCCTTAACCAATAAAACAAAAAATGTCAACTCCACTCATGAGAGAAATATAATTAAAACAATATTTATGTATCATTTTTCACCTATCAGACTGACAAAATCTAGAAGCTTAACACAATTTGCTGGTGAGCCTGTGGAGAACAGGCTTACTCCCAGTCTGTCTGGGAGTCTAAGTTGATACAACCTCAATGGGAAGAGATGATTTGGAATATCGAAAATATAAAAGCAAAGACTCTTTGAGCCAAGAGTTTTCTTTTGGGGAATTTAGACTCAGATATTTCCGCAGGCGATAAATGTCATATGTACAGTGTTATCTACTGAAGCACTGTTTCTTATAGTAAAGGTTAGAATCAACCCAAGTGTCCATCACTGTGGGATTTAATTATGATACATCTATCCCGTAAGTCAGCAAACTACAGCCCACAGGCCAAGTCCAGCTCGACACCTGTGTTTGTATGGCCTACAAACTAACAATGGCATTTACATTTTAGATAGTTTAAGAATTCAGAAGGAGGGCCGACCCGGTGGCTTAGCGGTTAAGTGCACGCGCTCCGCTGCTGGCGGCCTGGGTTCGGATCCCGGGCGTGCACCGACGCACCGCTTCTCCGGCCATGCTGAGGCCGTGTCCCACATACAGCAACTAGAAGGATGTGCAGCTATGACATACAACTATCCGCTGGGGCTTTGGGGGAAAAAATAAATAAATAAAATCTTTAAAAAAAAAAAAAAAAAGCAGAAGGATAATATTCTATGACACATGAAAATTATATGAAATTTTAATTTCAGTGTTGATAAAGTTTTCTTGGAACACAGCCACACTAGTCAGTTTACTTATTATTTATGGCTGCTTTTACCCTGTGGAGTTGACTTGTGACAGAGACCATATGTGCCTCTCTTATTCCTTCCCACTGTTGCTTGGCTTGCTATAAATTGCAGTGACACAGTTAGATTCTGACAGGGTTTCAAGTGCCATATAGATAATATGTAGAATTTCATGACCTAAATATAAATAAAAAATTATACATCTCCATGTATGCAAGCAAAATTTTTATTTGGAGATAATATTTGCATATTCAGGACCAAAGACTTCTGGAAAAATTAAAGGAACATTCTATATGTGCACAATTGAAAGAGTGGCAGAAAAATAATTTTGTATCATTTGGTCATTTTCTAGAACAAAAATCCAATAATAAAATATCATTTTACCAAAATGTTGATTTCTAGACTATTGTTTCAGAGCTATGTAACACACTTACTACTAGAGAATGAGGAATTTATTTGAGATTTTCAGCTGATTGGAGGGAGACTTCTGAAGACTTAATGAATGCATACACTAACTCTTATGATTCAAACACTTGAATGACATTTTTCACGGTGCTAAGTTTTACAGCATATGTTTGTGTCTGTTGCAAACCAAACATTTTTTCATTTTCTGCCAAAATAAACATGAGTTCCAGTACTTGCTACCAGGGCATTTTTATTGTGCTTTTTAGCCTTCATCAGCATTTATTTTATTTTCACTCTGTGGTTTTTACGGAAACCACTCCTAATCTCTCCTGAGTCATATAGTGTCTGCCTTTCACGTGTAACTCAATTAACACCCTGCTCATTTATCAGTGGATCAGGTAATTGTTAAATAATTTTGATCAAAAATCTCTCCATCGTGTCTCGCATGGGCAATGCAACCAGAGCCATTTATTGGCCTCAACACATCAGTTTCTCTATGTGCTTGCTCTTAGGAGGATTTAATACTCTGAGGGGCAAAAAAATAAATTTGAACAGGATACTTAATGAATCAAAACATACTCAGATTGAATGATTAGAAATCCCTAGTTAATTACTATAAAGGAAAATAATTACATTACAGTTCAGCTTTTACGTGGGTTACTGGAGTAAATGCTAAGACGGGCCCTTTCAATCATTTTTCCATTAAAAGAAAGCAAGGACATTGAGAGACGTAATCTTTCTTTTTTTACCCTTTCCAAATTATATCATTTAAATTTTGTTTTATGCCTCAGTTGCTTACACAAACAACTCTGTATGATGTTAATTGGCTTCTGAGACTTGAAGCTCAGCTTATGTATATACTAAGAAGCATTGGGAATTTCTAAGTAAATATTCAGGTTAAAATTTATAGATATCTTGATTTCCTGGTTATGTTGATTTTTTTGAGAGTGCTTTAGAACTTATAGTTGAATTTGGTCATTCTGAAAGGGACTTTAAGACCTGACCTGCTCTATAGCTACAGGAATAATTATAACTAAGCACCACAGTTAAATTTTGTTTAAAATAGAAGACAAGAAAGAAGTTTTATTACTTTAAACCTAGAAATGAGGTTAAGTCAACAAAATCTACCCATCTATTTTTAAATCTTGCCATGTAGTTATTTCATAATAGATCATTAAAGGAAGGAAGGGGAAAATAAAGGTAGATGGAAGTAAATGCTTTCCTACTGAAATTAAGGTAGTCGTGGGAAAGAAATTCTCAGAACTCTAGGCCAGAGCCAGTCTCAAACATGAATCACAGAAGTTTGTCTTCTATTATGGGATGTAGAGATATGTGAAATCCCCCAAATCACAGCATTAGGAAGTTATTTTTTTTTTACTAAGCTTGCTGTTTGTCAGCCATTCTCCTTAAAGTGTTAATATTCCTAGGAGAAAGATTACTTTAGGTTTCCCTTGTCAAAATAGATAAGTACAGTGGGAACTCTGGCCATGTATGTGGAGAGAACTGAAAAAAAGAGAAGACGGGAGTGGGGAACGTTGGTGAATAATTCCATTTATGAAGTTTTGATGACATTCAGCTGTATTCTTAGGTCCTTGTAAGTCCACCAACAAGGTTAGTGGTATGAGTTAGTATGTAGTATCTCCTCATAGAGTGGTTCTCAAACGGGAGCGTGCATCCTAATCACCAGGAGGGCCTCTTGGTGATAAAGCTCCGTTCCAGAGTTTCAGCAGATTGGGGGTGAGGCTCAAGAATCTGCATTTCTAAGGAGTTCCTAGGTGACTCTGATGCTCCTGGTTTAGAGCCCACACTTTGAGAACTGTTAAGTAGGCACCTGACATGCATTTGGTGGAAAAGAGGAAGGGTACACATTCCACTAAAAAAGGTAAAGCTTATTGCTGGGATCACAAAGGCCCTCAGATTTTTTCACTGCATAAAAGTTATAATGAGAGAAAATGGGAAGGTTGTTTTTGAGAGAATATTAGCAACTTACAGAAAATATTTATATTTTACCAGTAGGAGAATTGTTTCTCATGTTTTGTGCCCGTTTAACTTCCTAATAGCAAAAGGATTTCTATATTCCTGTCAGTATGTACTATTAGAACATGGTCCTCACTCATTTCACTATTCAAATTTCAATCTTTGGCTGAAAAGACCAAGTTTCGTGATAAACTAACAGCTATAACATTCAAAAATTATTCACCCAGTAATATACCTTAGAAAGCTTAGTTAGTCAGCTTTATCTGCTGTGCAGCCTTCAATGAATGGGACATCAGAAATGGAATTTTGAAAATTATGTAGGGATTAGTCTAGTGATCGATTCTCAAAGTCTTGTGTGAATCAGAATTACCTGGAGCAAGAAGAAAATATACAGAGGCCCAGACTCATTGAAGTAGGATGGAGCCTGGATCTCTTTTTACCAAATTTCTCAGGTGAGATTAATGTATAGAAAGGTTTGAGAAGCTCTGGTTTATTGCTGTGCTTCAACTGTCTACAGTAAAGAACAGATTAAAAAAATTGTCCAATCATTGTAGACCAATACTTTTGTAAAATGCAATAAAATGAATTAGTAGAAAAATGAAATTTAAAAACACATGCAAACTATAAGCCCAGGGAATGATAGACCAAAACCCTACCAGAGGGCTCCCACCACAGGAAATAACTATAAAACCCAGAGACATTGAAGAGTGAACAGAAGCAGACAGATTCTGATTGGCAGTATGTGGTCAGAGGAGGTAAAGAAAGGAGCTAT
The DNA here is from genome assembly GCF_057802395.1 of Ceratotherium simum simum. NCBI lineage: Eukaryota > Metazoa > Chordata > Mammalia > Perissodactyla > Rhinocerotidae > Ceratotherium > Ceratotherium simum. The sequence goes on along the minus strand of NC_141904.1, from coordinate 76,940,091 downwards.
CTGAATTCAGTTCCCCATTTATGTGGCTTTTACCCTGTTCTAAGTGTAGTTGGTGCAAGCACTCAGGGGCAGTGGCAGCTTTGGGGGCACTGGTAGAAACCTATTCAGAACACTGCTGTACAAAACTCAGAGACTGAATGATGGTTTGCGCGAATCATCCTAACTTTTCATGGTTCTTGATTGTGGTGGAGATTGCATGACTATATCCAAACACTATATCCAAGTCGTCAAACTACACCTAAAATGAATGTATGTATCATTGTATGTGAATTATACCTCAATAAAGCTGTTAAAATTCCATGCAATAAAATATCCTTCACTTTAAAAATGAAACATTATATTCCAAGGAAGTTAGAAAATAATGAAGAAATTGAACAGTTTTCTGGAAAACACAAATTGGTTTTTGTGATATTTGTTTTCCAAGTTGAAAATAGAATAAAATGTCAACATAAGAAGATATCTCATCCAACCTCTTGATTTTTACAGTTTAGGTAACTGAACGCTGGAGTTCTTGCAAATCAATCAGTGTTGTGATGAGAGCTGATATAATATTTGACTTAGTTTTCAAAGTTTTCTAGAACTGAAAATGTAGATACATAAAATATCCATAATTCATTGTTAACGTCAATTAAACTAATTGTAAAAATACACGCCTCAATGTTTTATTATTATATTTAACAGACATAAAATTACATTATCAGATTTTTATAGACATTTCTAAATACTCCTAATGTCTGTCTTTATCTCACTGAGGGCTAATAACACACACTTCACAGGCCTATCCAGGTCTGTGGACCACACTTTGAGTAACATTGGTCTAGAGACCTGGAGTCAACCAGTTGTCTCAGACAGAGTAACCGAGGGTGAATTAATAACCTCTGCTTTGGGGCCTTGCAGAAGTAATTCACTATAATTGGCCAGTATGCAGTTTGTTGTTATAAAGCCAAGGCAACCAGATAATTTTTGTGATACAGTCTATTAGTTATTTGAGTACATATTTTTCTCCATTACTAAACTGTAAATTGCCTGAAGCAGACTCTTAACCTACTCAACTCTCTCTCTTAAAGAGTTGAGCACAGTCTTATAAGTAGTAGCCACTCAATATAATACTTGTTGAACTTAACGTTTGATGAAAGAATACCAGCTGTGTTTTAGCTCTCCATACCATCACTGATGAAACTGATTTACATTGAAAATATCACTTTGCTTTAAGTGTAACTGAAGATTTTGATGGAGACAGACCAAAACACAGCCATACTTTTGACACAGGCGAATAGCAAACAAAGCAAACCTTATTTGATAATACATGTGAACTCTGATGTTATGAGACAATGAAATATAAAACTGAACACCATGGGCTATTGCCACAGTATGTTCAACTCAGTATCATGAATAAGAAACCAAGACTATGTCAAACAACAGCCTATAAAAGAAAATTATGTAACTCTTTAAATTCTTGTCAAACAAACCAGATATTTTGCTGCTTAGAAAATATCCATACCTCAGCTTACTCTTTTATTCAGAAGATATACTTCAGGAATATACACAAAGAAGATCAATAAAGAATATAATTCATATGGAGCTAAATCAAATGTGGAAATTGAAAGACATTCAGTGTAAGTCTCTAGACTTACACACATTGGGAGCCATCTTATAACCAGGAAGTAATTTCAACAATATATAATGCTAATGCTGGTTATTGCTTATATTTCATTATTTAAAGCAAGATTAGTAATCTCTGATAAAATACCATTTTATTGATTCCATTTGGCATCAGGAGGCATCCATGAGGACCATGACCAGGATGGGATTGGAAATTGTAGTGATACTCTAAAGCTAGCCAGAGTAGGTTTCTGGAGAATGGGGGAATCAGGGAAGAGAATGAGAGAGAATCCCTATAGGGAGGTAAGGAGAGGCCAGAGGGGGAGGAAGGTGTGTAAAGGCAGGTAAAGGAAACTGGAGAGGCTCTGTGGCAGACGACATCAGAACAGTAGTCCTGACTCCCGGAGAGACCCAGGATCAGATGTATGCTTCCCTCCTTCAGTTCTTGGTTCATATCCCAGCTCTACCTATCAGTTCGTATGACCCTACGCAAGTTTCTTAATGTCTCTGTGCCTTAGTTTTATTATCTATAAAATCTACCTTTTTTAAGGAGAGGATTAAATAGAATAATACCTGTAAAAAAAAAAAAAACTTAGAGTGTCTGGCTCATGATACACACCCACTGAATGTTAGCTTCTTGTACTGGTGTTCGTCGGTTGGTTGTTCCTATATATGCCACTAGTCCTTTGTCTATGGTATATGTTGCAAATATTTCTCCCAGTTTGTCAGTTGTTCTTTGATTTTGTTTATAATGGATTTTTTTCTGCAAAATTAAAAAAATGTAGTCAAATTTATTAACTTTTTTCCTTTATTGCCTCTGAATTTGGGTAATAGTTAGAAAGCCTTTCCCTACACCAAGATTAAAGAGAAATTTGTTCATGTTTTCAAGTAGTTGTTTGGTTTCTTTTTTTTTTTACATTAGAATTGCAATCCCTTTGGAGATTATTGTTGCATACAGTGTGAGATATGAATCTAAGTTTACCTTTTTCCAAACGGCTGTGTAGTTGTCCCAGCATGTTTGTTTTAATGTCATCTTATTGCCTTTGGGCACTTATTATGTACTAGGCACATTCACTAAACAAATAAAATGAATGGACAGTCATGTCCTTTAAATTTTTAGTAAATTGCATAAAGGAAGCAAATAGGATACTGGGAGAAGAGACAAGGGGCCTAAAGTCATCTAAGAACTCTCTCCAGCCATAAATGGGGGGAAACGATGGAGAAGAAATGCATGTTTAAATATTTAATTAAGAGATAATAGGGACTTTTGTGGGAAGAAAGAGAGCTTGTTCCATAGAAGTATAACTTAGGACCAGATAAATTAGGGCAATGGGCTGCCTCATGAGCCCTCTCATTTGGAAATATTTGAGCAGTGTAGAGGCTAAAGGAGCAGTCAAAAGTTTTATAGAAGGGACTCTGGCATTGAATCAAACATTGTACTCTACAATCTTTTCCGTCTTTGATATTCTGGGAGTCTGTATTCTCATTGTACTTCATTTATCTGCTGTCTTTTAAATTACACCTCTTTGCATTATTTTTTAGTAGTTTTTCTAGGGATTACAATATATGTAACCCTCAACTCAGAGGGTTGATATGTCACCATCATCTCAGATTTAATACTGTATTCCTTTACATAAAATGAAGGAATTTTGCTACTATGTAGCCCTATTTACCTATTTCTCCTCATTCTTTTTTCTCTACTTGTCATATTAGTATTTATTTCATCTGGATACATTATAAATCTCAAACTACAATTTCATGATTTTTGCTTTAAGTAGTCCCCATGTGTTTTAAAGAAATTAGAAGGAAAAAAGTTAATCTTTTATATTTACCCACATATTTAACATTTCTAGAACTCTTAGTTCCTTTATAAAGATCCAAGGAGCATTTGCCTTCAGCCTGAAGAACTTCCTTTAGCATTTTGTGTAATGCAGATCAGCTGATGACAAATTCTTAATTTTCCTGTAGCTAAAATTCTATTTTGCTTTCATTCTTGAAGAATATTTTTGCTAGATATGGAATTCTGGGCTGACAGTTTTTCTTTTCCTTCTAACACTTCAAAGAGTTCATTGTACTGTCTTCTGGGTTTCATTTTTCTAAGGAGAAGTCAGTAGTAAGTAATATTGTTGTTCCCTTGCATGTAATGTATTGTTTTTCTCTGGCTGATTTGAGGTTTTGAAATTTTTGGATTTCAGTAGTTTGAGTATGGTGTGCCCAGGTGTGGTTTTCTTTGTATTTATCCCTCATAGGATTTGCTATGCTTCTTAAAACCTGTAAATTTATGTCTTTGACCAAATTTTGGAAAAAATTTTGCCATTATTTCTTTAAGTATTTTTTTTTTGTATCCCATTCTCTATCTTCTCTTCTAGAATTCGATTACCTGTGTATTAGACCATATTATTTTGTCCCACAGGTTCCTGAGGCTCTGTTTATTTTTTTCAACTCTTTCCGCCCCTCTATTCTTGAGATTGAATGCTTTCTATTGATTTATCTTCGAGGGCACTGATTCTTATGTCACCCCAATCTGCTATTAAATTCATCAAATTAACTCTTTATTTTCACATACTGTATTCTTAGCTTTCAAATTTCTATTTAATTGTTTTGTATACTTTATATTTCTCTGCTGAGATTTCCTATTTGTTCACTTACTAATTGCATGTTTTTCTTTAGAATAATTAGCATAGTTGTATTAGCTATTTTTCAAATAATTTGCTCATTTTAAGTCTTAACATAGCTTTGCACATTTTTCAATTTTACTGATATGAAAGTACATAAAAGTAGAAGCATAAAGTATATTTTATTTACTATGTGGCTTGATTTACATCTTTTAAATATTTAGCTACATGCTATGTGGCCTACCTTTTTCTCTTTTCTGAGGCCTGGAATAAAGGGGTTATAGAGGATAGGATTAAAAGCATTAGCCAGATTGTAGATGAGTAGAATTCTAGGCCATTTCAGGTTTGAATTTTTTTTTTTTTTTGGTGAGGAAGATTGGCTCTGAGCTAACATCTTGTTGCCAATATTCCTCTTTTTGCTGAGGAAGATTGGCCCTGAGCTAACATCCGTGCCCATCTTCCTCTATTTTGTATGTGGGACGCTGCCACAGCATGGCTTGATGAGTGGTGCTTAGGTCCATGCCCAGGATTCAAACCTGCAAACCCTGGGCCACCAAAGCACAGTGCACAAATTCAACCACTATGCCACTAGGCCGGCCCCCAGGTTTGAATGTTATTTTAAGAATAGTGTGTTGGCTAATAAAAAAAAAAAATTGGAGCTATATGGTGTCATATTTTATAAAGAATGATCTAGTAGAGAGTATAAATGAAAGATCTGAGGAAGATAGGACTACAGAAGGAGCAGAGGCAAGACTCAATGTGTGAAATGATAAAGGCTCAAAGTGGTGGCAATGTAAATTTTAAAAAGAGAAGAAAATGCATTGAAGGAAGAATTTGCCTGTTGTCCCTTGGAAATATCTTATGAAACTTGGACAGTTGGGGCTGAAGATAGTGGCATTTGCAAAGAAACTCCTTGAATCAAGTTCTAGTCTCACTTTTCAGTTCTCTGTGAAACTTGAAGCATATCATTTGAATTCCTCAAGCATTAGTGCTTTTTTTCCAGCCTTATTGAGATATAATTAACATATAACATTTTGTAAGTTTAAAGTGTACAATATAATGAATTGATATATGTATATTTTTCAAAATGATTAGTTTAGTTAACATCCATCACCTCACATAGTTACAAATTTTTTTCTTGTGGTGAGAACTTTTGAGATTTACTCTCTTAGCAATTTTTAAATATACAATACAGTATTGCTAACCACAGTCACCATGCTGTACCTTACATTTCCGGAACTTATTTATCTTATAACTAGTTTGTACCTAGAATTTTGTGCCTTTTGACCACCTTCATCCATTTCCCCCACCCCCACCCCCCACCTCTGGCCACCACCAGTCTGTTCTGTTTCTGTGAGTTCAGTTTTTTTAGATTTCACTTATAAGTGGGATCATGCAGTATTTGTCTTCCTCTGTCTGACTTATTTCATTTAGCATAAAATGCCCTCAAGTTCTATCCATGTTGTCACAAATGACAAAATTTCCTTGTTTGTAATGACTGAATAATTTTCCATTGTACTTCTATACTACGTTTTCTTTATCCATTCATCCGTCAATGGACACTTAGGTTGCTTCCATGTCTTGGCTATTGTAAGTAATGCTGCAATGAACATGGGGGTGCATATCTTTTCAAACTAGTGTTTTTGTTTCCTGTGGATAAATACCCAGAACCCAGAAGTAGAATTGCAGGATCATATGGTAGTTCTATTTTTAGTTTTTTGAGGAACTTCCATACTGTTTTCCATACAGGCTGCACTAATTTACATTCCCACCAACAGTGCATAAGGGTTCCCTTTTCTCCACCTCCTCACCAACACTTGTTATTTCTTGTCTTTTTGATAATAGCCATTCTAACAGTGTGAGGTGACATCTCATAGTGGTTTGGGTTTGCATTTTCCTGACGATTAGTGATGTTGAGCACCTTATCATGTACCTGTTAACCATTTGAATATCTTCTTTAGAAAAATGGCTATTCAGGTCCTTTGTTCATTTTTTAATTGGATTATTTGGTTTATTGCTATTGAGTTTTATGAGTTCTTTGTATATTTTGGATATTAACCCCTTATTAGATATATGGTTTGCAATTATTTTCTCCCACTCTATAGGTTGCTTTTTCATTTTATTCATCATTTCTTTTCCTATAAAGAAGATTTTTAGTTTGATATAGTCTCACTTCTTAATTTTTATTTTTGTTGCTTGTGCTTTTGGTGTTATATTAGCTATTTTAAAATGCTTTTCTGCTAATTCAACATCTCAAGATCAATCTAGATTAATTTCCTTTTCTTTTGAGTATATACCATGTTTTCTTGTTTTCTCTTGATTATATACCATATTTCTTGCATATGTTTTAATTTTGGATTTTGTCCTTGATTTTGTCAATGATGTGTTGTGGAGACTCTATTATGTTCTTTTGACAAATATTGAAAAAAAATTTTTAGCAGATAGTTAGCTTGGCTAAACTCAAATTCCAAACTCCTATCTCCTTTGTGATGGTAGTAGCTAGAATCTCTGTATGACCCTTTTAGTCTTAGTTGGGCTGCTTGGAGTCTGTTCCACTCATGGGTTCAACAAGAGACTTGGGCAGAGTTTATGCCCAGAATGTGGCGTTTTCCCTCTCTATTTCTTTAGCAGCATCCTCATTAACTTTCCACTTGTTGTGGGCACTTCAAACTCTGTCTTCTGGTTCTTCAAGCCAGGAAAACTGCAAGCTTGTACCTAAGTTGTAGCACTTCATGTAGCATTGACTGGGGCCTGACCTCTGACAGAAAAGATGTAAATGATGTGCCATTACCTCTTCTGAGTGTATATCCCCTCCTGTTCCCCGCAACCTCTCCAACACAGTGTCTGCCCACATTTTGTTGTTCTCCAGTGCTTTCAGGTAATTTTGTTCAGAGTTTATATTTTTTCTCTGTGGTCTGATAGAAACTACACCACTGTAACTAGAAGCAAAATTCTCTCAATATACTTGAAATGATGAGGATAACTTTGCTTTACAGTATTGGTTTTAATTAATCCACAAATCTGTGATTGAAACAAGATTTCCCTTGTTATGTTGTTATTGAGGTTATTCAGAATAGAATAAATATGCTATGTGTGCTTTAATCCAGACTGATCAAGAGCAAAATGAAAGAGCAATACATGTGTAATGATAAAGCATTTGACACTACTACTACTAGCTTCCAAATTGGTGATTTACTTTCATGTTATTGACCATACTTTTTCATAAAACAATTACAACCAGATATAGAATTATAATAAAAGTGGTATATAATGTGACACTAGTGCAAACTTCAGCAGCCAAGAACAATGTGAAATAGTTTAGCATCAATTACTCTGCTTTCATTAAAGAAAATGCATCTTCTTTTAGGATTCTGTTTTTGAGTTTAAAATACCCTGCTAACAAAATTAATGAAGTTCGAAGATAGTCATTGGTTTACTCAGAAATACAATAAAGAAATTTGCTTAAATAAGTGAAGGGAATCAGGAAATAATTTTTATATTTACCTAATTAAGTCAATAATCCTATATCATTAGAATATAGCAGGGTAGCTCTCAAGCTGTTTTTAATTTAGAGGTTGCCATTTTCTGGAAAATCCAATTGGCCTCTGCACTGCACTGCTTACAATGATGGTAGCTAAGATTTGAAAATAGTACAAGAATGGAAAATCTTAGGTTACAGATGTTCTCTCCTCAATCTCCCAAGTTCTCCTATATGAAACTCAGACTAAATGGTTGGTTTGGAGGTCATTGTATCTTTCCTTGATTTTTTTTTAATACCTTAATGCATAAGCCTGGAACAAAGTCCAAGACAAATGTTTTTCTTCTATAGTCTACTCGATTCCATAAATCTATTCTGGAACAAGGTAGAATAGAAAATATAAAAAAAACATACATTTCTGCTTTAAAGTAAATGGTGATATGTGGTCCCACTGCACTGACAAAATAAATGAGACCACGGCAATGAGGAAATTGGAGCTATTCCTTTTATTTTAAACAAATGCCTTTTGAGAGAAAACAAAACTTTTTTCTTACTTGTTTTTCATCTTCTCAGTATAATTTTGTGTGTCCTTAGGACTGACTATTTCAAAATTGCACAAATAGATTTGTAATAAGAATGTCATTACAAAAAAATTCATTGCAATTAGGATAATTTTTGACCTCCGGGTCTCCATTCTGACTAGATTAATGACTTCATATTGATTTTTGTGTGTGTATTGCTATAGTTAAAACATGATAATCTGCTGTTATGTTGATCATCTTTCTTCATTAAAGATGGGAAATTACTTTCCGGACAAAATTATAGACATAGGAAGATGTTTTCAGTATTTTCATGTAAATGCTAAAATATTAAGACTGCACCAAATAAGATTTGGAATTTCCCACAAGGAAATGTTTGCTATTGTTTTTCTTGTTTATTTGCAGAGCTGCCAAACTAAATGCTTTTATCAAAAGACTTTTGGAGGAATCCATCTTCGTGACAACTGCCCCTTAGGAAAATATACTGAAAACCAGAAGAGCAGGTGTTTGTTGGGGAGCAGTCACCAAACTACACAATGAAAATATTTAACTAAATGATATATTTACTGTTTGATATTTGATTAAATGGTTGGGAAGCACTGGGAAGGAGGCCAGAAGCAGTCCATCATGTGGTTAGGGGTGTTACGCGGAGTTACTTTTGTTCAGTCCTGGCTCTGTCGCTAGCTGAATGGCAGTGGGCAAGGCCCCAACTTCCCTGTACTTTTGCTTATTCATCCGTGAAATGGGGTTAATATTAACATTACTCAATTCACAAGGACATTGTAAGGATTAAACAAATTAATACAGTCGTGTCATTTAACAATGGCGATACGTTCTGAGAAGTATGTCATTAGGCAATTTTGTCATTTTGCAAACATCATAGAGTGTACTTACACATACCTAGCAGGTATAGCCTACTGCACATCTAGGCTATATGGTACTAATCTTATGGGACAACCGTCGTATATGCAGTTCATCATTAACCAAAACGTTGTTATGCAGTGCATGAATGTATATGTAGAGAGCATAGAACGTGGTAATGATCAATAAATGTTGGCTTTTATTATTAGAGGCAAGTCCAGAAGACAGCTATATAAAAATAATACTATTCTCTTAAGGGCCAGTTACCTTTACAAGGATTAAGCTTGAGATCTACCACTCGGTCAATTATTTCTAAACTTGGGCCAGAAGTAACTAGTAGTCAGAATGCATCAGTTTCACCTGGGTCAGAAAAGAAACTCTCACAGGTTTACCTCGATTATCTTAGCTGTATTTCTTTTGTTTACTTTCCATATTACTGTAGATTCTCCTTCGTTTTGACTATGAGATGCAAGATATGGATACTTTTGGGGAAAATTGAACTTTTTTCTTCCTTTTTTAAATTTAATCCATTGCATATGTCCTGGAAAATAAAGGACAATAACCCTATTAGCTCAAATAGACTGTGGTATGAAGCACAGTCTATTTGTCCTATGGGATTCAAGGAACAACATAGTACTTAAAAAAAAATCTATTCTTCTAAAGAATAAATTGAACAACAGATAAAAGACAAAAGTGATAAAAAGGAATTTTGAAGTTCTACCTGAAAGGATCTGCAGTTGTTTAATGTTAAAAAAAGAACTATGTACCAGGTAAAGTTAGGAATTGAGAAGAAAGAGACCAAGAAACTATACTGATGCAATTGACTCTTCCTGGCTTAGCTGGATTTTTCTAGGGCCACTTTGTTACTTGGCATCCCACATTACTTATGTATTCAATGTGTACTGTGTGATTTCACACCAGTTGATATATTCATTTGTTCTTAAGTACATGGAGAAATAGCTTGTCATAGAGAAAAATCCATGAATGAGCTGTGGAGTCTGAAAGTTTTCAGTTCTGGTTCTAAGACTTTTGGGTTTAGTTGTTTAGTCCTAGTCTCTTCACCTACAATTTGAGAAAATTGTATACCTACCTCCCCTAGATGGGAGGTCTCAGTGAAATAATGAATGGATGGTACATGTGTCTCATGCAGAGTAGATACAACAATTGGGCATCATTACTTTATTCCATTATTCCAGAAGTTGGTGAACTTTTCCTGTAAATTGCCAGATTATAAATATTTTAGGCTTTCTGGGCCAAACAGTCTGTGTTGTAATTACTCACCTCTTCTGTTATACCATGAAAGCAGCCTTAGACAATATGTAAATAAATTGGTTGTGTCCCAATAAGACTTTATTTATAGATGTTGAATTTTGAATTTCATATTATTTTCACATCATAGAGTATTATTCTTCTTTTTATTTTTATTTCAACCATTTAAAACTTAAAAATCATTCTTTGCTTGCAGGCAGTATAAAAACAGGTGGCAGGGTGTAGTTTGCTGACCCCTGCATTACTCTGAAAATTATAAGGGGACTACATAATGAAATTCAGAAGACTTGAAAGAATGGTATGTATTTGTGACAGTGTGGAAATTAAAGGATGCATTTTGGGAAATAATTATAAATAAGACTGGATTAGAGAGATTTATAGACTGAGACAGATGAGTTTTTGATTAAATATGTAGAAAATAGAAAGCTATCAAAAGCTTTGAGTGAGGACCTTCTGAATGGTATTTGGAGATATGAGTCTGGCACTTGGCAAGAGAAGATATCACAGCCAAAGTAAGCCAGTTAGACACTGCTGCTGTTATTGGGGGATGAAGTGAGCAATGGGAACAGAGAAGAAAGGATCTTTTTTCCGACTATATTTTTTTCTTTTATTTTCCCCCAGAAGATACTGTAGGGGGTGTACTCCATTATTATTGCCTTTCTACTCACCAACTATCTGACAGTCCCTTATAGATAAACAGTAATCGTGGTATGAACTAAAGCTGAAGCCCTCTTTGAATTGAAAGCATTTGTTCATTCCTTCATTGAGTTCCTCCAACAGCTCTGGTAGTTTGCTAAGTCCTGAGATGCAAAAGTATATAACGTGTGTGCCCTGTAAAGGTGTCGCACTTAATGGTTAAGAGTATGGGCCCTAGAATCTGACCAGCCTGGATTAGAATCTCAGCTCTGGCACTCTCAAGCTGTGTAAACCAGGGCAAATGCACCTCTCTAAGGCTCACTGTACTCTTCTCTAGTATAAAGATAATAATGATGTCTTCCCAGAAGACACTCAGGCACCCTTCAAGGAGGATGAGTGGAAGATAAGCAGGAAGACTGACCAAGGAGTAGGATGGGGGCTGCTCTAGATAAGGGGAAAAGCCTCAACTGCTAGATTTATTATTTAAACAATTAAAGATATTTGCACGTATAGATATTGTACAAATAAGATGTAGTTAAGGTTCTATCTTTATTGAATAAATTATGCAGAACTGATCTCTTAAAAAGTTCACAAAGTCTGAATTACTTCAGTATGAAAGATAAAGCAGTGCATCACAAACTTTTATTTCCACTAGCGTTTCAACAAGTCTATTATAATAGTGGCTGAGTCCACGATTAATAGACTGCTTGCTAGAGAAATAATGTGTGATAAGATAGCATCTTTAAAAATAGCATCCTACTTATCTCTGATGTTTCTCCAAAGATATTTGTAATTCTACCAAAACACCAATGAAACAGGTTTTTATCTCAGATTTTCATTATCAAAATTAAACAACATATTCAAATTGGCTAAATATTGACATCTGTATTTCAGTATAAGTTCTATTAAGTGCTCTCAAACATTGAGGGCAGATATCAAATATCTCTATCACACATTGTAGTACTGGAATTTTACCATAAACTATATTTTACAAGCTTCTGAGACACTGTGTCCTTTTTTTATCGCTCTCCAAATTAATGGCGTAGTGGGAACAATGTGTGACAGACTCAAACAAACCCGTGTTCAAATCCAGACTCTGTTTTTTTGTAAGCTGAGATCTTGAGCAATTCATTTAAACTACTTAACAGTCGGTTTCTTCTCATACAAAATCGGGGTAGCTCTACTGTGCCTAATTTACAGGGCTGCTGTGAAGATTCGAGACTATATATGAAATGCCTACAGGGCGTGGTTTCTACTACATAGTAGATTTTCTTTAAATAGTGAGTGTTATTGTCATTGCCATCATCATTATTATCATTTACTGTTACAAATAGTAATGTAATTTCTCTTTGATTCAATATACATTGAATCCAGTTCATCTTGGCCACTGGGGACCCAGTTAGAGAATTATAATTTACAGATTCTGCGACTCATACACCTCTCTTAAACATTTTCTCAATCTCTGATCATCTTGTCTGATGCTAAATAGGAGTGAAAGGGGGAATGAGCAAATGAAATCTCCTTCTTTCTTGTTTCCAGCTGCCAAATAAAAATTTTCTATAAAAATGTTCAGGTTACAGCAAAGTTCCTATAAATATCCCCCTATTATGGATGAGAGAATTCAAGGAAGAGGTGAGAACCAGCATAATAACTATTTTGCTCTTTTAATCTTCCAAATGAAAGCCTCTATTAGAGCATTTTATGGTTTCAAAATAAGGACCACTACCCTAGACAAAAACTTCACAGCAGTTCCTGAAATAGCTTCGCAGTGCATCTCTATCATCTCCCCTCCCTCTGCCAATCCATCCCACACACACCTGCCAGAACAATCTTCCATAAATATTCTTTTCTTTGTGTCTCAATCCTGTTTTAGAATCTACAGTGCCTCCTCATTAATATTCTATGTCTTAATTCAGAATTCTGATGTCATCGTCAGCTTCTCCTTTTCCTTCCTCTCCTACTTTATGTCTAATTATTCCTTCATAAAACAAATCAATTCTAGATAAGTCAATCAATTTGCTATGCCCGGAAAACTTCCTAAAAGCCACCCTGCCCCATGCCTTTATAACGGTCATAACCTTCCCTTAGCCTATACCCAGAATCAAATTATTTGTTATCTTCTACAAAAATATGAGCCAGAACTCACGCTCAAGAAGCATTGTTTTTTGTTTTTTGGGGTTTTTTTTGGTAAGGAAGATTGGCCCTGGGCTAACATCCATGCCCATCTTCATCTACTTTATATGTGGGACGCCTGCCACAGCATGGCCTGATAAGTGGTGCATGGGTCCATGCCTGGGATCCAAACCTGCGAACCCTGGGCTGCCAAAGCAGAGCGTGCGAACTTAACCACTACGCCGCTGGGCTGGCCTCTCAAGAAGCCATGTTTTGGCTCTTGCTTCTTTCTCTCATTTTTTCACAGCTGGATCCTCTGATATTTCCCTGAAAGGTCCTCATTGAAATATAGATTAATTAATTAATCTTTCCACTGGATGATTGGCGTGGGGTTTTTGAGATGATGAATCTGTGCAACTTAGTCAATTTTAACTTTGTATCCTCAATGTCTAGTACCATCGCTCACTCCCAGAGGACTTCAATGAATGTTTATTTGAGAGAAGGGGGGACTAATTGATGGAATTTAATGACTTCTTGTTGCCAACCCTATGCCGTCCTCAGGACCAGTAGGGCAGTTACAACTGCTAAGCTTCTACGCTAGCTCCTCGGAGTCCTTCTAATGTAAGAAGCAATTAGGTCCACAGTGAGTTCTGGGAGACCACGCAAGCCACTTCACTCCACCTTCCACTGTGTACCACATTGGTTCTGGTGATAGGACTGAAATCCTTCCTACCCTCTCCTCCTTCTCTCCTCTTATACACACATCCCAAGAATGGAGTCCTGCCATGAACTCTGGAGTTCTTAACTGAGACTCCAGAAGGCACAACTAGCAATTGTTCATGTCCTTCCCCATTGCCAGATCCTACCCTTTGGCTCTAGCTTGCTGAATGCAGTAGTGCCTAGATCCCCAACCTTCTTGTCCTATGTTTATTGACAGAAAATAACTGTGTGTGTGTGTGTGTGAGGAAGATTAGCCCTGAGCTAATATCTGCCACTCCTCCTCTTTTTTTGCTGAGGAAGACTGGCCCTGGGCTAACAACCATGCCCATCTTCTTCTACTTTATATTGGACACCGCCACAGCATGGCTTGACAAGCGGTGCGTTGGTGCGCAACCGGGATCTGAACCTGCGAACCCTGGGCCACCACAGCAGAGCGCACGCACTTAACCACTGCGCCACCGGGCCGGCCCCAACAGAAAATAACTTTTTGCACCATTATTAGCACTCTCTTCCCAAAGTAATTAATCTTTGAGAAGTCAAAGACAAAACAATTCAGAGATGACACCATTAAAAATAAGAAAAATTTTATTTTCCTATTGGGTTGGGAGTTTATGTCTAAACTTGGCTTTCTTATAATGATCTAGTAAATTGCTCACCTTCATTTAAAATGTGCATTGCATCAGCAAGATGTCTTGGAGATACAGGACCCTGGGCATCAATTCATCAACAAGGATCCTCTACTTTATGAAACTTTGAACGAGCATCTGCCCTTGAACTCTTAGGTCTCTTCCCCAGGAACTGAATCCATCGCCTCCTTGATGTGTTAACATGCTTCCTCGTATAAGTGGGAAAGTGTTCATTCATTCAACAAATACTTACTGAGCACCTACTATGTGTAGAACCTTATTGGCCCCATTATGGAAAACTCCCTTTGAGTCTAAACCAGAAGACTGCTAACTATTTAAAGGTCTTTTTTATGTTTTTAATTCCAAATTGTGATGATTTAACTAGCCGTGGGCTTGCATTCTGGTAGCCTCTATAGACAGGTTAGTTAGTTTCCCTAACCATTATTCTTCTTTCCCAAGTGGGTCTCCAGAAGTCCTGATTTCCTATCACTCCCCCACTGGCTCTATGTTGCTTCAAGACTAATAACTAATGAAGGTTCCTTTATTGACTCACTGATCCAAAATTACTTCGTGTTTCCAAATCACAGAACCACAGATTGCAACCCTGGAAGTGGCACCCTCATGGGACAGTCCTTGAAATTGATATCCAGTGAAGAGTGGTGATCTGGCCGAGGACAACAGCCTTCTAAAACCTCATTTTCTTTTGCCAAACATCAGATAATTATTTTCTGAATAATTCTGAATTTAGGAATACTTAATTTATATGGCATAAAAATTGTCAAAGCATTTTCAGTAAAATTTTTTAAATGTGGTTAAAAGGTTAGTGACTTCATTAACTAAAGTGTTATATTTAATAACATATGACATCTTTTTTCAAATATTGTACTGATTCAAATATTTAAGTCACGAAGGCGTTTTTGGGAGGGGTGAAAAAACCTTTGTGGCTAATGATAAATAACCATCCAAGGAAACATTCATTCATCAGATACTTGCTGGGTAATTCCTTTGTGCCAAGCAATGTTCCAGGTACTGAACAGTGTACTATGGTAATTAAAACTCTTGGCGTTTGAGTCAGGCAGAACTGAGTACAAATTCCAACTTGCTGGTTGTATGATTCTGAGCAAGTTACTCAACCTCTCTAAGCTTCAAATTCCTCATCCAAAAGATAAAGATAATAATAGTATTTACCTCCTAGATTTGGAGATTCATGCGTGCAGAGTGCTTAGAATCATTCCTGACATTTAATGAACATTCAATAGTAGCTTTTAAAAAATGTGCAAACCAGTAGGAAGTCTGAAGGCATAGTATTTAAGCCAGTCATTGTGGAAAGCTTCCTGCCACTTTGGAATTGGCCCAAGTTTGTATCAGGGCTGGCGCATTCTATTTTACAACATTGCTTGCACGTGTTGGTAGTCAACAAATTGTGATATGTTCCTTTGAAAGTATTCTCTGGTTGGTACATTTTGCCAGCACAACCAGAGAGCAAGCTTCCTAAAGGCCGGTATTATGTTTCTGAAGCCCTTTTTCTTTTTCTCAGTTGGCACTTAATAAATGCTTGTTGCTTATCCAATGGGCGATGGATCTATAGTAAAATAATTCCCTAACAATTCCCTAATAATTCCAGCCTTTCCACAGAAAGCTAGATGACCCTCAAATGCAGATATAAACAACTCAAACAAGAAATGATAGGAACCACTTAAATTATTTTTACAGTTGGAGAAAAAAGCTTTCCTGAAGGAAAATCCATTTAAAATTACATGTTTAATCTCACACAAGCCAATTTAAGTTCTCCTAAGCCGTGTATATACGTGTACTGACTGCTTTTCACGTGGGAATTTAATGTGCAGTCGAACAGTGAACAGAATGTCAGCTACTCTACACTTCTTTGGCATTATGAATGCTGTCATGTTTGCAGTGAAAAAAGTTAGTAAACTGTGAAATTGGAATTTAATTGTGATAAGATAGTCTCTCAAAAAATCACTGCATGAGGAAGGATAGCAAGAAGTTTCCCTCCTGCACTTGGCTCTTTAATTAATCGCAGTGACAAAACCTCAGCAGATGCCTGTCTATATAAGCCACTTAATGTATGTGCTCGTCCTGGGGGCCACACGAGGTGAAATCACTTTGGAATCTGGGAAAAGAGTGAAGGGTCAGGTGTGTTTCAAGTCTTGCAAGTCATCCCGAAGCTGGAAATGAAATGTTTTCAGTTGCATTTGTGCCTGAATTGTGTCATTAGCTGACTGAAATTTTAAACTTGGCCCTGAGATTTTGGGGAAACTAACTACCAAATTTTAAGAAGTTGCTTCTCAAGGACCTAAACTAAAATTTGAAGCCTAGTGCCCAACGTATGTGTTTAATTGGAAATATTGGCCTGTGTTGGGCTTCCTAACATTTTTAATTAGTTGTCAAAATAATTTCACATATAAATCCAGATTTTTGGTTTCTCTTTAAAAAAGGGAGAACTTGCAATATGGGACCTGCATTCCTCTATGGCATCAAGTGCCACGAGCTGAGTAGCATCTGCCCCTTTTAGTTGGGTCACCTTTGTTCTAGTTTCCCGGTCTTCACCATATCCTCTTGAGTACCTGATGTTGATACTGTCATTTGCCATTCATCTGTGAACCTGTACTGATTTTTTTTTTCTTGATAGTAAAGAGAAATTCTACCATGTCTAAAAAATGTTGCAAAATAAAATATAGGCCTAGAGATTTGCATATTTCAAGAAAAATGAAGGAGTACGTATTTTTTGGTTAAAGTAAATAACCTTCTCAGGTGTTTTAAAGAGCAAAGTGTATATGAGCCCAAACTTGTATCAGCCTGTTTTGTTTATTTTTCTTCCTTGTCCCTGTATAATCAACCCCTGGTATAATTTTTTCTTTGCATTCTTGTTTTTAGTTATTTGACTAAAACAGTTTATTTAGATATTATGTAGAAAGCTATGTAGAGATTGTAAGTTAGCCTTAGCAACCCTCAGCAGAGACTTTATTCTCGGCGTTTTCTTTTCTCTTCTTCTTTTTAGGTCCCTGGAGATACCACCCATTCCTATGGATTAAGCTAGTGGATACTGATGCCTCCTAAGTCCTATGCATATTTCTCTACTGGGTTCTGATTGTCTTCTTAACATCTCTGTCCTCATGTCCCACTGCCTCTGACTCAGCATGTCCAAAACAAATCTTCTTTTCATGTGTCTCCCGTCATCCCAAGTCCCTAACTTCCCCCTAGGTCCCTATTTTAGTGAACAGGGTTATCTTCCACCAGTTACCTAAGGCAGATGACTAAGCTTCTTTCTTGGCTCCTTCCTTTTCTACTACTGCAGAAAGTTACTAAAATGGATAGACTTTAATATCTTTGGAATTCATCCCACTCTTTCAAAACCGTTGTCTGAGTTAACACCCTCATTATTTCCCACCTAGACTCTATAGCAGCCTCCTAAATAACCTTTCTGCTCTAATATTGCCCATCTCTGATGCATTTTCTTCCCTGCAACTTGAGTGATCTTGCTAAAATGCACGTCTGATCCTGTTGGTCTCCAAGTCCTTCTTTGTTCATTAAGTCATCAGTCGAGTCTCAGTGCCATGCGATGGTCATTATTATGTGTCCCCTGTCTGCCTCTCCTGTCTCATCTTTCACTACTGTGTCCCACTTACCTTCATTTGCACTATGCTAAGTGACTTGCCCTTATCCAGGTATGCTGTGCATTCTGTAGTTTCCTCTAATGGGAAATCTTTGCCGCCTCCTTTTCACCTAGATAATTCTCAGTTCCCCATCAGAATGCAGCTGAGATGTTAACCTTTCCAGGAAGTTTTCCTGACTCTTACCTCTACACACAGACTCTGGGCAGAGTTGGCTCTTTTTCCTTTATGCTGTCACAGGACTATATGCTGCACTGTAGTTGCATTTTAATTGTCTGTCCCCTCTTTTGTTCCTACTATTATCACCAGACTGGGTGCTCCTTAAAGATAAGACTCCCAGCTTTATTTGTCCTGGTAGCCTAACATGTACCTGGTACATAGTAAGTGCTTAGTAACAGTGTATTGAGTGAATGAATGAATGAATGAGGAATGTTGACATTAAAGAATATAAAGGATGAAGTTAGTATTCACAATTTATTTAACCACTCAACAAATACGTAATGGAAGTTTCCAGTGTTTTAAAAATTTCTTACAGGCCTGCTCTTCATCACCATTTATCATTTTTCTTTGAGCAGGCCCCTAAAAAATTTGAACATTTTGTTAAGAGAAATTGGGGGCATGAGTCTTGCTAGTTAGGTACATTTGAGGTCCATGGCCACAGAAAGAATCTCTGACTCTAACCAGCCATCTCACACTTGAATTAAGAAGATGGCCTTGGCTTATTTGTGGATTAAAAAACCAAGAGACTGGGAATACACTGGAGGGCAGAATGGGAACACCAAGGAAGCAACAAGCCAGAGATATAGACAGAACCTAACAGGATAAACTCTAACGTAGGCTTCTCACCTTGAGTCTGTAACACCAACTACAAAATGCAGGCTGAGGAAGAAATAGCACATGAAACTGCAGTGGTGCGTCAAAGAAATTTTGTGGTTTTTCCTTGACAGTAAACTCAAAATTTGTCTGCTGTATGACATGGCTGCTTAAGTTGTTAACACATTCTTGGGTTACTTGGATACAAGCATGGTTTATGGAATGAGAGAGAGAAAGTATCATTCCTCGCTTTTCTAAAGAACAAGAGGGTAGTCCTCGTACCAGATCTGGGCTTCTAAAGTGGGTTTTATGCAAGAGAACTTAAAAAAGAGATATAGAGCAAGAAGGGCACTTCAGAGAAGTGGGCCAGCATGACATGAGCATTAAGCCTTATCTTAGGAGGAATGATTGAAGGAAGGAGAGATGCTTAAGCTAAGAAAAGGGAAGACTTAAGGGCACATAATAATTAAAGAATATGTGAAAGTTAGAGAGGGACAGAAAGTTTATTCTATAGCAAGAACCAAAAAATATATGTGTATGTGCATGTGTGTGCATGTGTGCATGTGTTTTAAACAAAACCTTCTTGGTTTAGGCAATTTCATCAACTTCAAGTCACAGGATGTAGGACATTTTCTTCACAAAAGAGATCAGTGCGCTTATGCAAATTGATCCCCTGACCCATCAATGACCAATGCAGCAAACTGTGGGGTATTGTAGGGACCTACCTTTGTCACGATATATAAGACAACTCTTTCCAGTTTCACTTTTCAGTTATACAACTGAGGGAAACAATTGAAGGTGACTCTTCCTTTAAAAAGGGTAGGTCTGTCCAAGGTGACATTGCATGCCACATGGACAGGGAAATGGGGGGACAGTTTCTGATACCCCATTACACTAAGAATGAGCCAAAGGTGAAATGAACTGCCTTGGAAGGCAATGAGTCTCCACCTCGAGGAGGACTCCTAAGAAAGCTTGGCTGGGATATCTTAGGGGTGGTTCAAGCGTCAGCAGTTGGTCAGACTTAGGTTTCTAAGATCCATTTGGTTCACAAAATCATGCCAAAGCCCAGCATACATAATGCCCCATGCCTAGAAAAACACTTGCATTTCAGACCATATGCCTTAAATTACATCACCTCATATGAGAAGAAATGTCTTTTTCCATTTCTAGAGCAGGAAGAGTATGTTTTACCAGCTTACTGTCCAGTTAACTTTCTCCATTCTGTGGAGTTAACTGTTATTTTAATACAAGAGGCAGTGTAGTGTAGTAGCTGGATATTAAGTCAGACAAGCCTGGGATTGAATTCTGGCTCCACCAAAACACATAGCTATTACTTTAACTTGCCTAATCTCAGATTCCTCATCCATAAAGTGAGAAAGGTAATGGCTACCACATGGGTTGCTGTTTAGGATTAAATGAAATAATGCATATGGCACACCCAACAATATACCTACCATCCAACTGGCGTTCCGAAAATGATAGCTGCTACTACCAGGGCTGTAATAGTAATAAGAATACTTTTTAGGACTACTAATATTAGTAAGACTCTTGCCTCTGTTTCTTTCATTTACTCTGTGCTTCTATACGGTCTCCAACCCAATGGTTTATTTACTCCATATAGAGAGACTGCTCTTACATTGGATCATCGAAAGGGAACATGGCTCATGCAAACACTCAGTGGTGCTCATGAATGAACAAGAAACACATTTGCTTATATAGTTTTTGGAATTAAAAATGTTGTTTATGAATCCCCTAGTAAGAAAATAAATTCCTTTTGTTCTAGTAAGGAAAAGTAGGATAAGAAACTGGTTGTTGGTAGAGGTAAGGGGTGGGGGGAACAGGGCATTCTACTTTATTTTTTAATCATAAAAGCACACAGTTAGATATTAAACGTGACTTTGCAGATGGGAAGTAGGACAAAAAACAAATCCCAGTATTTCTTACCGGGTTTTTATGACAATGCATTATCAGCAGCTTCTGTCAACAGACATAAGAGGGAGAACTCTCAGCTATCATTAAAAATGTAATATTTAGAATGTTGGAGTAGGGTGCAGGAGGACTCAGATGGCTGCCTAATTTATGAGCTTTCAGGAAGCCAAGCTGAGAATGGGAAATGCGGTCTTCTTATTTGAAGTTGGTATTCCATTCAAGTAGCAAGCATGACTTTGGGTGATATGCTATCTCCAAGAATCAGCTAATTACTGCCTTCAAACAGAACTCATATGTTATTTGATTAGCAAGCACAGTCGTTTTCTTGATCACAAGTAGCAATATTCATACATTTTTTGAAAGTACAAGCTTAGAAGTTTTCAATCCTGTTGCTTGATTTCCTTGTTTCATTATTTTTTTTTTGCAATGACAGTCGATAACCCAGATGCATCTGTCTTATCTCGTCTTCATAGCTTCCGTCTTCCCTCCCCACCCCCGAGACTGCCTCAAAAGGAGATTCTGTGCTGTGTTGCTTCCCAAGAGCTTGTCAGAGAGAACAGTTTTGTCATTTGAAGAATGTGTTCATGACGCCGTGACAGATTTGCCAGCCTCCTCTCGATACAGTGCTTGAGATGTAATATATTCAGAACACCCTTTCCTTTCCCAGATTCCCTCCACCCCCTTATTTTAGAATTCTCATTTGCCTTGGAAGGATTGCCAAATCTGAAAACTTTGTTTAAGAAGTGACTTTGGGGGGAATGTTGAATTCTTTAGTTCCCAACCTCTTCCTTTTTATGGAAAAGTATATTTCCCATGGAAATTTCTTTGTACCACAATGTAAGCAGACTGTTTAAGACATTTTAAAATAAACGTGGAGCTAAAAGGAGTCAAAATTTATAAGCAAAGGGCTACTGAAGACTCTTCTCATTTGCATTAAGTCTACGAATAGGAGTAAAAAACATGTCACCTACCTAATAAAGTTGACAGTTCACAAATATTTACACTTGGTATCAAGTCTCAATTTGGAAACAGAGATCTGGTTCACTGTTAGGTTTGTTCATGCTCTGCTCTTCCAGTACCTACCACCCACCATGCTGCGACCCCTGCCAGGTGTGCACAGACCCAGGTTGGGGTCTTTTGACTTAATCCAGCCCTCTAAACATGTTTATGCTGTGATTAATAACCAGTCCTTCAGCTACTGGTTGAACATCCTAGTGATAGAAGCCTCAATACCTCAGAAAAAGTCAATTTGATTGGGGGTAGCCCCAAGTATTGGAATGCTTTATCTTATTATTATTTTTTGTATGTGTGTGAGAAAGATTAGCCCTGAACTAACATCTGTTGCCAATCCTCCTCTTTTTTTTTTTTTGCTGAGGAATGTTGGCCCTGGGCTAACATCCGTGCCCATCTTCCTCTACTTTGTATGGGACACGCCACAGCGTGGATCCACAGGCGGTGCGCAAACCTGAGAACCTGTGAACTCCAGGCTGCTGAAGCAGAGCACTGAACTTAACTGCGACGCCACCAGGCTGGCCCTGCTTTATCTTATTTTATACGAAACTCTAGCTCCCTGTAACTCCCTTTGGAGTCATACACAATACTTTGGGTTCCTTTCCCACATTATTATCTTTTCCATGGTAATCCACCATTGAGGGAGTACTTAGTAAGTGGTAGGTGAATCTCCATTAAAAAATGATCTCATTTTAACCATACCACTACCCTACAAGGTAGGTATTTTTATTCCTATGTTGCAGATGAGGATTCTGAGGCTCATCAAGTTTAAGTAGCGTGCCCAATGTCATCTTGTTGGTAGTGGTGCAGTTGGTATTCAAACCTATGGTTGTGTGAATTCTAAGATTGTTCTGCTAATTCAGAGTCTTAATCTGAGCTCAGTGAATAGTTTAGGGATCCATAAATGGGCTTCATGTCTTTGTAGACTCCCTGAAATTGAATGCCAAATTTGGTTTGTATGGGAATTTTATGGTAAAAGCAGTCACAGACCTCCCTCATCAGGTTTTCAATTAGGCATATAGCTTCTATATTAATACCCATATTTTGCATTGCTCAGTCATATTACATGAAAACTCTATTGTTCACACTTTAGTTGTGTCTGCCTCAGTCTGTATTTTTTTTTCTCTCCTTGTTATGCCTAGGTATAGAACTTAAACCTATTTCTACTATATTTAATCTTGCTAAGTTCAACTTTTTCATATCAGCTCATTTCAAACTCTCAGGATCCTGATTCTATCTGGTCTTTTTTTTACCCATCTCTACTTCATGTCATCTGTCAATTCATGTCAAAAACTAAAAACCAAAAAAAAAAAGAAAAAAATGACAAGTTTTCAACAATTCTCGGCTATGGGCTATTGCTAACTTCCAAGGATCCAGGATGGAAATACTATCTCTCGCTCTCAGGCTTCTGACAAAATTGTTCCTTGAAAATAATCCCTTGAAGGTATTAACCTCTCTGGATCTGTTTTTTAGGGGTGAATTGGTGTAACAGTACACACCTCAGAAACCAGGCTGGATAGAGACAAGTGGGCACCTCAGACAGCATAACAATATGGAGATACCCCTTCACATTGGTGTTTTCAAATACTTGCTTAACATTTATTTAATAAACACCAAAAGAATTGGCTTCCCTATCGTTAGGGTGTGTATATTTTCTGGTCAATTTTTTTACTTGGTTGGAATTCCTTTTTTTTTTTTTTCAATCACCCATAACTAGAAACCATGAGTCACCCATAATCATGAAGAAAAGAGGTAACTTACATAAGTAAATATGTGATATTTTGTTCAAATTATATTCCCAAATTCTAATTTTCTGACCTTCAGGTGGATAAATCATTTCCTACCTTTTATCATTCTTATTCTCACTTCCATTTTATGTTTAAGTTTTTCAAACAGAATATATCTTAGGGGCATATTCCAAGGGTTGAAATTTAGATAATGAACTAAATCACTCATTTTTAGATTATAAAAAGAAAGAAAACACTTTACTGTGCTTTACTCAGTTTTAGAACATCAATTGACTGTCAGCGGGCCTGTCTTAAGGCTACTGGAGCAGCCTGTAATTGTCATCTGCAATTTGCAATTATACTTTGCAAAATAACTCAACAGAGCAAGTTCAGCACCGGGAGAAGTGTTTTCACAATTTCCACTTGAGTGTGTTGCCTAGTTTTGCCAATTATGTTAGTAGTCTCATGTGAAAACCTGAGTTAACTAGCACCGTATTTACACTATATTCTAGGGATGTTTTAATGTGCTTTATGAACTGATGTCCCAGGCAGCTGTCCAGTGATTCCCCCCCTTAATTTAGCTTTATAGAAAAGAATGCTGTAAAGATTAAGTAAATATAGCTATCAGACACTCCAGGCGGGTAGTAAATGCAGACAGTAACCAGAAAGGAGGTTTGACTAGACTAATTTGAGTAAATCCTTCATTTCTTTGGAGAAAAAAAGTATGATTCATCACATCCTTAACTTTGGGCTGTTTTTCTGATTTAATAGTGTTAATGTAGGAAATGATTTATCAACCTGATATGCCAGAAACTTAAAGTTTAGATATATATTTTGAACAAAATTTTATCACTTTATCTATGTAAGTTACCTCTTTAGAGGCTGTTGGGTACACACAGCTTCCCTCCCTCTGTGACTCCACATGCCTTAGGGATTAAGAAGAGCCAAATATGAAGATCTTTCTCTGCCGTACTTCAGAATTTAAATATAGCCCTGAAGGATTTTAAGCAGAGAAATGATGTATTTAGGAAAATGACAATGGAAAAGATTGGTTAGAAGAGAAGGTCCTGAGGGCCAGGAGACCAGTTCCTAGGCCATGGCAATAGTCCAGATGAGAAAGGATATGAACTTGAACTAAGGCAATGGTGAGGAGAGTTGATATCTAAAGAAGACTCCCATGACTTCTTGACGGTCAGTCCCCATGCTAGTTCCAGTGAGAATCACAGAATAGTAGTTCTAGTAAGAATCACAGAATAGGACATAGACAGAGAGCATAATAGGAGAAAGCTGTTAATTATGCTTCAATCTGGAAAAAGACACACCACTTTTCTGACTGCACTATGAGGAATAAAAAGACTCTTTCCCCCAGTTTCACCCTGGGAAATTGACATGCTCCTTGATTTGACTCCCTACCCTGACTAACGGCAGGAGCAGCCCACCCCCATCAGGCTCCAAACCGGATTACTAGCCTACACAAATAATAACTTTACTCTCGTACACCTGAGCCCACGGGGAGAAAACTCATTTTAATTCTGCCATGCTTTAATGATATTTAAATGACTCAAATGGTTTTTATAAATGCATATATTACAAGGTTCGTGTTCACGAATTGGCACTAAACCATAATGGACTTTACAGTTTATTAGTTTCATAAATGTCACTTCTTATTAACAACACAGGTAAAGCAACTTTACAGAAGATTCCATTATCATCCATGGAATGAAACGTTGAATTTGTTGGCTGGAGTTTTAGGCATTCTTATTTCAACCTCGTAATTCACCTCTATATTGAGGTTCACACACATAACCAATGTGATTTTTAAAACTCTTTAAGATTCTATTTTTATGTAAAGATGAAATTTCTAAGTTAAACATTGAGAATTGCCCTTTAGGAAAGTGGCATGGTCAGAGAGAAGTATGGTGACTGCGTACAGAAGCCAATTGTGTTACCAGCATTTACTCTTCATGACCGTCTTTTGGGAGCCATGATTTGGTGTTCTCTTCCTGAGTATGTGGAACAGCCATGTTCTACTGCATTTTAATCATTTCAATAAGGCTAAGGGAGGGGCTGTGTGTTATCTTGTCAATCTTCTTCCCCTTTTTCAAAATTCATAAAACCAGGTAATATTCAGATGAACACGGAATCATCTCTAAAACGTTGTGGTTCTATAAATCCTTAAATGTTACATTAGAAAAAGTTGTCAACTTTAGTAACTGAAAGGCTTTACTTAGGGAGACATTAATAGATATTTGGCAAATGAGGATGTCAAAATTGTCAGGACTGTAGTTTCAAAACACACTGAAATTTGTGGTAGAGTAATAAAATTCTCTGCTAAATGTCCAATTTTCTGTATTTTTTTTTTAAATAAGGTAATTCTGGAAACAAATTTAGCAGAAATCTGTGATCCAGCTTTCTCACGAGCTTTACCAAATTACTAGACTTTTAATTAGCATTGCCCACACCTATGGGTCCAGCGTCAGGGCCTTTGTCTTCTTCATGGTCCCACTGCCTCCTATCTGCATGCCACATCAGATAGTCATTATTCATTTGTTTACTCAACGAAAGAATGTTTACAAGACCTAGATGCCAGGCACTGTACCAGAAACTGGAATGGAGCTGTGAGTAAGTTAAAACTCCAGTGCAGCAAGGGAGACATATATTAAAGAAATAATTACAAAAATGATTGCAATTGTAATGAGAGCTGTGAGGGAAAAAAATATTTGAGGCTAAACAACTATAATGGAGTCCGAAACTGTCCAGGAGAGAACGGGAAGCCTTCCCAAGAAAGTAATTAACTATTGCTCAAGGGCCAAAAGAGAGGAATAAGTAAGAGTTGATTGAATAAAAAGGGGTAATAAAAGCATGCAAGCAGTAGGAACAGTATGTGTGTAAGGCTCTGAGATGAAGAACTTGGCCAATTGGAGGAATAGAGAAATGTGGAGGGGCCAAGCATAGAGAGTAATGGAAGAGGTGACATGAGAGGTCAAGATCTAGCTCTCTCCTGCTCTTCTTCAGCCTTGTTAAGCCCCTTAAGAATTTTTGGCCACATTCATCAGCAATGGATAATGATTGAAGAATTTAAGCAAGAATGTGGCATCCTTAAGCAAGGATGTCTGCCATTAGGTAAAAGAAATACCATTTAGCTTCCTACAGTTCATGCCTTCTTGAAAAAATTGTTCTACTTATTGTAGAGCTACAAAGAAGCCCACAAAAGTTTCTCTAGAGCTATTGAATGATTTACTATCAGCCTGCCATGATTTCTATTGGAAACCAGTTAGGTAGACCATTGGATATTTTCATGTCTGTTTAATTAGGCAATGTTAAAATAAGCCAGATATTGTGGGCCAGAAAGAAGTTAAATGTTTTAAATGTACTGAGTAGGGCTTTAAATATAAATACACACACACACATATACATATCCTTAGAAAGAGAGGCTTTGTTATTTGTTTTTGCAGGCAGAGTTAGGGTGAAGGGTTAGAAAAATCTCAGTAGGAATGTGGGATGCAGCTTTGTTCATGACAAATATGTCCATTTTCTCATTTGCCCCCAGCTGTGAGCATAGGGGCTGTGACAGAAGGCCATAGAGGAAGGGGTCTGCATTTCTAGGTGATGATTACTTGGTTGTTGCTCTTTCCCAAACAGAGACCTCCAGCCCCACACTACCTTTCTCTGCCTGGTGAATCTTTACTCAAACCATCTGTCGTTCTGATTTTAGCCTGACATTTACCATCAAAGTAACTGAGATTAGGGCTCAATTACAACTCCCAATAAACACGTGTACTTCCTTGAGGCCATATGTTTGGACAAGATGCTTGAAGATAGGCATGTGCTGCACTGGCCACAGGCACTCAAGAACCCCATCTGGGCATTGTTGGAATCCAAACCATTGAACTAAGATGGACTCATCTTACCATCTGGTTGCAGTTTTGGTGCCTGGGCCCTGAATGTATTATTCCTCCATATTTGAATTAACTCAAAATAACCAATTTTTAAAATGAGAGCCAAAAACATGTCAACGCATATACTTAGTTTGATTATTTTGCCTGTTTAATTCAACTAACTTTTAAAAGGACATGACTGTATTCCTATTTCTAGACTATAAATATCAGGCTGTGTATTAAGCCTCTTGGCAAAAGGTGGATTTTTTGCTCTTTATTTATGAGGGCTGATTTTAACCTGTGTGAATAAGCTTCAATTTGCCATGACTTTCAAGTTCAATAATGTTTGGCTAAAGTGTGAAAAATAATTTCCCTGTTTACCAAATTTTACTTTTATTATTAATATGGAATAGTTTGTGTTGGAATATTTTGAAAAAAGGATTTTTTTTTTCCCAAGAGCATTTTATGGTCCATCTTTTAAAAATCTATTCCTGTCAGCATATGTTCTTGGGGGATGCAGATGGTTTCATGAGTTGAAACAGAGTAGGTTTGAAGGTTGTCTTAAGTTGTTCTGCTCTCCGGAGTATGCTGGGAAACCTGGTGGACGTGGAAACCAAAGTTCTCTTTCTACCCTCCTTCCGTAGGCCTCCTCTTGTAGGAAGCTGAGAATAGAGGCACTGAGCTCAGCCAGCCCCGCTATCTCCTCTGCATGCATTTCCTGTCCACATTCAGACGAGTAGTGGAGCTAGTGGTGTAAGCTAATACTTATGGAGTGTTGCCATGTGCCAGGCACTGTCTGAAGCACTTTAGATACATTGAATTAACTTAATCCCTGTAAAAACTTGGGAGTTAGGTATCTTTATTACCCCTATTTTACAGATGAGGATGATGAAGAGTTTTGATAAGGTAGATTGAGGACTCCCTCTCTGTTATATCCTGCATTTCCACCCCATCCTCCCTTGAAACCGTTTCAGAATGATTTCGTCCTACTGGCGGTGGGTCACGGGAATAAACATGAGCTGAGTTTTCACTTTCATTTTTTCCCTTCTCACCTGCCTCTCTCCAGGGAGCCCTTCACAAGCTGCCCTGGCTACCCCTGTACCCCATGAGTCAGATAATCTGGTTCACTTCCTGTTAGGATTTGTGTTTAGTATATTAAGCTACTTATGTGTTTTTCTCTCCATCATAAGGTTGACTTCAGGTTCACTGTAAAATTCCATAAAGATAAAAGATGTTTATAATGACCATCTTCAGATGCTATAAAAAGAAATCCCTTCATTTGTTTATTTACTAATTTCATTCAACAGCCATTTATTAACTAACTTCCTTGCTAGAGTGTAAGTTCACTGCATGCAGGAATGAGGTGACCAACTGCCCTGGGTTGTCCAGGACTGAGGGGTTTCCTGGAACATAAGACTTTTAGTCTAAAACAGGGAAAGTGTTGGGCAAACTGAAGTGAACTGGTCATCCTTTGCGGGGATCAGGTCTGTTTAGGTTTACTCTCACATCACCAGCACTGGCAAATTGCTTGATGCATAGTAAGTGCTGGATAAATATTAATTGAATAATGAATGGGTGCTAGGCTGTGTCCTAGGGCTTAAGGGTAGAAAGATTTAAATCCAGTGCAGGGCATTTCAGACAGAGGGGATACTGTATGTGAAGTTTTGGAGGTGGGAAACCTCAGTATATGGTTGTGTAAGCACAGAAAACCCCATGTAGTTGAAGAGTAAACAGAGTGAAAGAGGCTTGTGCTGTAAATGAAAAAGGTGTATGCAATCCAGATCATGGAGTTAAACTCCTGCCCTCCACATAAGGGAGAGCAACTCAAGAATTTTAAGCAAGGGCATGATGTAATCATAATTCCACAAAGGTAGTTTTGTAGGCAAGATGGAGAGTAAATTAGAACGGTGGAGAGAAGAGAATAAGTGTGATGGATGGAGGGAGCAAGACTAGTTAGGAGGCTATTTTAATATTACTGGCAGAAGATGTTGAGAGCTTTAACTAGCTGGGTAAAGATAGTGATGGAGAGAGAAAGAGCAAACAGGAGGAAGGTGTGGGTTTGAGAACCAAGTGGGTGGTGAAATTAATTGAGCTTGCTCACCTACTGTCCAGATGGGGACAGAATGGATAAGATGTCTGAGGTGACTCCTAGGTTTCTTTCTTGGTTGGCTGGGGGTGTGGCGGCACCACTCACCAAGACAAGGAATGAGGATGAGGAGAAGGTCTGGATGAGGATGAGAGAAGGTGAACTTCTGTCCATTTGGAACTGGTTGAGTTTGAGTGGACTGTACAACAGTCAGATTAAGATGTTTGATGGGATAACTGAATCGTCAAAGAAGAATGAAACTGTGTTTTGTGTATGAAACATTTTCCCCCAAATGACACTAGCTATTATTGATGTTTATTTTCTGTTTATAAAGATATATATTTTTCAATGAGAAATATTTATGATTTTCTGCATTTTTAAATAACAAGGTGAGTGTAACAGAGAATCTTACTCCAACATCTAGAAATTGTCATCATTAACATTGTGCTGAACACTATTGCAGATTGATCCACCCATCCACCGCTCAATTCATCCATCTTTCCATCTTACTGAGACCATGGGAAACTTCCTTGACCTCTCTCTGCGCCTCAGTTTCCTCATTTATCCGATAGTAAATGGTATGTACCTACAGATTGAGGATAAAATGAGTTGATAAATGTAAAGTGCCTCGACCTGTGTCTGGCCTATGGGAAACACCGTCAAAGTGTTAGCTATTATTACATATCCATCTTTTAAAAGTGAATGGGTTGTATTACATGCTGTTTTGTAACCTGCTTTGTTGTATATTATTGTTCTTTAACATTCACTAACTCTTAGTTAATGAAAATATCTTTCTAGCCCATTCCTTAACACTTTAGTCCAAAATTAGTTTTCATTACTAAAAGTCAAAACAGAACAAAAATGGAAAACCACCACCACCACAGCAAAACATGTAATTCAGTCAGTAATCGAAAATGCTTTGACTTGGCCTTCAACCAATAATGACAAAGGGTAATTCGTTACATATAGATCATTTTACATTGTGGTGTATAAAAGAAATCACCAAAAAGAGTTTTGCTTTTTTGGCCTTTTCTGCTGTCCTTTGCTCTTCTGCATCCACATTAATAATTCTTCTAACCTTTACTGTCTCATCGATCACCCGGCAGGTGAGATTTCTACCTCTCATCTTGGCAGCATCCATGTGGTGCTAGCTTTTCATTCATCTTCACTATGTGCTGTTAAGATCTAAATTTGTTTCTGTGACTAAATAGTGGAATTTATACCTTTAACCCAAGTCACTTCTTTTTATTTCTCAAAAAGACAAAAAAAAAAAAAATCCAAATGACTGTAATCCTTTATCAGAGGCACTTGAAAAATCAATTTTTCTCAGAGCTGAGAGCGAGGGCACAGAGAATTTGTCACTGTATTGGAATTCTAACAAACTCTTCTGTCATCCTCTAGAAGTGGCTCAGTTGAAAAAAAAATGTCACGTTATGATAACCTTTAGAAAGTCAAGTGATTGAAGTGCACATTCTGAGAGAAAATATAACCTCTAAAATATAGGATGTGGGTAAAGCAATTTTTAAATTATGTGGCGAGGAGGCGGAAGAAATTAGCATTTCTTTTATAGCATTTGATGTATCTTTGCCGGCATGCTGTTCCTTCTGTTAACTGGGGAATACCTCTTTTAGCACAATTTTATTGATACTTTGCATTTATATAGCATGTTTTGGGCCCTGAGCATTTTACGAGCATTAAGTGTAAATAGGGTGCCTACAAGCCGGGTGACTGAATATTCTGATGTCACAGATGGAGAAGCATCAGCACAGAGAGCTGTATTACTCTGGGGCTCTTAGTCACTGTGAGAAACTGAAATGGCAGCTCTGAGTAGTTTTCCGTGCTGAAAAACAATTGACCTGGCATAAAAGTTTAAGTTGTTTCTGCCTGCTCAGAATTTGGTCTTCTGGAAGGAGCAGCCTGAGATTTTTGGAGACTTATCCCTCTTTCTATCCTCATGTTTTGGGTGAAGTTGAACCCCTGCCTCTAAGGGTGAGAGTATGACCCAAATGTGGCTACTTTCTGCAGTCCATTTTCCTGACTGCTCTGATGAGAGCAATCCCAGACTAAGAGTGTAACCATGCTTTGAACTGTTAGACCTTCTCTTGCCACTGGAGTTGCTGAAAGATTGTGCTACAGGTCTGGTGCTGCAGCAGCAAGCAGTGAAAAACACATTAAATGAAATGAACAGAAGTAAGCAGAGCCAAAAATTGTAAGTCTCAAGGCTATCTGTTGACTCCTGGAACAAACTGTACCTGAAGATAGGGTCCTGGAATTTTTAGCTACATGAGCCACTAAATTATCTGTATTTCATCTGATAAAGATGAGATTTTTTTTGTCAATGAACTAAAAGAACCATTCCTTTTACATAACATAAAATAATCCTTAAAGCTTTTGTACCATGATGTGCATTTCAGCAAAGTATCAAAAGTTATTCATAGGGAGAAATTTTGTTGAATAAATAACAGAGGACAAGCTTGGAAATAATGAAGTAGAATATTTTTTATTGATTTCTGAAAGATACAGAAAAAAATCTCAAGTATATTTTTATAAGTGTATGGTTGTGTTAGATTTTTTTTAAGAATTATTTTTAGAGATTTGTACTGATTTTAATCATGTGGTTCCCAGTGATGGAGCATATCAATTGCTCTGATGTCAAAACTGGAGCTTCCATTTTTATGTGTTTTATCCTAGACTTTCTTTTTCCACGAGTGTTCTTCAGACAGCCTGTTATTTTATAAAGTAGTGATGTAAGCTTATGTATTGCTTAGTTATAGGTAGGTATTTGGCAGAAGAATCCAAGTGTTTGTATTTTAAAGGTCAAGGCTGGACAGGGATAAAGAATGAGCTCTGATTGCTTCCGCGAGGTAACTTCCTCCCTGGATGGGGGTGCTTCTGGGCCATCCATCAATGTCTCCCCAAGAAACCTAAGAGAAATGGAGAGTTCATGTTTCTCATTAATTGTAATCAAGTATAAGACTTGTTAGGCTAATAATTGGCCCTGAATAGCATGAAAAGTATAATAATTAAGTTTTCCGTCTCAGTCATGAATGAATTTTGTTCTTGGGTAGTCTCATTCTCATCTTTTTTTCTCTTCTATGTGAAAATAACAAAAGTGTGCTATTAGCTATAAGCAGGTCCCTCAGCACTCCTCAGTCAGATCTGTGTGTCAATGCGACCCTCTCCTGAAAATCAGGGAGTGTGTTGTGGGGAGGGCAGGGGTTAGCAGAGGGCTAGTATGCCTTTGCAATGCCTGGAGCCATATCTGAACAGTCAACTTGCAGACAAGATTTTATAATTGTAAAGGAAGGCAAAGTAAAATCAAAGCCCATAATTTTCAGAGTAATAACTTAAAGTGACTTGAAATGCAATAGGATGGAGTTAGAAAAAGACTTCCCTGTGGGTATAGGGATGGCAAGCCTGAGGATGTGATGGTGGCAGCATTGGAGGAGAGGAGAGGAGTAATTAATGTAACTACCGCCGATTAGGTGCTGATTACATGTGAGCCATAATCATTTTAAACATGTTGTGTCATTCCATCCTCAAAGCAGTTCCATGAGGGATGTATCGGTAGTTCATTATTCCCATTTTACAGATGAAAAAACTGAGGTTTAGCAAGGGTTAGTTTACAACTTTTAGTTCATAATCATAGTCCATGTTCCATTTCATACAGCAGGTACATGGCTGAGCTGGCAAGAAAACCTGGTCTGTGTTCTTAACCACTCCACTCTACAGCCTCAGTCCATTTGAGGAAGTATAACAGCACCATCACCACTAACAGAATGAGGAGTAGTAGCATTGTAGACTGAGTAGCTCACTGACCAACCTGGAGGGGAAAGAATTAAGAAAATCAGGTATGTTCCACATATTCTTATTACGATCATAGTAATTGAAGTTTCCTTTTTATTGTTTATTTTCATACACAGTGGAGTTCTTGCGCCCCCTTTTACTATGTGTGTGGCTAGAAGGATCGGGGGAGATAGATGGTCTTGTGAGTCGGACTGTGGTGTGTGTGCATCATTTAGAGGGGCTTTGGCGAGTCTTTTCAGCTCTCCAGGCCTCCTTGTTCTCACCCATAAAACAAGGGCCTTGGATATATATGGCACTTGTCTTCAAACAAGCTGTGCTTTGATCCTGTGACACTGTAATGAGCCTACTGAGTTTTCCTTCCTCTCTGCTTCTTCAGAGATGAGCTTTACTAATTTTGTGTTGGATTCAAGGAAGTAATTAAACTGAACTCAGCAGTACCTCTGGGCCTGTGTCTGTAGCTGGCATCCATGCTGATTGGTTACTGCTCGCTGTACCAGTTGTAAATATTAACTGTGCCATATATAAATATCATTCTTCATCTTATTTTTAAAAATTTATCCATTACTTCCAGTCTTTCAGTGACTGCTTTTTTTTATTGTGGTAAAATATACATTAAATTTGCCATTTTAACCATTTTTAAGTGTATAATTCAGTAGCATTAATTATATTCACAATGTTGTGAAACCATCATCACTATTTCCAAATCTTTTTCATCATTCCAAACAGAAACTCTGTATCCTTTAAGCAATAATTTCTCGTTACCACAACCCCTAACCCCTAATAATCTCTACTTTCTGTCTCTATTTGCTTATTCTGGATATTTCATAGAAGTGGATTCATATAATATTTGTCCTTTTGTGTCAAGCTTAGTTCACTTAGCATAGTGTTTTCAGTGTGCGTTCGTGTTGTAGCATATATCAGAATTGCATTCCTTTTTAAGGCTGAATAATATTCCATTGTATGCATATAATATATTCTGTATAACTGTACATCTGTTGATGGGCGCTTGGGTTGTTTCTACCTTTTGGCTATTGTAGATAGTGCTGCTATGAACACGTCTGTACGTGTATTTGTTTGAGTCCCTGTTTTCAATTCTTTGGGGTATATCCCTAAGAGTGGAATCCTGGGTCATAAGGTAATTCTATTTTTAACTTTTTGAGAAACTGCTAAACTGTTTTCCATAGCAGCTGTACCATTTTACATTCTCACCAGCAATGTGCAAGGGTTCCAATTTCTCCACATCCTTGCTGACACTTGTTAGTTTCCTTTTTTATTTTAATTATAGCCATTGTACTAGGCATGAAGTGGTATCTCATTGTAGTTTTGACTTGCATTTCCCTGATGACTAATGAACGCTTTTTCAAGTGATTATTGGTGATTTGTATGTTCGCTGGAGAAATGTCTGTTCAAGTCCTTTGCGCATTTTTGAATTGGGTTGTCTTTTTCTTGTTGAGTTGTGGGAGTTTATATATCCTGGATATTAAGCCCTTATCAGATATATGATTTGCAAATATTTTCTCCCAATCTGTAGATTATCTTTTTACTTTGTTGATAATGTCCTTTGCACAAAGTTTTGTTGATTTTGATGAGGTCTAATTTACGTAGATTTTTCTTTTGCTTCTCATGCTTTTACTGGCATATCTAAGAATCCACTGCCAAATCCAAGGTTATGAAGATTTAACATTTTTTTAAACAGTTTTATGGTTTTAACTCCTATATTTAAGTCATTGTTATATTTTGAGTTAATTTTTGTATGTGGTATGAGGTAGGGGTCCAAATTCATTCTTTTCCCTGTTGAAATCCATTTGTCCCAGCACCATCTGTTGAAGAGACTACTCTTTACCCATTGAATGGACTTGGCACCCTTGTCAGAAATCAATAAGGCAGAAATGTATGGGTTTATTTCTAGATTCTCAGTTTTATTCCATTGGTCTATATGTCTGTCCTTATGCCAATGCTATACTGTTTTGATCACTGTAGCTTTGTATCAGTGATTGCTGTTAGTGATAAAGTGTGCTTACTCTGCCTTTTGGTACCCCATCTCAGATTTGCTATTCTGATCAATGTGAATTGAAAGCACTAGTCAACCAAATATATAATAACTGCGTATTATTAGAGTTCTGGATCCTCCCTTAAGGAACAAATTGGATTTGGTATTCTGGTTTTGTGATATACATCTTAGGCCAGTGACCTATTCTCTCTCTGCCTCTCTCTCAACAGAACTTCAGGTAATTCATTAGGTAAAAACAGAAGCGTTCAGCCTGAAGGGCAGTGAGGTAAAGTCCCATGGGCCCAGACTCTTCTGAATCTACATGTTCTAAAAGCTATTAGGGCAAAGGTGACACCATTTGAAAACCTTTGGCTTCGAGGTATTTTTAGTTTATTTTTTTATTGTGGTGGCTTCAAAAATTCACCCTTCAGATAAACTGAGAATTATGCTTACTGAAAAAACCCTACATTATTATTGATTTTTTCCCTTTATTACTAGCTTTAGGAAAAAAGATATTTACATGTCTATTTACACACAGTTATAATCTATGATTTACATACCCCACAGAGTTGCCTTTTACTGAAGCATCTTAAAATAGTGAGTGATTTGTGTTTGACTCTGCAGCCAGTCTCATCACATGGATCACCTTGAGCATCATATGTTAAATGAGAGTACATGTCACCTAACACGTAGCCATGGCTCAAGTTCATCCTTCTCCAGGACATGCACTTTAAGTATCACTGGATATACAAAACAGCAATTCAAACTAGTAGTTTATACTCTTGTGCAACAGGACCAAAATTACAGTTGTTTAAAATAATGTTATAGTATGCTCTACAGATTCACTAAGGTGACCCAGGAGTGTTGATTTGAATTTACTTTAGCCTTACTTATGGTCACTTAACAGAGTAAACAAGAACTGATGGCTTTTCAAACACTAATAGTAAATTACAGTTATGGTGAACGCAAATGCCTCATTATATCTAGTCAAGGTCTATTTCCCTTTTATAGAGCTAACTGGTGGAAAGCACTGTTTTTAATTTATGAATGAATATGCATGGGAATCTTAGCCCTCCTATTTACATAAACCTGATAGACAATTAATCTTCAGCAAGGTACCTAGAGAAGGTTTAGAAACTGCAAGCCACAGCTAAAGTAAAAAATGTAGTCTCAAAATATCAAATGCTTTAAATACCAAAATGTTGCTTTTATTAGCCTTTTATTATCTCACTTGTAAACACTCAAAACTGGTAACAGTTACTGAGATTATAAGGCATATGTGCACTTGGGTTTAATAAATTGATAAATCAATTAATGTTGGTTAATTAAACACTGGAAAAGGCATTGAAACGTTTGGACTATAAAAAGGAATTCTTTAGGGGGGTTATAAACTTAGTTTGAACTTTTCTTGAAATTTGTGCTGTTAGGTCAGCACAATTGAGAAAGGATTTGTCCACAAGAATGAGGCATGAGAGAACTTTTGGGGGTAATAGAAATTTCACTTATCTTGATTGGTATGTTGGACAGAGAATTGTACACATTTATTAAAACTCATTGAATTGTATATTTAAAATGTGGATATTTCACTATATGTGTGTATCTTTCTATCTTTTACACATACACACACAAAGATAAGAGAGAGAGATTCCTGAAAATATCCATGGAGCCAGCCATT
This sequence comes from Ceratotherium simum simum, assembly GCF_057802395.1. Taxonomy (NCBI): domain Eukaryota; kingdom Metazoa; phylum Chordata; class Mammalia; order Perissodactyla; family Rhinocerotidae; genus Ceratotherium; species Ceratotherium simum. The sequence continues at coordinate 76,903,085 of NC_141904.1, read as the reverse complement.
CCTGTAGGTAGATTCACTCTCCCGTGATTTGGGTACCTGTACCAACAAGCTCTCTTAGGTATAAATCAGTTTGCATTGTGTCTTTGTTATTCACAATCAAAAGAATCCTAATGTAGATTTCTACCTCAAATCTTTTTGATTTGGGGAGAAGGGTCACTGTCCTTGTCTCCATGAGTGTGAAGAGGACTCATTTACTCCAGTGTCCCAGCTAGAGATGAATTTGCCAACCCCAATCAGAAGGTGGATTTTGTGAGAGTGGGGAAGACGTAAATGAGTCTGTGGGTGGGGAGTAGAAGCCTGGTATTTTGAGGCAGAGCTGTGCTGACTAGCAGTGTTAGCAGCAACTTTGTATTGATAAATCCTGTCTCTCAGAGAATTGAGATGACACCCTTTACACAAAAAAGTGCTTCATCCTCAGAAGATATTTCTTTCACCCAGTGTTACTGGACTATGCATAAAATTCTAAGTTTTAGAATGGTAGTATGGTCCTTCCCTCGTGCCATTCCATCCAGAGACAAACCTTAGGACTACCAGTAGCAGTGTCCTTCTCCATGTAGTTGGAAACATACTATGATACCATAGCTATAAGTTAGTTTTCCAAGTAGAATAAAAGCTTGCTCAAGCCAATGTTACCACTCTTCATTTTCTTTTAAAAGTCTTGCTCTTACCCTAGGGGCAATAAGAACAATAAACACCTACAATCTCTGTACAGGAAAAGCACTCAGCAGCAATTCAATCTTGTTCTTCAGTCAATTCACCTATCCACAGCTTCTTTTGTACTTAGGTTTGGGCTTATAAAAATGAGGAAAGTGATCAATAGTTGCCTTGGTTTCATAACTCAGATACAATCGTGCACCACATAATGATGTTTCGGTCAATGATGAATGGCATATATGACAGTGGTCCCATAAGATTAGTACCATACAACGTAGGTGCGTAGTAGGCTATACTATCTAGGTTTGTGCATAGTAGGCTATACTATCTAGGTTTCTATGATGTTCGCACAATGACGAAATTGCCTAATGATGCATTTCTCAGAACATATCCCTGTCATTAAGTGACCATAACTGTACTAGTAAAACCAATATAGAAGCGAGATGTAGCTTAACTAAATTTGAATAGATAATATTTGATTTCTACCCAGAGGAAGAATTTTAAAAAATGTCTATTTATTATGACCATAGGGGTCTTATCCTTTACATCAACTCTGTAAGAGTTTGATCATTACCCATGGGTTTGTAGACTGCAGCCCCCATGAGAGCAGGGAACACGTTCATTTTGTCCAAAGTATCATCAAATATCATGTTAACTGACAGTGTCAGCAAAGTTAAGTAATTTACCTGAAGGTCATGGTACAGCACCAACTTTAGAAGATTCTTCTGTATCAGTGCCTGTTAACCTTAGATTTAAAATCTAACAGTAAAAGAAGATTGACTTTGGCCCCCTCAACTTTCCTTTCTTTTCCCCTTCTTCCATTTTTACATGCCTTTCCTTTCAGATCAAGGACTTAGAGGTTTAGTTGTTGCTATGGGCCAAAGTCACCGAGGTCACTGGAGAAAGGCTGAAGCAGCAGATTGCCAGCACTTAGCCAGAACAAATTGAATTCTTAGCCAGAAAATATTGTGATCAGAAAAAAATAAGGAATTTCTAGAATAAGGGAGCCATCAGGATAGAGAAATAGTTAAGATGAACCAAAATTATAGCCACATAGGAAGAAGGTCAGATTGAATAGGAACTAGAAATCCAGAGAAAATGTAACACTTATTAAGGATGTTGTCTTTGAAGTCAGAAAATCTGGGTTCACCTCCTATTTCTGTCACTTGAAGTTAAATGGTATTAGATAAATTACTCAGTTTCCGTGTCTGTAAAGCATGGATTATATATCTAGCACTGTTTTAAGGATTAAATAAAATAAGCTATGTAAGATAATTATAGGATGTCTGGCACATAGTAGGTGCTCAATAAATTTTTGATGATGCTTAAATACCTAAAGCCATAGGTAGCTAACAATTAATAGGGAAGGAAGCAATCATTTTTAAGGAGATAGATCAGCTTTGAGAGTTCTCATTTTGTGCCCCCTAGCTTCTTAAGTGTTAGATGTGCAGAAGTGACCCTGGGAAATCCATCAGATATCTTCCTCCCTGGTCTGTAGATCCTAAGAACTCTTAGAGTTTTCAAAGTGCCTCCTACTCTATTAACCGACTCAATCTTTCTACCCCTAGAATGCACCCATGCTCTTCTTCAATCCCATCAAAACCATCATTCTCTCAATGAAGGTATGCTCTCAGCTTGGTGTTAGGCATAAATTTCTCATTAAATTAGTTAACTCAAAAATATGAGTGTTTAATAATCATTCATTCCTTCCAGCTTTGTTTTTCTTTTATTGTGGAAGATGTGAATTTATGTAAATATTCTTGCATATTTTGAGTGTGCATCAGTGAGACAAAGTGAAGTAATGAGTTCCAGATAGTATGTAGAGAGATTTTCATGAGAGAGATAGAAGTCATATCCCATGTATTTACAGCCAACTGAGCTTTAGTAACTTTCATTTCTAAATGTTCTGGGCAAACAGCTAAACATATTTTTATTACAACCTCCTTCCCAAATTATTATGAAGTCTGAGACATCTGTGTGTCTTTGTACACCGACAGCCAAATCTCCTGGTTAATTATAATGTAAGTTAATTTCTTACTGCAAAGTTATACTGACCATGTAGGGAAAGGTTGAAGGAGGCTTTAAAAAGTAAGTAATCCTCCTTTGGTGACTAGCTTATAACTTAATCTGGCACTCCTTTAGAAGTAACAGTATAACTGCTTAATTGGACGTGCTAACCATTCATCTTGACCATTGCATGAAGTTAGTTGCACTGTCCATGAAAAGAATCATGAATTTAAGCTGTGAGTACTCAAGACTGCATTGTTTCAGCCAGTGGCCTTCAGCACCATGGAGAGAGGCTAGAGACCATTCTTAGGTAATTCTCTTCTCCATCTTTTCAGAATTGTTGCTTTACATGTGACTTGGGCACATGCTCTGTATATTGCAAGCTATTTGATTGTTGGGAAAAGTGACTTGTTTGATCTCCTTATTTTCTTCTTTTGAAAATAGTTTCCCTATTTTCTTAATAGCACATTTGTTCTTTGCACTTTCAAAGAATCCTTTAGAAGCACAGTTAAATGTGTCTGTCAAGACAAAGGCAGTTGAATGTATTCCCATTTGCCTTTTCAAAAAGTCATTCTTTACATGAAGAGTTGCTTTCTTTTTTTAACTTAATGAAGATATTATAGAGCTGTGGCCTTTTTTTAGCCATCCACATCAAATCATCATCCTAGAAGATGCAAAAGGAGCTTCTAAATCTGCCATGAATGTTTGACAATTTGCGTTAATATTTCTAGTGACTTTACTAGGAAGGGAATTTCCTCCTTCAAGTTCCCATAATAATTGGTTCACATATCTTTCATGAAATTTATTAATAGCTTACATTTGTATTGAGGACCCTTGGCATTTATGGATTTAATATAAGCAGTTTTGACTGTTTGCAGATGACCTGATAGTCCATGACATGCTTTGATTTGAAATTTTGCTGAGGTACATATTCAAATTGAGCACACAGACAAGCTGATGTGTGGGAGCAAGTCATGTAGCTAATGGGTAATTCTAGCTCGCTGCCTGACACCCACATCTCAACAACTTATATTATGTTCTCTCCTCACTGGATATATGGTAATTCCTCTGCAGTAATTGAAACCTTTGCTTCTTTCTGGAAAGTGCCCATAAATCAGAGAAAAATCTTCAGTAAAGTCTAAACAGTCAACATATATTGTGAGTATATATGCAAAATGAAAACCAAAATGACACATGATTCCAGAGGAATTCAAGAATCTGTACAAAGTAGTACTCACAAAGTGAGGATTTCTGAAGGTAACTATACATTCATCCAGAATTGTAAGGGTTTATTTCAGGGACAGAAGGCGTGATTCAACTCTCCTACCAACTCTGAATGACTTATGAGGATGTTCACTTATTGTATTATGTCTTAGTTATAATTATTTGTATGTCTTTCTTGCCTTCTTCCCTACCACCATGCAAAAATAAATTGCAAAATCAATATAGAAGATATTGTCAGTTGGTTATACAATATACATCTCTTTTCTTCTCACTTCCTAACAGTATCACAATTTTATTTCTTTATCCAGTATTGCACTAAATATCCATATTCTTTGATGTGGAGGTGGGGACACTGATTATTCTAAGCAATGCTTGGCATTCCTCCTGGAACCTATTCTTGGTCCACAGCAACTGTATTAAATCAGCTCCACCAAATGAAGGGAAAGGCTTACAGTCTATAATTGGGTAAGTTTTCTCTCTGTATTCACATATTCACTCACAAATACTAGATAACAACAAGAGACCACATAGTCCTAATTGCCCTAGCAGCTACCTTGTAACCAAAAGAGAAACCTACTTTAGGGTAGATCTGATGTTGAGGATATCAGGATGAACAGTACCAAGAATTGTCTTTAGTGTCACAGTTAAGTCACTTATTGAATTACACTAAAAAACTGCCCTCTCTGTAAAGTTCTAGTTATGTGAAATGTTATGTTCTTTGTCTTTTAAACCTATCTGAGCCCAAGGAATATATACTATTTCTAGCAGACAAAACTGGTACACTCACTGAAGGTATGAACTTAATCATTTTCATTTTGGGGGCACTTATAGTACCTAGAAAAGTGTTTTGCATTAAAAAGTATTTGCATATAAAATCTCTATAAATCTTGATCTAGGGACATCAATTTCTTTATGAATAAGCTTATCTCTTCCACCAAGCCTGTGACAAATCCTCTCATTACTCCACTCCCACTGCTTTAAAATAATCCTTTGACCAGTCCTCCAAAATTTTGAGATACATGTTGAGATATATTAGCTTTGATTTTGTATAATCAAAGCCACACAAGGATAAGCAACTTAGCCAAAACTTAATTGCAAATGTGAAAAAAAAATTCAATCAAATCATTTTGTCTATATGGTGACACATTGGGCTGTTGATTTTCATTGTGGTTTTGTCCATGAAATACCCAAGAAACCTATAAATCTGTTCAATTCAATTAAACAGCTAATTAATTCACCAGAGAAAAACAGTAAATCACTTATTTGACTGAATTGATCAGCCAATTCAATTGAAATAGTAAATCCACCATTCCTATGGCGATAAAATTGGCTGGACATTTTTTCCCTGATAATAAAGAAAAGGAGAGGATTTTACAAAATTGACTAAATCAATCAATTATTCTGAAGTTCTGCAGATGCAGTCTTATTCAGCATTTGAACACCAGTGGCATGCTTCCGAGCATGATACAACTGAAAGTTTTAAAAGTTCTTAAAGGCGAAGAGAAAGAGAATGGACTTAAGAGAAAATGGCTGAGACCTTTCCAGAGTTGATGAAAAGATAGCTTCCTACACGTTCAAGAAAGTTGTATATACAGATCTTGTTTTTATGAAGGAGAGGAACATACCCAGGTTCCTTTCCAGATGAGACGAGGAAAGCTTTTACCCAGAGAAGCCCAAGAAGGAGTAGTACAAAGCATAGTCAAGAAGGAAATTCAGAAGTCACAGAAATAATACTAACCATCACACCTGTGGGAAGAGGTAAGATTTGAAGTGAAAAAAAATTCGTGATGTCAGGAGGCAGAACATAATATGAGATTGGGACAAAGAGTCAGTAAAGATGCTTTTAACAAAAGCACACCAAAGACCCACTTAAGTGTGTTTTAAGGTATACCCAGGGTTTTTCTCATTTTGCCTCCTTACTAATATTTTTCTAATGTTTTACTTGTGGAGACTGTGATGAAATAAAGTGTATATACCCCACATAAAAATATTCAGATTTTTAATAATTCTGTGCTAGTTGAACATGCACATCTGTTGACTACATTGAGCTCACTGGTCAGCAGTTTGTGACTTCTTTTTCAGATTTGAAAGTTACTCTCTCTCTTTTCTTCTGCCCTCAGGACTCTCTTTGAAAATACAGTCTTCCTTTAATTGTTACTCACTGAAAACATCTCATTTTAATGACCATATCTGTTCTCATCATTCGTACTTTCACAGCAACTGTTTTCTTTTTTTCCCAAGTATCATTAATTTGAAAACGAAATTTAATTGAAAAATATTTAGAACATACAGATAAGTACTAAAAGCAATATAACTGACTCTTGTGTATCTAATGTACACATTTAATAGGTGCTACTGTTTCTCCAAGTTTTATTCCTATAAACATTTTCCTTGAGAAATAAACTTAAAACCCCATCCCTATTCTTTTCTTTCCTTTCATATATATGTATACACACACACATAAACAACATATGGTGGTATTTTGTACTTTTCTCCTTTAGGTATACACTTTTTCACATTGAATATATCCTTTTGAAACTTGCATAATTGTGATTTTTCACATTTATCATTACTATAGCCAGTGCTTCAACGAATATCTTTGTACATTACTTGTTCTTACATGTGAGAACGTCTCCAAAGTATAGTTCTTGAGTTAGAGGGTTTATAATTTTTTAATCTCTGCTGGATGTCAGCTGTATATAAAAATTCCCATCTGTTATATCTTTACCAACACTTGGTATTTCCAGACTTTTAAAATTTTGTCAATTTGATGGATGTGAAATTGTATCTCAATGTTTTAGTTTGCATTATTCTCACTAATAGTTAAATTAAGTCTTCATATGTATATTAGCCATTCAAGGTTCTTCTTTGTGAATTACATGTCTACAGCCTTTTTTCCCCGTATTGCGTTATTCTTCTTTTGTTGGTTCTGATTTGTAGGAGATCTTTATACATCCAAATTCTGCCACTTACTAGCATTGAGACCTTGGGTGACTCACTTAATCTTCCTATGATTCAGTTTCTTCCTCTAAAATGGGAAGAATAATTATACCTACAAGTTTGTTGTGAAGATTAAATGTTTGATGTAAGATGCTTGGAACAGGGTCTAGCACGTACTAAGTATTATATAACTTTTACTGCCATTTTTTTAATTCTAGATAAGTGATTTATTTATTGCCATATTATTTTTTAATTATTACTATTACTAAACCTTAGTTGCCTTACAGTGTTACAAGTAACTTTCCTAGTCAGTAACTTGTCATTTAACTATGTTTTACGAAATCTTTTTCACATACAAAATTTTAATTTTAATATAGACAAACGATGTTCACCTTGATGGCTTTATGGCTGATACTTTTTGTGCCTTGTTTAAGAAAGTGTTCTCTGGCCCAATATACAAAGTATATTCTTTTATATTTTCTTATAAATTCTTTGCATTTGGCATTTCTAACTGTAAGCCATTGGGAAACGGTGTGAAGTAGGGATATAATTTTATCGTTTTGTACCTGAAGAGCAAATTTCCCTGGCACCATTTATTGAATGGATCTTCTTTCCTCACTGATTTGCTTTACCTCTCTCTTCTGTCATATTCCATGTTCCCACTTATATTTGGGGTTATTTTAAGTCTCTCTATTTTGTGCCATTGATCTGTCTGTTCTTATAACCTTTCAGCCCTTGATCTTTGCAGTTTTCTTTCTTGTGAGTCTTCAAAAACCTCTCTTTTGTTGGCAGTTCTTGAAACTCTTTGCTGTCCAAGTGAGAGTGTTATCTTCCTTTATGAGTGTAGGTTCTGTGAAGCTGAGAGCCATTTATATTACATATCTTGGGTGCTGATAATCTTATCTTGCCCCCTTTAAGGGCTCAAATATCTGGGGAAAGAAATTTTAATAAAGAACACATTTAGATAAAATTTATAGAGTGTATGTTATAAGCCTTTAAAATCTTCCAGAGCCTGTTAGTTGCCTATAAGAAGTGAAAAATATAACTTTTTTGGTATTAGAAATTAAGTATCTTGAAATCGCCATGTCATTTTGCCTTTTGAGGCCAAACAGTACCAATCTATGTTGCAGTATCATTTATAGTGTCACATTCCCATTCCTTCCTGGATATAGAAGAATATATCACATTTCACAAATTTAGGCCTGTAGTGGATTGATTTGTTGCCATGGACTTGAACAATTTATTAAGGAAGGAGTCAGAAATAATGAATTAATTTGAAATCTTTTGTTGGTATGGATGAAGTGAGAAAAGTATTTATAAAACTATTAATCATACTTCAAAATATACTTGAAAATGAATCAGAAGACAAATGTGATAACTGTATTTTCATTTTGCTATCCCCTTAAAAGTCTCAGCACTTTAGAAAGCCTTATTTAAATGTTGCTGAATGTTACTTGTTTTTCTATTTCCTTTATTTTGATAAATATATCTTGTCATGGAGCCATCTGTGCCATGATGAGAAGTAGATTGTTACCTAATATTAGGTCTGCATCTAGTTTAAATGAGTAAAAAATTAAAAAATGATAAAGCTGGGAATCATAAATCAGGTCAAACTTAATTCAGGACATGAAAAGCTCTCTGAGATCACAGCCCCCTGTTAGTTATTAAAGTTAGCTGTATTCCAAACTTTCTATAAGTGCCATTCTTTGACTCTTCAAACTATCGTTACAAAGCTGTCCTCAAGATAAGAAAAAGTTCCAAGGTGATATTGAATTGGTATTTGGCTGAAGTAAAGAAAAAGGAGGAGCTGATGTTTGTATCTGAAAAGGCAGTGATGCCACAGAGGTAGTATTCTTGATTTATTGTTTTAACGCATGAATTTTCTGGAACATTATTTCTAGTTCAGTTTCCTGAGAGTTGAGCTTGAATCTAGTTTGCCATGTAGGGGTTAAAATAACATTTTAAATATGGCAATTAAAAATTCAGTACCTACTGCTAATTTTTAAAAAAATCAAAGCAAAATAGGAATAGAAGGAAACTTGCTAAATATGACAGAATATTGAATAGAAACCAAGAATGAATGTCTTACCAAATGACATTATTATTAAAATCAGGCATACGATATAGTCACTATTAAAATCAGGCATATGATATAGTCACTATTATTGTTATTATTCAACATCATTTTGGAAGTTATAGTTAATGCATTAAGACAAACAGCATAAATGATACAGATATTTGGAAGGAGAAAACTTTTTTTTATTAATCACAGATGATATGATTATGTACTGCCCAAATAAAAAAAATTACTGAAACCAATAAGAAAATTCAGTCAAGTAGCTACAGTCAAGATAAGTACCACAAAAGAAGCAATACTTTCTCTTTATGTTAGCAATAACCAGTTAGAAATTGAAATGGGAAAAAAAATCATTCACCGTAGACAAAAATGAGAAGGACCTAGAAGTAAATTTAACAAGAAAGGTGCAAGACCTAGTTAAAAGCATACAATTTGATTGAGGAGTACTAAATAAGCCTTGAATAAATGGAGATATATACTCTGAACTTACAGAATTATAAATATGTCAATCCTCTTGAAATTAACGTATGAATTTACTATAAATATTTGGCAAGTCAATGCATGCGTGAGTGTGTTGACACCTGCTCTAAAGTGGATTTCCCAAAATCAAAAGCTTGTATCTTCCCAACTATAATGCTTCGGCTACAGCGTCTTTCATGTTGACGCGTTCAGAGGCTTTGGAAGGTGTCATATTATAATGAAAGAAATTTAAATCTGTAGGAAAGTTTTAACGGCAAACAGGCAATGGCTTTTATTTGTAAGGCAAACATTCATTGCGAGCTTTAGCTTTATCTGACAAAAGAAATCTTCAAATGATTAAAATAGCGAATGCTTTAAATAACTAGCTATGGATTAATTTTCTTTCATAAGAGAATAGTACATTGAATTAATCTGTAGGTTTTCCTGTATTTGGCTTTGTATTTCTAGTTAAAGTTTTAGTTCCCAAAGTTAAAATTATGTCTCAGAATTCCTTGGGGACAAATGCCTTGGTAACTTAACAGTGCCTGGAATAGTGTGCCTACACAGTAGATACTTCATAAATGCTTTTGGAAGAAATGAATCCAGTGTAAAATAGTTGGTATTATGGATCAATTGTGGTAATTAAATAGCAATCTCTAAAAGACTAAGAGAAATATTCAATGCTACTGTCATTACCCCACAGAGGTGGGATGAGTCTCCACTGAAAATTTTGTTCAGATATTGAGACTAATGATGACGCACATCATCCAATGAGTATGGGAAAGGTTTATTCCTCATGTAATGAGGCTTTCTGGGGAGCCAGGATAGGCTCCCAAGCACGTCTGAAAATGGCTTGAGAAAGCAGGACAGAGAGAGCTTGAGGTTCTATGAGGGTTAGGGACTGGAGCTGAGTGGAGTGTTCTATCACAGGGGCTAGGGCTTGAGAGCTTAGAACTTCCTCCTACTGGTGCTGAAGGTGCACCCAGCTTCCTTGTTAGCTTGCCCAGATGAAGGGCAGAAGGACAAGAGAGAGAGGTGGTGCTTGAAAGCTGTCAACAGTCAAACAACAAAAATGGAATTAGTATCTTTATTACAAATGCAATTTAATACAATTTGGAAACGTAGAATTTTACTTGTGCAACTGTCTATGTATTGTAATATGTATTGTAGGACATTAAAAGTCTTTGCCCTTTCCCTTCTCGTGGGAGACATGAGTCAAGAATACAAGTTGACAGTTTGGCTTAGTAGAGAAAACTCATGATTTCTAGGCAGATACACCTGTTAGCCACTAGCTAACTTTTTAACTTTGGGCAACGTAACAACTCTGAACTTCAGTTTTCTTGTCTAGAAATGGACAATGTCTCTCTCTCATAGGGTTGTGAGGATTTAAATAGCCAATTTTTGTAAAACACTTAGCACATGACAGCACACGGTCTCAAATAAATACTTCATTGATATTACAATTATTGCTATTATCATTCAGAGAAGATGTAGAAAGTAAGATAGGTATTAAGAGAACAAGGTCTGAATAAATAGAAGACCTAATATCGTAAAAATGTCAGTGCCTCTCAGATTAATATATACATTTACTACCTTTCCACAAAAAATCCCAATCAGTTTTGGGAAGGATAAACAAAATGATTTTAGAGATTATATTAAAGAACAAACATGTGAGAATTGCCAAGAAAATTTTGAAAAACTATAATTGATAGGAACTTGCCTACAAGGTGCTAAATGTTAACATGTAACTAGTATAATCAAAACAATGTGAATCTGGCTCGGTAACTAAAACATAATGGAATGGACTAGGTGAGGTTTTTAATGTGGATTTTAATATAATTTATTTCCTTTGTAATCCTATGTATGTCATTTTATTCATTTAAAAAGATTATAATGAGGTGGGTTCTAAAGACTTCATCAGACTGCCAAAGGGCTACCTGGCACAGTAAAATTAAATTAAAAAGATTAAGAACCCTCTAGAAACATCAAGTAGAAATTGATGAAGGAATTAGTGATCTATTGCTGCATAACAAATTACTTAAAAACTTAGCGGCTTAAAACATTAATATTTATTATCTAACAGTTTCTGTGGGTCAGCACTACAGGTGCAGCTTGGTTGGGTCCTCTGTTTCAGGGTCACTCACAAGGCTGTGGGCTTATCTCAAGGATTGTCTGAGGAAGGAACCACTTCCAAGTTCACTCCAGTGGTTGTTGGCGGGATTCAGTTCCTTCTGGACTCTTGGACTGAGGCCTTTACTTCCTCACTGGCTGCTGGCCAGAGGCCACTCTCAGTCCTTGCGGCGTAGGCCTCTCCATAAGACAGCCTGCTTCATCAGAGTGCGCAAGCAGAGAGAGGGCCACCAAAGGAGACTGCTCATAAAACAGAAGTCATGGTCTTTTGTGCCTAATCTCAGGAGTGATACCCCATTATTTTTCCCATATTCTATTTATTACAAGCAAATCACTAAGTCCAGCTCACATATAAGGGGAGGCGCTTACACGAGACATGCATATCAAGAGGTGGGGATCATTGGGAGCCATTTTAGAAGCTGCCTACCACAGTGAAGTTATCATTTCAATTCAGAGCAGGTAGATTATTCAGTACATAGGTTTAGGACACTTGGCTATGAAATTGGAATAATATAAACCTATGTTCCCTGTTTTACCCATGTGTGAAAACAAGTTCCAGAAGAACAAAATATCTCATTTTAGACAGTAAAACTTTTTAAGTATTAGAAGAAAATATAGAATAATGGATTTAGAACTGCAGCTTGAGGAGGACTTGCTAAAAAAAACAGGAAAACCAGAAATGGTTAAGTGATGGGTTTGATTAGACATAGAGATTGTGGGAAACCTCTACATAAATGAAGTCAAAACATAAATGTCATACCAGGAGAAAATATTTATGATCTTGTGACATGTAAAAGATTAATATCTTTATATATACTAAAGTCCTATAGCTAGATAAGAAACAGACAACCCTGTTAAAAAAAAGAAAAAAGTAAAAAACTTAATGAGTCATTTATAGGAGAGCATATGTAAATGGACCACAAGTATTTGAAAACATACTTACCTTCATTAGTGGTTTTATAACTTGAGGTAGAATTTTTCATCCATCAAATTCGCAGAAGTTATCAAACCAGTAACACATAGTACTAGAAAGGGCATAGGAAATACACACTTGTGGGGCTGTAAAATTAAAAATACATCCACTCTTTGCCTCAGCAATTGCGCTTGCAGACATATATTCTATAAAAGTAAAATAGTTTTTCAATGCAGCACTATTTGAATAACAAATTTTTTAAAAATTTTAATTGTCCAATAATAGGCAAATTCTTGAATTATGGTACCTTGATAACATGTGCTATTACATATTGTAATAATTTAAAAGAATTATATATATATATAAATGTAATGGCATAGTGGCTATCATATTGTTAAATGGAAAATGCAAGTCTCAGATCAATGTCAACAGAATGATTTTATTTAAATACATACACATATATCTATATATTTCTGTTTGTATATTGTATTCAGAAATTAGACTGCATAAAATTAGAAAAAATAACAATTTAGAGTACCAAAATTAATAACAGGTACCAATGGTTACCTCTTGGAGGAGGTAGGGAAAGAAAAGCAAAGTGTGCAGAACTTCATCATCTCATCCTTTAGATAACTTGCTAAGTTGTGGGTTCAGGATGATAAAAATACAATACAAAATACAGCTACAATAGTAGTAGAATATATGTAGCCCTTAAATTTTCTGTGGAACAAGGCAGGATATAAATAAATATATATGATGCCTGAGTTGTTTTTCCAAAGCCTTTAGTTTTCACTAAATAAAATGCTAAAATATCCCAAAATTATGAAGCTTATTTGTAAATAATAATAATAATACTTACTATTACTAATACTAATAATACTTACTATTATTATTATTATCATTATTATTACATCACTTCCCTTTTGCAACTCCTAACCTTATCACCCTATAGCCTATACATTTGAATACAGTTTAAGGGGAGTATTGCTTGACAGTATTTGGAAGAAACTCTCAAATTACATTCATAATAATACTTAATTGCTTAATGTGTTAGAGTTTTAATGTTCTAGGGATTTAAGCACAGACATTACCTTATAGATGCGATTCCTAGAACTCTGATCTGTTAAACTTCCACTTCTCCTTGATGATCTCACTTTAATATTCCTTTATATCCCTAAGAGTTTGGAAGGAGGAAACTACATATTTCCAAAATCTATATTATCATGAGATCATTTATTAAAACCATATCTAACACATAACTATCCCAAACACTGATTCTCGCTTCTTTTTCCTAGGACACAGGAGATAAAAGGTGGAGAAAAAGAAGGGAGGGTAGTAAATCTAGGAGACTATTTTTTCTTGAAGGTTGAAAATGTAATCTTCTGTTAGACGTCATATATGCTAATTGCGGTTCTATGTAATTATCCAATGTCTGTGTGGTTTTATTATACTTTCACTAATTTTCTACTACCAAATACTCAATGAAATTATTAACTTAGGCTTCTGCTCATGAAATTAGATTGTTCAAATGCCTCACAGAGTCAGAGAACTACAGTAGCTTAGTCATAGTATGAAACTTGAGCCATCATCTCATCTAGCCTCCTCAGTTTATAGATGGGGAGATGAGGCCCGGAGAAGGGAAGGGCTTACACAGGGCGCTTTACCTTGGAATGGCAGAGGGAACACGTTTAAGTCAGTTCTTCTGACTCACTCCATTGTTATCTTCCTCATACTTCTCCTGTCGTGATGGTACTATGTTTTTCCCCTAAGAAATATAGAATATGTGCAAATAATGTGTGGCTATATGCAAGTGCAATTCAAAGAACAAAACAAAATAAACATCCATGTAGCCACCAACCAAGAAATAGTTCATGACCATATCCCAAAGCCTCCCGGTTGCGTCTCCTCTCCCAGATACCCTAGAGTTAGTCACTACCCTGAATTTATATTTATCACTCTCTTGCTTTCTTTATAGTTTTTACCACTTCTACATGTATCCTTAAACATATTTTTTTGTTTGTTTTGAATGTTGAAAAACGGGATGATTCTGTATAAGATGTTTTGCTTCTTGACTCAACAATGTTTCTGCAATGTATCCACATTGGTTGTGTACCTGCAGTTCATTCCTATTCTTTGCTGAATGATATTCCACTACATGAATATAAAACAACTTATTTATCTATTCTATTGTTACAGGACATTTGGATTGTTTCCAGTTTTGGGGATTTTGTGTGTGAGTTTGTTATTTCAAGGACAGCTGTAATAGCATTCTGAGATATGACTTCCTGTACACATAGGGAAGAGTTTTTCTGCCTTATACATCTAGTAGTGAACTTACTGGGAAATAGGATGTGCATAAGCTTTGCCTTATAGGTTATGGTGAACAGTTTCCAGAGCAGTAACAATTTGCTCACCCAACTGCATTTAGATAGTTCCAGTTGCTCCACAATCTCACCAGTATTTGGTACTGTCAAATTTTCTAATTTTTGCCAATCTCTCAGTATGAAATGATATCTCATTGTGGTTTTAATTTGCCTTTCCCAATAACTTATAAAGTTGAGCAAATTTTTATATATTGGTGGGCCACTTGTACTTCCTTTTCTATAAAATTCCTGTTTACTTATTATGCTCATTTTTCTATTTTGTTGCTTATCTTTTTTATCAATTTAGAGAAGTTGGTTTTATATTTTGTATAGTAATCTTTTGTCGGTTATATGTATTGCTAATATCTTCTTGTGTTAGTTGCTTCTTACTATAGGAATATACATATAAATCAATTTTTTTGTGCTAGTCAAATAATATCCATACTATTTTTTTCAGAGCAGGAAATCTTTATATCAAATGAGAGTGTGATGCCATGGAAATATTTGGGGGAAATAATGTTCCAGGCTGAGGGATTAGGAAGTGCAAAAACCTCAAGGCAGCTGAAAACAAAGTAATTTTTAAAACCATTTTGTTGTGTAATATATCATAATCAGTTTTTCACAAAAGAAGACCTGTAAATGCAGTTTGACTTTCTCTTAGCATTTTCCTGCTCAATAAACATCTTTGAAATAACCACTGATTAATCATGAAGAAACCATTATAAGTGCAGTTGCTGTAACACTTTAGTGCTAACTCACCACCTTACTTCAATACAAGTTACTGAAATCTCCTGGGCTGATTGAAATTTGCCATTTATACATCCAACAAAAATATATTGAGCCCTGACTCTGTGTCAGAGATCTTTTTAGGTGATTCAGATAAAATGGCCAACAAAACAGGCAAAGTCTCTGCTCAGTGGACTGTACATTCTTGTGAAGGAGATAAACGTTAGACAAATACACGATAGACAGATACACAAATACCTATATACATGATTATAAAAGCAATATATAATATGTAAACAATTACAAAATCTCACATTGTGATAATATAATAATAGTAGTGATATTAGGAATAAGACCTCTGGAGAAAAGTTAAGCAGGATATTGATTGGGCAGTCAGGGATTGAAGTGAGTGAGTGACATCATGGGCATGTCTGGGGAAAGAATGTGCCAGATTGAGGACCCAGTAAGTGCAAAAACCTTGAGGCAGGAGCATGGCTGACATGTTGAAGAACAGAAAGATCAGTAAAGAGTAGAAGGAAATGAGGTATGTGTGTGTACGTGTTTGTGAGAGAGAAAGAGAGATGGAACCAGGTCACACAGGGTCTGGAATTATGTACCTTGTCACTTACTTTGGCTTTGTTCTAAGTATGATGGAGACTTGGGGGAATTTTGAGCTGGAGAATATTGTGGTCTGATTTGTATTTTTAAGGTGTTACTCTGGGTGCTGGAGAAGAGGTGTTAGGTGGCAACATTAGGAATGATACAGGGTACTAGTTAGAGGGCAGTTGACATAGTATAAGAAAAAGATGATGGCTACTTTGAGTCCCGCCATGGGACTCAATGAGATTGTCAAGGAAGTGAGTGTAAATGACAAGGACTAATCTCTGGGAGGTTCCTGTATTTAGGAAAGAGAAGAAAAGGAGGACTCAGCAGAGGCAAATGAGAAGGAGCAGACGTCTCGTTATGTTGGAGGAAAACAGAATGGTGTGGTGTCCCAGGAGCTAAGACAACAGTGTGTTCCAAGGAGGGAGTTAACAACTGGATCAATGTCAAATGCTGCTGAGGAGGTTGAGGAAAGTGAGGACTGGAAAGTGATTTCTGAATTTGGCAATGTAGAAACTGCGGGTGACTTTGATGCCCATGAAAACCTGGCTGGAGTGGGCTGGTTGAGGAAAGAATGGCAGGGGTGACAAAATGGGGCCACGGTATACAGAACCATTTGGGGGAGTTTCACTATAAGGGAAGCAGAGAGACCATGCACAGTTGGAAGAGGACACAGAATCAAGAGGATGTGTATTTAAGAGGGGAACTATTACAGCAAGTTGATGTGCTGCGGCAATGATCGGAGTAGGGATTAATGGTGCAGAAAAAAGAACGAATGGAGCACTGTCGTTGAGTAGAGGAGAGGCGGCACGAGTGGGTGTCCTGCGTAGGTGGAAGGGCTGCTTTAAGGAGGAATATGAGAGGTGAATCCATTGCAATAGGAGGGGAAGTAGACAATATGGTTAGAGATACGGGTAGGTTGGGAGACTCAGTAGTGAGAGGGTGAGAAATTTCTGATAGCTTGTACCAAATCCAGCTTGGAGACCTCATTTACCAAAATTAGTGAGAAGTCCTGAATCAGTTCTGCCCTCACTCCCAAATGGTGAGATCAGAACTCTGGGACTAAGTCAGGCCCCAAAACTTAGAGGAGAGACTTCTCTGTATCTGGTCCACGGCATCACCTGTTTCTTTTGTACACAATGCCACTGTGAGAGCTGCTACCTCGCTAACAGTGAGGCCCTGCTGCTTGCCCCCACTGCCTCTTACTTACAGTAGGTCTTTTCACTGACCACAGCAGCAGCAAGTCCCTGCTACTAAGGCCAACAGGCTTAGCATCCAGCCTCAGTGTGTTTTCTAAGACCATACACCAGCTGAAGTCCTTCCAACATTGGACCAATGTCCTGTGAGTAGGACACAAGGATCTGCCCTTCCCCAAACATGTAAGTCCCAACCACTTCTCTCATCTCCTGGTCCAAACCTCAGGAGTCAGGAAACTTCCCTCGAAGCAGTATAACCTCCATCCTCTGTCCCATCTGGAATGGGGGAAAAATAATGCTTGTTACTTTCCCTGACCCAAGGGACAGGACCATCTAAAAACTATGTTAATGATATCATTCTTAACTTTGCTTTTTTTATTTCTCCTCTATCTTGGTAAAAGTGTAACCTGAGAAAGACCTAGATTAATAAGCTTAGGTGGGTGGTGTGAATGATGGAATCAGGGACAGTGCCGACCTGGACCTCTGGTTCTGGCAGCCCTCGGGGTCTCAGGCTGCTTCTCTTGGGAGCAGAGAGCGCTACATGATTAAGAGCTGGTGGATAAAAACTAGACTATTGGAGATGAACATGATGCAGTCTATACAGAAACTGAAATATAATAATGTACATCTGAAATTTACACAATGTTATAAGCCAATATGACCTCATTAAATAATTTAAAAGTAAAAGAGCTGGCAATGTATGCATTTGCAATTTATATAGAACAGAGAGAGAGAAAGTAGGCCAAGAATGCTCTGTTCCTATCAGGGCATTAAATCTCTAATATCCCTACCTTGTTTACCCAGTAGGTGGAGAGGGTGTCATGGCTTTCTTCCATGTGTCACGCTGCTGTCTATTCGTTGATGGACATATGCAGCCCAGTGCTGAGTCCTGGGGATGCCACTGCTCTCAAAGGTCTCACAGTTTTAAAAAGTCTTTGACCAAATCGGTGACATCATCAGCACAAGTGCTTGAAATTCAGCCATGGGCCTTTTGCTACTTGGGTGTCTCTCTAAGAATATGCTGGTTTAGCTTCTACCCAATCCCAAGTAATGTTAGATGCCTCTGGTACAAACTGAGGAGGTTTAAATGAGTCCTTAAAACTAAAAGAAATGGAGACTAATACATTATATGCAAGAGGGATAAAATAATAATCAGCATAAACAAGATAGAGTTAAATATTGATAGCTCTAGGAAATTATAAAATTCTGATGTGGGTACTGAAATCCAAAGCATCAAGAGCTGATGATAAGGATTAGCTGTGGTTTTCCTTTGGAATCTATGGCTGTAACGTTTGTCCTCTTAGTCTTGAAACATCCCCTTCTTGTGTCCCCACAGGACCACACGTATTCATATCACTGAGCCGCTGTTTAGCTGTGCAAGCTTGGGCAAGTGACTTAACCTCTCTGATCTAAACCTGAAATTCTTCATCTATAAAACAGGCAAGATTTGAACACAAACAGTAAGTTTTCCTCTATGTTATTTTTATTCAGCAAAGTTAAGAATTTCCTTTTATTTATTTATTTTATAATATATATCTTCTGTGTTGATTTGAGCCTCATCAACACTTCAGTTGATGGCTAAACATGCATGTTCAGAGGTTAGGAAGAAGAATGACACTGGCATTTCTAAGAAGTCCAAACCTTTCTAGTCTTCTATTCTGTGTTGATGGAAAGTTGCATTCAGAAGTGTATCAATGTATCAATGTCTTACTCCCTGTCCGGAACTGGGCTGATGATCTCACAAAGGTGCCTGTGTTACCAGGCCTGAGGCTGTGGTGAAGGCAGGAGGATGTGGGAACAGCCTTTCTCTGAACATTGATCCATATCGCCTGCCAAGCGCCTTGTTATTTCCAGGTGTACTTCCTCACCAGCCTTGCGGGGTAGATAAGCCTCCCTATCGTGGTATTAATTAAATGTTGTTCTCTGAAGCCAGTAGAGTAAAGAAGGTAAGAGATTGCTACATGAGACAATATGCTAGGGTATTCTTGCATGTTTTTATTTTTTGAAGGGAGGAAAAGAGCTTTGGGAAATGGAATTGGGAAGACAATTAGAAAGTCAGCAGGAATCACCTGTAAATGTTTCCGCTTTGTTAGGTTTAAGGCAGAGAAGTGTCCCCAACCTTCTAAAATAAGTCAGTTGGACTCTCTAACTGAGAGAGTGCTGGCATCTGTCTCAATAGACTTACCAATGTTTAGTATAACCCTCTATTTCTCTGGTGTGAGAAGATCCAGTCATGAGTAACACATGTCATATGTATCTTAGAGAATTTTCTTGGTCATCAACAATAGTTACAGGGATTTTTTTTGTCTTGCTGTAGCCCACGTTGGAGGCAGGCTTCTTACACACACGCACTGCACTGCAGTATGCTGTGTGAGCAGAGGCAGCAAAGCCCTTTGTCCCATCAGATAACCACAGTGTTACTGCCCAATCCCTGTACACCATGTAACTTCACCTGTACACCCTGTAACTTCACATATTAAGTAAAACATATCTATACTATGTATAGAGAAAAATTAAATAAAAATAATTTACTTATAAAATGTATAGAACAATAATATTTATCAAACACTATTCTATGGGACTGGCCCGATGCCGTAGTGGTTAAGTTCGTGCACTCCACTGCGGCGGCCCGGGGTTCACAGGTTTGGATCCCAGGGGTGGACCTACACACCCCTGGGATGTGATAAAGGGTCATTACTTTTAATTCCTTGATTTGTTCCTGAACATTGACTTAAATGGATAATTTAATATACACAAATAATATAGTTCAACGATGTGGTTTCTAAAAACTCTAGGTCTACCCGGGCTTTCCTGCGTTTGTTCTGTGAACTCATAATCAGTGCAGCAACAAAAAAGATACACCTGTTTCCTGTTTTTGGTGGGGAGTTAATGATTTGAGGAGTGGATATGTAGATAATAGATAAATGGATAAATGTGCTTGATGCATATAGGCTGTAAATCTTGAAAAAATCTGGGTGGAACTTTCCATTTCATCTCCATTTCATCCTCTTTAATATCCTCTCCTGTTTCCCCACACAGAACAGCTGCTCAGGAACTTTTCCCTCACTAACACCCCCCAGTCACAACCTTCCCAAATTCAGACTACCTAGCCCTCATCTTTCCTCTTCCTATGCCCTTTCCCTTCCATTTCCAGTTCTCTCTCTCTCCCCCTCTCCCTGCTTCTGATTCCCAATTTCAAAAATCAAGGAACTAGACTAATAAATGAGAGTTGGGGGAAGGGGGCAGGGGAAGGGAGTGGACAAGGAAGAAATTCTATTTAGCAGGAAGAGGAAAAGAAAGAAGGCTGAGTATCTTCACAAATAATTATTTTAGTCCTGTCACATATATGCACAATAACTGTAATAAAAGAGAATTATAAATGCTAAAATTTGTCCACAGATGAAAGGAAATGAGAACAATCCCTTTTGGCTTGGAGCATAAGAAATGGGGAAAAGGAGGGGGAAAAGAGTAGAATATTAGTAGTAGCAGTAATAGTAGTGATAATGATCATAATTGTCGTCATCGTAACAGCCACAATTATATATTATTTCCTATGTTCCAAACACTGAACTGGGCACATTGCATTTACTGTTTCACTTTTTCAAAAAAAATTGGGCATGGGGGGAGGAAGCTACTGTCACCTCCATTTAGCAGATAAAGAAACTGAAGTTCCTAGTGGTTATTTAATTAGTTCAAGTTTACGCAACCAGGAAGTAGTAGAGCTGGAATTTGAACTCGAGCTGTCTGATAAATTCCGTGCACCTCCTGCTAAGCTGCATTGCTTCCTGGAGTGAGGCACTAGAACAGGGCACATGTGGCTGATGGTTGTTGTTGTTGGTTATGGTTTCTAGTATCTCTTTACACCTTCTTTTGTATATTCCATCCCCTTTCTTTATGGAAAAGACCCGTCCCACTCCACGTGATACCTCTGGCTAACAGGGGACCATGTGGCGTATGCTTGGCCTGTCATAGTATCCCATGCCATAGCACATGATACAAGTCAGGCCAATCAGAGTTCTTTCCTGACACTTTTTATTTCTAGCTGCTAGAAATAAAAGTGTGTTCTGTCCTCCAGGGTTACTAAGCTAGGATAATGTAAGCCTGGATCTGCTTTTCTTTCCTTGACTGCCCCGCACACAAGGAGGAATGAACACAAAAGGAAAGGCTGTAAGCAGCCTGCCTCCAATGTGGGCTACAACAAGACAAAAGGACAGAATGAGGCCAATCGACAGGAAAAAAGAAAACAAAACACAGAGTCCTCAAGACCAAGTCAACGCCTGGACTTCAAATGTACTGAGCCAAGCTATGCCTGTGTTCTACTTATGCTCATTTGGGTTGGGTTTCTACCACTTATAACTGAGTCATAACTAACGCAGCCTTCAAGAATGGGAAGAACTTTGAGGGGAAGGATAGTTGAGATAGAGGGAAGGGAAGAGAGTAAAGGGAAAAGACAGGAGAGCTTAGGGTCACTTCAGGGAACAAAATGTCCTAGTTTAGCATTCACGTAAGTTGGTAAAGCGAAGGGGTGGGATTACCTCTGGAGAAGTATAGGGGTGGGGGTGGAGTGTCACTGGGGTTCCAAGTTGAATCCTCAGCAAAATGCTACTGTTGATACTGAGCATGTGAAAATCCAGGTTAAGGTGAAGCACGGCCCAGAGGAATTATGAATCTTGCTGCAATTTAGCAGTGAGCCCACAGCTATGTCACCCGTAAAATGCTTTTATGTTTTACTACCTTTAGGCCAGGCACACAGTTTCCAACACTCCCCACCACTCCTTATTTTCTCAGATATAACCTGCTTCCCTCATTTATGTTGTCTGCTTGGCCCCCACAAAAACCTAAGATACCATCTGTATGCTCTATCTTTTCAGTTTCCATCATTCCAGTTTGATAAAATTAAGTTGTATTGCTCCTCCAAGTCCTTTACATCACGTTGTATTTTGTTTCTTTGCTAGGACGGTTCTGTCACTCTTGTGCATCGATAGATTTAGTCAAACTTTTATGGTTGGCGTGTTCATTTTGGACTGAGGAATGCCTTGTGCTCTCCTCTGTCTAAGTCCCACCCACCCTTGAGAGCTTTCCTGAGACCCCAGGTCCACCAGGAACCTTCTCTAATTCTTTCCAGATGTCTTGCTTCATCACCCCAGCCTTCATTGACAGCTGGTGAATTGTTTCAGCAGCTCAAGTTCACAAATTCAGTGCTTAGTTACACTTTTTATTATTTGTTTCATTTGTTTAAGTTCTATCTATTCAAGAAGACTCTCAACTTCTTAAAGGCAGGGATTGTTTCTCATCATTTGTTGTATCTTCCCATAATGTTGAGGGCATCATGGGAGCCACAATAGACTTAATAATTTATGAGAATAAGCCAAATAATCCTGACTGTCAATAAATTTCAATTTTACACATGAATCACTTGGAGAAAATTCATCTCCTCACATCTTTTAGTCTTTTGTCATAATGTTCAGCCATAATGGTAGAATCAAAGTCTGGTCAAAATTCAAACTTTCTTTTCATTAGCCTGAGATAAAATATTAAAGTGAGCACAGCTGACTTCTAACTTGGATCCAGCTCCTCCAGTCAGGAAAATGGAATATCCTCAGCTTCTGAGAATGTGACAAGCCTTAACATTTGAGCCAAAGTGAGGCATAACTTTGATCTTGCCTTCTATACTCTATAAGCAGTCTTTATAGAAAGCTGTTTAAAGAGAAGAAAATGAGTTTTGATCTAATAAAACCCATCTTCAAAGTACTTCTATCTGTTCTTTTTCTAGGAAAAGCTTTAGAAACTATATCATTTCAAATTTTAATTCTTTGAAATTAAAAGTAATCTTAAATATAACATCTTCCAAATAAAAGGGGAGACTTGGTTCCAGGAAAACAATCACTTTCCAAGGCCCTTGCTTTCTCATTTTTTCCTGTTCATCTCTATTTTACTAATTTTGATGATTTATCTTAAACCACATTCCACAGAGTCTTTGAAGCCATGACAAACTCTGTAAAGCAGGTTAATTGCTATGACTGTGAAGGGGAGGAAACTATCCTCTACCCACTCTGGGTCCTTTCTGGCTGGGCTACAAATTAAATTGACTTGAGACCAAATAGCAGAAGAAAATCAAACAAAGCTTTATGACATGTATATGTGGGAGAGACCCAGGGAAACTGAGTATCTTGACAAAGTGGCAGAGATACTCTTCTTAAATAGATTCTCTTCTTAAATAGATTCAGGTAAAGACAAAAGAGGATGTTGGGAGTGGGGGAGTCAGTTATGGGAGATTACCAGAAAAGCACAGTAAACAAGAGTAAGGTTATTATGCAGATTTAAGGCCTTGCCTTCTGCATTGACAAGTTTCTAGAGATGAGGTCATCCCCCTCTCTTCCCAGTACAGAGAGGGAGATATGTTTACCAATGGAGATTTTCCCTTACAAATGTAAATGTTTCTTACAAAGGGTAACTTCTACTTTTACTTGGTTTTCAGAGCTTTAATAAGAGTGGGCTTAGCAAGGACCCTCCCAGTCTATCCATACCCAGAGTTAAATACTTGTAGGCAGTTAGTCAGGGGTGGGCAGGGGGTGTGTCAAAGTTTCTTTCAGAGAAAATAATCAAAGTACAAAAGACATATTTGAGGTGGCCAATTCTGATCCCCCACAACTGTATCCCTCAAGGGTGGATGACCATACGTCAATCAGTTAATTCACATTGTGTAGAAAGTGGGGTAATGGTTGACTCCTCTCAGGGGCGTATTTATATTCTAAATGGCAGAGTGCCTCAAAAGGGATTGCATGTTAAATTTCAGATACCATTGCACTTAACACAGAGAAGACTTTTTTTTGGAAAAATGAGCCTTCGTGACACTCTTTGAGAAGCATGTGGTAGAAACCACTTTAAGGAGCATCACTCAAGCAATTATTCACAGAGCCCCATGAAAGTGGTCACAAAGCAAGCAAGGCTCAGAATCTGTGGAACAATTTCCTTCACATCTCACCAAATCTGTGCAAATGTGTTATGGCTCCAAACTCCTTGCTGTAGGAAGAAGGCTACGACTTCCAGACATCTGCAGGCCCTTGAAGGAAGCAAAGCTTACAGCCCATAAATCTGTAATAAGCTTTTGACAAGAGATTTTCACATATTGAGATATATGGGGTAACTATTTGGGTTCAAAACTGATTCTGCTTGAACTAAAAAACCTGACTTATGGCCTATCAAACGTACATTGTACATCTGTTTAACCATTAAAGTAAAGAATGCACTCTCTTAAGATAAAAATACACACTTCCCCTCCTATGCCCTGTTGGTAACTCTCTGTTGGTTATGCCCTATTGGTAACGCCTGGATTAGTCCCTTTCCCCACAGCAGGGTCACGGTCACATTGACCTGCTAATTTGCAACTAAATACCTCTTTGAAACTTTGATGAAAACGTATCCTGTGTGTGTTTAATGTATGTTCTTTGTTCTAAAATGATATAAGGCTATACTGAAAACTATGCTTCTCCAGAATGCTTTCTAAGGCCTTCCTAGGTTATAATCCTCACTCTATCTCAAGTAAAACTCACCTTATTTCTCTTATCTATAGAATGGCTATTGGTTATTTTGCATCAACACTTTTTACCTTAAAGTGTTTGCTTCTGCACTCCAGCTATTTTAACAAGAGCTATCATTTCACACACCATTGTCCCAAAAGTGTGATAGTGTTTGCCCTGCATTTAGATGGCAAGAGCTCACAGCTCATAAGTCTGTAATAGGTTCCTGTATTAAAACATTTGCTCCATCAGTCTGGCGATTGCGGTCCTCGCCATCATTTCACGCACCGTTGTCTTGGAAACGTGATGGTGTTTGTGGAGCTTCACAGTATCTACTCTGAGACCCAGTCTTGCACTCCATCTAATAGGATGGGAGTGAGATGGGTATGTACTTTCACTAAGAGTTGACTTATAATGGATTTTTTACAACACTGCTTGACTGCCTGCGGGGAAAAGCCCTCTGATGCTCTTAACAAGGCCAGTGTGCCTTATTCTCCCATGTAGTCTAAGGTCAAATGAACAATTTTCACAAGATCCTTTGGAAGGCATTGTGGGTATTAATGTACTTCCCACAAATTTAGATAAGGAATGTTTAGATTTTGGCCAACCAGACATAATCTGATATTCCTCCGTACATAAGTGACTGCCGAGGCTCTTGTCGTAATGATAGTTCATGATTTCCTACTATATGCCACGCACTTTACATATAATGTTCTCAATAGACCCAGCAGGAAAGAGATAATATCTCAAGTCCATCCAGTTAGCAAAGTCATTCCTTTAGAACCAAGATTTAAACCTGGGGCTGAGTTAAAAGGCTTTCCACTATATTACGTTGTCTATAGACATTTATCTTATTTTAAAGCACCAGTTCCTTCCAGAACAGAAACTAAAAGATAATCACACTTATAGAGACAGAGATTGGATTGGTGGTTACCAGAGGAGAAGGAGGGAGGGGGGAGGGTAAAAGGGATAATTAGGCACATGTGTGTGGTAATGGACTGTAATTAGTATTTGGGTGGTGAATATGAGAGTATGATATAATCCATGCAGAAATGGAAGTATAATGATGTACACCTGAAATTTACACAATGTTATAAACCAGTGTTACCGCAACAAACAAACAAAAAAAGTGGGGTAGTATCATTTAAATTATAGAAGAAACAGCATTGAAAAGGCAGTCAGGTGACCTGATTTTGCTCCCAACTGGCTGTGTCATCTTGGACATGTCATTTAACCTCTCAAAATCAATTTCCTCAGCGAGGCCTGTTTTCCTCTTTTATAAAATAAGTTTGATTAGACGATCTTTAAGTTTGCTCCAACCTCTGTGAAGGTTCATGATTCCATGAGGTAGTTTTAGTTTTCTCTTTTAGGCACATTTTTTAACTCATTGGATTTCTCAAAGGAGACATTTTAAAGACAGAGATCAATGGAGTTTGGCCTCGTTTGCCATATTTCACACAGGAGTGTCTCCTCCCCAATTTCCTCTCACTGGCACCGAGAGTCAGTTCTTGACCTGGGGGGGTCCGTATAGGCAGGAAAGATGGTGCAGCTACACCACCCCCGAGATCTGGTGTGCTGGATGACGTGAGGCCAGCTCTCCACTTCAGGGACCCATCTTTTCTTGTGCTGCTTTTCTGTCAATATGTCAGCCCCATCCTTTCCTAGCTGGGTGACCTCAGGGCTCAGGATCAGGGACAGAGAGAAGCAAAGAAGGCCTTTCCACAGTGGTCTGACCTCAGCAGGTGGCATCTGCAATTTCTCACTCCTAGACCCTTCTGTTCAACTTAGCCTCAAATAGACCAAGTTAAGCTCCTGCCTCCTGTCTCAGGCCCCTTGCACTTGCTATTCTCGCTGCCTAGAATTATCTACTCGCGATATGCACATGGATCGCTTTTTTCAGATATTAACTCAGATATCTCATTGAGGCCTACCCTGGCCAACCTATCTAAAATTCTAAAGTATCTCCTCTCTACCTTCACCCCCAACACTTCCTGTCCTTTCTTTCACTTTTTTATAATATACTAGGCATTGTGTGTGTGTGTATATATATAAACACAAACATATATGTACACACATGATACATATAAAAAATATAAGTATATATAAATAAATATATGTAAATATATATAAATTATATTGTATTGCATATTATATATTTTAGGTAATTTTTTATCACATGTCTCTCCCACAAGTGTGTACATTCCATGAGGGGATGGATTTTGTGTGTTTTGTTCACCACTTGATCTCCAGTGCCTGGAACAATGCTTAATTAGCACATTGCAAGTACTCCATAAATATTTCATAATTGAATGCCCAGAAAATATCAGCTGTGGAGTCCTACCACCTTCCCCTTAAAAAATATTCAGGTCCTCAAGCCATCCCGAAGAAAAATAAATATTTTTGAATAGTTGATATTTTCTCAATATTATATATAACACGAATAAAAGCATCTTTAGTAAATTTGCTGTTTATATTCCCTTTGATTTAAAAATAAAAATAGCATCCTTGTGAAGCAAACACTGTTGATGACAAGTTCCCCAGCCCCCTTGTCCAACCAAACTGCAGCCCATATGCTCTCTTCCATAGAAATTCTGGAGCTGCTACTGTGAAATAGTATTCGTTTCTTGTTTTATACTTAACCTTGAAAGGAGAAAGGGGAATTAAGGGGAAAAAAAAAAAAACCATTCTGCCACTGCAATACTAACTACAGAGTGAAATAGTGTATGAAATTCAGTTTCCTTTATGTGAGTAATTCATTAAAAAATCTTAATCCAAACAAAGATCTTACCCTTTAATTCCTTATTTGACTCTCTGAGTTGTTAGCAAGGTCGTTCCTACCGCACCTTGTGAAAGTGTCTGTGTTCTTCGTCCACTAAGCGCTCAGCGTTCGATAAAAAATGGTGTCGATGAACTTCTCCCAGTGTGAGCTCCAAATCTCACTCATTCCAAGTGAGAAATTATCTTTTGAAAAATGAAAGCTAAGGGACCTATGAGTTTTATAAATTTTTCAAGAGCTTTAGATAGATAATGAAAAAGGGCAGAACATATTTCTCCTTGGTAGTAGGTTCCCCTCCCCAATTAAAGTGTAAAATAAGAATTACTACTACAAATCATAGACCAAGTTTTAAGAATAAAAGGGCCATTAAATTTTCTAAGAAAATCAAAAATCTTTGCTAATTTTGCTAGGTAATATATAGAAATCTTTTCCCCCACTAACTGATGTACTTCACCTATTTGATCTAATACAGAGTAGATATGTCTGTTACGATAGGCTTTCTGCTTTATAAATGAGAGTAAATCCAAAATCTTAAAGTGGTTTAACACTGTAAAAGTTTATTGGTCTCTCATGTCACTGTCCAATGAGGTTAGCAGGGTGAAGGAGGTGGGCTGTTTGTCATAGAGTTATTCACGACCCCAGCTCTTCCTCCTTTGTGACACAGCCCTCTTACACATGTAGCTCCAAGGTGACAGAGGAAGAAGAAGAAGGACGAAGATCATGCAGAGAGCTGTTTTATGATCCACACCTAGAAGCAGCAAATGTTTCACTGGCCGGGGTCGCATGGCCCCACCTAATCGTAAAAGACTGGTATGAAGCTGGCCTGCTGACTCAGGCAGAAGAGGGAGAAATGGGCCCTGGAGCTCACTGGTGGTCTCTGCAACAATGTAGTGTCATTTATATAGTTTTCAAGCTTCGAATGTGGCATTGGCACAGAAGTCCACAAAAGAGTCTTCCCCAGTCTCTGTCAACACTTCAAATTGCCTATTGCTCAGGTAAGAAGAAATACTACATTTAACATTGTATTGCCTTAACACAGGTTATAGTGGTAGGCAGAAACAATATTGAGTAGAGGAAAAATGGTTAAATTAAGTCAAAACCCTAGGTTCTGCTAACTATTTTTGGCCAAGCCGCTTACCTTTCCTGTAAAGTTCTAAGACTGGAGTGAGAAGATTATCCATTCTATAGCCTATCAAAGCAGCCCCTTTCTCCTAACTGCGGAAGTAAGCCTATTCACATTTTCTGATGACACTTGTAAAATGGATCTGTGACCTTTTGGGTTAAGATCTGGCCTAGATAGCCAGTGTAACAAAGTATTCCTCTGCTTTAACCTCTCCATTCTATGGCACAAAACATTTCACTGATATGGGAGTGACCAGTGTGATGAATGGAAACTTGCACTATTCCCAGCTTCTTGTGAGCACTGAACATTTGTCCCTCTAATTCTTTGGGGTGGTTCTTTCCAGGAGCCTTGGGTAGGTAGTTCTCTCACACAAATGTACTGATTACACTGCTGAATACTCAAGAGTGACCCTTTGCAAATTCCCAGAGTTCTCTCTCTGTACAACTTGGTCTTCTTCAATACTCTGTCCTGTGAAGCCTAGCCATCTTGGTCTCCCCTGAATCTCAGCTCCATCTCCTTAACCCAGGGTGTCCGCCACACTCTGCCTTGGTCTCCCCTTCCTATATGGTGACCTGGAAACTCTCTTGGGCAGTAAGCTGGTGTGATCATAGGGGTCACCTCATTTGTTTCCTGTCTATCAGAGATCATTGTCCTTCATTCCCTGATATCCAGGATCTTGAAAACAACTTTCAAGGATTTTGTCCAGTCTTTGATTGTTTCAAGCAGGAGGGTAAAACTGGTACCTGTTATTCCATCCTGGGTAGAAGCAGAAGTCCCCTAGGTTCTATTTAAATATGGTGAGCAAGTTACCTGCCCTTCAGATTTAGTGGGGCTTTTTTTCCGTATATTGAATATATTACTTTACAAGTCTGTGTATATTGTCTCCTACCTTGCAAGCTCATTATTTCCATTGACTTTCTTCATGTTTGAAATTATCAATTTGAAACTACAACGTGTCAAAGCACTTACATTCTCTTTTGTTTTTTTGTCTTTTTAAGAAGCAATGACTATCATTCTCAACATATCCTTTAGATAGTAACACATCTTTTGAACACATTTGTGAGAATAACCCAATAAATATTTGGGCCCCGAAATGCACTGAGAAAAAGGAAAGATGATACACAAAGTCTTCTCACTCAAAGACTCCTCATGTGCAAGCATACCATCCTGACATAGTTAATTATCTGTCTTCAATCTGGACAGTGACCAGAGGCCAGAAATAGTCCTACAGGCTTTTCTGAGCCAGAGAAAGGTAAGACTGACTGAAGAATGTGATCTATTATGAGCACTTCTTGCCTGCCTCACCAGTTGTTTGGCCTTATACCCAGAGAAATGTGTTCTTGATGTAGACAGCCTAGCAGACAGACCATCTTGATCAAAGACCTAGTCATAACGTTTACTGCCTTCTTGTAGCAACCTGAGACAGCACCGACAGAGAAGAGCGTCCCAGCTTCCCCTGAGAGAGAGAAACTCATCCTTGACAATTTTGAAATAATCCTACAAAACACCATCTTGGCAAAGTGTGTTCAAGGAATTTGTTTTTTCTAACCGGTAAAATTTTAACTAGGGCCATTTTAACATGATCTTTAGACTCAAAGTGGTTTCATTTCTGCCAAATCAAAATTGCTATGGGACACGTTTAGTTTACTTAGGACACTGTTTTGATAGGTTGTTTCAGGTTGGTAACCTGGGAGTCATGCCAATTACAGACACTTAACTCATAAAAGATCGGGGTCAGTGTTTTTTAGTGGAAGAATTTGAATATCTACCAAGGAACCAGCTCTTTAGTGCAAATGTAGAATACTTTCACACATACTTGTTTTGCAAACAGCCATTCCAGAAATATTCCTATGATCTAAAGAATAGTGTATTTATTTATGGCTTCCCACATCTGAACCAAAACGTACCCAAGAGCGTGTTTCTACAAGTGTCTAGTAGAATCAGACAGAGATATCTAAAAATCCCTTTTGCTATTGAAAATATAAAATCTGGCTATGGCTGTTGTTGTTTGCCTGGCACTCTCTCACATGCCTCTTCTACTAAGAAAACAGTTCCCCTCCCTAGTCAAGACCAAGGCTGACCAACTCTTATACACATTTCACAGAGTAGTGATTGGCTTAGAGATGACCCAAGCTAGGCTAATCAAAGTGCCTTCTCAGTTCTCTTCCAAAAGGAACTGTCAGGAAGAACCTTCTCTGTCTGGTCAGAGATTTATTAAGATACACTTTCATGTGAGGGAGCCTGTCCATAGACTGAGAGACTAAGGCTGGCATGCTGAAGAAGGAGAGAAAGAGATGAAGAGAGAGAAAGTGCCAGTTGCAGTCCAGTTCTTTTTTGTGTGTGTGTGAGGAAGATCAGCCCTGAGCTAACATCCATGCCAATCCTCCTCTTTTTGCTGAGGAAGACCGGCTCTGAGCTAACATCTATTGCCAATCCTCCTCCTTTTTTTTTTTTTTTCCATTTTTCTCCCCAAAGCCCCAATAGATAGTTGTATGTCATAGTTGCACATCCTTCTAGTTGCTGTATGTGGGACGCAGCCTCAGCATGGCTGGACAAGTGGTGCATCAGTGCGCACCCAGGATCCGAACCCGGGCCGCCAGTAGCGGAGCATGTGCACTTAACCGCTAAGCCACGGGGCCGGCCCCCTGCAGTCCAGTTCTTGTTTTCATCCCTTATCCTTCTAGAAATTTGGAAATATGAACCAACAAATTACTGTATCTTACACTATTCGACATTGAGTTTTTCTCACTTAGCTATACATTAGAGTTCTGACTAATATAAGCAGAAGAGATTAAAAATATGGATTTATTTTTTCATCTTGATTAAAAGCATCACTAATAATTTTTAAATAATTTTTAAGCAGAAGAAAAGCCATTTATTACTCAAAGGTAAGAGATTTGGTATTCTAAACAAGAGAGATGGTTAAATGGTTTTAGAATTTTATTGCAAGAAGTAAACACATGAAAAATGAATAAAAGCCAAATGAAATCTTTTCCTTATTAATAAAAGATAAAAAAACATTAATATCAAATAACTTCTTATCATATAAAGTGGTCTGTGCCATTTTATCTTCTTTTAGGGAAGGGCTGAAAATGGTATAAAACATGAGAAAACAAAAATTGCAAAGAGAGATTCTCTTTGCCTGAGGTAGAAATAAAAATAAAATGAAGAGCCATAGACTGTCAAAGCTCTAAAGGAGAAGCAGCACACCCTCTGGGCAATTGAAGGTCATGTCTGAGATGTCTCAGTGATTTTCAGGGCTGCATTTCCAATTTTTCTCCCTCTTCCCTTGCAAGGCCCCTTACTCCTGCTTTGCTCCTCCAGCCCCATCTAACTCCTGCTGCAAAGGCTCAGCTCAGCTCAGACAGAGCCTTCCCAGACCACCATGGTGGTTGTTGCTTAACTCAGAGGACTCATTGATGCTGATTTGGTGCTATGATTAGCTTTAAAGTAAGAATGTGCATTGAGTTTTCCTATTATAGAAGCATGCTGAAAGCATACCAAAGCACTCAGAAAAGAAGCAGAAAAAGATAGTCATCCACCGTCTCATATCCCAGTGACAACTGGTAAGAGTTTGGTGTATTTCCTTGCTTGGGTTTTGTTATCGTTTTATATAGTAGTAATCTTACTACATACAAGTGTGTATTCCCCTTTTCCTCTGAACGTTGAAGCAAAAGTATTCTCATATGTTACCCTTAGTTCTTCGTGCCTATATTTTATTTACTGGCTGAAAAATAATCTTGAATACTATTTCCCCTTTTTATGAGTATAAATAATAACATAACTATATAGTCATCTATGTACATAAACTTCTGTTGATATTAGCTCCTAGAAGTTGATATGAAAACTTTAAAAAATAGAATTGACATGGAGGAAAGCCTTGTAACATCAAGTTTCTTCTACATGATAGAAATTATAAGGAGAACAGAGTAAATGAAAGAACTATTTTTTAAAAAACTGTTAGAAAACATCTCTGGGGTTAAAAAAAGGACAAGAAACTTTTAAAAAAATATTTATTAAGCTTTCCAAGCACTAAATAAATGAATGTATCTTTATTCTAATAGACTTTCTTAATTTCAAGATTAAAATAAATAATAATATTTTTACAGACAAGGGAAAAAAATTGGAGTGTCATCAGACTTCTAGCATTTAGTGTTTCAGATAAGGCAATATTAGGAGACTTTTGTAAATGATGTTTAGAAAATTAGCTTTTTGTTTGAAAATATGTATATCAAAAAAAGGTTCTAGGTTGGTTGAAAAATTTTAACTAAGTAGGAAAAGATAATCTAAAAGATGATTTTAATATTGGGCTGTACGGGGAGCTAGGAATGTCAAGAAGACTAAATGATTTTACTACACAAAAATTATAAACTGTTACATGGTAAACAAAAAATCCCACCATACAAGTAACAAAAATAAAAACATATTTATATGATATATGACTAGGAGAAAGTTAATATCCTTAATATATAATATGATGATATCAGTGAATAAAAAGTGAAACCCCATCCTAAGTGAAAAATGGACAAAATAGATACACTGACAATTGAGATAGAGAAATAACCATACATATTTCAAAAGATATACACAGATAAATGTCCTTTAAAAGATATCTTTAACCATCTGTTCAATAAATACCTTTTTAAATGATATGGCCAAGATACTGAATTTGTAGGTGGGCTTTTTAAGAGCAGACTTCTTTCCCTTATGTCTGATATCTTTTCTGGGGGTATTCCCCATTGGAGTTAATAGCCAGCAAAGCCAGATGTTATGACACTTGTCTCCGTTGTGCTGAGTCCAAAAGCTGCTTTTAGCAGTACTGCTCCCCCACTCAGCTCCCCCACTCCTCCAGGGAAGGCTTCATACCTTAAGATTGTTTCTGGCTGGTGGTGAAGCGCCGCTGCTTGTGAAGGTGGCTTTTTTTCTCTCCAGAAAGGAATTTCTGCCTCTTCCACCTCCATCAGGACTGTCGCTTGTTGTGGGGGTTCTTTTTATCCAGTTTTCAGTTCTCTCTCAGGGGTAATTGTTCCAAGAGTAGTTTTAAATTTGTTGTGTCTGTGGGAGGAGGTGAGTTCAGAGTCCACCTATGCTGCCATCTTGACACCATCCTATATGATTTTTCTAATGTGTGTGTGTGTGAATAAGGAATAAAAATACTCAATTTGTTTCAGGTAGTTCTGTTTAAAGAAAATGTAACCCCAGACTCTATTCACAGTTGAAAAGAAACATTTGGTTAATTAACGAGTTTGGATAAACTTGTCTCATGTAGACAAAGTCAAGGCAAATTTGAGGCATGGCTTAAGTTTGCATCAGTAGGTAGGGTGGCATTGGATAGACTAATTATAAAATAAGTACCTCAAAAATTAATATGATTCTTCTAGAGCTAGGCTTCAATCAGATTTTTTGACTGAATTTAGAGTGTCTCAGAGGAGAAAAATATTTAGTTGACTAGAATTACAAAGCTTAAACCAAGTTTGAGTTTTTCATCTCAAAGTTTGTCAGAGATGAAATTAGAGCTTGTATTACCAGAAAATACCTAAGCAGAAGAGAAATTTCTCTATGACTCTCATAAAAAGAACATCATAATAAAGCAAAATTAAACATTGATGATCTTTTTCAAAAAAAAGATAGGCCGCATGGTGAGATGTAGAAAATTCATTAAAATAAAAAAAAAGTGCAGCAGATTTCATTAAAAGCTACAGCTCTAAGTTCAAGAACAGAAAATGTCTTTAGCTTTTAAAATTTAATTTGGTTTATTATGAAAGAAATAATTAAAATGTAATTTGAAATCACTAACTTTCATTTTCTTAAAGTCAAACAGTAGCAAGATGGCTTGAGGGAAATATCAGGGCCGAGAGGGAAACATTGGATAAAAAATTATTCTTAAGGGCTTACAAACTCATAAAAATTAACCTTTCTTGGGAATTAGGAGGTAAGTCCCATTCCAAAGATGACCAGTATTCAATTTAAAACTAAGTAAACAGGATAATGTTATTTCAATGTGTAGTACTATCCATTATGGTAGAGTTGTGGTCTCCTTTGATTGCAAGTGACAGATACTCAAGTCAAACTAACTTAAGAAAATAAAAAGGAGAGGAGGAGACTTACTGTCTTGTATAAGAGGAGCAGAGCTTTACCAGTTGGATTTAGATACTCAAATGATATTGTTACCACCCAAGTAGGGGGGTCATCTGCTTGCCACAAGACATGCCAATAGTCGCCAATACTCAAGAGACAAGGTGGTAGGAGAGAAAGGATTCTATTACAGCTTGCTCAGAAGGGGGAAGATGGTTGACTAATGTCCGAAAGAACCATCTTACAGAACAAGGACTATAGGCCAGTTATATAGGGGACTGGTCTCCAGATGGGGGAGGCATCTGGTCTCCAGGTGGGGGCATCCATCTGATTTCTGGGTAGGAGCAGACATCTCATCTTAGTTCCTGACAATTGTTTGTTTTGCTGGATATGCATCAGAGACTGGAGAAATGCCCAGATCTTTCAGTTGTCATTAACGATGGCTATCAGCATAGACTTTCTGCATGGGGGTCATCATGTTCCTAAGGAAGTCAAAAGAACAAAGTTATTGACTTATTGCAGCTGGGAGGGGCCATAAAATCTACAGATCATATATTTCTCCTGGAGGGTGCATATCCAGTTGGATTAGTTAATCAGAGATCATTCAAAGTTACAATATAGTTTTTTTTCTACAATATGGCTTCCCTTATGTCAACCTTGTGTTGAGCCAGTATAAGTATCTTCTGGATTCTGTCCTCCTGCCCTGGCTCTGCTTTCTGTTCTCTTAGTTTTATTCTCAGATGGGTTTTGTGCATGGGGAGGAAACCTGACCACCAGCAGCTCCAAGCTACATTGTGCCCACAGCTGGTGTTCTAACAGAAATGCTTTTGCTCAATAACTTCAATGAAAAATCCAAGGAAGAGCTCTTATTGGCCTGTCTGGGTATCATGTTGTGATATTATGATTTATAATATGAAATATGTATTTGGTCTTCATCTCCATTTCTGGCACAGAGCTCCTAAAACCCTTGGAATTTCCAAAGTGATCAAGGTGTCTTTGGTATGTTAATGAGGTGACATTTGTACAGCACTTAAGGATGGGGACTGGTTGCCAAGGGAACCAACCATGTGATTAGCTTTCAGTTCCCTCACCATCTTCGGGGAGGGATGAGGGGCTGGAGACTGAGTTCAATCGCCCATGGCTGATGATTTATCAATCATGTCTGCATAATGAAGCCTCCATAAAAAACCCAAAAGGACAGGGTTTGGAGAGCTTCCAAGTTGGTGAACACATGGAGAGGCCGGTAAGTGGTGCACCTGGGGAGAGGATGGAAGCTTGGTGCCCTCTCCCCATACCTTGCTCTATGCATCTCTTCCATCTAGCAGCTCCTGAGTTATATCCTCTTAGAATAATCCAGTAATCTAGTGAGTAAAACTCTAGTGAGTTCTCTCTAGCAAATTAATCAAATCCAAGGAGGGAGTCATTGAACTCCAATCTATAGTCAGTCAGTCAGAAGCACAGGTGATAACCTGGGATTGTGATTGGCATCTGAAGGGTGAGGGCAGTCTTGCAGGGCTGAACCCTTAACCTGTGGGATCTGGCTCCATCCCCAGGAAGATAGTGTCAGAACTGAGTTGAATTGTAGGACCCCAGCTGGTGTTGGAGAATTGCCTGATGTAGGGAAAAACATTGGAGTTGGAATTTTTACATGTCCAACCCTGAATTAGGAAAGCTGGGACCATGTGAATGACAGCTCCCACCAGGCAGAGAAGGGTAACTTCCCCAAATGAGAACTTGCCAGGTATTCTAAAAGTAACAGAAGTCTACCACATCTATCAATCAACCTTTTTGTCTTGAGGAATTCCACTGCATACTAGGCAGTCTCCAAGCACCATAAGAAAACAGAAAAGGGTGTTAGACAAGGTTCAAGTATTTTCTCCTTAACATTAAGGTTAACAAAGATACCTGAGAATGATACAGGTAATAAGTGCAAAATGAGTTGAGTGTTTCACTGAAGAAGTAAGAATTGAACCAGACTTTGAAGCATGAATAGTGTTTGAATAAGCAGAGAAGAGTAGAGAATGGCAAGAGCGAAGGTTGGGAGGTTGCAAAAGATATTTTTAATAGGTTTGGTCAACAGTTTCGACCACTGGGTTGCTCTTGGGTGATACTGGCCTGTGAATGCAGATTTCAAGGTCAGGTTTACTGTTCAGGACCATTTAGGGACAAACACTTTAATAAAAAGAAATGCATGCTGGTACAAGAATAAACTTCCCCTCTGGAAATTATTGGCTACATGTTTCAAGAGAGGTTTTTGTTTGTTTGTTTTATTCTGTGTTTTCTCCCTTTAATCCAGTTATTCCACTTTTAGGAATCCATCCAAAAAAGAATCCAAAATGCAGACAGCTCTTTGCACATTTATTACAGTATTATTTATATTTTGAAAAATTAAAAAACCTTAAGTGGCCAATAAAGGGGAAATATGTAAATTATATTACATTTGTATACTAGAGTATGCAGTTATTTAAAAATGTTTTTCACCAAAAAATATAAAACCTATTGAAATGGTAAATTGCTTATGCTATTTTACCTACAAAAAAGCAGTATGCAAATTTTCATGGACCTTGGTAAAGTTTTATCAAATGAATTATGATCATAATTAAGTGGATGTGTGTGTGTGTGTGTGTGTGTGTGTGTGTGTGTGTGGAGGGAGACAGAGGGGGAGAGAGAGAGAGAGAGAGAGATGGGGGGCGGGGGTGGTGAGGAGGGAAGAAGGGCAGGAAAGAACTGACAGTATTTACTCTTTCCACAACCATTTATCAAGCATCTATTTGGCAGGTATAGTGGGCACAGTGGTTGGCACTAGAGGTCAAAAGAACAGCATCGTAAGGAAAGAAGTAATTAGAAAGCTGATGAGTACAGTCA
Organism: Ceratotherium simum simum; assembly: GCF_057802395.1. Lineage (NCBI taxonomy): Eukaryota > Metazoa > Chordata > Mammalia > Perissodactyla > Rhinocerotidae > Ceratotherium > Ceratotherium simum. The sequence continues at coordinate 76,865,434 of NC_141904.1, read as the reverse complement.
AAGAGAAAGACATGGCGCAAAGAAATTGCATAAGGGGAAGATGGCCCAGCCTGGGAGATCAGGAAGGCCTTCTCTGAGGGAGAGATGATTAAGCTAAGAGTTAAAGATTGAGCAGCTGGAGATGGGAAAGATGCAGGTGAGAGGTGGGAGGACAAAGATTAAGGTACCAAAGGTAAAAACTTGAGGTGGGTAAGACGAAGGCACTTGGAAAGAACTGGAACAAGGCCCTTATGCCTGAAGACTTAGGCAGGAGCAGTGCAAGAAATATGAGCCAAAGCATGCAAAGCCCCAGTTAGATAGTGTTAATAGCACTACGCAGTGGGGTTATTGGAGGATTGGTGTATTTCTCTCCTCTTTTTCATACTTTTCAGTATGTTTCACAATTTTGTGTGTGTGTGTGTGTGTGAGGAAGACCAGCCCTGAGCTAACATCCAATGCCAATCTTCCTCTTTTTTGCTGAGGAAGATTGGCCCTGGGCTAACATCCGTGCCCACCTTCCTCCACTCTATATGGGACGCCGCCACAGTGCGTCAGTGCGCGCCCAGGATCCGAACCTGCAAACCCCGGGCCGCCGCAGCAGAGCATGGGCACTTAACCATTGTGCCACCAGGCCAGCCCCTATTTCACAATGTTGACATTGAGTATGCATGCTTCTATAATTAGGAGAAAAATGGGTAATTTGGAAACTGCGCTGAGCCACTTTACCTCCCTGGGCCCTGGGTTCTTTGTCCATAAAATGTGGGGACTGGATGTTGATTTCCAAATGCCCCTTTGCCTCTGAAACTCTCGTGTCTTGTGGACGCCAGAAGTGAACTGTGCAATAAGCCTGCAGGGAGCCAGACTCCAGACCTGCCTCTGTCTCTGGTGTCATTGCCCCCGACGCTGCATGATTGGCTGGGTGTTTCCTTCTCATTTTGTGCACTTTACACCGTAGCTTCCTTGTGTTTGAGAAGGGAGCCTCTTTAGCTGTTTAAAAAATTAGTCAGGCAAACCTGGAGTTTTGAATGAAAAGAGAACAAAAGGAAGGAAAAATAACTCAACAATCATTTTTGAGTAGCTTTTATTTAAACTGCACTCTAGGTGCTATGAGAGGTAAAGATGGAGTCCTTGCTCCAAAGAGGTTGATAGTCTAAATAACAAGTTAGAGATTTATCAGACATTAGCATACCAGGTAGGGGTAAGGGGCTGTAAAAGAGAGAAGCAGACAACAAAGACAGATCCTAAAAGGTCATGGGCTTTAGAATTAGAACTAAGCGGCTAGACCACTCCCAGTTGTATTAAAATAAGGACATCAGGGCTGTTCTCAGCTCTCTTTTGTCTTCATTTTAATGAGAATAATGCCTTTCTCACCTCACAGTGAGGATTAAATTAGATAATATATATTAAAACCCTTGGCTTTTAGTGGATATTTAGCATATGTCACCTCCCCTCCCATGGGGCTTCAGAGGGGCCTGGGAGCTGGCTGGAAGTTAAGAAGGTTTTCACGGAGATATTAGGATTTGAACCAGCCTTTAAAGTTAGGGTAAATATTAGATAGGTCAAGAAGAGGATGGAAGATATTGTCACCAAAGGTGGGAAAGAAGGCAGCAAAGAAAAAGGCAGAGATAGGAGAGGCAGCAGCTATTCAGAGAACCCTTAAGAGGACACACCTTCCAGAATGAATTTTTAGCTCTTTGGAAAGGTGGGAAATGAGGTGAAGTCTATGCTTCGACAGAGGTTTGGAACCCAGGCTTCTGTGTGAGGTGGCCCAGTGGTGGGAAGGTCTGTTCCCTCCCTCTACACTCAAGTCCTTCCTTTTATTGACCCAGGGGTGACTTGTATAGATCTTCAAGAGTGTCTCCTTTCCTTTCTGTTTCCATAGAGGAACATTGAAAGTAGGCATTCCCCACGTGTTTGTTAAGCTGAATTGAAACAAAGGTTAACATATTTGGTGGTGGAAAAAATTGCATTAAAAATGCAATTAAATTTTTAAAAATTTAATTCATTTAAAGAATTATTTAACCGGTATTCCCCTACGTCTTGGTGCTTGCATATTTTTTTCTTTTTTTTTTGTGAGGATGATCAACCCTGTGCTAACATCTGTCAATCCTCGTCTTTTTTTTGCTGAGGAAGACTGGCCCTGGGCTAACATCCATGCCCATCTTCCTCCACTTTTTATATAGGATGCCACCACAGCATGGCTTGCCAAGCAGTGCGTTGGTACGTGCCAGGGACCCGAACCGGCGAACCCCGCGCTGCCGCAGCGGAGCGCGCACCCTTAACCACTTGCGCCACTGGGCCGGCCCCGCATATTTGTTTCTTTACTTTCTAGAAGCATATATATACTTTTGTAAGAGAAGGGGACTAAAGAACTGTGTGTTTAGCCTGTTCATTTCATACACAGCCTTCTAGAATAGTTTAATAATAATAGAGGGAAATATATTAGATTTGCACACTTTTGGCAGCATTCCTTAGCATTAATTTCTTTTCAGGCAGCTTCTCCATGTTGAGAAGAGTTGTGACATGACAGCATTTTGTAGAATTGTTTCTTCACCCATCTTGCTTTAGATTACATCTGGTAACTATAGAACATTATGACTGTTCCCACAGGGTTTCCATGGAATGACAGTCAGTAACTCCCACTGAACATACTAGAACTGTCACAGTAGGGTTTACTCATAGTCTGAGGTTTTGTTTTATTTTTTTCAATCCACATTTTTTTAAAATTACTTTTTAAGGAGTCATATACCACTTTGACCTAAGCATAGCATGTGAACCAGGCCATGTGGTGAGTGTCCCTAAAATATCTTCATGGTCTTAACTTTCAAGATCTTTCCAAAATCCCCAAAGCCTGAAATGAATTTCTATTTGTTCTGCTGTGGCCAGAAGAGGACCTGAAGCAGAACTCTCTAGATTGCTTTTCTTTTTCTTTTTTTTTCCCCCATAATAGCATGAACATGCTGAGCTCTGGGGCCTGATAGAAACTTATATTAATCTTTTTCTTCTTACTCTGCTGGGACCAATGATAGGTTGGGGACAGTAAAGTAATAAAGAAATCTAAAATCCATGAGACAGATTAGCTCAGGAGTGAGGTTCTCTTCAGAGATTTGTAAATGGAGATTGTGAAAGGGAAGAGCGGCAGAAAAGGAGAAGAGAGTTTGTATGGCGGGAAATAGGATTAACTATAAGCTCTCCCCCATCAAAAAAAAAAATCCTAAAAGCTTCTTTTCCTTTAAGGAAGACACTGAACTTATATTTTTTTAAAAAATCCATTATTATTCTCAAAGTGACAAAATTATAGTGAGGGACCAGTAGTTGCCAGAGGTTAGGGTTGGGGGTAGGATGTGACTATTAAGGAATAACATGAGAGATTCTTTGTGGTCACGGAATGATTCTGTATCTTGATGTTGGTTATGGTTACTAGAAACTACATGTGTGATAAAATTTCCTGGAGCTATACATCATGAGGGGAAAAGTGTATGCAAAAGCTGGTGAAATCTGAATAAGGTCTGTATTTAAGTTAATAGTATTATACCAATGTCAATTTCTTGGTTTTGCCAACTTACTGTAGTGCTGCCAGACATTATCACTCGGGAAGCTGAGCGAAGGGTACTCAGGAACTTCTTGTGAGTCAAACTATTTTAAAATAAAAAGTATTTTTTGCAAGTTCCCTATTTCCCCTTGATAAAATATAAAGTTCAGCTGTTACCCCATATGTCTGATGAGGAAACTGAGCTCAGTTGTAGATGTGAGCTGTTCAGAATCCCTTAGAGTCTAAGTCTATGGCCACATCAAATGAGTCTGTCTGCTCATTTTTATATTTCAAGAGACTGGCTTGTACCATCAGCAGGACAGTCTCTGACTGTGAAATTTCCTCCACCAAGGATTGGAAATGGGATACTAGACATGAGGTGGTTGCTCTCGTTTAATAGAGGTTAAGAATACTTTTTCGTGTATCTTTGCTAGGAGACCTAAAATTGCCAACTCTAGCTGCTATTTTAGAGACCTTAGGTGATTTAGCCCCCAGTCAATGAATTATGCTCACTCTAGTTAGCTCTAGTTTTTCATAAAGCAATGAGCAATGCCATTAAGCAAGATTTGCCAAAAGCCCTTTTAAGTTTCTTCTGTTCTGTTCCCATGTGTGGCACAGTGCCTGGCAAGCAGAAGATATTCAATAAATATTTGAGAGGGATGTGGAATGGAAGCTCCCTGAGGTCAGGGACTTTGTCTTCCATACTCCAGAATCACCAGCACCTAGAAATGGGTCTGGTACACAGAAGGAACTCATAAACATATTTTGTATGAAGGACTATATTCTGTTCTTAGACTCTATCAACCAGACAGCTTTCATTCTGCCTTTGGAATGGTCTTGAGAGAAACAGGTAATAACTTCAGGGCACCCAGAAAGAAATAAACCGTAGAAACCAGCCAACAATCAATAACTAAGTCATGGCTGTGATTTTCACTAAAATTTGGGTATAACTATTAACTACAGTAACTACAATATAGGAAATATAAATAAAGTCCAAAATAAAAGGACTTGAAGCTGACTGTACAATATGACTGTTCCCAAAATCTGAAGGAAAATACAAAAGTCTAATCCTTCCCAGAGGTCCCCCCATAGTCAGACCCCATTCTTTGTCTTACTTCCCTGTCTCAAGATCTATCCTCTCTTGATATCCCTTTCCATTCTCTCCTTTCCCAGAATCCTCAAAATAAAATCAAAAGCCCAATCTCTGTGAGTTTATTTTTCAGAGAAAATCAGCTCCTTTTTTTCTAACAAATCAACACTGTGTTTAGGAATGTCATCTTGCTTGTCCAAAATGGTCATCCAGGTGTTGTGCCAAACCTCTGGGGTGCGTTTTGCCTCTTCCCTAGAAGGCAGAACAGGTCAGACAGAAGGTGTTTCAGGTGTGGAGCAAGATGGAAAAGACAGAGAGACAAAAAGAACACGGTTAGTTTCCGGGACAGGGTGGTGGAGTTGATTGAGCGAGGAGAGTGCTTTGTGGGAAAAAATGGCAAACGAAGTTTGTCAGGTAGAGTTGGGTTAAAATATACATCAAAGGATGCCCAGATCAATCAAATAACGGAGACCAGCAGTGAGCAGATAAAGGAAAAGCAAACCTAACATGCTATGAGGCACTGTCTGGTCTGAATCCTCCTTTCTTTCCAGCTTCATCGTCCACAGCCCCTGGCTCCCTGCTGAAGCAACACTGGGCTTCCTTCAGCTCCCCTTGTTTGTCAGGCTGTTCCTGCTATATATTTTTTTTGTCTAGTTGGTTCTTTTTTTTGTTGTGTTATAATTCTCATAACATAAAATTCATCCTGTTAAACTGTATGATTCAGTGATGTTTAGATTTACAATTTAGTATTTACAATTTACACAAACATCACCATCATCTGATTTCGGAGCATTTTATCACCCTGAAAAGAAACACTGTGCCCATTAGCAGTCACTCCTCCTTCTCCCCTCCCCCAGCCTCTGGGAACCACTAATTTACTTTCTGTCTCTGTGGATTTGCCTATTATAGACTTTTCACAGAAGGCAACCATATGATATGTGGCCTTTTGTGTCTGGCTTCTTTCACTTAGCATAATGTTTTCAAGATTCATCCATGTGGAACGGGAATCAGTACTTCATTTCCTTTTATGACTGGATAACTTTCCCTTGTATAGATATGCCACTCTTTGTTTATTCATTCCTCAGTTGATGGACATTTAGGTTATTTCCACTTTTGGCTATTAGGAATAATGCTGCTGTGAACATGTGTGTGCAAGTTTTTGTGTGAACATATGTTTTAAATTCTCTTGGGTATGGTCTAGTTATTATTCATTCTTCAGACGTGGGCTCAAGCTTCCCTTTCGCAGGCAAATCTCTGATCCAGTGTGTTACCTCACTCCTTCTAATTATATGCTCACGTGGTACCATATGCCTTTCACATCACAGGTATGATTTACATTATGTAGTGGATATATTATGATCAATACCAATAAATATTTGTTTAGTTAATTAAAAAATACCCAAAACTGGAAGCATGAACACTAGCTTGCCCCATTTTACAGACTCTTAGTAACATAAATTCTTGTCTAATGATGTCTCCCAAAGTTATGGGCAGTTTACCATAAAATTAGCACCAATGTAAAGGAGTTGCTTTTCTGAGCCGATCTGTAATCTAGAGCTGCTCAAAGAGTTCTCCCCACTTTTATCTAGTGTTAAATGTTTAAATTTTATATCACTAAGAATAAAAAAGCTTGTAAGTGGGGAAAAATTAACCACCTACGTAATGCTTCCCACACTGTTGAATTTATTGGAAAAAAACAGAGAATTAAAAGCTATTACAATGTGTTCTTGACAAAGGCATTTGTAACAACACTTTGAAATTTTCAGTATTTGCAATTCTTTTGCGATTGAAACAAAACCATCAAAGTTAACTCTAGTAAAAATAAAATAATTTTTTCTATATATTTTATATCTTGAGTAAGTTCTGTATAATGTAACTGAGCAATCAAAACTTCTCCCTAAATACTCTGAACATAAAACTAGCTTCAGATACAACCTTTGCCTTCTAATTTGGATCAAATCATACTCTGACTTAATGATCATGTGAAAGAACTAGTAAAATTTTTTTAAATATTAAAAAGTAATCTGTGTGCCAACTATAATTTTATCTAGCAGCCTGAGGAATCTAAAGCCAAAAAACCTGGAAAGTTTTCTTTTCCTATAGATTATTTCAATACACGTGTGCATTTGTGTGTGCATGCATGAGTGTGTGTGTATTTAGTTTTGTTTTGTTTTTGTCTTTCTTTTCTCTCCTTCAGACCTTCTGCATCTGTCTTGTTTAGGCAGCTACCCTTGTCCTAAACCAGAAGTCCTCACATTTTCCAGGCTTACTTTACATGATACTGACGTTCTCTTTAGAGACACATTCCGTGGGAATACCTCCATTTTGCTGACACTCTGTTTTGTTATTGTTGTTTTGAGCTTTTTATTTTCAAATTATTGCAAATTCACAGGAAGTTGCAAAAATAACAATATATTTTTCAGTCAAAATTCTGGTTTTGAAATTTAACATTTCATTGAGATCATTTAAAGCTATATTTGTCTGAGGATGTATTCCTGATTTTGCATCCATTTAACCAATATTTATGAAGCACCTACTCTGTGCCAGGCACTTTTCTAGTCACTAAGGACATAAATAGTGAGCAATTTAACCTCTACCACAAACCCCACCAAATTGCAATTTCTTTAGGGTAAAGTCAACTGGTTTTCAACAATCCAGTGAGCTACCTAGGTAGTATCATGTTCTTTTTAAAAAATGAACAAAATAAGGCTCTCAGAGGTTAAAGGGCATGTCTGTATTCAATACCTAACTGGGTACAGATCTAGGAACAGGACCCACATGTTCTGACTTCCAGGTCAAAGTTCCTACCACAGCTGAGACCTTCCTCATCTGTGCAAACACTGCTTGCTAAGCAGATGAAGAGTGCAAGAAGATTGAAAGGTAAACATTTCTCTTATTGTAAGAAAGAAACAACAAAAAAAATGTCCTTTCTTGTCAAGATTTTTAGGAACATTATTTAAATAAAACAGAGAGAAAACCAGTTAAAAACTATATCACTCTATTTGTTAAAGAAGGGTCCATTTCAGAAAATACTTTTTTTAACCTAGTCCTGGATGGATGTTGCTGAGTGTATGGATATACACTCAGGGATTTAATCCAGTTCAAACTTCGTGTACATTTATTTATATTTCCTGGATTTTTACTCTTTCAGACTGGCCTACTTCCCAGTAATTTGGGAAATAGTAATGCTTTGTATCTTTCGGAAAAATTGAGTGCCTCACTTGGCTTGCCCTTTTATTTGACATTAAGAAATCAGTGGACATAAGAATAAGGCTAAGCCAGATGAATTCATCTGGTGATAGGGCAAGGTAGTGGACTGCAAAATAAGAAAGTCTTAGCAAAAAGGCTGAATTACAGCCTGGTCACTGGAGTGAGACACTATCTCTTCAATCGGAGATTTAATAATAGCCTTATGATAGTCACTACCTGAAGCGTGGCTAAAATACTCTGGCCTGGGAGCTGTGAGGGAGTTTACAAAACCATGTACTTCATGGGTAAGAATTTTAATAGAAATTGAAATTTGACTCTGTTAGGCATTGAATTGTGTCCCTCTAAAAACAATATGTCGCAGTCCTAACCCCTGTTACCTCAGAATGTGACTTCATTAGGCGATAGAGTCTTGACAGAGGTAATCAAGTTAAAACGAGGTCATTCAGATAAGACCTAACCCAATAGGATTGGTATCCTTATTTAAAAGGGAAATTTGGACACAGACACAAACAAATACGGGGAGAATGCCATGTGAACATGAAGATGGCCACCTACAAGCCAAGGAGAGAGGCCTGGAACAGATCCTTCCCTCACAGCCCTCAGAAGGAACCAACCCTACAAACACCTTGATTTCAGACTTCCAGCCTCCAGAATTATGAGACAATAAATTTCTATTGTTTAGGCCACCCAGTTTGTGGTACTTTGTTATGGCAGCCCTGGAAAACCAGCACAGACTCCAAGATTCATGCTCCTTGCTGCGTTTCACCGGGTAACCCATCATTAAGCATATATTTAATGAAACCCTACGTGCACACCCTTGGGAGAGCACTAAAGAATTATTAAAGAAATGAAAAGCACAGTCCCTTCTGCCCCTAACTTTATGGTCTAGTTGTGGCCGAAAGACATTATCCTGTGAAACACAAAGTAACAACACAAGACAATATGTGATTAAGTGAATGAAGTAGAACTGTACACTAGTCCAAGTGACAAAGTGACAGAGAGAGCTCTTTTTTTGGTAAACTTTTTTACACCTTTATTGAGATATAATTTATATACCATAAAAATAACCATTTAAAAGCATACAATTCAGTGGTTCTTAGTTGGGTAGAGTTGTGCAACCATCACCACTATCTAATTTTAGAATATTTTCAACATCCCCAAAAGAGACATCATAGGTACCTATTAGCAGTCACTTTCCACTCCCTACCTCCCACCCCCACCCCGGGCAACCATTAATTTACTTTCTTTCCTTGTAGAATTGCCTGTTCTGAACATATGAAATTTTGTGACTGACTTCTTTCACTTAGCATGTTTTCAAGGTTCATCCATGTTGTAGCATGTATCAATACTTCATTCCTTATTATGGCGACATAATAGTCTATCATATGGCTGCAACACATTTTTTTTCCATTCATCAATTTATGGACATTTTGATTGTTTCCACTTTTTGGCTTTTATGAATAATGCTGCTATGAACTTTCATATACACCTTCTTTTATGGATGTGTGTTTTCATTTCTCTTGGGTATGTACCTAGGAGTGGAATGGCTGGGTCATAAGGTAACTCTATGTTTAGCATTTTGGAGGCCTCTTTTAAAGAAAAAAAGTATTACTTGCTCCTAGTGTTGCCTTATGTTATTTAATATGTTCAAACATCAGGCCCACCCTGTCTAAAACAACTCCCTCCTCCCATAGTCACTGTAACACACGATCCTCTTTAATCTCCTTCACAGCATTTATCACTATCTGAAATTTTCTCATTTATTTCTTTATTTCCATCACTAGATATTTGTATATTTATGGACCAAAACTCATCCCTCACTAGAATATGAGCTACATCAAAGACCTTGACTGGTTCATTTCTCTATTCCCAGTTCAAAGTAAGTATGTATTGCGTACAAAGTAAGTACGCAATAAATAGTTAACATAGAATAACAAATTAAAATAAAGACCTTCCCTGGATAACTTGATCCTGGGGATTCTTGAATTCTAGTTTGAAAAATTCTTTTATATATATAGTATGTCCTATATAAGAAGTTTCCCAAAAATGTAGGAGAGAAGCTCATGGAAGAAATGTGATTTGACTTGGACCATAAGAATTAAATAGGCAGAGGAGAAGGGTTTCAAACAGGGAGAGCAGCATGACCAAAAAGTATAGACATGGGAGTCTACCTGGAGTATTCAGAGCTTCACTATTGCATCATTTTCATAAAATAGGCAAAGTATGGATTATTGATTAGACCTCTTTGAGTTGCATGTCAGAGGATCCAAAGTCAAATTCGCTAAAAGGCAAAAGCTCATTTATTGTCTCATGTGACTATGAGGTACAGGGTTAACTCAATCTCAAGCGCACTGGATACAGTGACCTATATGACATCCTTAGAAATTTGACTCTTTCTCCATCTCTCAACTCTGCTCACTTCACCATGTTGACTTCATTTTGGCACATTATTTCCATCTGTAGGGAAATATGGCACCTGATAATCCCAAGCCTACATCATTATGGTTGATGATTAAAAGGAAGAGATAGCCTTTCTCCAAGTGCCCATATTGGAAATCTCAGGGAAGCTTATAATTGACACTAAGTCAATTATAAGTCATGTGCCCATCTCATCAACAGCCAGTGGGATGAAGTGTTCTGATTGCCTGGGCCTGGGTCACACTGGGGAGAGTGCATATCTCACGTGTCACATAGTAGAGAGGGTTTTGCCTCACCCAAACTAGATGGAATAGATTTCCCATTGAAAAGAAGCATTCTGTTCTCAGAAGAAGGGTGGATGGTACAGGAAAGACTAATAATAACAAAGAAAACAATTACAGCAATAATAACAGAACAATTCTACAGTGAAATAGACAAAACTTTTCTGGGCTGGAGAAACTAGATTTTTAAAACTCATAGAGGATGACATTTATATGCATGACTGTGCCAGGAAACCCTTCCTTAAGATTTCTCTTTAAAAACGGATATTTCCAAAATCCAGCAGCAAGGTTTCTTTTTGAAGATGAAAAGCCCTGCATATGTGTTGCAAATTTATGATTAATTGAGCATAGGATTTGGTAAAGAGTTCTATATTCATTTTGTCTACACATTTTTTTAAAATGTAAGTCTCCCTAAAGGACTCATTTTTATCTCTCTGGGCCCTTAACACAGGAACATCCATTTCTCACGGGAAGAGTTCGCAATTGCTTTTCCCTAGTTACATCTATCTGAGCATCGTTCCCTAGAGGAAGCTGGTATCTAAAGAATCTAGATAGCTTTCCACTGCACCTGTCTATTTTAGGTTGTTTGTTTTTCTTTGAGAACCAAACAAAGAAACATTAGTGGGAGCACCAATTATGAAGCTCCAGTGAACAAAGAGAGATTAAATAAAATAATACCAATTCTGAACATTTACTTCCATTAGCCCACTTCTCTCCAAACTCTGTTTTCTACCAGAGGTTAAATAAAAGGCTTGTTGTTTTAGTTAGCCCGATGAGCAGATATTGATAAAAACTAAATAAGTAAACAAGAACTGAATATTTTTTCTAAAGCTTAGGTAGCTGGTCATACAATTCAGTATTTTTATTGGTAAACGAGATAACAGTGCTTTGGCTATGGATCTATCATCATCTGTATAAAAAAAAATTATTCAGGGGCTGGCCTGCTGGCGCAGTGGTTAAGTTCGTGTGCTCTACTTCGGTGGCCTGGGGTTCGCAGGTACGGATCCCAGGTGCAGACCTACACGCTGCTCGTCAAGCCATGCTGTGGTGGCGTTCCACATACAAAATAGAGGAAGACTGGCAACAGATATTAGTTCAGGGCCAATCTTCCTTACCAAAAATAAATAATAAATGAATAAAATTATTCATTAAATCATTAAAAATATAGATATTGAGCACTACTATGCTTTCCATGTTAAGAGATGCACACATAACTTTTTTAAATTACTCAGACTTTGTCTCAAGGAGTATACTGATAGCAGAGGAAACTGACAAGAAAATAATTAACATAAGGGCAACAAAGAATTTCTAAAAGTGCTTTTTTTTTTTTTAAAGATTTTATTTGTTTATTTTTTTTCCCCCCAAAGCCCCAGTAGATAGTTGTATGTCATAGCTGCACATCCTTCTAGTTGCTGTATGTGGGACACGGCCTCAGCATGGCCAGAGAAGCGGTGCGTCAGTGCGTGCCCGGGATCTGAACCCAGGCCGCCAGCAGCAGAGCACGAGCACTTAACCACTAAGCCACAGGGCCGGCCCTAAAAGTGCTTTGATAGAGGTATATACAGCATGACGTAGGAGCACAAGACCGCATAGAAATGAAGCAAATAATTTTGAAATAGGAATATGGGTTAAAGTTTGACTAATTTAAATGCCCATAGATGGCATTGAAGCTGGGATTTGAAAGATGAATAGGTTTGTAATAGGCAGAGAAGTGAATGTGTTCCCTACTTCAATGTTCTACTCATCCATTCCTGGTTGTCCTTAAACCATTAGCAATCATTGAGGAGTTTGTTTTCTAAATCTTCACAACCCAGTTTTATTTACGAGAAGTGCCTCCCTGTCAAACTTGGTGGCTGTTCTCTTAGCAGATCAAGGTTCATGGGCAACATCTTGAAGGATCTGTAGAATTTGAGTTTCTCGCCACGCATGAAGCCACTTCAGTGCAGCTGCCCCTGCAGTCCAGGCATTAGCAACAGAAATGAGTCAACGAGCCTTTTATCTTTGTGTAAATAAGGGCCCTGTTGTTCATTATACTGCAGGGGCAGTGTGTGATTTGCAGGCCACAGGGCGATGCCTCAATCTGTCTGGACTCAAAGTCCATCACCCAGTATCCAGGTTCTTAAGCAATTGATTAAGTCAGTGCCACATGTATCTCCTGTTGCCCCATCCCCTCCAAGAGTGGAGATGAGCTGGGCAGGCCAATCTGTGCCATAAGCCAATTGTCAGCATATCGTGTTAGCAATCGTTTGTTAGGTCATCTTTCCTGTTTTGTCAGTAAAGCACTGCTGAGACTTACGGAGAGGGGAGATTCAGGCTGAGGTATTTCAACTTCCACTGAGTGGCTTGTGACTTCAGACATGATCCTTGTGATGGAGAGTGATGTTCATCAGAGAACATTTTCAGCCCAACAATATGTTCAGTCTGGGTCACATTTTATTGTCATTAATGAGGCTACATGCTCTATAAACTAATGTTTTTTGCTTTTTTCAAAATTAGGTATTCTAGCCCACAACTTAACAATATTTAAAATTCTACATCTCTGCCACTCATGGGCTTGTCATCACTCCTCTACTTAGGTCTATCTACACATACATATTCTCTCCTGGTTGTTTGAAATGACTTAAGATGTTCATACACAGAGTGTCTTCTGGTTGTGCAAATGTTTTCTTGCGTTCCTTATGTTTAAGTTGGTTGCATGTGCCCGATAGAGTCTGTTGAATTTCAAAGGTCACAGTAATTGGCAGATGGAAGAAGTTCCATCCTATCAACTTTGAGGGAGGCTCTGGCTGCCTTCCTGCTTGACGGAGCAGTGAGAGAGAGGAATTCTGCTTAAGCTGACAGCAGGCTGCATAACAAACAGCCCAAGCCATCAAACTGTATTATTTTTAACCAACATTCATTATTCCCTTTGAAAAGTAAAATCTCTTCTTGATATTTTTCCTCCACCAAAGGGTGCACTTTCCTCTCCCTAGAAATGGCTCCTCTCCCTCTCCTAGATGCTCAGCTTGGACAGTTATTGCCCTAAATGATGGATGAGCTCACTCTCCAGCAGCTCTTCTAGGTCTCTCATCAGCAGCACTAGATAGTCTGGCAAATCTCTTCTGGTCTATAGGGCTCTCTCAGACCTGCCACTGGCTCCTCTCAGCTGAGCTGGAGTTAGTCCACTTGAATCTGTTGACCTGCCTCAGCCCTTCTCTCTCCCTGGCAGTTATTTCTCCTTAGCCTCCTTTATTTCCCTGCAGACTCAACCTCTTATATAAGTACTGGGTGCCCACTTTGGGCCAGCTGCTGTCTCCATGTGACTGCTCACGAGACCGGTAGGTTTCCGTAGCTGGCTCTCCTAAAGAGAACATTCTGTTCCTCAGTGGAGCTGCATTCTATAAAGGGATTGTGTTCTCAGTCCTGTTGTAAAGAACAAGAACCATTTAGAGTCAAACTTTGAAAATCTCACATTGGGGACCACATACCACTCTCAATAGGTCCAACACAACCAGATTTTCCTCCAGGGTTGGAACAGATCATTATATCCTTTTTTGGACATGAGATAAATTAATTTTTTATTTTAGTAGCCATTGTGTAAAATTATACCTAGTGTGGCAAGAAGTTCACACTATAAGAAGCAAGGGGGAATGAAACTTGACTGCGTTAACAGTCTATGGATGCTTCACCACTCATGTTCACTATGCACTTATACTCATGCAGTGGAATGGCCATTGAAATTACTTACACTAACCTTTCTCTCTCTCCTCCCCTCTCCTTCTCTTGTCCCCCCTTACTTCTCTCTCTCTCTCCCTTTTGTCTCTCCCCTCTCTCTCCCTGGCTCCATCTCACCATTTTTTCTTCTCTTTCTTCTCTTCTCTTCTATTTCTTTTCCATCTCTCTCTCTCCTCCATTTTTTCCTCCTCCTCCTCCTGTCTCTCCCTCACTCTGCTCTCTGACACACATACAGGAATCACTGCATTTAACTGTAAGATGTCTTCATGTACCTGTATTAAAAAGCTAAATCATCCTGTTCTATCCCACTACAAGTTCATAGTGATCATCACTGAAAGCTTGGCCTTAACTTGCCCCACTGTTTTCCTGTTATTTTCTTCATTTCCACAGTCTCTCTCTCCGTCCTGTGATCCACCCACATCAATCTTACTTTTCCATGTTTATTCTCTCAGAGGTCTTGATCTCCTTTCCCATTTTTTTTTGCTACTAAAACACTTGACTGACAAACTTGAAGTAGGTTATTAAGTGATCCCAGGGAACAATTTGTCTTCTATGCCCTACTACCCCTGGGATAAATTCTGTTTGACAAACGTTAGCCAAGCTTCTGGAATGGAGGAGGCCTTTCCTTCCAGCAGAGCCTACTTCCTGCTCCCCTGGTACTCTGGCAGAACAACATCATTTCTCCATTCAACACCTCTGTCTGCTTCAGATATGCCCCACCCTGCCATCCCTTAGATCTTAGCCCATATGTGGTGCTTCACACACTGTCACTTCCAAAGATGATCTTCTACAGGCTACAGTGACAATGCCCTCCTTAATTTTTTATGACTTGATCCATCCAGTCTTATTTCCTTCATCACTAGAAATATGTCCTGCTCATTGCCACTAGTTGGAACTTCATCTCATACATCTTTCTTCTTGCCTGAAAAGCCACTTTTCCCTCTGCCTGTCTATGTAATGTTCATTTCTCAAGGATCACCTTAGGTACTAACCTCTTTTACCATACTTTCTCTGAAAACATCATTAATTCCTCTTCTCAACTTCTTCGATACATTAAGCACTTAGTGATAATTAAATGGTGTCATTTATTCCACAGGTCCCAATATATCCGTGGGCCATGTTTGCTTAGCATATGCATTTATTTTTCCTACACCATGTTTTAAATTTTTTAATTAGTTCTCATTATTATAAAATTGAATGATTTCATATTTAAATTATGATTTCCTGAATTCACCCCCAAAAAGGCAGATCTGTATCACTATATCTGTCTTCCTGCCATGGGCAAAATAGTGCCTGGTCCCCACCCACAACTCAGCTGTGACACAAGCTCTCCAGGACCTATCTGTCCCATCCAACTCCCTTTTCTCATTTATGTCATCTGGCCCCAGCTATGTAAAGCACCTAGTACAGTGTCTGGCAATAACTACTGCTATATTTATGGTCATGATTGTGATGTATCTCATATTTGTTACTGATTCATGTCTTATCTTCCTACTGAACTGTGAGTTCCTTGAGAACAGGGACCATATGTGAGGAGATGATCAAACACTATTTTTCTGGAGGAAGATTGGGACACATTGAGATTGGTAGGAGATTTTCTAACAGGAAAATAATGTTACTAGAGCTTTTATGAGGGAAACAGGGGTGAGGAAGGAGAACGTGTTCTTGAGGGTTGGGATTTAGGAGCCCAGTTGTCAAAAGAAGAGAAAAAAAACATGTCTACATGGCACTCTTTCCCAGAAGGAAAACCTAGAAGTTTAAATGAATAAATTGTCTAAAATCAGACCTAGTTCCACTCAATTTCAGTAATTCAGTCAAGGAGGAGTGAGTCAGCCTCTATCATATGGCATTAGATTGCATTCATTGTGCTAGGTCCTGGAGATACAAGGATGCATAAGATATAGAGTTTTTACCATTATACTAAAAGTTTATTCAAGGAAAGAAGAAAAAAATAGAATTATTTTTCAGATTTATTGAAATATCACTTTTGTCTATATTGCTAATTTTTGATTCCTTGGTTACTACCAGAAAAAAGCACTTCAAAATTAAAAGAAGTTACATAAACAAGATGATATGGAAGCAAGTAGAGAATCTCCCAGTTTCAGAGCTAGAAGTCACTGCAGGGATCACTGAGTACACATTCTTCATCTTTCACATAAGGAAACTGAAGGTGAATGTGGCAACGTGCCACGCACATCTCCCACTGACAGGATCACAGTTGACTGACATCCCCAGCTGCTGCCCCCTGGACCCACCCCCATGTTCACGCCAAGGCCATGCTTCCCCAGGCTGCTCCAGCCAGTGACTGAGCCAGGAGGTGATACTAGTGGGGGTCCATTCCTCTAAGGCATGGGACTCCTCTCCCAAGTGACTTAGCTTGAGAACTCCCCATCAGCCTGGCCTCAACTTTCTTAGAGCCCAGATCAATCCTCCTTGCTTCCCCCCATCCTTTCATAGATGTCAGACTCTCATTGAAAACTGTACCTACTCCTGCTTGCTCTCCTTTAACCTTCACAGACATTATTCCCCAATAAACCTCTTTCAAGTCTAACTCTCGTCTTGGCGTCTGCTTCTTGGAAGACCCAAATCGACACACTGAGCAAGGTCATGTCACTTGAGCATGTTCACATACCTGGTGAGTGGCACAGCTGGTGCCTGGACCCAGTCTGTTTGACACCCGATCTGGTGTTCTTTCCATGAAACCTTAGTTCTGCCATGATCCGAGGCAGAGAAACTCCTGGGTGGAAAAGAAGATGCTGAAAGAGGGAAAAAGAAATGGCTAGGCTAGCAGCTATTGTTCTTAGGGGAAAATAAAAGCAGATCCTGGGAAAAAGCCTAGACCAGAACCATTTCCTGGGGTTTTTTTTATTATTATTATTGAGATATAATTGACATATAACATTGTGTAAGTTTAAGGTGTATAGTGTGTGGGTTTGATATTTTTATATATTGCAATATGATTACCACATTAATGTTAGCTAACACCTTTATCGTGTCACATTTACCCCTTCTTTTTTGTGTTGAGAACAGTTAAGATTTAGTTTCTTAGTGACTTTGAAGTTTATAATACAGTATTGTTGACTATAATCACTAAGTTGTGCATTAGATCTCCAGAACTTTTTTATCTACTAGTTCTAAGTTTGTACCCTTAAACAACATCTTCCCAATTCCCCTACCTCCCAGCCACTGGTGACGGCCATTCTATTCTCTATCTTTACAAGTTCAGTTTGTTTTTTTTTTAGATTCCACATATAAGTGGTATCATACAGTGTTTGTGTTTCTCGATCTGGCTTATCTTACTTAGCATAATGCCCTCGAGGTCCATCCATGTTGTCTCAAATGGCAGGATTTCCTTCTTTCTCATGGCTGAATATTATTCCATTGTATGGTTATACACCACATCTTCTTTATCCATTTATCTGCTTATGGACACAGATTGTTTTCGTATCTTGGCTATTGTGAATAATGCTGCAATGAACAGGGAGTGCAGATATCCCTTAAAGATACTGATTTTAATTCCTTCAAATAGATACCCAGGAGTGGGATTGCTGAATCATATGGTAGTTCAATTTTTAATTTTTTCAGGAATCACCATATTGTTTTCCATAATGGCTGTACCAATTTATATTCCTGTCAATAGTGTATAAGGGTTCCCTTTTCTCCACATCCTCACCAACATTTGTTATCTCTTGTCTTTTTGATAAAAGGCATCCTAACAGGTGTGAGGCGACATCTCATAGTGGTTTTGATTTTCATTCCCCTGATGATTAATGATGTTGAATACCTTTTCATATGCCTGTTGTCCATCTGTATGCATATGCCTGTTGTCCATCTGTATGTCTTCTTTGGAAAAATATATGTTCAGTCCTAGTTTTTGAACTAGCATGTGGCCCATGTATTTTGCCCACCATGTCCTATTTCTTTACTGAGAGGAAACAAAGTGTGGTGGGAATAGCACCAGCTTTTAGAGACAAACAGACTTGGATACAAAGTCCAGCTATTCTATTTGTTAGTGATAGTTGAGATGATAACTGAAAGTGAAGTAGGAATTGACTAGCTGAGAATGGAGGGAACATTAATAATTGAGGGATCAGCATGTGCAAAGGCTCTGAAGTGAGTGGGATCACAGCTTCTTCAGGAAACCTAAAGAAGACCACAGTGGCTGGAGCACAGAGAATAGTGTGAATGTGGCATAAGATAAAGCCAAAAGAGTAGGCAGGGGCAAGAACATGCTGGGCCTCATGGAATGTCTTGTGGATATTTGTTATCCTAAGAGCAATGGCAGAACATTATACATTTTAGGGCTTGGAACAAGTGTGTGTTGGGTGAGGAGAGGCAAAAAGATCTGATTTACCACTTGAACATATCACTTCAGCTTCAGTGAGAAGAATAACTGGAGAGGGCCAGAGTGGATTTGGGGACACCGTTTAGGAGATGAAGGCAAAGGAAGATGGTGGCTTGATGTTGGATGATGGTGATGAAGACAGAAAGAAGTGGGTTGATTGGAAAGATGTTTGGAAACTTAAATCAACAGGATTTATTGATTGATTGGCTATTAACTTGCTTCACTGTTTTCCTGTTGTTTGCTTCATTTCCAGTCTCTCCCTCCTCCCTGTGATCCATCCACATCAATTTTACTTTTCCATCCTTATACTCTGAGCGGGATTGATCTCCTTTCTCATTTCTTTTTTGCTACTAAAACACTTGATTGACAAACTTGGAGTAAATTATTAAGTGGTATTAAGGTGAACTGGTAGGTTTGTAACTGGTGTAATTTCATCACCTGTTGTGTTTGGTCCTGGGCTGTGCAAGTGTTAAGTGCCTATTGAATACTTGCAATTTGATGGAGAATAGAGTGAGGCATAAGGAGCTGGAGGCTTTCATCCTTCAGCCCTGGAAAGAAGAGCATTTCTAATTTGCCTCACCTCACAGAGCTGGCAGAGAAGGAAGAAGCAGGTGCATGCCCCAGAGCAGAAGCAATCTCTTTGGCAAGGGAAGACATTAAACTGGGGCTCCAGATCCATCTTACTGACCTTATACAATATGTTCTCCTGAACAAAGGGGAGGAAATAAGGTCATGGGATAAAGGCCAGAAATGATGTAACGACAAAGCCTCTTCAGATACCAGTTCTACTCTGGCTAAGTGGCAATGATCAGAAAGTAAATTTGAAAGTCCAAGAACAATTTCTCTTTTATCACATTCCTATGTCTAAAACCTGGCCTAACCGCAAGCCAAGCTTTTTTCTTTTTTTTTTAAGGAAGATTTGGCCTGCGCTAACATCTGTTGCCAATCTTCCTCTTTTTTTCTTTTTTCTCCAGCCACAGTACATAGTTGTATAACACAGTCGTAGAGTTGTAGCTCTTCTACATGGGACACCACCCCAGCATGGCTTGATGAGCGATGAGCAGGTCTGCACCCAGGATCCGAACCAGCAAACCCTGGGCTGCCGAAGCGGAACACGTGAACTTAACCGCTACACCACGGGGCCAGTCCCTCTTTTGTTCAGCTATATTTGTTGAGCACCTACTCTACATGCTAGGTACTGTGAATTAATGGAGCTGAGCACTTCTTTGGGGAGAGAGAGAGACATTGATCAAATCTTCACACAAATAATATATAATTGCAAATTTTGATGAGTGCTAGCAAAGAAAGATATATGGTACCATGAGAACATCTAAGGGAGTTCTTGACCTAGACTGGAGGGTCAGAGATCTGAGCTCTAAAGAACAACTTGACATTGATTAGGTGCAAGGGATAGAAGGCGCCTTATGGAAAAGTGCCTTGAGGAGGAGGGAACAGGGTAACCAAAGTCTGTGTGGCTTGTATTTTTAGAACTTGCCTTTTCAGGGCTCTTCCGCTTGCTCCAAATGATCTTCCAATTAGAAAAGCAACTCACTGAGGGTGGGGAGGGACCATAGAAAGCTGTAGGGGAATAACATTGCAGGATCAAGGCTATGAATGAACAGTGGCTTCACATTCTGCAAAATGTCTCCATGCCTGGTGAGAATAATATGCCTCATTCCATTGGGCAGTAAATCAGCAAGGACGGAAATTGTAGCTTATTTTCTTAAGAGCACACATCATGGGTGACATGAATATTAATAATAAATAGAGGCAAATGTCAGCAGCCTTCATTCTGTAGCCCAAGGTGACACAGCTCTTTCCCCCACCTATCTGCAAGCTCCCTGAAAAAGAAGACCATGTTTGTATCCTTGATTTCTGACTCTCAAACACCTAGCAACATCTCTTACCCATAGTTGATATTTAATAAAAATCTTTTAGTAAATATTGATATTCTGAATTTTTATTACTATTTTAGTATATATTAAATTAATTGAAAATATATAGGACCACTAGAAGTCACTTCTCAACTCCATTCTCTTTATGAGGTTATTGTGGTGCATATTCAAGTCTTCCATCATTCATTCAAAAAATATTTATTGCGCATTTGATATATGCCAGATACTATGCAAAGGCACATGGATACAATGTAACTGTTGAGACAGGGATATAGATAAGTAATAAATTACAATAAATAATAAGAAAGAAAGAGAGGATGGGAGGGAGGGAGGGAGGAAGGAAGGGAGGGAGGAAGGGAGGAAGGGAGGAAGGAAAGGAGGAAGGGAGGAAGGAAGGAAGGAAGGAAGGAAGGAATTACAGTAAAACCTGGTAAGGCTTACCACACAAGGAACACAGGAGGGAAATTTTCTAATTTCTAAATTTTCTATTTTCTAAAATTTTCCAAATTTTCTACAGTCTTTGCTTGGCACGGTTCCAACATGCCCAAATTTTAGTTATCAGGTTTAGTTAAATAACACAAGTCAACCAAAAGCATGGCTCAAGTTTCAGTTGTCATAGTATATTAACTATGAGTAATTGCATAATGTGCAAATTGTACTGTTAGATCTTCAGTCTACTATGAAAATAACTGATGTGCAACATGATCAGTGACCAATTATGTCACTTTCTCGAAGTCTATCAGTGATTTGTCACTGAGCATGTTATTCAGTTCATACACAGACAGCAAAGCATGTAGTTGGGTTGCCTCCTTGCCTTCAAGTGATAAAACCATGTGATATTTTGTGAAAATGAGTAATTAAAAGGGGGAATTGGCCAACAAAGATGAAAGTGCAGCAAAGAAACTAAAAGTGATAATACTGGAAGTAAAATTCAAAATAAATATAAATATCCATGGAGTTATAGAAGAAATAGCTGGCTATGGGAACGTTGACTCTAGAAATGTAGCCAGAGGAATTTAGTGAAGGCAAATTGTCAAAATAAATAAGAAAAGGGGTTGTGATGAAAAGAATGAAGACGTCCCAGAAGAAGCAAAGCAGACAACAAACACTTAACAGGAAAGGACCTCTCAAAGATATTTCACAAGATATTTGGCAGCTGATCCAAACTTAGAAAAGAGTATGACAATTCAACAAGCCACAGAAAAGATGCTTGCTCTGTGTTGTAAGTTATACCACAAGATGTCAAGCACTAGTCAAACTATTCCTGATAATATTTTTACAAAGAAATACAACAGTTTAATTTTCTAATGTTTTAAATTACAATGTACTAAATAAATATTAGTGTTACTATTTTCAAATTTCCCTATACATTTACAACCAACAGTAGGAGAGTGTTTAATATTTGGCAAAAAAAAATTAAAGTCACAGAACAATTGTAATTTTTTCCATTTATTATTTTCATTGATTGTGCAGTTTCAGCTTGCACTGTCATTTTTACAGCCCTGCACTACAATGCAAAACAAGGAGTGCCTGTACTTTTAGGGTTTTTTATAATAAACTTTTATATAGATGTATATCATATATATAAAATATATAACATGTATAATTTTTTAAAAATCCATTCTACTGTTGACCATTGCATTGTTCCCAGTTTGGGGCTCTTTTAAATAATGCATTAATGGACATTCCAGTACATGTCTTTTGGTGTACATATGCACACATTTCTTTTGCATATATATACCTAGGAATGAAATATATAAGTCAGAGGTTATGCACATGTTCAGCATTAGCAAATACTGCCAATTGGTTTTCTAAAGTGGTTGTACTAATTTTTACTCCCACCTAACATATACAATTGCTCCACATCCTCACCAGCAATTGATATAGTCAGGTGGAATTCTTGGTCACTTATTTTGCTTTTGAAGGTTATTCTGGTGGATTTAAAGGCATAAGCCATTGTGGTTTTATTTGCATTTCCCAATGACTAATGAAATTGAGCACATTTACTCCTCTGTGAAGTAGTTTTTCATGTATTTTGTCTTTTTTAATTGGGTTATCTTTTTATTACTTATTTATGGCAATTCCTTATATTTTATGCATACAAGTCCTTTGTTGGCTATTTTATCTTGATCAGTTTACCAGCACTGTCAATTTTATTAAGTCTTTTCAAAGAACCACCGTTTGGATTTATTGAGTCTAACAAATTAATTATTTAATTTTTGTAATTAATTAACTTTTGTAGTTATATTTATAATTTCCCTCCTTCTACTTTTTGGAACAATGTTAATTTGCTATTCCTCGTACGATTTCTTAAGACGTGCATTTATATGATAGATTTTCATAATTTTTTCTAGTGTAAATAATTCAGGCCATATGTTTCCCTCTCCTCAGGACTTTAACTGAATCTCACAAGTTTTTATATTTTTTTATTATCATTTAGTTCAAAATATTTTCTAATTTTTATTTTCATGTTTTACTCATTGGTGTAAGGCTTAATATCCAGACATTTAGGGAGTTCCTCATTATATTCATTATTGATTTCTAGTTTAGTTCTATTTGTAGTCAGAGAAAATATGCTGTAGGTTTCAGTCCTTTGAAATGTGTTGATTCTTGCTTTATGGCCCAGCATGTGGTCAATTTTGGTATATGTTTTGTATATACTTTAAAATAATGCATATTCTGCAGTTTGGGGAGCAGCATTCTCTATATCACAATTAGATCAATTTGTTGATAGTGCTATTTAAATATTGTAAACCTTACTGGTTTGGGGATTGTTTGTCCTATTAGGAACTGAGAGGTATGCCAAAATCTCCCATCATGGTTGTGTGTTTTTTTGTTTTTTTTTTTTTAATTTTTCCTTTCATTCTGTCAATTTCAGCTCACTATTTGGAGACTGTCTTATTAGGTGCCTGTAAATCTAGGATTCTTATGGTTTCCTAGTGGATGGACTCTTATGATTATGAAATGCCTCCATCTCCACTAACACTTACTTCTTCCCTTAAAGTCTACTTTGTAATTAATATCACTATAACACTTATTTTAGGTATAGCTCTTTCTAAATTACATGGTATATTTTTTACCATCCTTTTACTTTCAATCTTTATTATATCTTTGTATTTAAAGCATGCTCTTGTAAGCAATATAGAATTGGATTTTTAAAATTCAATCTGACATTCTTGTCTCTAAATTGGAGTGTTTGTCCTATTTACCTTTAATGTAACTACTGATATATTTGAGTTTGTGTTCCATCTTACTATTTGTTTTCTATTTGTCACACCAATTGTGCTAGTTTTTCTCTTCTTCCTTGTCTTTTATATTAATTATTATTCCATATTCCCCTCTGTTGGCTTTTTAGTTATACATCATTTTGTTCATCTTTTAGTGGTACTAAATGATACAACACTCTTTTGACTTATTAGAGTCAAATATAAATTGGTAATTTTGCTATTTACCAGACAATGCAAGGGCTTTTTACACCTCCTGACTTTTTGTACTACTGTTTTTATAGACTTAATTCTAGAAATTTTCTAAACCCATAAAACATTGTACTTATTGTTTTATTATACAGTCAACATTTCTTTAGATTTACCCACATATTTATCCTTTCTGTTTCTCCTCATTCTTTCCTGTGTCTTTGTACTTACATCTGAGATAATTTCCTTCTGTTTGAAGAACTCCCATTAGCATTTCCTTCAGTGCAGGCCTGATAGTGATAAATTCTTCCAAGTGTTATTTGTCTAAAAATGTCTTTTTTTTAACTTTCATTTTTGGGGATAGATTTATATGTTGAGAGTTCTTTTTTTCAGCTTTTTGAAAATGTCAATCCATTGTCTTTTAGCTTCTCTTGTTTCTGTTGAGAAATCAAATACCAGTTTTATTGTTCCTTCTCTGAAGGTTATCTTTTGTTGTTTTCCTAGCTGCTCTTAGGATTTTGTCTTTCTCTTTGGTTTTTAGCAGTTTTACTATGCTATGACTAGGTATGTTTCTACTTTGGGTCCCCAGAACTTCTTGAACCTCTGGGGTTCCTAGCAATTCTTGATGTATTTTGTTTATTTTGGAAATTTCTCAGTCATTGCTCTTCAAATATTGTTTCTATCCTCATCCTCTCTCCTTTCCTATTAGAATTCTAAAAACACATGTTAGATCACTCATTGTGTTCTATACATCTTTTATGCTCTTTTCTACGTTTTCTATCCTTTATTCTCTCTGTGTTTCAGTCTAGGCATTTTCTTCTTACCTACCTTCTAGTTCACTAACCCTTATTCTTCTGTGTCTATTCTGCTGTTAAACCCATACTTTGAGTTCTTAATTTCTGTGTTTTTTTAGTTGTAGAATTTTTATTTGACTCTCTCTTATAGTTTTTAGTTCTCAGCAGAAACTTTTCATTTTTTTCAATGTTCATAAATAGGTCTTTTCCCCTTTTTTTGAATAAATGTTGAATATTGCATATGAACAATGATATTCATATGAATATTGCTTATGAACAAAGGTAATTTGAGGCTTTGGATGATGTTATATTCTTCCAGAAAGGAAATAAGTGAAGGCCACAGGGCAAATACCAAAGCCAGAGAACATTCAGTAAAATGTCTCAGTAAAAATGAAGACAAGTGTGTTATTAAAATGATTTCTTAAGAAGACAGAAAGATTTACGATGGTACTTCATAGACCCTTTTGTTTTTGTTTTGTTTTTTGATGAGAAAGACTAACCCTGAGCTAACATTCATTGCCAATCCTCCTCTTTTTGCTGAAGAAGATTGGCCCTGAGCTAACATCCATGCCCATCCTCCTCTACTTTATATGTGGGATGCGTGCCACAGCATGGCTTGATGATCAGTGTGTGGGTCTATGCCCAGGGTTCTGAACCTGCAAATCCTGGGCCGCTGAAGCAGAGCACATGAACTTAACCACTACACCAGTGGGCCGGCCACCACATAGACCCTTTTAAACAACACTTCCTAAGGATCTTAAGAAAAAAACCACATAAAACTTTTCTGTTAAACAATAGAGCTCCTAAGAATATTAATTGTATCTCATGGCAGGTCCACAGGGAACCAAAGGTAGAGATACTTATTTCAAAGAGATTTGTTACTGTGGCTTCTGTTAAATGGAATGGTTTATAAATACATACATAGGAAGGCTACCATGCTTTTAAAGACATTATATCAGCTTGTTTTGAAAAGGACAGAGATAGCACAAAACAGAAAGTAGAGTGAGAATGATAGTTGTAAAGACAGGCCATTTCTTATAGAAAGGGAAGGATTACTAGGAAAATGAATGAAGAATCCAAAAGCAGAGAAAAGATCTCTGGAAAATAACTAAGTCTAATTCAAGGGACTGGAAATACATGCCTGTTTGAGTTTCAAAATTGCCATGGACAAGACTGCTTCTATCTCCTATTTTTCCCCCTTTTTAAATAGGAGTACCTCTGGTAGTTATCCTATGCCTGTCTACAATTGTAAGTTATATGAGCAGGGGGCAAATAACTTATTTCCTTAGTTCATAGGTTTTTAGACCAAGAGAACCCATACTCAAAGAATCATACCTAAAGACTCTTATCCACACTAGACCTGGTTTAGATGACAAGGTCCTGGACTTCAAGTTGATGTCACAATTAGAGGGAACTTTGGGAATCTAGGTGAAGAGACAAGTGTATTTTTCAAGTGGGAGGAATATGAATAATTTATCTCAGAGGGAAGACTATTTTTTTAAAAAAATAGTCTTAAATTCTTTGACAATCCTACCATTGAATGGTAGGTTCAATATCCCCTCCTCTTGAGTCTGGGCAGGTTTGTGACTACTTCAACCAAGAGATTATGGCAGAAGTAATACTATGCGACCTTTGTGGCTAGGCCAGAAAGGCTTTGATGCTCTCCGCTGGTTCTGTTGGGACACTCACTGTGGGAGAAGCTAGCTGCCATGTAAGAAGTGTGACTACTCTGATACCACTATGCTGGTGAGGCCCATTGAGGGCCTCTGTTTAACAGCCCCAGCTAAGCTCCCAGCCAACAGTCAGCATCAACTACTAGCTATGTCCAATCCAATTGATCTTTCAGATGAGCGTAATCTCAGCCAATACCTGATCTCAACCACGTGAGAAAGTCCAATTGAGAACATCCTATCTGAGCCCTTCCTAAAGTCCTGACCCAACAAAACATTGAGCAAAATAAAAGCGATTGTTTTAAGCCACTAAATTTTGTGATAATTTGTTTTACAGCCGTAGTAACCATTACACTAGGCATGGGGCCCAGGAATCTGCATTTTAATAAGTATACATAAGTGATTCTTTTGCATACCAAAGTCTAAAATTTGTATCACAAATTATCATGTGCACTGACCTGCATTTCTTTTCCTTCTCCTTAACAACCTAGGAGAGGTGGCCAGAGAGCAAAGACATCATCTCAACCTCAGCCTCTGGAGGTGAAACACAAACCATCCAATACCTGGCTAAGGAATAATCTTGTGACTAATGAAGAAGGCAGCTCCACAATTGCCTCAATTCTTTGATTTAATGTTCTGGGAAGAGATGGTTTTCTCTCACAGACTGGATCCCCTGCTGTTATCTCAAAACATCTAGAGCATAAAATATCTTACTTCATTTCTTTTCACTCCCACTGCTTCCTTGGGCCAATGAGAAGGCAGGAAGTGAGATTTGAGTCATTCATTATCCAAAAGCACTGCTGTGCTCATCTCTGAGGAAAAGACATTCATGAATGCAAGTTAGCATTAAAATGGTCTTCCAGATACATGAGAAGTTGAGTTATATTAGCATTTGCATACTGAAAATTCAATATTTTCTAATGCTTTATAATCATATGTTGGTTATTTTTTTTTGTCTAAAACTCTTTTATCAGACAATGGAAAAAGTAATATCTTAGAAGAGAATTTGAATTCAAATTTAAGGAACATGTTAAGTGATTTAAAATATCACAAATGTTAATAGGATTATTTAACAACATTCCTATTATGAAGAAGATAGATATTTAAAAAAAATGTATGAAGGGACAGGTTTACTTTTGATAGCTATTTGCAAAATAGAAAATTAGAAAACTTGTTTTTTTCGTTATAAACAAAAAAACTTTAAAGACGTTTCTGTGGCTTCAACTCTGGAGGAAGGTAATTTGTTTATGTAAATCTTATACAGTCATCCCTCCGTATTCTCAGGTTGGTTATTTACAATCATGCAAATTGTGTGTTACAATCCTTCATTAGTTCTAAGAACTAGCACACCTGGTACTTTTCAGCCTCAATCCTCATTGCTTTATTTGCTTTCTGCCAGTCATTAGAGATGATAGGGAAACTCATGAGAAGGAGAGTGTATGTCAGATAAAGAGAGACCAAAGGCAGGTGATGATGAGATTTGATTTATGCACCTGGGCTCATTTGTATTCTTCCCTTCTGACTTTACGGGGAAAACAAGTTTTAAATCTTAAAGGTAGTGCTCCTTTTCTAAATGTCTAATTCTCTGACCTAGTGCTGATTTTCCTGAATAACAGGAGAGGAGATAAGATGGGGAATTGTGCATGTTAACAGTATCTAGTGTCTGCAATGTAATGTCCCTATAGTAAGTAATTTGCTATGTTTAACTTTCCATCTCTAGAGGCTTGGGTACTATGGATATACTGACCAAGCAACTTAAGTTCTCAGCAAACAACTTAGGTTCTTTTAATAGCATTGATCATTTAGTTTAACAGCTCAGGTGTGGTTGCGTTTGTTTTCTTCTTTTTTCTTTTTCTCCCAAAGTATTTAGGCTTGTCATAATCATACAGAAAGAAAAGTTATGGAATTGAACATAGAAAAAATTGGTATTGGTGGAGCAATACACTTTTTAACCAGTCCAATTTGTAAGAATAACCCTTCATTATCTACTTTATCGACCCTGAAAATACTTGAACATAATTCTGTACAATGATTCCTTTAAAATGTTATCTCATGTTTACATTAAAAACTTTAAAATAACAGATTAGAATAGAAGGTTTGGAAAGAATGCCAACTTTAGAATTTCTTTGAAAAATTCTAGTTTTTCATTATTTTTATTTTAAATATATTATTAAATATATATAATATAAATAGTATTAAATTGTATCTGTATTATGAAATATGTCCTACATAGTTAAAACATCAAGTCAAGAAATAGACGGCTTTGCTAATTAGTTATTAAACAATGATGAAAAGAGCATTTCAACTTGAGGGATTTTTTTTCCCCTTTTGAGAACTTGGCATTTTCCTATTAATAAAGATATTTGTCTAGGATTTTCCAGATCACAGAGCTACTTAGCTTACTTAGTGAACTCCAAGCAACATCACAAATCTGCTCGCATATGTGAAGGTGTTTAGAAAAAAAAAATTATTTTCTCTCCTCCAGGGAGCTTTTTGATCTGCACCTGTATGTATCTGTTTGGATCCTGCACAAAAATAGAAAGAGAAAACGAGAGAGTAATTATGTTTTGCATTGACTAATTCAAAAATTAGAAGAGAATTCCACATCCACAGAAAGGGTGTGAAATACGAGACATGCCCCTAGGAAGTTTATAGAGAAAAGGGAATTGGATCATGATAAATAGAAACCCCACCTGATTCTATACCAACTGTACAGGGTAGCCTGCTGTAGGAGGAAGACCACTAGACTGGGAGTCAGGACGCCTGACTCTACCGAGGTCTAACTGAGTGACCTTGGACAAAGCACTTCAACCTCCTGAACTTTGGAGTCTTTATTATGAAAGTAGCAATTTGAACAACATAATCTCTTCAGTAGATTCTTGTAATATTGATCCTAAAAAATGAAAGTTTGTGTAATTGGTTTGCAGGACGTTTTGTAAATAATTATACAAAGCCACGTAACGGGTCCAATTTGGATATCCCGATGGAGGCCAGCTGGAAATGAGACCCTAAGGATGCGACTAAACAATGGATTGTAATAGGCAGTCGTTTTCTATTCATCTCTTGATTAGTCTTGGATGGATGTAGAAGCCAAGCTCACTGCCAAGATTTGGATGGGGACATATGGCAAGCAGGTTGTTATAGGGGATGCTGTAGTTTTATATCTCATTCACCTATATAGTAAAACTGCATATATGTAGACTTACCAAAGTTTAGAACTTTAGATAATAGATATATAGAATGTGGTTGATACTTGACTGCAGAGGAAGATAATCCTCCCATAGAAATCAATAGTATAAGACAATGTATTTATAAAAGGGAATATTTATATTCAAGAAACAAGCTTTTTATGTACTTTAAAACCATTTATTTGCTTAATCATCTGACAGATCATTCTTAACCATAATTTTATTCAATTTGTTCAAATAGAATGGAAGCTCTATTGTTTTGGGATAGGCACCATGATTGTTTTGTTTGTTGGTGCATACTCAGCACCTAGCAAAATGCTTGACATGAATAAATGTATTACATGTATTGGGAAGGATTAATTCTGCATTTTTTCTCTAACATCACAGTTGTTTAAATCTATTTAAAAATTAATAAACATAATAAAAATTAGAATTGCATATAAGTATAAAAATGAAAGTTATCTGCCCCCTACCATCATCCATGCTTCCTGGGAAATAGGACTGTTATTACTTTTATGTGTCCTAGAAAAATTGTGTGCAAATATCCGTATATGTGCAACAGACACATACTATCTACCCTAACCTTTGTGATGGCTACAGAGAATTCCATTGTATGGGTGTACTATAATGTATTTAAATATTTCAAACTCATTAATTTTTTTCTTTCTATCTTTTTTTTTTTTTTTTTGCTGAGGAAGATTAGCCCTGAGCTAACATCTATGCCAGTCTTCCTCTAATTTATTTACGGGTAGCAGCTACAGTATGGCTGATGAGTGGTATAGGTCCACACCCAGGATCCAAACCTACAAACCTGGGCCACCAAAGAGGAATGCACAGAACTTAACCACCATGCCATGGGGCTGGCCCCACATCATTAATTCTTTTAATTAACAGAAAACTGGAAACAAGTACTGCACTCAATATCTTTGTATATTTATCCTGTAGACTTGAGGATAAATTTCTAGCGGTAAATTTTTTGAGTCAAAAGGATATAAATTTAAAGTTGTTTTAGTGTTAAATTGCCCTCTAGAAAGGTGTCACCAATTTGCGTTGTCTGAGAATGCCTGTTTCTCCTTAGCTTTATCAACTCTGGGCTTTATCAAACATATATTTGCTAGTCTGATATTTAAAATGAATATCTCACCAAAATTTCTCAAGTTTTTGTGAGTTTGTTTCTGCTGGGTTTTTTTAAATCCATTTTTTGCTGATTCTTCCTCATGGTGCTTTGTTTCCTGTGGTCTTATTTGGACACATTGTCCATAGAAAATTACTTGTGAATATTCTTCGTGGCCTAAGGTGAGGTGCTTTCATCCATAGAGCCTTTGTGTTTGCTACTGCCAGGCACCAATGGGCACTTCCTATCAGGGACCACTTTTACCTAGACTCTGCTTGAGGTTTACTGAACTGCAAAGGTGACATGAATCTTTACCCACATATTAATTACCTATAGCCTTGAATTTCTTGAGGATGGTTCCCATACAAAATCCCTTTCCCTAATTTCAGATTCTAAGCAACTTTCCTTGCAGTCACCTGGGTTTGGTGGTGGGGGTATGGTATAGGTTTATTTAAGGTCACTGTTACCTGAGCGAATTGCCGTTTGGGGAATCAACCATATTACCCTGATCTTTGATCGGTCCATCCTAATCCCTGTGAACTGTCAAAATCTAAGCTCTACTGCTCAGGTTTGGCACAGACTCTCAGAGCTAACAGTGTCAGTGCTCACCTCCTTGGATTCTTGCCTTTGCTTAGAATTAGGCTTGATAACTCATTAGTCTTTTGTCAGCTCTACATTTCTTTCACAAAGATCCTTAAAATATTTTACCCATCATTTTTGATTGTTAGTTAGCAGAAAGTTGATCTAAATACCTAGCTGATCAAATTAACAGAAAGAGAAAATATCTTCTATGTCTATTAACCTTTCTTTTATATTTTCCATTTCTTGCTCTCTGTGTACTCATTTTGTGCAATCTCCTCAGATCTAGCTTTCAGTTCTCATGTTCTGTCCCCACTTGCTACGTCACTGCCATCTGCTCAGATGCCTGTCATTGGCATGCCCCAGCCTTTGTGGGTACCTTCACCCCCACCTCACATTCTTGGCCTTCTGGCACTACCTCTGTTGCTCCTCCCCATCTTTATTTGCAGTAATTTTGTTTTGGGGTAGGTTCAGGAGTTCAGTTTTGGTCACGGCGAGCTGTAGCTGTCTGTTAACCCTATGATCAGGAAGGTCCCACAGATGCAGGAAGACTGATGAATCTAAAGATTAGAAGAGTAGTTAGGGCTGGAGAAATATGTTTTAGAGTAGTTAGGGCTGGAGAAATATGTTTTGGAGTAGTCAGGCTGTGGATGGTGGTATTTAAAGCCAATAGACTTGATGATATCACTCAGAAAGTGAATGTAGATAAATATAAGATGAGAACTGGAACCTGGTTACTCCAACATTAGGAGATTAAGGTAAAGTTGAAGAAATAGCAAAGGAGACTAAGAAAAATCGACTAGTGAGGTGAGATGAAAACCAACAGCATGTGGTGTCTTCTAAATAAGAAGAAAGTGTCTGAGAGGAGAGAGTGTGATCAGCTGTGTCAAATACTGATGATAGATGAATATAAGGACTGAGATTTGTTCAATAGATTTGGCAACATGAAAGTCATTGATGACCTTGACAAGAGGAGTTTAAATGGAACAGTGAGGGCAAAAGCCTAATTGGAATGTGTTGAAGAGAAAATAAGAGAAGAAATGGAAATGGCAAGTATAAACAATTGTTTCAAGGGGTTTTGCTGCAGAATAACAAAGACATAAGGAAATCGCTGGCTTGACAGAGGAAGTGGAGTTGAGAGAGTCCTTTTTTTAAATTTTTTTGAAGGTGGGAAAAAATAGCATTTTAAAATGCTCATGGGGCCAGCCCCGTGGCTTAGTGGTTAAGTGTGCGCGCTCCGCTACCGGCGGCCTGGGTTCGGATCCCAGGCGTGCACCGACACACGGCTTCTCCCGCCATGCTGAGGCCGCGTCCCACATACAGCAACTAGAAGGATGTGCAACTATGACATACAACTATCTACTGGGGCTTTCGGGAAAAAAAGGAAGAGGATTGGCAATAGATGTTAGCTCAGAGCCAGTCTTCCCCAGCAAAAAGAGGAGGATTAGCATGGATGTTAGCTCAGGGCTGATCTTCTTCACAAAAAAAAAAAAAAAAACAGATTGTTTAAAAAAAAAATGCTCATGGGAAATATCCAGTGGAAAGAGAAAAAAATGATGATGTGAGACAGAAAGAAGGGAGAATTGCTGGATTGATCCTTGAATAGACAAGAGGAGAGGGTTTGGTGTTGAATAAGAGCATGGGTAGTTCATCTGAGTATGGGAGGCTGATGCTCGAAAGTGGATAGTGTGGGATGTTGGGAGTCTGGAAGTTCTCGTCTGATGGCTTCATTTTTCTCAGGAAGTAGGAAGAAAGGTCTTTATCTCTGAGTGAAGCTGGTAGAGCAAGTGCAGAGGATTTGAGAACAAAAAATGTCTGAAATGATACTCCAGGAGAGTGGGAAAGTACATGCACTAGAGAACAGGAGCCTTAAAAATGGTGGCCTGAAATCACACAAAGCTAGAGATGTGTAGAATCTAAGAGGATGTCATTGAAATACCTTAAGAGACATAAACATAAATAAAAGCAAAATCCAATCAAGGGATGAAGAGTGTCAGATAACCGGCTTTCTGAAGGAGTACAGCCTCATCACAACTTGAGAATTTAGTACTTGATAACTTGAATCAGGGATGTTGGCTGCAGATCAACTCAGAGAGAACATGGACTTGGATTTCCTATTGGCCTACAGATTTTCAAACTGGGCTTCATTTTTTCCTTATTATCCTAAGGAAAATTGCATTGTGTCTCTGCAGCTCCAGATCTCCCAAATCTCTGGTCAATATTCATCTTCAGTTAGCTGATACGATTTTCCCTAAAAATCTTCTTGGTTATGCTGTCCCAAAGAGTTTGAATTGAAACATTGCTTCCTTAGCAGGAAAGTCTGTTTCAACTCTGTGGAAATATAAAATTAAATGTAGAGATGATGAAGTACATATACCCTATAATAATTAATGTTTTTGTTTTAAGGACTCACGTGCGTGAAGCTGGCCTAGTAGAGTCATAAACTAGTTTTGTGGTTCCAATAAAATGTTTAGTCAAGTCATCTATTGATCTGGAATTGTGACCCTAAGTGGAAATTTTAGTAAGTTCATTTGGAACATTGGTAATAGCATATGACTTTCCACACTTAAAAATTTAACTTATGATATTTACAAGGTTTAGGTAAGAACTCTTGAAGGTTTCATATGTTAATAAGACTTTCAAGACCTAAAAATCTAGTTCTATACATCAAATTTATGAATGCAGCTTAACATGTTAGAAAGTTTGTTTGTAAGCAAAAACTTCCTTAAAATGTATTTAGTTAATTAATAAACTAATAGGATTATTTTAGGTTGATCTTAAAAGCTTCAGGAAGAATTCATTTTTTTACTTAGTAACTAAAATTAATTGAATATAATTTTTAAAATCAAAGAACTCATGAATCAATTATTCTGGGCACCATATTTGCTCTCAAGACCATCTCAAAATTCACATAATATCCCTTTGGTTCCGTGGAATTTATTTTGAAATCAAATCAGGGAGGGACACAGTGTATTTTTCCACTTGGTCAATCAATGACCACACTGCCGCCTTTTCACACCTGATGTGAAATGCCACTCTAATCATGTACTAAATTCCCAGATAGGTTTTTCTATTTCTTGACTCTCATCTGCTTTTGTTGTTCATCTTGTTCCATCGTACATAACTATTTAAAATATTCCCATCCTGTGATATTGTACTCTCTCATAGGATAAAGCCCTATTATTTTGCTTATTTTAAAGAACTTCTCTGGATATTTTCACGTTTGCTTTCCAGATGATACTTAGTATCATTTTATTAAGATAATGTATATAAATGGTAATAATTTAATTGGGAAAATATTGAATTTGTAGTTTATTATGCACATATACACACACACAAATCAGTAATGGAAGAAGCAGCAGAAGATCAAGACAACGTTAAAGGACTGAAATATTTTCGCTGAGATTCGCTTGAAATAATGGTCATTTTGCCATTCTTATCTAAGCTCTGATATCTCTTCTGACATTATTAAAATAGATTACAAAATTAGAAACAAGTTTTAGTAACTAAAGCTGTTGCACAATGTTCCCTCACAGCCAGTGAAATACATCTGGAAATATTCCACAGTGACAAAGAGTTCTAAAAGCAATGTGTGATTTCTCAGAAGTCAGGGTCAAGTCACGGGGGAACTGTTCTAGACCAAGATGAGTCCTAACAAGACTTCATCTCCTGTGTCTGAGCTACTATTATCTGCTTAATATAGCCATAAATTTTGATCAGCTCAGGTTGGCAAAAAGTGGAGGAAAAAAATCTGCTTGGCTGGACTTGTATTTGATCAACTATAGAATGAAACAACAAGGCTGTTTGCAAAAAAGGAGCAGATTTCTTAACATTGGTTGATGTTTAGTAAAGTTGTGTCATCACTGGAAACAATCGTAGACTATTTTCTGGAGGCCAGATAATTAAATAGGTAAAGCCCTTTTTGCACACCTAACTCTACCTTTTGAAGGAGCGCAGAACCTGTTGAAGAGAAGATGATGATAGTAATCCTGGTGATGGCGACAGTGATAGCTCGCATTTATTGTGCTTTTACTATGTGTTGGGTATTATGCTAAGTTTTTCATCTTAAATATCTCATTTCATTGCACAGTACTGTGTACTGCCTGGGGTGCAAAGGTGATACTGCATAATATTACACAGTAGAAATGTATGAAATATTGAATAGTTACAATAAACCAATGTTCTCAGAGATATAAACTAGAACAAAGGCACAATGCCTTCAGCATTGCATCTTCCATATGGTATTAGCACATTTGCATTCCCACCAAGCACACAGTCTTTGCCAAATTGTGTTAATCTCAGGCCTGTGAGAAACATACACCATGATGCAATTAGACATCAACATATTTCCTAGGGAAAATATCTGTGAGGGAAAATGGGAAGGGAGACTTAGGAGAGACAGAAGATCATGATTCAGGTCTAACCCTTGTGAAGGACAGAGGGAAGAGAAGCTGTGTAGTAGAGGTTGGCAAGGCCTGTGGGGAATCCTCCAGCCACTGCCTCCTATCAGAGGAGCCCTGCACCTCCCAGGAACAGGGCTCCCTTAATATCTGTGCCATACTCCCTCATTGGCTGGGAACAGCCTGGGAGAGCATAGCCTGGATACAAACACAGTGATGCAAACAGCAGCTGGGACCTTCTGTCATTTATGCTACCTACTCCCCATAGTCAAGAGGCACATCTTCATGGCGACCACAGAGACCAAATGTAGAGATCAGCTTCAGCTTGGAATTTACCACAGACTAAAAGATAGCACAATTCATTAATGCAGGTATTCGCTCATTCTCTCATTCATTCAACAAACATTTGTAATGTATGTATGTGCAAGAGGCCACGCCAATTTCGTAGGAGATTTTTTTTTTATAGTCTTTTTTTAAAAATTTTTATTTATTTATTTTTTTCCCCCAAAGCCCCCCCAAAGTAGATAGTTGTATGTCATAGTTGCACAGCCTTCTAGTTGTTGTATGTGGGACATGGCCTCAGCATGGCCGGAGAAGCGGTGCGTTGGTGCACGCCCGGGATCCGAACCCGGGCCGCCAGCAGCGGAGCGCATGCACTTAACCGCTAAGCCACGGAGCCGGCCCGTAGGAGATTTAAACACAAATCAAATAATGGCACAAGTAAATGTAAAATGATAGCTGTGATAAGTGCTATGAAGAAGTTTCACAAAGACGTGACAATGTATAATAGAGAAATCTAACCTAGTCATGGAGTTGGGGAAGGCTTCTCTGAGTAAACAACATTTGAGCTGAGGTCTGAAACAGAAGTAGTCATTAACTAATTGAACAAGGAAGAAGCAGAGGGCAGTATGAGCAAAGGTCCTGTGGTGGGAAGAGGAAAGACAAATATGAAAGTTGTGGGAGACCTTGAGTTCAGTCTTGAACAAGTGGAGTTGAAGGCATCTTTGAGACACTCAAGAGGAAACGTAGACTAGAATTTGGTTGTTGGAAGAGCAGAGAGACTGTGGATATAAATTTACAAGTCATCTGAACTAAAGCTGATGGCATAATAACAAACCAGAATCTGTTCTCTGCATATATATTTTTTTCAACTCTATGTTGTAAAACCTTTTATCCTGTCTTTGGGTAGAAGTAACTACAAACTTTCCAACCATTTTAAACTTCTTAAATATGAAAACAGTATGGAATTATTTTTTAAGCTACTATTTTCTGGAGCTTAAGGCATCAGATACTTCTTTGTAGACATTTTATGAATATTTTTTATAGCGAAGAAAATACTTTCTAATTCTTAAAGAATAATTCTTTGTCAGTTTACTATTCTATTTATACCATATAATTTATAATAACCTTCTAGAAATTTTCTTGGTAGTCAGCACAATGTGAATAATGAACAGCCAAAGGAGAAATATTATATTCAAAAAGTTGGTAGCAAACGTCTCATTTTAGAGCCATGGTTCTCCCAAATTTAGGTTTTGTTTTGAATTTTCTTATACCGAGTTCGAATGTGGAATCTCATTCTGGTGGCTAAATAAAATGTGAACGATGACTACTCGCACTTTGATAAATTGCCTATGTCTAGGCATTTCATAATGAAAGCTGCTGTCACCATTTTAACGTGTTAAGGGACAGCTATGTGCAGATGGTATACATAGTCATTTTCCGAGCGTACAGGAGCCTGAGGTAAGCTGATTCGTAACTTAATGATTTTTATCAAAATGAAATAAGCATTTGATCTTTGGATTTGATCAACCTCTATCTGCAGCTGTGCCCTAACTAGCAATTACTTCCTCCCTGGGCTCTTTGCCCAGGCAAATGGGGTTCGTCGTCATTTCGTGTCTCTCTGACTTCCCTGCACACAGACATAGTAACTGCTGAAGCTATCGCTGCCTCTGAACTGCAGAGCTCTGAAAACTTGAGAAGAGGGTTTCTCTCCTATCATTTTTTCCCCATCACAATAAAATGCTTCCTCTAATGATACACTTGGGGGCCGGTTAAATTTCTTACCATCAGAACTTAAAAGCAAACTTTTGAGAACCGTTCTTTACAATGGGATACAACCTAGTGGAAAAAGTCTATTTGAAAAGAAAAATTCAAGATCATGACACGACATTTATTTGCCTCATTGTTACTGAGATTATTCCAGTAGGCGTGCTATACGTGGTTGGCATCAAACATTTTCTCTGGCTGCCCAGCATGTTTTGCTTAAGGCAGAAACCAAAAGAATTTTCCTACTCTATTCTTATTCCTTCCATGATTTCTTCTTCTTCTTTACTGCTCAATAATTAAGAGCACCATTTCTGTTTTATAGTGTACCATTTTGTCCTTCTGTGATTGTTTCAATGTAATTGTGAATGAAATGGGGCCTATGATTCAGCATTTTTCATGTGTATGCAGTGGTTTCTGATTTCAAATAGGAAA
Source organism: Ceratotherium simum simum (assembly GCF_057802395.1). Lineage (NCBI taxonomy): Eukaryota > Metazoa > Chordata > Mammalia > Perissodactyla > Rhinocerotidae > Ceratotherium > Ceratotherium simum. Next base: position 76,827,334 of record NC_141904.1, on the reverse strand, counting down.
CATTAAATGGATTTAGCTTTGCCAACGGAAAAGTTAATAAGACACATGCGGCTCTATCTTCTCTATCTATGTTCACTAAAGCTCATCTATATTCTAAATGGCATAACTTCCCTGCCTTCCTCATTAGAAAGATAGCATAATTAAAATGGTAACTACCCAATCATAACAGATTCATTTGTTGTCAGCTTAAAACTTATATGTAGTTAGTTGGTAAAATGATTCTATTTACCAAAGCTATTAGTTATCTGATAAAATGACTCTCATTGCTCTCCTTGTCTCTGTGTAGTTAGCAGGTTAAGACCTGGGATCTTTAATCTCAGAAAATTAAAACTGCCTCTAATTGTCATATTGATGGAGCATCTATTGTTCCAGGTGCTTTCCTGATTTTTAAGAGCTGCGAAGTGAGCTGTCTCGTAACTCACCTGCATGGGTGGGAGGCTTCCCAGAGATGCTGTGCTCGAGGCTCCAATTTAATATATTGGTAAGATTTGCAGGGAGACTGTGAACTATGCGGATATGTCACATGTATGGCCTACAGGTGTTTCAAATGTATGCAAGTGAGATATAGCTGTCCCCAACCCAAACAAAATGGTTATTTTAATATCCCAGTAGGCTGATGGAAAAGCATAATAGGAGAACCAAAGAAGTGTTTCATAGATCTAGAAAGTTAGACCTCTGATCAATAAATATTGGTTTTATTTTATCTTAGCAAAAGGCTAACTCGGGGGGCCGGCCCAGTGGCATAGCAGTTGGATTTGCATATTCTGCTTCGGCAGCGACCCGGGGTCACCAGTTCGGATGCTGGGCACAGACTTACCACTCATCGGGCGGTGCTGAGGCGTTGTCCCACACAGAAGAACTAGAAGGACCTACAGCTAGGATATACAACTATGTACCGGGGCTTTGGGGAGAAAAAAGTAAAAGAGGAAGATTGGCAACCAACAGATGTTAGCTCAGGGCCAATCTTCCTCAAAAAAAGGGCTAACTGGGGAATATTTTATTAAATAATAAAGTAAAAAAAAATAAAGGTAGCATTTTATCTGGTAGGTAGCATTTTGTTTGGAGATCTTATTCAGGAAATAAAGTTTGAAACTTCAGATTTAAGTATTCCATTTATTTTAATATAAATTTTATTGAAATATATATATGTAAAAGTACACATATTGTAAGTGCGCAGCTCAATGAATATTCACAAAGTGAACATACCCACAGAACCTCAGGAGCCCATTCAGGCCATCTTCTAGTCACTACGCCCACCAATTTACTTTGCTGGGGGGAGGAGTAGAAAAAATTTTGAACGTTTTATTGAACTATATGTAAATAAAAGCACACAAACGTTTAACACACAAAATAAAAGCACACAAATGTTTAACTCACAAATCCAGAGCAAGAAACAGAATGTTACCACCATCCCAGAAGCCCTTACATACCCCTAGCAACTGCTGCTCCCCACCGAGAGTAACCACTTCCCTGACTTCCACTGGTGTTAGTTTTGCCTGTTTTTGAACTTTATATAAACCGAATCATACGGTATACACTCTTGTGTCTGACATCTTTCACTTAATATTGCACTTGTGGGATTGATCCATATTCTTGCACATAGCTGTTTAATAGTTGGTTCATTCTGATTCCACAGTGTGTCTGTACCACAATATTTGGACCCATTTACTATTGAGGGGCGTTTAGGTGATTACTAATACTGACAACTCCATTTTTAACCTTTCTCTAAAGTCAGCATGAGTTTTACTCTGTGCCTTTTATGATAACAGAAGAGAAAAGATCTTTTTCTTGCCCTTAAAATGCTCTTGTTGGGGCCAGCCCCATGGCGGAGTGGTTAAAGTTCCATGTGCTCTGCTTCGCTGGCCCAGGTTTGCAGGTTCGGATCCTGGGCACGGACATACTCCACTCATCAGCCACACTGTGGAGGCATCCCATATACAAAATAGTGGAAGAAGGGCACAGATGTTAGCTCAGGGCTAATCTTACTCACCAAAAAAAAAAAAAAAAATTGCTCTTGTCATACTGGGAGCTGCTGTTTGTCCTCTATAAAGTATATCAAGCCTTTGCTCGCCAGTTACCAGACAGTCTGGTCTTCTGATTTTAGTATCTAAAAGGAGTTAAATACATTTCTCTGGGCATTTAGTTGGTGAATCATTGAAGGATTGTAACATTTTAGAGCAATTAACTAGAAATCATTTGTTGAATCAGTTCAATTTAGTAGGAACTAAACCAGGAGCATCTTTAACCTTAACCAGGAAACATCTTTAACTTCTCAATTATTGTCTTTTAATAATTGGATCTTTTTTCCTCACTATTTGACCTCATAGTTTTTCACACATAGATATTAAAAAGCCTGATCCAGTCTAAATCAAAACTTCAATCTCTCAATTAATGCTCCTCCCCTCCCCCCAGCGCAGGCTTAGTTAACTCCTGTGCTCAGAGACAAAATTGGAAGAAGGAGGGCACTGTCTGTTTTTTCAGTCCTTGGTCTCCAGCTCTCTTTTTTTTGGACTCTGAATCTGCTAAGGTTGGTTTAACAGAGAATTCAGGAAGAGTAAAAGAGGGGGCAAAGAGAGAAAGCACGATGAAAGCAAAAGAAGGAAAGGCTTCTTTTGTGGTTGTGTTTATGGTTCTCTCTCACTTGTCACATTCTCTCTGTTTTGGCAGTTACCCGAATTCTGGCTCTTTTGTGGGTGCATAGTGTGTTCTTTGGAGATTCCAATGAGGACTACTGACCCAAGTGATATATTCTCCAGCTGACCTTTGGAACACCCCCTCCAGTGGAATCCTCGGAAGTTCCCTCAGCTTGGCAGGCAGCTCTTGGTTAACATCTTTTCAGTATGGCCGGGTTCACTTGGTTCTCAAGAACTCACTCTGTTTTGCCCCCCATGGTAAAAATATACCTGCTGGCCCCTCTTTTCTCTGCCTGATATAGTGGGCAGCTTCAGTCAATGAATAAGGTGCGCTTCTCACAGATACTCCAAATATTAGGGAAGGGAAAGAATAGCAAGTCCCTCCATCCCCTTTCTCCGCCTCACATAAATTTATTTCAAAGAACCCCTTCCATCAATCTCTAGCCTTCTTTTTTCCAGCTTGGATGGGGTGGTGGTCACCAGACTGGTTTTGCTATCTTTTGTTGATACCTCACAGGGAAGTACCAAGCATCTCTCTTTAGAAGGTGTGTTTATTATCGACTGAGCTCGGTTTTGAGGCCTTAGCCAAAATTGTAAATAGGAAAAGACCTAGGTAACATCTTGTTAATTAAGAACAGAGACAGGTTTAAATTTGTCTTATTTATGGACTGTCTACACCGCTTGGAGCCATCTCAAATAGTTTTGGGAAATAAGCTGGGTCTAGGTAGCTAGAAGAGAGGTAAAAATCCTTTACACCCAGCACTGTTCTAGGCCATGTGGAGAATACCAGCCATTTGAACTCTCAAAGAGGTCTTGATAAAGCTTGTAAGGCAAGATTTGCATTCTTAGAACTATGAGCTCATCATGATTGTGCTCTGTAAAAGGGAACGTGAAGTGGTAACAGACGAACCATTATCCAGAAGTTAAGCTGAACCCGGGGGAGCATCAGCGATCTTGCATTCTCCTTACTGAGAAGCTGCTGCTTTGTACCGTGGGTATTGTCTCAAATGGGCAGAACAGCTGACTGGGAGCAATGCTCCATCAGGGCAACACTATTTCCTGTATTGAAACCTCAGGAAGCAAATAATCAACACAACAGGAGAACCACAATATTGAATTTCTGGAGGAGAACCTTCCTGTTTTTCTGATTTAATCTGTACCATGTAGGATTGCTCCTTTTGACCATTTATCTGATCTATCTCAAACTTTTTCACCAAAGCATCTGTAAGAGCAAAATAGTGCAAATGATGGCTTACCCCTCACAGTTCTGAGGACTTAGCTAGCTTACAGTAGGCTATCACAAGTTTGAAATGTCTTTGACAGTTTGTATTTTATTTTAAAAAGTCATGTGAACTTTACATTCAATCTACAATGTATCTCTGATTGTTTTAATTTAAAAAAAAAAACCAATGACTTAAATTATTTGCTGTGAAATAAGACTGTAGCTCTGTATACTATACCCACAGGCACGCTTCCATATACCCTAAGGATTATGCTTACTCTGGTTTAAGAAGATAAGTACTATTCTCTTGGGCTAAGGATAAGTTTCTTAGCTGCTTTTAAATCTAAATAATACACTTCATGCGAGTTACAGAACTTCATTGCCTTTAAAAATTAGCTAAGGAGCCTCAATCTCTATCATCCAGAAGAATATTTTAATCATAAGGGATGTAACTATGAATATCTCATGAAGAATAATATCATAATATCACCTGACTTTTTTTGTGTGTGTGTGTGTGTGTGGTTTTTTTTGTTTTTTTTTTGTGAGGAAGATCAGCCCTGAGCTAACATCCGTGCTAATCCTCCTCTTTTTGCTGAGGGAGACCGGCTCTGAGCTAACATCTATTGCCAATCCTCCTCTTTTTTTTTTTTCCCCCCAAAGCCCCAGTAGATAGTTGTATGTCATAGCTGCACATCCTTCTAGTTGCTGCATGTGGGACGCAGCCTCAGCATGGCCAGAGAAGCGGTGCGTCGGTGCGCGCCCTGGGTTCCGAACCTGGGCCGCCAGCAGCGGAGCGCGCGCACCCAACCGCTAAGCCACGGGGCCGGCCCTCACCTGACTTTTTAAAAAAATTCTCCCCTTTATTGAGATATAAGTGACAAATAGAATTATGAGATATTTAAAGTCTACCTCATGATGATTTGATATAGGTACACGTTGTGAAAGGATTCCTCCCGTCTAGTTAATTAACACAATCATCACCTCACCTATGTATCTTTTCTTTTTGTTTCTTATTTGTGAGAACATGTAAGTTCTCCTCTTTTAGAAAATTTCCGTTATATAATAGAGTGTTATCAACTACAGTCACCATAGTATACATTAGATCCACAGACCTTACTCATCCTATAGCTGAAAGTTTGTATCCTTTTAACAACCTCTGTCTATTTTCCCCACCCCTCAGTCCCTGGCAACCACTTTTCCACTCTCTCTTTTTATGAATTTGGCTCTTTTTTTTAGATTCCACATATAAGTGGTACCATGCAGTATTTGTCTTTGTCTCGCTTATTTCACTTAACATAAAGCCCTCAAGGTCTATCCACGTTGTCACAAACAGCAGGATTTCCTTCTTTCTCATGGCTGAATAATAATCCATTGTGTGTATAGATATAGATATAGGTATAGATATCACATATCTATCTATTTATCTATATATACTGTATATATGTATACAGTAGTCCCTCAGTGTCTGCATGGGATCAGTTCCAGGACCCTCGCATATACCAAAATCCACAGATGCTCATTTTATTATATAAAATGACACAGTGTTTGCATATAACCTATGCACATCCTCCTATATACTTTTTACTTAAATATACTCTAACTTCTTCCATCTAGATTACTTATAATACCTAATACAATGTAAATGCGTGTAAATAGTTGTTATACTGTATTGTTTAGGGAATAGTAACAAGAAAAAAAGTCTGTATATATTCAGTACAGATGCAACAATCGTAGGCCATTTGATCTGTGGTTGGTTGGACCCACAGAGGTGAAACCTGTGGATATGGAGGGGCTGACTGTATACATTTCTCTTCTTCTTTATTCCTTCATCCATTGACAGACACTTAGGTTGTTCCATATCTTGGGTATTGTGAGTAATGCTACAATGCATAAGGGAGTGCATCTGTCTCTTTGATACCTTTGATATTTATTTCCTTTGGATATATCAAAGGAAATATCTGGGTATTTATTTCCTTTGGATATATACCCAGATGAGGGATTGTTGGATCATATGGTAGTTTTACGTTAACTTTTTGAGGAACCTCCGTACTCTTTTCCATAGTGGCTACAACAGTTTACATTCCCACCAACAGTGCACAAGGGTTCCCTTTTCTCTACATCCTCACCAACACTTATTATTCCCTGTCTTTTTGATGACAGCCATTCTAACAGGTGATATCTCATTGTGGTTTTGATTTGTATTTCCTTGATGATTCATAATGTTGAACAACTTTTCATGTACCTGTTGGTCATCTGTATGTCTTCTTTGGAAAAATGTCTATTCGGTTCCATTTTTCAATAGAATTGTTTTTTTGCTATCGAGTTGTATGAGTTATTTATATATTTTGGATATTAACCTCTTATCAGATACATAATTTACAAATATTTTCTCCCATTCTGACGTGGGCTTTGCATTTTGTTGATGGTTTTCTTTGCCGAGCAGAAGCTTTTTAGTTTGATATAGTCCCACTTATTTATATTTTCTTTTGTTGCCTTTGCTGTTGGTGTTAAATTAAAAAAATTGTTACGAGGCCAACATCACCCTGATACCAAAGCCAGACAAAGACAATAAAAAGAAAGAAAATTACAGGCCAATATCGCTGATGAACATAGACGCAAAAATCCTCAACAAAATTTTGGCAAACCAAATACAGCAATACATTAAAAAGATCATACACCATGATCAAGTGGGATTTATACCAGGGACGCAGGGATGATTCAACATCCGCAAATCAATCAACGTGATACATCAAATCAACAAAACAAAGAATAAAAACCACATGGTCATCTCAATAGACGCAGAGAAGGCATTTGACAAGATACAACATCCATTTATGATAAAAACTCTCAACAAAATGGGAATAGAAGGAAACTACCTCAGCATAATAAAGGCTATTTATGACAAACCCACAGCCAACATCATACTCGACAGGGGAAGACTGAAAGCCATTCCTCTGAGAACAGGAATGAGGCAGGGATGCCCACTCTCACCACTCCTTTTCAACATAGTATTGGAGGTTTTGGCCAGAGCAATTAGGCAAGAAAAAGGAATAAAAGGAATTCAAAGAGGTAACGAAGAAGTGAAACTCTCACTATCTGCAGATGACATGATTTTATATATAGAAAATCCTAAAGAATCTCTTGGAAAACTATTAGAAATAATCAACAACTACAGCAGAGTCGCAGGGTACAAAATCAATCTACAAAAATCAGTTGCATTTCTGTATGCTAATAATGAACTAACAGAAAGAGAGCTCAAAAAGATAATACCATTTACAATTGCATCAAAAAGAATAAAATACCTAGGAATAAACTTAACCAAAGAGGTGAAAGAGCTGTACACGGAAAACTATAAAACATTGCTGAAAGAAATTGAAGAAGACACAAAGAAATGGAAAGATATTCTGTGCTCTTGGATTGGAAGGATTAACATAGTTAAGATGTCCATACTTCCTAAAGCAATCTATAGATTCAATGCAATCCCTATCAAAGTTCCAACAACATTTTTCACAGAAACAGAACAAAGAATCCTAAAATTTATATGGAACAACAAATACCCCGAATAGCTAAAGGAATTCTGAGAAAAAAGAACAAAGCTGGAGGTATCACACTCCCTGATTTCAAAATATACTACAAAGCTATAGTAACCAAAACAGCATGGTACTGCCACAAAAACAGACACACAGATCAATGGCATAGAATCAAAAGCCCAGAAATAAACCCACACATCTATGGACAGCTAATCTTTGACAAAGGAGCCAAGAACATACAATGGAGAAAAGAAAGTCTCTTCAACAAATGGTGTTGGGAAAACTGGATAGCCATATGCACAAAAATGAAAGTAGACCCTTACCTTACACCATACACCAAAATTAACTCCAAATTGATTAAAGACTTGAATGTAAGACCTGAAACTATGAAACTTCTAGAAGAAAACATAGGCAGTACGCTCTTCGACATCGGTCTTAGCAACATATTTTCAAGCACCATGTCTGACTGGGCAAGCGAAACGAGAAAAAATAAACAAATGGGACTACATCAAACTAAAAAGCTTCTGCACAGCAAAGGAAACCATCAACAAAACGAAAAGACAACCTAACAATTGGGAGAAGATATTTACAAACCATACATCTGATAAGGGGTTAATCTCCAAAATATATAAAGAACTTATGCATCTCAACAACAAAAAAACTAACAACCCAATTAAAAAATGAGCAAAAGACCTGAACAGACATTTCTCCAAAGAAGATATACAGATGGCCAACAGACACATGAAAAGATGTTCAAAATCATTAACTATCAGGGAAATGCAAATCAAAACTACAAAGAGATATCACCTCATGCCCGTCAGAATGGCTATAATTAACAAGACAGGAAACAACATGTGTTGGAGAGGATGTGGAGAGAAGGGAACTCTCATACACTGCTGGTGGGAGTGCAAAGTGGTGCAGCCACTATGGAAAACAGTATGGAGATTCCTCAAAAAATCAAGGATAGAACTACCATATGATCCAGCTATTCCACTGCTGGGTATTTATCCAAAGAACTTGAAAACACCAATTTGCAAAAGTACATGCACCCCTGTGTTCATTGCAGCGTTATTCACAATAGCCAAGACTTGGAAGCAACCTAAGTGCCCATCAAGGGACGAATGGATAAAGAAGCTGTGGTATATATACACAATGGAATACTACTCAGCCATAAGAAACGATGAAATCCAGCCATTTGTGACAACATGGATGGACATTGAGGGTATAATGCAAAGTGAAATAAGTCAGAGGGAGAAGGCCAAATACCATATGATTTCCTTCATTAAGTAGTAGAGAATAACAACAATAAACAAACACATAGAGACAGAGATTGGATTGGTGGTTACCAGAGGGGAAGGGGGGAGGGAGGAGAGTGAAAGGGATAATTCGGCACATGTGTGTGGTGATGGGTTGTAATTAGCATTTGGGTGGTGAACATGATGTAATCTATGCAGAAATAGAAGTGTAATGATGTACACTTGAAATTTATACAATGTTATAAACCAATATTACTGCAATACACAAAAAATTAAACAAAATGAATGAAAGTGGACCATCTGCTATCGCCATTCACAAAAATTAACTCAAAATGGATCAAAGACCTGAAGGTGAGACCTGAAACTATAAAACTCATAGAAGAAAATATAGGCAACACACTATTTGACGTTGGTCATAAAGGAGTCTTTTCAGATGACATGCCTACCTAGACTAGGGAAACTAAAGAAAAATAAAACAAGTGGGACTTTATCAGATTAAAGAGCTTCTACAAGACAAACGAAACCAGAATCAAGATGAACAGACAACCCACCAGCTGGGAGAGAATATTTGCAAAACATATATCTGACAAGGGGTTGATCTCCATAATATATAAAGAACTCACACAACTGAACAACAAAAAAACAACCTGATCAAAAAATGGGCAGAAGAAATGAACAGACACTTCTCCAAAGAAGATATACAGATGGACAATAGGCACATGAAAAGATGTTCAACATCATTAATGATCAGGGAAATGCAAATCAGAACAACCCTAAGACATCACCTCACGCCCGTTAGAATGGCTATAATCACCAAGACAAAAAACAACAAATGTTGGAGAGGATGTGGAGAAACAGGAACACTCATACACAGCTGGTGGGAATGCAAACTGGTGCAGCCTCTATGGAAAACGGTATGGAGATTCCTCAAAGAATTAAAAATAGAGATGCTGTATGATCCAGCCATCCCACTACTGGGAATCTATCCAACGAACCTGAAATCAACAATCCAAAGAGGCTTATGCACCCCTATGTTCATTGCAGCATTATTCACCATAGCCAAGAAGTGGAAGCCACCTAAGTGTCCCTTGACTGACGATTGGATCAAGAAGATGTGGTATATATATACAATGGAATATTACTCAGCCATAAAAAAAGACAAAATCGTCCCATTTGCAACAACATGGATGGGCCTGGAGGGTATTATGTTAAGTGAAGTAAGCCAGAAGGAGAAAGACAAACACTGTGTGATCTCACTCATATGTGGAATATAAACCAACACATGGACAGAGAAAACTGTACTGTGGTTACCAGGGGCAGTGGGGGTGGGGGGTGGGGTGTGGGCACAAGGGGTGAAGGGAGACATATATATGGTGATGGACAAACAAAAATGTACAACCCAAAATTTCACAATGTTAAAAACTATTAAAACATCAATAAAAAAATTGTTGCCAAGACCAGTGTAAAGGAGCTTATTCCCTATGTTTTCTTCTAGGAGTTTTACGATTTCAGGTCTTAAATTTGTGTCTTTAATCTATTTTAGTTGATTTTTATACATGGTATAAAATAGGAGTCCAGTTTTATCCTTTTGCATGTGGCTGCCCAGTTTTCCCAGCACTATTTATTGAAGAGACTACGTCTCTCTATTGTATATTCTTAGCTCCTTTGTTGTAAATTAATTGACCATGTATGCATGGGTTTATTTCTGGGCTCTTTATTTGTCTGTCATATTTTTTTGACTACTGTAATATAGTTTTGTAATATAGTTTGAAATCAGAGAGCATGATGCCTCCAACTCAGTTTCTCTTTCTCAAGAGAAAGAGAATTTGCCTGTTGCAATCTTTTGTGGTTCCATGCAAATTTTAGGGTTGTTTTTTCTATTTCTGTGAAAAATACCATTGGAATTTTGATATGGATTGCATTGAATCTGTCTTGCTTTGGATCATATGGATATTTTAACAATATCAATTCTTCTAATACATGAGAATGGAAAATTTTCCATTTGGTTATATCTTCTTCAATTGCTTTCATCAATCTATTATAGTTTTCAATGTAGAGATCTTTCATATCCTTGGTTAAATTAATTCCTAAGTATTTTATTCTTTTTGATGAAAATGTAAAGAGGAATTGTTAATTCCTCTTTCTGATACTTCATTGTTAGTGTATAGAAACACAACTGATTTTTGTATATTGATTTTGTATCTTCCAACTTAATTTGTTTATTAGTTCTAACAGTTTTTTGGTCTTTAGGGTTTTCTACACATAATATCATGTCACCTGCAAATAGAGACAGCTTTACTTCTTACTTGCTGATTTGGATGCCTTTTATTTCTTTTTCTTGACTAATTGCTCTGGCTAGGACTTCCAATGCTATGTTGGATAAAAGTGGCAAGAGTGGGCATCCTTGTCTTGTTACTGATCTTAGAGGAAAAGCTTTAAGATTTTCACCTTTGAGGATGATATTACCTTTGGGCTTGTCGTATATGGTCTTTATTATGTTGAGGTACATTCTCTCTATTCTCAGTTTGTTGAGAATTTTTTATCAAGAATGGATGTTGAATTTTGTCAAATGCTTTTTCTGCATCTATTGAAATGATTATATGATTTTTATCCTTTAGTTTGTTAATGGGGTGTATCACATTGACTGATTTGTGGATGTTGAACCATCTTTGCATCACTAGAATAAATCCTGCTTGATCATGGTGTATGATTATCTTAATATATTGTTGAATTCAGTTTGATAATATTTTGTTGAGGATTTTTGCATCTATGTTCATCAGGGATATTGGCCTGTAGTTTTCTTTTCTTATGACATCCTTATCTGGTTTTGGTATCAGGGTAATGCTATCTTCATAAAATGAGTTTGGAAGTGTTCCCTCCTCTTCTATATTTTGGAAGAATTTGGGAAGGTCTGGTATTAATTCTTCTTTGAATGTTTCATAGAATTCACCAGTGAAGCCATCTGGTCCTGGGCTTTTGTTTATTGGGAAGTTTTTAATTACTGATTCAATCTCCTTACTGTTAATTGGTATGTTCATATTTTCTATTTCTTCATGATTCAGTCTTGGTAGGTTATGTGTTTCTAGGAATTTATCCATTTCTTCTAGTTTGTCCAATTTATTGGTGTATAAATTGGACAAACTAGAAGAATTGTTTGAACTACTGAACATACTTGAACATAGACTACTACAAACTAATTGTTCATAGTAGTCTTTTGTGATCCTTTGTATTTGTGTGATATCAGTTTTAATGTCTCCTCTTTCATTTCTAATTTTATTTGTTTCAGTCCTCTCTCTTTTATTTTTTGGTGAGTCTAGCTACAGGTTTGTTTATTTTTCAAAAAATTAACTCTTAGTTTCATTGATTTTTTTTTCCCATTGTCTCTTTAATCTCTATTTAATTTATTTGTGCTCTGATCTTTATTATTTCTTCCCTGCTACTAAATCCCAGAAGGAGAAGAGAGAGAGAAAGGGGCAGAAATATTGTTTGAAGAAATAATGGCTGAAAACTTTACTAATGTGGAGAAAGAAACAGACATCCACAACCAGGAAATTCAGATAGTTCCAAATAAGATGAACCCAAAGAGACCTACGCCAAGACACATTATAATTAAAATGTCAAAACTTAAAGACAAGGAGAAAATATTAAAAGCAGCAAGAGAAAAACTACTTGTTATGTACAAGGGAACCACTATAAGACTATCAGCAGATTTTTCAGCAGAAACTTTGCAAGCCAGAGGGGAGTGGCATGATATATTCAAAGTGCTGCAAGATAAAAAGTCTTCCAACCAAGAATACTCTACTCAGCAAAGTTCTCATCCAGAATTGAAGGAGAGAGAAAGAGTTTTCAAGATAAGCAAAAGCTAAAGGAGTTCATCACCACTAAACAGGCCTTACAAGAAATGTTAAGGGACTTCTTTAAGCTAAAAAGAAAGGGCACTATTTAGTAACAAGAAGACATGTGAAAGAATAAATCTTACTGGAAACGTAAATATATAGTAAAAGTAGTGGATTAATCATTTATAAAGCTAGAATGAAGGTTAAATACAAAAATAGTAAAATATCTATGATAATAATAATTAGTTAAGGGATACACAAGATAAAAAGGTTTAAAGTGATATCAAAAACATAAAATGGGGGGGGGGAGTTAAAATATTGAGCTTTAGAAGGGGACCCAACTTAAGTTGTTACCAACTTAAAATAGAGTGTTATAGAAGGAAGTTGTTATGTGTAAGCCTCATGGTGACCACAAAGCAAAAACCTATAGTAAATACACAAAAGATAAACAGAAAGGAATATAAGTATACACTAAAGAAAGTCATCAAGCCACAAAGAAATACAGCAAGAGAAGAAGAAAGGCACAGAGAAGAACTACAAAAATAGCCGGTAAACAATTAAGAAAATGACAATAAGGCACTCATCTATATGCTGCCTGTAAGTGACTCACTTTAGATTTAAGGACACACAGAGACTGAACGTCAAGGGATGGAAAAAGATATTCCATGTAAATGGAAACCAAAAGAAAGCTAGAATAATAACATTTATGTAAAACAAAATGGACTTGAAAAAAAAAGACTGTAATAAGAGACAAAGATGGGCACTGCAGAATGATAAAGCTGTCATTCCAACAGGAGGATATAACATTTGTAAATATTTATATACACAACATGTATACCTAAGTATATAAAGCAAATATTAACAGACCTAATGGGAGAAATAGACAGCAATACAATAATAGTAGAGAATTTTAATACCCCACTTATATCAATAGATAGATAATCCAGACAGAAAATCAATAAGGAGACATCAGTCTTAAATGACATGTTAGACCAGATAGACTTAACAGGTATATACAGAACATTCCATCCAAAAGCAACAGAATACACATTCTTCTCAGCTGCATATGAAACATTTTCCAGGATAGATCATTATATGTTAGGCCACAAAGTAAGTCTTAATAAATTTAAGAGGATTGAAATCATATCAAGCATCTTTTCCAGCCACAATGGTATAAAACTAGAAATTAATTACATGAAGAAAACAGGAAAATTCACAAACATATGGAAATTAAACAACATGTTACAGAACAACCTATGGGTCAAAGGAGAAATCAAAATAGAAATAAAAAAATACCTCAAGACAAACAAAATGGAAATATAACATACCAAAATTTGTGGGATGCAGCAAAAGCAGTTCTAAGAGGGGTGTTTATAGCAATAAATGTATACCTCAAGAAATAAGAAAATTCTCAAACAACCTAACTTTACACATCAATGAACTAGAAAAAGAACAAATGAAGCCCAAAGTTAGTATAAGGAAGGATATAACAAAGATTAGAGCAGAAATAAATGAAATAGAGACAAAAAGACAACAGAGAAGATTAATGAAACTATAAACTGTTTATTTGAAAAGATAAACAAAATTGACAAGTCTTTAGCTAGATTCACCCAGAAAAAAAGAGAGTGAACTTGAATAAATAAAATCAGAAATTAAAAAGTAGATGTTACAACTGATACCACAGAAATACAAATGATCATAAGAGACTACTGTGAACAATTATACACTAAAAAATTGGACAAACTAGAAGAAATGGATAAATTCCTAGAAACATATAACCTACCAAGACTGAATCATGAATAAATAGAAAATACGAACAGACATTTTACTAGTAAGGAGATTGAATCAGTAACCAAAAACCTCCCAACAAACAAAAGCCCAGGACCAAGTGACTTCACTGGTGAATTCTACCAAACATTCAAAGAAGAATTAATACCAGTCCTTCTCAAACTCTTCCAAAATATAGAAGAGGAGGGAACACTTCCAAACTCATTTTATGAAGACAGGATTACCCTCATACCAAAACCAGACAAAGATACCGCCAGACGGCCAGGGTTCGGATCCCCGGTGCACACCAACGCACCGCTTCTCCAGCCATGCTGAGGCCACGTCCCACGTACAGCAACTAGAAGGTTGTGCAGCTATAACAGACAACTATCTACTGGGGCTTTGGGGGAAAAATAAATAAATAAAATCTTTAAAAAAAAAAAAAAAAAAGATACCGCCAGAAAAGAAAATTACAGGTCAATGTCACTGATGAACATAGATGCAAAAATCCTCAAACTGAATTCAACAAAATGTGAAGAGAATCATACACCACAATCAAGTGGGATTTATTCTAGGGATGCAAAGATGGTTCAACGTCCACAAATCAGTCAATGTGATACACCCCATTAACAAACTGAAGGATAAAAATCATATAATCATTTCAATAGATGCAGAAAAAGCATTTGACAAAATTCAACATCCATTTATTAAAAAAACTCTCAATAAAGTGGGGATAAAGGGAATGTACCTCAACATAATAAAGGCCAGATGTGACAAGCCCACAGCTCTAACATCCTACTGAGTAGTAAAAAGCTGAAAGCCTTTCTTCTAAGATCAGTAACAAGACATGTATGCCTACTGTCACAATGATTTTTTGAATGTGACACCAAAAGCAAAAGCAACTAAAGCAAAAATAAGTTGGGCTACATCATACTAAAATGCTTCTGCACAGCATAGGAAATCTCAACAAAATGAAAAGGCAACCTACTGAATGGGAGAAAATATTTGCAAATTGTCTATCAGATAAGTGGCTAAAATATAAAATGTATGAAGAACTCATACAACTCAATACCAAAAAAAACTAATTAAAAATTTAAAAATGGGCAGATATGAATAGAAATTTTCTAAAGAAGACATACAGATGACCAAAAGATACACGTAGAGATGCTCAACATCACTAATTATCAGGGAAACCCAAATCAAAACCACAATGAGATATCAATTCACACGTGTTAGAATGGCTATCATCAAAAAACAAGCAATAACAAGTGTTAGGATGTGGAGAAAAGGAAACCCCCGTGCACTGTTAGTGGGAATGTAAGTTGTTGTAGCCACTATGGAAAACAGTATGGGAGTTCCTCAAAAAATTAAAATAGAACTACTATATGATCCAGCAAATCCAGAGAGGATTTGAAAACATTAAAAAAAAATAAATCCAAATGTGAAAGATAGAACAACAAAACATCTAGAAGAAACATGGAAAAATATGTTATAACCTTGGAGTAAACAATAAAATTAAAAAACAACAAAAAAATTCTTAGTTTCATTGATTTTTTTTCTATTTTTTTTTAAGTCTCTATTTCATTTATTTCTGCTCTGATCTTTATTATTTCCTTCCTTCCACTAACTTTGCATTTAGTTTATTCTTCTTTTTCTAGTTTCTTGAGGTGTAAATTTAGGTTGGTTATTTGAGTTTTTTTTTTAAATGTAGGCATTTATCACTATAAACTTTCCTCGTAGAACAGCTTTTGCTGCATCCCATAAGTTTTGGTATATTGTATTTCCATTTTCATTTGTCTCTAGATATTCTTTCATTTCTCTCTTGATTTCTTCTTTGACACATTGGTTGTTCAGTAGCATGTTGTTTAATCTCCAAAAATTTGTAAATTTTCCAGTTTTCTTCTTGTAATTGATTTTTAGTTTCATACCACTGTGGTCAGAAAAGATGCTTGATATGATTTTAATCTTCCTAAATGTATTAAGACTTATTTTGTGGTTTAACATATAATCTATCCTGAAGAATGTTCCATATGCACTTGAGAAGGATGTATATATTGCTACTGTTGGAGAGAATGTTCTGTAAATTTTAAGTCCATCTGGTCTAACTTATAGTTTAAGTCCAGTCATCCTTATTGATTTTCTGTCCCGATGATTATTCCATTCTTGAGAGTGGGGTACTGAAGTCCCCTATATCATTGTATTGCTGTCTACTTTTCCCTTCAGATTTGTTAGTATTTGCTTTATATATTTATATTCTCCTATGCTGGGTGCATAAATATTTACAAATGTTATATCCCCTTGTTGGATTGACTCCTTTATCATTATAAAATGGCCTTTTTGTCTCTTATTTAAGTCTTTGTCTTCAAGTCTATTTTGTCTGACATAAGTATAGCTACTTCTGCTTTCTTTTGATTTCCATTGGCATGGAATATCTTTTCCCATCCCTTTACTTTCAGTCTGCACGTGTTTCCTAAAGCTGAAGTGAGTTTCTTGTAGGCAGCATTAGTTGGGTCTTTTTTTTTTAAATCCGTTCAAACACTCATTGTCCTTTTTTTTCTTTAGACCCAAGTTCAAGTTTGTTGTTGTTTTCACTTGGAATACTAAAGAGTACTTTAATGCAAATGGAACACATATACTTGAACATTGCAGGCATCTGTGTGGAATTCTACAGTTCATCTGAGATCTTCTTCCTAGTATTTATCACTATAAGATTGGAGAGCTCTTCTCTGTGACAAGAAGGGAATGCTAATCGCCTGAAGACCATCACTTACACAGTTCCTGCCCAATGCATTGTTAGTACATGAGATCACTATTACAAAGAGGCTAATATGATTTCCTACTTTGAAAATCAGACATTTCACTTGTTTTGTGAAAAACAAAAAGAAATTAAAGAGGAACCTCAAACCAAACTAAGGATCCCTTCCTCCATGATTATAGCCTCCCTATAATGCCACATGAGATGGAGATGCTGATTCATTTTGCTTCATTCTCTAACTTGAACTGGAAGCAGTAATCAGATGCAATTATTAGAAGCCCTCACTTCATCATTCCCACCCAAGTGTGAAATGGCCTAGAGTCAGTGTTCCAGTTCTGCTGGGTGGCCCAGAAATGGATAAGCTGATTTATAGAGGCTATGCTTGTTCTATCCTAAAGGCCCAGAGGAAGCAGCCAGAGGAGAAGCTAAATCTCCCTATCAAGTGGCTCTCAGCTCTGTCACTAGCCACAGAATTAAATAGAAGGCTGAATCTGGAAGTGAGATTTTTTTTTTAATATCATGGCCCATTATTAAATCACTCTGATGTTAATGTGAAAATTCCATAGACACACTTGCATGTCCTCACCAAAGGATAGAAATAAAAGAAGAAATGACAGAGTAATCACTAAACCAACTACAGAGGAAATGCCCACAGGGATAACACATTCAGTCTAGATTTTAATCAGTTCAGTCTGAAAAACTCAAGATGCAAATTCCTTTTAGGGAATTGGTATAAAAAGCATACTCATTTACATACAACATATACTATGCTATTTTGACCAGTTGAAATTAATCTTCCTATTTGAGGGCTTTTGAATGGTTTGCTGCATAATTCTTTTTTTTTTAAGTGTTTTTCTATGTCACTCTATGTTTTTGATTGTAGAATTTAATCCATTTACATTTAAAGTAATTATTGATAGATATGGACTTACTATTGCCATTTTGTTGTTTTCTGACTCTTTTGTAATTTCTTTATTATTTTCTTCTCTTTGACTCTTGCTTTTTGATTTGATAATTTTCAGTAGTGATATGTGTAGAAACCTTTCTCTTTATCCTTTGTGTATCAACTATAAGTTTTTGCTTTGTGGTTACCATGAGGATTACATAAAACATCTTATCTTTATAACAATCTATTTTAAGCTGGAAACAACTTTGCATACTAAAGCTCTATATTTTTACTCTCCCCCCACCACATTTTATGTTTTTTATGTCATAATTTATATCTTTTACCTTGTGCATTGATTAACAAATTATTGTAGTTACAGTTTTTTTAATACTTTTATGTTTTAACCTTCATATTAGCTTTATAAGTATTAGCCTACCACAATTACAACATTAGACTATTCTGAATTTAACCGTATATTTACCTTTACCACTGAGATTTATACTGTCATATGTTTTCCTGTTACTAATTAGTATCTTTTTGTTTTAGCTTCAAGAATTTCCTTTAACATTTCTTGTAAGTCTGGTCTAGTGGTGATGAGCTCATTCAGCTTTTGCTTGTCTGGAAAACTCTATCTCTCCTTTAATTCTGAAGGACCACTTTGCTGGGTAGGATATTCTTTGTTGGCAGTTTTTTTCTTTCAGTACATTGAATATATCATGCCACTCCCTTCTGGCCTGCAATATTTCTGCTGAAAAATTGACTGATAGTCTTATGAGGATTCCCTCATATGGAACAATTTTTTTTCTCTTGCTGCTTTTAAGATTTTCTCCTTGTCTTTAACATTTGACAATCCAATTATAATATGTCTCAGTGTGAGTCTCTTTGGAGTCATCTTATTTGGAACTCTCTGGGATTCTTGGATCTGAATGTCTTTCTTTCCTCAGGTCAGGGAAGTTTTTAGCCATTATTACTTTGAAAAAGCTTTCTGCCCCTTTCTCTCTCTTTTCTTTCTGGGGCCCCCTATGATGAGAATATTGGTCAACTTGATGGTGTCCCATAAGTCCTTTAAGCTATCTTCATTCTTTTTTATTCTTTTTCTTTTTACTTCTCTGATTGGATGAATTCCACTGCTGTGTTTTTGAACTCACTGATCTTTTCTTCCACTTGATGTAGTCTGATATTGAATCCCTCTATTGAATTTTTCAGTGCAGTTATTGTATTCTTCATTCCTGTGATTTTTGTTTGGTACTTCCTTATATTTTCTGTCTCTGTTGAAATTCTCACTTTGTTCATGCATTGTTCTTCTAACCTTGGTGATTATCCTTATCTCCATTAATTTGAACTCTTTATCAGATAAATCACTTATCTCCATTTCATTAAGGTCTATTTCTGGAGTTTTATCTTGTTCTTTTATGTGGACCATATCCCTTTGTGTCTTCATTTTCTTTGACTCTCTGTGTTGTTTTCTGCACTTTAGATAAAACAGCTACTTCTCCCAGTCTTGACAGATTCGTCTCATGTATCATATGAACCTATTGATCAGCTTGAGCTCTTGGTTGTCTCTCAAAACTTTGTGATTTTCTAAGCCACCTTCTTTGTTGTTAGTGATTCTCAGCAGTTAAGGATGTGCCAAGATATGTCAGTGTCACAAAGGGGAGAATCGCAGTCAGCACCTAGATGCAGGCTGATTGGAAGCTGGATCCTCTGGCAGCAGCTGGGGAAGTATGTATTAGGACCCTTCCAGGGAGAAACTGGGAGATAGGCCTTTTTGCCTGCTCCCTCTACACTGGGCCTGGGTATATAGCTGAAAGGGGGTGCTCCTGTGCCTGTTGATAACTTCTTTGTTTACTAAAATCCCGTGGGACTCATGGATGCAAGCCCCGTTGACTGTCATAGCCAGGTGATCTAGGGGCCCATCCCTTGGGCAGCAGCTGCAAAAGCTGGGGTTCCAGGCATGTATAAAAGCACTTTCCAGGAAAATGTTGGCAATTGGTAATGGGCTCAAGTGAGAAGGTCAAGGTGGGGTCTGCTGGCTTCCTAAGTCTCTGGGGAGGATTGTAGTCATTCCCTAGTTGCCTGCTAAGTTAGAAACCTGACCCTCAGGCAGTAGATTTTAAAGTATGCAAATAGGCATCTTTTAGTGAAAGATTGGGAGATGGTGTGTTTTTTGCCTGCTCCCTCTCTGCTGAGCCCTGGGGGAATAGCCACAGCAAGTCCTCACTAGCCCATTAGAACTATTTTTTTGTTTGCTGTAGTATTGTGGGTCTCATTGATGCAAGCCCTGTTGGCTTTCAGAGCTAGGTGTTTTGGGAGCCCATATCTCAGATAGGAATCTTAAAAGTAGGGATACTAGAAGTGGGGCTCAAACCTTTCACTCCTCAGGGAGTAGCTTGGAGTTGGGAGTTCTATCCTGACTGTATGGCACTGTGCCAGGGTTGGGGTTTATGGCAAGAATGTGTACCAGCTTTTCCTACCTGTTTCGATGTGGGTGATGTGGGTATTTTTTCATTTGCCCAGTGTGTAAGAGTAGATCAGCTGGTTTCTAGATTTCTTTCAGGAGGGCTTGCTCCATGTGTAGCTGTAGATTCAGTGTGTTCATGGGATAAGGTGAATTCAGGAACCTCCTATGTTGCCATCTTGGACCAGAACTCACCTGACATTTTTAATGGACTTAAATTTTCATGACACAGCCATAAATCCTAGTCTTCGTAGATATACTGCCTATTCCTCATTGTAGCCCTGTTAAATAGAACAGGAATTATCAAGCCCATTTGAGAAATAAAGAAACTGATGCTTACAGTGATTAACTAACTTGTCTGTGCTTAAATTGAGAATTCACTAGCCTGTAAGCTCTATGAGAGCAGGAACTTTATTTATTTTATTTACCACTTTATCTTCTGTCTCGAGCACAATGACTGGAAAACAGTAGACACTCAATAAAAGTTTAATAAATTAATTAATATCCAGACTTCTAGTTCTAGCTTTCTTTCCCTATCCAGAGCACTGAGTAATTCTTGCCAGAGTAAAATGGCAGAAAGAATACAATTGAGAAACCATGGAAAAAATCAGTCCTCTTTTCCAATTTTCTAAGGACTGGTCTTGAAATCCTTTATAAGAAAAGGAAAGAAAACTATAACATTAATTTTCTCTTCTAGAGCTGGGCTTTTTTAGCTGAATTTGTCACAAGTCTTTTTTCAGTGGCTTCTCATATCAGTGACACAATAGTTAGGACTAAAAGTACAGGTGCCAATGTGGGCATGAAAAAGAATAATGTCATGGGATGTTGAGTTTGAACACTTGGAGTTCGAGGAGGGTAACAATATATAATGAACTCAAATACACCGATATCAGGGTTAGCCTTGAAAGTAAACATGCCAAGGTCTGGATTGCTTATTTAAACTGAACTGAGCAACAAACTCTTAGAGACTTTGACAGAAAATCAGCATAGATTGTGCTTCCATGTCCCAGATTTGTCATTGCCATTCAGTGCCATAACTGTAGCATAATGGCAAATGTTGAGGTGAAATTCTGAGGAAGAGAACAAAAGAGCATATGCAGAAAATGATTTAAAAATAGATCAGCGAGCAGAAGAAAATGAGTTTCTTCTTACTGTGGAATAAAGAGAATTAAATAAAATAGTTTGGCTCCTAAGTACTGAACAGATGGTCATAGATTACATCTTCCACTGGATGAAAGAAAGAGGCATCACTTCAACTTCTTGGTTTACACCTTGATGGAATCATCATCATTGCAAACTGAATAATGAAGACTATAAATAGTTGAGAAGAATATCAGGCCGCTATGGAAATCCACGACTTATCTGGTCCCCATTGGCACCACGAAGCATCCAGTCATTTACAGTCTCATGAAGTGTATCCTAATGCAGAGAGTCCTGGATTCAAAGGCAGAGACCTGGGTTTTTCAGACTCTCGTTCTGTCACTCACTAGCTACTGGGACCTCTGGCATATCACTTAAACCAGTTAAACCTCTCCTTTCCTTGGCTGTGTCTGTGGGAAAAATAAACCTGACTTCTCATGCTGTTCTGAAGAATTCAATGAGAAAATACAAAGCTCCTTGTAAAAACCGTAAAGCACCTACAACTCTCAGATGATGTTGTGATTGCCCTCATTCCTATCATTAACCATTTTAGACAGCAGCATTAGAGAGGCAAAGGCTGGTAGGAGAATAGCGTGAAATAAAGTTAATTCTGCCCAGGTATGACTTCGACTCACATTGGGAACATTTTTGTAGATGAATAACTAAAATAAAATTGCACTCGCCTGATGTGCCAGGCAATTGCTAAGTGCTTCACATGCTTTATTTCATTTCATCCTCTGAACCACACAACACTCATCTAACACATGAAGAAATTGAATCTTAAAGAGGTTAAATTATTCACCACAGCCACATGTTTCTTAGGAAAGTGTTGGAATTTAAACCCAGGCATCTAACTCCAGAGACTTCTCCCTGAGTTGCTACCAAGTATGCCCCCATGGTATTAGATTTTATAGATCGATTAAGTAATGATAACATTTTTAAACCTTTTTTTATTATGAAATATATATACCAAAATACATAAAAGTACAGAGCTTAATTAATTATAATAAAGGAAAAACTCCTGTACCTACTACCCACATCAAGAAATGGAACATTGTCACCAGCTCAGAAGCTGTTTGCTTTCTTGTTCCTGCTCTCCCCAAAGATGATAATCATCCTGAGTTTTAGAGTAATTATCAGAATGGTTTCATTGTGCAAGTTTGCATTCACTGAACACGGTAGATTAGGTCTACCTGTTTTTGAACTTGATATGAATGGAGTCATATCATATATAATATTTTTGTCTGGCTTCTTTTGATCATGCCTGTAAGATATATCCATCTTGTTGTCATATAACCAGTTTGTTCATTTTCTTTGCTGTATATTTATTCTAGGAGTATATCACCATTTATTTATCTATTCTACTTAATGGATTCCACTTAATGGATTGTTTATTCTTAAGGACTATTACAAAAATATTCTGCCATGAATATCCTTGTCTCTGTCACTTATTACACATGTGCATGGATTTCTGTTGAGTAAATGCTTAGAAGTAGAATTGCGGGGTCTTTGGATATGCATATGTTCAACTGTGGTAAATATGACCAAACTGTTTCCAGAGTGATAGTACCAATTTTTATTTCCACCAGCAGTGTATAAGAGTTTCTGTTGCTACACATCAATTGATATTCTTTTTAATTTTAGCCACTGTGGTGAATTGTGTAGTAGTAGCTCATTGTGGTTTTGACTGACATTTCTTTTATTATTAATGAGGCTGAGTATCATTTCATGTGTTCAGGGTCATTTGGATATCCTCTTTTGCAGGTTGCCTGTTCAAGTGTCTTGTACAATTTTTGTGGGGTTATCTATCATTTTACGATTGAGGGTCTTTATATATTATCTATATGAGTCCTTATTCAGTTGTATATTTAACAGATATCCTCTACCACTCTCTAGTAGTCCCCTTCTCTGAAGTCATAAAGATAGTCATCTAAATTATCTTCTAATTACTCTGCAGAGTAATGGGGAAAGATGATCTTTTTAATAGTAGTGCCAGGAAAAGTGGATACAATGTGGAGAAAAAACTCTTGAACTCTACTCCATATCATACACAAAAAATAATTATAGTGGATTGCTGATATAAATATGAAAGTTAAAACAACAAAGATTTTATTTATTAATTTTATTTTTAATTTTTTTATTTATTTATTTTTCCTCAAAGCCACAGTAGATAGTTGTATGTCATAGCTGCACATCCTTCTAGTTGCTGTATGTGGGACATGGCCTCAGCATGGCCGGAGAAGCGGTGTGTCGGTGCACGCCCGGGATCCGAACCCAGGCCGCCAGCAGCGGAGCGCACGCACTTAACTGCTAAGCCATGGGGCCGGCCCATAAAACAACAAAGATTTTAGAAGATAATTTAGATGACTATCTTCTTGACTTCAGAGAAGGGTGCTATTTTTTAATAAGGACACAAAAAGCACTAACAGAAAAGAAAAATGTTGATAAATTGTACTATGTTAAAATTAAGAAATTCTATTCCTCTAAAGCACTAATTCTCTCTTTAACTGGGTCTAACCTGTTGTTAAATCTTTCCACTAAGTTCTTTATTTCAGTAGTTCAATTTTTCCATTCATAATTTCCATTTGATTCTTTTGAGATTGTCTCTGTCATTTATATAGTATCCTATTGTCTATCAATATAGTCCATCTTTTAGCTCCTTGAAATAGTAAGCATAGTTGTTTTAAAGTCTAGCTCCAGTATCTGAAGACTCTGTGGATTGCTTTTTGTTTTCCTTTTTTACTTTTTCCCTTGGTGATGCTCTTTCACGCTTTCTTATTTCCTTGTGTATCTTCTTATCTTTGATTGTGTGCCAGCCATTGTTTCTAAGAATTATAGAAATAATTTGTGGCCCATGCTGATGTTATATTCCCCCATAGAAGATTTTTATTTGTTTCTGCCACATGCATTGGGGCTCTAGTAATCTGGGATTACTTTAATTCAGTTCTAGAAATGGTTATTTTTCTAGATTATCCAGATATCTCCTAGCTGAGATCAGTCCATGTGAGAAATATTTTACTTCCAATTTACTCTTCCTCCTAGGATACAGACATTCAGGGTCCCAACACAAATTGCAGGAAGTTTATCATGACCCTCTCCTTAGCAAGCCCTGGACTTTTGCCCCTCCCTGTAAGCTTTCAGAAGTACTGCTCAGACTGTTAGTTGCCTCCTCCAGAATAGCAAATTCTGGACACTACATATCTTGAGTACTGTCTTCTCCTGTCTATGTTGGCCCAATAATTCTTCCCTATTTTATTAGCATTCTAATATTTTTATTTTTATTTCTATTTTTTCCAACTTTAATATTTACCCTCATCAAAATGTTTGGTCCCTATTACCCTGTTAACACTTATCAGAAGTAGAAAGCCCTATTCCTCACTTCTCATAGCATAGGGTAGAACTAATTTTATGGAGAGTCCAGTTATATGACATTTTCACGTTTTCTGATTTCTAGATTAAAAAGCCATTTGGTTCTGTCCAAAAAGAGAGAAACTTTTGGGATCATTTCAAAGTTTTAGAATTCAAGGCTCTAAATTCAATAAACCCAATTAATAGAGTTTTTCCTGTATTAGTAAGATTCTTTTTATTGTGACGGAAAATCAATTCAAACTGGCTTTTTAAAAAGTGGAAGGATTCTTTTTTTTTTTTTTTGTAAGGAAGATCAGCCCTGTGCTAACCTCTGCCAATCCTCCTCTTTTTTTCTTTTCTTTTTTTTTTTTTTGCTGGGGAAGACTGGCCCTGGGCTAACATCTGTGCCCATCTTCCTCCACTTTATATGGGACACCACCACAGCATGGCTTGCCAAGCAGTGCGTCGGTGCACACCCAGGATCTGAACCAGCGAACCCTGGGCTGCCGCAGCAGAGCGCGTATTTAACCACTTGCGCCACCGGGCCAGGCCCCAAAAATGGAAGGATTCTATTAGTTCACTTAATTCAGAGGGATACTGGCTTCAGGAGGTGCTTCTTCCAGGTGCTCAAATAATGCCATCAGGACTGGTTTAAGTCTATCTCTCATTTCAGTCTTCTTCCATGCTGGCAGAAGTTCTCAACTTATCTGTAGTGGCCCTTGGTGACTCTACATTTATATGCTTATCATCTTGAGGCCACAAAAAAATGTCCAAGAATCCCGGAAATTCTAGTTAATCTCAACTGCTTTCTTGGGTCATGGGTCCATTCATCGACCAGTCACTGTGACCTGGGAAATGAGAATTTGTGATGTGCCACACCTAAGTTAAATGCTTCAACGCTGAAAATAGATGTGGAGCCCAACCAGAAGCACAAGATCTGAAAGTGGCAGAGGGCATGCTTTGCTAAAGAAAGTTAGAAAACTGTTTTGGGTAGAAGGGGAATGCATTCTGGATAAAAGAAAACAACAAAATGTCCACTACACTAGCCCACTAGAAATCAATGCTGTAGTTTTCCTCTGTGGCCTGTGTGTCTCCCAGTACCTTAGAAAGCACTTTATTGTTTAATTTATTATGCTGTCATAAGTGCACAAAGGTCTCCCTTTACATCCCAGATGTGCTTGATGCTACCTCTTTTGCCTATTAGTTTTGAAGGATTCTTAAGACTGTTGTGCATTTGGGCAGTGGAAAGGAGCGATGGTCTGCCACAAGTTGATTTCCAGAGAAGGAGCTTAACCAAAACACATCATGCCACCTTGATGAGTGTCCTGTGGGATCAAAGGGTTGGAATGGAATGCAAGTATAGGTGGTCAGTTTAGGATCATGCCTCAGAAAAAGCCCTGGTATTATCTGTTCTGAAGCTCAATGAAAATGAATTGATGAACAGACAATAGCCTGGGTGTCCAGCTGATTGATCTGTCCAGCCCTGAGCATCCCCAAGCTGTTTGGCAGCAAGCCGTCTTGCTTCTGTTCTTTCCTTATTAATTCAGGCTATGATAAATGGCCGTGCTGACAGCCCACTACAATGAAGATAAAATCCTTGTCAGGGAGTCTTCCATCTTCCAAGAGGCAAAGAAAAACTAGTCCATAACCTTCTTGCGGTGGAATTTTCTCACACAATCTTAGTGGCTATGTGTGAGTGTGACAGCATATGTGTGTGTGTAGATGTATATCCTGCTGAATGCTGTGAGTTCACTTTGAGGTAAAAAGCACAGAGGTTTATTAAAAATAGACCCCTACAAACAGAAACCACAAAGCTATACTTTATGTATGCCGTAAGCAAATCTGAGGAAATGTAGAACTCTCAGAAACACCTTGAGTTCAACAACACAGGAGAGAAGAAAATGAATGCTTTTTTTCCCTTGTAGTCTTATAAAAGCAAGTAGCAATTGCGAAGTGGAGAAATAAGGGATGTAAACACTTATTATCCACTGCTGGGGATATTTTACACTAATCAACCTCTCCTAACTTCTTACATATCTCTCTTTCTCCTGCTCTGTATTGTGTGGTTCTTCATGACACACTGCAGAACCTGGCATTCATTTAGTGAGATCTTTTCTTTATCAACAAAGGTTTACACGTTCTAATGTTGCTGAAACAGGATGCTCTATGAAGAGAGTTAAGATCCATAGAGTTATAACGATCCCTGGAAATCGTCAGGTGAGGGGACCAGGACAAACATGGTGGCAGGTGCTGTTTGCAGATGTTTGTCCCGCAGATATATTCACACACATATCCAAGGATAAGCATATTTTTTGCAGCATTGCTTATAATAGCAAAAACTCCGGAGCATTCTATATACCAGCAGTAGGTAAATAAAAATAAGATAGATAAACTCAACGGAATAACCATTAGAAAGAACTAGGAATCTCTATATGTGTCAAGAGCAACAGTTTTCAGGAAAATAAATGTCACGGTAGAGTATTTATGATAGAATTTATTTTCTGTTAACATAGAGGAGAATAATAAGTATGTAAACATGTTTGAATATTCAAAGAAAATTTCCAGAGAGGATAACCGAGAAATATAAAACATTGGTTATCTCTAGGGAAAGACAATGGGAACTTTGGAATAAATGGAAAATTTTTGTAAGTATTTTGTATAGTTTGAATTTCATTTTTACCCTTGCATTCATTATGTTTTCATAAAAATATAATACAATTTTTTAAAATATTCTTCTGATTCCCAGTCCAGTGTTTCAGTTTGCCAATCTGCCTTCTGAAGGTGTCATCAAACATCTCACAGTTACAGGCTAAGATCCTTTGAGACACTCACCTCCAGATACTTCTCTCCAGGCTGACAGTTGTTCCAGGGCCACTTGGGGAGAAGGCTTACACTTCTCATCAGCGATGCTCTGACTATAGGCTGCAGTCCCACTAGTTCTAGCATGAATAAGAAGCACCTGGAGATCTCAATTAAACAAATTGCTAAGCCCTCCTCCAGAATCCAAAAGTTCAGATTCAGTAGATCTGGGCGACGCCTATGAATTTGCATTTCTAACAAGCTCTCAGGCTCTGCTAATGCTGCTGGTCTTGAAGTACACAGGTATGGAGCATACATGTAATTTGAATGTTTCAGAAGGGTGTCTCTCGCTTAGGGACTGGCCCGGTGGCATAGTGATTAAGTTTGCCCGCTGCGCTTCGGCGGCCTGGGGTTTGCTGGTTTGGATCCTGGGCGCAGACCTACGCACCGCTCCTCAAGCCATGCTGTGGCGGTTTCCCACATAGAGCAACTAGAAGGATGTACAACCATGACATACAACTATCTACTGGGGCTTTGGGGAGAAGAAAGGAGGATGATTGACAACAGATGTTAGCTCAGCACCAATCTTCCTCAAAAAAAATAAAAATTTTTAAAAAAAGAAGAGTGTCCCTCCCTCAAAAAAAAGTTTCTTATTTAATGATCTATCAGTGCTTGAAATACCACTGGGCTAGAGAAGCAGTGAAGAGGGGTTTGAGATCCATTTTGGAGGCAATGCTAATAAGACTTGCCATAGGTTTCTGGTATGAGTAATCGAGTGGGCGATGATGACATTTATCAAAATGCTTAAAACAAGTGAGGCAAGGGAGTGGGGAGAACAGGTTTAGGTTGTAAGTCAAGGATTCAGGTTGATATTTACTTATTTTGAAATGTCAGAGATCTCCAAAAAAAGATATCATCTTATCTAAGCAATTAGAGATGAGTATCTGAAGTTCAGTAAGGAGGTCTGGGGTTAGGGATAAAAATGTGGGAATGGCCAAAATGTAGACATATTTAAAGCCATGGGAAAGGATTGAATCACATCGAAAATGCAGAGAGAGAATAGAGGAATCTAAGCTGAACCCTGAGTAACTCCAACACTTTTAGGTCTTAGAGAGAAGGGGCAGCACTAAGGAGAATAAGAAGCATCATCCAGTAGGGCAAGGTGAAAACTAAAAGAGCACAGGATCACAAGAGCCAGGAGAAGAGATGTTTGAAGACAAACACAGTGTTCACTTGGTTCAATTGCTGCTGAGGGCCTAAGATGATGATTAGGGACGTATCCATTAGACTTGGCAACAGGGAGGTCAGATGCTCTTGGCAAGCGTAGTTTCTTTGGAGAGGTTAGGGGAGAGCCTAGATTGGAGTGGGTTGAATAAAGAATGGAGATGAGGAAGTAAAGCCAATGTGTATAGAGAACTCTTTGGATAAGCTTGATTCTGAAGGGGCATAGAGCAGTGGGGCAGGAGCTGGAGGAAGATGTGGATTCAAGAAAGGTGTTTTAAAGATGGAGATACCAGAGCCTGTTGATATGCTCACAGGACTGATCCGGTAGAAAGGGAGCCACTGATGGTATAATAGAGTGAGGATAAACAAAGGAGTGAAATGCTAGAGAAAGCCAGAGGGGTGGGATCCAGAGCTCAAGCAGGGGGATTGGATTTTAATGGAAAGAGCCACATTCCTTTATTTTATCAGGAAGGTCCAGATATAGGCAGGTGTGGGAGTGTGGTGTGGGAAGGTGAGGAATGCTTTCATCAGTGAAGTGTGGCATAATGTTACCAGGGAAGAATAAATGGAAAAATGGGATTTTTGCAGTGAAAGAAAAAACTGTGGAAAAGTGGAAAAGCAGATGTCCTAGTGAAGAGGCAGCAGATATCATGGAAAAGCAAGGGATTTAAGTCTTGGCATTATTTGGCATAGTGGCCTGGGGATGACTCTCTTAACTTGCTTTGAGCCTTACTTTCTTCGTCTGTAGACTGGGGACCATACCCACCCTACTTTGAGGATTTTCCTGAGACTCAGATAAGACAAATGTTTGTAGGGACAAATTGTAAAGCCCTATACAAACATTTGTGGCTTCATTTTTATATTTCATCTGCAAAATGGAGATAACTCTCATATCTACCCAACAGGGTTGTACTTCAGATTAAATGAAATAATACCATATGAAGTAAGCCTTCTCCCTGGTTCATACCAAGTTCTCATAAAGGCTAGCTATCATTTCATTTGCTTGTTTACTTAATTTGGTCTATTTGGTGTCAGTGTCTGTTATGCCCATATTGGTTTCATCATTTGTGAAAGGAGAACCTTCTGCCTTCAATTGTAACAGTTGTCAGTGTCGCCAGAAAACGGATGAGAAAGGCACATTTGCCGTGTTCATTCATTCACTGGCTTTCAACCAACTTGACATTGTTCCAAACAGATCACGGAATTTCAGAGGTGGAAGGGCACTTAGCAATCATCACGTCCAAACTCGACCATTTTAAAAATATTAATAAGGAACCCAAAACTCAGGGGGGTTCTCAGGGTATCAGAAATTCACTCACAGCAGGACTAGACTCTTGATCTAGTGCTCTTTCCACTCTCCCATAAGTCCCTCCCACTTTGTCTGGTCATGCAGCCATTGGGAGCACAGTGCAACGTTCATTCAAAATTTGACAGACTTCCTGGGAAGAGTTGACACATTTTGTCTTTACAAAGAACAAAGCTATTCAGGGTAAACAACATAATAGAAACTCAATATAAACAGTGTAGAAGATTCTATCCATGCAAATGGCATGTTAGAAAAGCTTAATCAGCTAAAATGAATACTCCTGGGGAACTAACTAACTCTGGCATTTACTGTAGCCTAGCCAGATGGGCAGTATTGATCATGACCAGCCTTATCTGAATCCCAGACAGATCGAGAGTGCTAATCACAGGACTAAGACTACTTTTGTTCTTGGGGACCTATGTCCTCCCTTCACTTTCTGTTCTGTCTGTTCCCATCAGTGTGAATTTAGACAGTGGTAACTAAGCACTACTGTTTATTGAGCAATTACTCCATGCCAGGTGCTATGCTAAGTGTTTGAAACATGTTCTCTCCTTTGATCCTCATGAGAACTCTATGAGACAGCTGTTATGGAATTTCCAGTTTACAGATAAGGACACTAAGGTTCAGAGAAGTTAAGTAACTTTCCTAAGGGTCGGATGGCCAGGAAATGGCAGCTGCAAGGTTTAAGTGCAGGTCTCTCTGACTCCAGGGTCTAGCTTGTGACCACTATGCTGTTCTACCTCTCCAAGTCACTTAACATCTTCTTGCCTTGTCTTTCTCATCTGCAAAATGAGCATATTGGTGTAGATAATTTCTAAGTTTGCTTCCAACTCTCCCTTCTGAGTCTACGAGGTGAAAGTTAACCAGGTTCGAAAGAGGGCCACAAATTTGCTCACACTACCAATGAGACATGCAGAGAAAATATTTCTTCTTTATTTTTGTCTATAAATAATGATTTGTCTTCTTCATGAGCTCCCACTTAAAATTTAAGTGCAACTCATGACCTAGTCCCTCTTTATAATACGGAGTCCTTTAGGTAAAATACAATCTCTGAGTCCTCTCTTTCTCCCTTTGTTTCTCTCTAAAATGGTGTCTGGGGGAGTTGGGTAGGGGGCTTACTTGACCTTAAGGATTTATGAGAAAGGGGTTCTCTGCCCTGACTGGTATCTATGGTCATGTCCCCTCAGCTCTCCAGGTAGTGATCCCCTTATTGGCTTTTGTGGCTACCACTGGCTGGTAGACTGGTGTGCTCTCTGAACCTGGTCGGGGCACAGTAGCCCTCTGGCACTGTGAAACAGTGTCCCCACTGCCTTGATCTGGGCATGACTCCAATTTGGTGCAAACTTGGGCAACGACTCTACAATGACTATTGCAGGGTCTCCCTAATCCCTTTATGGTGAGTCCCCAACAAGTGCCCCAGCCAGACTCCTGTTTATTTCTGGGGCCCCTTGGCGTGAACCTAGTGTAGCCTGGGAAAGCTGAACAACATGCCTCCTACTCCTAACCAAGTAGCCTAGTAGGGTTTATTCTCATGTGGATGTGAGGCCAGGCCAATGTGGGAGGAGCTGTTGAGGTTCCTCAGTCATCGGTTTGCTGTGCATTTAAACTATCCTTATGCATCTAACAAATTAAATGTATAATTGTGGTGAACTTTAAGGTATCTTAGGTATCTTAAGTGTTCCAGTGCTATATAATAATGTAGTAAGATTTCAACTTGAAATCCCAACTCTATATCAATTGCTCAACTGCACATTTTATGGTAGAATTATAAGGTTAACTTCACAGGACAAATTCTTTTAAACATTACAATTACATAAAATACCAAATTGTATAAAATACCAAATGTACACACTCCTTAACCCAAAAATATTATTCCTTTAGGTCTTATAAACATTTCTATACTTAAATTGAAATCTTGCCAGGGTTGAAATAAGTCTGCCCTCTAAGGAAACTATAATCTTATCCCACTCCTTTGGGAAATTATTTGAAGTAGCATAATGATGGAGGATTTCAGTGTAGCCTACTGACTGGGTTCTGTGGGCAACCCTGATGGGAAACACCAAACACTCTCTCAGATAGAACAGTGCATTTTCTCATATTCGTAGGACCATACAATTCTTTTGGATATCAATGATACCTAGATGATTTTGGCTATCTTGTATGGATCCATCCGACCATTTGGTCACAATTTCCAAGGGCTTTAGGCAGTGCCCTCTGACCCAAGCCACGTGCTCTTCCTGTAGTTCCTCCAACTGCCACTACACATTCTTACATCTGTACCCTCCTCACACTGTTCTTCCTCACCTAGGAGGCCCTCACTTGGGAAACTTTTTGAAAATATAGATTCTGATCTGGTGAGTCTGAACTCAAACCCAACTTATATATGTATAATTTTTTTTTTTATTGAGGTCATAGTAGTTTATAACATTGTGAAATTTCAGTTGTACATTATTATTTGTCAGTCACCGTATAAATGTGCCCCTTCACCCAACTGTTCTCTTTCCACATATGAGTGAAATCATACAGTGTTTGTCTTTCTCTGTCTGGCTTGTTTTGCTTAACATAATACCCTCAAGGTCTATTCATGTTGTTGTGAATGGGACAATTTTGTCTTTTTTATAGGTGAGTTGTATTCCATTGTATATATATACCACATCTTCTTTATCCAATCATCAGTCAATGGGAACTTGGGTTGCTTCCACTTCTTGGCTATAATGAATAATGCTGCAATGAACATAGGGGTGTATGAGTCTCTTTGAATTGTTGAGTTCAGGTTCTTTGGATAAATACCCATTAGTGGGATAGCTGGGTCATGTGGTATTTCTATTTTTAATTTTTTGAGAAATATCCATACTGTTTTCCCTAGAGGCTGCACCAGTTTGCATTCCCACCAGCAGTGAATGAGGGTTCCCTCTTCTCCACATCGTCTCCAACATTTGTTATTTTTTGTTTTAGTGATTATAGCCATTCTAACAGATGTAAAATGATACCTCAGTGTAGTTTTGATTTGCATTTCCCTGATGATTAGTGATGTGGAACATCTTTTCATGTGCCTATTGGCTATCTGTATATCTTCCTTGGAAAAATGTCTGTTCATTTCCACTGCCCGTTTTTTGATCTGCTCATTTGTTTTTTTGTCGTTCAGTTGTGTGAGTTCTTTATATTTTTTGGAGATCAACCTCTTGATGATTTGAAAACATTTTCTCCCAGTTGGTGGGTTGTCTTTGTTTTGTTCCTGGTTTCCTTTGCCTTGCAGAAGCTCTTTAGTCTGATGAAGTCCCGCTTGTTTATTTTTTCTTTTGTTTCCTTTGTCAAGTAGACATGGTATTTGAAAAGATCCTTCTAAGACAAATGTCAAAGAGTGTACTGTCTATATTTTCTTCTAGGAATTTTATGGTTTCAGGTCTTACCTTCACGTCTTTGATCCATTTTGAGTTAATATTTGTATATGGCAAAAGATAATGGTCTACCTTCATTCTTTTGCACATGGCTGTCCAGTTTTCCCAGCAGCATTTTTTGAAGAAAGTTTCCTCTCTCCATTGTATGTTTTTAGCTCCTTTGTCGAAGATCAGCTGCCTGTAGATGTGTGGCTTTACTTCTGGGCTTTCAATTCTGTTCCATTGATCTGTGAGTCTGTTTTCGTGCCAGTACCGTGGTCGTTTGATTACTGCAACTTTGTAGTATGTTTTGAATTCAGGGAGTGTGAGTCCTCCAACATTGTTCTTTTTTCTCAGGATTCCTTTGGCTATACGGGGTCTTTTGTGGTTCCACATAAATTTTAGGATTCTTTGTTCTATTTCCGTAAAGAATGTCCTTGGGATTCTGATTGGGATTGCATTGAATCTGTAGATAGCTTTAGGTAGTATGGACATTTTAACTACGTTTATTCTTCCAATCCATGTGCATGGAATATCTTTCCATTTCTTTATGTCATCATCGATTTCTTTCAATAATGTCTTATAGTTTTCATTGTATAGGACTTTCACCTCCTGGATTAAATTTATTCCTAGATATTTCATTCTTTTTGTTGCGATTGTAAATGGGGATGTATTTTTGAGTTCTCTTTTTGTTAGTTCACTCTTAGAGTATAGAAAGGCAACTGATTTTTGTAAGTTGATTTTGCACTCTCAACTTTGCTATAGTTGTTGATCATTTCTAATAATTTTCCAATGGATTCTTGAGGGTTTTTTATATATACAATCATGTCGTCTGCAAACAGTGAGAGTTTCCCTTCTTCATTGCCTATTTGTACTCTTTTTATTTCTTTTTCTTGACTAATTTCTCTGGCCAAAACCTCCAGTACTGTGTTGAATAAGAGTAGTGAGAGTGGGCGCCCTTGTCTTGTTCCTGTTCTTAGAGGGATGGCTTGCAGTTTTTCCCCATTGAGTATGATATTGGCTGTGAGTTTTTCATTACATATGTATAATTTTTTTTTTTGAGATCCATAGTGTGTTTTGGGAACCAGCAGTCTAAAAAGGGCCAATTCTTGCCCAACCCCCATCTGTACAGAGCAACAGAAAATGGTTGTACTTTAAGAATTAAGAGATCTTATTTATAGTCCTAATTCTCCCAGCTAATCAGCTGTGTAACCTTAGATAGGTTACTTCACCTTTGCAGACATATATTTCTGCAAGAATTCTTTTTTGTTTTGTTTTCTGCAAATATTCTTATTTGCGCTTACTGAGCATTTACCATGTTCCTGGCACTATACTGAGACTTTATGTACAGTGTCTCATGTAGTCATCAAAGCAACCATCAGCCCTCTGGTTTTCAACCCCATTTTACAGATGAGGAAACTGAAGCTTAGAGAGTTTAAATAAATTGTCCAAGGTTAGCTCTATAGCTGATAAGTGATCTAGTCTAAATTCAAACTTAGGTGTGCTGACTTTGCAGCCCTTGGCCTGGACCAGTTATCAACTGCCTCCCGTGAGTCTATGAAATGTAATTTACTGGTTCATTTCAGGAGAAATACCTTTAATACTTGTTGGAACAGTAGGGCCCATTGCAACTGAGCTACATTTTTTTTAATACAATCCTGTATTTGGAATTGCTATGGGAACTATATGTAGAAGACTGTAGATTTTTAGTTTTGTCTTTAGTTTGAAGCTGATCGGATCATCTTTGATATTGCACTCTATAAGGCTCAGAAAGTAAAGGAATATATAAGAAGCCCCACAAGGAATCATGCTAACAGGTAAACAACCACTGCTGCCACCCAGCCCCACTCCAGAGCATCACAGCACATTGTACTTTGTGTTATCAAGGGCATGTAGGAGGCAGAGAGAATTGAGAATAACAAGAGCTTCCTGTAGCAAAAATGTCCCAACAATTTTCCAGCTGAGCTGCAGTGAATTTTTTTTCTTTTCCCGTCTTTAGGGCAGGCTATAAACTGATGGGCCTGGCATGGCTTAATTCCTGCCGGCACTCAATTGAATTTTAATCACATTTCTCTGTTTACTTGCTGTTCATGTTGCAATAAAATAAGGTGTCCCTCTTCACACTTCAGTACTTGAAAGGGAAGAAATTATTTGGTGAGGACGGAGTTGTACTTTAGGTTGCAGAAAATGTTAGCAGGCTCAGGAATGGTTTAGCTTCATTTACAGACAAGGGTGAGAAATTCCACACAGTTTACGTTGTGGCTCTGAGGACTGTGTTTGCAGAGATAAAACAAGACCATATATTGCACTACAACTTAGCACTTACCGCAGCAGCCCACTTGCACCTCTGGGATTTCCAAGTGCAAAGTGAGGCGATCCATTGGGAGCAAGACAAGTGGGCTTTAGCTCTTCTTTTTCGCTTAGAATGTAGCTCAAGTCATGGGAAGTCAGATGCTTATGTAAAAATAAAAACAAAAATTCTTGGATCGGTGTAGTATAAGAACAGCCCAGTGTTGTCTCTTGCTACAAGAACAATGCACATGGATACTGCCCTCCTCCTGCTCATCTTAGAAAGTTGGGGAAAGTTTAAACTCAGGCTGTGTCTTGCCTCCACTGATGCTAATTCCTACGAAGGCAGAAGCCAGGACAATGCTTGGGGTTTATAAAAGAAAGATAGAGAATCAGTACAAAACTGTTCCTGTGAAAACACCACAGTGGAAGAAAAGGCACACCATTAAAATGTTTTAGAGGAACTGACCTCCCTAACCCCTGAGAATTATATTTCATGTAGGGGAATCTTCAAACATTCATTGTTACTTGGGTTACAAAATCGGCTTCTGAGCCCCTGTGTTCCCCATGTATCATAGGAGGAGGTGCTAAGGACTGAGGAGAAGCTGGCCTTGTAGAATGAGCCCAAAGGGCAGAAGTGGGGACAAATGTCTAGCTCACAACTAGTGGCATTAGTACATGTCGTCAACCACAGTGACTACAGGGGTGGGGCACCAGAAGTTGAGTAAAACCTTCCTTTGAGGATCAAGCCTAGAAAGTGGTGATAGACTTAGGTCCTCTGCTTGGGCTACTGTCATGGCAGAGGCATGAGGCCCTTTCACACAGCTCTATCAACCCTTTCAACTTGGACATGCATAGCTGTCCAAGACTGCAAGTTAGCTCTGGATTGAGATGATTTCAGACATATGCTCCTTCTAGAACCCATGGCTATTGTCTTCATTCTCTCCCTAATTTCATTTTCTTCCCCTGGGGACCGGATAGCCCTTCTTTCAAGCTTTCAAAATACAAAGCATCGCCAATTACATTCTCTTCTTAAAAAAGAGGACCAGCCCCTCTGAGCCTATTCTTCAGAGGGAGGCTACTTCCATGATTATAAGTTGCTCTTTACCTTTCAAAGGGTTACCACAGTCAATAACACTAGGGGAAGGTTGATATTAGTGACTTCCACATGGTTTTCTGGTTCTTTTCTTAGTGAAGTAGTGAGGAAAGAAGGAAAAACACAGTGCATTCTCTAGCAGGGCACCCCCTTTCCACCAGGCTCTAGTCAGGTTCAGGTAACAGATAAGAGAGAGAAAAACACAGTAAGCGTTGTGTGTGAAAGACCTGGGTTCAATTATGTCTCTCCATCTAATTTTCTGGGGAAATTTGGACAAGCCACCTCTTTTCCCTGAGTTCCAGTGTCCTTATCTGTGAAACACGATAAAAATAATACTCCCTGTCTGCCTTAGAGCAATAATAGAAGATAAGAATTAATTAGTCTGTTTTTGATCACTCTCTCTCATTTTAAGACTCAGAATACATTGTCAAGAAGAAAGGGAAGTATATTACTTTCTGGATTTAATTAAGGAAGAGCTTCGGTGTGCGGGCAGGATTTAGAGAAGGGTCTCTTTTAGTATGGATGACCAGGATATAGAATTCCCAAGTATCTATCTCCACTCCCAAACTGAGGGTACTTGTGTTTGGAGGTAAAAGTGGATCTCCGAAAAGGAGACATTATCTGCTAATAGTCACAATTACTACAGTGCTGAAGTCTTTGGTAAATTGATGAGAGTAATAACAATAATATTGGCAATAGTAAAAATAATAATAACTAGGCACTTAAACTCTCATAATAAAAGAAGCATGAAGATCTTACTTAGACTTAGCTACTAACTAATTGAGCCCTTGTCATGTATCAGGGACTAGGTTAATTGATTTGTAAGCTGTATCTTATTTAATTCTTAGCGTAACAAGATAAACTGTTACTATAGCAGGCCTCCAAGATTCCACAATTATTTCCACCTCTGGGTGTTTATGTCCTTGAGTAGTCACCTCCCGTAGTATATCAGGATTGGTTGTGTGACCAAAAGAAAGTGAAAGAAGTGATGGTACGTGACTTCCAAGGCTAGACTATAAGAGACACTCTGGCTTCCATCTTGTTCTTTCTTGGATCACTTGCTCTGGGGAAAGCCAGCTGCCATGTCTTGAGGGTACTCAAGCAGCCCACTGGAGAGGTTCATAAGGTGAGGAGCTGAAGCCAACACCCATGTGATGCAGCCAACATGGAGGTGGATCCCCAAGCCCCAGTCAAACATTGAGAAGACTGAAACCCCAGTCTACATCTTGACTGCAACCT
This sequence comes from Ceratotherium simum simum, assembly GCF_057802395.1. NCBI lineage: Eukaryota > Metazoa > Chordata > Mammalia > Perissodactyla > Rhinocerotidae > Ceratotherium > Ceratotherium simum. The sequence goes on along the minus strand of NC_141904.1, from coordinate 76,789,173 downwards.
CATTAAAGACTTTGAGCCAGAACCACCCAACTAAGCCACTCCAGAATTCCTGACTCTCTGAAACTGCCTAACATGGTAGATATTTATTGTTTAAACCACCAAGGTTTGGGATAATTTGTTATGCAGCACTAAATAACTAATACACAGTATTTTACAGAAATGGAAACAGAAGTTCAGAGAGGTAAAGTAAGTTGTCTAAAACCACAATCCTAGGAAATAGCAAGCCAAATACAAACCCAGGGCCATCTGGCTCCAGAGCCCGTGCTCTCAGTCACTGTACTGTTGTTCACTTTTCACGTGAGAAAATGGCTGTAAGAGCCTCTTGCTTATATTTTAAACACATATTAGGAGCCTACCAAAAAAAATCATGTATGGTACTAAGTTGTTTCAAGTTTTTAATAACTGTCCTAACTATTCTTATTGACAATAAATGTATTTAAGCTTTTATAGCATTTATAAACTAGAACTATTTTTAAAATTTTGGGAGGGCTCACTCAACACATACTTCTATCACATATTCCTCATCTTGAGGCTGCATCATTTCTCCAAATTCATTGACAACTGCACTTTCAGTCTTCTCTACAATCCTTTCTCCTAAGGGTTCACTCTGGTCTTAATATCCAACGTAAACCTTGAATAAGTTCAGAAATAAGAAGTTATCCACATTCCTGTTCTCTCTTGACTGCTTCTCCGTTCTCCTTTTTGTGGCCAATTCTTATCCTTTTATCTTAATTTCCTCAAAAATCTCTAAGCTCTAGTGAACTGATGGATGCTAATCAGAGTATCAAAGATTGGTCTATGAACTGAAATGCTAGTGTTTAAATTTACAATGAAGATTCAATAAACAAAATTCCGCTTTCTATGGCACACCCTTATCTTTCAGAACTTAACTAGTAAACTAAGTTAGTTTTCAAAAACCTTCATGGAAAAAAGCAGTTGTTTTTTTTTTCTATGATCTGAAGGAGTATTTCACTGGACCATGTAAAACCTTTATAATTATTATAATCTTCTCATCCTTTACCCTTGGACAGAGCTTGTCAATATTTTATATACTTTAACTCTGCTAGGCAAGTTTCAGAACAGCTGAATATAGCACAGCTTCCTGTGCGCCGCTTAGAAACCAGTCAGCATAACCTGATGATCTGCCTTTGTTATCTTGATTAGATTTGGGAGACACGCAAGGCTCCTCAGGACCACATTTGTGAATATTCTGCTTACTCCTACAGTCAGCTAATCTCATTCTTTTTATGTTTGGTTCTTACTAGTTGCAATTGAAGAAGGTAACCACGTTATGGTCTGTTTCCCCAGATCAGGACCTAGAAGGAGTCTTTGTGGCACTCTGTCTTCAACCGATTACATAAAGAATTGCCTTGTCTTCTACTAACTCATCTCAGGGACAGTCCAAAGGGAATCAATTATATACTGGCTCCCAGGAAAACCCCAAAATTTTAAGAAAAAGCTCAACTTTCATGTGGATGAGAAAAGCAGCAGCCATCTCTGTTAGCATAATTGCTCTCAGACCCTACTGCCCAACCCACATATTGCCTGAAATCCATTTCTTTATAATGGCAATTTTTATCGAGTATCTTTGTACCAGGCACTATGCTAGTTGTTTTATATACCTAATTACATTTAATCTTCACAAAATCTTATGAATGGTAAAGCCTATTTTTTTAAGTGAGAAAATTGAAGATCAGAAAGATAAAGAAATACATCTGCAGTCACAATGATAGAAAGTGATGGAATTAGAAGAATCTATGTCAATCTGACTTCAAGAATAGGGTTCTTTCCACCATACCAAAAACATACCTTACTTTCATTGGGCTTTATTGAGCATTTTTACCAGGCTAAGACACTAGTTCACGAAAAAGGTAATTAACTACTAGTTGACAATAATTTCCCATATTGGTATGACTCAGTATGTGTTATACAGTTTTTTCCTGCGTAGAATGACATATCATCTAAACAGCAGCCCTATGAGTGAGGAAAAATTATTGCCATTTTGCAAATGAGACAGGCTGAGCATGAGGAGTCAAGTGGCTTGTCCAAGACAGGTCATTTGTGGAGCTCCAGGGGATGAGGTGACTAAGTCTTCTGTTCATTTCACAATGCTGTCCTGTATCTCTTTAAGTACCTTCTACCTCCCGTTTTCAGGTGTTTTTTCATTTTTTGTTTTTTTGTTTTTTGCCTTGTCCAGTGCTGTTTATTGAGTCCATCATCAGAGGCAAGAAAAGACTTGCCACTCACTGCAGAGGGGGTGGGCTGAGCTCTACCATGGGGGCTGGAACAGGGGCTTGGAGTCCTGCAGAAGACAGGCAGCTGGGACAGCCCTTCACCCTGGACACATTGGATCCCATTTTCAGTTTGAAAATGAAATACACCATAGGTAAATTTTGGTTGAGAAAAAGAGAGATACTTAAGTTCTTGCACAGGCTATTTCCTGGGCATCGCAAAAGGCATATTAAAAAGTAACTACGTGAGAATAAAGAGTTCTGGGTCAGGGGAGTCGGAGAGTTGCGTGAATATCTGTCCACTAAGACACAGGTAACATATCTCAGGATGTCAGGCAGAAGATAGAGTTCTTTGCTTATATTTCTTTCTGTAATTCTCTTATAGCTCTGAGGTAGATATAATTATCCTCATTTTGCAAGTAAAAAAGTAGAGGTTCAGAGAGTTTAATGTGTCCTTGCCCAAGTTTGTAGACATTTAAGGGCAAAATCGGGATTTAGTCTCTGAATCCAAGTCTCTGCGTGTCTAAAACTCATGATCCCACCACTACACCCTGGGAAAGAGAGGAAGGCTGCACAGACCACCACCTTTTCAATTTCACCGTAAATTATTTCTGGATACAAACACTTTGTCCCTTCCTGAAAGCACACAATCAAAGAGCTTTTCCACTTACACAGTAAGCATACTTTCAGAAAGTCTGTTTTAAAGGGTAGGGGAGAAAGAAGAAAAGTTGTAGAACTTTGTTGTAACAGAACAGTTGCAACAGAAGTACTATTTCCTATTCTTTCAAGGGAAAATCATGTATGTTGTTAATACATTTGAAGCTACTTTTGTACATCAAGAGCCCCTTCAATTCTGCTTCAAATAGAGGATATCTTCTTTTCATATTAGCAGAAACAGGCCCTGATCACAGATCTTTTCAGGCCTTTAGTGTCTACTTCTGGAACCATGCACAAGCTGATTTTGAATTCCTGAAAGCATTCCCAATAGAAGAGGTCTCCACTGCACATAAAATGCAGGAGGAGTGGATTTGGGTTCTCCTTCAATTTACCTATCAAGACGAGGTAATGAGGGCCTTTTGCTGGAAAACAGGGCCTGCCTATACATCAGTGACTATTGTTTGGTTGTTTCCTTGTATATCAAATTTTGTCTTGATTGACATATGGCAGTATAACTTAGCATTAATTATGATATACTCAAGATTTCATAACTAATATAATATTTTAATATAATATGCTATTAAGTACAACATAAACCTGTTTCTCTTCTATACAACTGGAGAAGTGGAAATATTTAGCCAGTTTATTGTTTTCTAATTAGAAGGGTAAAAAAAAAATGTTTGAATGATTTTTATTTGTACTGACACATTTAGGCCCTGAATGTATGATGGATGGGTGGATGGATGAGAAGGCATGGAATGACATTTGTTGAGCATATATTATGTCTCAAACACTCTCCTTAGCATTTTTCATTTTTCTTATTGAATTGATGTATTTATCAATAGTCAGAACCCTAGGTTGTAGCCCACAAGTAAGGCTCTATTTGAGATTTGCATCCCAAATAATCTTTTTACTCAGAATGTGGAAGAAGGCATGCTTCTGGTGCTTTCTTACCACAGTTTTCAAGCATGTTAATTTCATTTCCAAGAGAATGATCTTTAAGAAGTGGCATTTTGAAAGTTTATTGTAAGTTATATTTTTGTAATGCTTTTGGAAATATGCAGCTAGATTCTAGCATCCGTGATGACTTTCCCTGCTACAGTTAGAAAAGAAGATGCCAGTCGTGTGTGAGTGTGTGTGTGTGTGTGTGTGTGTGTTCATGTTAAGTGAAGTGCTCTGTGTGGTTTCTAGCAAATTAGGATGTCTATTTCCTCATACAATTGGTAAAAATAATCATATCCTTGAGCTTTTTTGGAGGCAACTGATAAAATCAGTTATGTTATCAAAAGTTAGGATGTTCAAGGGACGGTGTCAAGATGGCAGCATAGGCAGACTCTGAACTCACCTCCTCCCACGGACACAACAAATTTACCACTACTCTTGGTGATATCAAAAACATAAAATATGGAAGGAGGGGAGTAAAAGAGTAGAGCTTTTAGCAAGAGGTCAAACTGAAGAGACGATATAGATTGCTTTCACTTTTGCAAGGCACATCTGTTTTTTTTGTGGGCGGGGGGGCTGCACTGCATCTCTTCGTTTCAGGAAGCGCCCACCACTCACTCCATGTGATATTGTTAGTCTCTCAGTCACATAGCCACCTCCTTCGCCACCAGAGGCGGGTATGTGGCAGACTTGTCAAAGGGTTTACCCTATCCCCCTAGACAGTTATTGGGTCCAAGGAGGCATGTGATCCAAGCAGGGCCTGCCACCTCTTTTTGGTGAATAGATATGGAAGCTGAATATTTTGGTTACAACAGACAGAAAACTAACTCAAAGTGATGTAAACAAAAAGTGGGCTTAATTGGTTCATGTGACAAAAAAGGCTAGAGTAGATCTAGTTTTAGGCATGACTGGATCCAGGAAGTCAGTCAAGGGTATCACAGGCCACTTCTCCATATACCACTTCTCTTCTGTTGACTCTTCCCCCTTGGTGTCAAATTCACCACCAGAAGGTCCAGGCTTACACCCTAACCTCTCAGCAGCCACAAAAGAAAAGTGAATTATTTTTCTCAACAGTTTCAACAAAAGTTCCAGAATTGTCTCCTTGGCTTGGTTTGGGTCACCTACCCATCTCCACAACAATCATGTAGCCACAGAGAGAAAAGCTCTGATTGGCAGAACTGGGCCTGAGATGGTGTGAGAGGGGAGCAGGCAGCTCCCCCGGCACCACAGGAGCTGAGAGAGGGAAGACGCACAGCCCCAGAGGAAAATGATGCTGGTAGGCCAAATACAAATGATGCCACTGCACATGCTCTTCTCCCTCAGTGGGACGTTAGAAGGGCCTCCTCACTTCTATGGACCCCTTTCAGAGCCCTGCACTTAATTTTTTCATTCACTTTTTAAATTATTATTTTTAAGGAGGGCCCCTAAACTTATATAGGCTTCAGCCCCCCCAAAGTCTGGAGATACCCCGTAAAGGAGTCATCAGGAATGCCCACCTCTCCCTTCTCTTAAGGCTAATTAGCACCAAGTTCTTGTCAATTGCTTACCTACATTCCCCTCCTTCTATTCCCAACAGCCTGAAATTGAGGTTCTTATCATCTCTAGCCAGAGAATGGCATCCTGCCCCCAGCCTTCGTCTCTCAGATTTATCTTCAAGACAGACGCCTTATAGCATGGCATTTTCTCAAAAAAAAAAAAACGTAGAATTACCATATGATCCAGCAATTCCACTTCTCGGTATATACCAGAAAGACTTGAAAACAGGATCTTGAAGAGATATTTGCACACACCTGCTCACAGTAGCATTATTCACAATAGCCAAAACCTGGAAGCAACCCAAGTGTCCATCAATGAATGAATGGATAAACAAAATGTAGTATAAACATACTATGGAACATTATTCAGCCTTAAAATGGAAGGAAATTCTGACACATACTACAACGTGGACAAACCTTGAGGACATAATGCTTACTGAAGTGAGCCAGTCACAAAAAGACAAATACTGTCTGATTCCACTTATATGAGGTACCTAGAGTTATCAAATTCATAGAGACAGAGGTATAATGGTGGTTGCCAGAGGCTGGGGAGAGGGGGAATTGGGGAGTTCTTGTTTAACGGGTACAGAATTTCAGTTTTACAAGATGAAGTGTTCTGTGGGTGAATGGTGGTGATGACAGCATAACGTGAATGTACGTAATGCTATTGAATTGCATACTTAAAAATAGATAAGATGGTATGTTATGTGTATTTCACCACAATTAAAAAAAAATTAAAAATCTGATGCCTTGAAAAAAAAAAGTTAGGATGCTCTTGTCAAGGTTGCCAGTAGTATGGGGAGGAGAGGGTGCCTATTACTATTATGACTGCTGTTACTAATTTATAAATTGCAACAATAATAATGGAAATTATTGTTTATTGAACACAGTATGTGCTAAAAATGGTGCTAAGTATTTTGCATCCATTATTTCATGTTATACAAAACAAAAGCTAAAGATTTTTTTTAATTTATCTAAAGTCACACATATAAGAGAAAGAGAGAGAAAGCAAAGTATAATCCCAACATCTTCTGTATCCTAATCTTGGGATTTGGAGTTAGGAATCTTTTAGGTGAAAGCAACTGAAAACCTAACTCAAACTGGTTTATGCAAAATGAGGATTTATCAACTCATGTAATTGAAAAGTCACAGGTAACTATATGTTCAGGTAAAGCTATAACCAGAAGTTCAAATCATATTTCATTCCTCTCTCTCTCTCTCTTTTCCCCCATTTCTCCATCTTTTGACTCTGCTTTCTTCTTTATTGTCTTTATTCTCCAAAAGAAAAGATAGCCACCATCAACTCTAGGCCTATATTTTATCAGCTAAGTAAACCAAAGAAACAGCATTTTACCCCAGTGGTTCCAGAGAAAAGTCCCAGAACTGAACATTATTGTCCTGCCTTGGTTCACGTGCCCATCCCTCAACCACTAACTGGACAAGCGGTGGAATGTACTCTGACTGGCCAAGCTTAGGTCATAAACCTAATCCATCCCATGGGTTGGGACCAGCACTACCCAAGCCAAATGGACTAAGAAGGGGAGAGAGTTGTTTCCCCTAAGAAAAACAATATTGTTTTATCAGAAGGGGAAATGGATGCTGACAAAGATCACAGATGTCTAGTACAGCCACTTAGACACAGAAACTGCTATCTCTCAGATTTGAGACATCAGGGATCAGCCCCATTCATGAAGTTGGGTGGCTCTGTCACATTCAGCCTGGAGTCATCATCTCAGTGGGTTATCCAGCTTACTCTTTTAGAAAAGTATTGAAAAGATTCCAAATGGCAAAATTACAACTGGGAAGCATCTTAATTATGTAAACTGACTCTTTCCCACAACTCACTAAAGCTTCCAGAATCATAAATATGAAAGAACAAAGACTGAGGTTAAAGTAGTTCCCACCAGTGAACAAATTAAAGATTATAATTACAATGGGTATTTAGCCAGTCCTGAAATGTTTAACAGTCAAGATTCAAGTCACATTCAAAATATAAACCAGGGTAGAATTTATGTAAAGGGTCAGATTAGTAGCTGGTGATGAAAATATAATGTAAAAGATGTTAAACAAAAATTAGTCTACTTTTATACCATTTGTTTTTCTGTATATTTATTCTCCCTGAACTGGCTCACTCCTAAAACAGCTACTTCTGGAGTTTATAACAGCACGTGGTTAAGGAGGGAGAGGATTGGCAGCTAAACAAATGACAGAATAATGGCTAAATGGAAAAACACCTGAGTGCTATAATTTACAGATGATATGACTGCATCAAAACCAGGGAAATGAGCACTCTCCATTTAATAGTCTCCAGACTGCCATCTCTGGCAGTCCCTTCTTCTGACTTTACAAGCCAGCTCTGCCACATTCAACTCTAGCCAGAGAGAAATGAAGAGAGAAAGAACTTTGCTGTACTTTTATATAAACTGCTCTGAGGCTTCTCTGGCCTCTCCATTCAGGAGCAAAAGCAATGCCAATATATCCGTAGAGAGACTGACTTTTGTACCAAAACCCTCCTAGCCAGAAGAAATAAATGGATGCTTAATTGACAAGAGTCTAACTGCTGGAGTAGTGAACATTAATAATCAAAGATTCTGACATCCTGTGAAAAGTCAGAGATGAGGCATTTTCCTTCAAAACGTCCGTGTGTCATTGTGATTGTTCGGTTGAAAGCCCCTGCTTTGTCACTATTTCTTCATCTCCTGCAGGGACACTTATGGCCACAGCATAATTTTTTGTATTTAAAAAGCAGGAATTACTTGCTACTTAATACTACTAGAACTAACGTAGCTGCCTCAAATTCCATTTTTATTCACTCTCAGCTTGAGAACAGAATGCTTTCTCTTTGTGTCCCTCCTAGCAATTTCCAGTCATAGACAATTTTAATATTTCATGGTTGTGTCATTATGAAACTGGCAAACCCAGCTGCCACTTCTTGGTGAGATAACTAGTTGTATGTATGCTTGAGTTGTATTTTATGCTTGTCATAAAAGACACTGTCATATTTCTTCCAAATTTTCAGGAACATTGTTAAGGCAAAATTGTGTACTTGCCACTCATAATTTCATTTAATTCCCATAGAATCCTTAGGAGGTAGGCACTATTTCCTATCTCTCTATTCCACAAATCAGGAAGGAGGAAAGTGAGACTCCAAGAGGTTAAATAACTTGACTAATGTTATGTAACAGTGGCAGAGACAGAATTCAAACTCGGTTCCTCCTCACGACACAGCCTATGCTTTTCCCAGTCTGAATCTCAGCAACCTCCCCTCTAGCCATTAACATTCTGTATGCCTTCAAATTATTTCCATCCATCCCTGGATCAAAACCTGCTTCCTGGTTCTTCTTCCACACTGAGATGGCAATTATTACCAGTGTGGTCTTTAAGTGGGTCCTATCTTGTGTATTCCAGGGATATTCACATTTTAACATTGCTCAGATGTCTAAGCCTTGGGTTCCCAACACAGCTGTGCATCAAAATGACCTGCAGAGAGATTGCTGGTTTTGTTTTCAGGAGAAATTCCCCAGCCTCATCCCTGTGAGATTGCTAACTCAGTAGGGCTAGAGAGGGTCCAATTTCTAAAAGGCCAGAAGTGATTCTGATATCAGCCAGGGTAGAATCACTCATTTTGAAAGGATCCCATGTCATTGGTGGCCTAAGAGATAGCAGCCTATAACCAAAGGAGATTTGGGTAAGTTGTTCATCCAGAACATCTCAATTCAATGTGGAGTACCAAGTTTATTGATTTCTTCTGATTCTAGGTTATTGCATGCAGGCTTGCACAAAAAAATATTATTCCAGGATTCTTGATAGTCTGCAAAGTGTCCATGCCCTTAACAGATGTGCCAGATTTTGATATAGTATGGTCTGATTCTTCCATGTTCTAAAGGAGAGTTCTCCAGGTAAGCATTTCACACACTCATGTAGAAAACCACACATGTTAACTTTATTTCTTGGGAGCATGCAGCCAGCAGTACAAAGGGCTCTGGCCACCAATAAATGACTGGTGTAACCACTGGGTTGGTATGGAGATTTTCTGGTTGGCCCTCTATTTGCTGTTGAAATGAGAGAGTTGCAAAGTTCAAGTCCACATGATTCTCAGATGAGCAAGTTGAAATGAATTAACCCCATCTGTTTCAGGTTGTTGCCGAAGAGCAGGTTCTCAAAGTGCGGTTCCCAGGATGAGCAGCATTAGCCTCACTAGCATCATCTAAGAACTTGTTAGAAATACCAATTCTAGGTCCCCACTCTAGACCTACTGAATCAGAAACTCTGGGGGTGGGACCAGCAATTTGTACTTGAACAAGTCCTGATACATGCTAAAATTGAGAACAGTAGTTTTGTTGTTGTTGTTTTTTACAGCTTTATTGAGGTATAATTGATATACAAAAAACTGCACATATTTAATGTATGAAATTTGCTGAGTTTGGACATAATGCATACACAAGTGTTACCATCACCATAATCAAGGTAGTAAACATATCACCTCCAAAATTTCCTCATGTCCCTTTGCTTTTATGTGTGTGTGGTAAGAATACTTAACATAGATCCACCCTCTTAACAAATTTTAAGTGCACAATACCATATTATTAACTATAGGCACTATGTTGTACAGCAGATATTTAGAATTTATTCATCTTGTGTAATTGTAACTTTATACCCATTGAACAACTCCTCGTTTCCCCCTCCCCCCTTCTGTTGGCAATCACCATTCTATTTTCTGCTTCTATAAGTTTAACTATTTTAGATAGATGCAAGGGTTTCCTTCTGGGCTCTCTGTTTTGTTCCATTTGTCCATGTGTTTGTCTTTATACTGTATTTTTGTAACATATTTTTAAATCAGGAAGTTTTTGTGTCGTTTGTATGCAGTAGCACTTCTCAATGTGTCTTCTATAAAATATTACTTAAACAAAATACTAAAAAAGAGGCGAGGTTCCATAATCAAATGTGTTTGGAAAATGCTATATATTTTATCTCCTTCATGGAGATTCATGCCATTACAATTTAGAAAAATAACATATGATTATGTATGTATAGTAAAATTCTGAAAAGTCTTGAAGTAAAGAAATTGGGAAACCTAGAGTTTCCCAACCTACGTGATCACTGAAACCTTTATCCCTTTAATACCTATTATCATTCCCTGGATATAGTGTTTCACAAATACACTTTGGGAGCAAACCAATAGTGAAGTCTTTGTATATCCAAAAAAGAGTGATACAAAAGTATTATAATATTCCACATTTACTTATGTTCTAAATTACCTATTTACGTATCTAGATAATACTCTCATAGGCTCTCAGAGATCAAGAGGAATTTTGATGTGTTTTCTTCCGATTATGCACACCCCTTCAGCAGTAGTCACCTGGCATCTCCATTCACACTGTCTTTGAATATCTCTCTGCCCAATACCATGATTTTTCCTGCTCTGAAATAACAATAGTGCTACTTTCTTAAAACATTTATATTTTTTCTGATTATAAAAGTAATACATGTTTATTGCTGAAAGTTTACAAAGTCCAGAAAAGTTAAATAAAGAAATAAAACCACTTAAAGTCTGTACCCGGAAATAACCATTACTTGTATTACTATACGTGTGCTTCTATTTCACACACATGTACACACACATATACATATACACGCAAATCTGCACACACAGGCAACCATATAGGAAATAGTTACTATTACAGGCTGAAGTATGTTTCCCAAAATTCATATGTTAAAGCCCCAACCCTCAATGTGGCTACATTTGGAGACAGGGCCTTTAAACAGGGTTGCACACACAGAGAAAAGACCATGTGAGGACAGAATGAGGAGGCAGCCATCTGCAAAACAAGCGGAGAGGACTCGGGATAAACCAAACTTCCAACACCTTCATCTGGGACTTCCAGCCTCTGGAACTCTGAAAATATACATTTCTGTTAAGCCACCCAGTCTGTGGTATTTTGTAAGGGTAGCAAAAGTAAACTAATACAGGTACATACTGTATACAGCTAACTTTTATTAAGTATTTACTATATGCCTCATCTTAATTTATCAATAGCATTGGTACAATGAATTACTTCTTTTGTCTTCTGGGTGATAGCTCTTTCTAGCTCTTTTCCTTCCTTTCTGAGTGTTCCTCCTTATTGTCTTTTGCTGTTTCCCTTTATTCTCCAATATCAAAATATTTGGAGTGCTCTATGGCTATTTTTTTCACCTCTTCTCTGTCTATACCCTTCAGTGGGTGACCTCATCCAGGCTCATGGCTTTTTGTATCATCTGTATGCATATGACTTTCCAGATTCCTATCTCCAGTCCGAATCCCTCCTCTAAACTCCAGACTTATGTCATGCCATTCAATCCTTACAACAATTCGCATTTTATAGATGAGAAAATGAAAGCTCAGAGAGGTTAATTCACTTGCCCCAGGCCACAGAACTAGTAAATGCAAAAACCTGTATCCAATCCCAAAGCAATCTGACTTCAAGGCTCCCTATATTAAATTCCTGCTATACTTAGGTGAACCTGTTTCCAATTATTAATATATATGACCATTTTGCTATATCAGTCAGCCAACAGATATCTATTGAACACTCATCAACATGCCAGACCTTGCTTTAAGTGCTGAGGATATAACAAGAACTAACCAGATCAAGTCCTTGCTCTGTGGACCTTACATTTTAATGGTGGAGACAGAACTAAAAAATCATGAAAAAGTTATATATCAGGTGATAATAAGCACTATCAAAAAAAAGCAAAGGAAATGGGATGTCTGGGTGGCGGTAATATTTTTAGAGGGTGGTTGAGAAGGCCTGTCTAATAAGGTAACATTTGAGTAAAAACCTGAAAGAAGGCAAAAGCAAGCAGTATAGACCCTTGGGATAAGACAGTTCCAGATAAAGGGAAGAGCAGGTTCCAAGACCCAGATGATGCAGGAGCAGGGAGGTCACTGTGAGCACTTAGATTTCACTTTGCACGAGATGAGAAGCCATGGGAGGACTTCGAGCAGAAAAATGGTATATCTGATATTTTAAAAGGAGCAGTCAATGTTTTATAGATTAAACTATAAGAGGAAAGGGAGGAAGAGGAGCAACCAATTTGGAAGACATTGCAGTAAGTCTGAGAATTGATGGTGGCTATAAAAGTGGTACAAGCATGGTAGTGCTAGGAAAGGAAAAAGTGGTCAGATTTGAGTTATATTTTGAAGGTAGAGCTGATAGATGGATTACATGAGGATTGTGAAAGAAGGATCAGAGATCATTCCATGTTTTTTGGCCTGGGAGAATGGAGACACCATTTACTGAGAGCGGAAAGACAGTGGAAGGATCACGTTTTGGAGACAAGTCTGAAACTCAATGTTTATGCATTAAATATTCATGTAGAGGTGTAAAGTGAACAATCTGAAGTGCAGAGGCAAGATCTAGGCTGGTTAAAAAAATGATGGCGATATCAGCTTTCATTTGGTTGTATTAGTTTCCCATTGCTGCTGTAACCAGTACCACAATCCTGTGGGTCAGAAGTCTGACACAGATTTTACTGGGCTAAAATCAAGATGTTGACAGGGCTATGTTCCTTTCCGGAGGCTCTAGGGGCGAATTCATGTCCTCGGCTTTTCCAGTTTCTAGAGGCTGCTGCCTTCCTCCATCTTCAAAGCTAGCAATGGTGAGTCAAGTCTTTCTCACATTGCATCACTCTGATCTCCTCTTCTGCCTCCCTTTTCTACTTTTGACAATCCTTGTGGTTACAGTGAGCCCACCTGGATAATACAGACGAGTCTATTTTAAGGACACCAGATTAGTAACCTTAATTCTGTCTGCAACCTTGGTTCCTTTTTGCCATGTAAAGTAACATAGTCCCAGGTTCCAGGAATTTGGATGTGGACCTCTTTGGGGAGTGGAGCATTATTTTGTCCACTACGTTGATATATAGGTTGATGAGACTGAGGTCACCTAAAGCATGAGTAATAGATAAGGAGGTCCAATGCCTCCAATGCCTTGGATAAAAGCAGTCTAATGCCTGAGGTTGGGAAGTTAAGGGGGAACCAGCGAAGGAGACTGAGTAGAAGCAGGCAGAGAAGAAGAAGGAAAAATAAGGAGAAGTGGTGTCCCAGAAAGTCTTTCAAGGAGGAGGGAATGATTCATCGTACCAACGCTGCTGATAGGTCGAATAAACAAGAGCTGAGAATGGGCCATTGGATTTGACAGTGTGCAACTCACTGGTAACTTTGAAAAAGCTGTTTGAGTGTATGGGTCTGTTTCCTCTCCTGTTTGCCAACACTATTCATATAATCAGTATCTTCCACCATCCTATTTTTCTTTTCCTCTTCTAGCGAAACTTCTTTTTAGCACTATCTTTGCTTCCTGGCTTCCTATTCTCTCTTGCATCCGTTTCAGTAAAGCTTTTGTCCCCACCCCTCCGCCAAAACAAGTTTCCAAGAGTGGAAGATTGCTAAGTGTGAACTAAGATAGCATTAAGAAATACACTGTTGCAAATACAAATCTGTCTGTGTCTGAGATGGAAAAGCCAAGTTGTCAAGGAAAGAGGGTGGTTGGTCCTCTTGTAACATAGTAAGGTGGAAAGTTTTATCCTGATGGAGAAAAAGAAAACAACAGTTCTGAGTCTTTTGTGCTTGTAATGACATCTCCTTGCTTTGTAGCTTTTATCCCCATTGTCTTGCTTGTTAAAGCTTTTCAGAAGGAGGGAAGCAGATATTGTGAAGACAGGGACGTTAGAAAGGCGTAACAGCCTCTCTGTGATTAACTTGGAAGGAGTAAGGAAGGACATTTTTGCTGGAGTAATTTAAATTATTGATTCCTGAGATATAAGCAAGCTGCGAAGAGCTTCGATGCCAAGAGCCTAAGTCCTGGACCATGTACCAGACTCCCGGAGACTGAATTCCAGTGTGTGTTATGGTCTGTTTGGCTGAGTTCTGTTATGTTCAAAATACATTTAAAATGCTCAGAAGGAAAAATCAGGGCCGGCCCTGTGACTTGGTGGTTAAGTGCGCGCGCTGCGATGCTGGTGGCCCGGGTTCGGATCCTGGGTGCGCATCGAGGCACCGCTTCTCCGTTCATCCTGAGGCCGAGTCCCACATACAGCAGCTAGAAGGATGTGCAGCTACAACATACAACTATCCACTGGGGCTTTGGGGGGAAAAAATAAAATAAATAAAATCTTTAAAAAAAAAAAAAGAAAAATCATGGCAAACTCTTTCAATAACATTGCTACCTCAAATAATATTTGCATTAAATGCTTTATAGTGTACCAAGAAATTTTGTAAAACTAAGGAGTAGAAAAATCTCTTATTTTTAATAGACATTTAGAAATGAAGAGGTAAAGAATTTTTTTCCCCAAAATTCTACAGCTATCAAATGACTAACAGGTATATAATGCTTCTCTGAAGCTTGAAACTAAAATTGAAAAGAGATATAGTAGTTGTTCAGCTAGCTAAGTCAGCAGCATAAAGGTTAGTAATCAAGATGAGATGATATTAAACACGCTATTAGAGAAAACTGAACAACAGTAATTTGACTGGAAGAATATGGCAGCCATAGATTGCTATGGAACTGGAAAACACCTTTTTCTGATTGGAGAAAATCATCATATAGGGTAATATTTGATATATGGCTGGCTATCATATTTGCATTCTGGATCATTCAATAACTAAAGTCAGAAGCTCTTGACCCTTACTTCACACCATATTTAGAAAAAAAAAACACCTCAAATTGGATCATAGACCCAAATGTAAGATAAAACCATAGCATTTCTAGAATCACAAAATAGAAGAAAAATCTTTGTAAATTTGGGTTACACAAAGGTTTTTTTAAGATAAGACTAAAAAGTGTAAACTCTAAAGAAAAATATTTAAAAATTCTTCTCTTAAAACACTGTAGATAGGGGGCTGGCCTGGTGGCATAGCAGTTAAGTTCACGTGTTCCTCTTTGGCAGCCTGGGGTTAGCCAGTTCGAATGCTGGACGCAGACCTACTCACCGCTTATCAAGCCATGCTGAGGCGGTGTCCCATATAGAAGAGTTACAACTCTACAACTATGATACATAACTATGTACTGGGGCTTTGGGGAGAAAAAAAGAAAAAGAGGAAGATTGGCAACAGATGTTAGCGCAGGGCCAATCTTCCTCAAAAAAAAAAAAACACTGTAGATAAAATAAACAGACAAGCCACAGACTGGTAGAAAACATTGGCAAAACACCTATTTGGTAAAGGACTTGTAGCCAGAATATATAAGGAATTGTTAATCTCAATAAGTCAAAGAACCCAATAAAAATGGCACAGGATTTGAATGAATGCTTGTCCAAAAGAGAGATATAGGTTGCAAACGAGCCCACGAAAAGAACCTCAATATCGTTAGCCATTAGGAAGATGCAAATTAAAACTACAATGAGATACCACTATATGACATGGAGTAACTGGAACTCACACATATTGCTGGTGGGAATGCAAGATGGTACAGTCACTTTGGAAGAGTTTGGCAGTTTCTTATAAAGTGAGACATACACTTAATATATGACCCAACAATTCCACTCTTAGGTATTTGCCCAAGATAAATGAAAACGTATGTCTACAAGATAACCTGTGCATGAATGTTTATAGCAGCTTTACTCATAATAGCCAAAATTAGAAAAAATAACAAATGCTCATCAACTGGTAAATGGCTTAATAAATTGTGGTACATCTGTACAACAGAATGTTACTCAGCAATAAGAAGGAAGACACTCCTAATACATTCAAAGACATTTGGGAAAAGACAAAACTAGAGTGATCAAAAGCAAGTCAGGGTTGCCAGGGGCTGAGGGTCTGCAGGGTAACTGACTATAAAGGGGCACTAGGGAACATTTTGAGGTAAAGGAAATGTTCTGTATTTTGGTTGTAGTGGTAGTTTCATGACTCTACACTTCTGCCAAAACTCATGAAACTACACGCTTAAAACAGAATTTTGAGGTATGTAAATTATACTTCAATAGACCTAACTTAAACAAGTCAGAGGGAAGACTGAAGTTAAAGTAGAGAAAGCTTAAGCCAGGGAGACAAAAATGTGTAGGTGCTAGCCGGGAGAAATGAAGAGCAATGTCATTTTGTTAAAAAAGTTTTCTTTTTATTTTTTTTTTAATTTTTTGTTTATTGCAGTAACATTGGTTTATAACATTGTAAAAATTTCAGGTGTACGTCATTGTACTTCTATTTCTGCATGGACTACATCATGTTCACCACCAAAATACTAATACAACCCATCACCACACATGTGCCGAATTATCCCTTTCACCCTCCTCCCTCCCCCCTTCCCCTCTGGTAACCACCAATCCAATCTCTGTCTCTATGTGTTTGTTTATTGTTGTTATTATCTACTACTTAATGAAGGAAATCATACGGTATTTGACCTTCTCCCTCTGACTTATTTCACTTTGCATTATACCCTCAATGTCCATCCATGTTGTCACAAATGGCTGGATTTCGTCGTTTCTTATGGCTGAGTAGTATTCCATTGTGTATATATACCACAGCTTCTTTATCCATTCGTCCCTTGATGGGCACTTAGGTTGCTTCCAAGTCTTGGCTATTGTGAATAACGCTGCAATGAACACAGGGGTGCATGTACCTTTGCAAATTGGTGTTTTCAAGTTCTTTGGATAAATACCCAGCAGTGGAATAGCTGGATCATATGGTAGTTCTATCCTTGATTTTTTGAGGAATCTCCATACTGTTTTCCATAGTGGCTGCACCAGTTTGCACTCCCACCAGCAGTGTATGAGAGTTCCCTTTTCTCCACATCCTCTCCAACACATATTGTTTCCTGTCTTGTTAATTATAGCCATTCTGACGGGCGTGAGGTGATATCTCATTGTAGTTTTGATTTGCATTTCCCTGATAGTTAGTGATTTTGAACATCTTTTCATGTGTCTGTTGGCCATCTGTATATCTTCTTTGGAGAAATGTCTGTTCAGGTCTTTTGCCCATTTTTTAATTGGGTTGGTAGTTTTTTTGTTATTGAGATGCATGAGTTCTTTATATATTTTGGAGATTAAGCCCTTATCAGATGTATGGTTTGCAAATATCTTCTCCCAATTGTTAGGTTGTCTTTTCGTTTTGTTGATGGTTTCCTTTGCTGTGCAGAAGCCTTTTAGTTTGATGTAGTCCCATTTGTTTATTTTTTCTATTGTTTCTCTTGCCCGGTCAGATGTGGTGTTTGAAAAGATGTTGCTAAGACCGATGTGGAAGAGCGAACTGCCTATGTTTTCTTCTAGAAGTTTCATAGTTTCAGGTCTTACATTCAAGTCTTTAATCCATTTTGAGTTAATTTTTGTGTATGGTGTAAGGTAAGGGTCTACTTTCATTTTTTGCATGTGGCTATCCAGTTTTCCCAACACCATTTGTTGAAGAGACTTTCTTTTCCCCATTGTATGTTCTTGGCTCCTTTGTCAACGATTAGCTGTCCATAGATGTGTGGGTTTATTTCTGGGCTTTCGATTCTATTCCATTGATCTGTGTGTCTGTTTTTGTGCCAGTACCATGCTGTTTTGGTTACTATAGCTTTGTAGTATATTTTGAAATCAGGAGTGTGATACCTCCAGCTTTGTTCTTTTTTCTCAGGATTCCTTTAGCTATTCGGGGTCTTTTGTTGTTCCATATAAATTTTAGGATTCTTTGTTCTATTTCTGTGAAAAATGTTGTTGGAACTTTGATAGGGATTGCATTGAATCTATAGATGGCTTTAGGAAGTATGGACATCTTAACTATGTTAATTCTTCCAATCCAAGAGCACGGAATATCTTTCCATTTCCTTGTGTCTTCTTCAATTTCTTTCAGAAATGTTTTATAGTTTTCAGTGTACAGATCTTTCACCTCTTTGGTTAAGTTTATTCCTAGGTATTTTATTCTTTTTTTTGCAATTGTAAATGGGGTGGTATTCTGAATTTCTCTTTCTGCTACTTCGTTGTTAGTGTACAGAAATGCAACTGATTTTTGTATGTTGATTTTGTATCCTGCAACTTTACCATATTCGTTTATTACTTCTAAAAGTTTTCTGGTGGATTCTTGAGGGTTTTCTATATATAAAGTCATGTCATCTGCAAATAGTGACAGTTTCACTTCTTCCTTTCCAATTTGGATCCCTTTTATTTCTTTCTCTTGCCTGATTGCTCTGGCTAGGACTTCCAATACTATGTTAAATAGGAGTGGTGACAGTGGGCATCCTTGTCTGGTTCCTGTTCTTAGAGAGATAGCTTTCAGTTTTTCACCATTGAGGATGATATTAGCTGTGGGTTTCTCATATATGGTCTTTATTATGTTGAGCTACTTCCCTTCTATACCCATTTTAATCAGAGTTTTTATCATAAATGGATGCTGTATCTTGTCAAATGCTTTCTCTGCATCTATTGAGATGATCATGTGATTTTTGTTCTTCATTTTATTAATGTGGTGTATTATGTTGATTGATTTGCGAATGTTAAACCATCCCTGCATCCCTGGAATAAATCCCACTTGATCATGGTGTATAATCTTTTTAACGTATTGTTGTATGCGATTTGCTGGTATTTTGTTGAGGATTTTCACATCGATGTTCATCAGTGATATTGGCCTGTAATTTTCTTTTTTTGTGTTGTCCTTGTCTGGTTTTGGTATCAGGGTAATGTCAACTTCGTAGAATGAGTTAGGGAGCTTCCCCTCCTCCTCAATTTTTTGGAAGAGTTTGAGAAGGATAGGTATTAAGTCTTCTTTGAATGTTTGGTAGAATTCACCAGGGAAGCTGTCTGGTCCTGGACTTTTGTTTTTGGGGAGGTTTTTGATTACTGTTTCGATCTCCTTACTGGTGATTGGTCTATTCAAATTCTCTACTTCTTCTTGATCCAGTTTTGGAAGGTTGTATGATTCTAAGAATTTATCCATTTCTTCCAGATTGTCAAATTGGTTGGCATATAGCTTTTCATAGTATTCTCTTATAATCTTTTGTATTTCTGAGATGTCTGATGTAACCTCTCCTCTTTCATTTCTGATTTTACTTATTTGTGCCTTCTCTCTTTTTTTCTTGGTGAGTCTAGCTAAAGGTTTGTCAATTTTGTTGATCTTTTCAAAGAACCAGCTCTTGGTTTTATTAATTTTTTCTATTGTTTTTTTGGTCTCTATTTCATTTATTTCTGCTCTGATTTTTATTTCCCTTCTTCTACTGATTTTGGGCTTTGTTTGTTCTTCTTTTTCTAGTTCCTTTAGGTGCATTGTTAGATTGGTTATTTGAGAGTTTTCTTGTTTGTTGAGATAGGCCTGTATCACTATAAACTTCCCTCTTAGAACCGCTTTTGCTGTATCCCATAAATTCTGGCATGTCGTATTTTCATTTTCATTTGTCTCCAGGTATTTTTTGATTTCTTCTTTGATTTCTTCGTTAACCCAGTCGTTGTTCAGTAGCATTTTGTTTAATCTCCATGTATTTGTGTCTTTTCTGATTTTCTTCCTATAGTTGATTTCTAGTTTCATACTGTTGTGGTCAGAAGAGATGCTTGGTATTATTTCAATCTTCTTAAATTTATGGAGACTTGTTTTGTGGCCTAATATGTGATCAATCCTGGAGAATGTTCCATGTGCATTTGAAAAGAACGTGTATTCTTCCGTTTTTGGATGGAATGCTCTGTATATATCTACTAGGTCCATCTGTTGTAGTGTGTCGTTTAAGGCCAATGTTTCCTTATTGATCTTCTGTTCAGATGATCTATCCGTTGGTGTAAGTGGAGTGTTAAAGTCCCCTACTATTATTGTGTTACTGTCTATTTCTCTTTTTATGTCTGTTAATAATTGCTTTATATATTTAGGTGCACCTACATTGGGTGCATAGATATTTACAAGTGTTATATCCTCTTGTTGGATTGTTCCCTTGATCATTATGTAATGCCCTTCTTTGTCTCTTTTTACAGTTTTTGTTTTAAAGTCTATTTTGTCTGATATGAGTACTGCTACCCCAGCTTTCTTTTCATTGCCATTTGCGTGGAGTATCTTTTTCCATCCCTTCACTTTCAGTTTGTGAGTGTCTTTAGGTCTGAAGTGTGTCTCTTGTATGCAGCATATATATGGGTCTTGTTTTTTTATCCAGTCAGCCACCCTATGCCTTTTAATTGGAGCATTTAGTCCATTGACTTTTAAAGTAGCTATTGATAAGTATGTACTTACTGCCATTTTTTAAATTTTTTTTTTTTCCTCAGTGTTTTAGTAGTCCTTCTCTGTTCCTTACTTCTTCTATACAGAATTGATGGTCACTTTAGTTTGACCTCTGTCTGAAAGCTGTACTCTTTAACTCCCCTCCTCCCTCCTTTTATGTTTTTGATATCATATCTAACCTCTTTTTTGTGCATTTGTATCCATTTCCCTCTTATCATGGAAATAGATAATTTTTCCTATTTGTGGTCTTCTCTTTTCCCCTTAAATCAGTCCCTTTAACATTTCTTGTAACACTGGTTTCTTGGTGACAAACTCCTTTAATTTTTGCTTATCTGGGAAAATTTTGATCTCTCCTTCTATTTTGAATGATAACCTTGCTGGGTAGAGTATTCTTGGCTGTAAGTTTTTTCCTTTTAGCACTTTAAATATATCGTGCCATTCTCTTCTAGCCTGTAAGGTTTCTGCTGAGAAGTCAGCTGATAGCCTTATGGGGTTTCCTTTGTATGTAACTTGACATTCTCTTGCGGCTTTTAGGATTCTCTCTTTATCTTTAATTCTGGACATTTTGATTATGATGTGTCTTGGTGTGGGCCTCTTTGGGTTTATCTTGTTTGGGGCTCTCTGTGCCTCCTGTACCTGGATGTCTGTTTCCTTCCTTAGGTTAGGGAAGTTTTCATCTATTATTTCTTGAAATAGATTCTCTGCCCCCTTGTCTCGCTCTTCTCCTTCCGGGACACTTATAACACGGATGTTAGTGCGCTTGATGTTGTCCCAGAGGTCCCTTAGACTGTCCTCACTCTTTTTAATTCTTTTCTCTTTTACCTGTTCACCTTGGGTAATTTCTTCTAGTCTTTCTTCCAGCTCACAGATCCTTTCTTCTGTATCCTCTACTCTGCTTTTGAGTCCCTCTAATGAATTTTTCATTTCCAGTGTTGTGTTCGTCATTTCTGATTGGTTCTTTTTTATATCTTCCATTTCTTTGTTGACATTCTCACTGAGTTCATCTATTCTTCTCCCCAGATCAGTGAGCATCCTTAACACTCTTAGTTTGAACTCTCTGTCAGGTAGGTTGCTCATTTCTGTTTCACTTAGTTCCTTTTCTGGGGTTTTGTCCTGTTCCCTTACTTGGAATGTATTCTTTTGCCTCCTCATTTTGCCTCTTTCCCTGTGCTTGTGTCTACGTATTAGGTAGGTCAGCTATGTCTCCTGCTCTTGGGTAGGTGACCTTACGTAAGTGATGCCTTAGGAGGCTTCCAGTGTGCTTCCCTCAGTTCTCAATGTTCCAGGGGTGGCCCCTATGTGGGCTACGTGTGTCCTTCTATTGTGGCCTGTTAGCTCTCCCTATAGGCACCCAGGAAGGCTGAGTTATGCTCCTGGCCAGCTGTTGTAATGCTCAGCTGCTTGTAGTTGTTGTGGGCCCTTCAGTCTCTTTATCAGGTGTGGGGAGCCCCAGCACAGTTGGCTGTAAGCTCTAATACCACATTTATGTTGCAGTATTTCTTTTAACTGAGTAGGCCCCCAGTGTGGCAGGTTGTTAGGCTCAGGGCCTTACAATTGCTGTAAGCCTCTAGCCTATTAGGTGTCTTGTCAGCTCTCTGAGGATTGCAGCTGGGTGGGGCTGGCCTCAGGCACAGGAGCACCCAATTGTTTCAGGCTTTGGAAGGTGGGGCAAACCTCCTATGTGGGTCTTCGTTAAGCACAAGTCAAAAAGAAGTTTTCTAAATGGCTGTCCATGCACTAAAATTTAGCCCATGGTCATCTTCTTTTTTTCCGCACAATATTAGCTCACAGAGTGAATGTTTTAATGATTTGCCAGCATCTCAAACACACAAGAAATTTCACATAAAAATCTACATTTTTGCTTTTTGTAAAACTGATCTGAAGATCTGGTCACATTGGAAGGAGATTCCAATATGGCAAAACCTGGCTGAGTTGAGTAGCACTGGATCTGCTCCTCTCCTTTGCCTGTCTGGCCCCCAGAGGCATTTCTGTTTTCAGATGTGGCTTTAAATTTCAAAACAGCCCAACTCATGCCAATCGCTAAAGGCCACAATGTTGAGTAAGTGGAGATAGTAGGTTTGGCATGTGCAGGCTAACATGCTGTGAGGCTTTACACCACCAAGCATCTCAAATGTGAATTTTAACTTTTAAAAATTTACCTTGGTTATAAAGCACTCAGTTGTATCTTGATAATTCTTCTTATTTAGAACATGTTTTGAATGGTGTTTTAATATTAAGGAGGCTTAATTAGCGTCAATGCTGATATTTTAAGAATTTTTATGGGGAAAGGGGAAAACCTTTCCAGGACATCACTAATCAATTCCTAGAGTAATTCTAGCTGTAGAAAAAGGGCTCCTTGGCAAATCCACCTCCTAGAAGGAATCCTAGACCCAATGTGGAAGACTACTAAAGCAGAGTGTAAGTGTATACCTTGCAAAGTCAACATTTTTCAAGGATATTCCAAGTGACCATTAGAAAGGAGCATTTGGTTAAAAACTATAACTATAAATAACAAAAAACAGTTAAAAGATTTATGAGAAAGATACAAAATTTTTACCTAGGTGTTTTTTTTCTTTTTTTCCTTCGTATCTTCCACAATAAGACTTATCTCTCTACTAGTTAAAGTTTTGTTAAAAGTTCAGGTGTTTTAAAACAGACTTGTGTTTATGCGGTTAATAACAGGTTACACAGAAAGGCCAATCTGATTCACCTTGTAGGGATGACCAATCACAGGGAAAGTTTCTAAGAGATAAAAAAAAATAGCACTTTTAGGGAGAAAAGCTCCTTCCCCGCATCCCACGTCACTATAGAGAATCTTTTCCTCCAAGGCTAGAATGTTCACTTGTGGGTGGAAATTTTGAGAGTTACTCCTACTTTTCTTTATCTCGAATCCAAGCATGGGTATTGCTATTGCCCTATAGCTCTGTGATAATTAGGGGCCCATACATAAAAAGGAAGAATGTTTTTGGGAAGGCATAAAGATTTTTGACAAATTTGATTCTGAAGCCCAGAGCTAAATGTTATGCCTGTTTTGATAGGAAAAAAATGTTTGTCGTCTGTGGACCCAACCTCTTTATCTCATAGCTTTAAACCAAGTTATCAAACAAACTCGAGAGAGATTTAATATCAGAACATCTCAACCTACTAATGCAAATTCTGCTCTCTGGTTTAAATCCTGCTGTTTGTCGCACAGAGACAACACACACCCTGTGAACATCGTGAGTAGTGTTATTTTCAATAACTGAGTTACTTTCAATAGACAAATTCAGATGCTCATAATTCAGACTATCTGCTTTTTTATTATCTTTCTGACATAGAGTCACTAGGCTTCATACAAAGATAAATGCATATATGAGGCTTGCAATTATTCCTCCATCTATCAGCATTTTATTTATGCTTGTGTCCCAGAGCACAGTATAATTCACATCTGTCAAATGTTGCCTAGAGTCATTTTAAACCCATGAGGTAGATGAAAACAGGAGGATACCAAGATTTGTTACCAAGACCCTGTCTGGTTCATAGAAGTCATTGCCCTTCCTAGTAGATATACAGCTGCAAACGTTAAGAATAATGACTAATAAAAAAGGTCAGATTCCAAAGCTGCTCCCTTTGGAATCTGTTTGAGCAGTTTAATAAACTGCTCAAAATAAAAGAGTACACAGGACTTTCTTTCAGGTTGTGAGAGATTTAGGGAATGGAAAATGCCATTTAAGAGAGAAAATCCTAGCAAATTAGCGCTCTGTCCTCAGGGCACATTGGGTTTTGTGCAGATGTTTCCTGACCTACTCACCAAGCCTACTCGTATAATTAGTTTCCCAGACGAATGAATACAGCCAAAGTTGGCCATTCCTTATGACCAATATTAACAGGTTGAATTTAACAATATTTCCAAATAGCCGGATTTGCCAGCTTAGACTGTCAAGAAGGAGAATGTTTATTTCTTTTTAAACTCCACTTTGTTGTGTGAGCTGAATTGTTTTCCCTTCCCCTTGTTGTCACCTTCTCTTGCCTCTGTGCTTTTATAGGGGCTTGGCGTGGCTTGAAATGCCTGTCTCATTTCATAATCCAGGAAGACTTTCCTGACCACTGAGTCTGAATTCCGTGCTCTGTTTCTGGCCTCCCATAGCATCCTGTCCTTACCACACTGTATTGCAGTCCTCCATTAACTTAGCTGTCTCCACCAAAATACTACTACTTTAGAACTGTGACCACGTTGCATTTGAATGTAGTTTGTACTTGATACAAAGTATGGAGTAGGTAGCCTAGAGAACGGAAAAATAAAACAAAAGCCATTTCAGGAAGACACTACATAGGTTTTAAGTTTGTTATCCTTTAAACAAAGATCTATCAAATTGCAGTAAATGTCTGTACTTTTAGCAAAGTAGTTACGTCTATGCCACATACACATTTACAACTCTTGCAGAAGTTATGTTGACATCAGAATAGCCTGCCTACTTTGATGTTCCCATTTGTAAAAAGATTAAATTCAGACACAAATGAAAGCACCTCACAGGACCTGGAAATTTGCAACCTATACGTTCTGATGTTTGAGAAGACATAGCATGGAACTGTTATGAAGCTCACATTTTCCGTTAAGTTGAAAACATAATCATATTTCTGAATAGCAGATCAATAGTGCTGGGATAAAAGAAAAGGAGATGAAAATGTTCCTTTGTTTTTATATTCTCCCCATCCAGTCTAACAATCCAACGTACTACTGAGACATACAGAAGAAGGGATTTCTGAGGCTTTTATGCTTATTGTTGCCCAATTATTTAGAAGAAAGGGAAATGGGGAAGTGATCTCTTGATAATCTGTTTCTAGTCTCTACTCCTGAAAGAGCAATGCACAATGGCACAAAACTTTGTATTTAAAACACTAAGTATGACCATCGGCTAATTGTTCTCATAAATGAGTTTTATGCAATTTCAGAACATTCTGCCAACACCTGGAGCCAAAAGTATAGATTGGCAAGCAAGACAGGAATGAGGCAGGTGGTGTAGGTCTTATGAATGATGGGGGTGGGGCATCTGAATTAATGAGCTGGGCAGTTTCTTCAGCTCTAAAATAAAGTTGAACAAAATTATCTTTAAAGAGTTCTTTTAGCTAAAAAATATATGGTGTTATGATTCTAAATCAGCCGTGCTTTTCAGTAAGAAATGAAAATCATATGCCTAACATTTGTGCAATGCCTTAGAAAGGGTTTTCACATCCTTTACCAAATAGTCAACTCTTAAGTTTGATGTGATGAAAAGATCCAGTTTTTTTCTTGAATAACATATAGATGCAACCCATTTGTTCACTTATTTATTTCACAAATGATTCATTGATTTCTACGATGTGCTATCCAGTGTGCTAAGAGCTTAGGAAACAAAAGTGAACATAATGTATGCCCTGTTTTATGAAACGTACAGTCTAATAGGCCAAGCAGACATTAAATATACCTATAAAAATACATACATATTGATATATATCCAGAAGTGATATATTTTTATATAATTATATGTAAAATTATTTATATAATTTTATTTGTACATATATTAGTACAAGTTGTAAAGAAGACGCAAAAGGAAGAGAGTTCAATGAGTGAAAACAACGGGTTGAAATATTTAGATCGGGTTGTGAAGGCAGGCTTGAGGGGCTAACACAGAAGCTGAGACCTGAGTCAGACAAAGGAGGCAGCCTTTCAAAGAGCAGGGAAGGACTGCTCCAGGCAGGAGGCATGTCGCATATGAAGGCTTTGAGGAGGAAAGAGGGTAGCATGTTGAAGTCACTGAGCAAAGGCCAGTGTGGCTGGAGCAGATGAGCAAGGGGCAGGGTGGCAGGAGAGGGGCTTACACGGGCCAGGTCTCCTAGGCCGTAGGAAAGTGTTTGGGTTTTGTTCAGAGTGCTAGAAGAAAACTGGAACACATTTCCCGTAGGGAACGATACAGTCTCATTCATCTAAGAGATTCCTCTGGTTTCCATATAGAGAATGGGTTGTAGAGAGCAAGAGAGGAAGCAGGAAAGCAGTTAGGAGACCTTTACACTTGTCCAGGTGAGGGATGATGGCCGCATGGCCTGGGCAGAGGAGGGAGCATATCTGGGGTGCACGTTAGAGGTTGCATCGACAGGGCTTACTGGTTCCCTAATTTGGGTCACAAGAGACGGGAGGATTCCAGGTGACACCCAGGTTTCTGTCTTGAGCAGCTGAGTTGATTGTGCAGTAGTCCCCCCTTATCCGCGGTTTCGCTTTCCGTGGTTTCGGTTACCCACAGTCAACCATGGTCTGGAAATACTAAATGGAAAATTCCAGAAATAAACAACTTATAAGTTTTAAATTGCATGCCGTTCTGAGTAATGCGATGAAATCGCTCCCCATCTTGCTCCCTCCCAGGACGTAAATCATCCCTTTGTCCCGTGAATCCACACTGTATTCACTACTTGGCCTGTTATTAGTCACTTGGTAGCCACCTGGGTTATCAGATCAACAGTCTGCAGTGTCGTGGTGCTTGCGTTCAAGTAACCCTTATTTTACTTAGTAACGCCCCCAAAGTGCAAGAGTAGTGATGCTCGCGATTCGAATATACCAAAAAGAAGCCATTAAGTGCTTCCTTTAAGTGAAAAAGTGACAGTTCTTGACAAGGAAAGAAAAAAAATCGTACCCTGAGGTTGCTAAGATCTACAGTAATTTTTATTACAGTATATAGTTATAATTCTTCTATTTAATTATTAATTATTGTTGTTAATCTCTTACTGTGCCTAATTTATAAATTAAACTTTATCATAGGTATGTACGTATAGGATAAAACATAGTACATGTAGGGTTCAGTACTATCCATGGTTTCAGGCATCCACTGGGGGTCTTGGAACGTATCCTTTCTCGGAAAAGGGGGAGCACTATAGTGTGGTTTCCTGAGACAAGAATGATTACAGGAGAAATAGGTTGAGGAGGGGGAGTAGAAAGGTGTGATTTGGGCCATGTTAACTCTGAGATACCTGGGAGACATCCAGTGGATACCTCCAGTAATGGGACACACTCACTAGTCCAGAAGCTCCTAACAGATGTCAGGCCTGGAGATAAAATTTGCAAGTTGTCAGCATACAAAGAGTATTGAAAGTCACAGGGTAAAGGAGTATAGACAGCTATAATGAGGGAAATGGTTCTGTTCTTTGTTTGGAAACATGATAAATCAAGATTCTTAGCCTACCTCATTTTTTCCTCAATTTTTTTTATTGTGGTAAAATACACGTAACATAAAATTTACCATTTTAAACCAAATTTTTTGTAGGACTATCCAAGAAAATTCTTTAATATACCATTATCAGTTCACATTATGGCAATGAGTACTTTTTTTCCATTTTTTTTGTGATAAAATGCACATATAAAATTTACTATCATAACCATTTTTTTGTTTGTTTTTTGGTTTTTTCCACTTTTATTGAGAAATAATTGACATACATCACTATGTATGTTTAAGGCATACAGCATGATGGTTTGATCTACATATATTGTGAAATGATTACCACAATTGGTTCAGCTAACATCCGTCTTCTCATATAGAAAAAAGAAAAGAAAGAAGAAAAGAATAAAGGGAAAAAAAAGAGTTTGTGATAAGAACTCTTAGTATTTACTCTCTTAACAACTTTCCTATATATCATATAGCAATTTTAGCTATAGTCATCATGTTGTACTTTATATCCCTAGTACTTATCTTATAACTGAAAGTTTGTATCTTTTGACACTTTCCTCTGATTTCTCCTCCCCCCACCCTTCGCCTCTGGTAACCACACATATAATTGATATCATACAGTATTTGTCTTTCGCTGTCTGACTTATTTCACTTAGCATAATGCTTTCAAGGTCCATCCATGTTGTCACAATGGTAGGATTTCCTCATTTTTTATGGATGAATAATATTCCATTGTATATATATACCACAGCTTCCTTATCCATTCATCAATCAGTGGACACTTAGGTTGTTTCCATGTCTTGGCTGTTGTAAATAATGCTGCTACAAACATGGGGGGGCAGGTATCTTTTTGAGTTGGTGTTTACATTGCCCTTGGATATTTTCCCAGAAGTAGAATTGCTAGATCATATGGTAGTTCTATTTTTAATTTTTTGAGGATCCTCCATACTATTTTCCATAGTGGTGGTACCAATTTACAATCCCACCAACAGTGTACAAGGGTTCCCTTTTCTCCACATCCACACCAGCATTTGTTATCTCTTGTATTTTTGATGATGGCCATTCTAACAGGAGTGAGGTGATATCTGTGGTTTTGATTTGCATTTCCCTGGTGACTAGTGATGTTGAGCATCTTTTCATGTACCTGTTGACCTTTCATACATCTTCTTTAGAGAAATGTCTATTGATATTCTTTGCCCATTTTTTAATTGGGTTATTTGTTTTCTGGCTATTGTGTTGGAGGATTTTTTTATGTGTTTTGGATATTAACCCTTATCAGATATATGGTTTTCAAATATTTTTTCCCATTCTGTAGGTTGTCTTTTCACTTTGTTGATGGTTTCTTTTGCTGGGAAGAAGCTTTTTAGTTTGGTGTGTCTCGCTTGTTTATTTTTTATTTAGTTGCTTGTGTTTTAGGTGTCATATCCAAAAAGTCATTACCAAGCCCCATATCAAAGAGCATTGTTCCTATGTTTTCTTCGAAGAGTTTCATAGTTTCAGGTCTTACATTTAAATCATTAATCCATTTCGAGTTAATTATTGTGAGTGGTGTAAAATATCCAAGTATCCCAGCACCGTTTATTGAAGGGACTGTCTCTTCTCCACTAAGTATTCTTGGCTCCTTTGTCAAATATTAGTTGCCTATATATGCTGGGGTTTATTTTTGGGCTCTTATTCTGTTCTATTGGTCTATTTGTCTGTTTTTATGCCAGTACCATACTTGATTGATGTCTATAGCTTTATAGTATAGCTTAAAATCAGGAAGTGCGATGCCTCCTGGTTTGTTCTTCTTTCTCAGGATTTCTTCGGCTATTCAGTCTTTTGTAGTTCCATATAAATTTTAGGAATGTTTTTTCTACTTCTCTAAAAAATGCCATAGGAATCTTGATAGAGATTGCGTTGAATCTCTAAGTGGTTTTCAGTAGTATTGATATTTTAACAATATTTATTTTTTCAATTCATGAACACAGGATACCTTTGCATTTATTTGAGTCTTCTTCCATTTCTTTCATCAATGTTTTATAGTTTTCAGCAAAGAGATCTTACACTTCCTTAAATTTATTTCTAAATATTTTATTGTTTTTGATCCTATTGTAAATGGGATCAATTTCTTTATTTCTTTTTCAGATATTTTGTTGTTAGTGTATACAAATGCTAATGATTTTTGTATGTTAATTTTGCCTCCTACAACTTTACTGAATTTATTGATTAGATCTAACAGTTTTTTGCTTGAGTCTTTAGGATATTCTGTATATAAAATCATGTCATCTACAAATAGAGACAATTTTACTTCTTCCTTTCCAGTTTTGATACCTTTTATTTCTTTTTCTTGCCTGATTGCTCTAGCTAGGACTTCCAGTACTATGTTGAATAGGAGTGGTGAGAGTGAGCACCCTTGTCTTGTTCCTGATCTTAGAGGAAAAGCTTTCGTCCTTTCAATGCTGAGTATGATGTTAGCTGTGGGCTTGTCATCTATGGCCTTTATCATGTTGAGATCTGTTCCTTCTATGTTTAATTTGTTAAGAGCTTTTGTCATGAATGGATGTTGAATTTTGTTGAGTGCTTTTTCTGTCTATTGAGATGATCATATGATTCTTTTCTTTCATTCTATTAATGTGGTGTATCACATTGATTTGCATATGTTGAGTTCAGTTATCATATTTTTCAGCTCGAGGATTTGTGTTTGGATGTTTTTGATGGTTGCTATTTCCTTGTCAAATTTCTTGTTTTGTTCATGCATTTTTTTTCTAATTTTGTTTTAGTTGTCTGTCTGTGTTTTCTTGTAGTTCACTAAACGTCCTTAAGAAGGTTATTCTGAAATCTTTGTCTGACAGTTCATAGATCTCCATTTCTTCAGGGTCAGTTATTGAGCTTTATTAGTTTCCTTTGATGGTGTTGTATTTACATGATTTTTTGTGATCCTTGATTCCCTACAATGGTATCTGCACATTTGAGTAATGGGGCTCTTCTTCTAGACTTTACACAGTTCTTTATCAGTCAGCTCAGTTTTGGTTTCTGGGTGTGTCTGCTGGTAATGTCTTTGGGCAAGTAGGGCCTACTCTTATGGTCTATTTTGGAGCGAGGCAACTGTTCAAGCTCTGAGGATGGGGAGGCGGGTGTGCCACTGGCTGAGAACCGTTGGCTAGGACTGCTGGCTTGGTTCCCAACCCAAGTGAGCCTGTAGGATAGCCTCTGGGGTTGTCTGAATTTTCTGGTCAGGCTTAGTAGAAGTTCTGGACTGGTTACTATATTCAGTAGTAAATGAGGCTATGAATTAGTTTCCCTGCCCTAGCAGGGCAGCAGTCCAGGGCCCAAGGCACCAGTACAGCTAACTGATTGGGAACCCAAGTCAGGCTTGAGTGTGCGCTGATTTCTCTGGTCAGGTGAAGCCACCAGTTTTGCTCTGCAGATGGGAGAAGCTACAGGCTGTGCTCTCTGTTCAGGTGCCTTTGTACATGGGGCTACTGAATGGGCTATGCAGCTTCCTGTGTGCTCTGGTTAGGTTACCTGGTCAGACAGGCTGAAGGCTGTATTCAGTGATGAGCAGGGCTACAAATTAGATTCCTTGCACGGGCCCAGCAGGGGAAGTAGTTCTAAAACCAGTCAAGTTCATTGTTTGTTGTCTTAACTCAAGCTGACCTGCACCCCAAGTTTCCCAGCTGAACAGGGCCACTGGCTTCCGTCTGCCAACTTTTGGCTCTCTCTTGGCTCAAGTGTCACTGGACCACACAGCTTTCAGCTGTTTTCTCCAGCCCTTCTTTTCAAATGGGGCCAGAACACACTCTCCATGGCAGATGGGGCTGTGTCTCAGCCCCCTTGCCTGGGCAGGAAGGGAAAGGGCCATTCTAGCTGCTCTCAGTTTCCTACACAGGGTGTCTAGTTGGGAGGGGCCAGGAGCTACCCTCAGTCTTGGCTATGAATTAATCCCTTTGCCTGTACATAGCACAGGAAGCCTCCACACCTGGTACTGGCTTTGCTCTAGTGGCAGTCAGTTCTGTCCATCTGCTTCTTGGCTTGAGCACCACTGGACCACACAACTTCCAGGAGTTGTCACCAGCCCTCCTGGTCAGATGGGACTGGAAGGCTTTCTCCACTGCAGGTGGGGTTGTGACTCAGCACTTTGCCTGGGCATGGGCAAACCCGACCAGCAAAACTCCTCATTTCCGGATCTGAATCAGGCAGATCTGCACCTCGCCAACTTCTCTGGTCAGATCATGCCCCCAATTTGGTTCTGCAGATGAGCAAAGCCACTGGTTGGGATTCCTACTTGGGCACTGCAGGTATGAACTCCATTTGCCAAGATCCGTGTGCTGCTTGTTGCAAGCCCCTCCTCCTTCTCTGCCACAGTCAGATTCCCAGTGATTGAGCCCCGCAGATTGCCCTGCAATCTCATGGTATGACATCAGAGTAGGGGCTCTCGCAAAGCAACTCACAATGCTTGAGGGAGCTGGTTGTCCCCCCTCAGTTCTCTTTTCCCACTGGAGGATCGGGAGGCTCAGGTGACACCTCTCCACATGGTGCTACACTAGCTGGGGGAGGGACAGCGCGGTCAACATTTAACTGCTTCTGTTATTCTTCTAATGTAGTCTGTCTTGGTCTCTGTGGTGCAGGGAGTGCTTTGGCCTCACCCCGATCTTCTAGGATTCTCTCAGTGGTGTCTTGTTCTTGTATAGATGTTAATTGTTCTTCTTGTGAGGGGGAGTGAAGTCAGGAATGACCTATGTCACCGTCTTGGTGCACTCTCTTAACCATTTTTAAGTTTACAGTTCAGTGGCATAAAAACACTCATATTGTTGTGTAACCACCACTACTATCCATTTCCAGAACTCTTTTCATCTTGCAAAACTGAAACTATTTGCCCATTAAACACTAAGTCCCCATCCTCCTCTCCCCCTAGCCCCTGGCAACTACCATTCTACTTTCTGTCTCTATGATTTTGACTACTCTAAGTACTTCATATAAATGGAATCATATAGTATTTGTCTTTTTATGACTGGCTTATTTCACTTAGCATAATGCCCTCAAGGTTCATCCATGTTGTAGGATATGCCAGAATGTCCTTTCTTTTTAAGGCTGAATGATATTCCATTGTATGTATATACCACATTTTGCTTATCCATTCATCCGTCAACAGATACTTGGGTTGCTTCCACATTTTAGCTATTATGAATAATTCAGCCCACCTCATTTTTAAACTACTGAACCCCACGTATCCATCAGTCTGCCAAAAGATGTTTATTAAACACTTGATATGTGCACAGCACTGTGACATGAGCCAATCATAAACTGCTGATCTTAAAATTAATAATTTTTAATATTCTGATATACTATTCTATAGCAAGTCAAAATTCCTGTGTTTGGTATTGTCTGAACTAGTTTTGCTTTTTATTTTATTTGTATTCATCAGAATCACTATGATGTGTGTGGAATCTAATTAGATAACGCTACTTATAAAGTAGTGTTTCTGAGTGAAAGTCAATTCTGGTTCCTTTCGTATGCTTTCATGAAATAGCTAGAGTAATGCAAACATAATTTTTTAAAAAAATAGAGAGAGAGAGTGCATATTACATTTAAAGTGACTCATTTACATTTATCCTCCCTTTTTATAGGAAGAGAAGGTGGAAAGAATGTATATAATCAGCAAATTTGCTCTGAAAGAAATAGTTCCATTACCCACAAATAAAATTTACTGCAAAATTATACATGAGAAATTGTAAGGAAAGTGTTCACAATTGAAACTTTACTGTAGGCGTCTATTAGGAAGAAATGTTAGCTAGAGACCCAATTTCCTTATATAATACTGGCAGAAGCAACTGGCGTTTTTAATAAGCAAAGTCACAAAGTTGCCACAAGTCATATTTTGGTTCATGGATGCAAATTTAGGATATGTTTTCAACTACAGGGAATGTTTACAGAACAGAAGGGACAATTTTTTAAGCAATTTAGTGCATAGGTAGTGATTTTATTTGTTAAAAGGAGTATATAAACCTTGATATGAGTAGGCATTAAAATATATTAAATGTGGTGACTCTGGAGAATTGTGTTTATTACGCAATTTTTCCTCTTTCTTGCTCGAAAATTCATCTTCAAGGTGTCTTTTGCTGAGACACTATTTTACACTAGAAAATCCATACTCATTCCTTACTAGAATGAGTGGGCATGTTATGGCAGTATTTGTATAAAAGTGAGTGTTTTCTATGTCAGAAGGTTGTTCCTCAGCATCATTCACTTGGCCAAGTCATGGGCCCATTAATCCCAGAAGCAGAATCTATGCAATGAAAATAAACTCCATGGCTTCATTTAGATGACATCATCTAAGTGTTTTCTCCACAAGGTCATAAATACATTGCTTGGCCATGTTGGATATTTGCTGATGGATTGTCAAATTGAAATATGATAATGTTGTGCTCTTCTCTCCTCGGGATTTCAACACACTTCAAATCAAAGCATCAGCCAGTCAGATCAGCTGCATTGGACTGGTCTTGGGTTTTCCTTCCCCTCAGAGATTCAATGGGATGAATTCTTGCCTTGGCAAACAATCACACCAAAACTCACTTCAGCGGGATCACTGGAGCAGGGAAAGAAATGCCTTAAATAATGAATAATATTGTTGATGCCAGTGTTAATCATTTGAACCAGATCGTTAATTTTTTAACACTGAACAGGCATCAATATGTACTTCAGGATTAAGTTTATAGCTAATTGAACCCAGAAAAATCTGGAGACAGTCTAATAGGAGGGTCCCAGGATAGGGAGTTGCATTGGATCTAAAGGGCAAGTCAGCTCCGTGAAGCACCTTCTAAGTCCACAAGCTTTAGGTAAGCCAGCCTCAGACCTGCCGATGCCTTCGACTAATACCTCATCTAGGTGCCAGAGAGAGGATCCTTGAGGGCTAGAGCTGGAGCACAATTTATTGGATTTTAAAGGGACTAATTATAACACAGCTATGGGGGAGCCCTCTTCCTTTCTAACTTTCTTCCTCTCTGAGTTTACATAATTCCAAGCAATAAAAATTATATATCTTGGCAATTACAAACTAGAACTGTACCTTCCTAGGCAGGTGTGATTTCCACTAAAAACCCTGAGGATTCGTTTTCTTCATTTTGGCAATCTCTTTCCACCCACTTCCCCCAATCCTCTTGACTATTCCTCCAACATTTTCTCCAACTCTGATCCATTTATTAGTGTTACATCAACATGTAAAGCTTCACATATCTAGCACACAGAGAGATTTCACTAAATGTGGACCAAATGCACACCCTGAATGCGATGATGAAGGGCAAAGTTACTATGGTTACTTCAGATATTAGACTTCTACTTATGTAAATTATCTTCTGTGTAAAAGTGCAAAAGAAACTGGCCTCTGACGACACTTAAACCAACATCCTCAAAAGACTTCATTCAAATTCTAATTTGCAACTGAATAAAACTTCGCCTCCTTTCTCTGCTTCCCCAGTTATCTTTTTAAGTTACTTAGTTTATACTGGAACATTCTCCTCTTGCTTCCTCTCCTTCTCCCTTAGTCCCTGTGTGAACTGGTGAGATGGTTATGATTGAATAATAACTAGAGGTGTTTTTGTATTTGACAGAATGTTACCAAAGTCAAAAGACAGTTGACCATTGTGGAGAGGTCGTAATGGGCAGGCATGATATACGAAATGAGTACCTAGGAGCCCAAGCATATAAATTAATGAAGAATAATGTGGCCATGATTTCTGATCAGTGAATTAAGGAGCATTAATTTCACCACTCAGACTGTCAGAAATCACATCATTCAGTTTGTTCATTTCTATTACATAAATTTGTTTCCATGTTTGCCAGAATAGTAGACGAAAGACTATTGGGGGGTTAGGAGCAAAAACATCCTTTAGAAATATATAGACCACTCATGAAAAGATACCATTAAGAGAGAGAGAAAGCAAACCACAGTGTAGAATAAGATATTTATACATAGTTGGGTAGGTAGGTAGATATCTGACAAAGAGTTCAAATCCAGAAAATGTAAAGGATTTCTACAAATCAATAAGAAAAGTCAGGCAACCCAATTGAAAAATGGGAAAAAGACTTGAACCAGATGCATCAAAGAGAGATTGCCAAATGGAAATAAATAGATGACAAGGTGCTCAATATCATTAGTCATCAGGGAAATGCAATTTAAAACCACAATGATATACCATTACACACATACCAGCATAGTTTAAATAAAAGACAACACCAGGTGTAGCATGAATGTGAAAAACTGGAACACTCATGCACTGCTACTAGGAGCGTAAATTGATACATTGTTAGAAAACTGTCTGGCCGTATATATTAAAGCTGAACATAAGCATATCCCATGACCTAGAAATTCCACTCCTAGGTATATACTCAACAGAATTTCCTGTGATGGTCACCAAAGTACTTGCACAAGGATAATTATAACAGTGTTATTTCTAATAGCATCAAACTAGGAATTGCCCAACTATCTATCAACAATTGAATGGATAAATTAGTTGAGATATACTCATTCATTGGAATACTATAGAATAATGAAAACAAAATAAACTCCTGATACTTTTGTGAATTAGCCTCATGAACATAATATTGCCTGAAAGAAGCCAGACACAACTGAGTACATACTGCGGGATTCCAGTTATATAAAGTAAGTTCAAACGCAGACAAAACTGATGTTAGAAGTCAGGATATGCTTATCCTGTGGATGGAGTTAATCCCTGGAAGGAAATAGAAAGTGAGCTTCTGGGGTGCTAGTAATATTTCATTTTTTGCTCTGGATACTAGTGACTTGGAAATTAAATACTTGTATTAACTCACTCCACCAATAAAAGAGCCCAGTCTTTTAACTCCCAATCCTACCAGAAGATTCTACCCAAGGGAAGCTGGTCAGAAACCATGGTGGGCCCCTTAAATTAAGGGAAACTGGGCCAGGGCTGTGGAAAGGGATGAATGTGTAGACCAAACAGAATCATTTAACACAAGCTGCTGATGCTCTCAGCACCCCTTTGGTTTTCCTGGCTTCGTATGGCCAGATGGCAGAATGCCCCTCTGTGGGAGCCCTTGACTCCAACCTTGGTGGTGTTTTGAAGACTTCCTGGATGGCACCTCAGATCAGAGTTGGCTTTTCTTCCTCCTCACCCTGCTACTCGGTTTCGGGGTCATAGATACAACTCACCTTGCCCTTAATACAGTGGATTTAAGATACTAGCCAACCCCAGGAGTGAGGACTTTGCCAACTGAATTTTGGAAACTGATTGATTTTGGCCATTTTTTTTAAGTTCTTGAGGATGCCAAAATAAGCTTGCCTTAGTGGCAAATGAGACAAGATCTACCAGTTTGGCAACAGACTTGCTAAACTTCTGAAAAGCAGGAGTCTGAAATGACAGTAACTAGGAGAATGGGGATCAAATGAGAAGAGAGTAGTTAATGATGCCCTTTGACCAGAAATTCCACCACTGGCTATAAAGCTTACTTTGAATAAGTTAGACTGACAGGGTACGACAGAAAAGAACTGTATTCTTTTTCACCACTGCCCCTTCAAACCCTCTATGAAAGTAGTTCTCAAAGTGTGCTCCCTGGACCAGCAGCATCAGCATCACCTGGGAACTTGATAGAAATGCAAATTCTCAGCTCCTCCCACAACTATTGAATCAGAAACTCAGGGGGTGGGGCCCAGCAATCTGTCTTTTAAGAAGCCCTCCAGGTAAATCTGGTGCATGCTAAAACTTGAGAACCAGCTGTTATGTCAACTTCATATTTCAGTGTATTTGTTGGAAGGGGAAGGACATATGGCTTACATATTCTTCAGTTTGGGCTCTGGGGAAGAAATATCTAGTAAAGAAAACAATTAAGACTTTCAAATAGTGCTCAAGGCACCACAGGGTTGAAAAGTGCCTTTATTGGGAAGATCAGCAATGCTTAACTCAGGCTGCACGTTAGAGTCACCAGAAAAGATTTTAAAATATACTCTGTGCATGTCTCATCCCCAGAGAGTCTGATTTAATGGGTATTGAGTGAGGAGTCAGGCATCAGTATTTTTTAAAAGTGCCCCTACTCTTACATATAGCCAAAGTTGTAAACTAATAGCAGTTTAGATCACCAAACTCCTTACACCTGCTGATGCAATTATTCCTGTTTTTGAAGAGTTGCTTCCCCGGGCTCCAGGTTCCATTGTTCAGTTTTCTGTTCATCTTCATGTCTAATCAAAGTCTCCCTTTCTGTGGTTTGATACATTTGAATTAAAATATTTGTTGATGATCTGCAATGTAGCCAGTGCAACTGTGAAAATAAGAGTACCCATCACCGCCGATGTGGTTCTCCTCCAGTTCTTCAAAAGTGTGAAAGTGTTTTTTTGTGTGTGTGTAGATGAGTAGTTTGGGCTCTGGGTCAAGCAGTTCTGAATTTGAGTGCCAGCCTCACTCCTGATTATGAAAGAAGCGATCTTGAGCAAGTAAGTTCACCTCAGGGACCCTTGGTTTCCTCATTGGTAAAAGGAGGCTAGTATGGTGCCAACTCACAGTACATTGTTGGGAGGATGAAATGAAACGTGCAGAAAAAGTGCTTAGCACAGCACCTAGGATATCAGTAAGCCCTCACTGTGCAGTCTCTAGTACAGAGGGCCCATTTCAGGCCATCTATCACTTCCTCCCCAACTTCTCTGGAATTAGACTATTGGAGTTCAACCCCAGCCCACCCCATCCACCTCAATAGCTGTTTGACCTTGGGCATATTATATAACCCCTCTAAGCCTCAGATACCTTATCTGTAAAATGGGGATAATATTAGAACCTCACGTGAGAATTAAATGAGATAAGTCCTAGAGATTATTTAGCCAAGTGCAAATCATTGTTTGGTTATTACAATAGCATAATTTCATAGATACTTATTTAAAAATCATTTCAGGACAATTCTCTTATGGAAGGGCTTTCAGGATGTAGACTCCCAGATGACTGGTCTTCCATTAAGTTAGTATTTGGGTTGGGATTGGGGTTGGGGTTAGTGTTGGAGTTAGTATGAGTATTAATTTAAACAGAATTAATTGTGTGTCTAGGGAATTTTGGTGCAGAAGGAAAGAAGCTAGCTTTACCTCTTGCCAGTTTCCCAGTGCCCCCTGATGCCTCTCGCTCTTCCCTCTGGGGCTTCTCAGCTCGCTTCTCCCTTTAAGAGCCCTCTTCCCTTTCGTCACCCGTGCAGCTCTTACCAGCAGGACTGAGAGGTGCAGCCTTGGTGGGTAAGTACCTTTCCTTTCTTCAGCACCAATCAGACTTAATCCATAGTCTGGTTCCAGCCGCTTTCCTCTTCCCCTCACTTAGGACAAAATCCTCTCGATGCCCAGGAAACATACCACTTCCCTTCAAAGGTGGTTAAATTCTTTCAAACCCACTGAAACCCCCCCCTTCCTAATGGCTTCTAATTTGAGAACCAATACCAGTCATTCTTTTGTCTCTGGTGTTTGGAAACTAAAATATCCTTTAAGCCCATCTGTGAAGCAGCCGATTCAATTAAATTTTGAGATAAGTGCACATGAAGCATAATTGAGAAAAGAAAAGAAGCTTGCTTTAAGAAATAAGAAATTCTCAGTGACTGTAGGACTACATGCATTGTGAGTCTCTGCTTCCAAATGTGCCTGCTATTCGTGAGTCACATGATCTTATGCCAGTTTGTGCAAACTGTTGTCAAGGCTGCCAGGATGATTTCCCTGTATCTATGCATGAACGACTGTTCAGGACAGTTAATGGAAGTTCCATGTGTTTGCTGACTGGAGGGGCGCTGAGGGAGGAATTAAAAGGATTATCTTAAATGCATCCATTAAGACTTGAGTCAAGCCAAAAGTCATGTGGTTCAAACAGGAGCCAACTTTTTTTTTATATTAGCAATGAATTATGAAACATTTCACTAATAGTCAACTACTAACTAATCCAGGTAGGTACTGTTAACTTCTTGGGTTACCATCAAAAACTCTACGTCTCAGAGCAGCCTCTCCCAGTGGTCCACCTCTTACCACCTTACTAGGCTTCCTAAATTAGACATTCTGAGTTTGAAGGAGTTTGAAGGTCATGAAGCCCAGCTCTTGGCTAGGCATGAATCCACTCTACAATAGCTTCCTAAGTGAACATCCAGGCCATTCTGGAAACCTAGTATGGCCAGTTCTATATGAGGTCTTACTGTGAGGTGAATGCCTCTGGTCTAAGAAGATCTGTGTTGATTGAAACATAGTGGCTCTTCCCATTCAACAAGCAGATCTTTTGATCCTTCAACATTTCCATCGCTGTGTTCCACTTTACCAAACTCTGAGTTCGCTGAAGCCTCAACCCCAGCACAAGCCTTTGACACCCTGTGGAACAACTCCTGGGTGCTGTTCCTGCTTTGGTTCCCCTGGACCATGCTCTAACTGCCTCCTGCCCTCCAACCTCACCTATGTGGAGGAATTAATAGAGCTGATGATACTGTGTCTGTGCTGTCTAGTTTTAGGAGGACCAGCCACATCACACAGCAAATCAGCTGACAGATCTCCACAAATAGGAGATTTACCACCATGGAGGCTGCTAATTTTCCTTTCAAACCCCTGACTGTTAAATATTCTTCCTAACACTGAGCTGAGAGCTGCACCTCTGCAGTGGTAAGATAACATAGTGATTAAGTATGGTTCAGAGGTTACACTGACTAAGTTCTGGTCTGAGCTCTACCACTTCCTTGGTTGAGCCTTTACCAAATTTCTCAGTACATCCAAACCTCACCTTTCCAGCCTTTAAAATGGAAATAGTAGAAGTAAGCATTTTGTAGGAATATTGTGAACATAAATGAGGATTTTTGTAAAGCACTTAGCAGCACGGGGACTGGCATGTATCAGTTCTTAAATTTTTGTTGTTGTGGTTGCTTTGCTGTTGTTATTCTGCTTTTTCATCTTAATCTTTCTCACTGGAATTATATGTAATAAGTCCATATCTTCTAAATAACAGCCCTTCACTGGTTTGAAGACAATTTTCATATCCCACCAGAGGACTTTTTCTTTCTGGAATGAAGATTCTTACTATTTTAACCATTTATTTTGTAAAATGGATTTGAATCCCATCCCTATAGCATAGAGGATCAGAGGATCAGAGCATATGGTGCAGATTCAGACATGGTAGGTTCAAATATAATCTCCAGTTCTTATTAACTTCAGGAATTGAGGCAAATCATGTTCCCTTTCCTTTGATAAAGGTGGTCTAATAGTGAGTTGTGATTTGGGGGTATGGTTACATCATAGTGTTTTTCACATTTAACTTACCATCGAAACCCCAGGTCTTTTTCAGATATGTGATGTACTTTAGCAGTTGGTGTTTATTTTAGGGGGATGGGAAGGTGAAATGGGAGTAGCAGCGAGGAGGAGAAATCATAGCCTGGGATCCCATGAAGGGAGCAGGAGTCAGAAAAGGCAAGAGAGCAAGAGGCAAAAGAGCCAAAACGACAATGTGATATCCTGCTGGCCTCTGCAGAGTAGCAAGTGTAACTGATTGATAGGTCTTGCAGGTCTACCAGCTTGTGACAGGCTATGTAAACAACTCTTTCTTGGAATCATGAGGAAAAGAGATATATTGATCTACTCATGTCACTTTCCGTTTTCAAGGGCTTGCTCCATGGGGCAATCATTCACCCATACCTCCAAGTTGCACATGCATGGACACTGAACAGATCCTCAGATGTCTCACTCTCAGAAGGAGGCAGAAGTGTATGAGGCAGGTACGAGGCAACGTGCCTCTGAAGATGGTCACTTGAGCAGTAGCTAAGGCCAGAAAAAGTGCCCAAGACCCTGGAGACCACTGAGGTCAAGAGGAGCTAGAATGCATCAAGGTTGTTGTGTTACACTCATACAGTTGATGTTTTTAACCTACTGCAGGACTTTGTATGTGTGCCTATTACATGTCCTCTTGTTAATTGGTCCCTCCTAACAACCCATGATGTCTTGTTGAGTCTCTGTCATTCAGTGTAGTCACAATGGCTAACATACTCATTGTTGTGCACAATTCACTTGATCAGTGTTCCACAGGGTCTTCAAGATATTGGGGGGAAAAAAAGAAGTTGAATGAGAAAGGGCCCTGTCAGGCGTGTCACTTCATTGCTTTGCATCAGGTTTCAGTATATCAATGGGAATCCCTCCCTTCCTTGAAATTGGTCCTAACCAGAACTGCCAAAAATCACTCCTTTCCCATTATGGCCTGCACACACAGCACCAGCTTTAATAGAAGGAAATAGCCATTAAGCTACCAGAGTATTTAGATGATTTATCTCAAAATTGATTTATCTGTTGTCCCAATCATTTCCAACCTTTGCCTTGCAGTCCCATGGATCAACTAAAGTTTAAGTTGCCTGAAGAAGTTCCATGCAAATACAGCAGCAAACTGAGTAGAAAATAAGTCCTACTTTTTATGCCACAAATCCTCTATGTTTGATCTAATCCCTTCCTTGAAGCTTCAGCAGCAGAAACAAAAACACCAAGGTGCATACAAGGCTAATAAGTGCGTTGAAAGACATTTAAACACAAAAAACTCCTCATGACATTCTATATTTATAGACATTTCCATTTAAGTTATACTGATGCATTCAAATAAGTGTTTCCATTTATTAATCCTCTATTTTTCCATTTTTAATAAAAAATTTAAAGGCCTGAAGTATTATTGGAATTCCCATTTATTAGGACTATGTAGTCAGGTAACCTTATAGTAGAATCAATGATAATACAAATAATTTTATTCACTGCATCTCATACACATATATGACAATTTTATGTCACTATTTTTTTCTCCTCTTGGCTTTACTCAGTTTGAATTAAAATATTGAGAGAAATATCTTCTGCAACAAACATTGTTTAAAGTTAAAAGCAAAAATACGATATCACAAAATGAGATTCCATCTTTATAGATGGTAGAAAGTCAGATTCCTTCCAAGGAATGGTAAGTGTCCAGGGTGATGAAGGTAATGAAATAAAGAAACAAGAAGGCGTTCTCTTACAGTCTTCCTACATATGTTAAATATAAGCTGGCATGGAGTCCTTCCAGATTAATTTCCATAAAGTGTCATCATATTAAGAAGTTCTAGAAGGGCAGGACCATATCTACTTGATTGACTCTGAATAGTACCTAGCTATCCACAAAAATGCATTAATAAATCTTTGAAGATCACAGTCAATACAGAGAGTCTTTGTCATTTTATTTTAGATCTATAAACATTTTTTCTGTTTGCTTTCAGTTGACAAAGCACTTTTATGTTCATTATGTCATTTGATCCTCACAATTATCTGGTGATGTAGGCAGGGAAAACAATCCTTATTTTACAGATGGATAATCTGAGGTTGGAAGAGGCCGTTGTGTACAGCAAGGGTTGACTCCTTATTTAGATGGGAATATTTGGGGTATTGTGAATATGGGAAATTTCAGAGATGTGTAAGTGCATTCTGAGTCTTTTTTTTTTTTTTTTGTGAGGAAGATCAGCCCTGAGCTAACATCCATGCTAATCCTCCTCGTTTTGCTGAGGAAGACCGGCTCTGAGCTAACATCTATTGCCAATCCTCCTCCTTTTTTTTTCCCCCCAAAGCCCCCGTAGATAGTTGTACATCATAGTTGCACATCCTTCTAGTTGCTGTATGTGGGACACGGCCTCAGCATGGCCGGAGAAGCGGTGCTTCGGTACGCGCCCAGGATCCGAACCCGGGCCGCCAGTAGCGGAGCGCATGCACTTAACCGCTAAGCCACGGGCCGGCCCTAATCTCACCATCTTAAATCTCAGAATTTAGGCCAGCCCCATGGCCCAGTGGTTAAGTGCATGCGCTCCGCTACTGGCGGCCCGGGTTCGGATCCCGGGCGCGTACCGAAGCACCGCTTCTCCGGCCATGCTGAGGCCGTGTCCCACATACAGCAACTAGAAGGATGTGCAACTATGACGTACAACTATCTACGGGGGCTTTGGGGGGAAAAAAAAAAGGAGGAGGATTGGCAATAGATGTTAGCTCAGAGCCGGTCTTCCTCAGCAAAACGAGGAGGATTAGCATGCATGTTAGCTCAGGGCTGATCTTCCTCACAAAAAAAAAAAAAAAAAAGACTCAGAATGCACTTACACATCTCTGAAATTTCCCATATTCACAATACCCCAAATATTCCCATCTAAATAAGGAGTCAACCCTTGCTGTACACAACGGCCTCTTCCAACCTCAGATTATCCATCTGTAAAATAAGGATTGTTTTCCCTGCCTACATCACCAGATAATTGTGAGATTAATGTGAGATTAATTTTATATTTGCTGCCTTAAATACACTAGACAATAGAAGTAAAATACTTAATACTTTCAGTGTATAATAGCTGTCAACACAGAGTAAACCATGTAAGTGGAGTTGTATATGTATTGGTCATCTAAAAATAGCTTTGATTGATAGAACATGACCAAGAAAAATAGCACTAAATCAAAGATAGTATTTCTGACACTTGAAATAGATTCTCAGATGTCTTAGGGGAAAAGATCATAAAGATATAATCTCATTTATAAACACAATCTCTCCCCTCAATTCTTATACTTAATGGGGTGGTAGTAAATATTTAACAGCCAACTCTCTGGGGGGAAAAAAAAACCCTGACTTGAGCATTTGCCAAGTTAACTCCTTGGGTTAACTTGTCTCTAATGTTGGATAAGACCCTTCTCATTTCTAGGTCTGTTTCCTCATTTGTTAAATACCTATGATTTCATTATATTCAAAACATGACTGAATATACGACTCAGCTCCCTCAAGGTGGCTTTTAATCCTGCTCCCACTTGGAAAAGACTAATATTTCCAACGTGCTGTCTCTATTTCTTCCCTCAGTAGTAAGACCAGTGACTCAGAGCAATTGAGTCTTGGGCAATAAGGTAGCATTGATTACAATTGTTTACCATGAGGCCTAATGGTTGATTGTAGGAATTCTCTGCTGCAAAGTTTTTTATTTGCTTGCTGCTGATGGAGTAGTTGAGTACTTGGTCACTTGCCTGAAAGTTCTCGATTCACCTTCAAGGAGTAGGAAAAGATAGTGAAGCAGAGAGAGGGCACACTTGGCTCTAAGAGCAGTGAATTTGGGAGGTGACATCGTCACCATCATTGGGAGACAGTTGAGT
The DNA here is from genome assembly GCF_057802395.1 of Ceratotherium simum simum. NCBI lineage: Eukaryota > Metazoa > Chordata > Mammalia > Perissodactyla > Rhinocerotidae > Ceratotherium > Ceratotherium simum. The sequence continues at coordinate 76,744,384 of NC_141904.1, read as the reverse complement.
GTGGTTGTGAAGAGCATGAGCCCTATTCAGAATTACAGAGGTTCAAACCCTGGCTCAGCCTCTCGCTATGGTCCCTTGGGCAAGTGAGTGTAGAATAAGGATAATAATTAAATCTACCTCACAGGATTGTTAGGAGGATTAAATGGAACAATCCGTGTAAAGGACTTAGCATTGTGCCTGACTCATAGTAAGCATCTGACAAATGTAAGCTATCAGCATCATCATCGTTTTTCACTACAAATGTGATGGGCATGTACTAGTTTCCTAGGGCTGCCATAACAGATTACCACAAACTAGGTGGCTTAAACCAACAGAAATTGATTATCTCACCAAATTTATTCTGGAGACCAAAAGTCCAAAATCAAGATGTTGGCAGGGCCATGCTTCCTCTGAAGGCATTAGGGGAGGATCCTTCTTTGCCTCTTCCTACCCCCTGGTGGTTGCTAGAATTCCTTGGTTTCTTTGTCTTGTGGCTGTATTGTTCCAATTTCTGCCTCCATCCTCACATGGTGTTCTCCTCTCTGTGTCTGCGTCCCTGCACGTCTGTCTTAGAAGGGCAGAAGTTATTGGATTTAGGGCTCACTCTAATCCGGTAAGATATCACGTTAACTAGTTACTTCTGAAAAGACCCATTTCCGATTAAGAAAATAAGTCACATTCTGAGGTTCTAGGTGCATGTGAAATTTTGGGGAACACTATTCAATCCAGTACAGGTGATTCATATTCTTGCTATAACCTCTTCATCTCCTCCACTCCACCAAGTCTCTGCTCACATCTTATGTCTCTGCTAGGATGTCGTATCATCCTGGAAACTTCCAGTACTCTTGAGAGTTGAAACAGGAAGCATAGGCATCAGTCTTCTAACTTCAAGGTTTTTTTCATTTTTAGAATGAAAGAGTTGGAACCATAACCCCAAGATCTCCTCCAACTAGCCAAATGTAAAATGATCTTTTCTTCACTCCAAATATTGGTGAGTGTTCAGAAGGGCACTAATTTGAGTAGTGTTGATCGCATGTGAAAGGAACAAGACTGCAAATACTAAGTAAGCATTTTCAATATGTTGATAAATGTGTGAAACTCCTATGGCAGGTGCAAGAGAAAGTGCCAATTAAAAATTAGCTTCCATACGCATTTATAGATTGTGTTGTTGACTCCAGCATTTTGCTGTTGCCTATTAAAGCAGGAGTTGACAGGTAAATTTCCTCTACTGGATTCCTCTATAGGGTCAGAAAATAGTTTTGCACAGTTTTTGGAATTCATCCAAACTATTTAATGAGTCCTTTCTTGTCTGTAGATGCTGTAATTCAACTCTTTTGCTTTGTTAAAAAATGTTGTTAAAAGTGTAGATATGACTTTAGATGATGTTCAAGAATCATAAAATACAAGCTTTCTACTGAAAGAGATGGTAAAGGTCACCTGGTCACTCTAGTCACATTTTAAGTGTGTGTCCCTGCTACATCTTGTCAATGTGTCACCCATGCTGCTTATAGGAAGCTCTTTTCTCTAGGAATGGCTCTGACTTTTAGAAATTTCTTTCTGTTAATTGTTAGAATAAATGAAAAACGTGTAATTTGCTTGTGTTAATATCAGAATCATTTTTAGGTATTCGAGCACCATCTTAAAGAATCTTGAAGTCCTAACTGATCCAGCTCCGAGATAAGTACCACTTCTTGCAGTGAGTTGGGATTTCACTTTAAGAGAGGGATTTTATCTGCAGTGGTAGCCCCATTCTCAGGCATTTATAGGACTCTCACCCGCCTGTTAATAACAAATACCTACCTTCCACCAAATGGTGACTTCGACCTCAAACCTTCCAACAAGTGAGAAGCAGCTTCTCACCAAAAGGCTGCAGACTTATTTAGAACAGTGATTCTCAAACTTGAAAGTATATATAAATTATCTTAGATCTCGTTAAATTGCAAATTCTGATTCTGAAGATGGGGCCTGAGATTTGGCATTTCTAACAAGCTCTCATGCAGTAGTAACAAGAATTTATAGAGGGGGCCCACCCGGTGGCGTAGTGGTTAAGTGCACGCACTCTGCTTCGGTGGCCCAGGGTTTGCAGGTTCAGATACAGGGCACTCACCGACGCACCACTTGTCAAGCCATGCTGTGGCGGCGTCCCATATAAAGTAGAGAAAGATGGGCACGGATGTTAGCCCAGGCCAATCTTCCTCAGCAAAAAGAGGAGGACTGGCATCGGATGTTAGCTCAGGGCTGATCTTCCTCACCAGAAAAAAAAAAGAATTTATAGAATGCATCATGGTTTTGGTTCCAATCTGAATAAAAACAAAATTCTATATTTGTATTAGTTTCCTGTGGATGTTTTAACAGATTACATCAAAATTGGGTGGTTTGAAACATCAAAAATCTATTTTCTAACAGTTTTGGAGGCCAGAAGTCTGAAATCAGTTTTGCTGGGCTAAAATCAAGATGTCAGCAGGGCCATGCTCCCCCCAGAGGCTCTAGGACAGGATTTGTTCTTGCCTCTTCTGGCTTCTTATGGCTGCCAGCATTCTTTGGCTTGTGATCAAATCACTCCGGTCTCTGCCTCCATAGTCATGTTGCCTCCTCCTCTTCTGTTTGTCTGAAATCTCCCTCTGCCTCATTTTTATAAGGATACTTATGATTGCATTTAGGACTTACCCAGATTATCCAGGATAATCTCCCCATCTCAAGATCCTTAACTTAATCACACCTGCAAAGATCCTCTTTTCCATATAAGGTAATACTTACAGGTTGCAGGAATTAGGACCTGATGCCTTTGGGGGCCATTATTTAGCCTACCACAGTATTCCTCTTGGAAAATACAGAACTCCTGTGTGGGTCCTAGGCAACGGTAGCAAAACCCTCAGATACAGGTAGGTTCAGGTCTGATGTAAAACCTTGTTTCATTGCAGGTAATGGAGGATGTTCTCCTTTCTTATAATTTCTTGTGTGTACACAATGCCTTAAAGCACTTTTCTTGCAGGTTTTCCTTTTTTTTAAAAGGGGTATTTAGAAACAAACATCTCCAAATCCGTCTTGTTTTGTTTTAATCCACATTAAAGGGTAAAAAGACAAGACCAATAAAATTAATCATGACGTGAAGCCTGGGGGTTGCACATTCTGAGCATATTTTAAGTTCTCAGAGGCCAGCTTCATATCTGAGGATTACTGAGCAGAAAATTACAAGGAGGAGAAGGCCTCTTTCTACTTTGAGTCCAGAGACAGAACTCTTAAGATAGTAAAGTTATAGAATAATAATTCTTACGATGAGTAGCACGGTGTCAAATTTACCTTGTTGCATGGTGTTCATTTGCTCACTCATTTGTGTAAGGTTAATTCAGTCAAGTTTGTGCTGGATACTGTGACGGGGGCAGCAGAATCTAGAGATGAGTCAAGATCCAGTGCCTGCCCTCAGATGCACATGCAGTATGTAGTAAAACCAAAGCAAGACAAAAGAATAAAGTCAGCCGTATAAAGATATTGGAATTTTTTTAATTTTTGCTTTAAAATGTTGCTTTAATCTGGCAGTACAATTACTGTCAACTATGGAAAGTTTGGAAAACCATACTGAACCCTCGGAAGAAAAAAGGGCCGTGGATTCAAAACAAGGACTTAAATATATCACCGTGTGGTATTAATATTAAAATTCTGTCTATAGTTTCTGTAGTTCATATCTGTAATTTTCAAAAGGCATCAGTTTTCTCTTCTTGACCAATTATTTGGAACAGGGAAATGTTATGGTCTAATAAAATATACATGATCACATGTCTCTTGGAAAGCAGGATGAAAGAAAGAATTTTCAAACAATTTCTGAGTTTATGCTCACGTGTGTGTGTTTTTATCAGACTCTGATGGTGTCCTCCCTGCCCTTTAGTTTGATGCAGATAATTATGTAAGGTCTGCTAAACTCCAGTTCATCTTGAAAACATGGAAAGCGTAGTCTAATCGCCATTTAGCAGCAATTAGCAATCCATCCTTTCAGGGATTCACAGTCCAAGTCCACTCAATGGATAATTGCAACAATTCACTCCCCGTACGTCTCCGTAGTTTTGGACAAGACAGTCTTACTTTCATTAGCATAAAACCTAGGCTTGATGGAGACCTCCCAGTGCTGAAAGCTGAAGCAGAGATTTAAAAAAATAATAATAAAAAGTTACTGTCTCCAACTAGCCCTCATCCACTAGATAAGACTGACTGATGATATTCCTCATGTTGTCTAAAGTACCTGTGGGAAATGTAGTGTCTCAGAATTCAGCCTTACCTCTGAGCCATCCAGTGGTAGATGCACTGTCCATGCATATAATCCAAGGGCAATTACATGATGAGAAACTGAAAACGTGAGAAATCTTCTCTGTCTGACGATTTAGATTGTTTATTCTGGTTTTTAGCAGAATAAAGCAACGTTAGAGGTCTTAGGCATGTTGTAGCCAAAGACAAAGAAACAGGTTTAAAACCAGTAGTTGGATCATCTCTGATATGAATTCATACATTCAAGAGATATATAATGATAATGATGATAGAAGGATGATAGAGATAGATGATAGGTGACTGATAGAGATGATAAAGATAGATAGATACATACATAGAGATGATAAAGATAGATACATACATACATAGATGATAGATAGATAGATATTGCTTGTCATCGTCTACTGTGTGCCAGGCACTGTGCTAAGCACTTTACATGTGCTATTCTCATTTCATACTTACAACAATATTATGAAGCATGTTATTTGCATTTTACAGATTAAGAAAAAATAAAAGAAAACAAGGCTTAGCAAGTAAATTGCCCAAGAAAGTTTAGGAAGTGGGGTTCTGGGATTTAAATATAGGCAATGTGACTCAGGAAGCCAAGTTCTTGTTCATTCATTCAAGAAATGTTTATCGAGCACCTTCTATGTGTCAGGAACTGTGCTAGGCTGTAGAGATAAAAAGCAAACCTGCAAAGAGGGAAGGAGTTACAAATTATGATAGTATTGGGAAGGAAAAAGACCAAGATTGAGATACTCAATGGGTATGGGTGGCTAGGTTGTCAGAGTGGACAGAGAAAGCCTCTCTGAAGATGTGACAGTAAGACTGAGACCTAACAACTGAGAAGGAATTAGCCACAAAGGAGAACATTCCAGGCAGTGGGAATAGCTTATACAAAAACTTATGGGCCTGAGAAGGCTTCATAGAGGATAAGGAAAAGGAATTTTCCAAGCCTGGAAGGTTTTTAACAAGTAGGGGAGGTTTTCCAGGTGAGCAGAGCTATTGAACTAAGGTTAGTAGGTGAGAAAGAAGTAAGCAGAATATTTCCACTTACGTGACTGTGGCTGGGGCCTTCTCCAGAGCACACACTTCAATTGCAGAAGATTTTAAAGGATTTAAAGTCCCTTTTAATGTTCTCTAATTTGTATTGATTTGTGCTTTTTCCTGTCTGTCTGTGGTGGGGGGCAGAGACAGCTTCATGTTACTTAAATCTAACTAAGGCATTTTCTTATTAAACACCGTGGTGGTCTTTCCCACCAGCCCACGTGAAGAGCACAGTGGGCAGAGCAGGTGATTAGTTAGGCAATCTAAGATGGCTCAAGCTTAACCTCTACCACACAAGCCAGGCATCCTGCTAGGTCCTAGACGTGCCAAGATGGATGATTCCTAATGGGAGCTTTTAGTGCAGTGGGATTAAAAAGTCAAACAATAAACAAATAAGAGTTTAGGTCAGAGATCAGCAAACTACAGCCAAGCCCAAGGACCAAATCCAGCTCACCATTTCTTTCTGTAGTTTACAGCTGAGAATGGTTTTGACAGTTTTTAGTGGTAGGGAAAAAAATCAAAAGAAGAAGAATATTTTATGACACATGAAAATGATGTGAAATTCAAATTTCAGTGTCCATCAATAAAGTTTTTTTGGAACATAGCCACACCTGTGGCTGCTGTTGAGCTACAGTGGCAGAATTGAGTAGTTGTGATAGAGACCTGTGGCCCACACAGCTGGAAATATTTACTATCTGGTTCTTTATAGAAAATGTTCCCTGACCCCCAGTGTAGGTAGTTGGAGGGGCCATGAGAGCATCACAGTGGGGCATGTACCTCAGATTCAAGGATCAGGGATGTCTTCCTGAAGCGAAAGTTGGAGCTGGCTCTTAAATAATGAAAAGGTAGAAGATGAGCCAGATAGAAGAACATTCAAAGGATAAGAGAGTAAATTAGTTTTCTTGTTTGTGATATCAAGATACTGGCTCTTGAAGAGAAAACAGTTTGCCAACCCCAGAGGAATAAAGATAAGCAGAGATAAAGATAAGGACTTTCAATACATAGCAGCGTCCCAACACCCTGACTATCCATCTGCCTCTTTCACCCAGCACGCATACACACAATGTTGGTGACATCCTATTGCTGGGCTCAGTTCATTCTCAAATAAATGGGACAAGGAGCAAGGGCTGTAAGTTCCCAGTTCAATCCCGGTGACTGGAGAGATCTGGGAAGGCTCCATAACGGGGGGCTTGGGGGGAGAGATTAGTCTAGACTTTGAAAAATTTGAACAAGCAGAGGGTCTCCCAGACCATCAGAGCTACCTGAACAAAGACGACTCCTCCAAGTAACCAAGCTGTTTCTATTTAGTTGTCTGGGGGCTCTTCCCTCAAGCACATGATCCAATTGAGGAGGATTTCGAAGGATTTGAGACACTCTTAATGTTCTCCAGCTTGCACTGAAATTGTACTTCCCTGTGTGTGAGCTGGGGTAGAGGCAGCCTTCAAGTAAATTAAACCCAGTCTTGGCATTTTCTCATTAAATACCAGAGCAGCTCAATCCCACAGGCCCATATAAGGACCACGGTAGACAGAGCAGGTGATTAGCAGTCTTAGAACCATCAAAAAGTTGCCCACAGTACATGACTTCTAATTAATAACTACTCTGCATCTAGCCATTTATCTCAAGCATGTTGAGGAAGTTGAAAAGTATTTATCTCCACTTAGCTCTAGTATATCAGGGTTAGGGATGAGCAAGGCTCATATAAAAGTTAATTATGACTGCCAGAAGCCACTGAAAACCCCGCATCTTATTTCTCACACCTTCAACCTGAAATTAGATTGACTTTCAGAACTTTGCAGAATATATAAACAAATATTCTGAGAAGAAAAATGCATCCAACTGTTCCTACTTTTGCAAGGGACAGAATTTGGAGTTTCATGGAACATCCAAGGCTGAGAAGGATCTCAGCCCTGGCTGTGTGGGGTTGGATGAGCTTCTCACCAGAGTCTCACCCTGGACTTCAGTTTCTTCATCTGCAAGATGGAGAGTTTACTAGAGGGTGGGACAACTTCTGTGGTATGCAAAATAATCTCAGGTAAATGTGTGATGATTTTACAAGGTAAAGAGAAGGGCTTTTACAGCAGTGAATTGCATCATGAGAAACTTACTCCCTTGTATTCAACTCTCTTTTTGTCATTTCTACATTAAGGAAAAAGTCTCAGTTTAATGCTGGGATATCTCTAAGACTTGCTAATCTCTCTTTTTTTAAGAAAAAAATGTGGGCTTAGACTAAGATCTGTCTATGTAGAGTTGCCAGATTTAGCAAATGAAAATACAGTTAAATTTTAATTTCAAATAAGCAACAAATCATTTTTTAGGATAAGTATGTTCCACACAATATTTGGGCATACTTCTGCTAAAAATGATTTGTTGTTTATCTGAAATTCAAATTTAATTGAGCATCCTGTATTTTATCTGGAAACCTTACTTCTGCAGGCAGTGGTAGCTAACCAAAACTTTAAAATATTGCTTTGTTTTCATTGTATTGACTATCACTTTTCCACATGTGGTAAATTAGGTTATTGTTCAGCAAATATTCACTCACTCCTCCACCACCAGGAGAGGAAGATCTTTCCCTGCCCTGTCAATGTTGGGATGGGCTGTCTGACTTGCTTCAGCCAATGGAATGTAAGTAGAAGTGATAGCATGCCAGTTTCAAACCACGGGGAGCCTCTGTCCCTTAAGTCCAGGCACCAGAATGACACACGTGGAGCAGGCCCGCAACCCGGAGCATGGCCAACTAAGCCAGCAAGGGCAGACTGCAGACATCCTGCAGACCTGTGCATGCAAGAATAGACACACTTTGTTATAGGCCACTGAGTTTGGGGTGGCTTATCAACAGGATTATTGTGAACATAGTTTGAATAATATACTTCTTACTTATGGAATGTGATACCGACTTCTTCATTTGTGGTAGTGATAAAAAGCTTTCTTTTCAAATTAATATATTTTATGTAAAAATTATGATCGATTTAAATGAAAATATTGTCCTTTCTGTTTAGCTGTTACATGGGTATGTTAAAATTTGTGGAGATGGTATTTGAATGGGAAATGTTTCATTTGATGAACTCTAAAGTCCCTTCCAGCCTAACGTTTTAGGCACAGTGGGGTAGAAGGAGCGTGCGACTTGCAGTGAGATGGATCTTAGATTTCATTCTGGCTCTGACACCATCTCTGTGACCCTAGGGAGTCACTGAGTGACTGGTGTATAATGGGCCTGGGAAAGTCAATTAACCTCTCCCAATTGCCTCATTTCTAAAATTGGAATAATAGTACCAACATCAAAGAGCCGCTGGGAGGATTCAAAGAAGAAATTCCATGAAGTGCCTGGCAAACTCGAGGTGCTCAATATTAGCTTCCTGCCCCTTCCTGGTGATTGGTAAGGGTGCAAATCCACAAATAAGATTAGAGAAATGTCCACAAGGCCCAATCAATAGTCAATGTGTGGAGTAGGGAAAAGTGGGTAGTTGTGGGCACATGTTTGTGAAGCAAGACAAGAGACACAGGACTTCAAAATTTCTTCTAGTCCTCTAAATGTCCTCTGGTTTTTTACTTCAGGGACAAGGTTGGGAGTCTTCTGGTTCCTTAGCAACCAGAAATGGGTTTAGCCAGATGCTCTATCCTTGAGCAATGGCCAGTCACTTCGTATTTTGTCTTTTTTTCCCCCTAAGCACATGATGACTCAGAATGTATACATTCAAATGTAGGGATCCCAGACAAGTTTGAGGGCTTGGATGTCTAGCCCGGAAAACACAGGATCCTTGTGTCCTCCAAGAGTTTCAGGGTCTGGCTTCATAGCAGCTGGCCCTCTAATATCTTCGGGAAACCAGAATTTTGGGCAACCTGCCCGGGGAGTGTTCAAGTCGTGCTGATGAATGAGCACAGGCTCCAAGCAGAAGAGACTGTGCCCAGGCAAAGCCTAAATGATTATCAAAGGAAACAATGGTCTGTATCATTAGTCCTGTTCCTATAGTTGGTGATAGTCATTGAGGGATGGACTGAGAAGGCTTTTGCAATCAGTGAAATATAGAAATAAAGTAGAGAAGATTAAAAAAACTAAAAGTTGATTCTTTGAAAAGAGTAATGTAGATAAACAAAGAAAATACAGAATGCAATCCAGAAAAGGCACATCTAAACTGGCAGAAAGTGGATTAGTGGCTGCCTGGGGCTGAGCATGAGAACAGGGAGTGATTGGACCCTCCCCCCACAAAGAGTTGGGATTTTTGGGGGGTAATGGAAATGTTCTAAGATTGGATTGTGATGATGGTTGCACAACACCATAAATTTACTAGAAATCATTGAATTTACACTTAAAAATAAGTATATCTAAACAAATGAATGTTATGCTATGTAAATTTATCTCAAAGCTATTAAGAAATACAGAAAACAAAAAAAATAGCCACAGATACAACAGACATTAATAAAAATACTAAGGATTATCAGCTACTATGTGGTATTGATTCTGATAATATAACAGAAATGGATAAATTCCTAGAAAATTAGAAGAAGAAATAGATATCTTGAATAGTCTAGTAATTATTTTTAAATGGTAGTCAAACCTGTCCTCTGAAACAATCCCAGGTTCAGATGTCTTTACAGGTAGTTCTACCAAAGTTTCAAGGAATAGTCGATTCCTTGTTTTATAAGTGGTTTAAGAAAATTTTTTTAAAAAAGAGCATAAGCTACCCAGCTCATTTTATGGGGCTACTGTATTCTTAACTCCAAATATAGATGAAAGCAGGAAAAATTATAGAAAGTATAGGTGCATTTCATTTATGAAAATAGGTATAAAAATACATTATCCAACTGAATTCAACAGTGCATAAAAATATAATAAAGTGGAATATATCTCAAAAATATAAAGTATTGTTAAACAGTAGAAAACTCATATGATCATGGAAAATGATGCCAAAAAGTTTTCAAAATTGTTCATGCATCTTCAGGATGAATCTAGAAAGTCCCCATCTGCGGTGCATCCCAGGAAACTCTGACCCAGATTCCAGATGAGGGGACATGTGTGAGAAATTTCCTTATCAGGCTATTTGGGTTACTGAAGAGTTGGAGACAACCTGGATGTGCATTTCTAGAATAGTGCACTTCTAGAATAGTGGATATATCATTGTGGATACACACCTGGGAGGATTATGCAGCAGAGGAAGCAACAGAAGAAACAGAATAAGATATGTAACATGTATATAAATGCCATGTATATAAATTAAAATGTACATAGAACAGCACGCACATAGAATAGCAGTGCACATTTTGAAATAATATATCAAATAGAATACACATTAAAGTGTTGGGGGAGAGAGGCATGGGAGTGTAGTTTGGGTAGCCTAATGAATCAGTGAATCAAGCAAACAGCCCAGACACTTGGCAATCCTTTACCATGAGCTGAAGAGCATGATTAATTCAACCCTTGCACAGGGTGTTAGAGAAACATGATCTCTTTCTGAAGTTCTTTCTGGGACTGAGGTAATTCCTCTCATATGCTCTAAGACTAGTCTCTTTGTTTAATATTTAACAAGACTCATTTTACACATGGATTGAGTTGTCCATTTTTCAAAATAGTTGTTCCCAAACTTTTGGAATTCAGTTACCAAAAGCATTTTTTTAATGTGGATACCAACAGATTTATCTAATATTTAATTTTCTAAGAAAGGAAAAAACCTCAAAATAAAGTCTAGGTTTTTGCCAAAAAGTCCTGTTAGTAAAACTGCATGGGTTATCTTATCTATGCTATATAGACTTATATATATACATATGCGATAACACACACACCCATTTTTCTTTGGGCTGGAGAAAATATCCTTGTAAACTACTGTTTTTCAATCTTATTTTCATTATCATCTCTCTTTCCCTAAAGAGTCTTTTTAGACATTTGTTTCCTAATCACACTCCCTGCCCATGAAATTTTAACACCACAGGTATACTGCATATCTCTTAAGTACTGTGGCCCTTTGGAGGGTCACAAACCACTGTAATATCTAAGGATGTTTTCAGCTCCCCAAGAACCAATTTTCACCCTCTGGGGGACAATATCACCCCCACTGAGAACACATGCTATACACTGAAGCCAATTTGTGAACCAGGACTCAAAACCACTCTAGTAGGCAGTGAGATTCCAAGAAATATCTCCTCTACCTTTGCATCTGAAATCCCTCCTTCAGCAATTCATTCTTTTGTTTTCATTATTTTTTATTCTCATCCCATCTCTCTTCTAAGTAGCAAACATTTCTGAGACACAGCACATTAAGATATAAAACATTATTTTTTTAATTAAAATATATAGAACACCTGCTAAGAACAACATGCTTTGCTAAGCACTAGGAAGGATTGAGAGTTGACTCAGCTGCAGGCTCACCCCTCAGAGGAGTTCAGAACTGATGAGATTCTCCATCTCATGGGTACCAGACAGTGAATGTAGATGTGAAGGGGAGGTGGTTTGTGTGAGCTGGAGGTATAGAGGGACCTAGCCTCAAAGTGAAAAACTGGAACACTCTATTATCATAATGTCATTAAGTTGATTCAGTCTTTCTTCTAGCAAGGAAGAGTAGAAAGGAAAGAGCTGATAAGCTTGGGTAGGAGAGATGTTCATTCATTCATTCATCCACTTAACAAAAATTTATTGAGAACATGCCACATATCAGGTACTGTTAGGGGCTGATGCAGATACCCACTGTAGGGCATTGGGTCTTTACCCTCAAGCCAGTCCTTCTCTAAGGGCCAATGACCAGGGAAAACTAACATTCTAATAGTGAGAGCTCCTCTAGTTTATAGTCACTGCCACACTGGCTGCTGCAACTCTACTCCGAAAACAAGTGTTGTTTCCTTTCTCAGCCTGGCTGTCAGCAACACAGTAATGAGACGGGCACATTGTGTAGCAACCTGGTCTCCCCTGTGACTGCCTGACAGTGCTTAGAACCATTTGTCACACCGCTCAACAATGAGTTCAAATCCTTCGCAAGGTGGCAATTAAGAAAATTCAAGCATATCTTCATTTATCCCAGTGGAGTCTTTGTTCTTGACAGTTTGTGAAATTACAGTGTTAAGTAAAGACATCTCCGGAATGTTCTTAGCTTATTTGAAAACTCGTTAACTAGAAATTAAGTAAATTTATACTCCTAAATGATGTTTACAATTCTGTGCAATGTCTGGACGTTGCTTTTCTTTCTTTTTCCTTTCTTTCTGTCTTTCTGTCATTCTTTCTTATTTTTTGTTTGATACCCTCTGAATTTCAGGAGTTTTTGTTGTGTTTTGTTTTTATCTTTGATTGTAAATAACATATTATGCTCGCTACTGTGTAAGATGAGATTTACCTTCTGCAGAGTTTGAAATAGAAGTTTAGGGAAAGTCTAAACTTTGGGCTAGGGCTTGCTGGGGAATCTGCCCTTAACTGGTCCCACAAATGCCACTGATCCACTGTGTGACTAATCCCCAAAGCATTTTTTTTTTTGTGAGGAAGATCAGCTCTGAGCTAACATCTATTGCCAATCCTCCTCCTTTTTTTCCCCCCAAAGCCCCAGTAGATAGTTGTACGTCATAGTAGCACATCCTTCTAGTTGCTGTATGTGGGACGTGGCCTCAGCATGGCCGGGGAAGCAGTGCGTCAGTGCGCACCCAGGATCCAAACCCGGGCCACCAGTAGTGAAGCGCGTACACTCAACCGCTAAGCCACAGGGCCAGCCCCCCAAAGCCTTTCTAGTTGGTTCTAGAATACAAGATAACTAAAAATATTAAAAACCAAGGCCTCTCTGCTCAAATGTTGGGTGTTACTCTTTTTGTAGCTCATTATAGCTGGAATATGTTTTGTTCAGTGTAGAATGTTGGGGAAAAAACTGGTCTAGGAACAAAGACTAGGGCTTAAACCAGCTCTGTTATTAACCCGCTAGGTGACTGTATCAGTCACTATAGGTTTTTTGATGCTGCAGTAACAAATGACCTCAAGTGGCAGCTTACAACAACAAAGGTTTATTTCTCATTTATATCACTGTGAGTTAGCTATGGCTCTGCCTCACTTCATCTTAGATCTGGAACCCAGGCCAAAGGAATAGTCCCTATTTAGGACACTGCTTGTTGCATAGAAAGAGGTATAGAACATGGCAGAACCATAAGATGGCTCTGAAAATTCCTGATTGAAAGTGGCACATACCATGTCTGCTCATATTTCACTGGCCAAAGCAGATAACATGGCCAAATCCTATGGCAGAGGAGTAAAGAAATAAAATCATTCCACAAAGAGAAGCAGCAAATGTCTTGAAAAGTAGCAATCTACAAAGTGACCGTGGACAGGGCAAAGGACTTTAGTTTCCTCCTCCGTAAAACAGGAGGATAAGACTGAATGTCTCTGAAAATCCTTTACTTCTAATAAAACTAGTGAGTAACATTTGAGAAGCTGGGGAAGGTACATACTGGGGACTTCTGGCTGAGATTAAATGTTGTCTTTGGGAAGAAAATGTATGAAAATGAGTAGCTGTCCTGGACAATGCAATACAATGTCTGTATCACATGAGACAAGGAGTAGCAACAGTTGCTTGATTTTGAAAGAGGGTCTCACACAGTAGCTAAATAAGCCATCCAAATGGCATGATCCCAGGCATGCTAAAATTCTCCCCTGCCAAACCTGCCATGGGGCCAGAGATCCCCATATCCAAAGACACACCTTTCTGTTTAGCCAGAAAGCCCACATAATGACAGATGTGGGATGATCTAGTGTGAATCCCACCTCAGCAAAAAGTAGGTCTGGGAGTGACGTCAGTGTCATGGTGGAGCGAGCTTTCCCATGAACTCTTCCCCAGATAAGATACAACAAAAGGAACAGTCACAGACCAACAACGGAATCCCAGACAGTGAAAAGCTAGATCAGAAGGATCCACACTGCCACACATCTGAGAGTGGAATGTGCTGGGCCCCCGGAGGAAGTGGGGAGAGGTAAGGAGAACTCCTCTCCCTCCCCATCAGATCAGTGATCCAGGGCCACGAGGTTCCCAGAGATGGGGGAGGGGTGGCCCTCGGTGGGGAAACCGTAGCTCTTCCGGCTCTCTCAGCCAGTGGGAAACTCCCGCATAGAGGACTCAGAAGAGCCACAGGGCTACCATCAACATCTGAGCACCCCAGAAGCGGATAATGAGGGGCGAACGAGAAGCCCCCACGCGAGGGACCCAGAGGGCAAAAGAGAGAGCCCCCCCCCCCGCCGCAAAGTGGACCCTGCAGCTCAGCCGACCAGACCTGACCAAGCGATCCGCGGCAGACCAGATCAAGCGAATCCCACCACGGATTGCAGCGGAAAAAAGGAGGATCGCAGGGGAAAAACCGTGGCAGAGTGCAGGGGGCTTAGATTACACAGCCCTTTACCACCACACAGTGGCGGCGGGTGGAAATTGCAACCAGAGATTTCCAGGATGAGGAAAAACAAAGCCAACACAGGAACCACAGTGCAAAGATATATGAAATCACCAGACCAGAAGGAAAATGACAAGCACCCAGAAACCAACCCTGAAGACACAGAAATCCATAATCTAAACGACAGAGATTTCAAAACAGCTATCATAAAAACACTCAACGATATATGAGACAACACAGACAAACAATTAAATGAGATTAGGAGTTTCTTCACAAAAGAGATTGAAATCATAAAGAAAAACCAATCAGTGCTAATGGAGATGAAGAACACAATGGAGGAGATAAAGGAGAATCTGGAATATTTAAAGAACAGAGCTGGGCCGGCTCTGTGGCTTAGCGGTTAAGTGCGCGCGCTCTGATGCTGGCGGCCCGGGTTCGGATCCCGGGAGCGCCCGGAGGCACCACTTCTCCGTCCAACGTGAGGCCGAGTCCCACGTACAGCAACTAGAAGGATGTGAACCTATGACATACAACTATCTACTGGGGCTTTGGGGGGAAAAAACTGAATAAATAAAAAATCTTTAAAGAACAGAGCTGACAATATGGAGGAAAGAATTAGCATTTTAGAGGATAGGAATACAGATAGGCTCCAGATGGAAGAGGAGAGAGAACTAAGACTAAAAAGAAATGAAGAAATTCTCCGAGAAATATCTGACTCTATTAGGAAATGTAACATAAGAATTATAGGTATTCCTGAGGGAGAGGAGAGGGGAAGAGGAACAGAGAGCCTATTCAAGGAAATAATAGCTGAGAATTTCTCAAATCTGGGGAAGGAACAGGAAATACCAGTAAGCGAAGCCAACAGGTCACCTAAATATATTAACAGACAAAGGCCCTCTCCACGACACCAAGTGGTAAGGCTACCCAGGGTCAATGACAAAGAAACAATATTAAGGGCAGCTAGACAAAAACAAAAAATAACATACAAAGGAACTCCCATCAGGCTCTCAGCGGATTTCTCAACAGAAACTTTACAGGCTAGGAGAGACTGGAATGATATATTCAAAATACTGGAAGACAAAAACTTTCAGCCAAGAATATTCTATCCAGCAAAAATATCCTTCAAATATGATGGAGAAATAGTAACTCTCCCAGATAAACAAAAGCTAAGGGAGTTCATGGGCACAAGACCCCCACTATAAGAAATACTCAAGAAGGCCCTCAGGCCTGAAAAGAAGAAGAGAAAGGGAATACAAAGCTTGGAGCAAGGAGAAAAATAGGTAGATAAACTCAGAAAAATAGTAGATCTTTACCGGAGTAGGTTAGCAACCTCTTAAATACTAAAATCAAAGATCAAAGGAAGGAATTCACCAAAAATAAATTTAACCCCATCACTGTAAACACACAGCCACAACACAAGATAGAATAAGGTATAACAAGAATGACTTAGAAGGGGAAGAGGAAAGTGATTGAATTGACTTAGTATAAGGAAATAGGAGGCCATCAGATAATGGAATATCTCATACACAAGATTTTTAACACAAACCTCAAGGTAACCACTAAACAAATAATCAAAACAAAACCACATATGATAAACAAAGAGAAAACTAGAAGAGTCATAACACAGAACAACCAAACTGAATTGGCAGTCCAAAACAAATGGGACAAAAAACGAAACGCAAAAGAACCAGAAAATAAGTGACAAAACAGCAACATTAAGCCCTCATATATCAATAATTACCCTAAATGTAAATGGATTGAACTCTCCAATCAAAAGATACAGAGTGGCAGGATGGATTAAAAAGCAAGACCCAACAATATGCTGCCTCCAGGAAACACATCTCAGCACTAAAGACAAGCACAGGCTCAAAGTGAAAGGATGGAAGACAATACTCCAAGATAATGGCAAACAAAAGAAAGCAGATGTTGCCATACTCATATCAGACAAAGTAGACTTCAAGATTAAACAGGTTAAGAAAGACAAAGAAGGGAAATATATAATAATAAAAGGGACACTCCACCAAGAAGACATATCACTTATAAATATATATGCACCCAACATAGGAGCACCAATGTACATAAAGCAACTATTAACAAACCTAAAAGGAGACATTAACAACAACACAATAATAGTAGGGGATCTTAATACCTCACTTACATCAATGGATAGATCATCCAGACAAAAAGTCAATAAAGAAATAGTAGACTTAAATGAAAAACTGGACAAGATGGACCTAGTAGACATATAGAGCATTCCATCCAAAAACAGCGGACTACACATTCTTCTCAAGCGCACATGGAACATTCTCAAGGATAGACCATATGTTGGGAAACAAAGCAAGCCTCAATAAATTGAAGAAGATTGAAATCATAGCAAGCATCTTTTCAGACCATAATGCTATGAAAGTGGAAAGGACCCATGAAAAAAAAAACTGAGAAAGTGACAAAAATGTGGAGATTAAACAACATGCTACTGAACAACAAATGGATCATTGATGAAATTAAAGGAGAAATCAAAAACTATCTGGAAACAAATGAAAATGAAAATATGCCATACCAAACCATATGGGATGCAGCAAAAGCAGTCCTGAGAGGGAAACGCATAGTGATACAAGCCCACCTTAACAAACAAGAAAAAGCCCAAATAGGCAACCTTAAATTACACCTAACAGAACTAGAAAAAGAAGAACAAACAAAGCCCAAAGTCAGCAGAAGGAGAGAAATAATAAAAATCAGAGCAGAAATAAATGAAATTGAGACAAAAAAACAGTAGAAAGGATTAATGAAACAAAGAGTTGGTTCTTTGAGAAGATAAACAAAATCGACAAACCCTTAGCCACTTACTAAGAAAAAAAGAGAAAAGGCTCAAGTAAATAAAATTAGAAATGAAAGAGGAGAAATTACAATGGATACCATGGAAATACAGAGGATTATAAGAGAATACTATGAGAAATTATATGCCAACAAATTGGACAATCTAGAAGAAATGGATAAATTCTTAGACTCATACAACCTCCCAAAACCGAACCAAGAAGAAATGGAGAATCTGAATAGACCAATCACAAGTAAAGAGATTGAAATAGTAATCAAAAACCTCCCCAAAACTAAAAGTCCAGGACCAGATGGCTTCTCCGGTGAATTTTATCAAACATTCAAAGAAGATTTAATACCCATCCTTCTCAAACTATTCCAAAAAATAGAGGAAGATGGAAAATTTCCTAAATCATTCTACTGGGCCAACATCACCCTGATACCAAAGCCAGACAAAGACAATACAAAGAAAGAAAATTACAGGCCAGTATCGCTGATGAACATAGATGCAAAAATCCTCAACAAAATATTGTATTGCAAACCGAATACAGCAATACAATAAAAAGATCATACACCATGATCAAGTGGGATTTATACCAGGGACGCAGGGATGATTCAACATCTGCAAATCAATCAACGTGATATATCACATCAACAAAACAAAGAATAAAAACCACATGGTCATCTCAATAGATGCAGAGAAGGCATTTGACAAGACACAACATCCATTTATGATAAAAACTCTCAACAAAATGGGAATAGAAGGAAAGTACCTCAATATAATAAAGGCTATTTATGACAAACACACAGCCAACATCATACTCAACAGGGAAAGACTGAAAGCCATTCCTCTGAGAACAGGAAGGAGGCAGGGTTGCCCACTCTCACCACTCCTGTTCAACATAGTTATGGAGGTTTTGGCCAGAGCAATTAGGCAAGAAAAAGGAATAAAAGGAATCCAAATAGGTAACAAAGAAGTGAAACTCTCACTACTTGCAGATGACATGATTTTATATACAGAAAACCCTAAAGAATCCATTGGAAAAATATTAGAAATAATCAACAACTGCAGCAGAGTCACAGGGTACAAAATCAATCTACAAAAATCAGTTGCATTTCTGTATGCTAATAATGAACTAACAGAAAGAGAGCTCAAAAAGATAATACCATTTACAATTGCATCAAAAAGAATAACATACCTAGGAATAAATCTTACCAAGGAGGTGAAGGACTTATACAATGAGAACTACAAGACATAATTGAAAGAAATCCATGATGACATAAAGAAATGGAAAGATATCCCATGCACATGGTTTGGAAGAGTAAACATAGTTAAAATGTCTATATTACTTAAAGCAATCTACAGATTCAATGCAATCCCAATGACATTCTTCACAAAAATAGAAAAAAGAATGCTAAAATTTATATGGAGCAACAAAAGACCCCGAATAGCTAAAACAATCCTAAGAAAAAGGAACAAAGCAGGAGGCATCACAATCCCTGACTTCAAAACATACTACAAAGCAATAATAATCAAAACAGCATGGTACTGGTACTAAAACAGACACACAGATCAACGGAACAGAATTGAAAGCCCAGAAATAAAACCACACATATACGGACAGCTAATTTTCAACAAAGGTGCTAAGAACATACAATGGGGAAAGGAAAGTCTCTTCAATAAATGGTGTTGGGAAAACTGGACAGCCACATGCAAAAGAACGAAAGTGGTCCATCTGCTATCGCAATTCACAAAAATTAACTCAAAATGGATCAAAGACCTGAAGGTGAGACCTGAAACTATAAAACTCATAGAAGAAAATATAGGCAACACACTATTTGACATTGGTCATAAAGGAATCTTTTCGGATGACATGCCTACCCAGACTAGGGAAACTAAAGAAAAAATAAAAAGTGGGACTGTATCAGATTAAAGAGCTTCTACGAGACAAATGAAACCAGAATCAAGATGAACAGACAACCCACCAGCTGGGAGAGAATATTTGCAAAACATACATCTGACAAGGGGTTGATCTCCATAATATATAAAGAACTCACACAACTGAACAACAAAAAAACAAACAACCCGATCAAAAAATGGGCAGAGGAAATGAACAGACACTTCTCCAAAGAAGATATACAGATGGCTGATAAGCACATTAAAAATGTTCAACATCACTAATCATCAGGGAAATGCAAATCAAAACAACCCTAAGATATCACCTCACGCCCGTTAGAATGGCTATAATCACCAAGACAAAAAAACAACAAGTGTTAGACAGGATGTGGAGAAACAGGAACCCTCATACACAGCTGGTGGGAATGCAAATTGGTGCAGCCTCTATGGAAAACGGTATGGAGGTTCCTCAAAGAATTAAAAATAGAGATGCCCTATGACCCAGCCATCCCACCACTGGGAATCTATCCAACGAACCTGAAATCAACAATCCAAAGAGGCTTATGCACCCCTATGTTCATTGCAGCATTATTCACCATAGCCAAGAAGTGGAAGCAACCTAAGTGTCCCTCGACTGACGATTGGATTAAGAAAATGTGGTATATATATACAATGGAATACTACTCAGCCATAAAAAAAAGACAAAATCGTCCCATTTGCAACAACATGGATGGGCCTGGAGCGTATTATGTTAAGTGAAATAAGCCAGAAAGAGAAAAAACAAACACTGTATGATCTCACTCATATGTGGAATATAAACCAACACATGGAAAGAGAAAACTGTACGGTGGTTACCAGGGGCAGTGGGGGTGGGGGGTGAGGGGTGGTCACAAGGAGTGAAGGGAGTCATATATATGGTGATGGACAAACAAAAATGTACAACCCAAAATTTCACAATGTTAAAAACCATTACAACATCAATAAAAAATAAAAATTAAAAAAATTAAAAAGTAGGTCTGTATTATTCGAGGGGAGAAAGGAATGGGAAAGTTCTCAGACGTTTACATGGAGGCTCATCCCAGAGTCTCAGCGGGATATACTCTGGGCACCCAGACATTGTAGGAGACTGGAATACCAAAACAGCTTGGATTGGGGGCAAAAGAGAGAAGGTATCCACATTAGAGATTAAACTCCACTTTATGATTTATTCCTAAAACAGCTGATTTGGACAAGACTTTTTACCCCAATTTGGCTTTTTTCTATTACAATAAAAATGAAGTTTTCTAACACTGTGAAGTGGGAGCATACATTTAACAGAACTAAGGTAGCAGAGAAAAGCCATATTACTTCAAGGTCTTGTGGACCTAATGGGGGGTTTAGTAGGAAGTTTGCTGTATTGTTTTGGTTATACTACAAAGTAGTCACCGTTAGCCTTGCACTACGTAAGGGAAAGTGTACGTAGGATCACTTGAGGTATAAACATGCAATATTTAGGCATGTGATGCAGATGTTTTTAGCACATCTGTTCAATGATCTCATTCTTTCATATGCACCTGCACCTTTTGCCACTTGGAAGCTGGCTCAGTAAACACTTTTAGTAGTAAAGGCCAAGGCACTCCCAGACAACCAAAGGCTGGGGGCTCAGAAAAAAAAGTCAAGTTAAATCTCCCCATCGAATGTGCTGTTGGCCAGCTGTGTCCAGAGTGGCCCTCTCTCTGATCCATTAAGCTGTTCCCACAGCAGTGTCTTACAGCCAGCAGCCAGGTGGCTGTGATATATGCCACTGCACTGGGGAGCAGATAGAGCTAGAAGAAAAATGAAGGGATTTGCCAAGCCCCTTGTGCAGAACAGAGACCTCAACCAAAGGAAGTGGGAGAAGAGCGATTCATCTTGGACCTACCATCACTGCCTCTCTTCTGGGTGCTCTCACGACCTGCCCTGTGAGCTCTGTCTCACGGCAGTTGACAACACTGAGGCAGGGTCAAGGGCCTGGATTTCTCAACCTTGGCACTATTAACAGTGGGAGCTGTGTAATTCTGTGTTGTGGGGGCTCTCCTATGCATCGTAGAATGTGTAGCAACATCTCTTTTTTCTACCCACTAAATGCCAGTAGCACCCCACCCCCAAGTTGAAACAACTAAAAATGTCTCCTGCCATTACCAAATGTCCCCTTGAAGACAAAGTCACCTCCAGTGGAGAGCCACTGATCTGGAGAACATGAGTTTTGAGCCAGTTGATTGTTGACTGCAGCAAACAGACATGTGCCTCGCAGTGATGGGTTTCTGCATAATTTGTGTTTAAAAGTGTTAAAGAATGATCAAGAGTCTGGCTCTCCCAGGTTAGTAATTACCTCTGTTGTTATTAATTTTCAAAGCAGCCCAGTCAAATGAGTCATTATTATCTCAATCCCTCCACCATGGCTGATTGATTTCGCTCCCCTATTGTTTCTAATTTCATGTAATGTCTGATTACAATAAAGAAGTATTCAATACAATTCTCATGTAAAAGTCATTACAAATAGGCTTATTCCTCAGCTCTAAGTAGGAACAGACGAAGGGTTTTATATCACTTTATTGAAATAAATGTCTCACTAGAAGTAAAATGCTTGAACACACCACAAATTGATAGCACAGTACAAAAAGCCAAAATAAGTCAATACAAGGACCTGATCATTTTTAAATGTGCTAAAGATGCTTATATATGATTTGTTTTCATTTACGTTGTACAAATTAGAGCATCAATTCAATGAAAAGCACCCTTAAGTGATACATATCATTCTTCTCCCTGGAATTCTTGGGAGGTATGTGTTGGATTTGTATGATATTTGCTCCTGTTTGAAAATATATCAGGAGCTCCCTGCTGATCTTGGGAACAACCCTTGACAGATATAAAGGAGAGCAAAAGGAATGGGCTTTTAGCCTAGAGAGTGTCTGAGTCCCTGGTGAGAAATTAGGCATGTGGATGGCATATCCCCTTACTCAGCTCCTGCGGGGCCCTACCACTTACTACGTTGCCAGGAGAGCACCTGGCCAAAGCAAGAGTCTGGGCAAACGTTGGTATGGTGTACTGTGATGCTGTCCTCTCATCACAAGATACAGCCATAAAATAAGTATTATGAGCCAGTCAGGAAGGGACAGTGGTGGCACTCAAGGTGGGAGTTTGGAGGGGGGTGTGGAAAGCACGAGAAGATGAGGAGCCAGTCAACTGCAGCCAGCTACTAGATGGTGTCCAGACTCCAGAGAGGGATGTCTAGGGCTCTCTTTAGGATTAGAGGGGCTTTTCCCCAGGGACTATACTTTCAGTTTTAAGTGCTGAGCAAACAGTTAAGCACAAAGATTCACTATGTTAAAAGAGCTGTGATGAGATGTTGTTCTCAGTGTAGCCACAGACCTCCCCTGGCATAATTACGTGGTGGTAAGAGCCCAGATTCTGCAGCCAGACTGCTTGGGTTCAAATCCTGCCTCTGCCCCTTGTCACCTTGGGCAAGTTACTTAATCTCTTTGTGCCTCAGTTTCTTCCTCTTGGAAAAAGAGGATGGAGTAGTAAAACATACCTCATAGGGTCTTATAGCCATTAAATGAGTCAAAATGTGTCACGTGCCCAGAATCGACCCTGACAGGTAACAAGTGCTATATGGTGTTGACAGGAATATCTTTAATATTTGCTAATCTCTCTTTTTTTTTAAAAAAAAAATAAAGCAAGCTTTGACTAAGATCTTTCTAAATAGAATTTCTAGATTTAGTCAATAAAAATACAGAATGCCCTGTTAAATTTTAATTTCAATAAACAGAAACAATTTTCTAATACAAGTATGCCCCATGCAGTATTGGAGCATACTTGCACTAAGAAAAAATTAACAACTGCACCTGCTGCTGTTCGTAGACACCACTCCTTAAGAGACAAATGTGTCCCACTCACTTCGCTGATGTTTCAGATAGTGTAAAATAAAATACTCTTCAATCAGGCCACATAATACTGCTTTTCTGGCCCTCATTTGTAAACTGCCTCCCTCCACCACTCATAAAAAAAATGCAACTCTTCAAATACTCCCAAACACATACATACTCCCTACCTTCTAGAAAATCTCATAGTAAAGCTCCATGCTTCCAGTAAGCTTTTTCTCATTAATTCCATCTAGCTCTCTCTCTTTGCAATTTTTATTCTATTTGTTATATCAATTAGCAGATAGTTAAGTGTTTCCTTGAAATGTTTTCTTGATGTCTCCCACGGACTTCCAATGAGTTGCTTTATAACCTGAAGCAAGAACTATGTCTGTTTTATATTTTCCAATAGGAAAATATATTTTTCAACTCTGCACCGAGTATTCAAAAAGGGCAAGTTAAGATTGTACATGCGTATGATGACACAAATTCCCTATCAGCCCAGTAGCTGTTTATTTACTCATGTTTGAGTTATATTGGCTTGAAGGACTTTGAACAAAGTGGCAGAATGCAGATTATCAGTTGAATTATAACCCTTTAAGAGGAAACTATTTAGATGTATTTTTTTGGCAAGCGCGGGTCATATAAACTCATCTTTCTCAGAGGCAGATTTGCTTTGGGAAACCATGAAGACATCCATAATTTATAGCTTAACTCTTGGGCACATTATACTGGCTTATGCTCCAAGGTTTATGGTAAAATGACAACATTATTTTCCTAGAGAAGTTGGTAGTAAAATAGAGTAAGTGGATCTCTTAAAACTTTTTCAGTTCATTTTGTGCTCGTTTTAGATGAAAGACCTGCTGAGAAGCATATGAGTGATTTTCCCATGCTTCTGAGTGACACTGAAAGATTCTGATATGACCTGGAATGTATTCTCTCTGATTTTACTTACAGACAATAGTATTCAACAGCAACATTTTGTTTTGCAAAACCCTGCAGTCAAGATACTAATTGTTTCACATTACGCCTCACAGTCTCTTTTGAATGTCAGGTCTGAAACTCCTGCCTCACCTCTCTACTCCTGTTTTAACACTTGAGGAAACTCATGCTCCAAGATGTGATATAGCTTCCCAGGGTCACGTGGCTTGGGAGTGTCCGTTTTTCTTCCTCCATCACAGGAATAGGGTGAAGAGAAAAGAAATATATACTACTAGATTCTTTGACCTCTTTAGAAGAAAACTCCATAGAAATGGAAGCATCGTTATTAATAACATTTTCTGTACTGTCTTTGCAATGGTGTGTGGGCTCAAGATTCACAGTCGCTTCAGCACAGTGTTGTGGGTGGTTCCAACTGCCTTTGAACTAGGTGTTGACAGAAAAATAACACAGCACAGCAGGACTATTCAGAGAGGAGTCTCATGAGGACATGTGGAACATACTGGATCCCTCAGCACCCTTTGAGTTGTAAGTGACAGAATATATCTCAAACACACTGAAGTACGAATGGAAAATAATGTGTTCACCTAAGTAAGAAATCCAAGTGTTAGATTCAGACACACCTAGGTCCAGGGGCTAACCTGATGCCATCCAGACTCTATCTCTCCATATCTAGATTCTGCTTTATTCCCAGATAGGCTTCCTCCATGCAGTGACAAGGTGGTCACCAGAGTCTTCAAGTTCACATCATTCTAATGATTGCAGAGAGAGTGTGTTTCCTGATAGTACCAGGAGAGTTCTCAGAGGGGGCTTTCATTGGCCCAGTGTGATGCAGTTACATATCCCTTGACCAATCACTAGTGAGAGGAATGGAGTAATCTGATTGACCAGGCTTAGGCCACAGGCCCAGCCATTAAGCTGGAGGGAAAGGAAATTGCCACCAGAGCCATATATACTGAAAAGAAAGGATTGGGACTTTCCCTAAAAGAAGGGAAGTTAGACCACAAATGTTTTGTCTATATATTTATTTACACACACACACACACACACACACACACGCACACCCCTATAGCCATTGCACCTATTCCTGAGCGTAGCCTAATCCAAACCTTGGAGTCAGCAGCAGATTCTAAAGGTATTTCTGTGTAGTGTTTAGAGTTAATTTCTCATCTCAAGATTCCCTAGCTCCTTAAGGATCTCTTCTCATATTGTTAAATAGTGAGGAAAATCTGTTCTGTGGCTCTACTTGTTGCCATATTTATGACCTACGATTTGTTTCTGACTTGGACAGCTGCAGGGTACCCTTGTCTTATATAGTTGTTTCCTTAAAGGCTAAGAGGATTGACCCTATGATGGACTCATAGAATTGACGCTCAGATATTCACAAGACATGAGACATGATATCCTGAACCTGAAGGTATCCAGTAACCTGAAGGATACTGCGGATTTTAAGAATGTCTTAGAGGCTCCTTCATTCATTCATCAAATATTTATTGAATACAACTATGCACAGGCATGATTTTAGGCACAGACTTCAGAGTAATAAACAAGGCAGACAACAGCCCAATTCTTATGGAGCTTGCATTCTGGTGGTAGGGGGAGAAAATGATCAAGTAAAACAAGTAGGAAAATAAGAACAGGGTGATAGGAGAGTCACTGGGAGGGCAACTCTTAAGAAGTCAGGGAAGGACTCTCTGGGGGAGACCAGTCTTCAGCTGACACTTAAATGAAAAGGAGGACCATATATTCAAAGATTTGGAAGAGGAACATTGCTGGTCGAAAGTTCTGATGTGGGAAGAAGCTTGATTGATGAGCAGTGGAAAGAAGGCTCAGTGAACAAGAAGGAAATGAGGTCAGAGAGATCATCAGGAGCCATATCCAGAAGGACCTCACAGGCCGGGGTGAGGGGTCAGGTTTCTGGAATGGGAAATGAGAAGGTATTGGAAGCTTGTTTATGAGGGTGAGACTTAATCTGATTTGAGTTTAGGAAAGATCACTGTGGCTGTTACAGGGGAAATAGATTGTGTAGAGCAGTGGTTTTCAAAGTGTGGTCCCTAGACCAGCAGCAGCAGCTTTACCTGGGGACTTGTTAGAAATGCAAATCCTCAGGCCCCATCCAGACCTACTGAATGAGAAACTCCGGGGTGGGCCTCAGCAATCTGTGCTTCAGTAAGCCCTCCAGGGGATTCCAATGCACATTCAAGCTGAGAATCATTGGTTTTAAGAGTAACGGGAGAAAGACCCCTTAGGAAGCTATTGCAGTCATCCAGGCAGGGATAATATAGTGGTAACTTAGACTTGGGTGGCAGCTGTGGAGATCAAGAAAGACAAATCCAATACCGATTTGGTAGGAAAAATTGAGAGGACCTGCTATGGATTGGATGTAGAGATGAGGAAACGAGAGGTTAACTCCTGGGTTTGTGGCTTGAGTTGCTACTTTATAGAACCTTTGTTTCTCACATGCCGAGAAAGTATAGGCAAAACAGCAAAGGCACGGAAACCCAAGCTGGAAAGAGTAGAAGGAGCCAGATGACGCAGTTACGTCTTGGCTCTGCCCTTAGTGTTTCTGTTTCCATGGTAAAGTCACCTATGCTGTCTGAGCCTTAGTTTTCTCTACAGTAAAATGGGATTATTGATAACCTACCTCAAAATATGGACATTAGGACTAAGCATTGACTTTGTGAACAATTAACCACCATATAAATCGAAATTGTTGTCATTAACAGTGTTCATGCTGGGGGGGAAGTTGTTAATGTGTGGGGACATGGATCCACACACCATCCTGGGAAACTCCACTAAACAATCCCCCTTCAATGGTATCTGTTAACCCCTATGCTGAATTCCAGTTTAACTGGAATTCCTGATAGCTGTAGTTCCAGCAAAATCACTTGTTTACCTTGAGGGGTATATCTGATTAATTTCTATACCTGAAAATATTCTTCAACAAAAATATAATAATAATCAATTCATAAGACTGCATGCTAAACACTGTTTAGACTACAAAGATAAATAAAATCTACTTGCTGCTCTTGGAGAGTTTACAATCTAATAAAAGATAAAATGTATATGGAATATTAGAATGGCCATAATTACATTCTATAGAAGTTCAGAAAAAATAAAGATTTCCAAAGACCACTCCATCCTCCTTAAAACTTGCTTATAACTTGTAATGTATTACCAACTCTCCGGAACTCCCACTTGTGTTCCACACGAGAAGTTCCATTTGAGAAAGACAATCTGAAACCCCACCAATCTCAAAAGAGAATAAACAATGTGGAACTTCTCCAGAAGCCCACAGATTAGCAAATCTAGCTCTGAATTTTAAAGAGAATGAGAAAAGTAGATTCTGTGAACCACTGACAGTGTGTTAATTATAATCTTAGGCAATTTTTCTAGAATATAATATCAAAAGAAACTTCTAAGGCAGGCCTGAAACTTGGCTCTGCAGAAGGAGACTATGCCTGAGAAATTTATCTTCAATTCACCTAAATCTGGCAGTAAACATTCAGGAATGTGCTGGGGCTGTTTTCTACTAATTAATCGTACCTAGTGAGTAGGTGGCTCACAGCCAAAATCTTAAGGGCAGTTGGAAGGCAAGGAGGAAATAAAGATCTTTGAGTGTAAGATGGTGCAGGCTTTTTGCTTGTGGAGCATCCAACACTATATGAAAGGGGTACCAGCCATAGATTTCCATGGGGAACTTGGGGATACCTGGGAAGCCAAGAGCATGCTAATTATCTCCTGCTTTGAGTAGCCACCTCTAAATAGATAAATTTCCTTATCTTTTGCTATTAAAGAAACCTTGTAGCTTTTTTCTGCATCTTTTCCTGTCTTTTCACGCATGCATTGCAACAAACATGTAGATGAGTTTGGAGCTGTCATAAAAGGAAGGAGTTATCACAGGAACCAACCACTACACCAGACCAAACTCATTTCCCTTTCTGAAAGGATTTCCAGAACAAAAGGTAAATGTAGAAGAAACAGTATATTGAAGTTCCAGAAAGGCATCAACTAGTTCTTTCATAATGTGATTACAGACAGATACAGAAAAGTGTATATTAGAGAACAGTACCAACTGAGAGGATTCATAAAGTGGTTGAAAAGCCAATACCTAAAGGTGCAGATGAATTGATTTTCACTGATTTCCAAGCCCAGTCTGCCACTTTGTACAGGGTGATTAATCCACTGTCATAGGACATGATGGAAGCTGTCTCTAGAGACATGCCAAGTCAGCACCAGGTAAGCACAACTGAGCATCGGTTTAGTTCCATCTGTGATATGGGAGGTAGCGTCTTGCATTGATAGATGGATAAGAGAGGGATCGAATAAGACTTATAATGAGGTACTAAAAGCTAATCCAGAATGAGCCCAAATCTGAAAACCAAGAGCACAGCACTAAAGACACCAGGCAGTTATCAGAAAGGAAGCAAGATTTGATCAAAGAGTAGGTCAGACAACATCTCCAAACACATTTCTTGGCACTCCAGGCAGTTTTTAATTGAACTCTCCCGTGTGGCAGGTCTTTCCAGGGGCATCTTAAAGGTACTTTAATTGGAGCAGGAAAATCCTAAAATGAGTAACCAATATAGTGAGTAGGGTGGCCAATCATCCTAGGTTGCCTGGCACTAAAGAGAGATTCCCAGGATGTGGGCTTTCACTTTTAAAACTAGAACAAGTTGGTCACCCCAATAGTGAAGGGACTCAAAATCAAGTCACAAGAGGACACGTTGGAAATTGTTTCATCGGAAATGTAGTCATAATAGTAATAACTAGCATTTACTGAGCACTTACCATTTGGCAAACTCTGTTAAGCACTTTAGAAGAGTATCCTCATTTTAATCTTTGCAACCATTTTCATGAGGAGGAAACCAAGGCTTAAAATGGCTAAATAATTGCCCAAAGACACTTCTAGTAAATGAAAGAACCCTGAATTGAACCTGAGCAGTTGGATTCCAGAGCCTGCAATCTTAAATCCTTCAGAAAATTTGAGGGGACTCACTAGCTGCTTCATTACTTGAAGGGCTGCTATGGGAGAAAAAGTGGGTTATTTTCTAAAACTGTGGTGGTCAGCAAGTCTGTGAAGTCGTGGAGAGACACGGTTCTGAATTTCTGACCTTTCCAGAATAGAATAGGCTGCTCCAGAAAAGAGAATTCCCTGAGCTTGGTAAGAATGTTTAGAGAAAATTCAAACATTGCATAACTAGCCTCATCTTTAAAATCCCTCCTAACGAGATGCTATTTTTGTCATTTATTTTTCTAGAAAGGTCAAAATTAGGAAAGGACAACCCCACATATATTCACAAAATCCACTTGAAAAACACAATATAAAGGCAACTTTTTTTATTTTACAACAAAACCTATGATTTATCATAAATCCCCATGCTTTTTTAATAAATGCTGATGTACCATATGCGCCCTTCAGTTCAAGTCTGAGTGTAAATCATAAAAAGTCCATAATCCAAAACGCTTTATGAGTTTTTATGATCACAGAAGGCTGCCTTGCCTTCCATTCATGATTAATTTTTTTGATGGCTCCCTCTAGATCTTAGAAAATAATTACAGCTAATGAACAATCCGCAATGGCAGTAAAGCAAGGAGCATATTGTTGCCTATCTGGGCTCCAAGCCTGATCAAAGAGAAAGCTCACTGAGACACAGCGCACTGATGCTTTGCACTTCACTTCCTGACCACCCACTGAGCCCAAATGACAGCCTCAGGGAAAATCATGAAGTCAGATTTTTTAGCACTTTATAGAATCATTACAATTTGTAAAAATACAATTACTCCATGTAACTGCTGATCCCCCAACAGAGAAGGATTCTAAGCTATGCACTTTTTATTTTCTCTTGCCACTTTCCTGGGTCAGTGGAATCATGTCTTCATTAAACCAGATCTCCTAATCACAAATATCTCATAAACCAGGGTGACTGCTGCAAAAAAAAAAAGAGGCATTCACAAATTACCTTTTTATCATATTTTCCCAGGTTTGGTGATATGTTTTCAACAGATATTACAGAGACTATTTTATTCAGTGAATTGTCCAATCAAAGAAAAGAGGAAAAGCAAAGCTTTAGGTTAAATGGATACTTTCGGGGAGAGGGAGGTTGAATTGTGAGGTGTTTCTGTAGAAGGTAAGAGGGAAGTGGAATTTGGGGGGATGATTAATTACTTCCATCCATTTTCTATTGTATATTCTGTGGCTGCATCTATGGAAAAGTGCTTGACTTTTGTGGCTGACCTGATACTCAACTCAATTAAATTTGACCGTTCAGGCAATTAACGAATCGTAGTCAATCAAAATAGAGGCTTTGTCTTCTTTTGCTTTTCTTCTGCAAATGATTTTTTTTTTAAATAAATCCCATGCATTAAAGATACAGCCAAAGTGAATTAGCTTTTAACATCGACCTCAAAGGGGATTTAGATGATAATAAAAATATAGTCAATTCTTAATTGCTCTGAAGCGGATTACATTTGGGGTCTTCTCAAGAGTTTCTTCCTTCTTTCGTTTCCTGTCTTTCGGTTTATTGGCTCCAAATGGCGAGGAAGAAACCACA
The DNA here is from genome assembly GCF_057802395.1 of Ceratotherium simum simum. Lineage (NCBI taxonomy): Eukaryota > Metazoa > Chordata > Mammalia > Perissodactyla > Rhinocerotidae > Ceratotherium > Ceratotherium simum. The sequence goes on along the minus strand of NC_141904.1, from coordinate 76,713,677 downwards.
GATGCTCCAGAAGCACTTGTTAAAAGACTTTGATGCAGAGAAGTTGTCTGGAGTTGGTTAGATTTCGATCACCAAGCTTGCTCCATTGGCTCATTGGCACAGCAAATTGAAAGCTGGCAATATAGTTCCAGAACCCCAAGTTAGGAGGCTTCTGTGGATTTGCCACCAGCATTGGCTCTAAGCAAAGCTGTGAAAAGAGCGAAGTTCTGCCTTCAGAATGCCTTCATGTGCCCCCACCTTCTTCTATCTCTATTATAGAATCTTAAAACCTCAAGAATGGAAAAGCTTAGCTGTTTCCTCACCAGCCCCTCAGGTCAAAACTTCCTCTCAGAAAATGATCTCACACCTGCAGAATTTCAGATGGGTTTTTAAATCTTCTTTTTATTGTATTGACTAAAAGAGATTATGGGTTGAAAAGGACAGCAAATATCTGTGACTGGGTGGAGGAAAAAATCTTAGAGGATGGGAGCATTCAGAGTTTGAGACCACCTCAATTGCTGAATTCATATTTTATATACAACACACCTACTTAGCGCATATCTAAGATTGTCCCTTACACGTAATTGAGGGCAGAGTTCTTAATCAGGGTCCCTTGACAAAGGTCTAGTTCAGGGCTTGGCAATCTACATCCCCGGGCCAAATCCAGGCCACCACCTGTTTTTATATGATCTGTGAGCTGAGAATGTTTTTTACATTTTTAAATGGGTGAAAAAAATTAAGATTTTGTGACATGAAAATTGTATGAAATTCAAATTTTAGCATCCATAAATAAAGTTTTATTGGAACACAGCCATGCACACTCATTTACATATTGCTTATGGAAGCTTTTGTGTTACAATGGCAGAGTTGAGTCACTGTGACAGCCTGTAGAGCCTGAAATACCGGAAATATTTACTATCTGTTCCTTTAAGAAAGAATTTGCCCACGCTTGGTCTGGGTCAATGTTTTAAAAATAGTTTCCTAAGAATCCTGATGGTTCAACAGATCTCACCTCCAAGCAGAGAATGGGAAGGGAATGCCCCAGGAAGAGACCACGTGGAAGATGTGCTATCTTCACCCAGAATGGTTCTGCTTCTACCTCTTATATTTTAGAATCTACAGTTGAATTTGTAAAAGTTTAAAACCACTGTAAGAAGTGAACTTTCAAATCATAAAGTGTTTTAAATCTTCTTAGCACTTTTCCAAATTAAATTCTTAATAACAGGCAATATGCTTTCCAGGAAATAAGGAATTGCTAATATTATTTCACCATAAAAGCAGAGGTTTCTGTGGAAGAAAGCTGGAACTGGAAACTTGTCAGGACCCAGAGCAGTGCTAGGGATCCACCTTCTTCTCCTCCCGCTCCTCATCCCAGCTCTTCTCATCTTCACGTCTTTCTGCATCTGTTCTAGTTTCCTCCTCTCTCTCCGTGCTAACTTCCTCAGCCTCTGCACGCTTTCTTTTTTTTTTTTTTTTTTTTAAAGATTTTATTTATTTTATTTTTTCCCCCCAAAGCCCCAGCAGATAGTTGTATGTCATAGCTGCACATCCTTCTAGTTGCGGCATGTGGGACTCAGCCTCAGGATGGACGGAGAAGTGGCGCCTCGATGCGCACCCGGGATCCGAACCCGGGCCGCCAGCATTGCAGCGCGCGCACTTAACCACCAAGCCACAGGGCCGGCCCTCTGCACGCTTTCTTATTCCTTCTTAAACAAAGCTTACATGTGGCTTAGGCTTGCCATGGCGTCCTTGTAACTTCTGCTCTGCTGTAATTTGGCACTTTCTGTTTCTCTCCAAGAGAGAAGAACCTGGCAATTAAAGGCATAAGCTTTGGAGCCAGACTGCCCAGGTTTGAATCCTGGCCCTTAGACTTAACTAGTGGGGCAAGTTACTTAACTTCTCTGTGCTCCAGTTTCCTCATGAGCAAAATGGGGATAATAAATGTACCTATCTCATAAGGTTGTTGTGAGAATTGAATAATATAGGTAAAATAGTTAGAACTATGCCTGGTATATAGTACATGATAGAGGAATTTGCTGTTAAGAGTATCTGATTAGCCCACTCCAGCCATAGGTGGGTCCCTGGACAACTTAAAAGATTTTTAGGACTGATCTTTGTTAGCTGCCAACCCTAGGTATAATCAGCAAAGGTTGGGTGATAGGGTATGGTAGATTGCATTAAAGGCCTCAAGTCTTTACTCCTCCCTGTATCCACTCCCTGTATTGTATAATGTTGCAGTACATACATTGGTAGAACATGCTTCCCATGCCTTGACTCGAGGGTTGGTGTGTGTCTTGCTTTGGCCAGTGGAAAGTTGGGAGACATAATATAAACAGAAGCTTGAAAAGTGCTTACGCAGTTGAGTTTACACTCTCTGCCATCTCTGCCACTGTCATGAGAAGATCATGCTCAAGTTGACCTGCTAATTCCAAGAGGAGGGTGAAAAACATGTGGAGCAGAGCCATCCCTGGCCCAACCAGCTTAGATGAGCTAACCCCCAGTCAGCCTGCAGACTGCCGAGAAATAAGATCTGATTTTATGCCATCAGGTGTTCTATGCTGTTAGGTTTTAGGTGGTTTGTTTCACAGCATAAACCATTTTAGGAAGAAAAATATCTGGTTAAACCCAGTAACATATCAACTTATTCAATAAAAAAATCACACTCAAGCATGTTTGTAAAATATTTTTCACTGAATTCATCAAGATTTTTTTTTCTCTCAAACTAAATTATTCAGAGCCCCTAACTCCAGAATTCCAAATGCTTTCTCTCCTTCCATTGACTCTCCTAGCTTTAAATTTTCTTAAGCCATTTCTCCTATAAACTCCACAAATATCTCTAACGGGTTGAAACACGATGTTTTGCCTTGCCAGCAAATTCTCTTTGGGATTCTCTTAAAACTCATCTGCTGTCAAAGGGTACTGCAGGTGGTTTGCATAACCACGGAGGGTGAAATCGATTTCCAGGCGTCCAACTCAGTGGGGTTCCCGTGAGGTTCGAGGAGAAAAGGAATGGAGTTTATGGGAATGGAGGAGCAGGCTGACTTCTACATATTTGTAAACTGGAGATATTTTCCTTTAAGGGAGAAACAGAGAGAATGAGACAGATACAGACACATACATATAAACAAAGGTTCACCTCAAACCTAATCCTTTTTTATAGACATCCATCTATTGAAGCTGAAACTAGGGATATAGAGCCAAAATAGTGCACATAAATTGAAAGTCAAGATTTTTAGCCTTTCATCCCAGACGTGTCCATTTTCCAAATAGTCCAGGCAGGCTGGGATCAGGATACAATTTACAATCAACTGAAGTGCATATGAAGAAATGCCTTCCAAGAAGGGATACTGACCATTGTCTGTTCTTGTACCCTGCCTTCTAGGGTGGCCCTGAGGGTTTTATTGTCCCATGTCTGTGAAGCAGCAGTATTGAGCACTAACAGCACCAACTCTGGAGCCGGACTGCCTAGGTTCAAATCCTGGTTCTACTTCTTATTAGCCATGTAACCTTGGGCAAATTACTTCAGCCTTTTTGTCTTCTCATGAGGTTGTTATGAGGATTAATTTAGTTAAAACATTTAAAATGCCCAAAAGAGTGCTGGACACATACTGAGTACTCCATAAATGTCTATTGTTGTTATCGTTCTTGTTATACGTATTACTACTACTTTGATGAAAAACCTTGAGTGTCTTCTGGGGAACCACCTCTTCCTTTACTTTAGACCATAGTCTACAAATACTAACTCCATCCTTCTTAGCCCTGCCTGACCAATTAGAGCCATCATCACCTGGCACAGTGATGGACTGAGGTTTCAACATGTGACCCAGTTCTAACCACTGAGCTGTAACCTTTGGAATTGATGGAATTATGAAAAAGAGGCATGCTTTCTCTTCCACTGGACATCAACTCATAAGGAGCTGGGCTGAGCATGAAGCCCATTACAAAGAGCAGAGCAAAAAGATAGAGCAAGAGCAGGTCCTGATGAAAATATTTAAATCCTTAGATTAAGCCCTCCCTGATACACATAGATTTTTTTTATGCAAGCCTATAAATTTCCTTTTTTGCTTAAATTAATTCAAGTTGAGTTTAACAGAAGGAGATCTTACACCCCTCCTAATTATTTTTACAGAAAGTTCTATTGAAACTTTGGTTTCTTTTTTGAAATTTTTCATGGAGATTCAGGCTATTTCAGGTCAAACTTAAATGAGCTAACATTAATCAAAAAATGGCAATCTCTTTCAGATTGGGCTACCAAGAATTGTCATTTTAGGGGATTTTTACTTTTATTTTGTGGGGTTTGGGGGTGCAGGAGCTTATAGTAGAAATCACCACCTTACACTTCTGTCCTAAGTTGTGCACTAAACCATGTCAAATCTAAGAATTCATAGAATATGAAAATGGCAAATAAAAGAAAGCAGCTTTGATATTCCCCCCTTGTGAGATTTATTCTGACAGTTTGAAACTGGATGATATAGGTAATGGAAGTCCCTTGTCACAATAACTCAGTTTAAATGTATTGTCAGATTAATAGACTCAGTTATCTACTTCACCAAGGCCTGTAAGAGGCAAGGCTTGACATCACCTCTTCTCATAAACATCTGAAAGGATTAAAAAGGGTTTCTAAGTAGATAAAATTGTGAAATCAGCAAATTTCGCTTTCAGTGAGCTACTCCCTACTTCCCCTTCCTGGATGATGATGATGAAGATGATGATGATGTTGATGATTCCTGAATTATTGGTCTTCTTTCTCTCTCCTACACTCCCCCTTCCAAATGGTTGTCTCTATGCCTAGGAAGAATCTCCATTATCTTTTCTGGTCCCATCTCTGTGGCCCCAAGGGTGTGCACATAGTTCAGGCTGCACCAATCATATTCCCTCCCCTCTTCAGCCACAGTGATTGGTCCAGGCTATGGGAATGTGAAGCAAGGTGAACCAATCACAATCCTCCCACCGGATTTTTTTTTTTTTTTTTAATTTGAAGCTAAAGAAAAAGTTTCTTTGCTTGTGTGGAACAGAACCCTGTTAGGGTGTCAGTCCAGAGCTTCCTGCAGCCATGGAGAAAACAGATCAGCAGTCAGCAAAAGTAAAGAGTGGTGCTGTAATAGAGAGAAATAAAAATGCAGAGAAGCAGTCTTGGCAGCATTCAAGGCCTTAGTCCTCGTGGTTCTTGAAGCCAGTTCTGCCTTTGCCCCTCCCATGAATTTGTTATGTAGGTGAATAAACTTATCTTCATTTCTTGAGATAGAGACTTCTGGTATCAGCTCTGACCTGTAAAGAGCTTGAGAGACATCTTCCCATCCTTACAACAAGAAAAAACTGGGCAAACTGAAAATCAATTACTTTTCTTGAATTTTTCTTGAAAGTCCTGAGGACCACAGACTTTGAGAAACCCATATGTCCCTAAGCATTACCTTCATGAACCCCACTAGATTCCCACAATAAATACCCCAGAAAGATCCACTCATGGCTCTGGCAGGGACAGGGGAAGAGTAATCATTGTAAAATTCACCCAGGTCCATAACAAAGACCTACTCTCTCAGAAAAAACACTTTGCCAGAGCCTTATCCCAGTAAGGCAAAGGACATTCCTCCAATTCCAGTCCCTCAAGCCTTCCTGTCTCACATCAAGGGAAAAAAAGAAACTCAACAGGGGTCAGAGCTTCAAGAAAAAATACTGGGAATGCTATAGACAGGAAAAGGAATAGGAGGCAGGAGAGAAAAACTATACCACTGGAGAAACACTTGTGAAGGTCAAAACCCCAAGATTCAGGCTCATTAAAACACTGAGATTTAATCAGATTATAATGCTCCCCTTTCACTTCCCTTCACTTCCCCTTAAACTTCCTCAGTTTAACAACAGTGGATTGCAGCTGAAAGAGCTACAAAATACAGACTATATCTGAGGAACTGCACTTGGGGAAGCCCAACATCTAGAGGGGAGACAAAAACAAGGATACTAGATGAATTTGAAGCTTCTGCCACCTATAGCTACAACAAGCATTAAACACAGTCCCGTTCCTAGCCACATTACCATAAATTCTCATGCTAAAGTTCTGTTTACCTCAAATTCTTTCAACAAAATATTACAAGACATGCCAAAGGCAACAAAAAAGACTATCTGAAGAGACAAAGCAGTAGTTAGAAACAGGCTCAGATATGACATAGATGTTGGAATTAGTACAGGAGGTATTTAAAATAACTATGATTAATGTGATATGGGCTCTAATGGGAAAAGTAGATGACATACAAAAACAGATGGGTAATGTAGGTGGAAACTCTAAGAGAGGATGAATAGGAAATGCTAGAAATCAAAAACATTGTACCAGAAATGAAGAATGCCTTCAACAGGCTCATCAGTAGACTTGACACCTTCACAGAAAAAATCTGTTAGCTTGAAGATAGGTCAACAGAGACCAAACTGAAAGACAAAGTGAAAAAATAGCAGAAAACAAAAAAGAACAGAACATCCAAGGACTATGAGACAATTTCAAAAGGTGTAACATACATGTAATTATAGTATCAGAAGGAGAAGAGAGAAGGAAGCGAAGAAATATTTGAGTAATGGCTGAGAACTTTCCAAAATTGAAAACAGACACCAAACCACAGATCCAGGAATCTGAGAAAAAACCAAATAGGATAAATACCAAAAAACCACATCTAAGTATATCATATTCAAATTGCAGAAAGCCAAAGGCAAAGAGAAAATCTTGAAAGAAGCCAGAGGAACAAAACACCTTACCTATAGAGGAATAAGGACAAAAATCATCCCCCTTGTTAGAAATCATGCAAGCAAGAGTGTGGAGTGAAATATTTAAAGTGGTAAAAGAAACCACCCCTCCCACCAACCAGTAATTTTATATCCAGCAAAATTAATCCTTCAAAAATAAGGGAGATATAAAGACTTTTTCAAACAAACAAAAACAGAGAGGATTCTGGATATAGTTCATGGTGATGGTTACATAACAATGTGAATATACTTAATGCCACTGAACTGTACACTGAAAAATGGTTAAAATGATAAATTTTAACTTATGTATATTTTACCAAAATAAAAAAACTTTAAAAAATGTATATTTTAAACTCTAAGGCAACCACTAAACTGCTTTTAAAAATATATAATTGATCTTCTAAAAGAAAATTAAATGGAGTCATATAAAATGCTCAATTAAAACCAGAGAAGGCAGAAAAATGGGGTGGGGGAGAGTTTCAAAGAGCAAATACAATAAATAGAGAACAGTTACAAACATGGTACAAATTATATCAATAATCATTTTAAAAGTGAATGGTCTAAATGTACCAATTAAAAAACAGAGTTGGGGGGCCAGCTTGGTGGCGTAGTGGTTAAGTTCGCACACTCTGCTTTGGCGGCCCAGGGTTGGCGGGTCCCTGGGCGCAGACCGACACACCACTTGTCAAGCCATGCTGTGGTGGCGTCCTATATAAAGTAGAGGAAGATGGGTACAGATGTTAGCCCAGAGCCAATCTTCCTCAGCAAAACGAGGAGAATTGGCAACAGATGTTAGCTCAGGGCTAATGTTCCTAAAAAAAAAAAAAAAAAAAGAGTTGGATTAAAACAAAAACAAGACCCAACTATATATTGTCCACAGAAACTCACTTTCTCACTTTAATGTCAAGACTTAAATAGGTTAAAAGTAAAGGCATATACCTTGCTAACACTAGTTTTTAAAAAGCTGGAGTAGCTATATTAATTTCGGACAAAGCAGATTTTGGAACAAGGAAGATTATCAGAGACAAGGGCATTACATAATGATAAAGGAGTCAATTCTCCAAGAAGACATAACAAAATTTACTGTGTATGCACCTAACAAGTGTGAAAATACATGAGGCAAAAACTGATAGAAGTGAAAGGAGGAATAGACAAATCCATTATTATAGTGGAGACTTCAACACTCGTCTGTCAGTAATCAGATCAAGCAGGCAGAAAATCAGCAAGGATATAGATGAGCTGAACAGTGTTATGTATCAACTTGATCTAATTGACGTTTATAGAATACTCCATTTAACAACAGCAGAATACACATTCTTTCCAAGCTCACGTGGAACTTGTGCCAAGGTAGACCACATTCTGGACCATAAAATTTACCTAAACAAATTTACACAAATTATACAAATATGCTCTCAGACCACAATGGAATTAAACTAGAAATCGATGATAGAAGCTTAATTGGAAAATCCCAAAGTATGTTAAAAATTAAACAACACACTTCAAAATAACACATGCATCAAAGAAAGTGTCAAAAGAAATGTTAAAATATTTTTAACAAATGAAAATACAATTTACCAAATTATAGAATGCAGCAAAACAGTGCTTAAAGGGAAATCTACAGCGTAAAATACATATATTAGAAAAAAAGAAAGATCTATAACCAATAACCTAAGCTTCTACCTTAGGGAACTAGAGAAAGGAGAGTAATTATTTCTAAAGCAAGCAAAAGAAAAGAAATAATACAAATTAGAGGAGAAATCAATAAAACTGAAAATAAAAATATAGGAAAATCAACCAAACTAAAAGCTGGTTCTTTGAAAAGACAATGTCTTAGATAGATCAGATTGTCTTGTTACTTACAACCAAAAGTTCTGATTAATCTACACCACAGTTATCTCCAGCTTCTAAATGTTCAGCAGTTTTTCTCTTTTCTACCTGTCTTCTCTACTCTTTATAGAGGAAATTTTTCTGATAAATGGATTCACACTAAGGCATTAATGAGATAATACGTTAATCATCCTGGAATTATTGTGCACTGCTGTATCAGCAGTGCCTGGTATAATGAAGGTGCTCAATAAATATTGGTTTCAAGGACAAATAAATTATATACACTTTAAACAGGAATCACCAGAAGTGATCAGATTATCTTTCACGCTAGGAATTTGGAAGCTGCAGAGTCTAGATTGGGGAAGCTGTATGTAACAGATGTCCTTCGATTCGGATTACATATCTTGGGCCACCTCCTGAGACCAGCTCTCCAAAATTAGATTCACAGGCTCATCTTCATGATTAACTTTTGCTCTTTCTCCCTAATTACAAGCTGGAGATGACACTTAGCATCATCTGTGGTGAGCAAATGGATAATATACTTGTCAACTAAATCTATTCAGGTCCAGGGTTGTATGTATCAAAGCAAGAAGGGCATGGTTAGCCTTTACCCACCTAGTGCATCGCCATAAACAGAAAAAAATACCTCTACCTAGTGGCCAAGGAGAGTGCTGCTATTTTTAAATAGAGATGCTCAGCCTTAATTAGCATTAGAGGCCCATTCTAATTTTGAAATTTAGCTCAGAAAGCCCCAATGGTTTCTGTTCCCTTATTCTGCCTAATGGTGTGACCTTGTTATGGGTCTTATATGCCTTTTGTTTGTTTCTTTCTTTAATTTGATATTATTGGTAAATCTATATAGTTCACAGTAGTTCTCTTTATAGGTAGATCAGCTTAGAAAATTGGCAATCAAACCCAGGGCCCATCTGTTTTCCTTGAATGGTAATCATAGTATATCTGGTGGTGTTAATTAACGAAGACAGCATTAATATGAGAGAGCAAAAAATATTTCCATTAAAATAGTACACTTCATGAGCTTTTGCTCACTCTGTAACCAAATAACCTTAGAGCCTCTTTGGTAAAGTTCTTTGCCTTTAACTGTTAACAGTAGAGGATTAAAGCAAATATGAGACATAGTTTTCCACTATGTGGACTCCAAATTGCTACAATGCAAATTTACATGGTTTTTAAAAATACGAAATGCTATATTGTCAAAATTACACTTAGAATAAATCCACACTGCTTCATTATCATGCATTTGGTAAAGCTTTTGGTAAAATTCCAAGAAATTTCATTTTTAGTCTGGAAAAACAATAGCTGCCATTTTGCAAAGCACTATATTAATGCTCTTCTTTGAGTAACTTTTAATTCTCATGACAATGCTATAAAGTAAGTACTATTGCCTCAATTTAACAGACGTGCACATCAATTTAGAGACATTAAGTTCCTTGTCTAAGGTAGTAAGCTGAGATCAAATCCAGGTATGTATTACACCAAAAGTCGTTCCATTTTAAAACAATGCTTCTACAGAACTTCAGATTCCATGAGCAAATGTTTATTAAGCACCTACTATGTGCCAAGCCCAGTGTAAATGCTGGAGGGTACAACAATTGATTATGCTGAGACCTTGGCCCACTGCTTATATTCTGGTAGAGAGGAAAAAAAATTTACCCAATGTGCTGCTTAGGAGAGCATAGCAGCAAGAAGCTCTCAGAATTAAGTGAAGGAAGGAGAGACTCTCTTCACACTGCCTCACTCTTCCCTCTTCCCCAGATAGCTGTTCTTTTTTATTTGGCACAAAAATTTTGGAAAACTATGTATGAGAAAGGGCAAGAAAGTTGAAAAGTCCATTGCCATTTGGTAACAGGAAATGGGGAGTACAAACAGCTGAACTACACTTTCTCTTAGCTATTCTCATCCCACTGCCAGTGCAGATTTGAGCTTTCGTTAATATCGTGTCTGTTACTAGACAAGTCGTGGCCTTTGTGGCATAGAACAATTTGTAGTGTGAAATTTTAAGAACTAGTTTAGAGATTCTCAGTCTCTGCAAAACAGACATGTTCCATCACTAAATTGAAATAATTGCTGGGTTATTGCAATTTCCAGAAAATATAACTTAATGGATAAAATTTTCTCAATTTTAAGCTTTTCTTTGCCAAAAATTTTCAGTCTTTCTGCACCTGCTACTGCTCGCCTGCTGGTGTGTGCTGCCTGATACCAAATCAAACGAATAAGTAGCAAGCAAAAGTTAACGCAAACAGCCAATCACTCTTAATTCAACAGCATGCTTTTTTATGGATGTGTGTTTGTGGTTATGATTTTATATTGTGACATACAATAGAGCTATATTTTATGCCTGAAATTGTTCCTAGAATTAACTGTATCAATATTTCATGGTGTTCTATGAAGAGTATAATAACTTCCAAGTATTCTGTCATTAGGAACTCTTTTTAAAAGATCAAGAAAGTACTGTTTTTGTGGATCATATGCCAGATATGAAAATCACATCCTCTGGCATATATACCCTGGTAACCCCCAACGTCAGCTCAGTTAACTGCCAGGAGAGGGAGGGACACAGTCGGCCCCTCATCTCACATTTCTGACACTGTCTCTATGGTGAAATCGTGACAGAATATTAAGCCCTCACAACAGAGGAGGGACTGTTCATGTGGGGTGCTCATTGGGCCATATTTTACTAGTGAGCAGGTGTCTTAATTGGTTTGGACTGCTATAACAAATTACCATAGACTCAGTGGCTTAAACAACAGACATTTATTTCTCACAGTTCTGGAGGTTGGGAGGTCCAAGATCAAAGTGCCGGCTGATTCAATGCCTGGTGAGGGCCCGCTTCCTGGCTACAGATAGCTGTCTCTTCTTGCTGTGTCCTCACATGGCAGAAAGAGAAAGAGAGAGAGACAAAGCTCTCTACTCTCTTCTTATAAGGACATTAATCTCGTCATGAAGACCCCACCCTCATGATCTCATATAACCCTAATTACCTCTCAAAGTCCCCATCTCCAAATACCATCACATTGGAGTTAGGGCTTTAAGACATGAATAAGGGGTGGGAGGCGGGGGCGGGGTGGGGGGGGCGGTTGGGGAGCGGGGAGCACAATTCAGTCCATAGCAGCAGGATACCTGTACCTTGTCAGGAGTGCAACCATGCCCCACTTCCCTCTTCAATTCCTGTCCCCATTCTATGAGTACCCTCTTCCCACCTTTTTAATTTCTTGCTTTCATATGATAAAGATGAGAAACTTAAGTCCAAGGGCCAAGCCAGATGTTCAGGTTCATGCTCCAATTTGATTTTATCAAAAAGGCCACCCATTGCAAGTCAGTACTTGCCAAGTAACTACTAAGCTCTTACCCTATTCCCCATTCTGTAAATTATTCTTCCTTGGACAGAAGCTTCTTGCATTGACAGCCCTGAAGAGAAAGAGGTACCAAGGCAGGACTTAGCTCCCTGAATTCTTAATACCAACCATTTACTTTCTTTCCTACCAGAGCATATTATGTAATTATGCACCAGGTCACAGCCTCCAACTTCAATTCGGCTATTTCTGTCCTCTTTGCTCTGGTAAATGTTACCAGTGACCTCCTAATTCCTCTCAACCTCCTGGTTCCTCTTCCTTTGTATTCCCTTTTAAAGCATTGCCCTTAACTCCTGCTCTCTTCTCACTCCACCTGCTTTCCATATGTGCTCTTATCCAGTCTCACACACTCATCTATCACCTGTATACAAGTGGCTCCCAAGCCACATCAGCACCCAGATATCTCACTTGAGCTCCAGGCCAATTTCTCCGTTTACCTACTAAATGTCCCTAACTGCTTGTCCCACAGGTACCTTAAAGTGAATGTGTCCAAAATGGAACATATCAGCAGTTTACCTACCTTCCCCTAAATTCCTTCTCCTCCTGCAGTCTCGATGATGATGGTGATACTAATGAGGATGAAAGAGAAGAAAGTAAATAATTATAGACGCTATCTTCCAGCACAGTTCTAAGTGCTTTATGTATATTAAGTCATTTTATCCTTACAGCTTCATTTTACAGATAGAGAAACAGAGGCAAAGAGAGACTAACTTGCCCAAAGTTACATAGCCTGTGGTGTCAGTGTCAGGATTCAAACCCAGAGAGACTGGCTCTCAATACCACCTTGCATGCTACTACTCCTTATCTCAAAATATGACATTAATACCCATCCAGCCCCCTGAGAATGAACCTAGATGCCTCCCTCGTCCTCAGTATATAATCAGCCACCAACAGGGATCTTTTCTTGTATGCTTGGGAAGGGAGGGTTGTGGACAAGGGAAAGAAAGGCCCTTCCATTTAGCTAGAGTTCTGCAACATAGTAAATACATGAACAAGCATTAAAAACCACTCATAATTTTTAAAAATCCTCACATCCCAGTCTGGGATTTCATGTCCTATTTCTGAATATTGTTCAAATATTTATTCTACATGAGCACGACCAATATAGGAAATGGCATAGAAATAGCGCTTCAGTGACAGAGTGGAATTCAGAACTTGTGCTTAAGTAAAGTAAGATGTGTTATTCTCACTCCAAGGAGCATTTTTCCTTAACGCAGAACAAAAGATGGAGCCCTTTGGGGTCTTCAAATTCCATTGCCGGTGGGCTCAGTACGGTGGGATTATAGTATAGATAACATTGCCTTATTAATAAAATCCTTTTAGTCGATGGGTAATGGATTCCAAGAGGAGCCTATCCTGAGCTAAACTTTCCTCTGAATGAAGAGTATATGAAAAGTGTTAGTATATATCATAATTTTCAAGATTGAATATTGTGAGCATATTATAGATGTTGATTCTGCCAAGTAAATGTTATAGATATGAAGGCAGAAGTGAGTTTGTTTGAAAGTTAGTCTTTTAGTAGGGACTATTTCATAAAGTTTTCTCCAATATTTGAAGAACATAAGCTAACATAACTGTTCTCTCATAACCTGAGCTATTTTCCATTTAAGAAATATTTGTTGAGCAAAGGCACTATACCAGGCACCGAGATAGCTGCTAAGAACACAGCAGTAGCGAGACAGACATGAACTTTGCCCTCAAATTGCTGAAAGACAGAGTTAAAAGAAAAAAAAAAAGGAAGCAGAAAATTCAAATAATTTTAAGTCATAAAAGTGTTATGAAGGAAACCAAAAAAACAGGCCTCATATAAAACATAATTCACAGGATCTCTCTAGGAGCAATCAAGGAAGACTTCTTTGAGGAGGTGACATGGAAACTGAGTCCTGAGGATTGAAAAGAGGTATTAGCACTTGGCCCCCCCAAATCCATTCGCCTTGCCTCTTGCCCTAGGATGGGGATGAAATGCTTGTCTTCTCTTTGCACCGTCCCCTTTCATGTTCATCTTCCTGGTTCCACTTACCATACAGAGTGCATTTCCCAGCAATAGATAAAGTCACTCCAAAGCTTGAGACCAAGTTCTGTTCACCAAAGTGCCCTTGCCACTGCTATCAAAGTGAGAGAACCCAATTAAAAAATGGGCTAATAATCTGAATAGACATTTCTCCAAAGAAGATATAAAAATGGCCACCAAGTACATGAAAGGACGCTCAACCTCATTAGCCACCAGGGAAATGCAGATCAAAATCAGTGAGATACCACTTCACACCCACTAGGATGGCTGTAATCAAAAAGACACTGTAAGGACTGACAAGGACGTGGAGAAATTGGAAGCCTTGTACACTGCTGGTGGGGATACAAAATGGTGCAGCCACTTTGGAAACAGTATGGCAGTTCCTCAAAAAGTTAAAAATAGAATTACCATATGATCTACATTTCCATTCCTATGAATATACCCAAGAGAAATGAAAACATATGTCCACAGAAACACTGTACATGCATGTTCATAACAGTGTTATTTATAATAGCCCCAAACTGGGAAACAACCCAAATGTCCATCAGTGAATAACTGGATAAACAAAATGTAGTATATCCATACAATAAAATATTATTCTGCCATGAAAAGGAATGAAATACTGATACCTGAATGGATGAACCTTGAAAACATAAAGCTAAGTGAAAGAAGCCAGTCACAAAAGATCACATATTGGATGACTCCAGTCAAATGAAATTTCAGAATAGGCAAATTCACAGAGACAGAAAGCAGATTAGTAGTTACCTAGGGCTGAAGGGAGGGGAGAACTGGAGGGTACCTGCTAAAGGGTACAGAGTTTCTGTTTGGGGTGATGAAAGGACTCTGAATTTGATTGTGGTGATGGTTGCACAACTCTGCAAGTATACTAACAACCCTTGAATTGTATGTATACTTTAACTAGGTAAATTATACAACTATGTAAAATATATCTTAATAAAGATATTGTTAAAAAAAATAAGTGATAGGAAATGGAGACTTGAAATGGAGGGCAGGATACAAGTGTTGAGAAAGGGATTATTTTTCTCCATGACAACCCTTCACTTGAATAACAACTCTTTCTGCCTTTGTCCGAGAGGAAATTGCTGTATACCACTGAGTCTGGTATGGCAGTGATAGATGGTGACAACCTAGCTCTAACATTTAAATATAATCTCTTTCCACACATGGAAGAAAAAATGGCCTCTTGGCCAACTTCACCCTAATGTGATTTTTATCACTCTCACAAAAAAAAAAAAGTACTACAAGTATAGTCTGGCATCACTTAACGACAGAGATATGTTCTGAGAAATGCGTCATTAGACGATTTGTTGTTGTGCAAACATCATAGAGTGTCTTTACACAAACCTAGATGGTATAGCCTATTACAACCCTAGGCTATATGGTACTAGTCTTATGGGACCACCATCATATGTGGTCTGTCATTGACCGAAATGTTGTTATGTGGCATATGACTGTAATCGTTTCATGTCCTCTAGAATCAGAAATCCAGCACGAGTAGTGCCTAGACACGGGTCATGATAGAATGAACTATGGAAAAGTTTAATTGATCCTTTCATTTAAATTGCATGTTTTTAACAACTATATTAGGCAGAATTCTTTATTTCAAGTGACAAAACCCCAACTCAAACCAGCTGCATGATGAAATGGAGGCAGTGGTATGTATTAGCTTATGCACCCAGGGAGTCCACGTGTGGCTTTCATTCCTGGCTGCGGGGACTCAGACCGTGAGTGCTCTCTGATGCACTATCCATGTCTGGCCCTGCTTTTCTCTGGACACTCGGCTTGCCCTCTCCTGGCTCAGAAAGGCTCGTTCCACATGTTGGGAAAGATGGGTGCTGATAACCCCGGCCTGTGTGTCACAACTTGTGAGCCAAAACCAAGAGCAAGCTATCCCTCCGACTAATTTGATGAAGTCTGAAGATGGAATCTAATTGGTCTGACTTTGGTCACATGCCTGTTCCTGAGCCAGTCACCATTTCCAGAGGGGAAGTGCACTGATTGACCCAGCCTGGTCTACATACCCACTCCAGTCACAGGGTTGGGATGGGAGTGGGGAGCTATGATTGACAAAGTCCACATGTACTGGTGGAGGAGTTTCCCAAAGGAAAGGATGTTCTGTTACTAGAAGGGAGATGGGTATATATGTTGAGCAAATAAAACCACAGCCCACTGTAGTGCCCACCCTGTGCAGAATGCTTTACTACTGTGTTCTGGGGCAGAACCAGGCAGAAGTGCCCTCTGAGAAAGCTGACTAGCCTGGACTCCAATGCCATCTACCTGGGGCTGGCATCTTGACTGTACCACCATTGCCCTGTGACAGTATCTACTCCATTTCACCCTGTACCCTCCTTTTCCCTTCTGGAATCATTTCTCATCACAGGAGAATGGCAGACGTCTGATGAGCTGCAAACGCAAATGGGGAACATCATCCATGCCACTGTTCAAGAACAACTAAATTAGACACCACAATACACTCCATCAAACATTTTAAATGGCGCAATCAAATGAGAGGTTTATGGTTCCAAAAGCACTAATGATGCATCTATACTTGTTGCGAATTTTTGCTTTATGCAAAGAGTTTGTAATACCAGCTGCCGTGTTCTATGAACTGCTCTTTTTTATCTTTGACCCAGGTCCTTCAATCAAAGGTTCATTCTACTATAAACAATGACTTGCGGCCTGCCTAGTTAGTTGACCAAGCCTTGGAAAGTACATGTAAGAATAATTGCTTGAATCAGGTTTCTTTTGGTCCAAAAAATGCTTTGTCAATCTGGTTGAAGAGAGAAGTTCTTTGAATTATCTCCAAGGTCCAGATGCATAGGAAATGGCAAGTGTTTCTGCAAGTCAGACTTAAACATCTAAATCTTATTAGTTAAATGCAGAGGTGGTTCTGGTTTTCAAAAATGAATTCAGTGTCTTGTTCATTAACTGTCAACTGTAGTACAGGGAGCCCAGCTGGTATCAGGAATCAAAGAACCACGCTATAGATGTGTTGTGTGATCCTGGGAGCCGCATAGCAAATGTTTATTGAGGGCCTGTTGTGTTTCCACTCTGTGCTCACAAAGAGACCTTATAGGAGTTAATTTGGTAAAGGAAGGGTCACTCTGAATAGTCCAACTATCTACAGGCCTGAGTGCCTTTGGAAGAAATGAGGAAACTTAGGAACACTGATCTCTATCATGGAGAGTTTCTTACTTTTAGTGGTAGCCAAAAGACTGAGACACAGGAGTAGTTTGAGGAAGCTAGAAATGCAGGGCTTCAGCGGCTGTGCCAGAAGATAGGATTACCTCAAAGACATTCAGGCATGTGATGTCCCCCAGTGCAGTCTAGTTAAGGAAAGCTGAGCCACCTTGAGGCTCTTACAACTCACTTTGAGGGAAATGGTGGGCTCATTGGGGGAGATACAACCCCACATTACTTGTGAGGTTGATCCATCCTCATGGATGGGAACATATACCTTTGGTTAACTGACCATCTCTGCTATCTCTATGTTCTTGTCTTCCCTGATATCTTGAAAGTAAGGGACTGTATCCCTACTTCTATCTCCTAGACTATATTGATAGAAAGCAATCCTTCTCCATGTGGGACCTCTAAAACTCCACCTCCAATAGGTCTTAATGATACTCCAAGCCTTAGATTCCTGAGGCTGAGAGAACTGCACAATGATTATGTAGATTTTATCTGTAGGTGAGAGCCTTCCCTTTACAAACACTGTGGAGTTACAGAATACTTCCACATACAGGGTCTCATTCAATTCTGACAAAAACCCTGCAAATTACTTGTTAGTATTCACATTTTACAGGTAAAACTAAATCTACAGATAAAATCGTCCACCAACCTATTAGCAAAACCAAGACTGCAGCATTATCTTGCGTTCGAAGTCCTCTGCCCCTTCCATTCCCACACCAGCATTTATCTCTGGCTCTAGCTTTTCTATCCTTTTTCTCCCTTACCCAGTCATTGTCACATCTGGCCACTGCTCTCTATTCCCATTGCCTTTTCCTTAGTTTGGGCCACTGTCCCTGCTTACCAGGATTAGAATATGGCCTTTGCATTGGCCACCCTGCCTTCAGTCTTGTTCCCTTCATCCTTCACACAGCAACCAGAATTATCCTTTAGAAACCCAAATCTGATTAAAACCCATTAATCTTGCCCTTTGGATCAAGTCTAAACTCCTTCAAGATCTAGACCTTGCAGGTTTCTCTTACCTCCCCCCATCCCATTCCATACTTCAGCCATATTGAACCACTTTCAGCCAATTCCTGTTCACTCTCTAGAGCTTTATATGTTTTGTTCCCTCTGCTTGAAATGCTCACCTTGTATCACCCACTTTCTTCCCGCCCCTTATGACTTTCTGTGGGCTCTTCACCTTGGTATCCACTCATCATTGAGGTATTGCGTATACTTTATCCCACTTTAGATGCTTTTCTTAATCTTCCTCAACCTTCCTCTTCTAGTATCCCATTGTATTTAACACTTTTGTAACACGTATCACATGCTGTTAAACTTGCCTTTTGTATCAGGTAAACAAACCTTAGTTTCTATAACAGGTGAACACAAAAATTTTTATGGCTATTATAATATAAGTTTATTTTTTGCTTAAACAACAGTTCATTGAACCTGAACAGTGCAGGGGTTCAATGAGCAGCCTTCCACTGGGGATTCAGGGACCGGTGCTCCCTCCATCTTGTGGCTTTGCCATCTTTCACAGTCATTGCAGAGGAGAAAAGAGAGTGGAGAAATTAAAGCTAGTTCTTAGCCTAGTCAGCTTGAAAGTGACACACATTACATCGTTCACATTCCATTGGCAAGAACTTGCCATGCGGCTACACTTGCATGCAGGGAGGGTTGTGAAATAACCCTGGCTGGACAGCTGCTTCCTAGCAACAATGCTGCTGCATGGAAAGGGAGCGTCTGTCTTTGGTTAACTGGTCATTTCTGCTAGCCCTATGTTCTCTGTCTTCCCTGATATCTTGAAAGTAAGGGCTGTATCCGCAGCTCTATCTCCTAGACTATATTTATAAAATTAGTATACATATATAAATATTTGCCAATAAAGATCAGTAACTTTAATTTTTGCACATATTAATGTGCAACATATATGTGTAACATAGTATTTGTCACAGACACCACTGAGATATGTCATAAATAAAAAGTCATGTACCTTTTCTCCGGAAAAGTGCAAGTCATGAAATTTTACCTGTAATTTCATATCTTACATGTCACCAGATAGGTAAATCCATCACCTGTCCTCGGACAGAATGAAGCAAGGCCCAGAAAACAATCGAGCCCACTCATAAAATCTCTAGGGGGTTGTTGGACTCCATGTTAAGAACTATGGTGTAGGATACATCAGTGCGTCTGAGCAGATTCTCTGCATCTTAGTTTGGTTGGTTCCAACACAGCTTTTTATTCCTGGGAAACACCACACAAAGTGACTACCTTGCCCTCGTGATTAGGTGCTCCCTCCTGTCTGTTCCCATAGCATGCCCTACATTCCTCTCTCAGTGTCCAATGTAGTTAGAAGTTGGTCTCCCGCCTAAGTTGATTAACTCATCTTCAGCACCTCAAAATGCCTAACACACAGTAGGGAACACTAAACATATCTTGAGTGGAATGAACTGGATCAGTTAAGTGTCAACACTCTACAACATAGGTCTCAAGGTCAATCAGCTCAGTACCTACCCTAGAGAGAAAGTTCAGTAGAGCCCAGGAGACTGAGGTTACATACCAGAGTGACTAAGTCCCAGCTAAAGGGGGAAGGCGGGCTCCATCTGGAAAACAGATGGAATGCTCCCTTTTAGTGCTCAACATAAATTAAACCTCACTGTCTGCCAAAATGGAAAGTTAACATTGATTTTGGTTTTTTTCCTCCTTAAACAAAAAAGCCATTTGTTTATGAACTAAAACTTCATGACAAATTTTTGCTCCATATTGTGATTATAACACCTAATTTCCTAATTAAGCATGCTAATTGTGAGTTACCTCACATAACTACAAAGCACAGAAGTATAATTATGTAATAAAAAGCTTTTATGAAACTTTTGTGGGAAAAAGGGCTGGCTGAGGAGACAGCTGCTTAGCAAGAACAAGAGTATTGCTACCTAGGGCCCCCCTGTGTCTGAATTGCCAGCGGGTAACAGTTACACCTTGGCTCCATGCTTGAGTTTCTCAAGTTTTAAGTCTGAGAAAACCTCTTTCCGTAACTGAAGGCAGGGCAAAAAAGCCACTGCCCGGTCATAAAGGTGAAGGAATATCATTATGGACAAAAGAGTCTCTGCTCTCTTCCAGATTGAGAGTGGAGCAAGCCAAAACTTTCCATGTGGTGCTTCAATACCATGAGATTATCCCCAGCGCCTCCCCCATGCCCCACATACACACACACAACTTCCCCTGTCATCTGCCCGCTAAAGGAGACTCTTAGTAACTCCAGTTTTCTCATCTTCTATGTAACAGAATTGCAAGCAAGAAGCAGATCGGAGAGGCAAGTGGACAACTAGCAGGATGGACCTACATAAAGAACTGGGAGAAAATAGGAACACTGGAAGAAAAACCATTGAGCTCAGACTTGAGAGAGATGAGTGATTTGGTGTAAGAAGGAGTTGGGAAATTCAGGAAGGAGCTTTGGAGAAGTGTTGCTCGTCAGTATGAATGGAGTTCCTTTAATGTTTTTCAGGAGACACAATTAAGGATTAGGATTTCTTTTAAATACCCTTTGATGCCAAGACTGCTTCTTAGAATGCACAGTTGTATATACACTGGACCACATGAGGCCCACATATATATTTAAGTTATACCCTATCATCTTATCCATATTCATTCCCATAAAGCAAATGTCTTTTATTTCTCCATTGTTTTTCTCCCCATGCATAACCTCTTCACCTTCAGCATATATACACACACACACGTATACATATATATATGTATACACACACACATATATGTATATATGTGTGTGTGTATAAATTCTAGCTGTATTTTTTCATAAATCATCATTATCAAAATTATTACATTCACAATTATTTCCATATCCCATAAGACCTCAGATTCAAGCATCCCTTCCTGTTCTCTTAGCTCTTCTGTTGTTTTTTATTTTTTCGCAGCTTACCACCATCAGATCTATCAAATGGGCCTTTATTTTTCTAATCAGTAGTCCAAAGTTCAAGGCAAGTAAACACTTAAGCTGAAGCGTACAAGAGAAATTGATAGGAAGGTTGAAACTATGTCAGGTCAACTGACTGAGCTACGGCCACTGTAATGTCCTGTAATTATGCCCGTTACTCCCTGCAAAATGCTATGTTATCCTCTCATCAAACTATGCATTTAAAATATTACCCATGAGCAAAGCTATCAGGTTAGATTGATTTTCCCATTCCATATTATGTACGTAATTGATGCTATAGCCCAGCAGCCGTAAATTAAGTTGTATCACGTTGAAGTGACAGTAGAATTCATGGTGGTGTATGGGAGAGACACTCTGATAGCACCTTGTCAAGATCTCCTGTGAGGCGAGAGACCAGCTAAGCCTGATGTTTCCCAAGCTGACTGACACAATAGCATGGTCTCGTGTATTTACTGATGGAACTCACAGGCACTGTGGTTTATTTTTTCAGAGTGGAATACAGCAAAAATTTCCCAAACCCTCACATAACCAGCAGCATCCAGGGTAACACAAGGAAACAAATAAAACCCCCCACAGCCAGCCAGGGCATTTTTGGTGGCACAACCTGACCAGAAACAATTTCTTCAGAGAAAATAGATAGGCTTATGTCTGGAAAATTCTATTTCACATGTCAGAAAGAAAGATTTTGAAATGAAAGTTATTTAATATAGAAGAAAAATATATTCATGATAACATATTACTAGCTCATAGTAGGAGATCCATAAAGATTTGTTGAATAAGTTTTGTTTTTTGTTTTTTTTTTTGAGGAAGATTAGCACTGAGCTAACATCGGTTGCCAATCCTTCTTTTTTCTGAGGAAGATTGGCCCTGGGCTAATATTCATGCCCATCTTGCTCTACTTTATATGGGACGCCACCGCACCACGGCTTGATAAGCGGTGCATTGGTCTGCGCCCAGGATCCAAACCCGCAAACCCTGGGCCACCAAAGCGGAGCACACGCGAACTTAACCACTACACAACCCGGCTGCCCCCGAGATTTCTTGAATAAATATTTTTAAGTAAACAAATGGTGGTGGTTTAATTTTCCTTCAAACATTGTGCTTATTTTGATAATTCCATAAGTTTCCTGAAAAAGGGGGAAATATTTTCTTTAGATGCCGTGATACAGAAAACTCTTCTGGGTTTAGATTCTTAAATTCGTTTTTAAACACTGTATATCTTGAGATAATTTTAGACTTAGAAAAAAAGTTGCAAAAATAGTACTGAGAGTTCCCACATACTCTTCACTCAGCCTCTCCTTGTATTAACCCCTTACAACCTGAACAATTAGCCTTCTACATTATTAACCTGCAGAATTTATTCAGATTTTACTAGTTTTCCATGAATGACCTTTTTCTGTTCTAGAATCCAGTCTAGAATCTCAAGTTGCATTTAGTTGTCATGTCTCTTTAGTCTCTTCCAACCTATGACAATTTCATCATCTTTCCTCATCTTCATGACCTTAATACTTTTGAAGAGTACTGGACAGTTGTTTTGTAGAAAGCCCGTCAATTTGTGTTTGTCTGATGTATTCTCGTTATTAAATTGGAGATATGTGTTACTGGAAAGGATACTACGCTGGTGATATGCCTTTTTCTGTGTATCACATCAGGGAGGACATGATAACTGATAGGTATTATGGGTGATGTAACCCTGGTCACTCGTGTAAGATGGTCTGCTAGATTTCTTCACCGTAAAGTTACTTTTTTCCCTTTGTAATTACTAAATATTTGGGGGAGATCCTTTGAAACTATGCAAATACTCTCTTTCTGCTCAAACTTCCACCCACCAATTTTAGCATCCAAAACTGGATCTTGCCGGCAGCAATTATTGCTATGGTGGTCTAAAGATGATTTTCTATTTCCTTCCGTTTACGTTTATTAATTAATTGTTCTGTAATGAAAAATTATCACTTCTCCCTCATTTATTTGTTCATTTATTTATTTATATCAGTCTGGTTTCATGGCTATTTATTTTGTTCTTTGGTTTATAATCCAATAATACTGTTGTTTATGTATTTTGATGCTCAAGCTGGTCCAACTTTAGCCATTCAGAGTCTTTCACGTTGCCTCCTGTGCCTTTTCACTGTGCCCCCATCCTTCTTGTTTTGTTTTTTGAGCACTTCCTCACTATCTGGCACTCCAAGATGCTCCAGGCTTATCTTGTATTGTCCCTGCCCCTACCCTGGAATCAACCAATTCACTGAAGCGCCCTTGGTGGCTTTTATTGGCAAATGGTGTTTAGAATGCTGCTACTGAAGTGTCACCAATTCATTGTTTTTAAGACTGTCCTTGCCAGGTCAATGCTTCAGGAAGTCTCTGTTATGGAGTGATTGTTTGTGTCCCCTCAAAATTCATATGTTGAAATGCCAACCCCCAATGTGATCAGGAGGTGGGGGCTTTGGGAGCTGCTGTGGTCTAAATGTTTGTGTCTTCTCCAAAATTCAAATGTTGAAATCCTAATGCCAACATGATGGAATTAGGAGGTGGAGACTTTGGGATGTGCTTAG
The DNA here is from genome assembly GCF_057802395.1 of Ceratotherium simum simum. Taxonomy (NCBI): domain Eukaryota; kingdom Metazoa; phylum Chordata; class Mammalia; order Perissodactyla; family Rhinocerotidae; genus Ceratotherium; species Ceratotherium simum. The sequence continues at coordinate 76,690,070 of NC_141904.1, read as the reverse complement.
TTCATGAGCATAGAGCCTCATCAATGGGATTAGTGCTATTCTAAAAGAGACCCCAGAGACCTCCTTCATCCCTTCTGCCAGGTAAGGACATAGTGAGAAGGCTATGAACCGGGAATCAGGCCCTCACCAGACACCAAATCTGCAGGCGACTTGATCTTGGACTTCCCAGACTCTAAAACCATGAGAAATAAATGTTTGTGGTTTAAGCCACCCAGTCTATAGTATTTTTGTTATAGCAGCCCACACAGACCAAGACAGTCTCCCAACCCATCCACTCCTAAAACAAAAAACATAGCTCCTCAGCCCCAAACGTACATAACATATCAACACAAAGTCCTGTTTACCAAAAGTAATACTTTTTTAAATTCACAATCATTACTGCATGGACAACAACCAGTCAAATTGGATGCCAGCCTTAACCCTGGGACAGGCTCCTGAGCTGCCCTGCTGTGACAGATATTAACAACCCTTTGTCGCTAGGTCTTAAGGAGATACTGAAAAAATGGAAGGTATAAGGGAGACCCTTAGGAGGAGCCACAGCAGCTTGGGGCTAAGAGGCAAGCACTCAGGGGACTCAGAGCAGCAACAATTTCCAACCAGTAGGCTTGTTTCTATATTTTAAGTATCAGTAGAGCCATTGTGATATTGTGATTTATAATAAGAAATATATTTGGTTTTTATCCCCCTTTCTGGCACAGAGCTCCTAAAACCATTGGAATTTCCTAAGTGATGAGAGTTGCAAAGGTGTCTTTTATGTTAATGAAGTGGCTTTTGAAAAGACCCTAACTAACCTAAGGATGGGAGCTGGTTCCCAGGGGAAGTTCCACCCTTGACCTCTGGGAAGGAGAGAGGGGCTGGAGGTTGAATCAATCATGCCTATGTAATGAAGCCTCCATAAAAAACCCAAAAGGACAGGGTTTGGAGAGCTTCTGGGTTAGTGAACACATGGAGATTGGGGGAGAGAGGCACACTCAGAGAGGGCAAGGAAGCTCTGTACCCTTTCCCTATACTTTGCCCAATGTATCTCTTCCATCTGCCTGCTCCTGCGTTATATCCTTTTATAATAAACTGGTGATCTAATAAGTAAGGTGTTTCTCTGAGGTATGTAAGCCATTCTAGCAAATTAATTGAACCCAAGGAGGGGGTTGTTGGAACCTCCAATCTATGGCCAGTTGGTCAGAAGGCCCAGGTGACAACCTGGACTTCAGATTGGCATCTAAACTTGGGGTGATGGGCAATCTTTTAGGTCTGAGCCCCTAACCTCTGGGAGTTGATGCTATCTCCAGGTAGAGAGTGTCAGAAAGGAGTTGAATTGTAGGACACCCAGCTGCCGTCAGAGAATTGATTGGATGTATTGGGGAAACCCCCCCCCCATCAGAATTGGATGACACATAATCGTTAGCCATACATGTATATAGCAGTTAAATATCAGCCTCCCTATTAATACCTTATAGGGCCAGTCTTCTGCAAACTGGATGCTAATCCTGATTAGTGATACAGCATATGAGTCAGTTTAATCTTCTAGCTGAGGGCCAGGACTCTGGAGTCAGCTTGAACTGCGTTTGAAATCCATTTCTGCCACGCACCGGCTGTGTAATCCTACTCAAATTACTTGACCTCTCTGAGCCTCAGTTTCCTTGTAGAAAGGGGTGATGAGAGCACCTACCTCATAGCATTATGTACATGACATAATCCATATGAAACACTCAGCATAGTGCCCAGCACGTAGAATATGCTCAGCGAACTTTAACACTGTTACTATTTCTGCTATTAATACAAATAATAATAAAGATTATATGTTAGCCATTATTTGCTCTATCATTGAGGTGTTTTTCTTTTCTATCCTCCACAGAACCAGCAAACATTTACAGAACTCAGTGTGTTCTCTGCAAAAAGGGAGAGACTGGTATTTTGTCAAGATGGCGCTGCAACAATGAGATGGCGAGTTCCACCTCCAATTATGAATTACCTAGCATATTTCACATAACTGATCAACTCTGCATGGAGTGGTAAGATAATGAAATTTTGCTTTGCTTTGTCTTTATGAAGCCAGAAACAGTAATTGCATAGGAGAAATTCCATCTCTGTTGGCATGATTAGTTTAGGTTTTTAATTAGTTTTAATGCTATAAATACCGTGGGCATGATTTTAAGGTTTGTACCACCTATAATTATACTTGTAGAATACTGGAAGCAAGAGTAACTTTAATGATAATTTAGTTTGATAAACCTGTTTTGCAAAAAAGATAATTGAAACCCAGAAAAGTAAAGTGACTTTTCCAAGGTCATACAGCAAGACAGTATGTCTGCCTCAGGACCGCAATGCTTTTTCAGTCACAAAATACCATCCTGCAGATAACTAATTGGTACTCTATGCTTAGAGGTGAGAATTTTGTCCTGATGACTCAAGTCTTTAGCTGACTTTTGTGTTGTATCCCATGTCTTTAAGCTGGCAGCATCTTAGGTAAGCAGAGAAAGATTCATAACAGTGATATGAATATCATTTCAGTTTCCATAAAAGTTAACTCTTTTTATCATCAACATAACCCTGTGATCACCATACTATAGATGAGAAAACTTAAGCTCCTGGGTCTGGGATTTGGAATGATGAGCTCCTCTCATGGCAATCAAGGAAGACTTTGTGGAAGAGGTGGTATCTTAGTCAGCTCAGGCTACTGTAGCAGAATACCATAGACTGAGTGACATAAACATTTATTTCTCAGAGCTCTGGAGGGTGGAATTCCAAGATCAGGGTGCCAGCATGGTTGGGTTCTTGGTGAAGGCCATCTTCCTGGTTTACAGATGGCCGTCTTCTCATTGTATCCTCACATGGTGGGGAGCAGAGAGAGAGGAAGCAAGCTCTCCTGTCTCTTCTTATTAAGGGCACTAATCCTATTCATGAGGGCACCACCCTCATGACCTAAGTACCTCCCAAAGACCCCATCTCCTAATACTATCATATTAGGAATTAGAATTTTGACATATGAATTTGAGGGGGACACAAACATTCAGTCCATAACAGGTGGCATCTAAGCTTGGACTTAAAGGATAAGTAGAATTTTACCCATTGGACCAGAGGAATGTAGAGGAAACAGCATGAGCAAAAACAAGTGGTGTATTGGGATGTTCATTAACAAAAACTTCCTCTCATGCCTTGATTTAAGTGTTAAATACTGCACTGGAGGTAAAGAATGAGATATACAAAAGGCATTTTTATTGGTTGTGGAATTTCAAGGGCTTATCAAACAGTTAATGAGCAAGGACTGTGTACATTTTGTGGTTACAAGTTTAACTAATAGGCAGAAGGGGAATTTTAATTTTATCTTCCAGTGTCCATAAAACAGCATCACAGTACTGTAATTATTAACATAATCATTAAAAAACAGTTTAGTTAAATTTAGGAAAACCTAGACGCATGAAGACATAGTGTCTTCATCAAAGCAGCTCAAGTCCAAATAAAGCAAGCCTCCTAAATTGACTTTGATGCTGTGAAATAAAATCCTTGGAGTGCCAATTATAGCAGTCTCTGAAAAGCAATTATTATCAGCCACCACTGCTTTCCACCATGAATTCTAATTTAATTACATCTTCTCTTCTGTTTAAAATGTAGTGCTGTACTGTAAGGTGAAGCAATGGAAAAGGAGTTTAGGTTATTTTTCTTTAAGTATTTTTTATACTGAAGGTAATTAGTCTTGGTCATAACTGCTTCCAAGAGAGAAACAGGATTATGAACCCATTAATTTCAAGTGGTCATTGCTGCAAAGGAATTTTAATCTTCAGAATTGGGAGAATCATTATCCTTGGGTGAAATGGATCTAGAAGGAAAGAGACAGAGCTTGAGCATCCATTCGCCCTGCTGGGCCACATGGTAACTTCCAGGGATCCCTTTCAGCCAGGATCCCTTATTTCAAGAGAAATCAAGTTTACAAATTTGTTTTATCGATTGTGAATATTTAACAATCGCATTTGGCTTCCAACTCCTGTTGATGAAACAGTCATTTGCACAACTTGTGAATTCGCTTTTCACATTTATAACGCTGGGGAACAAAAGTGGATGTGCGCTTCCCTGGCAGAAAACCAAGCCATGTTGACGTTCTACAGAAAAGCCTTTTCCCATCATTCTCACAGCTCATTGCTTATCTGGTGGCACTAAAATTCCTCCTATTTCTGAATTCGCCATCTCCCTGGATGGTGGTGAAGAATCATCGCATTTTCTCGGTGGAAACAGTCCTTCTGATCACAGGCCCACTGATTTATTTTACAGATGAGGAGAGAAAGAGGTACAGTCATTAAATGGACTCCTCAAGGTCACCAAGATGCCAGGCAGGGGAGGAACTAGATTCCAGGTCACCTGCCTTTCAATTCCACTGAGGCCTGGAATATTCTATGGAATGAAATCTGCATTTGGTCATGACCTGTAGGCTGAAGTTAATCTCCACCCATTCCCCACTTTTTTTCTTTTTTAACTTTAGTTAATCATTGCTTCACAAAGTCTTCATAACAGTGTTTCAAATCCCTTGTGTGAACATTCCTTTTAGAAAAAAATGTAAGTGCATGTTTCTGGACCCTATGCCAGACCTACTGGATCAGAATGTATCACACTGAAGTTTTAAAGATTTTATTTATTTATTTTTTCCCCCTAAAGCCCCAGTAGATAGTTGTGTGTCATAGCTGCACGTCCTTCTAGTTGCTGTATGTGGGACGCGGCCTCAGCATGGCCGGAGAAGCAGCGCGTCGGTGCGAGCCCGGGATCCGAACCCAGGTCGCCAGCAGTGGAGCGCGCTCACTTAACCACCAAGCCACGGGGCCGGCCCCACACTGAAGTTTTAAAATATTGCCCTTCCCCAATAGCTCTCAATCGAGTGGAGGAGCTTGATATAAAAATCAAGGAACCTCTTCTAAACCACACATACAAAATATTCCCCTCTCATCACTACCCATGGTAACATACCTAGGAATGGACTCTTAAGAAGAATACTCCCCAGTATAAAAACCATTGCTCTAAAAAGCACCAGGAACAAAGATATATCGGGTTAAACATTCTACAGTAGGATAAATGGGTTCTATGCACTTATTTCTAGCTGCTTATACTGAAAGACACAGATATAATAGAATGAATAAAAACAAAGAAAAAAGAGCAAAATCAATGTAATGAAGATGTCTTGGCAGAGAGTACGGAAAACTGAGGGTAATGAAACCTGCTAAGAACACATAGCAACTTCTGAGCTACCTGGCAGCCAACGCCAAAAAGGAAATGCAATATACCGCAGTGCTCTCACAATCTAATAGCGGTACAAAGGAGTATTGGTTTTCTCAAAGCATGAAATTCTGAGAAATTTTAATGAGGTGACATTAAACAACAGTGGAGCAATGTTTGTCCTTACAGCTTTGGAAAGATGTAGAAAGATTGTTTGCATGGTTATTCCAGCACTCTTCAAGTGTGTAGGCCAAAGCAGTCTGACTATGGCCCCTACGTATCCCTTGGCCTCATCTCATTGTGCGTTATGGGGGAACAAGAGAAGCATAGGCAGAAAAGGACATTTTGGAGGAGTACTAGAGCATACCTGGATTTGCCTGCATCATGCAGATAAAAGTTTTCCACATGAAGCTGTTGACAGGCACAGGGAATTTGGCAGCCAGCACATCTGCCTCAAAGCTAATGATTCCTGTAGGGATCCAATCAGGGCAGCTGTGCCTTAGATGCATTGCAATTCACCAAGGCCACAACCCCAAGAACACAGTCTTAAAGATGCAGGCGTCCAGCCAGTCACATACTTTGGAGAATCCTAGGAGAATTTAAGCTTCAGTTTCCTGCAGGAGCTTACTGCAGCACCCCTTAAATTACCATCTTCAATGTGTCAGCATAAAAACTGAGCTGCTGTTACCTTTGGCTGAAAATTGTGTGACTTGAGTGGTGTTCTGTCAAAATATTTCTTAGAACATTTCTTGAGGCTATAAAACAAAACAAAACAAAACAAAATCATTTATCTCCAGGTCAGTAACTCTCCAGAGAGCCATAAAGATAATTTTTTGTTTATGTAAAGGGGAAATAATTATTAAAAAACAAAACCACAAAACCTGGCCTAAAGGTTTTATCAGACTCCTCTTGAATGGTGTAATGGAACTCTAAAATGTAGTAAAATTGTCCTCCAAAGGAACAGGCTATCAAAGTAACGTAAATAGTCTACTTTAGCAATGTTTTATTGAAAAAGTAGATTAAGACATATAATTTCACTCTTCCCATAGTGAGTTGCTATATGTTTTTCATTTTTGTTTTTAAACCCTGGGTCTAACACACCGAAAGATCTTATCAGCCATATCAATATATCATCTCCCAGGAGGAGGCGGCCTCAGAGGCAGCAGGCGGTTTTGTTTGAGCTGCCGAGTGCTCTGGAAAAGAGAAATGTTGTTCTCTCACCAAAGGGATTTCACTCTGGACCATGACTCATATTGCTAATTGCTCATGTGCCCAATTCTCAGGTCACACTTGAAATCATCCAGTTCAAAGGGGAGCTCCTAAGAGATTATTTCTCGTTTGCAAATTTGACACTCAAATTAAAGAATGGAAGTTACAAGTCTTCACGCCTTTCCTTTCTCAATTGATCTTTACAAGGACTTTATGCCTCTGCTTCTCCATCTCAGCCAGAGAAGACTGACCTCCTATGCCAGGCTCAACTTGAAACATTGAAGATTTCTCCTCTAGAAATTTGTACCTGAAATCTAGCACTAAATTCTGCTGCTTCACTCAGGGTTGGATTGAACCAAGAATGGGATGGTTAAATTCAGAAAGCTGTCACAACCTTGGGACCCAGGTGGAAGAGGGTGTCTGCATAGCACTGAAGACTGGAGCTTGAGACCTAGTCTCCCCCTTCCCACCTCCATCTCATAGAATCACCTACTGCCCCACCACTGTCCCAGATGTGAGCTTTGTACTCTCCAATAACTCACATCGCCTTCCTGAGCCCAGGGGCTCTCCCTTAAAAATTAAAGCATTACTAGGGAGGATTCTGATGACTTCTAGAGATCTCTCTGTCATTCTCTTACTCCCCTAAAATGATCTAAAGCTATGCAGGAGGGTGTAAAATGTCTCCCCAAATCACACAAGAATGTGCAGATTTTCAAGGAGGCTAGAAGCTCCCGAGATGACACACCCAGAGTTTGCCCAAAAAGAAATCTCATCTTTTCAGTATTTTGCCCTAGACCAGACTAGCTAGTTCCACTTAGAGACAAAAAAAAAAAAAAAATTTACTTTGAAGAGCTAAATATGATCATCTGACTGTACATTTTACTAAGGATTCCCAAGTACACTATTTCATTTAACCTTTATAATAATAGGACTAGTCAATAGTATTATCTTCTTTCTATTTATTTATTTTTTTTTGTGAGGAAGATTGGCCCTGAGCTAACATCTGCCAATCCTCCTCTTTTTGCTGAGGAAGACTGGCCCTGGGCTAACATCCATGCCCATCCTCCTTTAGTTTATATGGGATGCCGCCACAGCATGGCCTGACAAGCAGTGCGTCGGTGTGCGCCCAGGATCCGAACCTGCGAACCCCGGGCCACTGCAGTGGAGCGCGTGCACTTAACCGCTTGCACCACCCGGCCAGTCCCTATTATCTTCTTTTTTAAGAGAGGACTGGCACCATGCTCATGCGTTGCCCTATTGGTACTAAAAAAATGTATCTCACCAACCCAATATTACTTGAAGACACTAAATTTATAACAGGATGGAAGAAAAATGAAATTCATTGAGATTAGGGAAGTAGAAGAAAAAGCTAAGATACTCAGAGAATAAGAAAAAACAGTAAAATGGGATGACCTCTAAGCACCTTCTAGCTCTCAGCATTCTAGCTCAAGTTTCCCAAAGTGGTGTCCCACAAACACTGCTCCACGGGTTAATAGGTATGCTGAGAACATAAGGGTTCCATGCGCAAACGTGTTTGGGAAACTAATAACATAAAACCAGCTTCTTTGCTGCAGGACTTCTTGGGGTCATTAACATGTATGCTACATCTCCTAAAGGTGGATAGTAGGCATAGTGTACCAAATATTTTTCATGGGGCTGTTCATACCCATCCCTAAAAATGAAACTTCAATCTGATTCAGGGGCTTTGTGATCTTACATTCAAAACAAAAGAATAATCGGTATTCTGCATCAGTCAATGATATTTTGCTCTGAGGCAATCATCATTGGTTCCTTATGGTAAAAGGCTATTTCCAGTGATTTCCAAATCTAGGTATTTGAAGTCTTCTTTCCTCTACACTCCACAGAAATAGAACAGAATGCTTAAAATGAATGGTCATGAATTAGTGTTTATTATATACACACAGAAGTGATTTCAAGAATATCTGCTCACATGCTTTTATTCTGGACTTAAGTAACTTCCCCAATGTCACTCAGAGCCAGTTCTCAAAAACAATCATGGGACTCCAAGCTTTTGTACCAGTGAAGGCACCAGGATAGTATGAAGTGGTAATCAGGTAGGAAGGGGTGATTGAGAGCTCATCATACTTTCTAGATGAGGTTGACTGATGGTCATCAATACAGTGTTACTGAGCAAAATTATATCAAGCAGACCAAATGAAACAATCCTTTAAACAAGAAGAAACTATTTGCAGGTGCAAACAAGCGTGAAATAGAATTCTGCTAATGAGTTTCCGTTACTAGCTAAATACATAATCACATTATTTAGGTCCTACTCATGACAGTGAGAAATCAATTATTCATCATAAATCAGGGGATACGTATTGACCATCTTGGTATGTGTCTAACCTGGTTGGTAATGAATGAATGATGCAATTTAAAGAGCATGTTATCATTAGCACATAGGTAATGAAAAATCAAAAACAGCTAAAAGTTCTGAAGTAATGAAAAATCAAAAAAGTTGAAAAGTTTTCCTTCAGTTTTTTTTAAATAAAAGAAATATATAAAGATAAAACTTAAATTTCTTCTTTTCAAGAGATGGTGCTAGAGCAATTGGGCCTCTATCTTCAAAACAATAAACCTGAACCCACGCTTTGTACCTATAAAAATTTGACCGAAAATAGATCATAGATCTAAACGTAAAACCTAAAACTAAAATTTCTAGAACAAAATCTTTGTGACCTTGAGTTAGGCAAAGATTTCTTAGGACACAAAAATCGTGAATCATAAAAGGAAAAGAGTGATAAATTGAATGTCATTAAAATTAAAATCTTTTCAAAAACGCTGTTAAAGAAAATGAACAGAAAAGCCATAGACTGGGAGAAAATATTTTCCAAATGCATATCTGATAAAAGATTATAATCAAGAATATATAAAGAACTCTCAAACGCTATAATAAGAAAACAAAAAACACAATTTTTCAAATGGGCAAAAGATTTGAACAAACATTTCACCAAAGAAGACATATAATGGCAAAGAAATACATGAAAAGATGCTCAACATTATTAGCCATTAGGGAAGTGCAATTTAAAATCATAATTAGCTGCTGCTACACAACCATTAAAATGACTTGCTTTTTTAAAAAAAATTGATAATATTATATGCTTGGGAGGTTGCAGAGTGTGGTAGACAGAATAATGCTGCCCCCTCCTCCAAAATTGTCCACGTCCTAATCCCCTATACCTGGGAATATGTTATGTTAAATGACAAGACGGAATTAAGGTTTCAAATGGAAATAAATTTGCTGATCAATTGATATTAAAATAAGATTATCCTGGATTATCAAAGTATCCAATGTAGTTACGAGGGTCTTTTAAATGTGGAAGAGGGAAGCAGAAGAGTCCGTGTCAGAGTGATACATTGTGAGAAAGACACGGCCAGCCATTGCTGCCTTCCAAGATGGAAAGGGGCCACAGGCCAAGGAATGTGGGCAGCCAAGGGAAGCTGGAAAAGGCAAGGAAACAGATTCTCCCCCTAGAGCTTGTATAAAGGAACGTAGCCTGTCGACACCTTCTTTTTAGCCCAGTGAAATCCATTTTGGATATCTGACCTCCAGAGATATAAGGAAATAAATTTGCATTGTTTAAAGCCAACAAGTTGGTGGTAATTTGTTATCACAGACGTAGAAAACTAATACAGGAACTAACTGGAACTCTCCTAAACTTCTGATGAGTGTAAAATGGTGCCGCTACTTTGGAAAACAAAATTTGGCAGTGTCTAATAAAATTAAAAATATATCTAACATATGACCCAGCGATTTCATTCCTAGATATTTAAACATATATCCACCTAAGAGTCTATTGTGACTCTTTTCATAATTTATCACTGGTTAATACATAAACTGTGGTATATTCACACAATGGAATACTACTCAGCAATAAAAAGGGGTGAACTACTGGTACAGGTAATAACATGGATGACTCTCAAATGTAACCAAGTGAAAGAAATGAGACTCAGAAGACTATATATCCTGTGTGACTGCATTTATATGACTTTCTAGGAAAGACAAAACTATGGGGACAGAGAACAGACCAGTGGTTGCCAGGGGCTGGATCACGTGAGGAAATTGACTGCAAAGGGGTGTGAGGACAATTTTTGGGGTGATGGAACTATATCTTGATTGTGGTAGTGGTTACATGACTGTATGTGTTTGTCAAAATTCATAGAGCTGTATACCAAAAAAGGGTAAACTTTACTATATGTAAAATTTACCTCAATACGCTTGAATATATGTATATATTCTGCTTGTAAGACAAGCTACGTTTGATGTCAAGGAATCTGAGAAATCCCTTCTACTGATGGCTCCTTTCTACTGTCTCACAAAAATCACTTTTTAGAAAGAGGATTTTTGGAACTGGGAGGAATTTTAAAGATCATTTAGTCCATTAATTTTTAAAATCATTTTTAGTTTTCAGAATCCTTTCCCCAAATATAGCAATATTATTAAGTAGACACTGTGTACCAGACACTATGGCAGGCACCTTGCAATACCTCTTTGCATTACCTCAAGACATCCCTATAAGGTGAGTGTTGTTAATAATAATAACAATAATTATACAGGTGTGGAAATGGAGGCTTAGATAACTTTACACAGCTGGCCAGTGGTGGAATGGACAAACTCTGCCAGTTTGATTCTGGAGCACATTCTTGTAACCATTACATTGCACAGCCTTTTTTCTATGAAATCCTTAAAAAACAAATACATGTGGAGCTGCTCTGGTTGCTGAATGTGTTTATGTGTGTGGTGGGAGCAAGGGTCTGGATCCTGTTGGTAGTTTCACAATAACAGTATAATTTGAACACTACTGATCTGGTCCAATGATACAATTATGTAAGGAGGAATTTGCAGCCCAGAGAGGTCAAATGATTTGCTCTAGGCCACACAGCTAGTTAGTGCTGAGCCAGGTCTCCTGACTCCTAGTCAAGTGTTTCTTCTTCAATACAGTGCCAAATATTAATATAAAGCCCATTTTTAATACAAATATCTATCCTCTTAACCTGTTTAAGACAAAGTCCAATAGAAAATTGAAACTATTAAGTTGAATTTCTCCTCTTTGTGCCATAGTTTTCCATTTTAAAAATAAATATTATTACATTCAAAGGAGGAATATTGATCCCAAAGAGAGGAGTTGTAGAAGGGTAAATAAAGTCCCAGCTGTTTCCAAAACCTGGGCTTTTGCCATCCCACATTCTTCTGATTCTTTCTTTTGAATAGTGTTTGTTATGTTTTACCAGCCCAATAGCCTATATTAGGTTTTATAAGGGAGAAATGAATTTAATTTGTGTTTCATAGGCAACACTTGCTTGCATTCCCCATTGTGTTCTCAGATGCAAATTCTCTTTCTGTTCCCTTGAAGCCTGCACTGTATTGAAGCCCCACCTACACACCCTTCCCCCTGAGAACTGCATAGTGGACCTAGCGAGGAGCAAGACCTAGCTGATCTCCCTCCCAGTAAATCCCAGAGAAATACGATAGCAATTGATAAAGTAATGCAGACCAATTAAGAGCTCAATATAGTAAGGTGCTAAAAAATGAGGTATGTGAATCTCACTGAACATATTCTCACATTAGACAAGAGCAAATGGATTTCTATATTATCTCATTACAGAGAACAGGAGTAAGGATGGTGGCTTTAAGAAGCTTCCAGTAGAAAGTGGGTGCAATATGGCTTCAGTTCATTAAGATGAGTCTGCTTCTTAGTTCCACTGACCTCCTGTAGCTATTCTGGGATGGAGTCCAGAATATCTAGTTGGCGCGTCTTTCATCAAACAATGGCTACATCGCGGGGATGTACTTCATTCATTCAATAATTTACTAAGTGCCTACTATGTGCCAAAACTATGCTCAGTGTTTTTTATCCATTATCTTATTAAATCCTGTGTAATATTCCTGGATGGCAATCATTGTTCTTCTTGTTTTTGTCCTTTTATCTTTTTATTTTGACTCATTATTCTGATTTTAAAGATGCTAAAGAGATTAAGTAAATTGCTCAAGCTCACGTGTCTGTTAAGTTGTAGAATCAGAATTTAAGCACAGGGCTGTCTGATTCTACACCACAGGCTTCTTTCTATAGATCACATTATCTTCAGACATGAAATAGCAGCATAGGACGGTCAAACTAAGCCAACCAAGAGTATCATCTTTGCCACCCAAACCTGAAACTTTCTGCTCCTTAGAGACCATCTAATATGTATATTTTGGCTCGGCTAAAACATTAGAGATTCAGTAATATCCAAAGAATACTAGGATCAGAAGAAGCTCAGAAGCCATCTGGTCTAATTCCCTTATTTTACAAATTCATTCTTTTTTTTTTTTTTTTTTTTTTTTAAAGATTTTATTTATTCAGTTTTTTCCCCCCAAAGCCCCAGTAGATAGTTGTATGTCATAGGTTCACATCCTTCTAGTTGCTGTATGTGGGACTCGGCCTCACGTTGGACGGAGAAGTGGTGCCTCGGGGCGCTCCCGGGATCCGAACCCGGGCCGCCAGCATCAGAGCGCGCACACTTAACCGCTAAGCCACGGAGCCGGCCCTACAAATTCATTCTTTATTCAATGCATGTTTACTGAGAACCTGCTGTATGCTGCACGATGCTGAGGATACCCAAATCTCCATGCTCTTACGGAGATTACAGTGTAGTGGTAGTGAACGACAAGAATCCGGATCATTAGAGTCCTGGCAATGTGAGGGTTGGGTGGTACGGAGCTTAATGGAACACAGTGAATAGCCACTCTGTCCAGATTTGGGGGATCTAGCAGAAAGCGATGTCTCTGTTGAGTCCTGAGAAAGATACAAAAGAAATAGAAGATAGCAACTCAAGAGGACAAATGAATTGTAATTAAGGCCTCAGGGAAAAGGGACTTGAATTAAATATCTAGGAACTATACTGTTTGAATTTAACCTCTCCCTCTTCCCAGTTGCATGGAGGAGGAAAGAGAGTGGTAGCATTAGACTTGTGCAGCCAGAACTCCAGGCCAACATTGTAAGAGTTGGTTCAGCTAGCACCAAGGACCAGGTGAGAAGGATAAACATGTACAAGCAGCATTTGGTGGGTGCCACTGTGGATTGGGTAGTGCAGTTTATAGCTGCCATAGGAATTCAAGGGAATAAATAAACAAATGGGCAAGGATATGTAGTACACTCTGGTGACTATTATTTTGGGCTGCCCAATATATTTATCATCCATCAAACTGCTTGTGGTAATAGAACCTACCTCCTTGATATAAGGATGGACACTTGACCCAAGCATGGTCTGCCAGTGTACCCCGTTTTCCTGGACACAGCTATTGTCCCAGACAGCAATTGTTCCAACTAGAGTACTTCTGGGATTAATAAACAGAAATTGAAAAAGAGGCATTATCTTACCAATGAGCTTGCTAAACCAGGAAGAGTGAATCTAGGGTACCAATAGCCCTTGTCCTTGCCTTGTAAAGAGATCCTGACTGTTGCCTGAATCCAGAGACCAGAAAAAATGCGATATGGAGTCCTGGCAGCATTGCTTCCCTTATATAGTCCACGAGACTCAGGTTCCTGCACTTCTTTCATTTTCTGAGCTACTCCAGTGTCCCTCCCAGCTGGTAAGCTAATACATCTCGTTTTTGTTGGTTCATTTGTTTCAGCCCAATTTGAGATGGATAACTGGTAATCGCAAAGTGTCCTGATAAATAGAAAAAAAATCACAAAAGAACAAATCCAAATGTGAATATGTGTATGCAAAGTTCTTTACCATCCTAAGAATTAGAGAAATTGAAGTGAAACAGTGATATCACTAGCTTTCTATCAAACTAAAGAAGAGCAAAAGGCATAATGGTGCCCAGGGCTGGTTAGGATACAGGAAATGAATTCTCCCATACTTTTGCTGCGAGTGCACCTTGGAAAAATATCTGACCATATGTATCAACATGTGACGTGTGCATTCCTTTTAATCTAGCAATTCCTCCTCTAGTAATTGATTCTAGGGAAATAATTGTATAAGCTTACAAATGTGTATGAACAAGAATGTTTGTTGCAGACTTGTTCATAATAACAAAAGATTGGAATAAGCCCAAAGGTCCTTATTTAAGGGACTGATTTTTTTAAATGATTGTATGGTGATGGAGTAGAATACTGTTCAGTGGTTGTAATAATGACAGCAGATCCTTATGTTGGTGACATGAGAAAATGTCTATAATATGCTGTCATGTGATCAAAAAAGGATACTAAATAGCAAACATAGTATGATCTATTTCTTATTTAAGAGATATGTGTTTATATGTATGCGTACAAGAATCTGGAAGGTCTGGTTATCTCATGGGGACTCAGGATAATTAAGGAAATTTTACCTCTGCTGAATTGTTTAAATATTTGACAAAAATCTTCTATTATTCAAAATTCAAAAATATGTTACTATATTCTTTTGGGGGGAAAGAATGTAGGAAAAGGATTAGAGCAGTAGCCTTGGGAATCATCACATCATGGAAGAAGTCAGCCTACTTAGGCTTTAATTAAACCTTCCTAGAATAAAGAACAGTACAGATTGATCGACAAGATATGGAAGAAACATGTACACGTTTCATATGGTCCAAAAAATAGCCTGGAGGTGGAGTAAATCTCCACACATTTTCCTACTTCTGTGCCAAGCCCATCACCACTTAGAAATAGACCCGTATGCCCAGCCCCCACTGCAGCTAATGGCATTAGCTTATTAACTGAATTCAGTGACGTGATTCTATCCTTAGGATTTCTAGAATGCTGGCGGTATTTTTGTTTCCTCACATTTTAGGTTGAACAACTTGAAATTGCCACCATCAAACCACTTTGACCTATAGAAACGGTAAATTTATATGATTCGTCATAACACACTCTCTCTAATAAAGAATTTTATATTTTATATGATTTCTATGAAATGGTGTCTTCAGCAGCCCATAACTACTGATCAAGAAGTAGTATATATTCAGTCTGAGTGGGGATTTGGCCTCCCAGATTTGGATGATGTAAAAAAGTTGTGGTTGCACAATTTGAACTGTGTACATTTGCTATCGTGATTGCCAACTGTTGGTAGAAACTCAGTTGAAAGCTCTGCTCCAGCCACCGCTTGGCCCTCTACTCCCCTGTACCACAGGCATTTCCATCCCTGCCCTCTTCTTTCACACCTACTGGAAGAAGCTTTCAGCATATCTTGTTGTTTTTATTTCAAAATACTATTAAACACAGAGGCAAAGCATGAAAACCAAGCCGTGGAGATTCTCTGAAGCTAAACTGTGCTTTGTCAAAGATGTGAGAGCAAAGCTAAATGAAATAATGACCCGTACTTTCTAGGTGGCCTAAGTTATAAATTGTAAGGCAGCAAAGATAATTAAGAATAATGTAAAAAAAGGTAGAATCAACATAAATCATATAAAAAGGGTAACAAGGTTTATCAGCTGGACCGATTTTGAGGCAGGTTTTAAGTTGAGTATGTTTGGAAGGCACCAAAGCAGATGATTAGATACAATATTCAGCTTAATGTGTAGGAAAAGCAATTGGAATGAAGCAAATCAGTTTCCTGGACTCTAATGCAGGGAACGTGGAGGGTTTTATTAAATATAAAATTAAATTCAGATTTATGGCCACTGTTGATCCACTAGAAGTAAACTGACATTATCACATCATTATTTTTTAATTTCTTGCTTTAGATGCTTTATTAAACAAACAAAAAATAGACTGGAAGAAGAAGTCAGTGCCAGTTTCAGAATAATTTTTGCCATTTCCCATAATTGTTTCAATCTATACCCATTTATTTCCTGCATCGATGTCACAGAGAGCACACTGCAAGTATAAAACATTATGTTAAGGTGTAGATGAGACACAGGGGGAAAGACATTTTCTAATATGGACCTTTTTATATAAATGAACCAAGTTATTAACATTTTAAAAGATCTTTCCGTGACCGATGATGCCAGAAGCAAAAGAATTTGTCCAGAGCAAGTCATGCCGGGGAGGGTGTTTCTCAGGAGGTGGTTTCTAGGAAAAGTGACATGCACTGAGGTATAACAGGTGAACAGATGACAGATGTGGGAGTTATGTGAGAGGAGTTGTCGTTCCCAAACACTGGGGTGAATAGAACCCAGCTACTTCATTCCAGAAGATGCTGCTGAGTCCTGAGTGTGACAAGGCAGCGGCCTCCTTTCAGATTGTTGCCCTTTCTGCTGCTTTATGGAGGAGACCCAGCTCAGAGTGCAAATGAAACCACCGTAAGGCAGAACCCTGGAGAGGGACATGACCAGGGTTTTGCCACTTAATAGGAAAACAAAACAACAGCTAAAAAGAACCTGAGATGTGATTAGGTCGTGAATGTGGAGCTGTCTGAAGAAACGGGAAAAAGAAGTGATGTGCCCTACCCTAGAATGAGCCAGCTGCTGAGGCGCCATGAATGGTGAGTTTCTGTTCCAGAGTCACTTACCAGGACCCCCTCCATAGCTCAGATTCTGCAGAAGTCCCAGACATTCTATTCCCACCACTGTACGAGGGCAAGCCCACCAGTTGCCTCTGACTGATGCCTACATCCTCCGTTCCCAGGTGCCGGTATAAAGTGGGGCAGGCCCCCAAACGTGCTGCTCTTATTGACTTCTTCAGATTTCCTGAATGACCTGGTCCTGCTGTGCTTCCTGCTCCACGCTGCCATGACTGAGTGGTCAAGGCTTCATGCCTTGGCTCCCTGACCTGGAGTATCTACAGATCCCTTCTGCTTAGCCAGCTTCCAGTCATTGCCATCTCAAAGCTGCCCTGTCCCTTTGCCACTTATAGCCTGTCAAGGAAATGATTCAATCCTCCTCTAGTCTGGGGGATTGAAAGACAGCCTCTTTCTCCCCTGGAGGGATGCAATGACAAGAGTTTAAGGCAGACGGGTGAGATTGGTGTTCTTTCTTTTTTTTTTTTTTTTGTGAGGAAGATCAGCCCTGAGCTAACATCCATGCTAATCCTCCTCTTTTTGCTGAGGAAGACTGGCTCTGAGCTAACGTCTATTGCCAATCCTCCTCCTTTTTTCCCCCAAAGCCCCAGTAGATAGTTGTACGTCATAGTTGCACATCCTTCTAGTTGCTGTATGTGGGACGCGGCCTCAGCATGGCCGGAGAAGCAGTGCGTCGGTGCGCGCCCGGGATCCGAACCCGGGCCGCCAGTAGCCGAGCGCATGCACTTAACCGCTAGGCCACCAGGCTGGCCCCTGGTGTTCTTTCTTGACCATTTTTTGATATGGTTAGCCCTAAGTGGAAAAGGAGTTTCCAATCCTTTCCCCCACTCCCCAAGCTCCAGCTCAGGAGGCTCGCATATGCCGCAGTGAGCCGCAAGCCCCAAGTCACATATCCACAATGGCAGTGCTTGTTTCCATAGTGTGTATGTAATACATATGATAGGTTGACTACTGAAGATACTCAGGACAGTTTTCAATGGTATAAATACATACATGATGATATTTGAGTAACAGAACTATCACATTACATCAACCTCATGAATTTGTGGATTATTTAGGATGAGGCTAAGATAAAAGGAGGGAGTTTATTTAAAGAATAATAGTACAAGAGGTACAGAGACATAGGAAAAATAATGAAGGGCTGCACAAATGACTGAGAGTTAAGAAACCTCAAACTAGAGGATTTAATGAGCAGAGGTGAAACAATTGCAGCAGCTGGCCTGGACGGTTTGATCAGGAACGTTGTGCCCAGCTGGGTCCTTGATTCCATATACTGCCCTAGAGATTGACATGATGCCAGGTTGAAGCAAACTTTCCCCTGTCCAAAAGCCTCAGCATGTCTCTATCCAGGAGGCAGCATCAAAATACAGGATAAAGATGAGCTCAAGTTGTGTTTACCAACTTTGGACTCAGGCCCCAACTGTCTTCACCTCCCCCTCCCGGGATTGGGCAGCTTCTCTTATGGGCCCTCAAACATGAAAGAGTTGATGACACTCCTCCCAGTATCACGGCGTTTTTGACCCCTCCATCAAGGGATGGCCCCACTGTTTGCTGTTAGAGAACCCTGGGTGGGGTGGGGGGGCGGGATTCATTGAGTGACTCAAAAGTGAGTTCTTCCACCCACCCCCAGTGTAGATCAAGGCCCTTTGGGGTACCATCCTCCATGGAGCCAGGGGAGGGAAAATTTTCTCCATCATATCTGTAATGGTAGAGGTCAACATTAAGAGTGATCCTCTGAGTGAGTAATGTGTGAAGATATTAGTGGGTAAATATTGACATGGATACTCAGAAATTTTACTTGCTTTCTTCCTGGTTCTGGACTCTGTTACAACTGCTTGAGGTTTGACGGCTAATAAGTGAGGAGATACTGAATACTAATAGAAAATACCTATGTAGTACATGTATTAGTTTCCTAGGGCTGCTGTAACAAATTACCACAAACTTGGTGGCTTAAAATAACAGGAACATATTGTCTCACAGTTCTGGATGACAGAAGTCCAAAATCAGTGTGTCAGCAGGGCCACGTTCCCTCTGGAGACTCTGGGGAAGGTTCATTTCTTGCCTCCTCTGGTTTCTGGGTGGTTTTGGCATTTCTTGGCATTCCTTGTCTTGTGACCACAAAACTCCAATCTCTACCTCCATCTTCACGTCACCTTCTCTTCTATGTGTCTGTCTTCTATTCTTTTGTCTGTCTCTTATAAGGACACTTTGAACTGGATTTAGGACCCCCCCAGATAATCCAAGATAGTCTTTCTACCTCAAGATTAACTTAATCACACCTTCAAAGACCCTTTTTTCAAATAAGGTAACATTCGTAGGTTCCAGGGTGTATTAGTTGGAGTTCTCCAGAGAAACAGAATCAAAAGGATATGTGTGTGTGTGTGTGTGTCTGTGTGTGTCTGTGTGTGTGTGTACACAGAGAGAGAGAGAGAAGTTGATTGATTGATTGATTGATTGATTGATTTTGAGGAATTAACTCATGCTCTGTGGAGGCTTGGTGAGTCCAAAATCTGCAGGGTAGGCCAGCAGGCTGGAGACCTGGGGAAGAGTTGCAGTTGGAGTCCAAAGGTGGTCTGCTGGCAGAATTCCTTCTTGCTTGGGGAAGGTCAGTCTTTTTCTACTAAGGCCTTCAACTGATTGATGAGGCCCACCCACATTATGGAGGGTAATCAGCTTTATTCAAGGTCTACTGATGTAAATGTTAACTCATCCAAAAAACACTTCACAGAAACATCTGGAATAGTATTTGACCAAATATTTGGGCACCATGGTCCAGCCAATTTGGCACATAAAATTAACTATCACACAGGGATTCAGATATGGACATACCTTTAGGAGCCATAATCAGCCTACCATAGTAAATAAATTCTAGGCACTGTTGTAAGCTTTTCTATCTATTAACTCATTTAATAGTCACAACAACTTCAGGGGTAGAATTATTATCATCTCATTTTACAAATAAAGAAGCTGAAACAGAGAAGACAAGGAATTTGACTAAAGTCATACAGCTTGTAAGCGATGGAGCCGGGATGTGGACCCAGGCAGTCTGGCTTAATCCAATTAAGTTTGGATTAAAGGGTCATACTTCTGGTAAATCTCCATCTTCATTGTCTCGTGGACCTTTAAATTACATTCAACATTTGACGTTTCTGCCTGGATATTTTTTCCTTGCTAATTCAGTGTGTGACAGTGGTATGTAATAAAGGTGAGGCGATTTCTGTACTAATTTCTCCTTTCTCCTCTTCTTTGTCCTCCTCCTACTGCAGTGATTACCTCGCACCCTGTTTTGACTTGGTACACCCACCTCAGATAGTGGCGTCTGTCTTGATTTGACATTTGATAACACTCGGTCTAGTCTCATGCCAGGCTCTATTCCAGGTGCTGGGGGTACAGTTCAGAACTCTGCTCTGTTTCAGTGCTGACGGCTTCCTCCTGAACCCCCATGTTGTGTCATTATCTTTCTCTGAGCAGAGGCTGGAAATTGGCTCAGAGGAGCTAAGAAGCCTGTCCTCTGATTTAGTTCAGACCTGAAGGGGTCAGTGAGACACTTGAAGTATCTACTGATTTGGGGAGAAGATAACAAGGATGTTAAAGCGTATAAAATTATCCAGGCCTTTCCTTATCTCAAAACCTGGGTATGGCCAAGAAATCCCTCACATCACAAGGATGAGTCAGACAGATGTAAATAAAGATTCAGGCAGAACTCAGGCAGTTTACTGCTGCTGCTTCCTCTCAGGCTCTCAGCAGCACAAAGAGAATCTCTGTCTCCTTAAACTGAAACTTCATAAAGCTAAGGACTTTTCAATGTCTGTTTCCCTTTTTCTAAACACTTCACAATGCTATTTTGAAAGATTGAGATTCTAATGGCTGTTTTGCATTTCCTATTATGATTAAAGTTTAATGATAATCCTTTTTTATTTCAATGGGGCTTTGGTTTTCTAAGTGCTTTCACACATGCAATCTGGTTCAGCCTCACAATGACCCCACTGGATAGATAGGACAGGAAGGTGCCTCATTTTATAGATGAAAAAGTCAGACTGGGAGGAGTTAAGTCCCCCAAAACACACACGTGATGAGTCTGCCTGTTCACCTTTAGTTTTTAGATGTCCCCGTGTGAAATTAGCAGAGTGCAGAACACTAGGAAATATGACAGCATTCTACCTTCTTCTGAACACTAATAGCAGACACCTCTATTTTAGAAAGGTAAAAATTGCCATCCCCCCATAGAATATCTTCACATGTAAATGATTTTCAAGCTGGGTATGTCCAACAGTTCCTTAAATAATGTCAGGTTTTTTTGAAAATGACCTAATAAGTTCTATACAAAAATTTAATACTCTACATAATTTCAGTCCATTATACCCTATTAGAATACAATGAGGGAAACATATTAATTTTTACTGCACTTATTTTACGTAATGAAGGCCTGATGGCAGAAACTGAGCTACTTGGATAAAACTGCTCCAATCTGACCTGATTTATTGGTCAATCTTTAAGTCATAGCTACACATGAATATAAAATGTGCCCTTTTTGCCTGAGAAAGTGTGAATACGTATTCTAAATGGAATGTTTTAAAGTGGAGTTTTTACTACTATTTTATTTACGATAAAAGTTTTCTAAATCAGGTTTACCAGAGCTTCTATATGCCCCACACGTGGAGATACTTACATATGCTGTATGCAGTTAAAACCATGAACTATGGTATCAGATCACATGCGTATGTCAATATTAAGCTGTATGCCCTTAGATAAATTACTTAATCTCTCTAAGAATTGTCTTCATTTTCCAGAGACAGGAAATTAATAATCTGATCAGTCTCATGGGCTTGTTTTGAAGATTAAATGATAGAATGACTAGAAAATGATAGGCCTAGAAAATAATAGCCTGCCCATAGTTAGCACTTAGTACATATTATCTATTGTTTTTCTTATTCACAAGATGATCTCATTTACCCAAAATGGCTTAGACAGCGAATAAAGGAGACTATAAAAGAGAACCAGGTGAAAAAAATAAAAAGGCCTATGTGTTACTTTCCTACTGCTGCCATAACAAATTACCACAAATCTAGTGGTATAAGACAATGTGAATTTATTATCTTACAGTTCTGAAGGTCCGAAGTCTGAAATCAGTTTCACTGGGCTAAAATCAAGATGCTGGCAGGCCTGCCTTCCTTCTGGAGGCTCTAGGGAAGAATGTTTCCTTGTCTTTTCCAGCTTCTGGAGTGGCCCCCTCTTCCATCCTCAAAGCCAACAATAGCTTGTCAAGTCCTACGCTGACACTCCTCTTCTATAGTCAAATAACCCTCTGCCTCCCTATTACAAGGACTCTCATGATTACATTGGGCCCACCCAGATAATCCAGGATAATCTCAAAATTCTTAATCACATTTGCAAAGTCCTTTTTGCCCTAAAAGACAACATATACACAGGTTTTGGGGATTAGGATATGGACATGTTTGTGTAGGAGGCATTATTCAGCCTACCACAGCTTACTCCAAATATACACCATAATAACCATATGTTAAAGTTCATGGACTCCATTCATTAGAGAGTTCCAATTCAGAGCCTTCTTTCTCCTCATTTTGGTGCTATTCCAATGAACTTGATTCTTTATTTCTTAGTAACCCACTGCCGCTTAGAAACAGTCAATTATTGTGTGCCTGCAAAAGGCCTGGAAATTAGGGACCTCGCTTCTGCCCATATTCCATTGGCAAGAACTTGGTCACATGCCTGCCTTCCTCCCCAAACTCAAAGGAGCTGGGAAATGCGGCTGATGCCCCAGAGAAAAAAGAAACAGAGTTTCATAAATCCATACCAGTGTCTGTCACCTTCTCTGGCTATTGTAATAATTCAAGTTAGAAATGAGAGCAGAGGAGAGATCCAAGAGGGTAGAAATCACTGAAAGGGAAAAGAGAGACAACAAAGATAAGCTTCCTCTTTCTGGTTTGCCAAAGACCCATGGGGAAGAGAGAAAGGATGACCTGAGCACCTGAAACCTACAACTAGTCTGGCTTGTACTAGAGAGCCTTGGATCCTGAGCCAAAGCATCTCTTGGAAGACCTCAGAATTATTGCACAGTGTTCCAGACCAGATTACAGAGACCAGTGAATAGACCCACGTTGAATACGAATAGAACCATTTCCTTGGTGCACTGAGAACAATGTAACAAAATGTAATATAAAGGAATACCTAAGCAATTCTTTTTAAATGAAGAAAAATATTTTTCCTTTTGCTATCTATAGCTAATTACTAGATATTGAAAGCAGAAGGAAATTAGAGGACTAAAAATTGGCCTCAAAGCACAGACTGAGTCCAGTGAACTCAGAGAGACTGACTCAACAGAGATGAGTTTTCTAATACCTCTCTCTCCTCATCACAAAACCTCCCTATTACTCCTAGAGGCAATACTTTTCCTTCCATTCTGTTGTCATTTGTTTTAGATAGGATTTGGAGTTTGAGGTTGCCTTTTCTCTGGCTTTGGGGAATAGGAAAATTAAGCTTGAATGCAAAGGCACCTCCACATTACTGAGTGTCTTGGTAAAGTAAAACAACTGGTGAGGGAAGAAAGAAACCAGACACTCCTAAAGAAAATAAAAACATCAGCCTATGCTATGGATTTTAAAGCTTTGGGCAATCTTTTCAGCATGTCAGAATAATTTGAATCAGAACTTTAGAGCCCATCCTTTTCTGTAATTTTAAAATAACCATGGAAATATATACTAACCCATAAACAAGTCCAGTGCTAAAAGAAACTAAGATACCAGAGTGAAATCACAGAGTAGATTTGATGAGATGTGTGCACCTAGGAGACATCTAATACCCTCTGCTTCTCTGTTCTAAAATTTTTTTATTTGGCTTTCACAGGATTTTGAGACTGGAAAAGTCTGGACCCATCTCAGCTCAAGAATAAATCAGCACTAAATGAAACACTTGGGCATACAAATAAAAACCTCTTCTAGCCCTGGCACTGCAGCTTCTAGTTTGAAATGATCAGAGGACACATATTTGCATTAGAACAACCCCCTATTGCCAAAGTAAGTTGACTAGATGAGGTTAATATCTGTGAAAAAAGACTTGGGGTAAGCCACTCTCTGAAATCAAAAAGTGGTTTTCCTACAAAACAAGTACAAATGAAATACTAGATGTGAAGTTACTTTGAAGGGTCTAAAGTACTACACAAATGCAGACTGTTAACATTTTCAATAGATTTGTTCATATCCCACAGAGGTATGTTTGCTACAGATCAAGTATAATGTGCATGTTAGAATCAGATCTGGATTCAAATCCATCGTTTACTAAACAGGAAAGCCTGGGCAAATTTTTTAATTTTTTTTCATCTTGTATTGGGAATAATAGGAACTTTATAGTATTATTAGGAAGATTAAACAAGAAGAATCGGGCACAGTGCCCAGCTTATGCGGCACCTTCAGTAAATGTTAGTTTCATTCACTCACTGCATCACAGCACAAAGGTTGATAGATGCCATCTAGGAATGTGGATACCCTTGAGGCAGGATTTTGCATATGACCGTCAAAAATCTGAACCAACAGTTGAATGGAAGCCACCATATAATCTGGTCCTTTGGCTAGCCCAAGCAGGAAATCACAACATTCCTCTGAGTAAACCGAAGGTTAGTCCGCTAGCAGGAATTGCCAACTGTGATTGGAGACGGTGAACCTTATCAAATGGAGGGTTTGTCCCTCTATTAGACAAGCCTTCCTAGCTGAATTTCACAAACCCCTTGGGTCTAAGAAACGAAATTAGAAATGTCAAGGGAAGAGAGTCCCCGTGAGTTTTATATACAATGATAATTCAGAATCATATGCCGTTTTATCAAGAGAGAGAGACATTTCACTCTCATGGTGATTGCTAACTGGTCTAGAGACTCAGCATCAAAGAAAGACAGGCCTTGTTCTTGAAAATTGGCACTTTTTTTCAAACTTTTTTCAAAAGTGTTGTGTGCCAACTATGTTCCGAGCATGCTAAGTACTTTACATCAGTTATCTCATGTAATCCTTAAATGACAATTTTATGAGGAGGTACAGTTATTATCAGTTTCTAGGTCACAAAGCAGGGTTATCCGATTCTAAAGTCCATGCTGGACATGACCGTGTGTTACATCCTGTCCTCAAGAGACTCTCCTTTGCATGGAACCTGTTGCCACACAGACCAGATACATCCACAGATAAACTGGGTGAGTAGTCCCCAGAGTGGGGGATTGTACCCCTGGTTGTTTGAAGATAATTTTAAGTTGTATGTGATATTAAGCAACATTGATTAACATAATGAGAAAATTACTCCCTTACCTTTTTTATACCACAAGGAGAACCTCCCAGCCTGGTGTTAGCGTGTCTTTAACTCCTCTAACACTTCTTAATCCCACAGAGAGCAGACCTCAGGCCATGATGAGATTTCTGTAGCCAATACTATTCAGCTAGAATTTAATAATTATTTTTGCTTTCAGTATATATTTCTAATTACTTTCTAGGTACTGCTGCACTTTTATGGGAGCAGGATACATGTTTCCTTTTAAAATAAATGTATTTCTACTTATTGTAAATTCCTTTGAAAATAGCTTTAAGGGGCTGGCCCAGTGGCGTAGTGGTTAAGTTCACGTGCTCCGCTTCAGCGGCCCGGTGTTCGTGGGTTCGGATCCCAGGTATGGACCTACACAGTGCTCATCAAGCCATGCTGTGGCAGCATCCCATATACAAAATAGAGAAAGATTGGCACAGATGTTAGCTCAGGGACAATCTTCCTCAAGCAAAAAGAGGAAGATTGGCAACAGATGTTAGCTTAGGGCCAATCTTCCTCACCAAAAAAAAAGCAAGCTTTAAAGGGTACACCTAAAACTAATGCAATGTTGTATGTCAATTATATCTAAGTAAATAAATAAATACATAAATAAGAAGAAGAAAGAGAAAGCCTATCAGGAAAATAAGAAGTAGACAGAGTTTTACTCAGCAAATCTACATGTGAGGCTCCCCCCTTTTGAAGTCAGGGTGAAAAATAGGGTTAACAGGACAGCTGCCTGGAGGAGTGAAGGAGATGGAACTGTCTCGAGTGCCTGCCAGGTTTCGGATTAGATGCAAGCCTTCTCAACTCCGATTCCTGGAAGATTCAAGCTCTAATGTACAGAGGTATCCACTTATGTAGTGAATTAACTTCCCTCCTAAGTATCTGGAAAAGTTCTAGATACATGCAAAAAAAAATAGCTTTAAGGAATATTATTGAGTAAATAAGAGTATCAGTAGTATAAAAATTATTAAAAGTCTTAAAAGTGCTACACAGTGATGAGCAAAAACATAAATGTGGTACTAGAATGACCAAACTTTGAGACATTCTCCACTGACATACAACAGAGGAGCCACTTGTAGAAGCCACTGTGAAAGGGTGAAGCTGCCCTCAGGTATGAGCAGCAGTCCTGGTGGTCTTCCATCATGGACAATTTTGCTCCCCCGGGGACATTTGGCAACGTCTGGACACATTTTGGTTGTCAGACTTTGGGGGATGGGGATGGGGATTGTGCTACTGGCATGTAGTGGGTAGAGACCAGCAATGTTGCTAAATACCCTGCAGAGCGTGGGACGGCCCACAACAAAGGCTTGTCCAACCCATCGTGTCAGTTGTGCCAAGGTGCAGAAACCCTGCTCTATGCTGACT